>NW_025110879.1:0-2404660 GCF_015476425.1 Leptopilina heterotoma | reverse complement strand
TATTTTTTAAATATGAAAGATTCACTCGAACTGTAAGGTATTTGATATTATCGATTATTTTAAATTGTACTAGCTTAGTAAAAGAGGGAAAAAGGGAAAAAAGCAAGAATAACCTAAAACTATGAAATTGATATTTTGATAATTTTAAATATCAAAGGTCACTCGAACTGTAAGGAATTTTGATATTTGATTAGTTTAATTGTAACTAGCTTAGAAAAAAGAGAGAAGGATAGGAACGTCAAGAATAACCTAAAACTATGAAATTGATAATTTTGATAATTTTTAAATATCAAAGGTCACTTCGAACTGTAAGGAATTTTGATATTTCGATAGGTTAAATTGTTACTAGCTCAGTAAAACGAGGGAGGAAAAGTGAAAACTCAAGAATAACTAAAACTATGAACTTGGTAATTTTGATATTTTTTAAATATGAAAGATTCACTCGAACTGTAAGGTATTTGATATTATCGATTATTTTAAATTGTACTAGCTTAGTAAAAGAGGGAAGGTAAAAAAGAAAAAAGTCAAGAATAACCTAAAACTATGAAATTGATAATTTTGATAATTTTTTAAATATCAAAGGTCACCTCGAACTGTAAGGAATTTTGATATTTTGATTAGTTTAAATTGTAACTAGCTTAGAAAAGAGAGGAAGGTAGAACGTCAAGAATAACCTAAAACTATGAAATTGATAATTTGATAATTTTTTAAATATCAAAGTTCACTCGAACTGTAAGGAATTTTGATATTTTCGATAGTTTAAATTGTACTAGCTCAGTAATAAAGAGGAAAGGTAGAAACTCAAGAATAACCTAAAACTATGAAATTGGTAATTTTGATAATTTTTTTAAATATCAAAGGTCACTCGAACGTAAGGAATTTTGATATTTTCGATTAGTTAAATGTCACTAGCTCAGTAAAAAGAGGGGAAGGTAGAAAAGTAAAGAATAACCTAAAACTATGAAATTGATATATTTTGTTAATTTTTTAACTATCAAAGGTCACTCGACAACAGTAAGGAATTTTGATATTTTCGATAGTTTAAATTGTCACTACTAGCTTAGAAAAAAGAGGGGAAGGTAGAAAAAGCAAGAATCACCTAAAACTATGAAATTGATAATTTTGATAATTTTTTTAAATATCAAAGGTCACTCGAACTGTAAGGAATTTTGATATTTTCGATTAGTTTAATTGTACTAGCTTAGAAAAAAGAGTGAAGGATAGAAAACGTCAAGAATAACCTAAAAAACTATGAAATTGATAATTTTGATAATTTTTAAATATGAAAGGTCACCCGAACTGTAAGGAATTTTGATAGTTTCGATTAGTTAAATTGTCACTAGCTCAGTAAAAAGAGGAAAGTAGAAAAGTCAAGAATACCTAAAACTATGAATTAAATGTAATTTTGATAATTTTTTAAATATCAAAGGTCACTCGAACTGTAAGGAATTTTGATATTTTCGATTAGTTTAAATTGTCACTAGCTCAGTAAAAAGAGGAAAAGGTAGAAAAGTCAAGAATAACCTAAAACTATGAAATTGGTAATTTTGATAATTTTTTAAATATCAAAGGTCACTCGAACTGTAAGGAATTTTGATATTTTTGATTAGTTTAAATTGTCACTAGCTTAGAAAAAAGAGGGGAAGGTAGAAAATTCAAGAATAACCTAAAACTATGAAATTGATAATTTTTATTATTTTTTAAAAATCAAAGGTCACTTGAACTGTAAGGAATTTTGATATTTTTGATTAGTTTAAATTGTCACTAGCTTAGAAAAAAGAGGGGAAGGTAGAAAATTCAAGAATAACCTAAAACTATGAAATTGATAATTTTGATAATTTTTTAAATATCAAAGGTCACTCGAACTGTAAGGAATTTTGATATTTTCGATTAGTTTAAATTGTTACTAGCTCAGTAAAAAGAGGAAAAGGTAGAAAACTCAAGAATAACCTAAAACTATGAAATTGGTAATTTTGATAATTTTTTAAATATCAAAGGTCACCTGAACTGTAAGGAATTTTGATATTTTCGATTAGTTTAAATTGTCACTAGCTCAGTAAAAAGGAGGAAAGTTAGAAAAGTCAAGAATAACCTAAAACTATTAAATTGATAATTTTGATAATTTTTTAAATATCAAAGGTCACTCGAACTGTAAGGAATTTTGATATTTTCGATTAGTTTAAATTGTCACTAGCTCAGTAAAAAGAGGAAAAGGTAGAAAACTCAAGAATAACCTTAAACTATGAAATTAGTAATTTTGATAATTTTTTAAATATCAAAGATCACTCGAACTGTAAGGAATTTTGAGATTTTTAATTAGTTTAGATTGTCACTAGCTCAGTAAAAAGAGGGGAAGGTAGAAAAGTCAAGAATAACCTAAAACTATGAAATTGATAATTTTGATAATTTTTTAAATATCAAAGGTCACTTGAACTGTAAGGTATTTTGATATTTTCGATAAGTTTAAATTGTCACTTGCTCAGAAAAAAGAGGGGAAGGTAGAAAAGTCAAGAATAACCTTAAACTATGAAATTGATAGTTTTGATAATTTTTTAAATATCAAAGGTCACTTGAACTGTAAGGTATTTTGATATTTTCGATAAGTTTAAATTGTCACTAGCTTAGAAAAAAGAGGGGGAGGTAGAAAAGTCAAGAATAACCTAAAACTATGAAATTGATAATTTTGATAATTTTTTAAATATCAAAGGTCACTTGAACTGTAAGGAATTTTGATATTTTCGATAAGTTTAAATTGTCACTAGCTTATAAAAAAGAGGGGGAGGTAGAAAAGTCAAGAATAACCTAAAACTATGAAATTGATAATTTTGATAATTTTTTAAATATCAAAAGTCACTCGAACTGTAAGGAATTTTGATAATTTTGATTAGTTTAAATTGTCACTAGCTTAGAAAAAAGAGGGGAAGGTAGAAAAGTCAAGAATAACCTAAAACTATAAAATTGATAATTTTGATAATTTTTTTAATATCAAAGGTCACTTGAACTAGAAGGAATTTTGATATTTTCGATTAGTTTAAATTGTCACTAGCTTAGAAAAAAGAGGGAAAGGTAGAAAAGTCAAGAATAACCTAAAACTATGAAATTGCTAATTTTTATTATTTTTTAAAAATCAAAGGTCACTTGAACTGTAAGGAATTTTGATATTTTTGATTAGTTTAAATTGTCACTAGCTTAGAAAAAAGAAGGGGAGGTAGAAAATTCAAGAATAACCTAAAACTATAAAATTGATAATTTTGATAATTTTTTAAATATCAAAGGTCACTCGAACTGTAAGGAATTTTGATATTTTCGATTAGTTTAAATTGTTACTAGCTCAGTAAAAAGAGGAAAAGGTAGAAAACTCAAGAATAACCTAAAACTATGAAATTGGTAATTTTGATAATTTTTTAAATATCAAAGGTCACTCGAACTGTAAGGAATTTTGATATTTTCGATTAGTTTAAATTGTTACTAGCTCAGTAAAAAGAGGAAAAGGTAGAAAACTCAAGAATAACCTAAAACTATGAAATTGGTAATTTTGATAATTTTTTAAATATCAAAGGTCACTCGAACTGTAAGAAATTTTGATATTTTCGATTAGTGTAAATTGTCACTAGCTTAGAAAAAAGAGGGGAAGGTAGAAAAGTCAAGAATAACCTAAAACTATGAAATTGATAATTTTGATAATTTTTTAAATATCAAAGGTCACTCGAACTGTAAGGAATTTTGAGATTTTTAATTAGTTTAGATTGTCACTAGCTCAGTAAAAAGAGGGGAAGGTAGAAAAGTCAAGAATAACCTAAAACTATGAAATTGATAATTTTGATAATTTTTTAAATATCAAAGGTCAATTGAACTGTAAGGTATTTTGATATTTTCGATAAGTTTAAATTGTCACTTGCTCAGAAAAAAGAGGGGAAGGTAGAAAAGTCAAGAATAACCTAAAACTATGAAATTGATAATTTTGATAATTTTTTAAATATCAAAGGTCACTTGAACTGTAAGGTATTTTGATATTTTCGATTAGTTTAAATTGTCACTAGCTTAGAAAAAAGAGGGGGAGGTAGAAAAGTCAAGAATAACCTAAAACTATGAAATTGATAACTTTGATAATTTTTTAAATATCAAAGGTCACTTGAACTGTAAGGTATTTTGATATTTTCGATAAGTTTAAATTGTCACTTGCTCAGAAAAAAGAGGGGAAGGTAGAAAAGTCAAGAATAACCTAAAACTATGAAATTGATAATTTTGATAATTTTTTAAATATCAAAGGTCACTTGAACTGTAAGGAATTTTGATATTTTCGATTAGTTTAAATTGTCACTAGCTTAGAAAAAAGAGGGGAAGGTAGAAAAGTCAAGAATAACCTAAAACTATTAAATTGGTAATTTTGATAATTTTTTAAATATCAAAGGTCACTCGAACTGTAAGGAATTTTGATATTTTCGATTAGTTTAAATTGTCACTAGCTTCGAAAAAAGAGGGGGAGGTAGAAAAGTCAAGAATAACCTAAAACTATGAAATTGATAATTTTTTAAATATCAAAGGTCACTCGAACTAGAAGGAATTTTGATATTTTTGATTAGTTTAAATTGTCACTAGCTTAGAAAAAAGAGGGGAAGGTAGAAAACTCAAGAATAACCTAAAACTATGAAATTGATAATTTTGACAATTTTTTAAATTTTAAAGATCATTTGAACTGTCAGGAATTTTTATATTTTCGATTAGTTTAAATTGTCACTATCTCAGAAAAAAAAGGAAAAGGTAGAAAAGTCAAAAATAACCTAAAACTATGAAATTGATAATCGATTTATTACTATTTTTGGTAATGAAAAAAATACTTTTTTCAACTTTGGCAAAAACATGGGCAAAGTATGGGAGAAGGAAAAAACGATAGTTTTCTATTTTTGGAAAAAAAAGTTAGGAATTTCAACTTTGGCAAAAACATGGGCAAAGTATTGGAGAAAAAAATCGATTTATTTCTATTTTTGGTAATGATAAAATTACTATTTTCAACTTTTGCAAAAACATGGGCAAAGTACGTGAGAAAAAAAATCGATTTTTTCCAATTTTTGGTAATGAAAAAATTACTATTTTTAACTTTGGTAAAAACATAGGCAAAGTATGGGAGAAGGAAAAAACGATAGTTTCCTATTTTTGGTAATGAAAAAATTACTATTTTCAATTTTGGCAAAAACATGGGCAAAGTATGGGAGAAAAAAATCGATTTATTCCTATTTTTGGTAATGAAAAAATTACTATTTTCAACTTTGGCAAAAGCATGGGCAAAGTATGGGAGAAAAAAATCGATTCATTCTTATTTTTAGTAATGAAAAAAATACTATTATCAACTTTGGCAAAAACATGGGCAAAGTATATGAGAAGGAAAAAACAACAGTTTCCTTTTTTTGGTAATGAAAAAATACTATTTTCAACTTTGGCAAAAACATGGGCAAAGTATGGGAGAAAAAAATCGATTTATTCCTATTTTTGGTAATGAAAAAATTACTATTTTCAACTTTGGCAAATACATGGGCAAAGTATGGGAGAAAAAAATCGATTTTTTTCTATTTTTGGTAATGAAAAAATTACTATTTTCAACTTTGGCAACAACATGGGCAAAGTATGGGAGAAAAAAATCGATTTTTCAACATTTTTGCCAATGAACAAATTACTATTTTCAACTTTAGCAAATACATGGGCAAAGTATGGGAGAAAAAAATCGATTTATTCCTATTTTTGGTAATGAAAAAATTACTTTTTTCAACGTTGGCAAAAACATGGGCAAAGTATGGGAGAAAGAAAAATCGATTTATTCCTATTTTTGGTAATAAAAAAATTCTATTATCAACTTTGGCAAAAACATGGGAAAAGTATGGGAGAAAAAAATCGATTTTTTCCTTTTTTTGGTAATGAAAAAATTACTATTTTCAACTTTGGCAAAAACATGGGCAAAGTATGGGAGAAAAAAATCGATTTTTTAACATTTTTGGTAATGAAAAAAATACTATTTTCAACTTTGGCAAAAACATGGGCAAAGTATGGGAGAAAAAAATCGATTTATTCCTATTTTTGGTAATGAAAAAATTATTATATTCAACTTAAGCAAAAACATGGGCAAAGTATGGAAGAAAAAAAATCGATTTTTTCCTATTTTTGGTAATGAAAAAATACTATTTTCAACTTTGGCTAAAACATGGGCAAAGTATGGGAGAAAAAAATCGATTTATTCCTATTTTTGGTAATGAAAAAATTATTATATTCAACTTAAGCAAAAACATGGGCAAAGTATGGAAGAAAAAAAATCGATTTTTTCCTATTTTTGGTAATGAAAAAATACTATTTTCAACTTTCGCAAAAACATGGGCAAAGTATGGGAGAAAAAAAATCGATTTTTTAACATTTTTGGTAATGAAAAAATACTATTTTCAACTTTGGCAAAAACATGGGCAAAGTATGGGAGAAAAAAATCGATTTATTCCTATTTTTGGTAATGAAAAAATTATTATATTCAACTTAAGCAAAAACATGGGCAAAGTATGGAAGAAAAAAAATCGATTTTTTCCTATTTTTGGTAATGAAAAAATTACTATTTTCAACTTTGGCAAGGACATGGGCAAAGTATGGGAGAAAGCAAAATCGATTTTTTTCTATTTTTGGTAATGAAAAAATGACTATTTTCAACTTTGGCAACAACATGGGCAAAGTATGGGAGAAAAAAAATCGATTTTTTAACATTTTTGCTAATGAACAAATTACTATTTTCAACTTTGGCAAAAACATGGGCAAAGTATGGGAGAAAAAAAATCGATTTTTTAACATTTTTGGTAATGAAAAAATACTATTTTCAACTTTGGCAAAAACATGGGCAAAGTATGGGAGAAAAAAATCGATTTATTCCTATTTTTGGTAATGAAAAAATTATTATATTCAACTTAAGCAAAAACATGGGCAAAATATGGAAGAAAAAAAATCGATTTTTTCCTATTTTTGGTAATGAAAAAATTACTATTTTCAACTTTGGCAAAAACATGGGCAAAGTATGGGAGAAAAAAATCGATTTTTTAACATTTTTGGTAATGAAAAAAATACTATTTTCAACTTTGGCAAAAACATGGGCAAAGTATGGGAGAAAAAAATCGATTTATTCCTATTTTTGGTAATGAAAAAATTATTATATTCAACTTAAGCAAAAACATGGGCAAAGTATGGAAGAAAAAAAATCGATTTTTTCCTATTTTTGGTAATGAAAAAATACTATTTTCAACTTTGGCTAAAACATGGGCAAAGTATGGGAGAAAAAAATCGATTTATTCCTATTTTTGGTAATGAAAAAATTATTATATTCAACTTAAGCAAAAACATGGGCAAAGTATGGAAGAAAAAAAATCGATTTTTTCCTATTTTTGGTAATGAAAAAATACTATTTTCAACTTTCGCAAAAACATGGGCAAAGTATGGGAGAAAAAAAATCGATTTTTTAACATTTTTGGTAATGAAAAAAATACTATTTTCAACTTTGGCAAAAACATGGGCAAAGTATGGGAGAAAAAAATCGATTTATTCCTATTTTTGGTAATGAAAAAATTATTATATTCAACTTAAGCAAAAACATGGGCAAAGTATGGAAGAAAAAAAATCGATTTTTTCCTATTTTTGGTAATGAAAAAATACTATTTTCAACTTTGGCTAAAACATGGGCAAAGTATGGGAGAAAAAAATCGATTTATTCCTATTTTTGGTAATGAAAAAATTATTATATTCAACTTAAGCAAAAACATGGGCAAAGTATGGAAGAAAAAAAATCGATTTTTTCCTATTTTTGGTAATGAAAAAATACTATTTTCAACTTTCGCAAAAACATGGGCAAAGTATGGGAGAAAAAAAATCGATTTTTTAACATTTTTGGTAATGAAAAAAATACTATTTTCAACTTTGGCAAAAACATGGGCAAAGTATGGGAGAAAAAAATCGATTTATTCCTATTTTTGGTAATGAAAAAATTATTATATTCAACTTAAGCAAAAACATGGGCAAAGTATGGAAGAAAAAAAATCGATTTTTTCCTATTTTTGGTAATGAAAAAATTACTATTTTCAACTTTGGCAAGGACATGGGCAAAGTATGGGAGAAAGCAAAATCGATTTTTTTCTATTTTTGGTAATGAAAAAATGACTATTTTCAACTTTGGCAACAACATGGGCAAAGTATGGGAGAAAAAAAATCGATTTTTTAACATTTTTGCTAATGAACAAATTACTATTTTCAACTTTGGCAAAAACATGGGCAAAGTATGGGAGAAAAAAAATCGATTTTTTAACATTTTTGGTAATGAAAAAATACTATTTTCAACTTTGGCAAAAACATGGGCAAAGTATGGGAGAAAAAAATCGATTTATTCCTATTTTTGGTAATGAAAAAATTATTATATTCAACTTAAGCAAAAACATGGGCAAAATATGGAAGAAAAAAAATCGATTTTTTCCTATTTTTGGTAATGAAAAAATTACTATTTTCAACTTTGGCAAAGACATGGGCAAAGTATGGGAGAAAGCAAAATCGATTTTTTTCTATTTTTGGTAATGAAAAAATGACTATTTTCAACTTTGGCAACAACATGGGCAAAGTATGGGAGAAAAAAAGTCGATTTTTTAACATTTTTGCCAATGAACAAATTACTATTAAGAACTTTGGCAAAAACATGGGCAAAGTGTGGGAGAAAAAAAATCGATTTATTCCTATTTTTGGTAATGAAAAAATTACTATTTTCAACTTTGGCAAATACATGGGCAAAGTATGGGAGAAAAAAATCGATTTTTTTCTATTTTTGGTAATGAAAAAATTACTATTTTCAACTTTGGCAACAACATGGGCAAAGTATGGGAGAAAAAAATCGATTTTTCAACATTTTTGCCAATGAACAAATTACTATTTTCAACTTTAGCAAATACATGGGCAAAGTATGGGAGAAAAAAATCGATTTATTCCTATTTTTGGTAATGAAAAAATTACTTTTTTCAACGTTGGCAAAAACATGGGCAAAGTATGGGAGAAAGAAAAATCGATTTATTCCTATTTTTGGTAATAAAAAAATTCTATTATCAACTTTGGCAAAAACATGGGAAAAGTATGGGAGAAAAAAATCGATTTTTTCCTTTTTTTGGTAATGAAAAAATTACTATTTTCAACTTTGGCAAAAACATGGGAAAAGTATGGGAGAAAAAAATCGATTTTTTAACATTTTTGGTAATGAAAAAAATACTATTTTCAACTTTGGCAAAAACATGGGCAAAGTATGGGAGAAAAAAATCGATTTATTCCTATTTTTGGTAATGAAAAAATTATTATATTCAACTTAAGCAAAAACATGGGCAAAGTATGGAAGAAAAAAAATCGATTTTTTCCTATTTTTGGTAATGAAAAAATACTATTTTCAACTTTGGCTAAAACATGGGCAAAGTATGGGAGAAAAAAATCGATTTATTCCTATTTTTGGTAATGAAAAAATTATTATATTCAACTTAAGCAAAAACATGGGCAAAGTATGGAAGAAAAAAAATCGATTTTTTCCTATTTTTGGTAATGAAAAAATACTATTTTCAACTTTGGCAAAAACATGGGCAAAGTATGGGAGAAAAAAAATCGATTTTTAAACATTTTTGGAAATGAAAAAAATACTAATACGAACTTTGGCAAAAACATGGGCAAAGTGTGGGAGAAAAAAAAATCGATTTTTTAACATTTTTGGCAATGAAAAAATTACTTTTTTCAACGTTGGCAAAAACATGGGCAAAGTATGGGAGAAAGAAAAATCGATTTATTCCTATTTTTGGTAATGAAAAAATTACTATTTTCAACTTTGGCAAAAACATGGGGAAAGTATGGGAGAAAAAAATCGATTTTTTCCTATTTTTGGTATTGAAAAAATACTATTTTCAACTTTGGCAAAAACATGGGCAAATATGGGAAAAAAAATCGATTTTTTAACATTTTTGGTAATGAAAAAAATACTATTACGAACTTTGGCAAAAACATGGGCAAAGTGTGGGAGAAAAAAAATCGATTTATTCCTATTTTTGGTAATGAAAAAATACTATTTTCAACTTTGGCAAAAACATGGGCAAAGTATGGGAGAAAAAAATCGATTTATTCCTATTTTTGGTAATGAAAAAATACTATTTTCAACTTTGGCAAAAACATAGGCAAAGTATAAGAGATAAAAGATCGATTTTTTCCTATTTTTAGTAACGATAAAATTACTATTTTCAACTTTAGCAAAAACATGGGCAAAGTATGGGAGAAAAAAATCGATTTATTCCTATTTTTGGTAATGAAAAAAATACTATTATCAACTTTGGCAAAAACATGGGCGAAGTATGGGAAAAAGAAAAATGGATTTATTCCTATTTTTGGTAATGAAAAAATTACTATTTTCAACTTTGGCAAAAACATGGGCAAAGTATAAGAGAAAAAATATCGATTTTTTTCTATTTTTAGTAACGATAAAATTACTATTTTCAACTTTGGCAAAAACATGGGCAAAGTATGGGAGAAAGAAAAATCGATTTATTCCTATTTTTGGTAATGAAAAAATTACTATTTTCAACTTTGGCAAAAACATGGGAAAAGTATGGGAGATAAAAATCGATTTTTTCCTATTTTTGGTAATGAAAACATTACTATTTTCAACTTTGGCAAAAACATGGGCAAAGTATGGGAGAAAAAAATCGATTTATTCCTATTTTTGATAATGAAAAAATTACTATTTTCAACTTTAGCAAAAACATGGGCAAAGTATGGTAGAAAAAAATCGATTTTTTTCCTGCTATTCTTTGCCCATATTTTAACCAAAGTTCAATTTGCTAATTTTTTCATTACCACGCGGGTAGAAATTTGAATTTACTGTCTCTTTCACTCTTATTGATTTTCTCTCTTACACTGAGACAACGAAGTAGTCAAGGCAACTAATAAAATGGATAGAAATACCATTTTGGTTAGTAAACTATACTGCGGCTAATTCGATAGTTAGAGATACAATTTATTTTAGTAGAAAGTTAGGTAGTCGCAGTTAGCATTTTATTAGTGAGGGAAACTTATTTCTGTTATGCCAATAACTAATAAATATTGTAACAGACATCTTCTAGTTAGTTAACCTTACTAATAAAAAAGGAAATAATACAATAATTGAAATAGTTAAAAGTCAATTACGTATTAAATAATATTTGCATTTAGAAAAAATAGTTTTATTATAAGATAAATATATCCTACTTTTTAAAAAGTCGGATGTTAAACCACTTAAACCTGCACTAAGAGAAATTTTTGCATTAAATGGTATTGAAATATTTAATGCGCTTCGAATGCCCTCTGTCGTGAGTTTTTAGTATGAAAACATACTGAATTCGCTCAGAAATCATACTAAAAAAGCGTTATTCGTTTAGCTCCGAACCATCATTTTTCATGATCTTTGGACTGCGCAGAAGGTTCTCGGGAAAGAGTTTAGGTGACTTGATCTCAGAGAAAAAGGCGATATGAAAGAACGAGTTCTTTTCAAAAATTGCTCAAATCGGTGAAACTGCTTTGTTTGCTTTTCTCACACAATTATTGGACGCACCGCAAGATATTGAAAGAAATAAACTTTCAATAAAAGTAAATAAATAAACTCGTTACTCGGGGGTTTCCGTGTTCGCTGATTAACGAATCCCATGTTAGTTTTTTAAAATTCAAAATGACGGATCTAATATGGCCGACGATAAAGTTAATAATTAATCTATTTCGCTTAAAGCTAGTTACTCGGGAGTTTTCGCGTTCGCTGATAACAAATCTGATGTTAGTTTTTCAAAATTCAAAATGGCGGATCCAATATTTTTTTAAAAGATTTTCTGGTCACTTTTTCGTACGAATTTCATGTGAAATGATAAAGAATTTTTATTTAACATTTGAAAAATTCCGTAAGGAATTGCGAATGGAATTCCGTAAGTAATATCAGCTAAAAATATTTTTGGATAAATTGTCGTCCACTTTTCGGTTCCAATTCCTCAAGTACTTCGTGCGTATACTAGTGAATTTTTATTCAAATTTTTGCAAAAATTCCGCTTGGATTTGCAAATGGAAATCCGTACGTAATATCTGCTGAAAAATTTTTTTGAACAATTTCCGCTCTCTTTTCCTTACGAATTCTGCTAGAAATTTGTGTGCATTACCAATGAATTTAATTCGAAATTAAAAATTTGTAATAATACATACGAAGTACTAACGGAATTCATACGGAAAAGAGAGGGGAAATTGTCCTAAAAAAATTTTCAGTAGATGTTACATCCGTATTTCCATTCGCAATTCCAAAAGAAATTTTTTAATAATTTTGTATAAAAATCCGCTAGTAATAAACACGAATTGCTAGCGGCATTCGTACCGAAAAGTGAGCGGAAATTTTATAAAAAAATTAGAGGTGTGCAAAAAGCTCGAAGCTCGATCGAGTATTTTCGAGCATTTCACTATTCATGCCGAGCTCAGGCCGAGTCGAGTTTCATAAAAAGCTGGGAATTAATCACAAAACCAAAGAATTCATTTCAACCTTCGTCTCCATGGACAAATTTATAGCGGATAATTGAAAAAAGGCTTTTAAATATCATTTTCTTGGTCCAAAAAATTTAGTTTACATTAACAATTCTTGCAAATCTCAAAAGTGATTCGTCTTAAGAGATGAAATCGAGCAGAACATTCATCAAAAAGTAAAAGAACTCATTTCAACTTACGACTCCTGGGACACTTAGATTTATAGCGAAAAATTGATAAAAATGACATTTAAAAATCATTTTCTTGGTCCCAAAAATTTATTTTTTATTAAAAAATCTTGCAAATGTCAAAAGTGATTCGTCTTGAGCGATGAAATCGAGCAGGCAAAAAATCAGCAAGCCAAAGAACTCATTTCAACTGTCGTCTCCAGGGACACTTAGATTTATAGTGAAAAATTGATAGAAATAACATTTAAAAATCATTTTCTTGGTCCCAAAAATTTATTTTTTATTAAAAAATCTTAAAAATGTCAAAAGTGATTCGTCTTGAGAGATGTAATCGAGCAGGCAAATAATCAGTAAGCCAAAGAACTCATTTGAACTTTCGTCTCCAGGGACACTTAGATTTATAGCGAAAAATTGGTAAAAATGACATTTAAAAATCATTTTCTTGGTCCCAAAAATATATTATTTATTAAAAACTCTTGCAAATATCAAAAGTGATTCGTCTTGAAAGATGAAATCGAGCAGGCAAATAATCAGCAAGCCAAAGAACTTATTTTAAATTACGTCTCCTGGGAAACTTACATTTTAAGTGAAAAATTGAAAAAAAAGACAAATAAAAATCATTTTTTTGGTCCCACAAATTTATTTTTCATTAAAAACTCTTGCAAATATCAAAAGTGATTCGTCTTGAGAGATAAAATCGAGCAGGCAAATAATCAGCAAGCCAAAGAACTCATTTGAACTTTCGTCTCCAGGGGCACTTAGATTTATATGCGAAAAATTGATAAAAATGACATTTAAAAATCATTTTCTTGGTCCCAAAAATTTATTTTTTATTAAAAAATCTTGCAAATTTCAAAAGTGACTCGTCTTGAGAGTCCTACGTCAGAGTCACTAATGGCGAATTTATTGTTCTTTTCACTTTTGCGGCATGTTAATTTAAATTCCAATTCCATTTCGATTCTTCTCTGAAATTCCGTTCTTCAATGAAGGGCTCGAACCACCGCCAGATCAACTCAATTTCAGCTACACTCTGAGTCTGGTGCAAATCACCAGTTATATAACACATTCGGTTCCGATTTGGTGCGGGGAAATGTTTCTCCCATCAATGATGGCATTCTCCTCTGTTTTAAAAAAATGCAATCAATTAGAAGAAATGCTTATGAAATTTGAAAATCTGACAGGATAAAGGTAAGATCCGATGAGAAAAATTAAAAATTTAAACACTTAAGAAAAAATTATGAAAAGCTTACTTTGCAGAAGAGACAATTCGCCATCATTTCGTTCCAATTGTTCTAGGGTACGTGCTTCGCCCAGGATTGAAAACCAAGGACAACGCATTTTTCGCATTTGACAACCTCGCGTGCCACGAATAGGTAGTGCTTCATTTTTGGAAAATTGTTGATGCAATGATGAAAATTGTGCCTACATTGTTTTCTTTATACAATTTTCCTATGATCAATTAATTCGGCCGCTTCATGAAACTTTTATACTGATGCTGAAAATTTTTTTGTTGTTTAAATAAAAATAAGAAAAGAATATTTTAATAGAATAAAAACAAATTCCAGCGTTCTACAATTTATTATTAAAAAATTATTATTTACAGATTAAATTTTACTACTTTTGAGGAAAAATTTTCGAATTTTTATTAAAGAAATTTTTTTCAAAAATAGTGAAAGCTAATTTAAAAATAGCAATTTCTAATAGAGCAATTTAATTATTAATTTAATTTCATTCTAATAGTAATTTTTATTTTTTTATCAAAACAGATTTAATTTAATTTTCCGTATATCAAAAAAATTTCTCAATGAAAAAGAGAAACATTATTGATTAGTGTAAAACACGAGAAATTGATTCTTATTTTTAAAAAAAGATAAAAATATTCAATGCAGAAAAAGTTATAAAAATTTATTTAATAAAAATTTTCATTCTATTATTTTTAAAGGTTATGAATTGAAAAAAAAATTTCCTACACTGTAAAAAAAATTTCTGTAATTTTACTGGCTGCGTATGCGAGGAAAAAAACCTATGCTGTGTGTGTCCTTTTTACATGATACAGTAACTTGACATTGAGGTTATGTGAATTTACAAGCGAATTGTAAAATTACAAAGAGAAAGAAATTTACAGAAGAATGTAAAAACACAGAAAATGTGTAAATTTACAAAGAAATAAGTGAATTCACATAAAAATATAATTATAACTTATAATAAATAAAATATTTGACGCTGGGGGGACGCGAAACCTAACACCTAAAGGATATAAATTCTAAATCCGGAACGCTGACCACTACACTATTCACGAACTTAGAATTTTTTATTTTTTAACACGTACTAAAATGTCCTGTCAAAATGTTGGTGGAAATATCACAATGCCATAAATTCAACTAATTGAGTTACTTTGTTAACAAGACGACATACGAAACGAATTAATATATATATATATATATATTCATATAAATTATAGTATAAATAAGTGTAAAACAAAATCAGTCAAGAAAAAATTCCAGAATTACAATATTAAAGTTCAGCTACTTTTCTACTTCAGTATGTGATTTTACACTATGAAAAATAGCTTTTTTACGTTTTATTTAGTAAATTCACAAAATTCATGACATTTACATTTTCAAAATGTAAAGTAAACCAGAAATGTAATTTTACACACGTCCATAAAATAGCATACCCTGTATGCGAGGAAAAAAACCAACACTCAGTAGAGTGAATTCACATTCGAATTGTAATTTTGCAGCGCCACTTAAAATCGCTCTTCACAAAACTGTAAATTTACAGAATCTTGTATTTCTAACCTTAAAATCATTAATATTGTCATACTGAGTGCAGTAAAATCACATAATCTTGTAAAATAATTGTTACAGAATCGTGTAATTATACTGTTCGAATGGTAAAATTCAGAACTTTTTTTTACAGTGTAGTTTATATTTATATTTTTTTAATAACTAATTATTTAATTTGTTTCCATATTTAAATTATTTATTGAATCAATGAATTAAAAGAAGCTTTATGTAAAATTCTTATTTTTTTTAACATAACCACTTTTTAGATTTGTTTTTTTATTACAAAACATTTTTTTTACTTACCAATATAAAAATATTTGTCACCTCACTTTAATCACTAACTTTTTTTCACCATTCATTACCATTTTTTAAAAATTTTAATGTATTTTTAACTTTAATGTAATGGTAAACATTAAACTGTTTAATGTTTACAACGATGACCAACGATGACATCAAAACACACGTCAATTTTTTAGGCATGGGATATAGAAACTCAAGTTTGACAATAAATTATCATTTTTCTGCAGCAACTTCAGGGGGAAGGCATTCGTACGTTCTACTGTATTAAGTCTTAAGTCTTATCTCTTAAGTCTTAAGTATTATGTCTTAAGTCTTATGTTTTAAGTCTTATGTCTTATGTCTTAAGATAACATAACAACCGTTGCTATGTTAATGGTTACCATAATAACCGTTGTCATGGCAACCGTTGCTATTTTAATTGTTGCCATAACAACCGTTGCCGTGGCAACCGTTGATATAGTAATGGTTGCCATAACAACCGTTACTATGGTAATAAAAAAAATTTCAATCTTAAGTACAAAAAGAATTTCTTAAACAAATTATTATTTGTTTATTTTTGTCATTTTAGGCCACGAAACCCTATGATGTAGGCGCCTTGCGCCTGCTTCTCTGACTGATTTTTAAGTAATACAAAAACTAATTTTTTCCAATAAAAGTGTATCTATTTAACTTTAAAAACCCAAAATAGTTATTAAATTAGTCAAATTGTTAAGAAACTACAGCTTTTTTTGTAAAAAAAAGTCAATTTTGCAATTTTTTTGTGTTTTTTTTGTTTTTTCAAAATTTTTTTAATTAATTTTTTTAAAATATGAATAATATTATTGTGTTCCTTACTAAAAAACCAATCAAATTCACTACACATCATTTTTTACGTCAAATAGAGTAAACTAACGTACTCCTTCTAGGGTTAAAAATACTATTTTAATCATAAAAAGCATATTAAATTTTTAAACTTTAAAATTTAAGTGATTTTAATCAATTTATTTTTGTAAAACAAAAGTGAGAAATAAAATTCAATTCATCAATTGAATATATTGTCAAAAAATAAAATTTTATTAATATAAATTTATATGAATTTACATAATAACAGTGATTACTTTTTGGAAAAATTACATGTATTAAAACTTCAATTGAGTAGAGGCATGTCTTGATCGGCTAGCTTCAATTTGGAAAAAATTTTCTTTATGTTATAATTAATTTTTAGAGTGGTTATCACAAATACGGGAACATTTCCTTCACCCCTTGGCGAAAATTTTAAAAAATTCATAGGATTCACTTGAAACTTGTTACTCAAGGGTTTTCGGGGTCGCTGATTACAAATCTGATATCAGATCTGGAAAATTCAAAATGGCGGATCCAATATGGCGGACGACATTTTCTAATATTCAGCGGATTCACTTGAAACTTTTTACTCGGGGGTTTTCAGGGTCGCTGATTACAAATCCGATTTCAGATTTTAAAAATTTAAAATGGCGCATCCAATATAGCGGACGACATTTTCAAAAACTCGCCCGATTCATTTAAAACTTGTTACCAAGCGGTTTTCACGGTCGCTGCTTACGAATCTAGCATCAGATTTTTAAAATACAATGTGGGGGTTCGAATACGGCTGGCGCCATTTCAAAAAATTTATCAGATTTACTTAAAGGTTGTTACCTGGGATTTATTGATGTCGTAGATTAAAAATGTAATATGGGTTTTGAAAATGGCGGATCCAATATAAGAATAAATAAAAAAAACAAAATAAATAAAGAAGTGTAAAATCCGACCGCATACCTCCACGTGGTAAACTCTGGGGTCGTAAGTAACGTAGTATACTTAACAACTGACTGCGGGCTAAAATTTTGTATTTATTATCGTTTCAAAAGTTTTTCGTAATCAGTGAAAACCCTCTAGTAACAAGTTTCAAATGAATCCGATGAATTTTAGAAAATTTCATTTGCAAAATTGGATCCGCCATTTTGAATTTTAAAAATCTGAAATCGGTTCCGTAATCAGCGACCCTAAAAACCACCGAGTAAAAAGTTTCAAGTGAATCCGATGAATTTTAGAAAATGTCCCCCCTATCGAATCCGCCATTTTGAATTTTCAAAATCTGATATCGGAATCGGATTCGTAATCGGCGACCCCGAAAAACCCTGAGTAACAAGTTTCAAGTGAATCTGATGAATTTTTGAAAATGTCGTCCGCCATATTGGATACGCAATTTTGAATTTTCAAAATCTGATATCGGATTCGTGATCAGCGAATTCAAATACAATAGTATGCTCGTTTGCGCAAATTTTAGTTTTTTAAAAAGTTGTCGACATTTTGAGTCCACTTATGAGATTTTGGTCTTGACTGCGAAGGGATTAATAGAAAAACAGCTATTTTTGGCTGGGTTTGTCAAGATGACGTTCGCTATTGGCTGAAAAACAATGATGATGGTCGCTATTGGTCAGAAATCGTAGCGATGACGCAAGCGTCATCGCTACGATTTCTATTTGGTTAGGTTTTTTCTATTTAGGTTTATTTTGTGTTCACAAGGACTTCAAGAGTATTACAGTTTATTACAGTTTTCCACAAGTCAATTTCAGAATTTGTTTAATAATAACATTTTCATTGCTTCTTTTGCTCCAATAGATCATAAAAAATAATAACTAATTATTTGACAACAATATCAGTCGCGTTTTTAATTATGATATTTCTACAATAAAAAATAACACAAGTGGGACAACCTGCAAGCCGGACAACTTGCAAGCCTTTCCCCTAAACTAAATATTTATTAAATAACTAAATAGTTATTTAATTATAGGTTTGAAATTTATTTTTTTAATACATTAATTGAAATACTACAAACGCATAAAGTACTACAAATTGATAAATACGGTTCTGTGAATCTGAATTAGTTAAAAATAGTATTTGATGGAAAAAGTGATTTACTGATTCAAATAGTAAAATTTTCCCAATGAAATAGTTAATGGTAACTAATTATTAGTTTTTCCCTGTCAAATTAAATTCCCGATTGGTAGACACCTCTTTAAATATATTAGAAGAAACTAAAACCCGTCGAAGACGGGTACGACAGCTAGTATTATAATATAATTAAAATGCTAATTATTAATTTATTATATAGTATAAGTATTAATATTACACGGAGAAAAATTCTTTTTAATGATTACAATAGTCTACATTACAGCTCGGATATGTGACCACTTTTTGGAATGATTACGAAGACTATGTAATGTGTTAAGAATTGAGTAGGAACGATTACTATAGCTGTTGTAAGGGATACCTTCATGTTTGTACTCCTTACAACAGCTATAGTAATCATCACAAAAAGTTGTCACATATCCGAACAGTAATATAGACTATTGTAATCAGTACGAATAAATTTTTCTCCGTGTATTAAATTCTACCTACATATCAAATTCTGATCAAATAAAAGATTTTCTTTTTAGGTCGGTAGCTGGCAACCAAATCAACTAGGGTAAGTCCAAGGGAGATGGCCATAGTTTTCTTAAAGGATTGTAAAAATTATTTAAAAAAGCGTTTTCTGTCTTAACTTTTATTAATAATTAAACATTGAACACTTAACTTTAAAATAACGAAAAATAAAATAAAATATTTTCATGAAAACAATCTTAAAATATACATTTTTAAAAAAGTGCATTTGGTCATCTCTCTACACCCGAGTACAACCGGTTTATTGACGTCGAGTCATGAATGTACATTTGGATAGTCATCCCAAATTTTCAGCGAAAAACACCGAGGCTTTAGCGTTTCACAGAGGGTCGCCCATCCAAGTACTAACCGCCCTTAAACCGATTGGTACAGCCAACCGAGCTGTACCATCGGTATTGGGAAAAGGATAATATTATCTCACTATCTCTCTTACACTCATGAAATTCTGCTTTCGGTTTTACGCTCACTTGGGAATCCACATGACAATGGAATGCGATTTGGGATCACAGAAAAAAACTGAACCTAAAATGAGTAGCATATGATATTCATTTTGAAGTGCAACAAAAATGATACCCCTTCGACTCATTCTGAGTTTCTAGGAAAAAGACTCAAAATGAGTAAAAGCAGTATAATTTTGGGTTTATGATAAAATTACAATAACGTTCGAATAACTGTGAATAATTCATAAAAATATGAATTAAAATAATTGTTTATAATGAATAAACACGTTGCACTTGTCAAAACATTAATACTTGAAGTCGATTTATCGCAATTATGAGAAATAAAAAATAAATTTTTAGGTTAGACTCTTGTGAATTGACTGACAGGGATGGCAACCATGGAACACGAAACATTCGAAACACAAAAAAAGTAGCGGCGCAACGCGCAGCAGACATTTTTTACAGTTGTTGTCATCATAACACACAAAAAAACTAGAACCTGACATTTTTTCATTTTGAGTCACTTGAAGTTGCCGATTACTCATTTCGAGTCACTTAAAGTTGTCTATTACTTATTTCGAGACCGACTTCCAAATGCGTTGCAACAAAAGTAAGTGGGGTTTTTTTCTGTGTTGGCAAGTTAATTTGGATTATGTAATTGATAATTTTTCTAGCTTCAAAGCTAGAAAAGTATTACTCTACACGGAGAGAAAAATCTAGCTTTAATAGTATGACACTACCTATACTAATTTCGCATGACTATAGTCACGCTTCAAACGCATGAATTCACACCCGAAAACCATGCCCAATGGGAAATTGCCAATGCTCACCATTGGCTAAATAATGGACCAATATTGGCTGCCAACAGTTTTTTCTTGGTCAAACATTGGCAACCAATATCGGGCTATTATTGCCAGAGTCTTGGGATGATCACGACTTTGCCAAGCATTGGCAGCCAATATTGGATCACTATTGGCTGCCAAGGCAAATGCCGGACTTTCCAAGCCATGGTTATTCATTGGCAAAAAATATTGGACCAATATTAATGACCAATTATTCACCAATGCTTTAAAATTAAATTAATGCTTGGTTAATTATTGGTTACCAATATTGAACCAACGTTTGAAATCAATGTTTTACAAATACCAACACATAGCAAAAATTTTTCAAAAAAAAAAAAAAAAATTAAATTATTAATCTAAAGAAACAAAAATTAATTTAATTAGAACACTCTGTTAAAAACAGAATGTGATAAAAACCAGACAAAGACAAAATTTGTCTAAGTTTGAGAATGCAAGCGTCTCTCCTTATATAGAACTGGTAACACCACTTGCTAGTGAGTGAAAGAAGCTCTGGCGCACCCTGGTGTTCGATTTTGAAATGTCCCGCGCTGCTTCAAAGTATATGCTCGAAATTACTTTGGATAAGTGCCACCAGGGTGCGTCACAGTTTCTTCCTCTCGTTAGCAAGTGGTGTTACCAGTTCTATATAAGGAGAGACGCTTGCATTCTCAAACTTAGACAAATTTTGTCTTTGTCTGATTTTTATCACATTCTGTTTTTAACAGAGTGTTCCAATAAAATTAATTTTTTTTTCTTTAGATTAGTAATTTATTTTTTTTTTTTTTGAAAAATTTTTGCTATGTGTTGGTATTTGTAAAATATTGATTTCAAACGTTGGTTCAGTATTGGTAACCAATAAATAACCAAGCATTAATTTAATTTTAAAGCATTGGTAAATAATTGGTCATTAATATTGGTCCAATATTTTTTGCCAATGAATAACCATGGCTTGGAAAGTCCGGCATTTGCCTTGGCAGCCAATAGTGATCCAATATTGGCTGCCAATGCTTGGCAAAGTCGTGATTATCCCAAGACTCTGGCAATAGTGGCCCAATATTGGTTGCTATTATTGCACCATCATTGGTACTGCTGGCTCCCAATATAGGACCATTATTGCGCCAATGGTTAATTTCCCATTGGGTGGGTCCACGCTTCACCATGGTTTTTCGGTATGTTTTCATGCGTTTGAAGCGTGACTATAGTCCATGCGAAATTAGTATAGGTAGTGTCATACTATTAAAGCTAGATTTTTCTCTCCGTGTAGCTGAAAAAAGTATTAAAAATGATTGAAGTTTCTTTTGTATACTTTTAACAAGGGATTAAATTTCTTAATTAAAATGTTCGAATAAGAACATTGAATTATTTCAGACATTAAATTTTCATCAAAACTTGATGAAAATTTAATGTCTGAAATAATTCAAATAATATCCGATTTTTGTTAAAAGAGAATAATTTGTTTTTATATTTTTTCTATGGGGCCCGCCCATGTTAATTTTCCCGGGACCCATCCCGGCTCTCCACGGCCCTGTCGTTCAAATTTACTTTTCTCTTAATTTGGTCACATTTTGAACATTTACCATATGATTCAGTGCAGTTTTCATGTAGCCAAGAGTGTCAAATACTGCATTGAATCCAACCTTTTAATAGATCTCTATCTCTGGTGTCAATTAGATCAATTATTTTGTTATCAGAGGTTTTTTAATTGGTTTTTTTGTAATATTTCTTAAGCACCTAAAATTAACATAAGAAATTAAGATAAAAGTCACTAATGGACATCTTACCCAATAATACATGACAAAAGTAAATATAAAAATATTAAATAAATAAAATAATTTCTCTTTTAATTTTTTGTTTATGTCAAAGCGTGGGTTATGTATACTACTCAATGAAATTTAAAACTATCTTAAAAAATAACAATGTAATAAGAAATCTGAATTTCTCAAATTTTTTTAGGACCATGCAAAAAAATGAACAAGAATACTATTTTAATTTTCATTATTTTTCAACAAATTATTGTTAACATTTATTATTAGTCACAAAAGGTTGAAGAATAACCCATAATAAGTGATATTTTTTACAAATTCTGTAAAATATTTGAACTGGCCATCTCCCCCGGAGTTACCCTATCTCATTTCATACCGGATAAAAATTTGAGTTTAGATTACTCAAGACATGTAAATAACAGAAACGCACGTCTGGCAGGCCGGTGTTAGGATATAGGGCGGCAGCAGGGTGATCAATAGGTGAAAAATAAACTAAATTTTTATCATTTCATACCGATTAAAACCTTCATTAATCGAAAGTTTACATTCAAAAAATTGTAAAAAGTACGTCTGGCGATCGTGAGGTGGGGTAAACCTTGTCCTACAGTCCTTCGAAGATGCTCTCTCCGGAAGTCAATTAAGAGAATAAGTTAATTAATTTTGTAACATTTCTAATAATCGGGTTTGTGAATTTAAGTAATTATTTCAGAACGTTCCTATTTGTCTAATACTATTTTCATTCTGCATGTGTACAAAATTTTTTAAATTTTATACTAAAAAAATTCATAAATGAAAAAAAACGAAATTTTTTTAAGTGCTTAGCACTTTTTTAATTTTTAATATTTTTTAATAATTAATTTATTTTGAGAAAGCAATGACGTGTTTTTCAAAAAAATATAATGAAAATAATTAAAGTAGAAAATAATTAATTAAAAAAAAATATGCAAAATATAAATATTAAAATATGTTGACAGTTGACAGTGAATCGCTGTTTCGAGAATGTCTTCTCTCTATACGAAATTTTATTCTTGTAAGAGTGGAACGATTTTATTTTATTTTTGACGTGTAAGCATGTGTTCGATGTTTTAACAAAATTTAGCCTGATGAGGTTGGCAAACCCTAGCCAACGAAAGTTCGCTTTTTTAACGACACACTTTTGAATTTCATTCAAATCTTACCTTCCCAAGATCATATACATTATCAACATTACAAAAACTATAGAAGGACACATTTCTATCAACTTACTAAATATTAAAATATATAATAAAAATATAAGTATTAGACAAATTGGAACGTTCTGAAATAATTACTTAAATTCACAAAACCGATTATTAGAAATGTTACAAATTAATTAACTTATTCTCTTAATTGTCTTCTTAAGAGAGCGTTTTCGAAGGGCTGCCTGACAAGGTTTGCCACACTCCACGACCGCCAGACGTACATTTTTCCTCATAAAATGAGATTAAATTTTACGATTTTTTACGTATTCAACTATTTGCAGCATCTTCGAAGGGCTGTCAGGCGTACTTCGCCCCAATCCAGTTTGGATGTAGGTTTTAATCGGTATGAAATGAGAAAAATTTACGTTATTTTCACCTATTCACCCCCCCTGCCAGACGTGAGTTTCTGTTATTTACATGTCTTAATCTATACTCAAATTTTTAGTCGGTATGAAATGAGATAGTTGATTTAGTCGCCAGCTCCAAGACTATTGTAGAAAAACATGTGTCTAAAGACAGCCATAATCTTTTGATTTGTTTTTGTTTTTTCACTTGCTCATATTTAATTATATAAAAAGAGAGGGAAATATGCCCATATACTGCGCATGCTCGCATACATGAATTTGTCACCCTGTGAGTATATTTCTTCTCGTTCTACAGAAAAGTGCTTCATTTCTGATAAAATTCACATAGACTTATGTCTATGCTTCGCGAACGCAAAACTGCTATTTTTCAAAATTCTCTGACTGGTGAGCATCCTGGTCATCTGTAATTTGTTTATTTTTAAATTAAAAATATTTTCGGATAAACCATTTGAAAGAGCGATTCCTGATTCATAAGAAATGTCTATTGTCAAATTTTTTAAATTGTGTCTTTTTTTCTTCCAAGTGCTACGAAAAATTAAAAATCTTCCCAGGTTTACCTCGAGAAACATCTCCCTTGACAAATGCGTTTTAATTTTTTTACATGATTCTGTTACGAGTTACAGCGTACACCATGGTGTACACCATGGTGCACAAAACAACTTTTGTGGAGGCGCCTAAGAAGATTCACATTCACTTGCTCTCAATTTTCAATATTTTGCAATGAAAATTTGGAAAAATATTGTTCAAATGTTGAAATATTATATGTGACGCTTCACGGAGAAAGGAACCTTACAAGACAAAAACATTTGGCTCAGTCTTCCATGCGCAGTGCACGAAAACTGAGCCTTATGTTATTGTCGCGTAAATCAACTCTCTCTGTATCGCCCAAAAAAATTCTTTAAAATATTAATTTTTTCTCCGAATTAATCTTACTCCCCCTTAATCATTCTTATTGCTGTAATTTTACTGTAATAGTACAATAATATTACAATAATGATACTGAGTAATATTACCGTCAGGCGGAAATTTTAATATTACGTGCAACTTGGACTTGCTTCTTTCAGAACCCTGAATTACTAATACTATAACAATACTAAAGTAAACCGACTTTTCTTGACCTTCTTAATAACCATAGTCAAATAATCAAGAGACAGTAGCCACTTTACCAAACGAATTCACGTTCGTTTAACATAATCTGCCAACTTAGTAAACTTACTTAATGTAAATTACCTAATCTACAAAGAATTTTCCTTAAATTTTGAAATAAAAAGAGCAATTACAAAAAAAATTATTTATCTAATCCACCAAAGCTTTCTTTCCCATAGAGCGCAATAGAAGAATAATAAATTAGTCTACAGTGTGACATGTTACACTTTTTTTAAAACACGTTTGGTATTCATTGCACTCCATGTAAGAAATAAATACCATAAAAATTAATCCCGAAGACTCCTCTGCATTCTGCTCGTACAATAACAGAAAACCTTATCGGATTCCCTGTAGATCCATTAGGGCGGTTTCTATGTTCGGTCATCCGAGCGAACAGAAAGACTTGATTCGGTTCGATAGATCGATCGAGATTCTGATACGGGTGGCGGCGGATAGGTAGATGGCCTACAGGGTGACTGACCCACTCAAGCGGTTCGACCATAACAGGAAGATAAATGTGAAATCTTCTTTTGGTCAGAAATTTACACGAATTCCATGAAATGAAAAAAAAACCTCAAAGGCAATTTCCACTTCATGTGAGAGATTTCTTTAAATAATTAATCGGTACACTAAGGTAGAAGATGAAAAGGAGACGAAAAAAGTTCCTTCTTCCAGCAGCGAAGAATAAGAAAATAATAGCGTATTGATATTCCAGGTAATGGTCAGTTTTTCTAATTTAATAGTTAATTTAATGACTTTTTAAATTATTGTGCATTTTTTCAGCTGATGAGAAAATCTCCATACACGATTAGTAAATGATTCTTTTTGCGTTTCACATATGGTTGAGTTATCTATAATGCAACCTGTAATCCTTGTCGGAGAAGAAAGGTACTCTTTAAAATTCAATTACAATTTTATTTTAATAAAAATCTGGACCTAACACTTTTCTTTTCATTCGCAAAGCAATAAGCGCTATATGAAAAAATATTTTGAATTTATTGTTCCACATTAGATTAAAAATACAAAATTGATTTGAAACAAGTTTTTAAAAATTACCAATATAAATATTTCGAATGTTTTATTTTCTTTTTATTTATTATCTCGTCATGATCTATACCTATATCGCGAGAGTGTGAGAGAGGAAAAGCAAAAAAATTATATGGAAGTGCAAAGGAGATTTTTTATGATTGGCAGTGAAGAGCAAACGGAGATGCTTGTTTTATATAGATTTGCCAAGTGCGTTACCTTGTTTGTTAGGTCGAACAGGTCGTGTCTAAGAATTCTTCTTTCTCGTTGGAACAAAATCAGCAAACTCGTATCTCGACATTCTACACTCTCGCGAGGCTCAATAAATGTTATTGCTTTGACACACACCTAAACTTTAATGGGTAAATTCATTAGACAGATTGACAGTGAGCACAAAAAAGGATAAAAACTATTCTCTTTTCAATTAAAATTTTTCTCCAATCCCAATAGAGAGTGTATTTATACAAACGAGGAATGTGGAATATATATATATATATATATATATATATATATATATATATATATGGGACATTCCACGTCAACACGGACAGAGCTCTAAACAAAAATTGCTTTGATGGATTTAAACGTTCTAGGGCTTAAAAGATTTCTACGTTCATGTAATTTAAGATGCCGATGGGCGTTTTTTGCAAAATTCCATTTCCGATGCCAATAGAACTGTCAAAAGTCAAAAGGTCCAAAAATCTCAAAATACTTTTATGAATTAAAAGCAAAAAACGAGGTAAATTATTCTGTAACTCATTCTTTATCAGTTTTTAGGGTTCCCGAATATGAATCTAAAGTTTTTTTTTAAAAATCCAAAATGGCGAATTCAATATGGCGGACAAAATTCAAATTTGATCAGATTCGATTAAAACTTGTTACTCGGGGGTTTTTAGGGTCGCTGATTACGAATCTGAAGTCACTTTTTAAAAATTCAAAATGGCGGATCCAATATGGCGGAAAAAATTTTCAAATTTGATACGATTCCCTTAAAACGTGTTACTCGGGGGCTTTTGGGGTCGCAGATTATGAATATGAAGTTACTTTGTAGAAATTCAAAATGGCGGATCAAATTTTTTAATTTGATCAGATTTAATTAAAAAGTGTTACTCGGTGGTTTTTAGCGTATCTGATTATGAATTTGAAGTCTCAAACACAAAGTAACTTCAAATTCATAATCTGCGACCCCAAAAGCCCCCGAGTAACACGTTTTAAGGGAATCGGATCAAATTTGAAAATTTTTTCCGCCATATTGGATCCGCCATTTTGAATTTTTTTTAAATGACTTCAGATTCGTAATCAGCGACCCTAAAAACCCCTGTGTAACAAGTTTTCATCGAATCTGATCAAATTTGAATTTTGTCCGACATATTGAATTCGCCATTTTGGATTTTTAAAAAAAAACTTTAGATTTATATTCTGGAACCCTAAAAACTTATAAAGAATGAGTTACAGAATAATTTACCTCGTTTTTTGCTTTTAATTCATAAAAGTATTTTGAGATTTTTGGACCTTTTGACTTTTGACAGTTCTATTGGCATCGGAAATGGAATTTTGCAAAAAACGCCCATCGTCATCTTAAAGTACATGAACGTAGAAATCTTTTAAGCCCTAGAACGTTTAAATCCATCGAAGCAATTTTTGTTTAGAGCTCTGTCTGTGTTGACGTGGAATGTCCCATATATATATATATCTATCCCTATTAATATAAAATCATATCGCCGCCGCCGCTGTTTCAGAAAGTTTCTAACCCCCCCTCCCCCCCTTTACCCCCTCCCCCCTTTACCCCCTCTCACCCTCTTTACCCCCTCTCCGCCTTTTACCCCATTCAGAAATTTTTTAACCCCCTCTCCCTTTCTATCTTCCTTACCCCCTCTCACCCTCTTTATCCCTCTCCGCCTTTTACCCAATTCTAACCCCCCTCTCCCCCCTTTACTACCTATTTACCCCCTCTCACCCTCTTTACCCCTCTATACCCCCTCTCCCTCTTTTTACCCCCATTCTACAATCCCATATTTACCCCCTTCTCATATACCCCCTATCTACCACCCCTCTTTACACCCTTCTTACATGGCCCCCTCTTCTCCATTTCCCTTATTACCCTTTATACCACCCCCCTCTTCCCTCATTTCCCTTATATAACCCTCCGCTTTCCCTATTTAACCGCTTCTCAAAATTCTGTCAAGATTAGGTCAACGGTCAAATTATTGTCAAAGGTTAGAAGATGATGATGGGGTTTTTTCACCTAAAAACCATTGTGTAAGAAATATAAATTAATGTTTTGGTTTTTAGCCAATTTCATTAAAATGTAATTAAATGTTCAACATTACAGAAAAATTTATATCAACTTATTTAAAAAAAATTTTTTAATGAAATTGTTTCCAAGATGCACTACGTGGAAGTAACCAAAATCGCATCTCAAAATCTGTAAAAAAGGATTAGTAAAATTTGTAAAAAATTTTATAGAACAGAATGAAGAAAATTTTACCAAAAAGTTTGAAAATCTATGAAACCTAAAAAATGTATATAAATTTTTATCATTATTTATAAATACATATCAATAAAGAAAATACTTATTATTCTGTATTTTTCTTATTTGCGTAAATTAATTCTCCTCCATTTATCAGAAATTCTATATCTGCTGATATCTCTTTTAGAATCTTAATTTGACTATTATTTTGTAGTTGTATTCCAATACTATTGTCATCTGGATATTAAATTATATATTTACGAATACTTTATCATTATTTAAGTATATTTAATTCAATGCTTAAAGTATACCATTTTTAAATAATTGACCAATAATTTCCAATTTTTGTCCTTGAACGAAATTTGAATTTACAGAGAAATTTTTAATATTTATAATGATTTTGTTTTCTCCATTTGTAAAACTTCCAACGTATTGATGAGAATTTATTTTAATGGGAATAAATTCATCTCTTAAGTATCCTTCAATTTCTATTTTTAATTATAATTAAATAAATTAAGTATTTTAAGAAATGTAAAATGTAAGTTTTACATTTAAAGAAGTTTATAAAATGTCAATTGTAATGATTTAGAAAACTTACTAACGAATCCAGTATTTTCTAAAATACTTTCTTTAGTAAATGGAGTTTCTTTAATTTCTTTTTGTTCTTTTAAAATTTCGAAAGTTCCAAACGTGTTATATTTTGTAAAATTGTGTAACAATAATTCATAACTCATATTCCCATCGTTGAAATTTGAACTTTCTTTGGCAATTAAATTTTGCAGAAGAATTTTCTTCAATAAAATAAAATTTTTTATTTGAATTGTAAAAATTTAAATTTAAATTTAAATTAAATTTTGAAGAAGAATTTTCTTCAATAAATTAGAATTTTTATTTGAATTGTAAAAATTTAAATTAATTAGAATATACGAATTTCTACTTATAGGTTATAATATAGGTTACTTTTTTTTAAGTAAATTAACTTTAGTGTAATTTTAATTTACTGTAATTATTTTTATAGTAAACTATAAAATGGTTTTACCTGATTTTCTTGAATAATATTAGAAAATTTCTCAGCATTTTTATTCCAAGCGATACAAGAAATCCGACAATTATCATTATTATTTACTATAAATTTGAACAGTTTGTATCTTTGTGAACCATCTTTATTTGTAATGTTGGAATTAATATTTTTTATCTCCTCCACAAATTCCACATATCCAATGATTGAACTATATTTTTTAAAAGAGTGTCAAAAAATGAGATTAATACTAAAAAAAATTAATTTATTTAAAAAAGTACATTGAGTAAAAAGTGAAATTATTAACAATTAAAAGTTTTGTATAAGTAGAGGTTATTTTTTATAAATTGGTTATAAAATAAATTTGTTCTAATTTTGTATTGTAAAAAAAATTTATGGATATTCAAATTTCAAAATATAATATAATTTTTCATTGTAAGAAAAAAAAACATTGTAAGGAACGTAATGAGCTTTTAACTTACACAAATTTATCTCCAATTTTAATTTTTTCTTTTAGAACTTGAGATGATGTAAATTTTATTTTCTCATCGATTTTTATCTTTTTCTGATCATTTCGACTGGAATTTTCATTTGAACGTTTTTTCGACATTTTTACAAAAATTTATAAATTTTATTTGACAAAATTAAATAAATATGAGCGTTATAACTTCAGGGAGTACTTTAGATTTTTAATTGTTTTCAAATTTGAAATATATTACAAAGAAATTTTTGAGAGTATTTTTAAATTTCGATAAAAAGTTTAATATTTGAAATTATTTATTTAAAATTAATTTTTTCATTCATTCTGGAATTATTTCAATTAATGGAAAAATTATTTATGGAATAAATTCCCGTAAGTTTTGAAAATATTTGAAACATTTTGTCAATGTTGTTTTTTTTGAATTTGAATGAAACTGAAGTTATAACTTCAGAGAGTACTTTCGATTTTTAATTGTTTCGAAATATGTCATATTACAGATAAATTTTTCATAGAATATTTTTAAATTTCGATAAAAATTTTAATATTTGAAATTAACTATTTATAATTAATCTTCATAATTTATTTTGGAATTAATTCAATCAACGGAAGAATAAAAAATTATTTATGAAATAAATCCCAGTAAGTTTTGAAAATATTTAAAACATTTTGTGAATGTTGTTTTTTAAAATTTTTTTTTGGTTAAAATCATTAAAATTATTTTTTAATGATTTTCTTTACAAACCTTATTTTCCAATAGTTTTTTTATCATTATAAATTAATTAATAATCAAAAGTTGTTAATTTTTTAATTTTTTATTTATAGGTAATTAATTAATGTTCTTAAAAATTAATAATTAACAATGTTTTCAAAAATTTACGAATTATTGTTTTCATAAATTAATAAATTCACAAAATTAAAAATTATTTCTAATTTTTCATTGTAAAAAAGAAATTACTGGATAAACAAGTTTCGAAATAAAATATTTATTTTATATTTTTTTGTAAACATAAGTTTTTTATTAATTTACTAATTATTATTTTCTTTTATTTACATATAGAGGTTATTTTTTATTAACTTAATTGTAAAAAATTATATTTATTTATATTTAATTTATTTATAATTAGAAATTGTTATAATTTTTTGGTTATAATTTGAACAAAGATTTTTTGTTTAAGAAAAATTGATGCGATTGACAAATTCATAAAATTAAAAATTTCTCAAATTTATTTTTTAGCTTTATTGGAATACAACTAATTATTGATCGAGCCCTTAAATTTGTTTGGAAAATCATGTCTCTTTGGAATTAACAAATTCTTGGAAAAAATCAACTTTTGGATTAGAATACAAAGTAAAAAAATTGCATCAACCTCATAAAATTTTATTTATTAATCTGAATTGATTTATTTATTTATTTATTGACTCTGAATTGATTATGACTCTGAATTGATTATAAATTAATTTCTTATTATTAGAAAAAATTTTTTTTTTAATTAATTTTACTTAATGTGTTAATTAAATTAATTTACTAATTTTTATTTCCTTTTTTTTACAGTGTGGTTAATAAATTTATTTTCTAATAATTTTTTTATGAGTCTAAATTGATTACAAATTAATTTATAATTATAAAAGAAATTTTCAAGTTATTTATATTTATTTATATTTAATTTATTTATATGTAGAAGTTGTTTTTTAGAATTTTTTTTTGTTATAATTTTTTGTTTAAGAAAAATTGATGTGATTGACAAATTCATAAAATTAAAAATTTCTCAAATTAATTTTTTAGCTATATTGGAATGCAACAAATTACTGATCGAGCCCTTAAATTTGTTTGGAAAATCATGTCTCTTTGGAATTAACAAATTCTTAGAAAAAATCAACTTTTGGATTAGAATACAAAGTAAAAAAATTTCATCTACCTTTTTTATTTATTTATTTATTGACTCTGAATTGATTATAAATTAATTTTTAATTATTAGAAAAAATTTCAATTTGTTTTTTAATTAATTATATTTCATTGTATAGAATTGTTGTTTTAAACAAGTTTTAATTTTAAATTATTAAAAATTTTTTAAAATTATTTACATTTAATTATATTTAAATACTTTGTATAATGTAGAAATTGTTTATTAAAATTTTTTTTTTGTTTATAATTTAAACAAAGATTTTTTTTTCAAGAAAATTTTATGTGAAATTTTATAATTCATAAAATTAAATTTAAAAATTAAAATTAAAAACTTTTTTTTTGTTTATAATTTAAACACAGATTTTTTGTTCAAGAAAATTTTATGTGAAATTTTATAATTCATAAAATTAAATTTATTAATAAATTTATTTTTTAATGATTTTTTTAGAGTCTTAATTGATTAGAAATTAATTTATAATTATAGAAGAAACTTTTATTTTATTTATTTATATTTAATTTATTTATATGTAAAATTATGTTTTTAAAAACTTTTTTGGGTTAAAATTAAAAAAAAGTATTTGTTCAAGAAAATTTAAAAATTTATTGTGGTTGACAAATTTATAAAATTAAAAATGTCTCGAATTTTTTATTTAGCCTTATTGGAATACAACAAATTATTGATCGAGCTCTTAAATTTGTTTGGAAAATCATTCTGTTCGGAATTACAAAATTCTTGGAAAAATTCAACTTCTGGATTCGAATACAAAAGAAAAATTTTCATCGACCCTTTGATTTTTGTGGATTTTGATAATTATGGAGATTAAAGTGAATATCACACCAGACGGTAATTGCTTATTCAGATCTTTTTCTTACTTTTTATATAATAGTCAAGAAAATCATAAAATAGTTCGAGATAAAATAGTTAATTACATAATAGATAATTGGCTTTTATTTGAGAATTTTATTATTGGGGATGAATCTTATGGACACGTTATTTATGATAAAATTTCATATAAAAATCATATGTCACAAAATAGTATTTATGGTGGGGAAGTTGAAATTCAAGCTTTCGTCTCAATTTATAATGTAAATGTATTAATTTATCATAAAAATTACATGTCGCAAAATTCTATTTTTGGTGGGGAGGTTGAAATTCAAGCTTTCGTATCAATTTTTAATGTGCATGTTTCAGTTTATCATGAAGCCTTTAATAATACTAAAGAATATGGTAATAGGAACAATAATATGAAATTAGTATTATTACTGTCTGGATTTCTAGATCATGGACATTATGATATTTTAGATTGTTTGAATTTTGATTTTTGGAAAGAAAAGAAAAAAATTTCTAATTCTATTTATTACAATAAAAATAAAAAGTCTATTTGTGAAAAAAATAATAACAGTAATTTATCACATATTCAATTAGAGAATAAAAGAAAATTAAATGTTGTTAAAAATATGACGAAAGAACGTTTAATGAATAAAAGGAAAAGTGATTGTATAGAAGAAATGGATGAGGAAAGGATGAAAAAGAAACGTGCAAAAGATTTGATTGAGAATCTGAATGAAAATAGGTTGGAAAAAAAAAGAATGAAAGATAAAGTAATGTATATGAATGAAAATAGAATTTGTAAGAGAAGGAAAAACCAAGTCTTTAAAAAATTTAAGAACATTTACCTTTCAAAAATAAGTTATTTGGATTTTGGTGAAATGAATTATACGTGTCCACATTGTTCAGCAAAGTTTTGGTCAATAGAATTCTCATATAAAAGTTGTTGTCATAATGGAAAAATAAAAATATCTCCTTTAAAAAATTATAATAAAAAATTAAAAATTCTTTTATTTGATACAAAATTTCGAGATTTAATACGTTATTATAATAGTAGATTTTCTTTTGTAAGTTTTAACGCGAATGTAAAAAATGATTTCAAAAAAGGAATTTATAATTTAAAAATTCAAGGACAAGTTTGTCATTCTATTCCAAATTCTTTATTAGCAAAAAAAGGAAAATCTCCAATTCTTGGTCAAATTTATATTTACGATGATTTAGAAGCTATTAATAAAAGATTAAAACTTAATAAAAACTTAGTTAAAAGTCATTTGGAAATTTTAACAAAAATAATGAATGAAAATCCATATGTAAAAAAATACAAACATTTATATGAATTATCTCGAGATAAAAATTTACCTGAATATAATTTATATTTTTTAACTAATATAAATTTAAATAAACATACATATAATAAACCAAGAACTGCAGAATGTGCTGCCTTAATTATTTCAAAAGATGGGGAAATTCCTGAAAAATTTGATATATGTATTTATCCTAGAAATGTTCCTGATGGTAAAGAGTCTACTACATTTTTAAATAAATTGTCTTTTCACTTAGATCCATTAACATTTCCAATTATGTTCCCTTATGGAGATTTGGGGTGGAATTTTGAATTAAAACAAAATTGTAATAGTAGTAAAAGATTAACAGCTTTGCAATATTATTCTTATCGATTAGCTTATCGTCCAAATATTGAATTTAATCCCATTTTATTTTGTGGGCGCTTAACTCAGCAATATGTAATTCAAGCATATATAATAATTGAAAATACGAGATTAAATTACTTTCGGTATAATCAGCAAAAATTAAGAGTAGAATGTTATCAAGGATTGCAAGATCATGTAAAAAATTCTGCAATAAATAACTCTAATAATTTTAATAAAGAACGTTTAGGTAATATATTTGTTCTGCCATCTTCTCATATTGGAAGTCCAAGAAATATGCATCAAAATTATCAAGATGCAATGACTATCAATAGAGAAATTGGTAGACCAGATTTATTTATAACTGTAACGTGTAATCCAAATTGGCCAGAGTTAAAAAAGATTCTTTCAAATTTTCCAAAAGGGACATCATGCAACGATATTCCTAATATTGTTGTAAGATTATTTAATGCAAAATTAAAATGTATAATTGCAGATATACTTTCTGGTTTCATTTTCGGGGATATTTTGGGATATGTTTATACTATAGAATTTCAAAAAAGAGGACTACCTCATAGCCATTTATTGTTTATTTTAAATTATAAAAATAAATTATTGACACCGGATGATATAGATAAACATATTTCTGCAGAAATTCCGGAAAATGATAATGACTTAAAAGATTTAGTTTTAAAATTTATGTTACATGGTCCTCATAATATAAATTCTATTTGTTTACAAAATAATAAAAATATTTGTTCAAAAAAATTTCCAAAAGATTTTTGTAATTCTACTGAAATTCAAAAAAATGGTTTCCCAAAATACAGACGCAGAAATAATTAAGATAAATTATATGTATATAATTCAAAATTAAATGGTGATTTTGTAAATGTAGATAATTCTATGGTTGTTTCTTATAATCCAATACTTTTAAAAAAATATTGTTGTCATATTAACGTTGAATATTGCGCCTCTATCATGAGCATTAAGTATATTTATAAATATTTGCATAAGGGTCATGATAGAGCTTTTATTGGATTGAAAAGAGAGAACCATGAAATTTATGACGAAATTACGGATTACATTAATGCACGATACGTAAGTCCTATGGAAGCTGCGTGGAGAATAGAACAATTGCCCTTATCAGGGCGGTCACATTCTGTTATTCGTTTAGCAGTTCATACTGAAAATCAACAACAAATAATTTTTCAAGAAAATAATGAAAAAGAAGCAATTGAGGGTAATTGTAATACAACTCTCACTGCTTGGTTCAATTTAAATATAAATGATAAAAATGCTATAAATATTAAATATTCTAATATACCAAAATTTTATTATTTCGATTCAAATAAAAAACAGTGGATTAAGAGAATAAATTTTTGTAAATGTTTGGGTAGAATTAATAGTGTAAGTCCAAAAGACATTGAGAGGTTTCATTTAAAATTAATTTTAAATCGAGTCAAAGGTGCAACTTGCTTCACAGATTTAAAACGGTATGAAAATGTGACCTATGATTCCTTTCAAAGCGCAGCTATAGCCATGGGACTAATCGAAACTGACGATCAAGTTTTTAAAATTTTTGAGGAAGCATGTAACATAATGATGCCCACAGAATTAAGAAAATTTTTTGCTTGGTTTCTTATTGCTGATAATTCCCCTTCTCAATATAACATTTGGATTAAATTTAAACAATATTTCTGCGAAGGTTTTAAGAATAATAATGAACAAAATGCTTTAATTGAAATAAATAATATTTTGAACTTAGAAAATTTAACGTGCTCTAATTTTGGTTTACCTGAACCTGAAGAAAATTTAAATTTGATCAGTATGGAAGAAAAAATATTATTTATGAAACAAAATAAAGAAGTTTTTTTTAAAATATTTAAGTTTGTTAAATAAAGATCAAAATTTAATTTTTGAAAATATAACTAAAGGAAATTATAAATTGATATTTATTGATGGACCTGGAGGTACAGGAAAAACTTTTTTATACAAAACCTTAATTTACTATTTTCTTTCAATTGGAAAAAATGTTTTGTCAATGGCATGGACAGGAATTGCATCAATTTTGTTACCTGGTGGTATGACAAGCCACAGAACTTTTCGATTACCACTAGATTTAACAAATATTGAAACAACATTTTTAAAATTAAAATCTGACAAATGTAAATTAAGAGAATGTGACGTTATAATCTGGGACGAAGCTTCTATGATTCCAAAAAAAGCTTTGGACATAGTTGATAAAACGTTAAGAGATTGTTGTCACATTGAAAATATACCCTTTGCAGGAAAATTAATAATATTAGGTGGAGATTTTCGACAAATCCTACCAGTAATAAAAAATGGGTGCAGAGAATTAATTGTTCAAGAATCAATAAAATTTTCACATCTTTGGAAAGACTTCATAATTTTCAAGTTAAAAAAAAATATGAGAACGTGTAATACAAAATTTTCAAAATTTCTTTTAAAAATTGGGGAAGGGAAAATAAATCCATTTTTTGTACCCAAAGAATGGAAAACTGATGATGTTTGCACAAAAATTTTTGGTTCCAAAATTACCTTGAAAGATGATGTTTCAAAATTTGCAATCCTGGCATGTCATAATGATGACATTATTAAATTAAATAATAAAATATTGAAAAAAATTTCTGAAAAAGAAAAAATTTATTATAGTATTGATTATGTAAAAAATAAAGGAATGGATCTAAGTGATGAAAGTGTGCAATTAAATTTTCCGAATGAATATTTAAATTCCTTAAAAATTCCTGGCTTACCTGTACATAAATTAATTTTAAAAATTGGGGCAATCGTAATGTTGATAAGAAACATAAGTATAAATGATGGATTATGCAATGGTACCCGATTAAAAATTTTGGAATTACATAAATTTAATATAAAAGTTTTGATAATAACGGGAAGTAAAGAAGGTACCACTGCATTTGTTCCAAGGATAATTTTAGATTCCGGGGAGAATTCAAATTTACCATTTATTTTGTTCCGAAGACAGTTTCCTATAGTTTTGGCTTTTGCAATAACAATTAATAAATCACAAGGTCAAAGTTTTCAAAAATTGGGTATTTTATTCAATAAACCTTTATTTTCTCATGGCCAATTATATGTTGCTTTATCAAGATGCACAGATCCTAACAATTTATTTATTGAATGTTCTGACGATAATGATCAGGAACATCAAAAAGATATCAATAATATCGTATGGACCGAAATTTTTGAATAATTTATATGCTTATTCCAAATTGTTGATTTAATATATCGTAATATATTTGACGAATAAATGAGATATTTTTATAATCCTAATATATCAAACCATAAATATATTTTTATTCTTCAACATAAATAATTTTTTATAAGCTATGTATACAGCAAAACTAATTATTTTTATTTAGATTTTGAGATACGAATTTGGTTACTTCCCCGTAGTGTATCTTGGAAACAAATTCATTGAAATCTAAAAATATAATTGTTTTAACTTAAATTAACTTAAATTAAATAAATTTTAACTTATATTTAATTTCAATGAAGTTGGCTAAAAACCAATATTAATATTTAATGCTATTAAAACTAATATTAATCAATGTTATTAATTCAAAGAAGCAAGTTCAAAGAAGAATGTAGAATTTAGAAATTATAAAAAAGTAAAAAAAATAGGGGGTTGGCGCGCGAAGCGCGCAGGGGGGCGAAGCCCCCCTAGTATATATATATATATATATATATATATATACTAGGGGGGCTTCGCCCCCCTGCGCGCTTCGCGCGCCAACCCCCTATCTCTATTTTTCTATTAATTTTAATTTTTATAAATTTAAAGTAATTTTTTCTTAATATCAATGCATCTTAATAAATTGCATACAATACATGACAAAATACGCATAGATTTTGACGTAATGTAATAATCGTTATGGACCTTTTTTATATATATGTCAAAAATTAGATTAAACTTTGACATATATTTTGACCCATTTTAACCTATAGGTTAAAAAGGCGTCAAATTTTAAATAGATTTTGACGTATCATAGATACGTTTATTGTCCTTTATTGTCCCTTTTTAAGTTGTAGTTAAATAAAAGTCAAATTACACATAGATTATGACGTAACTAAATGAGGAAGTAAAAATAAAACGTCAAAATTAGGTCAAAATGATAGGTGTAAGAGCAAACACAATTTTAAAATTACCTTACATTGTTAGGTAAGATGCCAAACTTCACCTCATCATTAAGTCTGCGCGCGGAAATTGTTTGACAAATTTTGATGTGTAGGTCAAAACTGCCCTCAAAATTGACCTAAATTTTGAGGGTAGCGGAAATTGTTTGTCAAACTTTAACGTCTAGGTCAAAACTGCCCTCAAAATTGACCTTAATTTTAAGGGTAGCGGGAATTCTTTGTCAAATTTTGACGTCTGGGTCAAAACTGCCCTCAAAATTGACCTAAATTTTGAGGGTAGTGGAAATTGTTTGTCAATTTTTGATGGGTAGGTCAAAATTGCCCTTAAAATTGACCTAAATTTTGAGGGTAGCGGAAATTGTTTGTCTAGGTCAAAACTGCCCTCAAAATTGACCTAAATTTTGAGGGTAGCGGAAATTCTTTGTCAAATTTTGACGCCTAGGTCAAAACTGCCCTCAAAATTGACCTATATTAACGTAATGTGAGGCCTTTATTTATCCTCTTTTTGACCTACAGGTAAAAAAATATGTCAAATTAGACATAGATTTTGACGTAATGTGAGGCCGTTATTTATCCTCTTTTTGACCTATAGGTCAAAAAATAGGTCAATTTTGACATAAGTTTTGACGGCCCCTTTGGGCTAGGGCGCCCTTACAGAATCTTGAAACAGCGGCGGCGGCGGCGATATCTTTTTGTAATATAGGTAGATATGTCGTAGGCAGATAGCATAATCCGGTAGTATGCAAACTGCCTAGGCAGTTTGTAAACCGCGGGCAGTTAGTAAAATGCCTAAATTTGAATGTATAAAAACAGGTAATAAGCAAAATACCTAGGCAGTTTACATACTGCCAAAGACGTTTCAGGTAATTAGAAAAATGTATATTGAAAGTCACAAAATTTTTTCTGTGGCATAACTTTTATACAACTATATATCTTGTAATTTTTTTTTAAATCTGAAACATATTTGAGTTTAATTGAAAAAAATTTTTTGGTTAATTTAAGAATTATTTATAATCAACTTTTAAGTTTAAATCAAACATAAAATTTTTAAACATAATTTTTGTTGAAATCTAAACTTAAAATATGTTTGAATTAAATATAATTATTTAAACAAATTATATTTTTGAATCAAAGCTTAAAAAAATTTGAATGAATACTTTTAAACAAATAAAATTTTTATTTATTCTACACTTATAAATATTGTTTATCTGGAACTCTTGTTTCAATTAAAGTAGCATAGATTAATAGAAACACATTTTAATAAAAAATATACTCCCATAAAATTTTTTTTTCTCTTTTGTTGAAATATATGATTAAATAAAAAAATTTGTAAACAGTTTTCAAAATTCTACCTCCACAGATCGCTGAACAATTGAGGCCTTGGATCGAATAACTCGCCTGACGCTCGAAGACACGCGCTAATACCAGTCGGGCAGCAGTGAGTGGCCCAGAGGCGCTCACTGCTCACTGACTGGCAGTTGCGCGTTCCTCCGAGCGTCGGGCGAGTTATTCGATCCAAGGCCTCAATTTAATAAACTTTCATTTTAAAAAAAGTTTATTAAAAACGAATAATATTTGTAACCTCTAGGCAGGCAATAAAAACTTCAATTTTTAATAAATAATTAAAAAATTAATTTTTTTGAAAACGCACATCAGAAATGTTTTTAGTTAGGCTTACTACAAAAGATTATGAAAAAAATATTTGAAATTCGAAAAGTCCATTTCAGGTGGCCTGTTGAGAAATTTTCACCCCATTGCTACTTTCAATACTTCTTACTTTTCAATACTTTCTAATTGCCTGAAACGTCTTTGGCAGTATGTAAACTCTAGGTACTTTGCTTATTACCTGTATTTATACATTCAAATTTAGGCATTTTACTAACTGCCCGCGGTTTACAAACTGCCTAGGCAGTTTGCATACTACCGGATTATGCTATCTGCCTACGACATATATATATATATATATATATTTAAAACATACTATAATTATTCAAAAATCAGGAAAATACGTCAAAAAATCCAGAGACTAAATTCGAGATATTCAAAAAATTACATAACGATTTTTTTAAAAATATTTAATTAATATAGATACTAGAATTGATAAAATATATCCTTTATATAAATATGATTGTTAGGAATATTTTTTTAACAACATAATTAGCATAATGAATGAAATGATACATTATTTAGGAGAAACCATTGTTTTCCAAAGACAAAGTCACTCGTGGAGAGTTTAATTAGAACATTAATTTACTTTCACAAGACAAGAAGAAAATAAACTATTGATCAGATGAGAAAATTTTTAAATTATTCTATAATAACAATCAATAATTAATAGTTTTATTCTGAGAAACAGCACAATGAAGTTAAAAAATAATTTAAAATAATGAATTTGAAAATTTAATTAGATAATTATTTCAAAATTAAATAATTTGAAGCTTAATCTGCAGTTATTTTAAACTAGTGACCATAGTTTTACTGAAATAAAACGGTGACATCGAAAAACTGACAAAATGAATCAATTCAAATTAATTATAATTTTTGTAACAGCCATAAAATAATTGCATTTCGTAAAGAGAGTGCGTTTATGGACATCGCAGTGTGTGTATAAAATTCCACTTTTTCAATGGTGAAACATGTGACCTGAAGGTTCACCATCAGGTATCCCGCTGAACGAAGAAGTCTGACATATCTTAGTAGCAACCAGATCAGTCGCACCAAGTAAACTTAATCGAAATGTACAGTCCACGGGGTTCTAACGTTTTCGCCAGATAGAGAACTAGTCTCGTCATAGGCGGTTCCTATGTACAGAAAATTAAAAATCCTATTATTTAGCACTATTTTTGCATCCAACTGGTATTAATTGAAACTATACTCCTAATTAAAACCGCCACTCCAATCTTTTAAAAAATACACTACTACAAACGATGATATTCTTCCGGATTATTTAATTTTAAAAAATCCAAACTACAAAATTTTAAATTAATAAATTTTTCGATTAATATTTTCCATGAAAAAAATGTGTTTAAATCAGAACCAAATCATTTTTTAAATATTTTAAAAAAAAAAGTCCTTCGTGGATTATTTTAATCTTGATGGATTCAAGCGTTGAAGATTATTTTAATGTTAAAATTATTATTTTAATATTAAAACCCCACCATTTTCTGTTATCAACAACGCTGAAAGCAGTATTAATCTTTTAGAATTGAGGAAAAATTATGGTTTTTGGTGCCCATTAATCATTTAAAACACGCTACCTTACGTACCTTACCATCTTTATGAAACTTCCTGCATTATCATTAAATAATGCAGGAAATAAAGTATATGTCAGGTAACTCGGAGAATCTCGGTGTGCATGTAGCTCAGTGGTCAGAGCAGTCTACCGGCAATAGAAAGATCGTGAGCTCGTATCCCACCATGCTCCCGTTTCTTCTGAGTTTTTGTATTCGGGAAACGGTGCTGTCGATACATAAATTTATGAAGCTTAGAAAAATTAATTCGGAGTGATTATTAACTTCTTCCATCCATTAATATTAATACCGAACCTGGAACTTGCAAGAATTTTTGTGGCACCGAAATAAAAAATTTAGAAATTCTACACAGTAAATCTTTGAATACCAATTGCTGTTAAACTCACAATGTATTGTTAGTAGATTCACAACTAAAGTGGGGAAAAAGTGGTCAAAAGACGAAACTTCTTATTTAATAGAAGTTTCGATAATAATATGTTCTCTTTTTTTCAATATTTAGTAGTCAAGTTAAGAGAAACTCGTTTATGATATAGGAGAAAAAATAGTTGTTGAAAAAGTGAATGTCGGAATTTTATTTTCTATATTCCTAAGAATAATATTTTCTTCGCCCCGCGTTTACAATTTAGTAGTCAAACTATCAGAACTGCACGCATCCCTGGTAAAAATTTCGGACTAATTCCGGATTAAATACGGACAGATTAGTACGTATTAGTCCGAAAATTGTACGAAAAAGGTCCGAAAATGATCCGCGCTAGTCTCATATCAATCCGAACGAAAACCTGAATCCGAAAACACTCCGGAGTAATCCTGAATATCTACGAATTTAGTCCGCAACAATACAAATTTATGACCGGTGAAGAATTCTTCTAAAATAAGTACGGAATTATCCGATATCAATATATAAAGAATACGGAATCAGTCCGCAACAATCCGAGTTTAATCTAGTTAAAAAAACTTAATCCACAAAATGTCCGGAGCAATCCGAACTCTGTAAGCTAGAAATCTGGTGTTAGTCCGCAACAATTTGAAATTAAATGTGGCAAAATCTTATTCCGAAAGAAGTACGAAACAATCCAAAATCTGTATGCTATATAAGAATCCGAAAATTGTCCGCAACAATCCGGATTTAATCCAACTAAAAGGTATAATCCGAAACAAATACGAAATAATCCGAAATCTGTACACAAACAATCCGACATTAGTCCGCTTCAACTCGGAATTAGTGTAGTAAAATCATATTCCGAAACAAATATGAAACAATCCGAAATATGTATGCTAATAATCCGGTAATAGTCAGCGTCAATCCGAATAATACCCGATCAAAACACCCCTGTCCGAAAAAAAGTCTTATTATTATAAGAATTTGTAAATATATACAATCCATAGACAGTTCAATACAATCCATATTCAATCCAATTCAAAGACTTAATCCGGAATGATTTTAGAACAGAAACCTGTCCATAAGCAGACTGTTTCGGATTAGCTGCGGATTCACTGGTTAAACCAACCGGATTACTTCTGCATTTAATAGTTGCATTATGCAACTTGCATATGATCTGACTAACTACAGACTAAACCGGGCTAATTACGGATTCAATAGTGATAAAAAGCGGTATTGATTTCAAACTTAATTCATGGTGAAAAAACTCCACAATAAACCGTACTGTTGCGGACATATTCCGAATAAGTCCGAAATCGGTCCTACTTTTTATTCAGGGTATTTACTTATCACTGTAAAAAAATTTTGGGGTAATTTTACCAAAAATGTTTTGGAAGTAATTTACACCAAGAATTTGTGGGTAAAAATACACAAGATTTTTGGAAGTTTTACCCAAAATTTCTTGAAAAAATTCCTATTAAGTTTTAGGTAAAAATGCACAAGAGTTTTAGTGATTTTACCCAAACATTTTGGAAGAAACACCTAAAAGGTTTTGGGTAAAAATACAAACATTTTGGTATCTTTTATAAAAGTTTTGGAAAAAATACCCAAAAATTTTTAGGTAAAATTACACAAGTTTTTGTACTTTTGTCCAAAGTTATGTGCAGAAATACCCATGAAATTTTTGGAGAAATTCAAGACTTGTGATAATTTTTTATCTAAACATTTTGAGAAAATACGTAAGTGATGAAATGGAATAGTTAATTTTTCATCCGCAATTTAAAAAAATTCGCTAATATAATTTCAAACAATAATTGCAGATTGTGGTATTCTCTCAGGGTAAGGTCAAACACAATAACACAAGAACAATACATATAATAATCACTACACAGCGGGCCCCGAACCTCTCGGCTCAAAGAGTAGAAAAGAACTGTCTTATCGTCAGTCTCCCCACCATGGCGGCCCTGTATTCTTTTATTAGTTATACAATACATTCATGAACAATTATATAAATGTAATTTATGATTAAATTACTAAATACCACATCCCTTCCATTTTACAAATTTTTTTTTTTTTTTTTTTTTTTTTTTTTAACATTATAAACTAGTTGATTAATTCGTAGTAATAAGATATAATACTTCAATATTTTCGTAGTACATTCTGAAACTTAGTTTTTAGTAACATTTGACGCATTAATATTTTTTTTTTTTTTTTTTTTTTTTTTAATAATAAACAATTAACTATTAGAGACTAATGTGAAGTCAAAACAATTATTTTAACAATTTTCCTGTTTTGGTAGTGTTTCTTCTTTTCTTCTTCTTTTTTTTTTTTTTTTTTTTTTTTTATTAATCTTGTATCACCTCCCAATTTCCTTCCACACGTTTGAGATGAATAACATTTCTTTTAAATTCTTGACCAGTAGAGTCGTTGCGAACATGTACCTCATTTCCTTCAGAACCAATAACGGTGTGTGGTTCAGGATGAAAATTGGGTGTTAATTTATTCTGTTTTTGAAAATTTTGCACATAAACTTTTTGTCCGGGTTCTACACTTTGTTCTTTTGCTTTCCTCTTTCTATCTTCATTAATTTTTCCGTATAATTTTTTCTGAATGTCTCTATCTCTTACTTCTTGATCCGTTTCTTTATTTTCAATATTTATTAAGCTTGGCAATTTGTCTCTAAATTGACGTCTGTAAAACAATTCTGAAGGTGTTCGACCCGTTGTTGCATGTGGAGTGCTATTGTACATCATTAGGTATGTAAGAAGGTCGTCTTTCCAATCAGATTTTTGAATTTGACTAATTTTCAATCTTTTTAATATATCCCTATTTTGTCTTTCGACTTCCCCATTTTGTTGAGGCCAGTAGGGAATTGTACTAAAAATTCGGATGCCTAACTCATCACAAAATGATTTAAATTCATTACTGGTAAACTGTTTACCATTGTCGCAGGTTACAGTAGCTGGAATACCAAGTCGGGCAAACATTTCTTTTAAGGAATTTATTGTTTCTTTCGCTGTAATTGATCTTAATACTTTTATTTCCTTGTAGCGACTATAATAGTCTACTACCACGAGAAGGTAGTCTCCACTAGGTAAAGGTCCTAGAAAATCTAAGGCTGTATCGATCCATGCTTGAGTTGGCAATTCTCTTCTTTTCATAGGAGTAGGTGGATTGGGTCCCGAAACTAATATGCATCCTTTACAATTTCTTACTACGTTTTCTGCATCTTTATCAATTTTTGGCCACTAAACTTTTGTACGTAATCTAGCTTTCATGTTCACAATTCCTGGGTGTCCTTCATGGGCTGCTGCTAATACTTGTGCTCTTAACTTTGTTGGGATAACAATTTTATTTCCCCGTAACAGAATATTATCATGTAACCAAAGTTCACTTTCAAACAATCTGTAATTATTTACTTGCGGATTCCAGTTGTTGTTTGTTAGTCCTTCTTGGATTAATAGAAAGTCTTGATCTGTTTGGGACGTATCTGAAATAGTTTTTAGGGACAGAGCAATTGGTCGAGCATATTGAACAATTTGGTTTACGTGATGCTCATTATCGAATGGAGTAGCATAAGGGGTCATACAAAGACGCGATAGTGGGTCAGCAATATTCATTTTCCCAGGTTGATACACTACTTTATAATTATAAGCCTGCAGTCTTAAAACCCATCGCTCAATTCGAGCGCATGGCTTTGATCTTGAATTAAAAATTACCTCTAACGGCTTGTGATCTGTAACCAATTCGAATTCATTTTTACCATACAGATACATGTGAAAATGTTCCATGGCCCAAACCAAAGCCTCTTTTTCAGTTTGAGAATATCTTTTCTCTACATCTGTTAAACTTTTATGACCATATGAAATAACTCGTGGTCCACTTGAATCGAATTGAATAAGTATGGCACCTAAACCAACAGGACTTGCATCCGCTATGATTCGCGTCTTATCATTTGGGTTATAGTAACCTAAAGTCGGAATTTCGCTCAGACTTTTCTTGAGGTCAACAAAAGCTTGTTTTTGTTCCTTCTTCCAAAAACACGTGATGTCGGCATGTTTATTAAGCTTTTGTCTCAATACTTGTCGAATGGGTTCTGTTAACGTTGCCAAATTAGGGATCCACTTTCCAACAAAATTTGTCAAACCAATAAAACTCTGAATCTCTCCAATATTCTTGGGATCACGAAATGATTGAATTGTCTTTAAATATTTATCTAGTGGTCTGATTCCTTCTGAAGATAATCTATGCCCAAGAAACTTGATTTCTTTAGCATTAAATATACATTTATTTTCATTAAGCAAAACATTATTTTCTCTTAAAACTTGTAAGACATGCCTAAGTCTCATGCTATGCTCCTTTTCATCACTGCCAAAGACAACGATGTCGTCAATAAAATTAACAACCCCTTCACATCCTAATAACATAGTTTCCATAATATTTTGGAAATTTTCGGGAGCACACGTAATCCCAAACATAAGCCTCTTATATCTGAACAAACCTTTACTTGTAATAAATGTAGTAATATATCGGGAATTTTCATCAATTTCGATTTGATGAAATGCATTGGAAATGTCTAATTTAGAGAAAACTGTGGCTTTTCGAAATTTCGGCAATAATTGATGCATAGTTGGTATTGGGTGATTCTTCCTGATTATTGCTTTATTGGGACAACGCATGTCAACGCAAATACGTACATCACCATTTTCTTTCAAGATTGGTACCATAGGGGAAACCCATTTACACGGCTTCGTGACTGGTTCGATGACGTCCATTTCAACCAACTCGTCAATTTTATTATTTACTTTAGTTTCTAAAGGTATAGGAATACGTCTATATGGCTGACGAACAGGTGTAATAGTTTCATCGATAGAGAATTCCAGGGTAACGCCTTTAAATTTTGGAAGTTGGACTTCATTTAGTGCGTTTATAACAATACCAATTTTTAAAACTTTGAGAGCAATTGCACTATCTTTACCCAGTAAATTTCTCAGTCCATTTTTAATCACATAAAATTTTCCACAAATAGTTTCAAGCCCTACTCGAATTTCTGCCTCAAATAATCCTAACACTGTTAAAGGCTCGTTCGCTCCATAGGCCATAAATATTTTGTCAGGGTTTCTATCTTGAGATTTAACTTTACAATTTTGCGACTTTAGAAAATCCCACGATTTTTCGCAAATAATATTACACTTACTTCCTGAATCTATAAGCATCTCTAGATTTACTCCACCTATTTGACATGTAATTGTCGCATCGTCATCGATGTGAAATATATAATCGATTGCTGACTCTGAACTGCCCTGCAGTTTCATGTTCCGATCTAATTTATCGTCCTCGTGACGAATCTTTTTTACATCTGTTGTATTTTTAATCGGCTTAGATTTACGCTTATTTGCCGTTGTACGGCATTGTTTGAAAAAATGACCTCTAAATCCACATTTAGTACAGGTTTTATTTTTGGCGGGACAGGTGGGACTATCATTTTTATGTGATTTACTGCCGCATCTAGTACATTGTGATTGAATTTCACTAGGTCCTTTATTTTTTGATGTATCAATTTTATTTACATTGAGACTCTGTTTGTCTTGGAAATCACATAACTGTCTTTCGACAGTTTCTTGAGCATTTGCCTCTGCAATAATTTTTTCAACTGTAACTGTATCTCCTAACAACAGAATCCTCTTTCTTAATTCTACAGATAGACATTTCTCAGTTATTTGATCAATTAAATTCTCATTCTCATTGGAAAAATTACATTTGACACTCTGACGGCGTAGTCTAAACAAAAATTTTTCAAATTTCTCGTCCGCTTCTTGTTTCATTAATCTAAATAGGTGCCTTTCAAATAGACTACTCTGTTTTGGTGCGAAATATTCGTTTAATTTATTAACAGCTACTTGGTAAACATCGACATTGTCTCCTTCTTCTACACATGCACCGGGAATATTGAAATAAATATCCTGCAGGGCCAAGCCTCCAGTATGAAGAAGAGAAGCCCTTTTTTTAATTGAATCTGTGATGTTTGCAGCTAGAAAATAAATTTCTAAACCGCGCTTCCACTTTTCCCAACGACTACCAAGCGAATTTAAATCTCCCTCGCAATCAAATTGTTCAAGTGGTGCTATTTGAGACATGGCTAGCGATCTACAATACGAATAGTTGTTTCTTTATTAAACTGTTAAATTTAATAATAATTAATAATTATAATATAAATAATTTTCTATATTGAATGCAAAAAAAAAAATTAATACTGTTGTATGAAAGAAGAAAGAGGAATCTTATTTAGTTTATTTCTAATGAACAATTGTCCATACAATTACAGTTACAGAGATACCACCAAGGACAAATTTGTTATAAACATAAACAAATTAATAGCTTATTGCAGGCACTAAATTTTTTTTTTTTTTTTTTTTTTTTTTTTTTATTTATTTATTTATTTATTTTTTTTTGATAAATTTAATATTTAATTTTATTAAAATCTTACTTGGTTTTCCTTGTCGCCAATTGTGGTATTCTCTCAGGGTAAGGTCAAACACAATAACACAAGAACAATACATATAATAATCACTACACAGCGGGCCCCGAACCTCTCGGCTCAACGAGTAGAAAAGAACTGTCTTATCGTCAGTCTCCCCACCATGGCGGCCCTGTATTCTTTTATTAGTTATACAATACATTCATGAACAATTATATAAATGTAATTTATGATTAAATTACTAAATACCACACAGATTATAGTGATTCTTTTTATTTCATGTAAAATATGTTTTAATACAAAACTATTTTACAAAATATTTTTTCACATACAATAATAAACACTTATGAAAAACAATAATAAAATAGTATGAATATTATATTAGATTAATCATTATCAACACTTATTATTAATCTACTTATAAAAAGAAATTAACAATCGTCGAAATAACAGATATTACAAACAAGCAGATTAATTAATTAAAAAATTCACTATTATTCACTATTTATAAAATATAACATCACACATACATTTACTTTCAATTAAAAACCACATTTTTTATTAAAAACACTGTAAAAACAAGAAAACCTTCACGCGCGGATGTAGCTTCTCTAGTAAATGCTGCAGAGCAACTGACGCTAAAAGGACCGTTTGACAAACATTTTTAAGAAATTCGAAAAATTTCACAAACTTTTCCTCTAAATAAAACTATAATAAAAAAACCGGTATTTGAAAGATCATAAAATAGGATCTTTTACCAGGCGAAACCCTTAGCTGGCCATCTTAAGATGAACCAGATGTGACAAAATAACCTTGAAAATTTTCACAAGAGTTTACCTAAGCTTTAGGAAAATTCTCCAATTTAATTAGGTAATATTTCACAATTTTTGTAGAATTCCCAACATCTTTGGGTAAAATGACTTTACCCACAAAATTTGGAAATTTTCCCAAGAGTTTACCCAAGTTTTAGGAAAATTTTCCAATTTATTTAGGTAATATTTCACAATTTTGGTAGAATTACCAAAAGTTTTGGGTAAAACGACTTTACCCAAAATTATAAGAGAAATTACCTAAGAAATGTTAGGAAAATTTACCAATATTTTTTACAGTGTATGGTAAATCAAATATTTAATTCTGCAGTCATAATTTGTTTTTACAAATTTACTAGTATTGTTAATTATCTTGTTTCAATATTAAAATTGACACTGATTATGTGTTAGTTTCTTGTCATTTCTTTTCGTGACACTCTATAAATTCTATTATGAATTTGAACTCCCATGCGAGCGTGGTATAGTGGTTAGTGTATACGATTTCGGTGCGATATAATGTTAGATAGGTGTAGGTTCGAATCCCCAAGCGTTAGAAATTTTAAGTTAATGTAAATCAAATTGCGACAGGTAAGTCGAAAAATATGTTGAATGTACCATAAAGTAATAATAATAATAATTATGTGTAACTTGTATAATTATTTTTTTATTAACATTTACTAAATTGCCAGAACTAATTTTTGATTGCTTCGGACTAATTCCGGATTCACTAGTTAAAATTAACTGATATTAATTTCGGACTTCATCGGACCAACTCCGGATTCACTAGTTGTTCACAAACCGTACAGAGTTCGGATTTTTCCGGATTAATTTCGGGTGACAAAAACCTGACCATAAACCGCATTGTTTCGGACAAATTTCGGATCAGTCCGAAATCTGTCCGGTTTTTTAACCAGAGATACAAACGAGAACCGCTGTTCGTGTAGTCACACATAACCAAGTGGTTATGTAAGTGATTAAGTAATCTCATATACATGTGTTCGAGTTAAATGGCCGCCGTCATTCCACCTGGTTCTCTAGTAAATGTGAGGTTATGTTTAAACAAGTCTTTTAAATTTAAACAAAATGTTTATATATTTTATTGTCACATATATTGACCTTTAATATTTTTCTCAGTTTAATTGTTTTTTTAATTAAAATTTGAAATTAAATTGAAATTTTTTAAATATTTGAATTAGATTTAAGAAGATTTTTTTAAATTTCTTAATATTTATATGATTATTTTTAATTAATGGAAAAAATTTTAAATGACTTCTTTTCATGTAAAATTTTTTTTTTATATTAAAAAAATAATAATTAAATTATTTAGTTAAATTAAATAGGTAATTAAATAAACATTTAATAAAAAGAATAAATAATTTTACGAAATAATAATGATATTATATTTTTCTATATGTCAAACATTTTTATAATTTATTACAAGAATCCTGTTTTTACAAAATAATAATGATAGGGGAGGATGGGGCAAGGATAGTTAGTTGCTGTTATGCTTAGACGGCTTGCTTAAAAATCGCATAATTCATGGTATATTCGCGTTTTAACACCAAAAGATGATAGTAAAAATTAGAAGTCAATCTGTCACCATTTGCGAAGTTGGGAGTTTATTTTTAAAAAAAGTCTGTTTTGCTAAAATATCAACGTAATGTTTATAATATTGTTTTCTGCAAATAACCAGGCTTTCCAAAAGTACTTTTCGTTTGCAGATACATATTCAAGTTTGACAGCTAGATCCGAAAAAGTCTTACCTAACTATCCTAGACAATTTTAGGGGAGACCGAGGTGAGTTGTAACAAAGCCGATTTCTCGAAAGCTATGACCTTTTAAAAATTTTAAAAAGCGTGAATTTATTACATTTTTGATTCACTATTTGATGCAAATTTACTTGACCACCTGAGAAAAGTTTATGAGATGTATTTAATATGTGTGCAAAAAAATTGCTAAAAGTAAGTTTTTGGCCGAAATTTTGATACTTTATTATTCGACACATATTAGATTTTTGTTTTCTAATATTTACCTTAATAACTGTTGGATATCCTAGTTTCATGAAATGGTTTTGCTTCCTCATAGAGGAAGGATTGTATTAGCAAAATTTTCGATTGCGATTTTTTGACATATTTATAAATTTTTTTTCATTATACCTAATCTTTTAGTACTTTATGTACGAATGGGCACTGCCCGTATAAATGTTCTAAATAAATAAAAAAAAATTTCGACGTATTTTGACCTCCGATGTCCAAAAAACGGATTTTAAAAATTTGTCCCGATGTGTGTGTACTAACATTACATTTGTCTCAATATCTCAGAACATGAAAGAGCTAAAGGCTTCATTTTTTTTTAAATTGCAGGTCTCCCCGGGGACATAAAATGAGAGTATTTTCAGCCCGATTCATAAAGTTTAACTACATTTGTTTGCATTTTTCTTTTTGTAAAAAAACGTTTTTTGGCCATAAATTAAAAAAATGTTAAAACACCTATAAATGTTTTTCTTTAGTTTTGTAGAGTTTTTTCAGACGCATCTTTTGAGCCCTAATTGAACATTTTTCGTTCATATTAACCGGAAATATTAATCTTTTAAAAATCAAAAATTTTAGAAAATAAGACTTTTTTGAAAATTTTGTTGAAAAATGTAGAAGTTTAGTTTTGTATTTAGTTTTGTAGAGTTTTTTCAAACGCATCTTTTGAGCCCACGGTGGTCTTCAAGCACTTTTAGGTTTACCTAAAATGAGTCAAAATTGTGCTGACGCAGTTTTATCTGGAATCGTTCTAAGATTCCAAATTTTCATTTCCGAAAATCGTAGCTGATTCTTTTTTTGAAAAAACATATATATGAGCAATTCCACGTGAGATTTTAGTCGACCTCTAAAAATCGGTCAAAAATATTTTTTTTCTATTCTGTATCGAGAAAAACAGATATACGTATTTTTTTATTTTTGTTTTAATTGTCCAAATTTTCGAAATATGAATTTTCGAAATTTTGGACTTGTAATTGTAGACCTATATTCAGTAGCTTATAAATCCGAAAATATTGAGTTTAGGAAAAAGTTGTCAAACAACGAAAGTTTTAGTTTTCTTTCGACTTTTAAGTAATGTAAACGAAAAATTTTTTTTTTATATTTAAAAAAAAAATTTTTTTTATTAACAAATTAATTTTTTTTAACTTTAGGCCAGATTTTTTTTTATTTTTTTTAAATTTATTTATACCTTATAATACAGTGGAAATTTTCCAAAAAGTCCCAAAATGGGCCTGATATGTTAAATGAGTTTTAAAACATTTTCAAAAATCACTTGCAAGCATCACAAAGGGATTATTTTACAATTAACTTTTAAAAATGTCTACAGCGTATAATTTTATATCTATTTGAGTGTTTTTGTCTTAAATTAAAGAGTCTACGCTGTAGACATTTTTAAAAGTTAATTGTAAAATAATCCCTCTGTGATGCTTGCAAGTGATTTTTGAAAATGTTTTAAAACTCATTTAACACATCAAGGCCATTTCGGGATTTTTTAAAAAATCTTCTCAATATTATGAGGAACAAATAAATTTAAAAAAAAAAATTGGACAAGTGCGAGTTGTACTCGCACTGCAATGGCGGGTTCCGCACACAAATATTAAAACAATACTTGCAACATTGATCGGTAATTGGTAGAATTAAAATAAACAATTATAAAAATATATTCAAATCATTTGATAAAAAAAAATAACTAAAAAAATAAAGTATTGTATATATCTAATATTGTAAACAATAATAAGCAGAGGAACAAAATTTTCAAAATTTATTATAGTTCCTCTGCTTATTATTGTTTACAATATTAGATATACAATACTTTAATTTTTTTTAGTTATTTTTTTTTATCAAATGATTTTAATATATTTTTATAATTGTTTATTTTAATTCTACCAATTACCGATCAATGTTGCAAGTATTGTTTTAATATTTGTGTGCGGAACCCGCCATTGCAGTGCGAGTACAACTCGCACTTGTCCAATTTTTTTTTATTTTTAGTTAAGAAATTAAAGTCAGAAAACAATCTCTCATTTATTCTCTTAAAATTTCACTCTCTTCCTTAAAATATTTAATGCCACGTGTTTAAACTAAAAAAAATTTAAAAATTTTTTTTTTTTTTTTAAAAAATTAAAAAAAAATTTTTTTTTGATTTTTTTTCAAAAAGTTTCTTTAATAAATTTTTTGTCGTCAGACTGTAATAATACACTAGGATACCAATTTTCAGCTCATTAGGTCAAATAATGTAAAAGTTAGGAAAAACAATTTTTTTTTTTAAATTTTTTAGTTTTTCCTTGACAACGCTATGGCCATCATTACATATCAAGTTCTCTATATTTTTCCTGTAATATTCGAGTAAAAATACACCAGCATGCAAAATTTCAGCTCTCCATGTCGAATAGTTTAGAAGTTAAGGGGGGGGGGGGGGAATGGTCACTTTTTATGCATTTTTGGCCAAAAATCTTGTTATTTCCTTGACAACGCTATGCCCATCACGTCCAGTCACATTCGCTATATTTTTCCTGTAATCTACGTGTGAAAATACATATCTGTACCAAATTTGAGCTCTTTAGGTCAAATAGTTTAGCCGCTAGGGGGGGGGTCACGATTTGGCTACGGACAACAGAGTCTCACCAATAGGGTTCCGCCGATACACCGCAGGTGTACGGAACCCTAAAAATAAAAAAATCCGGCCTAAAGTTAAAAAAATTAATTTGTTTATAAAAAAATGTTTTAAAAAATTTTTTTCAATTTTTTGTTTACATTTCTTAAAAGTCGAAAGAAAACTAAAACTTTCGTTTTTTGACAACTTTTTGTTAAACTCAATATTTTCGGATTTATAAGCTACTGAATATGGGTCTACAATTATTACAAGTCCAAAATTTCGAAAATTCATAACTCGAAAATTTGGACAATTAAACAAAAATAAAAAAATACGTATCTGTTTTTTTCGATACAGAATAGAAAAAAATATTTTTGGCCGATTTTAAGAGGTTGACCTAAAAGGCTAGTTGAAATCCTGCGCATAATTTGCGCCAATGTTGCGATTATCAGGTTCCGGAACCAGAAAATTTTTTTTACTTATACATGTTACTTCAAACGACAAATGAAGAAGTTTCCAACAGTTTTTGGGTGGGACAAAATAACAGGGCGCTAGATAGGCAAATTCAAAGACTGTTATTTTAAACAAAACTAACTCCGGAACATGAAAAATGTTAAAACTCCAGTATGTTAATAAAAATAAAAACTAATTCTTATTCCAATAGTTTTTAGACGGGACAACATAATAGGGCGCTAGATAGGCAAACTCAAAGATTGTTATTTTAAACAAAACTAGCTCCGGAACATAAAAAAATTTAATACTCCAGTATGTGAATTAAATTAAAAATTAATTCTAATTACAATAGTTTTTAGACGGAACAACATAACAGGGCGCTAGATAGGCAAACTCGAAAACTGATATTTTGAATAAAACAAACTCCGGAACATAAAAAATGTTAAAACTCCAGTATGTTGATTAAAATAAAAACTTATTCTAATTGAAATAATGTTTATTCGGTACAACATAACCGGGCGCTAGATAGGCATTTTGAACATATATTATGATGTATAAAACTAACTCCGGAACATGAAAAATGTTAAAACTCCAATATGTTAATTAAATTAAAAATTAATTTTAATTACAATAGTTTTTAGACGGGACAACATAGCAGGGCGCTAGATAGGCAAACTAAAAGACTGATATTTTGAATAAAACAAACTCCGGAACATAAAAAAATTTAATACTCCAGTATGAGAATTAAATTAAAAATTAATTCTAATTACAATAGTTTTTAGACGGGACTACATAACAGGGCGCTATATAGGCAAACTCGAAGACTGTTATTTTGAATAAAACAAACTCCGGAACATGAAAAATGTTACAACTCCAGTATGTTGATTAAAATAAAAACTAATTCTGATTCCAATAGTTTTTAGACGGGACAACATAATAGGGCGCTAGATAGGCAAACTCAAAGATTGTTATTTTGAATAAAACAAACTCCGGAACATGAAACATGTTAAAACTCCAGTATGTTAATTAAAATAAAAACTAATTCTTATTGCAATAGTTTTTAGACGGGACTACATAACAGGGCGCTAGATAGGCAAACTCAAAGATTGTTATTTTAAACAAAACTAACTCCGGAACATGAAAAATGTTAAAACTCCAGTATGTTAATAAAAATAAAAACTAATTCTTATTCCAATAGTTTTTAGACGGGACAACATAATAGGGCGCTAGATAGGCAAACTCAAAGATTGTTATTTTAAACAAAACTAGCTCCGGAACATAAAAAAATTTAATACTCCAGTATGTGAATTAAATTAAAAATTAATTCTAATTACAATAGTTTTTAGACGGAACAACATAACAGGGCGCTAGATAGGCAAACTCGAAAACTGATATTTTGAATAAAACAAACTCCGGAACATAAAAAATGTTAAAACTCCAGTATGTTGATTAAAATAAAAACTTATTCTAATTGAAATAATGTTTATTCGGTACAACATAACCGGGCGCTAGATAGGCATTTTGAACATATATTATGATGTATAAAACTAACTCCGGAACATGAAAAATGTTAAAACTCCAATATGTTAATTAAATTAAAAATTAATTCTAAATACAATAGTTTTTAGACGGGACAACATAACAGGGCGCTAGATAGGCAAACTCGAAGACTGTTATTTTGAATAAAACAAACTCCGGAACATGAAAAATGTTAAAACTCCAGTATGTTAATTAAAATAAAAACTAATTCTTATTGCAATAGTTTTTAGACGGGACTACATAACAGGGCGCTATATAGGCAAACTCGAAGACTGTTATTTTGAATAAAACAAACTCCGGAACATGAAAAATGTTACAACTCCAGTATGTTGATTAAAATAAAAACTAATTCTGATTCCAATAGTTTTTAGACGGGACAACATAATAGGGCGCTAGATAGGCAAACTCAAAGATTGTTATTTTGAATAAAACAAACTCCGGAACATGAAACATGTTAAAACTCCAGTATGTTAATTAAAATAAAAACTAATTCTTATTGCAATAGTTTTTAGACGGGACTACATAACAGGGCGCTAGATAGGCAAACTCAAAGATTGTTATTTTGAATAAAACAAACTCCGGAACATGAAAAATGTTAAAACTCCAGTGTGTTAATTAAAACAAAAACTAATTCTTATTCCAATAGTTTTTAGACGGGACAACATAACAGGGCGCTAGATAGGTAAATTATAAGACTGCTATTTTGAATAAAACAAACTCCGGAACATGAAAAATGTTAAAACTCCAATATGTTAATTAAAATAAAAACTAATTCTTATTCCAATAGTTTTTAGACGAGACAATATAACAGTGCGCTAGATAGGCAAATTGAAAATCTATTATGTTGTATAATACTAACTCCGGAACATGAAAAATGTTATAACTCTAGTATTTTAATTAAAATGAAAACTAATTCTAATTCTAATAATTTTTAGATGGCACAACATACGCAAGATAGGCAAAGTCAAGGAATGTTATTTTGAATAAAACAAACTCCGGCAAATGAAAAATGTTAATTTTCCTGTATGTTAATTCAAATAAAACTCATTCTTATTCCAATAGTTTTTAGATGTTTCGGTGTTTGTTTTACTTAAAATAACAGTTTTGACTTCGCCTGTCTAGCACCCTGTTATGTTGTCCTGTCTAAAAACTATTGTAATAAGAATTAGTTTTTATTTTAATTAACATACTGGAGTTTTAACATTTTTCATGTTCCGGAGTTAGATTTATTCAAAGTAACAGTCTTTTAATTTTCCTATCAAGCGCCCTGTTATGTTGTCCCGTCTAAAAACTATCGTAACAAGAATTACTTGCCATTTTAATTCACATACTAGAGTTTTTCCATTTTGTATGTTTCGGAGTTTCTTTTATTTAAAATAACAGTGTTTGAATTTGCCTATCTAGCGCCCGGTTATGTTTTTCCGTCTAAAAACTATTGGAATAAGAATTAATTTTTATTTTAATTAACATAATTAAAAATTCATAACATAATGAACCTACAGGTCAAAAATTGACAAACTAATCCCTCTGCCCTTAAAATTTATGTCAATTTGAAGGGCAGTTTTAATCTTCAGGTAAAAATTGACAAATAATTCCCTCTGCCCTCAAAATGTAGGTCAATTTTAAAGGCAGTTTTGACCTAAACGTCAAAAATTCACAAACAATTCTCTCTGACCTCAAAATGTAGGTCAATTTTAAGGGCAGTTTTAATCTACAGGTCAAAAATTGACAAACAATTCCCTCTGATCGCAAAATTTAGGTTAATTTTAAAGGCAGATTCAACCTGCAGGTCAAAAATTGACAAACTAATCCCTCTTCTCTTAAAATTTATGTCAATTTGAAGGACAGTTTTAACCTACAGATAAAAAATTGAAAAACAATTCCCTCTGCTCTCAAAATGTAGGTCAATTTTAAGGGCCCAAAATTTAAGCAGTTAAAAGGGTCTTCAAAATTTAGGTCAAATTTGACATATTTTTTAACATACATATCAAAAAAGCAAATTAATTAGGATTCTTCAAGAGGTCGTTACCTTATATTAAAATTTGACGAAATTTTTTACCTATAGGTTAAAAGAAGTTTGACCTAAATTTTAATAGTATGTTTCAATCAATAAAAGATGTTATAAACTGACATCAATTTTTAAAAATTCTATTAAAATTTATTTTCTTTCAGAGGGTAAACATAACCTCAAACTTAGTTCAAAAGTTATAGGTGAGAGAGTAAAAATAAAACGTCAAAATTAGGTCAAAATAATAGGTGGGAAAGCAAAAATAACTTTAAAATTAAAAAGAGTCAAAATATAAGTCAAAATTTAATCTAATTTTTCACATAAGGTTAAAAAAAGGTCAATAACGATTGTTCCATTACTTCAAAATCCATGTGTACTTTGTCATATACTTATTGTAATTTATTATGATGCATTCATATTAAAAAAACATTATTTAAAATTTATAAAAATTAAAATAAATATAAAAAATACAGATAGGGGGTTGTATGTAATTTATTATGATGCATTCATATAAGAAAACATTATTTTAAATTTATAAAAATAAAAATTAAAATAAATATAAAAATAGAAATAGGGGGTTGGCGTGCGAAGCGCGCAGGGGGTCAAAGCCCCCCTAGTGTGTTTTTTTCGAAAAAAGAATCAGCTACGATTTTCGGAAATGAAAATTTGGAATCTTGAGCCGATTCCAGATAAAACTGCGTTAGCACAATTTTGACTCATTTTAGGTAAACCTAAAAGTGCTTGAAGACCACCGTGATCTGCAGATGATTTTTTAAAAATTCAAAATCGGTTTCATCTCAGTCAAAGAAAAACTATTGGCATTGCTCAAGCTTTACGTGTATACACGTAAAGCTTTTAGACCTGCTTACCTCCTTAAAACTGAGGGTTTGTAAGGATGTAATAGGATGAAAGCAGAGTTTATTTGCATTGCAAGTTAACTCTGATTACCTCCTGCAAACCCCTGGTTAGCGACAAATTTAGATGGTAAAAGGAGGAAAGCAGGTGTTCCTAGAACCTTATTAAATACTGCTTGACCCTTACTTACAGAATTCTTTCCTCTCCCAAAACCCTGAAAAAACTGCTCATATCATATTTGAGATCATTTTTAACTAATTTTTATAATAACTTTAATCATTAATAAATGGCATTATTATTTAATGATTTTTAATTTTTTTTAATTTAATCGTGACTAATAGCGAATTCATAAATAATGTTAGTATATATGTGAGGATTAATACATATCCATTTATATATAAAAAAAATTTTTTAAATTAAATATTTGTTAATTAAATTATTTAACGGTGTATATAATCATTAAATTGCATAGGGGAGACTGGGGTAAACCCGCTCACAGAGTAAACCCGCTCACTAGCGATTTTACGCCATGAACTCAACTTAAGATGAAGATATTGGTACTGTGAATAGTACTTGACATTCAACTTATATTAACGAACTTTCGTTTAGTTTCATGAACTCAACATAGAATCAGAGACGATCAAATGTTTTTAGAGGTGTCAGAAAAAAAAACGTATTTTGGATTTTTAAGTTTTTCGATTATTATTCTTGAGTATTAATTTATCTGGCAAATTTTTTTTGTTGCCATTGGATGTCCTTCTTCGAAGTACATATATAGTTTTGTCTTATTTTAAAAAGATTTAATTAAATTTATTCTGAAATGTGAGGAATACACTCGGGGTAAAGTCGCTCACGTGAAGTCGGGGTAAAGCCGCTCACTTAGTTTTAAATTTAAAATTTAGAATAAAATAATTTCACGTATTATATTTCAACAATAACACAATTTATGACTTATTAAAACCAAAATTGTAACTACATTTCACTTTCTCTTAATAAAATATAACACTATTTAAATCCATAGTTGTAATTCATGAAATCTATGTTCATTATTTATTAAACCAATTTGTTGTTTATAGAATTGTTTATAAAACTCATAAATTATCAATAATAATTCATACTTAAGACGGGAATAAGACGAACTTTCATATTTAAAAAATAAAACTCTTCCGTCTTGAAAAGATAAGGTGAGCGGGTTTACCCTGGAAAATTGTGATTTCGAAATTTGGTATATGTTTATTAAAAAGTTTCTCTAAGTAAAACTAAAAAATATAAATCAAAAACTCTTTTTAATTTTTTAGTAGAAATCATAAGCTTTCAAATGATATAAATTAACTTGGATTTAGAGAATAATTTCCTAGATTTTAGCCGATCTGAAAAAAAGTGAGCGGGTTTACCCCAGTCTCCCCTACTTATAACTATACAATACAGAAAAATCGGAATAAACGCAAACCTACGAAATAGATAAAATCTAACGCACGCGAGACTTGAACCTACGACCTACGGAACTACGGACTACGAAACTAACGCCCTAACCACTATGCTACGGAACCTAACTGAACACAGACGCTTTATTTTCAGTGACTTGTTGAGTTATTGGTTTTGGTGATTCAATAAAGCATTTATTGACACTAATACACTACAGCAAATAAATAAATTGTTTAATAATAATAACCTACTTTAAACATTCATAAATTAATATTTTTATTATTAAGGGGGGGTCTAAGTTCAATTGAGATATCTAACCTGTAACTAAATTATTAGAAATTTGTCGTCACCCTTTTCTTGAAAACAATAATACTAATTATACTGTTTTCTTTCAGAAATTAATTATTATTAAAAAATACATCATGTGAGTCTTTTTTTTAGTGAAAATTGTAAAAAAATAATAATATTGGTAAATTAAATATGAATGAAAAACCTGCAGTTTGTGAAAAGAGCCTTGTCTCCCTTTTCTTGAAAATAACAAAAGAGAATTATATTTCCATTTATGAAAGTAAATATTAGTCAAAAATACACCATGTGACACTCATTACATGTTAAAATAATGAAAAAACTTTATTTTATATAAATTAAATTACCATTGATTCACAGTAACAGAATGAACGAATATGACAGCTGCAATGTCCCAAACAGTTTCAAAAGAAACCTAAGAGGTGGCGCTAATTGTGAAGTAGTAATAAGATACACAAACGAAAGAAAAATTGCAGTTTTTCGAAATCACTTTTTCACCCTTTTCATGAAAATACTAAAATAAAAATGATTTTTTTTTCTAGGATAATAAATATTGGTAAAAAATATACCAGGTAACACGTATTTGATTTGAAAATTAAAAAAATTTATTTTATGTAAACTGTATTATCTCCTGTAGCAATCGTGACAGCTTATCCAGTTGACATGTGAGTTCGTCATTTTGCCAACGATTGTTATTATAATTATTTACAAATGTGTGAATTAATGTTGTCAAAATTTCAGAAAAGAAACTGAAAAATAAATGTTTTTTTTAGTGAACCTCTTCAAAGTTAAAGTAAGAAAAAGTTTGGAAAGGTAGGGTTATGTCGATTTGTTTATATATATATATATATATATATGTACATAACTTTTTACTTTTTTTTAACAAATTTAATTTTAAATTATGTGATTTTTTAAATAAGTTCATAATTTTCTGGTAGATAAATATAATTATCAACAATGACTTTTTGACAAAACATGTTGTTTACTTTGTTGTTTTCCAGCTATCTGAAGTAAGCTGTCAGGGTGCGGAACCATGTAAGCTGAAAGTTCAAAGGGATACGACTGTCTGTACCAAAAACAAAGTCCGAATTCTCATTATGCCTAATACATAATTTAGAAATGACTAGATACGCGAATCTTCAATAAACTAAATTATATATTGAAAGAAATTCAAAAGTCGGGAATAATCATTTGATATAATCTGCACAATGAAGAATATTAGTTTAAACTAATTCTTTTTCTCAAAAATTTGAAATTATTCTAATTTTTATGTTTGGAATTTCCACTTTACCTACACTTTATTAATTTGAATTCTAATTTAGTAGAATACATATTTAATTGTCCGAATTATAATTTGGCAGAATGTAAATGCGATCGATTTTATATTTTCAAGAAATTCAACTTGACCAAATATCAATTTATAAGAAACACTTTCGTAAAATTGAAATTTATCAGAATTGTAATTTTATAGAATATTAATATTGCCAAATCTAATTTTGGTAGAAATCTTCTTTACCACAATGATCACATGTTCGAATCCTCAAAATTACTAATTTCTTTTTTTTCTAAAATGGATGTAACGTAAATATTTGGCGCGAATTTTAAAATTTTGATTTCTGATTGGTCAATTTTAAAATTCGCGCCAAATATTTACGTTACATCCATTTTAGGAAAAAAAAAGAAATTAGGAATTTTGAGGATTCGAACATGTGCTCATTGTGATAAAGAAGATTTCTACCAAAATTAGATTTGTCAATAATAATATTCTATAAAATTACAATTCTGATAAATTAAAATTCTACGAAAAAGTGTTTCTTATAAATTGATATTCGGTCAAACTGAATTTCTTGCAAATATAAAATCGATTGCATTAACATTCAGCCAAATTATAATTCAGACAATTAAATATTCTACTAAATTAGAATTCAAATTAATGAAATGTAGGTAAAGTTGAAATGCCAAACATAAAAATTAGAATAATTTCAAATTTTTGAGAAAAAGAATTAGTTTAAACTAATATTCTTCATTATGCAGATTATATCAAATGATTATTCCCGACTTTTGAATTTCATTCAATATATAATTTAGTTTATTGAGGATTCGCGTATCCAGTCATTTCTAAATTATGTATTGGGATCTGAAATACTACGATACGCCAACTAGTGAGAGCCTTGTTGTGGTAGCCATCTTTCGTTTCGTCTCTTTCTGATATACGTTCAAGAAAACGATAAAATCCAAGATGGTTGCCACAAAAAGGCTAAGGGGTGGGTCAGTTTCACGTGATTTCAGATCCCAATTAGGCATAATGAGCATTCGGACTTATGTTTTTGGTACAGACGGTCGCATCCCTTCACTTCACTTTGATTTCCTTGTGCTCCATGCACAAGGTTTACTTTTTATTTTTATTTTAATATTATTTAATATTATATTATTATTTTATTTTTTAAACCGGTTTTTCTCGAAAAACCGATTTTCTTTTTTAAACCGGTTTTTCAAGAAATACCGGTTTTATTTTTTAAACCGGTTTTTCAAGAAATACCGGTTTTATTTTTTAAACCGGTTTTTCAAGAAATACCGAATCTAACCGACTTGCGCATTATGCCTGCGCAAAAGTGACATAACGCCAGAACAGAAACAGATAATTGGGAAAGATTAATCTTTTTTGTTTTTATTAGACATACACGGAAAAATGTTTGGGAGAGTATCTGTACCTTTTGGTGCATCGGTTATCCCTGTCTAAAAATTTTACTATTCAATTCACTTCACACTTATTATTTCCTATTGTTTTTATATGAAGTGAAGTTAATTGTTGGATACATTTTTTGAAAGGTATAGCATGTGCACCTTACATTTTTCCGTGTACAGTGATTTTTTTTACTTAACAGATCAATTAAAAAATGTTGTTTTTGAAAAACAACCTGATTTTTGTAATAAACCAAATTTTCTTAAACCAGTTTTCTTTTTAAATAAAATGGTATTTGAAAAAACCGTTTTTTAAATACTCGTATTCAAAAAACGGTTTTTTTAAAAATACCGGTATTTAAAAAAAAACCAGTTTTTTAAAAAATACCGGTATTTAAAAAAAAACCGGTTTAGAAAAAAATACCGGTTTTAAAAAAAAACCGGTTTAAAAAAAAATACCGGTTTTTTAAAAAAACCGGTTTAAAAATAAATACCGGTATTTTTTTAATACCGAAAACCGACTGAAGAACCGGTTTTTTCAAAAACCGAAAACCAGTTATGGATTTTTAATACCGCACAGGCCTAGTACTGACCATTAAGGTGTGTACATATAGCCATCACCTGGTGTAAACGGTCGCATCCCAGTTCAAAATCTAGGATGCATGTCAGTTCCCCAAAATGAAAAGAGCCTAACAACTATTAAGTTGAATTCACAATTAAAGAATTGCAATTTATGACACTGTCATAGTTCTGCAAGTGGAGTAAGAGAGAGAAAACGTAAAATTTGAATTGTCTGACTCTCTTACTTTTATGTGTTACTATGGCAACCTGCAGGCCGGCAGCCGAGGTGTGACCGTACCTTTATGGAGCGTTCAAATCTCTGCAACCTGCCTGGCTGCAGGTTGCCATGGTAACGTACAAGTTTCTCTGCTTTCGGTCGACGTTTTCTGCTCACATGAAATCGCACCCTGAGTTACGTGTAGTTGTGTGCTCCGCTAGTGGTTTAAAGTTAACGTTATTGATGCGTGCGCAACAACATGGTGTTAGATGCGGACGATGGAGTGGATATTATGTTGTACTTCCCGATGGTGTCTGGCATTTTAGACGACAAAAATATTTATTTAGAAAGTCATTTTTAAATAAAGTAATTATTCTTTAGAAATGTTAAAAATGAATTTGTTATTTTTTTTTGTTTAATATAAATGTAAGAGTTTTGATTACGTTCTGGACAAGTTTTTACATAATTAATGGTGTTTTTATCATTTTTACAGATAAAAATTGTAAAAGGTTTACATATTTTATGTTCCTTGTGTAATTAGCAAAAGGGTTTGTCTCTACCAAACCAAACCTACCCGTTTGTTTATCAAAATTTAATGATTTTAAAGTCAAAAACATAATAAAATCGTAACTGTAAACACATTCGCAAATGTAAATGAAAGAAATATTTTGAGAAGGATAGACAATATACCTATCCTTATCTACTTTATTCTTCCATTTTCGTCATCTATATATCCTGCTTTGGACATTACAAAACAAAAGGCTGTGATTGGTTAATAAAATTAACTGGCATGACGAAATTATATTAATTGTATTACCAATCTATAACTTTTTTATCTATGCCTCTGTTTAGAGCTATTGTGTTTATAATAAAACAGAAAGTCAAACAAAAATTTATCGTTTAATTTTGAATACTTTTTAAGTGGATATAAATTAAAAAGAAATCCTAAGGAGTTATTGAAGGATTATATATATAAACAAAAGAATATATTTCTATACAAAAATGACGAAACGTTATAGACCTCCTTCACAAAAAGGCGGCCCTAGACCGCATTCTAGAAAACAAATTTTTGTTAAAAAGTAAGTTAATATTTGCAAATTATACGTATATTAAATTACTATCTTTTTTAAGTGTAATTACAGTTTATGTGTTTTATTGTCAAAATTTTCACTTTTTTCAGATTGTTATAAAAATTGTCGTTAATATAAAGTAACTAATAATTATGCAAACTGAAACCTAACCACAATGTCAATAGTTTATTTCGTTTTTAAAAAATAATTTATAAGTTTTTGAATTAATTGCAAAAAAAAAAGAAATTTTATTTGTACTTTTTCGTACAGATAATTTATCACCATCTTTTTCTACAAATATTATAACTTTCGAACAGTTTAAATTTCAATAGATTGTAAAAAATATTTAATTCCATTTAAGGGAGAAGAATAAAATATTTAACAATAATATTAATAATAATAATTTATTTTTATGACATTGACTATTCTATGTCAAACATATTTTTAAAAAAAATTATTCTTAATTGTAAAAGCCTAAAATTAGAAAATTTAAAGTTGTCGACCACCTTTATTCGAAACTTTTCATCTCTCGAGAAAAAATACATTTTAATCAATTTGAATATAGCTTTGCTGTAGTTTAGGTATTAGTCTGACTTAAAATATTAGCCACATTTGACTAAAAATATTGTACAAAAAGCTATAACTTCTTTCAAAAAAATAAAAAAAGCAATTTTTTATTTATTATTATTTATTCTTATTTTTTTGTTAGATTTATGTGATACTGTTTTGGTAGTTAACTTTTTGAGATAAATAAAACCAATTTTCACAATATAATTTAAAAAGGAACAATATATTCAATTTTATAAAGCAAACAAAATTTTTGGTTTAAAAAAGTTTTTTAAATTTATTTTTTGGTTAAATAATTAAATTTTTGAATGAAGCTTCTATTGCTTTGTTTGATGTTATCAATTTGTTTATTACATCTACTATATTACCAGTTTAGTAAATAGCAAATAAATTAAATAAATATAATTTTTCTCTAAAAGATTTGTCAAAAAATATCTTGAAATAAAACGATTGTACTTGTGAATGAAGATAAAATCACATTAAATTTTGAATTTTTGTTGTTTGGTTGAAAAGAATATAATTTTTAAATAATTAAAATATATTAATGTTCTTAAGTTTTATTTTAAAAAGATATCATTTTAAAAAAAATTCTGATAGATTTTAGTGGCTTAGACGGGATAAATGTTAATTAATACATTTTACAAAATAGAAAAAAATTTTCCACCACTAAAAAAGCAGCACTTATATAATTTTTGTATAGATAGTGTAAAATTAATTAAAATCAGCTAAATAATAATTCGTAAATTATCTGAGAATAATATAATACACAAAAACATATTTATTTAGGTGTAATTAAACATTTCAAAATTGATGACTTTTAACTTTATTGAAATACTAAAAACAATTCGCGCGCTTTAGCGCGCTGCTAACTTCTTACTTACTTTTTTAAATAAAATTAGCAACTTTAAAAATAATTGAATTTAAAAAATTTTTAATTTAAATTTCTGTTGAAGGCACTAAAAAAATTGAAATTTGTAAAAATTATAAATAATTGCAGGAATTCAATTACATATTTTAAAAAGTAATCTAATTCAACTGTATTCAAATTTTTTCTAAAATTCTTGTTAACATCCCAATTATCTTTATAAATAAGAAAATTCTTCCCCAAAGTTCAATTATTTTCAAAAAAAATTCTCATTTCGATGATTTTCAATATCTACTATTTTAATAAAATTTCCCAAAAAGAATTCCAATTATTTAAAAAAAAGTTTAATAAAATTGTATGCAAACATTTTATTATTTTCATAAATAATAAAAATTTGACAGGAATTCAATTATTTACAAGTTTTTTTTATAAATTTCTTTGCAATAATTCTTTTATTTTCACAAATAATAAAAATTCAATTATTTTCATAAAAAATAATTAAAAATTCTAGAAAATAATAATTAAATTGAAATGATAATAAAGAAGTTACAGTTAAGAATATTCTTATAATATTAAATAATGATTTTATCACTCGGTCATCTTTAATTATTATAAAACTAGAAAAAATCGATCACTCCGAGTCAAAGACTTGGAGTAAAAATTAATAATAATTAAATATTTATTTTAAAAAAGAAGTTTTTGATGTTTTCGAATAATTTAACAATGAAATAAATGAACTTTTTTAGTAAAATTTTTTCCTTTATTTTCTAAAAATAAGAAAATTTCGATTTCATTTTCAATGAGAATTTGTAATTGACAAATAGAATTTATAAACATTTTTTTCTTTTATTTTTTGAAAAACTTTGATAATTTTTGAAAAATTTTCTAGTTTTCTATTTCAAATATTATTTTATTGTAAATCATGAAAAAATAGGTATTTTTTCATGATTTACAATTCAATTTGTCAAACAATAATTTTTATAGAAAAAATACAAAAGCATACACAAAAACTAACTTCAAAGTGTGGACAGACAGAATGTAAGAATGAAATATGAAGATTATTATAGTTAAGTACAATTTCTTGATTTGTTTCTGGTCAAGCACATCAAACCATTCTTTTGTATTTATCAAATTTGTTTTCGATTTCACATCATCTAAAAGTTTTTATATTTTATATTTTTAGGAAAATATAAATGTTTGCTGATTGCTATTTTTTACGTTCTTATTTAAAAGTTTTTATTAGGTTAATTAAAAATAACTAAATTCGATACTTTCCTTTTTTAAATTAAAAATTTACTTCTGGAAATAGTATTGCCATACTACTTTTTTTCATTAAGTTTCTAAGCAAACTTTTTATGAGGCTTAGATAGTTTTTCTGGTCAGAATAAAATGTATGTAAACTAACTTTTGAAACACTAAAAAATATTGCGACGTATGAAAAAAGTTGCTAGTTAAACTAAAATAAAACTAGTTAAATATACCACAATTTTTTAGTCAGCAATTCTAATACTTTTAAGTCAGAAGCAGTAGAGCAGATTATCACTTGAATAAAACTTTAATTATAAATTAGATTAAATAGTCAGTTTACAGCAAACCCATGGTTCAAACTAGGTGCGTAAATCCCGTTAAGTTCCGTTTTTTTGAAAAAAGGTCCGTAAAGTCCGTAATCTGATTGAAAATGGTCCGTAAAGTTTGTAAATTGTACCAAATAATTTGGATAATTTTAGAGAAATTACAAATGATTGTAAGAATTCAATTATTTTCAAAAGTAATAAAATTCTTGTCAAAAATTCAATTATGTTCAAAATTTTTTTTAAATTCTTGTCAAAATTTCAATTATCTTTATAGAAATAATAAAATTCTTCTACGAAATTCAATTGTTTTCAAAAATTTTAATGAAATTCTTGGCAAAATTTAAATTATTTACAAACATTTTCCTCAATTCAAAGGTTTTTTTATAGGTATTTATTATTCTAATAAAATTCGTCAAAAGAATTCAATTATTTAAAAATTTATTGATACAAATCTTTAGGAGAATTCAATTTTAAGAATCATGCTATTATTCAATAAATTTTTTATTTTTGTATTTAAATAATTGAATTCTAGTAGAATTTTCTCATTAAAATTTATTTAAAAATGTATTTCAAATAAAATTTTAGATTATAATTGAATATTAACAGCATTACAGCATAAAATCTTTGAAAAATAAAATTTTCCATATTTGTAACTAACAGTTCTGTGGAAAACATTTTTTTAAAAGTTTAATTGCGGATTTTTGTTATATTATTTGTAGTTTTTATTTTCTAATATTTGAAATTTCGTAAAATTTAATATTGTCAACAAATGGATTTGAAAATTGTCAAAGAACTTTTTCGAAAATCATTAAAAATAATCGATTTTAAGAAGAATTTTAGTTAGAAATTCTTGAAAATAATAATTGAATTGATCGTTTTATCACTCGGTCATCTTTAATTATTATGAAACATGAAGAAATCGATCACTCCGAATCGAAGACTTGAAGTTATCGATATCTTCATGTTTTATAGTTATGAAAAATTGAATTTATAGTTTTAGGTAAATTGTTTTCTTATTTGACTCTTACTGGTTATATTTTTGTCAGCAACTGGTCCGTAAAGTCGGTATTTTTAAATACTTTCACTGGTTCGAGCCCTGCAAACCCTTTTCGCAACCTCTGCATTTACTGCTCACTAAATGTAAATCATAGATATAATGACAATTTCTTTAGAATGAACACTACTAAAAAATCAATAAACTTTAATTGATTATTTAAAAGCAAAGTTAGCAGTTTAAATAATAGTAATAATTTAAACTGATTTCAATTTTAAGAGTATTAATGTTTGAATAATTTTTTAATTTTAGGTACACTGAAGAAATGATTTTGTCAATTCCGACATACGAGTATGGTTAGGACGTATAGCTAAAACAGCAATACTGTATTTCTGTTCTTAAAATACAGTATTGGTGTTCTCCACATAGGGGAGACTGGAGTAAATCCGCTCACTTTTTTTCAGATCGGCTAAAATCTAGGAAATTATTCTCTAAATCCAACTTAATTTATATCTTTTGGAAGCTTATGATTTCTACTAAAAAAAAAAACAATTTTCCAGGGAAACCCGCTCACTTAATCTTTTCAAGACGGAACAGTTTTATTTTTTAAATATTAAAGTTCGTCTTATTCCCGTCTTTAGTATGATTTATTATTGATAATTTATGAGTTATATAAACAATTCTATAAACAACAAATTGGTTTAATAAATAATGAACATAGATTTCATGAATTATAACTATGGATTTAAATAGTGTTATATTTTATTAAGAGAAAGTGAAATGTAGTTACAATTTTGGTTTTAACAAGTCATAAATTTAGTTATTGTTAAAATACAATACGTGAAATTATTTTATTCTAAATTTTAAATTTAAAACTAAGTGAGCGGCTTTACCCCGAGTGTAATCCTCACATTTCATAATAAATTTAATTAAATCTTTTTAAAATAAGACAAAACTATATATGTACTTCGAAGAAGGACATCCAATAGCAACAAAAAAAATTTGCCAGATAAATTAAGACTCAAAAATAATGATCGAAAAACTTAAAAATCCAAAATACGTTTTTTTTCTGACACCTCTAAAAACATTTGATCGTCTCTGATTCTATGTTGAATTCATGAAACTAAACGAAAGTTCGTTAATGTAAGTTGAATGTTAAGTACTATTTACAGTACCAATATCTCCATCTTAAATTGAGTTCATAGCGTAAAATCGCTAGTGAGCGGGTTTACCCCAGTCTCCCCTACATATTCAAGTCTCTCACATACATATGGCTGTTCCACACTGCGTATGGTTGAAACAGCAATGTATGTGAGAATTGGCCATATTTATGGCAGTACCATAAATATTTTTTTTCAGTGTATTAAATAAGAATTTTCCTTTCAAGCCCCAGATTTGGTCTTCACCACATTTTAATAGGGTTTCTGGATCATGATTTTACAGTTTTCTACTTTGAAAATAACGTAAACTTATAGTTGATAAAGATGTCTGTTGTTAAAAATTTTAATGATAGAACCTTCAACAACCTTTTGGCAGGACAAGAAAGACTCAGATGAATCCCTCCGAAATCGCTAAATAAAAGTAACATGGATTCAGATAAACAAAAATTAATATATAACGTTGGAAAGGTAAAGAAACAAGCTTTCAGCGCATATAAACATCGAACTTGTAAATTCAAACCCTAGGGCTGGGTAACTTAAAGAAATTAAATTTTCCAAAAATCCACAAGATTTTTAGTTATAGAATGACGAAGCCCGGTTCTGTCGGCAGGACGCTTTTTATTTTCTTTAAAAGACTACATAGCCCTGGTATGTAAATTTAAAAACTCGATATTTACATCATCTGAAAACTTGTTTTATTACCTAACTCACCATACATTTGTTTTTGTATTTATCTGTTTCCATATTAATTTTATAGATCAATTTAGAAAGGACTCGTGACTGAGTATTTTTTATGATGCAGTGAGTTTGATTTTTTTAATTAAATTCCGGGATTTTTTGAAGATCTATAGGACAGAAAAATTCAAAATCACTTCTTTCCCTCCTTGAATCCTATGGAATCTTTTCTTAATGGCTTCTTATAAGAAAATAAACAATTATATTGTTTCCGAGACGAGGAATTATTAATTAGAATTCTGAGACTTTTGGAAAATCCGTGACAAAAAATATTAAAATCACTGCTTCTCGGACTTGAACCTCCTGCAATTTTTTCAAACGGCTTTGGAGATTAAAATAAATAATTATTAAAAGAGAAAATTGCTTTCAAGTAGAGGAATTAACAATTTGTTTGAAATTCCTGCATTTTCGGAAAATCAGTGACAAAAAATATCACTGCTTTTCCCGCTTTGGAATCCTGAAAATTTTTTAAATGGCTTCTGATATTAAAATAAACAATTTTCAATAGAAAAAAACATTTGGAAAAAAAAATTCTTTTTTAATTTTTCCAAACCTTTTTTTATATTTTATTTGTCTTAATAAATGATCTGATGAAAATTTTAAAAGTCGGCAAAGCTAGGGACATTCCTACTTGGGATGGTGTAAATAATTTTTTCAAACTTTTAAATGATAAAAGTATTGACTCAAGACTTTTAAAATTGCCTTAAATATGGATTTGTTATTTAGACATAAAAATTGAATTTAATTAATTATTTATTTTAATTTTTAAATTCTATATCATATTTACGATAAATATTTATATTAATAAAATCGATCAATATTAAAGATTTACTTGGTAAACTTTTAATTGTTACATAAGATCACTGATTAATACAAATATATTTAAATTGTTCCTCCGTGCAAGCAATTTTCCAATTCGCTTTTTTTATGGCTTCATAGAAAACTCATTGCAACTTACAATACTGCTTGTCAAGTGAAAACATCCCTGGTAAAAATTTCGGACTAATTCCGGATTAAATACGGACAGATTAGTACGGATTAGTCCGAAAATTGTACGAAAAAGGTCCGAAAAAGATCCGCGATAGTCTGATATCAATCCGAACGAAAACCTGAATACAAAAACACTCCGGAGTAATCCTGAATGTCTACGAATTCAGTCCGTAATTAGTCCGCAACAATCCGAATTTATGACCAGTGAAGAATTCTTCTAAAACAAGTACGGAATTATCCGATATCAATATGTAAAAAATACGGAATCAGTCCGCAACAATCCATATTCAATCCAATTTAAAGACTTAATCCGGAATGATTTTGTTATAATATTGAATTGGTATATTAAAAACAATTTGTATTAAATGCAGATAAATTCAAACTATAATTATAATTTCGTATGACAAAAACCTGACCAAAACCAGATTAATTCCGGATTTAATAATTTCACATTTGCAAGTTGCGTATTATCAAACTAACTTCGGACTAGATCGAACTAATGCCGGATTCACTGGTTATACACAAACCGCATTGAGTTTGAATGTATCCGGACAAATTCCGAGCGACAAAAACCTGTCCATAAGCAGACTGTTTCGGATTAGCTGCCGATTCACTGGTTAAACCAACCGGATTATTCTGCGTTTACTAGTTGCATATGATCTGACTAACTGCAGACTAATCCGGACTAATTACGGATTCAATAGTTATAAAAAACGGTATTGATTTCAAACTTAATTCATGGTGAAAAAACTCCACAATAAACCGCATTGTTGCAGACAAATTCTGGATTAGTCTGAAATCAGTCCCACTTTTTATTCAGGGTATTTACTTAAGGTAAATAAAATATTTAATTCTGCAGTCAGTTTGTTTTTACAAATTTACTAGTAGGTATTATTAGTTATGTTGTTTCAATATTAAAATTAACACTGATGTGTTAGTTTCTTGTAATTTCTTTTTGTGGCACTTCATAAATTCTATTATGAATTTGAACTTCCATGCGAGCGTGGTATAGTGGTTAGTGTATTCGATTTCGGTGCGATATAATCTTAGATAGGTGTAGGTTCGAATCCCCAAGCGTTAGAAATTGTAAGTTAATGTAAATAAAATTGCGATAGGTAAATCGAAAAATATGATGAATGTAACATAAAGTAATAATAATTAATATGTGTAACTTGTATAATTATTTTTTTTATTAACATTCACTAAATTGTCCGGACTAACTTTTGACTGTTTTGGACTAATTCCGGATTCACTAGTTAAAATTAACTGATTAATTTCGGACTTCATCGGACCAACTCCGGTTTCACTAGTTGTTCACAAACCGTATAGAATTCGGATTTTTCCGGATTAATTGCGGGTGACAAAAACCTAACCGCATAAACCGCATTGTTTCGGACAAATTTCGGATTAGTCCGAAATCTGTCCGGTTTTTTAACCAGGGATACTCTGAACTCTGAATTATTCTTCTTTTAAGCGAAAAATTCCTCTTCGAAAATCCTCTTAAATTTTATACTCGAAATAAAAATATTACTTCTCCTGGGAAATTATTATCTCTTCTTTTAGGAGAAATATTTTCAAGTAGAAAATAAACCTCTTAAAATAAGAGGACGTTTTTTTAGACATATTCTAGAAGAAAATATGCATTAAAATAAGAGGAATCCGCTTAAAACAAGAATATATTTTTTCGATGGAAGACATAGGATTGTCTTTTACCATATAAACGACTATTATTTTAAGAGATTGTTAGAACATAAAAAAGTTAATTAAAAGAAGGGAATTTATCATTCGGTAATTTATATTAAAGGTGAAAGAAGTTAACAATATTTCCGAATCAATTTCTCACATATAAATTTCTTGCATAAACCCGTGAATTTCGTGTATCGACAGCACAGCTGTCCTAATACAGAAACCTGCTTTTAAAAAATATATTTTTCAAAATCAATTAATAATTTTAAAATTATCAAAGAACTCAGAAAAAAGGTAGCGTGGTGGGATACGAGCCCACGACGTTTCTATTGCTGGTAGACTTCGATAATGTTGAAATTATTAATTGATTTCGAAAAATATATTTTTGAAAAAGCAGGTTTCTGTATTAGGACCTGTGCTGTCGATACATGAATTTCAAGAGCTTATTCAAGAAATTTATATGTGAGACATTGATTCGGAAAGATTGTTAACTTCTTTTACCTTTTATAAAACAGTTTATATGAGTTAAAATTTAACTGGAACACTATATTATTTATAAATAGAAAATAATGTATCTCATGAAATTATATTTTTAATAATGTTATTTAATTTTGATATATCAAATGTGAAGCGTTGGTAGTGTGTAATTCTGCTTCCCAGCTCCTCAATTAAAACCTCTAATGACATTATTGAATATCCTCTTATATTATACATATGTGACGCGACACGAGAAAAGGGACCTATCGTTAAAAAAATCGATTTTGAGATTATGGTGCTATTTGACAGATTATTCTTTGCTCTTTCACGTGAAAAAATCAAAAGTTGAAAAACTTAAATAGTGTTAATAATATAAAGCCCGAATTTTAAGCATGTACGCGTAAATACACGGGTTTTCCCTTTTCTCGTGTCACGTCACATATGTATTGAAAGATTGAATTATTGAAATATTGAATGATTGAAAGATTGAATGATTAAGATTGAGAGGTTCACTTTTTCATATCAATCGTGAAAAAATACAGTATGCGGCTCGCACGTAGCAATTGTTAGATTCGGATGCTTTCAATACTCGTTGTCCGTGCAACTTCGGCTTGACTCCGACTCGCCTACGGCTGTTTTCGGCACTCGCCCGAGTTAACTCCGAGTTAACGGTGATTGGTTAGATCCAATGAATGTCAATGATAATTGGATAGTCGTTAACTCTGAGTTAACCCGGGGCGAGTGCCGAAAACAGCCTACGTCTCACCTGCGCACAGTGGGAAAAAAGCAACTTATTTCAGGCCTGTGCGGTAAACCGGTATACCGGTTTTTTTTTCGGTATTCTTGGAAACCGGTTTCCGGTTATGAATTCCCGGTTTAAGGTTTTGTTTTTTTAACCGGTTTTATTTTTTAAACCGGTTTTTCAAGAAATACCGAATCTAACCGACTTGCGCATTATGCCTGCGCAAAAGTGACATAACGCCAGAACAGAAACAGATAATTGGGAAAGATTAATCTTTTTTGTTTTTATTAGCCATACACGGAAAAATGTTTGGGAGAGTATCTGTACCTTTTGGTGCATCGGTTATCCCTGTCTAAAAATTTTACTATTCAATTCACTTCACACTTATTATTTCCTATTGCTTTTATATGAAGTGAAGTTAATTGTTGGATACATTTTTTGAAAGGTATAGCATGTGCACCTTACATTTTTCCGTGTACAGTAATTTTTTTTACTTAACAGATCAATTAAAAAATGTTGTTTTTGAAAAACAACCTGTTTTTTGTAATAAACCAAATTTTCTTAAACCAGTTTTCTTTTTAAATAAAATGGTATTTGAAAAACCGTTTTTTAAATACTCGTATTCAAAAAACGGTTTTTTTAAAAATACCGGTATTTAAAAAAAACCAGTTTTTTCAAAAACCGAAAACCGGTTATGGATTTTTAATACCGCACAGGCCTAACTTATTTTATTCAATAATTGATCGACAACACTTTCAATGGATTTCTATGATTTTTATTTTAAATTTCTCAGAAAAAATTGGGCTAAAACATGTTACTGCGGAATCGTGACAATCCTTAAAAAATGTAAAAAACTAAGAGAATTACAAAAACATGGTTGTATAAATTTGTTGGTTATTGCAAATACTCAAAAGCTAAACACTACAGAATTTTTAAATCCTTAAGCATAAAATTAGTACCAGATTTTAAAAAATAAAAAAATAAGAATTAAAAATGGCGCATAAATTTTCCGAATATTGTTAAATACTAACGAAACTTATATGAAAATTTTTTAGATAACTGGTTACGAAAATATGGGGTTTAAATTAAAAATTAATTCTGTAATTCTCTTGGTTATTGACATTTGTAAGGTTATTTTGAGAAATTGATACGATTCCGCAGTGACATGTTTTAGTCCAATCCTTTCTGAGAATTTTAAAATAAAAAACATATAAATCCATTTAAATTTGTGTTGTCGGTGAATTTTTTAATAAAATAAGTCGCTTTTTTCCCACTGTGCTGCGTCGCAGTGGCTGTTTTCGGCGTTCGCCCGGTGTTAACACAGAGTTCGCGAAAGCCCAATCATTAATAATATTTATTAACATTCTTTTGGAACCATCCAATCAGAATTAACTCGGTGTTAACCTTAGATGAACGCCGAAAACAGCCAGTAACGACAGCTCGTATTGAAACGACATCCTCACTTGAAAAGTATTGCTTTACGTGCTTGCCACATAATATTCTATTGCACGTATTACGCAAAAATTATGTAAAATAATTTTATCATTAACGACAATTTTATAAAATAGAATTTAGAAATTTAATAGATGAGTCTTGAAGAAAAGTTCTTGAAAAAAAATGTGCTCTTTGAGTTTTTCTTCTTGGTTCCTGAATATAAAGATATGTGATTGTTGGGTAACTACATTAAAATAAATATTTTTAGAATATTTTTTATAAAATGTTTGATGGATGGGACCAAAACTTTGAAAACAACATGTGATTGTTTACAAATAAATTCGTAACCAAAATTTCAGCCAACTCACAGAAGTAAAATCCTTGAATCTAATGCGTTTTGAATTTTGTGAAAAATCTAGAAAGAAAATGTACATATTTCAATACCTTACAATCACATATTCTTAATTGTTTGGTTAACTATATGAAAGGTGTGTGCTATAACAATGCGTTAGGCGCTAATTATTCAATTTTACAACTGGATGAAAAGCAATAACTTATAAAAAGATAAATTTGATTTTAAATTTTAAAACACATCTAATTTCAGAAATATTGAATATTGGCAATTGTTTTTATTTTTATAGTGAAGAAATGCTGCATGTCAATTTTATACATTATTGTTTTGCGAAATAACGTTTTAAATCTTAAAAAATATGGAACATTTATGAAACGTTTATAAAAATACATCTACGTATGATATAGAACCATGTCTAGATCATAATTTTTATTGAATTTCGACATAATTGGCGTTTTACGCTTTGTAATGGCGCACCCTTCATAATTATGTAGAAATAGTTCTTTTTTGTTGCCTATGGTAATGTAGGCTGTAGCATTGTCTTTATTTACTATTAGTTATCTTGTTTACAGGCGTAAAGAGAAAGAAGAGAAGATAAAGGAAGAAGAAAGATCGAGAAATCTTAATTCCTCTCTCATGCATCAGAATACATTGGATGGAGATGCAATAGTATTTGACTTTCCCGAATTAATGTTTGCTGATGCAGAAGCACAAAATCCGGAAAACTCTGAGAAAATAGAGGAGAATTGTAAGGAGAAAAACGAAATTAAGCAGGATGTTTCGCTATTGAATGTAGAAGCACAAAATCCGGAAAATTCTGAGAAAATAAAGGAAGATTCTAAGGAGAAAAAAGAAATAAAGCAGGATATTTCGCTTTTAAATTTGGTTTCACTTTGGTCGTTAGCCGAAAACCAGAAAATTGGCTTTGACGATGTTGAAGTTGTTGAAGAAACAATAGAATACCTTTCATCTGAATTAGAAAATTCTTTTTCCTCTGATTGTCAAACCGATAATTACCATAATGATGTTCCAAATACTAATACAGAACAAGTGCAAAACATTCAAGAAAACATTAATCTTGCAGAATGCCACAAGAATAAGGAAAATATTCACATGACTGAAGACCAGCTTGATGATAACGAAAAAAAATCCTACATTATGGATGGTTGCCGCATTGTCCACTATGAGCATGTAATAAAAGATTTACTCAGGAAAGCTACAGATTCTAGTTTACATAAAGACTCATGTACCCTTAATAAATGGGAATTACTAAAAACAAAGCAAAGAGGTTTTATAGTGGATGTTTTTCTTCAATGTGAGACCTGTAAAGCTACAATAAAGCACACATCTCAACCAGAAGATTCTGATGCAATGAACATAAATGAAGCTATTGTTCTTGGCTGCTTAACTTCAGGTTCTGGTTTTTCAAATATGCAAGAATTACTAGCACCTGCTGGTATTCCATCTATGTCATCAACAACATATATGGAAATTCAACGTAAAATTGTTCTTGCAATAATTGAGACAAGTGAAGAAGCTTATTGGAAAATGTTGAAGAAGAAAAACGTTTAAACAAAGAAATGGGCAATGTAATATACTACGCTGCTGAAGATGGTACAATAACTGAAGTCATTTATACTACTGCCATTTGTGACGGTGCATGGATGAAAAGGAGTTATGCTTCAGGTGCATTTGACTCTCCGGCAGGTTCCGTTATAATTATCGGAAAGTTGACCAAAAAACCTTTAGATGTCAAGGTAAAATGCAAAACATGTGCAAAGTGTGACTCGAGAAAGGAATTTATAAATGATCACCATTGTTTCAAAAATTTTCCTAGAGAGAAAAGCTCATCGTTAATGGAAACGATGTGCACCGTTGAAGCTTTTCACGAATCTTTTGGGAAATATGGAATAGTTTACAAATATTTCATTGGCGATGGAGATAGCAGTGTGTACAATGCCATACTAACAGACGATCCGTATTCTGATTTTGGAATTGTTGTTGAAAAGTTTGAAGATATCAACCACAAATATAAAAACCACTCTAAAGCGATCAAGAATTTGAATAAAAAACAAGGTCTCAATAAAGCTGAAAAAAAATGGTACCAATACGCTAGCACATTTGAATTAGTGATACATTATGAACTCCAGCAAGTTGTAGAAAGAAGAAGAATTGCAGGTGAGAATTTGGATTTTGAAGACAATTTAGAATTACTTACGGCGGAGATTGTAAATGTACCGTATCACGTCTTTGGTGATCATACAAATTGTGCAAAACTTGGTGGTTGGCCTTGTGATGGTGCTGCAGCTGAAAATGAAGAAAATTTTGTTCCATACTTGAATAAATATGGAGTTATGGCTGATCTCATTGAAATTCATAGAAACCTCGCTTTGAATTCAAAGAGTTTATACCTTAAAACTAGTACAAATTTAGCAGAAAATTTTAATTACGTTCTCTGCAAATACATTGCTGGGAAAAGAATGTTTTTTTGCAATTCAGGATCATTTACAGCACGAGTACATGCCGCTGCATTAAAATGTCTTACCAAACGAGTGCAGTCAAATGTTATTCAACATGTGCGAAAGACAGTACCTTCAACTGTTATAAAAGTTGAAAGTGAAAGAATTAATAAGGCAGAAAGGAACAAATTATATAATTGTAAAAAGGGAACATTTCCAAGTTCCAACATTAAGGATGACAAAGATTATGGTGAGAAAGCACTAAAACCTGACATGACTTCTGAGGCGTTCAACAATCAAAAGGAAATTGTTTTCAATTTGTTGAAAAGTAATCAACAACATAGATTGGAAATTGCTCAAAACACAATTAAACAATATCAATGTAATAATTGGCGTCTCACTCGTCGGAAAATGATTACTAGCAGTAGGTATGGAAAGATTTGTCGCATGAATGATACTACACCTCGTCGCTATTTAGTCTCTGATATGCTGTATTCGACTGGCAAAAATCTAAATGCTGACATGAAATACGGTCTTCAGCACGAAAAAGATGCCATATCGGCTTTTGAGAAATTAAGTGGCTGCACAGTTACACCAACAGGTCTTTGGATTGATCCGGTCATCGAGTTTTTAGGAGCATCACCGGATGGCTTGATTGATTTAAATTTAGAAGAATTGAAGATTTCAAAGTCTTTAGGAATTGCTTCTATGCAAAGGCCTCCTTTATTATACAATGTAGAAAAAGGGTGTTGCGTGGAAATCAAGTGTCCAGCAAGAGGAAAAAATTTACTAGTTAATGAAGTGCTTAGTAAGTTTAAAGATTTGAAAAGAATCTATAACTCGAAGCAACCAAACTTGATAAACAAGAATCACTGGCATTATTATCAACTGCAAGGACAAATGCATCATACAGAGAGAAAAGATGGTCTTCTGGTTTTATGGACGGATAAAGATATGAAAATAACTCCGGTGTTTAGAGATGACAATTTCTGGAAAACGAAAATGGAACCACATTTAAAAAAGTTTTACTATGATTGTCTACTTCCGGAAATAGTAGATAGCCGTTCCAAACGTAGTATGGTTATTAAAGAACCTGATTATGTTGTTGAAAACTCGAAGAATCAAAAAATGGAGACTCTCGATGATAATAAAACTGAGCCAAGCTCTATTTATTTGAAAAAAACTACTGCTAAAAAAAGAGAAGCAGCAAAGAGAAAAATAAAAATCGAAATGGATCAAGACTTCACAAGTAGAGAGTAATAAAACTGAGCCAAGCTCTATTTATTTGAAAAAAACTACTCCTAAAAAAAGAGAAGCAGCAAAGAGAAAAATAAAAATCGAAATGGATCAAGACTTCACAATAGAGAGTAATAATGACAGTAAAAAAATAAAAATTGCTGTACAAGAAAAATCGCTGCCATCATCTGATGACGATGAGGATATAGTCTTCGTTCCCAATGATTATATGGAAGAAATAGAGCCATACGATCGCGCAATATTATTAGCGTGCCCGTTTAATAATATAAATAGGATTGCAAGGCGAGTTTTAAACGTTAACAAAAAATTGCATGATCGATGTCTCGATACATTTCTATTTTTGTTGGGAGAACAATTTAAAAACTTCCAATTTTTAAGTGTTTTGAATATGTCTCTTCCATATTCAGTGAAAGAGTGTCTTGGTGATGAAGACGTACAAATAATAGGTGGAAATGCTACTGACCACTGGAGAACATGTCATTATAAAAAAAAAAGTAACGAGTTATTTGTATATGAAAGTTTTTCACCAGTTGAGTATAAAAATTTATCCGATGTAGAGAAAATATTTCTATCGAAACGCTATCCATCAATAAATGAAAATAACTTTATTTCAATTCGAACTGCACCACAACGTGATGGTACTACCTGTGGTGTTTTTGCAGCCGCAGCGGTAGTTAGCGTTTTATTAGGTAAGGACATGAAAACAGAATATTTTTCTGAAAATTCTCTACTGATGAGAAAACATTTTGTACAAATTTTAAATTCAAGACAAGTGGAATGCTTTCCGCAATTAAAAAATGATTAGTAAGTGTAATTATAAGGTAAGGATCGAAACGTTTCTTATACACTATACTATTATAATTGCTGAAAATGGACATTGAGAAATTAAGTTCAATTTCTTTTAAACTTTTATAGAGTTACAAAATTAATACTTGCATGTGTATATATAAATATCACTATTTAAAATCTTGATTATTAGTAAGTGTACATTCATTTCAAGTTTGATTTGTAAAAAACAAATCGTTGTTGCAAATGCATGTAATTATTTTCATATTAATTGCAACTGAAAATAATGAATGGAAGGCTCGTCTTATAACTATTGGTTTAACGCTTTTTTAATGTTGTCACCAATAGACGAGACCTTTGCGAATATTGAAGATAATTTCAAATTGTTTTTGATAGTCGTTACCATAATAATTAGTAAAAATGAACACTCATATAAGATCCATATTCTACCTTTATCTCTGTAGAGATGAAACAGTCAAACCCATATGTTTAGGTTATGACTATGATTCGCATACTTGCGAATATATATGCATATATTATATACTAAATATGCATATTAGTGTTTATGTTAATTTTCTTATTGTACAATTAATTTTGCATGGTAAATTTTGGTTTTGTATATAAGTTTGGTTAATGGTAGACTTAATTGCATGATTTAAATACTTTAAAAATGAAACGTAAAGGAAATACATTATGCAATACGCCTCTTAATTTAAGTAAGAATACATTGCATTTGAAAAGTGGTTCAACTTATATTGAGTGGTGTGTTGCATTCGAAATCAACTGAAGACACTTGGACGATCTAATTTCTATCAAAGATGCTATACTTCTCAAGGTAATATTTACACTTTATTAAAATGTATGTACTTCTTTACTAAATTTTTATTACAGAGGTGTTTATCAAGGTTCAACTCTCTAAGCGTTCTCAGCATAACTACATCCTTTTATAATTAATGGGGTTAGAGAAGGATACACTTGTGCTCAGAGTGCTCAGAGGTGTAACTTATTAATAACTACAATCACTAAAATAAATCTCTGACTGAGCTTCTTGATAACAAACTAATCACATAACTTACAAACCGTTGGATTAAATAATTAACTAAATAATTAAATGGTTTCCTTATTGTTATTACCTAAATAAATTAATAAATAATAAACTACATAAGTAATCACCTTAATAAATTTACTAAATGGCTTTTTGATTTCACTAATTTGCTGAGTGAGTAACTAACTGACAATTTTAAATGAATCTAAGTAAGTAAAAATTTAGTAAAGAAATACATAAATATTGATAAATAAAATAATAAAACTAAATTACTTATTAATAAACTAATTTCATAAAATTTACAGATTAATTGACTAAGTGTGTGTAATAAACATGTTAGCAAGTCAGTAATTGGCCTCTCTAAATAAATGTGGACGTCCACATGAAAAGGGCCTATATTGTCGGTTCTAGTTTTCGAGATAATCGCAATTTAGTAATTTTGGAGCAAAATCTTAATTTTTTTTTATTTTTTATTATCAATCTTTTATTATTAATTTATTGATAATTATTTAACTGTTTGATTTCATTGATTCTTTAAAAAAAAGAAAAGTGACCATTTTGTCGGTCATTTGCAAAAGTAATCCGTATTTTAAAAATGGAGGTGTAAAAAAATTTAAAACCTCTTCATTTTTCATCTCTAAGGTGCCCTGGACTGTAAACCATTCTTATCTGAATAACCTTCTATAAGAGCCAGGGATATTGATGTTAGAGTCTTTTTTCGTAATTGTCGAAATAAAAATTTGGATATTGCGTCAATTTTTTCATAATAGAGACTGTCACAAAATTTTAAATGAGTTTAATTTCTATTCTTTTTCTTCAAGTGACACAATAAAATTGCACCCAATCATTAATCTTGTAAAAGAATGGTTTTTAATAGAAAAACTGTCCTTTTCAGAAAAGGGCCTATATTGTCGATTTTTCGTATTTTCAAAATTAAGAAGGGGGGGGTTGGTTTTAAAAATTTAAAACCTGTGGCTTTTTTATCTTCAAGGTACCCTGAACTGGAAACAATTCTTATCTGAATAACTTCCAAGAAAAACAAGAGATACAACAATTAGTTGATATCGCAATCTTTATTTCCGTTTTTCTCAAAATGAGGTTTTTGGCATCCTAAACTTTGAAATTCCGTAACTCAGCGAATTTTTAACCAAAAAAGTTCTAAGACCACTCAAAATTTTCCCAAGAATACGCCCATATAGATAACTCCAATAGTACCAAACTGGGCCCTTTTCATGTGGACGTCCACAAATGACGAATTAACTGTATAGACAATGGATTGATTAACAAAATAAGAGCCAGAAATCCCTAGCTACCTAACTGAATAACTTATTAATCAATCATCTGATATAACTTGATAACTGTGTAACAGATGAATGTTTAAATTACTTACTAACTGAATAACCGATTATTTGATTTACTGATAGACTAGCTGCATATCTAAGCACATAATTAATTGTCTGTTAGTTAGATATTCAGTTGGGGAATAAATTTCTTTAGCCACAAGTCATTTAAGAAGAAGTAGAATGAGTTACTTAAACATTTACTCAGTTAGTTTGTTTTTTCAGAAACTTATTTTTATAATTAGTATAATAAGCATTTATTCAGTCAATAAAGTAACTGATATGTTTATTTTGTAGCTAACTTCGTTACTTGGCTAGTCAGTAAGTGCTTAGGGGCCATCCATAAACTACGTTACCAAATTTTTCAGACTTTTTAGACCCCTCCCCCCCTAAATTGGTAACGTAGTTTATGAATGGTCCCTTATTGTAAGTAATTTGGTTATTACTTTATTTATTTATTTACTTAGTTACTTTGTCAATGAGACAGTAAAGTTTGAGAGGCAAATAGTCATTTTTTCAGTCTGTGAAATCTGAAAGTCTATTAAGAAGCAGTTGTTTATTCAGTTGTCTACTCACTTAGATATTTAGTTAGTTAGTCATTTAGTTAGTCAGTGATAAATGTATGTAATTTATAGTTACTTTACTTATTTAGTTATTTATTTCGTCAGCCAGTGAAGTCTGAAAGTCAGTTGGTAAATTGTATATGTAACTCAGGCGTATTAAGGTCGCTTGATCTACCTGTACATGCGCATACTATATTCCCCCTTATAACCCAGCGGTCAATAAAGTGCCCATTATTGCCCCAGGGCAAGAAAGTGTACTTTATTGACTGCTCGCAGGTGAATAAAGTACCCATAATTACCCTAGGGTAATAATGTACACTTTATTGACCATCTGTGTTATATGAATAAACTTAGCATGCACCGTCACAGGTAGCATAGATTGACCACAAAACGCCTTTGTTTGCATAAATTATAGTATGCAACATATAGGAGGTAACCTTGTTTGTTGCATAATGTACTATTTTTATTTGACGTAACGAAAAGTTTTTTCCAAATTACTTCAAGTCAAATATATTTAATTTGTCAGTTGTTCTAACTTTAAATAAATAAATGCCTACCAGAGTGTCGAAGAAAATTACTTCACGGTAAATTAGGTTACTTAAAATAAATTAGCTTAGTTCTATGAATTAGAAACCAAGAAATTAGCATTTATTTTGTTTATTTTTGGGAACATATTATTCAAGTATTAATATAATTAACTGAAGTTTTTAGTATTATTATTTTGTCTTAAATGCGAACCAACTTCTGGCATAGACTGGGCAACTTTGGGAATATTTCCACAAGGGTTTCCATAAGTTTCGAAGGAATATTAATTGCTTCGAATCTAATTTAAAACTCATCAAGGGTTATAAGTTAATAACACACATAATATAATCTTACTCAACATTTGATATAAAATTCATTTCACAAATATTTATTCGACATAAATTTCAAAATTCATTTGACATAAATTTAAATCGGTTTGAAACTCGTTTGACATACAAATCAACAATATAATTTTCATTTGATATAAAATTCACTTAACAAATATTACATTTGATATAATAATTATTTAAAATAACTTTTATTTAACATGAAATTCAATTCTTAGGTACCTTCCTTCGCAGGATATTACACTTATTTTACAGTAGACAAAACAATAGAGAAAATTTTAGGAATTTAAAACTTTAGTTTTATTCAGAATTTTACAAAATTAAACGAGTAGTTTAAACATTTTAATAACAGGGCTCGAACTGGGCCCTTAAATCCCGTAAAAGTCCGTTTTTTGAAAAAATGTCCGTAATTTTATTCAAAAAGAATGAAAAGTTCGTAAATTGTACGATATAATTTGAAGAATTTTAGAGAAATTACAAATGATTGTAGAAATTCAATTAAAGTTCAAATTTTTTTAAAAAGTCTTGTCAAAATTTAAATTATCTTTAGAAATAATTAAATTCTTCTCCAAAATTCAACTATTTTAAAACATTTTAATAACATTTTTGCCAAAATTTCAATTATTTTCAACAATTTTTCTCAATTCAAATATAAATAATAAAATTTTTACGGGGATTCAATTATTTTCGTAAGTAATAACATTCTTTTTAGGAATTCAATTATTTTCATAAATTATAAAACTCATAGCAGAATTTAAATTATCTTTAATAAAATTTCAATTGAATTCCTCGAAAATATTTTTAAAAATTTTATTAAAATTCGTCAAAAGAATTCAGTTATTTAAAAATTTATAGGTAAAATTTTTTATGAGAATTCAATTTTAAGAAACATGCAATTATTCAATTAATTGTTATTTTTGTGCTTAAATAATTGAATTCTAGTAAAATTTTCTCATAAACATTGATTTAAAATTGGATTTCAGTTAAAATTTCAGATTATAATTCAATATTAAAAACATTAGAGTATAAATTTTTAGAAATAATTGAATTTTGAAAAGGTTTCAGATTAAAATCTTTGAAAATTTGAATTTTTCATATTTTTAACTAACAATTCTGTGAAATTAATTTTTTTTGAGAAAGTTTAATTGCGTTAAAAATTAAAAATATTTTTTTATATTATTTGAAGTTCTTATTTTCTAATATATATTTAATTGAAGAACTTACGAATAATTGAATTTTTGTAAAATTGAATAGTCAACAAATGTATTTGAAAATTCTTAAAGAACTTTTTAAAAAATTATTAAAAATAATGGATTTATATAAGATGTTTAGTTAAAAACAAGCAAAGAAAAAATTCAATTTTGGAAAAGTTACAAATTATTTCAGAAATTCAATTAAATATTGTTCAAAACTAATAAAATTCTTTTTGGGGATTCAATTATTTTCACAAATAATAAAACTCATTGCAGAATTTCAATTATTTTTAATACAATTTTAATCTAATTTCTCGAAAAATGTAATTATTCTTAAAAATTTTATTAAAGTTCGTTAACAGAATTCAGTTATTTGAAAATTTGTTGATTATAATTCTTTATGGGAATTGAATTTTAAGAAACATTCAATTATTCAATAAATTATTTATTTTTGTATTTAAATAATTGAATTCTGGTCGAATTTTGTAATAAAATTGTTTTGAAAATTAATTTCAGTTAAAATTTTAGACAATTAAATATTAGAAGCAATATAGCGTAAATTTTTAAAAATAATTTAGATTTGAAATTTATTTTTTTAAAAAGTTTAGTTGAATTTTTTAAATATTATTTTTAATTTCTATTTACTAATATTTATTTAATTGAAGAATTTACGAATAATTGAAATTTCGTAAAATTGAATATTGTAAACAAATGGATTTGAAAATTGTCAAAGAACTTCTTCAAAAATTATTAAAAATAATCGATTTAAAGAAAAATTTTAGTTAAAAATTCTAAATCGATAACTCCTAGTAGAAGACTTAGAGTTATCAATATTGTTAGGTTTTATTAGTTATAAAAAATTTAATTTGTAGTTAAATAAAATCTTTTATTTTACTTGGACTGGTTATATTTTTGTTAGTAATTGGTCCGTAATTTCTCATTTTTTGTCCGTAAAGTCCGCATTTTTAAATACCTTCACTGGTTCGAGCCCTGTAATAACTAAAACACATTTAACTAAATGTATAAATTTGCAAATTATGCAAAGGAAAATATTAACTAAAAGAAACTAAAATTTATAAATGCCATATTGATTATAACTGTAAACTCAAAATGTAAAATAAAAAAATTTGTGTAATGTCAACTTGGAAACTTTTACAATTCAAATACAAAAAATTGAATTTTCAGAACAGGACTGTATAAAATTCTTTAACAATTCCAGGTTTTCCAAGACTAAAAAAGAATTCCATGACAAATACAGGTTTCTCATGTTTTCCAATATCATGAAAACCCTGTATTAATGGTTTACTTCCTAAAAGAATATCAATAACATATTTCCTCACTTTTTTCCCATCACTAGTTGATTTAATCTGAAACAAAGTAAATGCAAATTTTAAAAATCTTCCTACGTCGAAAATTCCATGGAAGTACCCCCTGGAAATTTCATGGCAATTCTGCAAGTTTTTTATTTTAATAATATTCTAACATTTCTATTTTGAATACAGTCTAATAATAAGCCAAAATCCGTGATACTCAGAACTTTTTTATACTTTATTTTCGATTCAGAAAAAACTTGGTATCTTGATAAACGACGCTAGTCTTAACAATTTTTTTAAAACAATATTGAGAGGCGATTATCAAATTAAGGATTTGTTTCATGAATTTGGAGCTCTTTTTTATTAAAGAATATCTTTCTTCGAAACACGGAGGTAACTCAGGTCTTTTTTAGAATTTATTTTCGATTCAGAAAAAAATTGTTATTTGAAAACTGACGCTAGGTTTTGACAATTTTTTTAAAAGAATTTTTGGAGTAAAATCTCAAATTTGTGCTTTTTCCATCAATTTGGACCTTTTTTAATAAAGAGAAGCTTTTTCCAAACACGGAGGTACTCAGATCCGATTATTTCCGATTCAGAAAAAATTTGTATCTTGAAAAACGACGATGGTGTTCACAATTTTTAGAGGCAATTATCAAATTTGGGCTTTTTAAATCAATTTGGAGCTTTTTTATTAATGAAGAGCTTTTTCCTAAACACGGAGGTATTCAAAACTTTTTTAGAACTTATTTCCGATTCAGAAAAAATTTGTGTCTTGCAAAACGACGCTTGTCGCTCACGTCGACAATTTCCATGAAAATCGCTTCAAATTTTCATGATTTTTTAAGTTTCATCTATAAATACAGACTTTGCACTCGATAATTAATTTTAAAAAAGTAGCTATCGACAAATTAAATTTGAAGACCAAAAAACTCGTTTTAGGCACTTTACAAAACTGACAAAAATTTCATTCTATATTTTATTTTCCTGACTTTTTTCTAATTTTCATAAAAAATATTTACTTCTTTCCTATCCTGATAATAAACTGAATTGACCAGTAACGAATTTTATTATTCATGAAAGAATTTCAATATTTATAAAAATAATTCAATTTTTGCGAAGAATTTTATAAAAGTCTTTAAAAAATTTATTTAAAGATTATTATTTTTTATTATTTATTTAATTCATTCGTATTTAAAGTACATAGTAGGAAATTGTCAAAAAAAGAAATAGAAATAGTAGGTATTAGGGGCTGAAATCTAAAAAAGGTACTCAAATAGTAGTATAAAGTGAAAAAGTAGTAAATAGTAGGATTTAGCACCTACGTTTTAAAAAAATCAATTTTTTATTATTTCGTGATTCTATTAGACAATTTTTTCTATCAGAATCACTAAATATTACAAAAGTAATTTTTCCAAACCGTACGTCCCTTTTAACTTTCTCTATATGCACGAAGTCTTACGTGAAATACTCAACTCATGCGAATTTTTCCACCTGGGATGCAACAGCGTATAAATTGTAAAAAATTTAATTAGTTTTAGTACAAATGGCATATGTAATAGATGACTAGAAATATGAGACGTACTTTATTGTATAAAGTGATATTCACCATAAAAGGGACTAAATGCGTCCATCCCATTATAGAATACAATCCTACAAATACATTATTTGTCATGTAAATAAAAAAACTTAACTCTATTTAAATCTATTGAAATTACAAATTAATTATTTTATATAAACATACTTCTGAGAAAACACCTTTTTCTGGAATGTGATCTTGAACCACCTTTCCTTATACGACTTCTATCTAAAACCATTGTTTTTTACAAGAAATATATTCCTTTTATGTTTCACGTTTCTATAACGTCAAATTTGTAAATAATTGTTTTACAGCTTTTCAATTTCATTAATTCTATTTTTTTAACATTCAATTAATAATTTTATCTTCTTATTCTTAAATGACTTGAGGCCTTGCCAACTGTCAGAACAACATAATAGTTCTATATAGGGTGACCAGACGTCCTCCTTTGAGGAGGATTGTCCTCCTTTTTTAGTAGCTGTCCTCCGAAAATAAAAAGCCCTCCTTTGTCCTCCAAAATGACGAAATGTCCTTCTTTGTCCTGCTTTTTTGAAATAGTTCTTTGTCTCATGTATAATTTATATGTAATGAACTTTTTAATAACATCAATAATTAAAATAACTAACGTTTTATAGTAAGTGAGGACCTTTTTTTTTTGCTTATCAACCTATATTCTATTATTATTGTCCTCCGAAACCATTTTCAAAATCTGGTCACCCTATTTTATACAAACTTTTACTTAAAATACATTCTTTTATTATGAACCATAGAACAAGTGATAATTATGAAGATAGATACTTAACGTTGTTAATATTATCATATCTCTAATGGTAACATTTCAAATTAGGGTGCAGTCCCATGGCACCGTATTACGTTGCGTTTTGTAACTAGGCCATGAGTGCAAATATAGTTAAAATATATCTCCATCTCTCTCACACTCAAGGCCTAGTTACCAAACGCAATGCAAAACTCTTTCATGGGATTTCACCCGGACGCCGCAGTCCCATGGCAGCGTTTTGCGTTGCGTTGTAATAAGAGAGAATGTAGCAAACGTATATTTGCGTCTTTTTCTCTCCCATTACGACGCAACGCAAAACGCTATCATGGGACTCCACCCTTAGGGTGCGATCCCATGTGAGCAGAGTACGTCGACCGAAAGCAGAAAATCATGAGAGTGAGAAGAACAACAATATCTACCTATCTCTTTTGCACTCATAATCTTCTGCTGTCGGTCGACATATTCTGCATATTTTTATTGTCTTTGAGGGGATGTCAAAGTCGATGGAATTTTCCCATTGAAGCTCAATGCAAACATCAAAAATCCAATCGACTTTGATATACCCTTAAAGTTAGCTTACCGTCCTATCCACTAATCTCTATATACCTCTGGATTGGAAATGCTGTGAGCAGAACTTTTACCACGGCGCGGCGGCCATCTTTCATTGTAGTAAAAGTACAAAATTATGGCGCGAAATCCTTGTATTTGAAGTAATAATAATAATAATGATAATGAAAATTATCAATTTTACCGTTTTATATTCTATACATGAGTTGTTTATTCATACGCTTACATACAAAAAAAAATTTATTTTGTAACATGAAACAAGGCTTTCGCGCCATAATTTTGTACTTTTACTAGAATAAAAGATGGCCGCCGTGGTAAAAGTTTTTCTCACAGCATTTCCAATCCAGAGGTATATAGAGATCAGTGGTCTTATCTGCATTATTCTGTTATCCATAAAAGTAAAATATATAGTCAATAAAAAATAACAAAGTAAAAATGATCCTACTGATTAGTTATGAAATTTGTCCAGAACTTAGATTGGTGTTTATATTGAAATTTATGGTATACTGTCATATTAACATTATCTTATTAATTATATAAATTAAAGTATGGTCCTGATGAAATGTTAAATTTATGAAACATCCTTAGAATTTAAAAATCGGCAGATTTTTAAAGCAAAGTGACTACTGATAAATCAGTAGTTGTGGCAACATTGCTTTACAAAAATATAGGAACATTATTCCATATGTAATTTTTAAGAAATAATGAATAACAATATTATTATTAATACTAAGGTCGCCATCTCAAGAAAGAGACCTTAGAAGCAAATCACTTTAAGGTTATGTTAGTGTTAAATTGTTCTCGATTAAAAGTTTCTTTTTTACTTTTTTCAAACTAAAATCAGTGTTTATTAAATATTTTAGTTGTAATAAATACTTAAACAATCAATGATTGTTATTGACAGTTGATCCTCTTTTTGTATTTTGATTTAAAAAATTGCAAATACAACCTATTATTTTTTTGCTTCTAAGGTCCCTTTCTTCAGGTCGTGACACCTATTATTATTAATTATTATCAATAAATAACTTTATGCTCGTGATCAGTTAATATATTTGTACATTGCGGGAAGTACAAAGTAGCATCTGATAAAAATATAAGGCTACCACTATAAAGGCATTTACACAGCTCCGATGCTTCGCAGAAAGCTATAGCAAGAGCAAGGGTGCATCCATACCTCTGTTGGCAAGAAAAAAATGTATTGTAATATGTCTAAGGGAGCGTTCAGACCTTCTCATGCAAAACTTATGCATGCAGGTTGCCATAGTAGCGTTCAAGAGTGAGAGAGATAGAATAATTTCCTATCTCTCTCACTCTTGAACGCTACCATGGCAACCTGCATGCATAAGTTTTGCATGAGATCGTGTGACTGTACCCTAAATCACGTTCACACATGTTTGTAATGGTGTTCCCACAATAGCTTACAATAGGGAAACTAAGGGATTAAGGAAACCAAGGGGATCCAAAGCACCAAAGCGAAGCCGAGAGAGCGTAGGGTCGCCGAGGTTTCCCCATAATCTCGCCTGAGACACTATCGCACCTCTTGCGCCTGTTCTGTGAACAACATTTTTTGTCCTGCTGCATGGAAAGTGTGTTATTAAGTGCACACTGATTTGAATGAATTGTTTCTTTGTTCCATATTGTTAAAAATGACTTGTGATGTCATTTTCCAAAAGTTAGGATCACTGGAAGCACAAGCGAGCGAAAAAATATTGTTTGCAACACCTGCTGGAAAAGAGCTACTTTTCTTTAACATAAATGCAGCACAATGTGGTCAATTTCTGCAGATTTAAAAGTGTACTGTCCTGCACACTTTTCTGTAAACAGTATAATATACACTATAATCAACATAAAACATGTCAACGTTGTGCGTTGCGTTTTGTAACTAGGCCATGAGTGTGAGAGAGATACAGATATATGTTTGCTCTATTTGCACTCATTGCCTAGTTACAAAACGCAACGCAAAACGCTGTCATGGGACTCCAGCCTGAGGCTAGAGTCCCATGGTAGCGTTTTGTAACCAAGCCATGAGTGCAAATAGAGCATACATATATCTCCATCTCTCTCACACCCATGATCTAGTTACAAAACGCAACGCAAAACGGTGCCATAGGATTTTGCACCACAGGAGTGATCGAGAGAGTAACATGAGGTGATTTTAGTCACTTTCATGCATTTATGCTTTGAAGTTTTTACGCAAACATGGGACTCTACCTTAAAGGTACCGTCCCATGTCGGCGTAAAAACGTCAAAGCGTCGTAGCGTCGGCGTTAAAGTATGAGAGTGAAAGAGATGGAGATATAAGGTTGTTTCTTTCACTCTCATGCATTTACGTTTTGACGCCGACGCTTTGACGTTTTTACGCTGCCATGGGACTGCACCCTAATTCAAAGCAATTGAATGCTTTACGTATGAAGTTTAAGTCCAACGCACAATAGATTCGCGAAAGTCGTTCGCGAACGAGACGCATGAGATAGACAAGGACACAAATATATCTCTGTCACTTTCTAACTCATGCTTTGCGTTCGCGAACGACATTCGCGAACCTATTGTGCTTAGGCCTTTACAGCCCAAAAGTGAACTTTTTTTCCTATCAACAGATGTATTAATGCACCCTTAACCTTTAAATCGTAGATTTTATAATATTAAATTTCAAGAATGATTTGTGGCGCTTTTTAAAATACGGTTAATAATATAATAAATAATGTGCAATAGTGGACAATTATGTTATCGAGTGTTTAGATTCGTGAGGAGTAAGTCAGCTTATTAAAATATTTAAAGATATTGAATAATTTTGATTATATAAATTGAAATCTACGATGTTTGATGAACATTTCTTGCACTTGAAGTGTTTGTATATTAGTGTGAAAAAGTTTTCAAGTTCATAATACTTTTCATTTTTCTTCTTGTAAATATTTAATAAAACGTTTATTTTGAAAATGATTCTCATTCGTTAATTTATTTTGAAAAATATTATAATATTTATTTATCTGTAAACAAATTTTTATCATGCTATTCTCATTCGACGCCACCTCCGATTCATGTCACATTGTGAATCGGATAATAAAAAGTTTGTTATCCCGATTCAAATTATTGACGTCCTATTCAATAAGTAGTGCAAATAATCAGAATTAATCTGCCTTCGCCTTTTAGGAATGCGGATTCACAAGAGCTTTCGACCGATTCAAAACAAGCGAATAGGTTTTTGTTTATTGGGTGCCTGCCTGCTGTTTGTCATGGTAGCACATAAGAGTAAGAGAGAATGTAAATTCAAATGGAGATATATGTTAGCTTTTTTGCACTTGTGGCCTAGTTCTAAATCGCAACTCAAAATAGTACCATGGGACTGCACCCCAAAAATACAAAGGAATCTAAAAAATTTGTTGTAATTTTTTGTTTAACACAAAGGTATAAAAAACTCATTGTAGACACATCCTTTGATTTCGTGCCATGTGAACGAACTTATACGTCACAAACAAACAATATTTTCATAAACGTGTCATAAGGGTGGAGTCTCATGGCAGCGTATTCAGTTACGTTTTGTAACTAGGCCGTGAGTGCAAATATAGCAAACATATATCTTCATTTCTCTCACACTCATGGCCTAGTTACAAGACGCAACTCAATACGCTGCCATGGGACTCCACCCTGAGGGTGGAGTCCCATGACAGCGTTTTGCGTTGCGTCGTAATGGGAGAGAAAAAGACGCAAATATACGTTTGCTGCATTCTCTCTCATTACAACGCAACGCAAAACGCTGCCATGGGACTGCGGCCTGACTTTTTAAAACGCCGTGAAACCGGAAGGACAGCGCAACACTAAATTTTAACGGTCGTGAAACTATACGTCACTAAATATGATTGGGCGCCGTGTGCAAATTACGTAAGGCCAATTTTCCGAAAATTTAGCCCCCCCCATCTCCTTCGTAAGAATATTTATATACATTGGCGACATTTTTTTTGCTGGACGTAATGAATAGCTGGACCTTTCCTCCCCCCTTAGAGCCTTACGTAATTTATACACGGCCCCTTTGTTCTACAAAAGCTGCGTGAAAATAAACTTTTGTCAGATTCAATCATATTTACAAACGTGAATTTTGACGACCTCGCTTGCTGAAAAATTTGAAAGTGTGCAAGCACCTTTAGGGTGTTCAACGTAACACAGTGTTTGGACATAGCCTGAAAACGTTCATCGAGTGTTCTGGAAATATACCCAAACGACAGAAAGTGTAAATGAATGTTTTTGAAAATATGTGAATAAAGCTTTACAAATACATTGCGTCGAATATCATGAAATGAGACCATACATTGCTCAGAAGGAAGTCCCAAAGAAAGGTAAAAAATTCTTTTATTATCTAAATTATAATATAATGTTTGGGTGATTTTTCTAAAAGTGACATTTTTTATGTCTCGATTAATTGTACAAAATCTACTCTCTAATAATTAACAAATTCCATAGAAAAATTTAGCACTTATCATTAAAAAAGAATTTTTTTATTCATCTGCATTTATGCAGTAACTAAAATTGTTTCATCTCCGAAGCCTTTTTAGCATGTATCCAATGAGACTTCTATAAGAAAACTAATTTTTTAGTTTTTTTTTAACTCTTAGAAATTTTTATGAATAATGTTAGAAAGTACAATGATTTTTCTTTGATTATATGTAGGTAAAAATTTTTTAGACCTTAGTTTTAGTTTTGATAAAAATGTTTAAACTCTGTTTTTAGTGTTTTAGGTTAAAATTACTTCACGTTGTTTACTGATATTTTTATACATGAAAAAAAACAAAACAAAATTTTAATGCACATTGAAATAAAGTCGAGAATCTGATGTTTAATTTGTCAATAAATTATTTGTGAAAAGAAGGCAAATTATTGCTTTTATAAATAATCAAAATTGACATTATGGTCTAAGTAAAAATTCAATTTCTTCTCAGAATCCTTGCTTTTTATTTTTCTTTTGTTTTTAGTATTTACCTGCATTATTTTGAAGAAATTAACCCAAATAACCATTAAATCAGATACTTAAACTAGATTTATATTTTAATCGAACTACAATATTTGGTTAAAATATGCAAATTATTATTTTGTAAGTTTTTTTTATTACGTGAACAATATTAGGGTGTATTTTTAATAAAAAAACTCGCAAATCAAATAAAACTAATCTAATAGAGCAACAAAGTCAATCTTATCTGCAAAGAATAAAAACTTTAATATTTTTAAGAATTAATTTTGCGCAACTGAAAATTCCTACTGTAGGGTATAAAAGAAAGTAGTTTCACTAGAAAAAACAATGTAATTTCAAAAAAAAATATTGAAAAATAGAAGTTTAAAAATCACACTCTCAGAAGAATCACCCATTTATATTACTTAACATATATTAAAATAAATAAAAAAGTTTATTCAACTTTATTTAATATTTCTTTCTTTTGTACGTAGCTGAGAAAATGGTGAACAACAGGAAGAGGAAATGTGTAAATAGTAAACCTAAAGGGAAAAAAATTAATAAAAATAATGAAGACAGAAAAGGAGAAAAAATTGAAAAAAAAGAAAAGAAAGTTATAATTAATAAAGATAAAGAAGACAGAAAAGGAGAAAAAATTCAAACAAAAGAAAAGAAAGTTGAAATTAATAAAGATAAAGAAGACAGAAAAAGAGAAAAAATTGAAAATGAAGATAAAGTTGAAATTAATAAAGATGAAGAAGACAGAGAAGGAGAAAAGAGTCAAAAAAATGCAGAGAAAGATGGCAACAAGGGTAAGTTAAATGAGTTTATTTAAGGCATAGTAAATAGTAAATAATTAAGTAACCTGAAATTTTAATTTGTTTTTAAAAACTCACTTTTTATTTCAGTTTTAATTTTTTATAGATATTTATACTGTTCTCTAAATTTGAATTTGTTAAAAATAATTAATTTGATAGTAAAAAACTAGTCACTGATTCAAATATAGTAGGTAAATAAATTTAAGAAAAATTATCAAATTATTAAAAATTTTGTGAAATTCAACTGAAAATAATTAAAGTTTTTAAAGAATTTCATTAAAAATTGTTTAACAAATCGAGTTTTCAAAATATTTTAATTTAATAATTAATAAATAATTGAATGTTAAAAAGAGTTGCATTATAATGTATTCATGTTTCTTATTGCGAAGATTAATAATCAAAATTTTTATTAGTTCATTTAAAAAAGATACACACTTAAAATTCTTTAATAAAATTAAATTTTCGCAAAGTTTTTTTTTTAATTCTGAAAAATAAAATTTTTGAAATTTTTCAAGTCTATTGTTTCAAGACAATTGAATTTTTACAAAGAAATATTTTAAAAATTTTGAAATAATTGAAATTTTTTTACATTCTACAGGGCTCGAACTAGGTCCGTAAATCCCGTAAAGGTCCTTAAATTTTCTTGAAGTACGTAAAATTCCTTTTTTTCTGAAAAGGTCTGTAATGTACGCAATTTGACTAAAAATGACGAAAAGTTTGTAAATTGTATACGATATAATTTGGAGAATTTCATAGAAATTATAAATGATTGCAAAAATTGAATTGTTTTCAAAAGTAACAAAATTCTTCGCAGAAATTTAATTATCAAAATTTCAATCATCTTCAGGAACATTTAAATTTTTCTCCGAAATTCAATTATTTTCAAAAATTTTATTGAAATCCTTGGCAAAATTTAAATTATTTACTAAAATTTTCCTTAAACAATGATTTTCAATATTTACTATTTTAATAAAATTGTTCAGAAGAATTCAATTCACACGAATTTAATTATTTACAAATGTTTTATAAATTTCTTCGCAATCATTCACTTATTTTCATAAATTGTAAAATTCTTTACAATCACTCAATTATTTTCATAAATAATAAAATTCTTTCTAGGAATTCAATTATTTTCATGAATAATGAAACTGATCACAAGATTTCAATTATTTTTAATACAATTTTAATCAAATTTCACGAAAAATGAAATTATTCTTAACATTTTTTTTAAATTTAGAGATAAAATTCTTTATAAAAATTCAATTTTAAAAAATATTCAATTATTGAATACATTATTTATTTTTGTATTTAAATAATTGAATTCTAGTAAAATTTTCTAATAAAAATTGATTTAAAAATGAATTTCAGTTAAAAGCAATATAGCGTGAATTTTGTAAAAATAATTGAATTTTGAAATTAATTTTTTTGAAAAAGTTTAATTGAATTTTTTAAATATCATTTTAGGTTTTTATTTTCTTATATTTATTTAATTCAAACATTTATGAATAATTGAAATTTTGTAGAATTGAATATTGTAAACAAATGAATTTGGAAATTGTCAAAGAACTGTTTCGAAAATTATTAAAAACAATCATTTTATTTCGCTAGTACAATTGTTTTCAATCTACAGGAATGCAAAAGATGACTACCAGAAGCTCGGGTGCTTTTACAACAATCGAACCACCCACATCGAACGCTACGTCACTCTCAACATCAACGTTGTCTGGAATTGAGGGTGATTCGGTTGATGATGTCGAGGAAAAAACTCTTCAAAAACTCCCAGCTTCGAAAGAAAATTCTGATCACAGTAATTCTCAGGTGATGGGGGAAGAAGAGATCATTGTTGAGGAGGAAATCGACATGAATGGACATCGTTGGAGAAGAACTGCAGAAAAATATCATATTCCGTCATCAAACCGATTTCGAGGTCCTCGTCCATCAACAAGCCAAACTCAAAATGACTCATTCAGGAATGCAAAATTTGGAAGGTCCTACGGCGTACCCACACCTGGGTACGGCGCAGGACATTATCCTGCACCTGGGTATGGCGCAGGACATTATCCTGCACCTGGGTATGGCGCAGGACATTATCCTGCACCTGGATACGGCGCAGGACATTATCCTGCACCTGGATACGGCGCAGGACATTATCCTCCACCTGGGTACAGTGCAGGACATTATCCTCCTGTCTATCCTCCATTTCCATACTTCCCTGGACAGCAAGGATATACGCCTGGGTTCAACCCACAATGGGGAAAATTTCCACAAACAGAAGTCTACCCCCCTACAGGAATGCCTTTGCAATTTGGAAACAGTCAACACTCCATTGCTTCTCTTCTCGCACTGCAGCAATCTGCAATGCTTGCAAATATGCAAGAGAGTGTTCTAAAAAATGCCAACTCCCAAGCTGAAACTTATGCGAAGCCAGAGTCTCAAACGACCGGAAAACATCAAGCGCTAAATCCAAAAGTAAGTAAAAATGTACAGTGCCGTTCAAAAGTATTTGTCCACCCTACGGCATACAAGGGCTTTACAAAAAGGTTTGTATCTTTATTAATAATAAAGACAAATTTTTCTTTAAATAGTAATTACAAAGATAAAACATTTGACTAAAAGAATATCTAAAAAAAAATTTTAATTTAATTAAGAAACCATTACACTTTAATTTTGTAAATAGTATTTGAAAGTATATTTTATCACATTTTTAAACGTTTTTTCAAAATTGTTCTACGATAATTTTTAAGAAAGATACTTCCTCAATGAGGAAGCAATATGATGATTTGTTTAAAAAAATAACTTTTATTTTCAATTGTTGGTAACTTTTGAACAACTAACTTACGGAAAAAATTGTTAAGAGAAAAAGTTTCCCTTCTTATGTGCAAAATTAGTAAAAAAAAATATTTAAACAATAAACAAAAATTTTGTTGCTACATTTTATCCTGCACATAAGTCATATTTAAAGAAAAACAAAATGTAGAAAAAAAATTTTGTTCAAAAGTTACCAACAAGTAAAAAATGACTCTTTTTAAAAAAATGATCATATCTTTCTTAAAAATTATGGTGGAACAATTTTTAAAAAATCGTTTCAAGTGTCATAAAATATGCTTACAAATGACATTTACTAAATTAATTTCTTAAAAAATTATATAAATTTATAATTTTCCAGAAAAGTGCAAAATTTTTATTTTAAGCAATTAAAGAATGAAAAAATTGTCTTTTCATTTTCTTAGGTATCCTTTAAATCAAATTTGTAAGCTTTAAAATTACTATTTGATGATATGAAGGTTTTATCTTTATTGTAATAAAGACACAAAACTTTGTTGTAATGCACTTGCATGCCGTAGGGTGGTCAAATACTTTTTACCGGCACTGAATATGTTATTAAATAATTAAGTACCTATAATCATAATTAATTTTTTTACAGAAAATCCACCGGGACGTTAACAAACTTTTACGGAATGTCCTACAAAAGCATGGAGTTGTCGATAAAAAAGGAGCACGTGGGAAAGGATCATATAATAGAGGAAGAGGCCGTGGGGGAGGCAAAAGCCGTGGTGGTAGAGAAGGAGGTTGGAACAGAAACGGTCGTGGAGGAAGTGGTGGTGGTCAGGGGTTATCTATTTAAAATTTTTTGTAATCTTTTTTACTTCTTTTGTTCTTATTTCAATTTTTTTTTCGAATTATAATTGTCGATTTCATATTATTCTTACAAAATTTATATTTAAAACGTTCAATTAATAAGCAAATATTAAATTTTAATAACATTTTAGTAGAATTTTCAATAATAAATTATAAGCACAGATCTCCAAAATGGGCGAAGTTATTTTATCTTACTTTAAGTTTTTTTAAATAAATAAACAATTTAATTTGTTCTTCAAGTACTAGCAAATTCCAATATCTGTAGCTCTGAATAACAATAATAAAAATTAACATCATGTCTACTGCAAAAGACCAAAAAGTGTTCTTAGGCCAAAAATAAATCACTCTCTGAGAAGGTAATTCATAACGCAAAAAAGTATCTATATTTTCCATACCCATCCAAATAACAAGCAATCGTTAATTAATAATTTCTTTTTTAAATGCAAAGCTATGTTTTCTTATATTAACTTTCTGGAAAAAAACCTACCTTTTCAATTGCGGAGTACAATCAGGAGCAATATCTAACTTATTACTTCTTTAATCAAGTATAATTGTAAAATGACATCGTCAAAATATTTTCAGGTATATCTTAGAATCAGTAGAAAAATTTACATAAAATTTAACTTTTAATATTTTTAGATATTTTTCAATAATCTATTTTCAAAAAAATTACAAAAATAGGTATTTGTATTGATGTTGTAAAGTTGAAAAAAATAAGTTCTTGAAATGAATCAAATATTTTTATTAAATGCAGTCCTGAGACACCTGTCCCATACTATTGAGAACAGGGTGTCCAGCTACCCCTGAAAAGTACTTGAATTCTTTTTGCTCTTTGAAAATCTTGAAAACACCCTGAATTTTATGACGAAACCTTGAAAAACTAAAATTCTTAAAAATGAGATTTATTTTCTTGATGTTTTAAGTTGAATTCTCGTCAATATTTCAATTATCTTTATAAATATATATAAAATTTTTCGTCGAAATTCAATTATATTCAGGAAACTTAATAAAATTCATTGCAAAATACAATTATTTTCATAAATAACAATATGCAGCACAAGAATTCAATTATTTTAAAAATTAATTAAATTCTTCGCAGAAATTCAATTACTTTCAAAAAATCTAAAAAAAATTGTGATCAACATTTCAATTTTTCTTACTTAGATTTTTCTTACTTAGATGGTTTTCAATATTCTACTATTGTAATAAAATTTCCCGAAAGAATTTAATTATGAAACAAAAGTTTTTAAAATATTCTACACAAACTTTCAACTATGTATTTCCAAAAAAAAAATGTTTACATTAATTAAATTATTTAAAATAGAATTTGCATACATTTTTCCGTAAAAATCAATTGTTTTAAAATTGGGCATTAAATTCTTCGCAGTAATACAATTATTTTCAAAAATTTATCCTAATTCAATAAATTGTATATCAATAAATTATTTTAATAGGAATTCTCAAAAGAATTTAATTATTTAAAAACAATTTTGATTGATGTTTCTTAAATCGATGTTCTTTATATTTCTATAATATTTTATCAATAAATTGTATTTAAAGTTATTTATGAAAAACTGTTGTATGTAGAAATTATAAAATTGTTTATAAGTACTCTCTAAATTTGAATTAGTAAAAATGTTTACTAACTTGAAGTAGTGACTGATATTTTGCTTTTTGATTAGTAAATTTTACTAAAAAATTAGTAGAAATGATTATTTATTAGTAAAATTTACTTATTTAAAATCAAAATGTCAGTCACTAAATCAAATTAGTAATCATTTTTACTAATTAAAATTTTCAGAGTAAGTAAAAATTTACTTGAAATACACTTATTGAGAAAAACTAATAAATAGAACTTACTCTATTATACTCGATTATAAATAACAAATGTTTTGAAAATTAGTACCCTAAAAAGTGGACCATGAAAAAAATTATTTTGGACTTTGAAAACCTTGAAAAGTTTTACTTAAAACTTTAATTCATGTTTTATAATAATTAAAAAGGATCAAGTTATAAAATAATTATTTTATATTATAGAAATATAGTTAGGTACTGTAACTTCTTCGAAATTATTTTCATCATTTTCAATTCAATTATTATTGTCTACAATTTTTAAATAAAATTCTTCTTTAAATAAGTTACTTTTAATAATTTTCGAAAAAGTTCTTTGAGACTTTTAAAATCCATTTGTTTAAAATTTTTTAAAATTTCTTTAAACCTTTTTGAAGAAAATTCCATAAAATTTTAAATTAAAAGTATGAAAAATTCAAATTTTCAAATATTTTAATTTAAAACTTTTTCAGATTACAATTATTTCTAAAAATGCATGCTATACTGATTTTAATATTAAATTATTATATATATAATTTTAATTGAAATTCATTTTTAAATCAATTTTTATTAGAAATTCTATGAGAATTCAATTATTTAAATATTACAAAAATCAATAACTTATTGAATAAAATTAATGTTTTTTAAAATTGAATTCTCATAAAGAATGTTATTAACAAGTTTTTAAATAATAGAATTCTTTTAACGAATTGTAATACAAATTTTTTAAATAATTTAATTCATGCAACGAATTTTATATAAATTTTCAAAAATAATAGATTTTTTCGAAAAATTGTATGAGAATTATGTTTCAATATAATTAAATTCCTGTAAAAATTTTTTTATTTATGAAAATAATTGAATTTCTAAAAAGAATTTTATAATTTACATAATAATTGAATTATTGGGAAAAAATTCAAATTTTTGATAATTCTAATTAAAAACATTTGAAGAATTTTTTAAAATTATTTTAAAATAATAGTTTCTTTAATAATTTTAATTGAAAATTTTCAAAGCAATTGAATTTTATATGAAACCATTTCTTTCAATTTTTTTACAATAATCGTGTTTCTTAATAATTGAAATTAAACATTTAATTCTTGATTTTTATTAAAATTTTTAGAAAATAATTGAATTTCTGAAAAGAATTTTATTATTAATGATAAATAATTTAAATCTTACAATGAATTTTACTACTTATAAAAATATTTGAATTCATTCATTTTTAAATATTTAAAAATTAATTGAATTTTAAAAAAGTTGCGTTTACATTTTTCATAAGTAGATGAACTACAAAAGGTTTTAATTTTAATGTTTGTAAAATTTCAATTTCAAATGAATTTAATTAGAAATTTTAATACACCTAGATTTAAAAAAATTGTAAAAATTAAAATTCTTCTGAAATGAACTAAATTTTTTAATATATATTTAATTAATTATTAAAAAAATGGATTTATAGAAGAATTTTAGTTGCAAAAATCCAATTATTTTCAAAAATTGTAAAATTCTTCTCAAAAATTCAATTAATTTCAAAAATTTGAATAAAATTCTTGGTAAAATTTTAATTATTTTCAAAAATTTTAATAAAACTCTTGGTAAAATTTTAATTACTTTCAAAAAATTTCCTCAATTATATTTTTTACAGGGATTTAATTATTTTCACAAATAATGAAATTCATCGCAGACTTTTAATTATTTTCAATACAATTTTAACGGAATTCCTGGACAAATGTAATTAATCTTAAAAATTTTATTACAATTTATCAAAGAAATTAAATTATTTAAAAAACTTTTGCCTATTTTTCCAATACATTTTTAATTAAAGTTCTTCAAAGAATTAAATTATTTTCAAAAATTTTAATGAAATTCTTTGTAACAATTCAATTTCTTTCAAAATAATTTTAATAAATTTTGTCAAAATTAAATTATTTTAATTGTCTACTATTTCAATAAAATTTCACAAAATAATTCAATTATTTAAAAAGAAATTTTAGTAAAATTCTTGGCAGTATTTCAATTATTTTTAATACAATTCTAGAAATAAATAATCGAAATAATGAAAATAATTTTTGAAAAAGTTACAGTAACAAATTAGCAAGTTTTATAATAATTATTATTCTTATATGTTATTGAATTTAAAATTTTCAATAATCTTAATTTCAATAAAAAAATAATTATAATTAAACATTTATTTAAGACTAAAGTTCTTTAGAGTCAGGGAAAAAGTCAAAGTTTTGTCTGAAAATCAGGAAATTATTTAATTGGGTAAAATATAAATGTAGTTTAAAAACCTGGAAAAATTCCGTTTTTTAACCTGGAAAGCGTGGAAAAGTCAAGGAATTTAAAAATAGCAAAAGCGTGAGAACCCTGGAATTATTTAAAAGAATTTATTAAAATTTTAGAAAATAATTGTATTCTTTCGAAAATTATTATCAAATTTTTTTTTAAAAAATGAATTCTTTCATGAAATTTTATTAAAATTATATTAAAAATAATTGGATTTTTGCAAAGAATTTCACTATATTTGTAAAAATAATTGAATACCTTTGAAGAATTTTGTTATTTTTCTAAATAATTGAATTATCAAAAAATTTTAAAAATAATTGCATTTTGGAGAAAAATGTTATTATTTATAAAGATAATTGAAATTTTGATAAGAATTTTAAAAAACTTTTGAACATAATTTATTAAAATTTTTTATGTCAAAATTTACATATAATATATGTTATTGTTATTTAAAAAAGACACAAGTAATATTTAAATCTAACAATGTTAACATTTTTCACAGATGATAATTTATTTTTTGAAAATATTAAAAATATAAAATTATGTTACGTGATGAAAATTTGAAAAAAGTGAGTTATAAAATAAATGTTTCAATATATTTTTCTGAATATTCGAGTGTATCACGATATGTAATATTGAATCAATTATAACCCGACATTCTATTATGATTTAGGGAATTTAAATAAACGCGGTATGGAGCATGCGCACAGCGTATCCAGTATTGCAACCGGCTACGACTTGTAGGTTATATCCAATTATTTCTAGAGGTTCTAGAGTCAGTTTTATATTTCTCTTTACATTTTGAGACAGTGAATTAATAGACAATAAATAACTGCAAAGTAAAAAATACATTTTCTAAATGTACTAAAATTCCAAAAAGAGGTGAGAACACTACTGTCAATAACAATTTTACAGAGTAAACAAATTTTCCAAAAAAGTTTTGGTTATGCTGTAAATATATGTTTACTGTCAGACAAGAAAGTAAGTCATGTGGCTTATTGTATATTTAATAAAATAAAATATGTATACAAAAAATAGTGCTTCATAATGAAAACAAGTGCAAAACTTTTCATTTGTCAGTTATTGACAGTTGCTGTTAAAAAATGGATGTGTTATTTGATGTTTTTCATTCAAATTATGTTTTTTAAGTCTTCAGTGAGTTTTTATGTTTACTATGTAAAATTGAAAAATGCATATCTTTAAAAGTACTTCAGTAAATTTCTATTATCAGGAAACGGAACCTGACAAAAAAATGACTTATTTTTATTTTGCAGTTGCTATCTGCACCAACGATTAAATTTTAATGTGTAAAAAAGGATATTGAAGAAATATATATTTCACAGACGCTGGAAAGATCACCCGAGGTTTAGAAGAAATCGAAACTCGTTACAAACCGAATACTTTTAAAACGAAAGTAAGGTTTTAAAAGGTAAGTTAATAAACGTTCGTAATAAATAAATTTTATCACACTGAAAAGCTAACTTTACATTAAATTCTTAGTTTACAATACAATCATGGCGATAGCATCACTACGAGTAAAACAATTATTTACAGCTAACTAATTTCTTTATAGATATTCAATCTACGTAAGAGGAAAAAAACTCCCGACACTTAGACTGCTGTAGTAGAGGAAATTTAAGCCATTTCAACATTTCTGCTGTCATCGATCAAGAAATTGTGCAATAATAGTGTTTCTGCAAAAAGCTGTAAATATCAACCAAATTGTGACAGGTGTAATTGCTTTACAAGTTTTCATTCAACGTAAACGTCAAGCATCAACAGAAGATCAAGGAGAGGATTTTTTGTGGGAACTGATTAGTCAAGAAGAGGTAAGAATTTTATCTGCAATAAAAATAAAAAACTGCTAACAAAAATAATTTCAAATTTTTTTTATTTAAACATTTTTAAAAATACAGTCAAGTCTTTTGTCCTAATAAACACTTTTTAGTGAAGTAAACTTATGATTCTAATAAAATAGCTTTATTGCGCATCAAAAAAGTACCTTATCAAATTTATAATTACAAAAAATTTTAATTATTGAATTTTTGATGTTTTGTCCATATTGATATTTTTAATTTAATATGTCTAAGATTTTAATTTAGACTATAATGCCTAGAAAACCGTCACGTTACATTTCAATTAGTAAAGTTGCTTTTGTGTGAATCGCTGTCACACTAAAACCAACTTTTTTCTTTTTTTCAGAATTTGCACAACTTTAAATTTGCTAAAATTTGAAATGAAAAAATTATTCTTAAAAATTTTTTACAAAACATTTTTACAATTAATAAAACGGCTACTGGAAATTCAATTATTTCAAACACAGTTTTACTAATTTTTTTCGAAAGAAATCAATTATTTAAAATAATTTATATAAAATTCTTCACAGGAAGAATTAATTAATTATTTTTATTTTATTAATTAATTTAATTATTTTCAATGCTATTTACAAAAATTTCTTTAAAATTCAATTACTTTCAGAAATTTTAATAAAATAATTCACAGTGATTCATCTATTTTAAAAAATCCTTATAAAATTCTTTATAAGTATTAAATTATTTTAAAGAAATTTTAATTAAATTCGTCGAATAAAATCTTAATAAAATTAATGAAATTGTTGTAAATTGAAATACCTAGTATTGAAATGTCTATTTTAACAAATTATTAATTTATTGTTTTTTTAAAATGCTTAAAGGATTGAATAATTTTAATTACAAATGTCAATAAAAGAAATGATTGAATTTTGGAAGAATTACAGATGTAAGTTTTTAAAGTTGTTAAATTTGAAAAAGATTTTACATAGTAATCATTTAAAGTATTTTAATTTCTGTGGAAAAAATAAATAAGTAAGTATGTAAATATTTATTTAACAAAAATAATTCAATACTTAAATGTAATATAATTTGGAAATTATGAAAAAAATTAGTCTTTTGGAAAAAGTGTAATTAAAAATGTTTTTATGATAATAATTTCCAATTATTTGGAAATTTTGTCAAATTTAATTAAAATAAATTTTATTTTTTACTTAAAAAAATTATTTTTAAATATCGTATTTTTGAAGAATTTAAAATAAAATTTAGAAAATTATTGAAGTTTGTAAAAATGTAGAATTTACGTTATTAACAGTATAAGAAAAAAAGTAAATATTTTTGATGAAAATTAGGAAACAATCAGGAAAATGAAAAACAGAATTAAATTTTTGTTATTTTTGTGAATCGTCTAAAACGAGTTTTGTAGTCGTCAAATTTAATTTTTAAAAGCTACTTTTTTACTAATTTTTTTGTTTTTAAAACTACTTTTTTTTATTGCATGCCATTACTTCAGGCAGGAGTTTTCTCATCCTAGGACGGTAAAACTACTGCTTGAAGCAAAGCTATGCTTTACCTTTCAAAAACGCACCGATTAACCGGGGATTCCATTCTCGTTTTGTATAAAATGTGTATACCTCGGGCGCACGCATTTCTCGTCCTCGCTTGTTTACAGTATCTCGGTACACAATGTACTTTTATTGGGCATGTATAGCGGGTTGAAAATCGAAGTTTATAGGTTAATTGATGTTAGTAGAAAATAAACATACAAACAGAGAGGAAAATGTTAGATCAGTTTTCCTCCATAACCATGTCCATTCTCTTCTTCGTCACCTAGCCTACAAACTTCGAGTTTCAACCATTTTACTGCTCAATGAACGAGATTTCAATCATTTGTGATATAAAAAGTCATATGTAACTCACAATTTTTTCTATTGTTCATAGTGTGCTATTTAATCAATTTAATTGCAGATTTCGGGAGTAATAAAGAAAACATTAGGCCTTGTTTTTTACATTGTGAACATCATTGAAGAAGAAGAAAAATTACGTTCAGTTGTCAGATAACTCTGGTGTTCAGATTTCTCGACAATTATACTCTGGAAATGGTGTGCTACTTGCGACGGACAGCTCCATAAAAAGTGTATCAATGTTAAGAACTACATCTGGTGAGAGCAATTGAATCTTTCGTGTTTGGGACGTCTTAAAATGTTCAACGGTCTAAATATCAATCTACCCTAGTCATATAGACTTGTAGTTATGTGCGATTCGAAAAAGTGAGTAACTGAAAAAAAATTTTAAACTATATTTAAATATTTTAACAGTGGCTTTGAGAAATGTAAAATTTTTTTATTTAATTTGTGGAACAACTTTTGAGCATTATTAATAGATGTATTTATTAAATTTTAATTTGTATATTTATTTTCAGTCTTCCTTTATTCCCATTGTGCGTATTTCGCATGTGACGAATGGATAAAACGGTGTTGATAAGAGGGTTCCGTCTACGCAGAAAATATAAGTGTGCTCTGGATTTTGACAGTAAGGAAAAGGAGGATTATTGGTGAGAAAAAATTTATATTCTTCATAACATTATTTCTATCTTCTGTTAGTTCATTCCTGACAGTAACGGATATTCAACGATATCCTACGGAAGTCTTAGTCACATCCGGAAATTTGAATATCCCTACGATGCCTTTAAGATATCTCAGGACATCCCTGAGACATCCTATGGATATAATAGTTTCCTGATATCCTTATGATATCCGTAGGATATCCAGAATATTCAGATGCTGTTAATAATTATTTTTCTTTCTACTTCACCCTCTCCATTTCTCTCGTACATTCTACATAATTTTCAAAACATTATTTAGGTTGTTTAATCAAAGTTATAAATTAAAACATATATTACTTCACTAGAAGATTTTTTAATTCAAGTGCAATTGCACGTGACCTTAATAAATTATCACATGGGTAAAAAAGAGCTGTAAATCTTGCCACGCTATTAGAAAAACATCCAGATAAATCTTTTGTATGTGTTTAAATCAAATGTCTATGATAAGTCGTGAGTAAGTTAGCTTAATATATTGTTGATATATTTGGATATATAATTAAACTCAAACAATTCCATGAGTATAAGTCAAAAAACAATTTTATAAAAAGATAAAAAAAGGGTTGTAAATCTTACCACGCTATTAGAAAAACATTCAGATGAACCTTTTGCATGTGTTTAATTCAAATGTCTATGATAAGTCGTGAGTAAGTTAACTTAATAATATTGTTGCTTTATTTGGAAATATAACTAAACTTAAACAATTCCATGAGTATTAGTTAAAAACAACTTATTCTAAAAATATTTTTAAATAAAAAAGAGCTGTAAATCTTGCCACGCTAATAGAAAAACATCCAGATGAATCTTTTGCATGTGTTTAAATCAAATGTCTATGATAAGTCGTGTGTAAGTTAGTTAATAATGTTACACTTTTGAACACTATATAAAGTTTAACTGATGCAATTAAATATGTACAAGTTAAATAAACAATTCTATAAAAAGTTCTTTAAATAGAAAGAGCTGTATTAAATTTAGATTAGTTTATAAGCCTAATCCCAATATATCAAAAATATGCATTATTTTGATTGAAAAGGATTATTTGGTTGACTAATTATATTTAATTCAAATATATATTGTTTTAATGTAAATAAAAAATTTGTTTAAAAATTTTGTGTTTCATTCAAACTTAACAGTTGATTATAAATAATTTTAAATCAACCATAATTTAATTAATATTGACACGTTATTTATAAAATAGTGCAAAATTTCCATGTTTAAAATAAATGATATTGTAATGGAAATATATGCGTGTACAATAGAATAACATGCCAAAATTAACGACACGGTAAAATTAAACACCTACTGTATGGAATTTATTGAATTTTTGTTATATACTTCAATAACAATAACAATGTATGGTGTATCAAGTTGAAAATTCTAAGCATTTTTAAAACTTGTACCATAGATCTAACGATCTATGAAAGTTTTCACTTCATTTGAATATACTTACATGCATTTATCAAATTGAATAAATATACTTGCGTTAAGTAAATTCCGATTCATTTTCTCCAAATATACATGGTCTACATAATAAAAATATTTATTTAAAAAATATAATATAATAAATATAATACACAAATAAGTGAATTTTAATATTAGACTTAGTATAATTTTTATATAATTGTTACACTTAATAAAAACGCATTAGCTTCTTTTCTCCAACATACAAATTATTTTAGATTTAACAAAAAAATTTTATTTGAGGTAATAAAAATTAAGTTTTTATTTTTTATTATTAAGTATTTTATTAATATTTTTTATTTTGTATCTCAAATAAATAAAAAGAGTCAATTTCACTGTTTAAAAATTGAACAATCACATCGCAGAGGAAAGAATGTCTGACTCTGCTTATTGTTGAATATTCAAAAGACTAAAATGTTAATTAATTTTATAGTTAAACGTAAATCAATTTTTGGACTTTGGGTCATATTATGCAGTTTAAAATTAATTCGAAAATCAGTTCTTAGGATGCATTGGTAAATAGTAGAGCTGTGCAAAATAATTCGAACCGAACTATTCGAATTTTTTCGCCTAGTTCAAGTGTCGAAAATTCGACATTCGAGTTAGCCTAGTTCGAATGTCGAACATTTAACATTCGAACTAGCCCAGTTCGGATGTCGAATATTCGACATTTCGGCGACCCAAAACCGAACAAAACTCGGTTCGGTTCGAATTTTGCGCAGCTCTAGTAAATAGCTTTTGTACAATCTCTAAATCTGAATTAGTAGTAAATTATTAATCTACTAATCATTAGTAGAAAACAAATAATTCCACCATCAAATTTGACTAATTACTACTAAAAACTTTTCGAAAATATTTGAAAGACATAAATCTATTGACCTTTTAGTTATTTAACATGACCTAAAAATTAGTCATTTTTGACTAAAAGTTAATCAGTAATATTGTGCTGTTATTTTGTTTGGATTTATAATTTTTGTATGTAATGTTACTAAATTATTTAATAAACGTAGCAGTGTTGTTAAAATGGTCAGAAATGACTAATTCAAAATTAATAATCATGAGACTTAAATTTTCTCATTTTTTTTAAATCTAAAAACGGAAAACCTTTATACTACTATTAAAGATAAAAGTTAACTAATTTTGTAAGAGCATTTTTTTTCTAATTAGAGATTTATAAATGATTGTCATTTTTAAAAAATTCTCGTTATTGTTTTCCGGAAGAAACAAATTTTTTAATATTTAAAAATGGAAAATTTTTTAAATTGCAAATTTTAATTCTATAAATATAGAAAGCAATTTATTTTTCAATAAAAGAAACGTTTTATTTTTTAAATTAGTGTAATAGGGTAAGTGTACCAATTGCCGAGGGTGTCCCATTTGTCGATGTTACCATGGTAATAACCAAAAAATATTGTCTAAAATGTCTCATTTGTTTATGGATATAATATTAATATATTTTTTTCACATTTATAGCGCATAAGAAAATTAATATTTACCACTTTTTTCCATTTACAATGTGCTACAATGTTTAAATAAAATTCAAAGTTTGTTTACTCGACAACAGGAACCATCCTCGACAATTGGTACGTTTACCCTATCAGTTATTTAAATTTTTAATAAAGAAATAAACATATTTAATAATAAGATTTAAAATAATTAATTATTTCTTTAAAACAAATAATTAACTAGACAAATTTAACAAATTACTTGTAAAAACTTTTTATCAACATTGGGAAAACAAATCTATCGATTTTTTAATCATATATAAATTTGTTTGATTAATAAATATGTCATTTTTGACTAAAAATTAATTAATCGTAAGATTTATATTTTATTGTTGGTATTTCTTATGAAAATAAAAAAAATTTTATTTCACTAAAGAGAAAATAAGTAATCTGAATTTGTAAAATAATTTTTTCCCTAATTATAGAGAAATAAATGATTTTTATTTTAAAAAATCCTAGGTATTTAATTTAATTTTTAAAATGAAGCCAATTACATTTGCATTATACAAATTAATTGAAATTGAAAAATACATTACAAAAAACAAAGTGCAAAATTCTCCAATTGTATTGCCAAGTGAGGTTATGATGTACTTCACTATCAAAGATGTAAATAAATAAACAAACTATTGAATTTTAGTGCACTTTTAGTGGAAAATATGACTTATTTTTCTTACTTTATATATTATATTATTAATCATAATAATATAAACAATCTAACTAACATATTGAAAATGATCAATTTTTTGTGTTTATAAAATAATGCCTAAATGTTGTCAACCTAATAATATTATATAATGTTAATATTAGTTTAGTAAACTAATAATACATTTAAATATTTTTCAAATGAAATTAATAAGATTTTATAAATTTATTTTTATGAATTATGGCTGAACAATTTTATATTTAAATTTTGTACTATTACTAGAAAAAAGGAATAGTCAAAATCAAAATAAAACAACGAATTTGGAATAAGAGAATGTTTCTTTTATTTATGAATCTAATTTTTGTTTCATGAATTGCATTTCTTTGTTACAAATTATATTTGAAATTAAAAAATGCATTATTAAAAACCAAGTGCGAAATTCTCCAAGTATATTGACAAGTGAGGTTATACCGAACTTCACAATCACAGATGTAAATAAATAAACTACCGAGTTTTACTGCACTTGTAGAAAAAAAATATGAAATATTTTTCTCAATTTTTTTAACTGCTCTAAATATTTTTTAAATTAAAGTTTAATACAATTAAACATTTTATTCAATCGCGTTTTCATAACGCCAGGAAACTGAGCGACTGACGTAAACACTGCGCCTTTTTCGCAGCCGCACCAAAATTGCTAATTTCTGTGAACTCGCTACTTAGAGGCATTAGCAGTGCCATCTTGTAGTGCACAGCACAGTTAAAATGAAAATATTGTGTTCTACTGTTATCTGATAGCTCAGTGAAAAAAAAATATTTAGTTTATAACTTTTTATTACTTCCGTTTATAAAAACCAACTTCCATTTATTTTTTCATCCTTTTCCATCATTTCATACATTTTTTTCTTTAAATTGTGAAAAAAAATATAATATAAGACCTTGTCGCTTGTCACCAAACCACTTAGACCCCCCCTTAAGAGGATTTGCGCAATTTATGTAAAACTGTGACTTGTAAATATTTCTACATTCCTCGTCACCAAATTCACTCCTTCTCTCATTTCTTAAAATTTATTATGGTCTCCGGTCGATTAATCTCGTTAGAGACCATAATTATGGCGTCTAGTTCCGAAGAAGCGAAAATTTTGAAATTGAGCATCAAATGTAAACACTGTGCACAGTTTAGGTGCTGGTCTTGCAGAGTTGACCAGAGTTGATTGTAAAGAGTGGTAAAACAAGTAAAATACAGAGTCAAACGAGTATATGGAGAAGGAATGGAGTTTTAAAATGACATGTATACGAACCGTAATTGGAGAGCGTTACGGATCGATGCCTCTTTCCGTGGCGTATAAAACAATTTTAGACGAAACTCGCACAGCAAGGTTATGATGAAAGACGTTAAGCTTCGCCTCGGGGAGATCCCCTTAGCATGACAAAAAGACATCTGCTTGGCACGAGCTTGCTTGCCGAGTTCCTTTCAAGCTTCATCCTTGACGAAAATTCTCTTCCCGTGTAAGTTGCTGTAGGTATCACCCAGAGGGGCGGGACGGCGATATCCGTGTGTCATCTAATGGGGAAAAAATGATACACCAACCGTAATCAACGAGCACTTTTTCAAGAGTCGACGAAATGTTGCTCAACTAACACCTGGTGGAACTATATCAGTCGCGGCCACGCTTCAGGGAACTGCATCTTATTAACTAAGCCTTTCATTTTCATCTTGACTTTAAACGGTTTTCTTTAAAATTCAGTTTCACCAACTCTGCTACTTTTTCTTTTTCTTCTTCACAGACTTGAAGGTTTCTAGATAGATTCCGATTTCCGAAGATAAAGTTGTAGGAATAAGTGGGGAATTCTCCAATCATTAGATAGAGACTTAATGACGATCTATTCTTTGGGTGCGTGATTTTGGCGCAGCATATCAGAAGCATAACCATCATCCAGATGCCGACCTCTAATCACACAGTGGATTTACAACCTATGCGCCTCGGTCTAAACAGAGGAGAACAGAACCAATAGCCCCTGAAGTGCAGAAATGGGTCCTATGAATGCTCAACTCACGTTACACTATAATCACCGCGGCATTACTCAAGCGTTTCGCATAAGGGTACGTGCTTCACTGCCCCCTGTGCAACGACTTAAATCAATTTTATGGTATCCTTCAGGAAATAAAACGTCGTCTCATGTACTCTCGAGACAATCAAGTGAATTTTAAAGTTCATTAACAACTCTTAAACTAGTCACTTTGCAAATTATAAGTTTTACCACGTCGAAAAATTCTTGTTTTGGTTTGTTTGGAAGGCAGGTGAAGGGTCAACGTTCAGTCTGTTTTACATCCGGCTGACCGGTGACAGAGGACGGCCATCGTGAGCATTCTGTGAATTTGAATTACGATAGGACAAAATGAAGATATCAAAGAGAAGGTTCAGCGCAAGAGAGAAAGAGTAGTGCTGGGAGAGGAATGTGGTCGCCTCATCTCTGCAGGGTTGGACCCTGCAAATCTCTCCCAAGACTATGTCATTTTTAAAGGCTTCTTTATTATCTCCAATTCATAACAATTACATAACAAGCTTAAAAGTATAATTTCCATGCGCCACACAATTTCACTCTGCATTAATCTCCAACATTGTACGTGTAATATACAGTATAATAAAATGTTCCAACCCACAAACACCACACTTTGTGCACAATTTTCGGTGAATGTGAGGCAACAATTAACGAGTCTTAATTATATCTACAATAATCTTATGTAAACGAAAAGTTTGATAAAAGAAATACTTTTCGCTTAAAGCGGCCCTGGAAGTCCTACACTGGCACTCACTCCTCTAGTCCTGCCAAAACGATTTATCTTAAGAAACAGCGCCACAAAATAATTAATTGCTGTTTTGGCTTTAAGCGAATTTATAAATTACTAATACATATCGGTGTGAACGCCCGTAGCGATGTGTCAGTAGAGAAGGGTCGTATTTTAAATATTGAATGAATTAAAAATTCATTTTAAATGAGCCCGAATCATCTGCGGCATCCACACATTACGAAATTTACAACAAATTTTGCAATGCCAAAAATTCTCCAAGATTTCCTATAATCTTTAGAGAGAAAAATATGCCGTACGAGAGCAGGCACAAGCACACCTGTGAGAGAAAAGTCAAATCGTCAATTCTCCTATATATATACTCGTTCGTTTATAAAGAGTAAAGGTTTTCCAATTACCATAATTAACAAGCTATTGTTCAATGTGAAGTGTCCGTACAGCTTGCATGACAATCTTTGCAATTTCACGCCCTTGAAACCAGAAGGTGACTCCATCAAGAAGAGCGGTGTAGTTTTCAATTTAGCTTCTTCGGACATTATTCCTCTTTTGCAACTCTGAAAAATTCGGTCCCTCTATTAGTTATTTATAAACTCGTCTTTTGCCTTAATTCTAGCGTCAGGCCCCGAAGAAATTTTCTCAAAAATATTACCTTAAATCTATACTTATTATATAATGTGAACGACTTGAAATTAGGAGTTACTTATTGTATTTAGGACCACCCATCTAATGGGTTCGCCGCTCCTGAGTACAACCGGTTTGTCGACAGCCGAGTTCTAATGGTGTGTTCTGGACAATAATCGACAGTGCACATCATTATACCTCGACGTCAAACTTGTTGCTTGGTATATCTTGAAAATAGTGAGAATTCATTGAGATAGCGCGGTCACCAAGTACTAACACCTCGACGATCGCAAGCCACGGAGGCTCACTACCCAGCTATATTGGTTCGTTCCCTCTATTAATTCATTATTATCTTACAATTGAAATAATAATGTCTCAGTCTTTTGCATCTAATTTTTTACTGCAAAAACAAGTGTCTTCGTCTAACAATAAGTGTGAACATTTATTTAATAGTTAATAGTTTATTTAATAGTTAATCTTACCTCATTCACTATGGAGTCGCAAAGTTTGCAAATGATCATAATCTCGTAGATTGCTTGAACGACGAGCAAAATTTCCCGCAATGGTAGAAAATTGTATTCCAAGTATCTCCCCGGAGCAAAATAACTGTAGACGTAATACAAACTGCCAAGAGTTGCCGCAGTCATCGAAATCATCTCGAAGAATAAATACGACTCATAAACATCAATCAGCTGATTCCAAGCTTTTGTTATGGTACAGTGGCGCCACACCGCCACTTTCAAACCCCAAATTCTGTGCGCGAGAGAAAGATGCGAATTCCTCAATCGCTTGTACTGCTTGTTCGTCTCCCTCAATTGAAGATAAATGATGAGTGTAAAAGTGCAAAAGGACGAATGCATAACCACCAGTCCTACACGATTAATAATCTGAAAAATTTCTCCAATTCGAATTTCCGGATTACCATTTAAATCTACTGCATAAATCACGCAGACAATAATTGGAAACCACGCGTTCACAAACATTAGTCCTCTGTAGAGCGAGTTGTTCCGATCATTTTTCCTCCTCTTGATTTCGCGGATGTTCTTCTCCAACTTGATGATGTCCGAAATTAAATGCTGCACTGCATTCGGTCGGAAAATTCCACGGAAGCAGGTGCACAAAATTTTCATTAAATTCGACCAGTGGAAAATGAATGTGACTAGTTTGCAAACTAAGCCATTTGTACTTCCCATGTACGCGGGGAATTCAAACAAAAAATTGTAGAAAACAATCGCCACGTGGAACAAATGTAAAAGCAATGTGATTTTCCCGTAATGCTTATCTCTTTTGACAATTTTTCCGATGCCAAAAAGTGAATAACCAAATGAAAATGATTTTAAATATCTCTCTAGTTCCTTCATTTTCACTGATGACTTTTAATCTTTTTCTATAATTTACACTTAGGTGATTTCATTATAATTTTATGGAAAAATTACAAAAAAGTTTATTTTCACATTCAACATTTTTGGTTAAAAGATATTTTCGTAATTTTTAAATTTCCATCCTTAAAAATAAAACTTGATATAATGACACTAACATTTCACATTCACACTTTTCGTAATGTTTCAAATTCTCAGCCTTTCAATTTTATAAATCTTTTATAGACTTGAAATCAAAAATGTATCAACTTTTGTTATTTATAGTTTTAAACCTTGATGAACTTCACTATCACTTTTAAAAATGCTTTAAAAATTATTATTATTATTATTATTAAATAAAAAATAATTGCGATTGAAAAATAAATAATTTAATTATTAGTACTGATGTATTATTAATTTTAATGAAAGTTTAATAATTTAATTTGAAACGGTAAGCTTTTTGGAATCTTGTAATTAAAGTTAGTCTGGAAATTGTGTGCAGTCGTTAGTAATGAATACTAAAGTAGAGACAGTATTCCGTCCGGTGTTAGTGATTTACTAACGTTTGAACTAGCAAGAGTACGTGTCCAAAGGACGAGGAAAATATTTTTTATAAAGCCACGTACGCAATGTATATATCGATTTCCCCATGAAGGATAGGAAAATTGCACCACAAGTGACATTAACTTTCAAAATAAGTGGTTTGTTTGAACACGTCATATAATACCGTGACATTTTTTCATGCCTATTATTTACTACTCAATTATTGAAGAACTGTTACTGTTTACGTATAGGGCAATATTTTCCTTTCATTCACATTTTCATTCTGAAAAACTATCCACATACCATAAGACATTTCTATTCATTTCTTTCTCAAAGTTTAAATATTTTTATATAAAGTTTTAATACTGAAATTTTTATGAAAAGCGTACATTAGATTTCATTAAAACAATTTCTTCACACAGCATCCTTCTAATAATCTTTTGATCAAAATATTTTTAATTAATAACTTGTAGGAACATGAAAAAAAATTGAAATGTGAGAACAATAAGGTGGATATTTATTCTCCTGCAGGCATTCCATCAAGTTAGGTATTGGGAGTGGGGACGCAGAGGAAGAGAAAAGGATATTAAAGGATGCGGCGCCGCCGTCGAAAATCTTGAAGGGTGTGAGATGCCTCTTCCTTTATCTCATGGTATATGACTGTTCCTAAATCTAACGTTTAAAATCGATCCAAGATTCCACACCTACAAGCAAGGCTCTAATAAAAAAATATCAAAAAAGAATTTATTGATAATTCAGCTTCTTTAAAGTATTTCCAACTTTGTTTACTAATCAAGTATCGTTTGAAAATTACTATAAAAGTTTAAAATGTTATCAAATAGCTTCCTCCATGTATTACACATAGGCATTTTTTCTATAAAATTGTCAAATTTTTGACTCCCCCTCCCTTTTAAAATGTCACATCATTCGTGGAAATCAAAAAGAGCAATTTGATAAAATGATCATTGATCTCCTAAATGATAAACGGAGAGAAAGAAATTTCCCGCGCTTTTTAGAAGCTACATTGCAACAAACTACTTGTTCTCTTGCTTCAAGAGGGTCGGTTTAAAGACCCAGCAAGGGGAGAAGGGGAAAAGACGCAAAAGTGGGGATGGCATTTTAGGATCTGGGAATGTATGTGTACACACACAAACAGGTGTGTAACTATGGCAGGAACTCACGTGGGTCTTTTTAAGTCTGTCACAACCCAACCCACCTTCTTAAGCTGATTCAATGCAATTCAATGGCATCCAAAGGTACAGAGCGCTCAAATTCACTTATTGGCACTTCTAACAAGTACTTTTTCTTTACATTTCTCTTGTAATATACTTTTTATCATCCTCACTTGGTAGCCTTTTTCGTAATTTAAATCAATCTACCTAGAGAGGAAAGATTAATAAAAAATTGCATTAAATTTTTCAGGAAGCAGACAATTCTACATTCCTAGAAGATACTCATCTTTTCGTCGGTTGTACCAGTCAGAAACGTTCGACTCCTAAGCAGGCACCGGATAGGATTGGGTAAGTAAAATTATTCCTGTTACCAAATGAGAAAGAATTGAGATCTGCTAATATTAATATTAGTACTTAATTTTTTCCGTGCTAAGTATTAGCAATAATAAGCGTAACATGTTGCTTTGAACGTGGTATTTAAAAACTTTGTTTTTTTATTTACCGACAGTCAGAAATAAGAGATGAGATGAAATGTGCGTTTTTTGACATTTTAGACATTTATGACGCACGTCACGGCCGGTATTCGCAATTAAATTTTAAAATGATGTTTATAACGTCCCAAACGCGTATAGTGGATTGGGTTGCGACGCTGGTGGGTGGGTTATGTTTTGATTGTTGTGCCGAGCAATGCAATCTTACGTAGCACAAGAAGAAGAAGAAGAAGGTGGAGAGGAACGAAGTGTTGGCGTCTGAAACGGGCAATGTAATGGGAACCGCCCGGAGCGGATTAGTACAAATCTTTACCATGCAAGAAAAATTAGGGGCAAATGCTTTAGAGGTTTTCACAAGTCTACTCGATTGACGCAGCAGGTTCATAATTAATTATTGTCACTTGCACCGATTTTTTTATTATACTGAAGCACATCTTATATAACAAATCCTAAAGATCTTAGTGCTTTAAATACTATTTCGGTAATGTTGAATAAGAGATTATCACTAAGGAGCAAAGATTTTATTTATTTAAATTTAGTTTATTCATTGCTAATATACTTGAGGAATGAAGTTGATTAATTTCTTCAGACGTTGTTCTTTTTGGGCCCGAAAAATAAACTGAGCAACTAATCGGACGCTGAGCCAGCATTATCAACTGAAACAAAACCTCTTTATCGGTCAGTTGGTTCGGGGATAATTAAAAGCCATTAGGCGAACGAGGCGTCACGTGACCTATCGTGTCGGGTGCGATTGTGTGACATGAAAGAGAACGTTTTGTTTGGTGTGAGTTTACTCACGCGTGGGTGTGCGGACGCAGTCGAGTAGGTATCCTCTCGGTCGTTAGTGGATTCCAGGTAAGGATTTAATTTATTCAGAACAATTGGATAGCATATTTCTTCCTCATCCAACTGACCCTTTTTTAAAACCCTCTTTACGCGGGCGATGTCCATCGATATCGCTTCATGATTTGCACTAAGAACTGTCTAGTCATAGCTAATAAGTTCCTATGATATATACTTACCTACAAGGTTCATTTTTGTTGCAACAACAACAACAAGTAAATCTGTCGAGTAAACTTTGAAAGAGGGTGGATAAAATAAATCGACAATAAGATGTATCAAGGATCACTTGTTTTTAATGGAACCGAGTGTGAGACAAATCGAATAGTCTTTAAATGGCTTTCAAAGACAGTGATAATTATCACCGTGAGAAACGTCATCGTGTATCAGCCCAAGGTTATGTCTCATGGAGAGTTCGCACGTTTGATGGTGCTGCATGTAAAGACCCGTGAAAAGCAATAGAAGAAAAAAAGGAACTCGTCTGTGAACGGCGCGGTGTGAGGTTAGATGGTTTATGTGTATGAAGTGGGGGAGGCGCAAAGGGGCATTGGCGCCGATCACCAAACTCATTTATCGGCGACCTCCATACAAGAAAAAGGTTGGCCAAATGAACGACTCCCGATAATGGACCAAAACTTGAAAGTACATCCGAAAATACATCTCCTTTCATCCATGAAAGGAGAAAATCCGATTAGCGGAAACACGTGTTTTTACGCGCACTTTACTCTCTTAATTTGTATCAGTGGGATTTTCATTCCATTCATCAACTTCTAGCTATCTCAATTTTTAAGTCATTTTCACTGCGAATCAGTGAAATTTCACAGCTTTAGGTAGCCAGATAATTGCTGATTGGTATTCGCAGTGACAATTTCACTAATCCAGATTAATAGAGAAGAAACGTTTCCCAAAAAATTATCATTCCAAAATTAATGTCTTTTTCCCTATTTTTTGTTAACTGAATTATATTCAAAAGTTTATTTCTATAACATTAATTTTTAAAAAGTTGGAACTCTAACCGCATGGTAAAAAAGAAGATTAATAAAATGGAATGTTGTTATTAAAAATTGCACAGAAGAAGTGAATGAGGGGCAATTTCGGTGTCTACGGCATTGGAAGGACCTCCAGCGAGAGAGGTCCAGGGAGGTCCAAATCCTACGAGCCTCTGAACGAAACGGAGCCAGGGAAGAGAAAGGAGTGAGCAGCTCGAAAGGATCAAAGAATATTGTTCTCTCTTTACATTTTTCTTTTTCTTCTCTACTCTGTTTATACCTTCTCTTTCTCGAGACCATATATATATATACAGAGACCCAACTGTGTTTTGCTTCGCACTCTCTTCATCTCTTCTTCTCTTCGGTCCACTTTGCCTCGCGGCATGCAGGTCGAATTTCTAACCACATCAGCCCCATCCTTTTATTTCGGGACAGAGCTTTTATCAATCGATCGCTTATGGAGTCTTTTAGCAAAGGCGACGCGACGATTCGCACATACTTTGTGTGTTCTCCATCCAGTCCCTCCCTCCAGAAATGGCCCGGTTTCGAAATTTACAACTGGCACTGCATTCCGAGATTGCAAGGCAGCATTATCAAAGCGCACAAAAATTATTATCTGAATTGTGTTAAAGGGAAAAAAGCACTGCAAGGTCAAGAGCAGAGATTCTACATTACCGACGGTAGCTTTGGTAATTTGATATTTTGTTTATTAAGAGGAGAAAGTGCGAATGAGGGATTTATATTTAATAGCGAAATTCAGACTCTTTTGTTGCTATTTTTCTCTCCTCAATTTTAAAGCGGCCTATGCGAAAAGTCTACTATAGTATACTATATTTAGAAGTAGGTCATTTAAAGGGTCTGTTAGTAGGTCATCCATAAATTACGTTAACTTTTTGGGGATTTTTAACCGAACCGAACCGAACCAAACTTGTCGCTGTTATAGCACCCCTATTAGTGTCAAATATTTTCCACTTTGTATACGTTTCTGTCTTTTTTTGCAATTTAACATTTTATTTTTTATTAATGAATTTTGCAGATTAATAAAACAGAAAGGAACACATTGTAGAGCAACAAATGAAAAAATGTATACCTTTTTAAGGCAGACACATTAAAATTTTTCAAAGTGCTGTGATTCAGGAATAACATTAAGCTTTCCATGAAATTTTTGAAGATTCCATAATTTTTCGGTAATGTGTGTGAAATAAAAAAAGAAATACGCAGATTCTCATCAAGTTTAGATAAAGTGATTTGGTTTTATAGCGACCTTGAAAAAACATGTTTGGAGACCGCCTGTGAATTTTTGGAAGTTGTCGTATATACCTACATGCAATTATTAAGAACATATAAAATAAGTTATCTTAAAGTCATTCCCGCCGAACCGAAAGTTTCTCCAATATATTGCACATCGATGCATTCCGTTAATGACTTGGTATGGGTATCAATGAAAATCCCGATTTGTAATTTTCCTGAAATTCTCCCGAAATGTCAAATCTATATTGTGAGCTTTATGAAGCGTCGTCAAAAAGTCGAGATTGTAGTACAATTATAATTATAATATCACGTCTCGTTACCGGTCTGGAATTTATTTTCTTCTTCAAGAGTCGGCTTCTTTCATTAGATTTGGTGCAGAACCGTAAATCTACTCTCTTACCCCGTGACTCCCGCCACTGATTAGACACGAGGTTAATTGCAGGTACATGCAGGCAACGTGCGCGATTGCACCTCCGAGCCGTGGGGTTCACATTCTAAGACAGTGGGTCCGAAATCAGGCCCAAGGGCGTAGCCGCGTAGCCCAAGCCCAAGCCCGAGCCAGAATTACAGTCGCTTTTCTAATCCAATTAAAAGCCCCCGCAACTTTGCAGTTGCGAACTTGTTCGAAGAGGTTGCGAGTGCAGAAGGCAGACGCAGTGGCCATCGAGTACTCTCACTCGCAGCAAGGGACAATTTGTGGCACGGAAAGAAATTTGGTACTACGCCCCTGTTTTTGCAGACCCACAGAGCCATGCAACCCCATGGGCTCGCAGGACCGCATTCCTCGCTGGCTCTGCGGATGTGCGCCAGCAGAAGACCCAAAAGGGAGAGGGTGGGGACAGGCGAATGCCTCGATAACGCCAGGACCCCTTCCAATTAAAGTGAGTTCCGCCGGAGAGCGGAAACGATGCGCTCGGCGGAAAATGCGTCAAGTGTCCGCGTCCGACAACTGCATTCTAGGTGTCGGTTCGAAGCGGCGCAATTCAAACAGATCAGGCAGTGATGATTTATTGCCCACGAATGACAGCACGGCTTCGGTAAATGGAGATCTGTTGCTGGGCGATAATGATTGTCCCTTGCTTGTTAATGCTGAGTGGGTGAGTTCGGGAAGGAGGAGAGAAGAAGAAGTGGCATACAGTTTGCTTGTGGATTACATACCGTGCGAAATAAACGCCATGGCACGGATGAAAGAGGACCAGGCGAAAGGGCGCGGCACGGTCAGACCCAAAACTGGCTGGTGGTCCGCCGCCGCAAAAAATCGCCACGGGCTCACACGCGATTCCCGGCCTCGCCTTTCAGGCCGACCTGGCCAGCGCCGTGCCAGTCTCTCCTTTGTCGATTTGCTTTTGGCAGGCACCGCTTAGGCTTCTAGCGCCCAAACATCGAGATTACGGATTTGCAAATAAAGGCGGACTAGCCTCCTTAAAGAAGCAGGGCCTGAGAAACTTACCAATATCCCCTTCCCTCTCGACAAACTTTTCTCCAATCACGATATACACATACGCTCCCAACCACAGAACCCTTACCGCACCATTGTCGTCTTTTTTCCTCACTCTGCATTCACTTTTAACAGTTTTAACTTGAAGGAATGCGACTTGAGGCGATTTTACTCATTCAATGCTTTGACACCTCGCCGCCTTCCACTGACACATATCTCGTCGATGGACGTGTCAAGGACAAGAAAATTGCCCTCTTTCCCCCAGTCGCGATAATCGCGATAATCGCGATAATTTCACAATAGTCCATCAATTTCTCCTTATATATGCTAAATACAGCTTCAAAATTCAAAAATTCATTTTATGACGAAAGTTTGTCTTTAAATCTGAACCAAATTATTTTGAAAGTATGATTAAACGTAAGTTGCAGGTGACTATAGAAAAGTTTCTAAAAATTGTATTTCAACTTGTGCTTTCTGAGATATAGTTTTACAAGATCTTGCACTGCTACTAATACAAAAGAATTATTATCAGTATGACTCACCAAGTTTAAAGGATTGAAACTGGTTTTTTAAGGGTTTATTTGGGATCGCAGTTTAAAAAAAAGTCCTTTGTATTCTATTTTATTCTTTACATCGTGTTCTCCTTTTCTGAATTATAAGCAAGCTGTCACTGAAAAGAGATGAAAGAAACTGAAAAAAACAAATTTCGTACATTAATTGATGAAGACTGTTTCTAAATGTTAAGAATATTGAAGGAGGCGACAGTATCCGCTTGATGAATGAAGTGCCGCGTACCCTCTGTACGTGCATTGCCTCTTTTCGCGCGCAAAGCTCTCGCTCGATCACGTGACGCCTTTCGTTATACTGCCCATTGCATTGCAGTCGCATCTTATAGCGGCGCGAAATCGATTTTCAAGCTACGCTCCAAGGGATTCTCGCAAGAAATCGACAACTCTATTTCATTTTTTTTCATCTCTGCTGCCTCCTTACAATGTGGGAAAATTAATGTTCTCGAGTTCACTAACAGAAAATTAAGTTTGACAATGAAAGGATTATACGGAGGATTCCATCTCATAAGAAATGGGTTGTTAGGAAATTTTATTTCTAACCAATTATAGATTCATTTTTTTAATTTAAAAATTTTAATATAATCTTCTAAAACATACGTCGGAGATATAGTTGAATCTAAAATAAAAAATTTGCGCGTATAGAAAAAATTCATTTACAAAAGTAGCGGAGTCAAGTTCAATAACCCAAATCTATAATCTTGTAGTGCAAAATATTTTCTGACTTAGCTAGACATTATAAATAAAACGTGTCTGTTTCTCTAATATCTATTAATATAAAATTAAATTTTATTAAGTTTCTAGACATTGTAGTATTTTAGAGATCTATTTAAGTTCCTCATATAATTTAAGTTTTTTTTTCTATTCTTTTTAGAATAGAAATCTATTTTTATAAAAGTTATTTTATCGAAAATCACCCCCTAATAATTTGATATGGAAAATCTAATCTTATACGCATTCACCCCAATCACTGAAATACAATAGAGATATGTGTATTTATCAACTCCGAAATAGGGAATTTTATCAAACGTTCCAGTTGGAAAATAAAAAATTTTTAAATCAACTATTTTGTCCTACATGAGAGGAAAAATCCTATTACGTGATTTAGAAGAAGAATCCGTTTTGAAAAAAATTTAGAATTACCCTCAAAATGTATAGGAGAAAATAGAAAAGCTTCTATTTATTAAAATTCTTATGAAAAGTATTATAGAATTCACTATAGAAAAAATTAAAATCCATAAAGTTTTGTCATAGTGATCCCGCTGAACTTTTCATTTTGGAATGTTCGACAAAGAATGCTCCATATAAGTTTTTGTCTGACTCACACGCCTTTATCTACTTCAGCTGCTAGGCATAGCACACCCACGTAATCCAAACAATACCTTTAGTTTAGGAAAAGCTTTCCACTATGAATTTTTTCTAGAAATTTCATATTTTTTTATGTTTTACTTAAAAGTTGAATGTCAAATATTTATATTTTTTTATACATAAGAAAGAAACTGAATTTTCGGTTTAGGCAAAAATATTGGATGCAATTGTACTTTGAGAAAAATTAATTGAAAAAATAATGAATTCTTGTCGCGGTGAATATACACATTTGTCGACACGGCAATGTCTCGATAACTCAGATTTTGTGAACCTCCTATTCTTGCATGACTATCATTATATTCGCCGACGGATTCATTCATTATACATCATAAATTGGGCGAGTGCGATAAACCGAAAATACGTTTCATCCACTACATTCTTTATTCATGAGAGCCGCGCCAGTCAGTAATAAAATGTTTGTCGGGCTTTTTACTAATTATTATCAAGGGGTAGGATCGTATCTGCTACAGAATTTGGCTCTAACAAAACTGCGGTGAGTAATCGCTCAAAATAAGCAGTAACTACTTAATCCAATGTGAGGGGAGTGGGAACAACACAAAACTATTTCCCCTCTCGGAATGTATATAGGTGCAATGTATAATAATACATAATCACCCTTTAGTTATTATTTACAGGGCAGGTGTATTTAGCTACAAGAATTTATTTTAACAAAGTGTCTAGATTTTTCTGTCGCATGTCCGTCATGTCGTAGAGAGGGAAAAAAGGATTTATTTGTAAATAACAAAAATTGTATCATGTATTATTTAATATTGTGACAATGTGGACCTTCGCGTCAACTTGGCCCGGAGTCAATGAGTCTGTTGGCCTTTTCCTATGGTTCACGCACGAGCGGCTTCTCTAATTTTTTTATGGAATGACTCACACTTCCATTGTCTCAACAAATCCAAGAGACGTATTTTCCCATTTTTAAAGTGACAGCTATTATTTTATATCGCAATGTAACAAATCTTTCACTTATTTCTATTACTTCATGCTCACGTAGTCACATATTAGAAAAACCTCGAAAAGTTAGAGAATATATACTTTTAAATTCCCCAAATAAAAAATAATTAAACGCAGTTGATCATTACTTTCACTTCCATTAACAAAGTGCGGGTCACTTGATATTGCGGAAAATGGTATTTTTTCAATACATATTATGATTGAATGATGTCTCAGAACAAATCCACATAAGTGAATATAAATTGTCTGAAAAACGTGCCTTTTTCAATATTTTAAGCACATTTCGAGATATCATGACGAGTGGATGGTCAATATTTAACCTCATGCATAAACATAACTTGACAATTTGAGGAGAAAAAAATCTGCTTGGAAATCAGACGAACTCTTTCTACATAAAAGAATATCAAACATTCTTTTAATTTTGCCTTAAGTAAATGGATTTTCCTTATGAGAAATATAATAAAACTGGTTTCTATTTTATAATAATTAATGTTATACAACAAGCATTCATTTCTTTTTTTTATTCCTTCTGAAATATTTTCATTCATTCTAATTTTAAATGATTGTTTCAAAGGTTATTATAATTTAGGTGAACAAAAAGAAAAACTTTTTAAAACTATTTAAATATATATTATTCAACATTTAAGTACAAAAAGTTGTTTTTGGTCAAAAAGACCACTACCACTACCATTTGGTGAAATTCTTAAAATTTACGATGTGTTAAATTTTGACTTACTGAAATGAAAGAAAATTATAAATGAATATTAACAATGATTTAAAAAAATAGTCTATTTTTGTCGCTATAAAGGCCCTTTAGCTAGAAACATTTGTTTTTCTATTTTTAATTAATAAACTTAGCCCCAATTGATCCAAGTTTCAGTTAACTTGAACTGTCAGATAGCCATAAGAAATACTGTGCGATAAATTTATTAGGCACTTATCGGGAAGTGGATCAAGTGGGGCTTAATGGAGATGCAAATTTATATTAACCCTTTTTGAAATGTTCTCAGGACACATTTGTTAATAGCGAATTACGTGTCTTATCCAATCGTAGTAGTGCAAAATACTGACAAATACATTTGGAAAATTGTGGTTACAACGATCCTCAATTATCAAAAGTCCAACCAATTTCCCATCTACAATCGCGGGGCTTCCACTGTCACCATAACAAGTTGGTATCGATCTTTGAGCGGCTACAAAAATGCTTTCTCTCAAATTGACTACTCCAGTATTGATACCAATGACATTTTTCTTCAAAACACCATATTGTTTTTCGAGCTAAAAAGAAGTATTTTTCAATATATTTTAATTTCTAGTAACTTTAGTCCATATATTTAATCATTAGAGAGACATTAGAATATATACAACTTACAGCACTTCCATAGTTGAAGACAGTTAAATTTCTTCTTTTGCTATTATAATGCATCGGTGGATAAGGAACATCGTTTAGTGACATTAAAGGAAGCATTCCTTCTTTTTCATTAAAAACAATTGGTCTTGCCAGCTGAAATTAAAAATATGATTTCCATTATTTTTTAAATTAAAACACATCATTATTTTAGTGAAACTACTAAATTGATAGTCGAAAACATTAATCCATTTGTACCTTAATTAACGCAATATCGTTATAGATCTCATCTGAATTGTATTGTGGATGCAGTTTGCAATAAAGAACACTGTTGACATTTCCTTCGTCAAAAGAAGATAAGTTACTCACACCGGTTAAAATTTTCAATCGCTTATCTGCTCTGAAAATATTGAATTTTTCAATTACAAAGTAAAAAAAAATGTACCAAAAAAAATTACTAAGAATTATTAAAAATTCCTACTAATGTGAATTAAAGACTGGATTTTCACTAAATGATCAGTAAAAATATAACTGATCTAAGTTAGATTTAACTATTAGTGTCTGACTTTTTGCTTCTAAATCAATTATTTTTAACTGATATTTAAATTTAGAGAGTATAATTAGTAATAACGTATCCATTAAATAATGAAATTAATAATAGTTTGCAATTTACAAGACTCGAACCAGTTCGAGGACAATTTCAAATTCATTCAAATTCAAATAATAGGTATAAAAAAAAATTCAATTAAACTTTTTCAAAAAATTAATTTGAAAATTCAATTATTTCTAAAAATTCCCGCTATATTGATTTTAATATTCAAATATTATCTAAAATTTTAACTGAAATTCATTTTCAAATCAATTTTTATAAGAAAATTAATCCATACTAGAATTATTCAATTATTTAAATACAAAAATAGATAATTTATTGAATGTTTCTCAAAATTCAATTCTCATATATAGAATTTTATTATTTTTCAACATAATTAAATTTCTTTTTAAGAATTTTATTACCTACTCTTGAAAATAATTGAATTTCTCCAATAATTTTGTAACTTCTCCAAAATTAAATTTTTTTAGTGATTTTTAGTAAATTGTTTCTAAAAATCCATTATGTATTAATAATTTTTGACAAAGTTCTTTAAGAATTTTCAAATTCACTTGTTTAAAATTCAATTTTATAAAATTTTAATTATTATCTATAAATTGAAGTGAAATTCATTTTTGAATCAATTTTCATTTATTATTTATGAAAATAATTAAATGTTTGCGTAGAATTTTATTGAAATTTTTTCGAAATAATTGAATTATTTTGGAAAATTGCGTATTAAAATAATACATATTGAAAATCATTGAATTGAAGAAAATGTTTGAAAATAATATAAATGGAATTTCAGAGAAGAATTTTATTATTTATAAAGATAATTGAAATTTTGTTGAGAATTTTTTTAATTTTTTGACCATAATTGAATTTTTGCGAAGAATTTTGTTACTTTAAAAATAATTGACAAACTTTTTGTTCTTTTTGAATCAAATTACGGACTTTACGGACCTTTTTTTTTTTTTTTTTTAAAAACGAACTTTTACGGGATTTACGGACCAATTTCGAGCCCTACATTTATAAAAAAATTATTATTGCAACTATTTTTATTATTTAATAAATAAACTTACTGTAGTTTTAGAACCTTTGCTGTCGTTAGAACCCATTGATTTGAAATTATTACTCCTGTCATAAATGGGTATTCTTGAAACGAATCATCAGCCAATATTATTGCCTGAAATCGGGAATTTTACATTAAGAAACGAAACAGAGTCATAATTATTGGGACAACTAAACTTTAGAATTTGTCAACCATTTTTTTTTATGTCTACTGAAAATGAAACTAAATAATATTTCTGCTAATTCATACCATGAAGGGTGCTTCAAGTATCATCGGTTTATTAAACATTTCATGTTCCTCATAAGTCCAAGGTCTCGGGTAGTACCTATTTGGCCTAGGTGTATAGTAATCAGGAGTATAATAATCTAAAACAGTCAGAGGTGAAAGAGAATGTTTAATTTTGGCAAAGAAAATTAATTCTCACGCTGACGCAGTGGCGACCTCAATTGAAGCGCAGTCTTCAGAAAGAAGTACGCGCTCTACTCTTCAACTCAACTACTGATGGTACAATTTTTAAATTACGTATCAAACTTTAACAATATTCTTTACTGTGCTTAAAATTTGCAACTAAAGAATTTGAGAATTTTACCATCAGAGGACAAGACTTGAGTAGAAAATTGAAGCACTGCACTTTTAAGATCAAACGCTTCAATTGAGGCAAGTTGTTCTCAAACGGCTCGTTGGAACGACACTTTTTTTACATTCAGCAAACTTATAAAAATACAGAAAAACATCACTAAAAGTAAAATAATATTAATGACAGAAATAAATAAATACCTCTCTGAGCTTGAATGCTCTTTACAGTGAGGAGAAGAAAAACGAAGACACAATGAATCTCCATGATGAGTGAATCACAAACTGAGACAACGTAGTGGACATTTTCATCTACTTATATAAAGAAGGGAACCGGAAGTTGTAGCCTCTATCAAGAATATTAACGGATATAAAATTCTGTTTTAATTTGCTCTCCTCATTCTTTTATCGCACTAGAATGTTGGCAAGGACACGATACTCTTATCTTTCATTTCATAACAAAAACAGTGGGATATTTTTTTATTGACGTGAAGCGTGAAATCAGTTACCGTCGAAAATATGACAAGTCATTGTACGATTCACTCCCAAGGGAGAGTACTACGATTTCACGTCCATACTCTACTCATACAGTGTGAAAAGTCAGCGACCTTCCTAGAAAATTACAAGAAGAATAAACTTGAATTTGTTAAATTACTTATTTTAATTTCTCCATTTTTTCCAGTATATTAATATTTCAAACAGGTAGGTACAATTTTTAAATTATCCATTTAAATTCTAAGAAAATTATTCAACAAAAATATTATTTATGGCAAAACATTTTCATTCATTCGAAAACAATTTTTAGTTGTAGAGATGCATTGCATTGTGCATTCGATTACTTTTAGGTATAATCCATCATCACTAGTCAGTTTGTTATTATAGTTTTACCAAGTTAGTACATTTGACTGAATTTTTATAATCTATACACATATATATAATCTATACCAGTAAAACGTTTTATCGTAGTAATAGAATATCATTGTCAGCAGTGTGCAGTCAAGTTTTCTTCAATTTACCTGACGTTCTTGGATTTATTTTTATGCAATTAAGTATTTTTTTACTTTTTATGTTGTATCTCTAACTTTCAATGTTTCTAAATTTTATTTTCAACTATTATTAATAATTTATTCAATACCAATAATAATGAGTAATGTATTGATAAAATGAGATGAAATTGTAAATTTTTTACAAAAATTATGTTCAAGTTGAAAACTTTGAGGCGAATTAAAAATTCATTTTAATATTAAAAACAAAATTCCCCATTACTTTAATGATATTGATAAATTATAAATAATAAGAAGAAGCATTAAAACAATTTAACTTATTATCTGTAGGATGTACGCTATTATACCTCCAAGGTTAAAAGTCATAGAAATTTCGTCTAAGTCTATGAGAATAAATAATTTCCTAAATTTCGTGTTTGTTTCCCACCAAATTGATATCTGTTGAGTTCCTGTTATGGCTGACAATAGCATTCCAATCTAACTCCATGCGTAAATTATTTTTTAGCACTGTTTTATAGTTTAGTTAAGAAACGAATAATAAAATTTTCAAAATTTTCACGATCTCTTACAGTTTTTTTTTTTATTTAAAACGATCCCCCTTGAGTGCTAATTTTTAATTTGTTATTCTTAGTATAGTTATTTATTTACAGAAATTTATCCTGTGAATAAATTATAAAAGAAATAAATAAAGTTTTAATTGAAAATTGGAAAAGTCAGTTTTTTTAAAAAAAAGATCTGTAAAGTCCGTAATTTGATTAAAAAAGAACAAAAAGTTCGTCAATTATTTTCAAAGTAATAAAATTCTTCGCAGAAATTCAATTATGATCAAAAATTTTTAAAAATTCTCAACAAAATTTTAATTATCTTTATGAATAATAAAGATAAAGTTCGTTAAAAAAATAATTTTTCATCTTCTGCTGATTCTCGGCTGTGGTTACTTTTTATGAATTGTGAATTAAATTAATTTTCCTGACCCAGATAATTATTGGAATTGTTCTAGTAATAGTTTGGGCCCAGGAAAAAATTTATTGACTAACAATTGTTAGTAAACAGAAGATAAAGTTCACTCAAAGAATAATTTTTCATCTTCTGCTGATTATCGGCTGTGGTTACTTTTTATGAATTGTGAATTCAATTAATTTTGATGACGCAGATAATTATTGATTGATAATTATTATTGCGTGTTTAAATTTTTGGTTTTTAATTCTTATTAAGTTTTTGATATTTAGAGATTTAAAGAAATTTTTAGAGCGGGAGCTGTGTTATTAGGCCAGAAATTTTTTAAATTTTTGACTGGAATTTCATAAGTATTGACCTGGAAACCATAGAAGAAGCCTGGAATTTTATATTTATTATTTTGTGTCAACCATACTAACCATGAATTTACGAATAATTGAAATTTCGTAAAATTAAATATTGTAAACAAATGAATTTGAAAATTGTCAAAAAACGTTTTCGAAAATTATTGAAAACAATTGATTTCAAGAAGAATTTTAGTTGAAAATTCTTGAAAATAATAATTGAATTGAAATGATGAAAATAATTTGAAAAAAGTTGCATTAGCAATATTCTTTTAATATAAAATAATGAATTTATCACTATAGGTCATTTTTAATTATTATAAAAAAAGGAGAAGTCGAACGGTAAATGGTCCGGAATTTTTCATTTTTGGTCCGTAAAGTCCGTATTTTTAAATATTTTCACTGGCTCAAGCCCTGAGTATAAGTTTTCTCAAAAAAGAATGTACTTTTTGTTAATAATTGTTCATGGTAATAAATAAACAGCAGTTATTGACATGCAAATACTACATATTTGTAAATTCTTTCAACTGTTGACATCATATACTATCGTATGACGTTACAAGTGATAAAAGCAGTCTATGCAATTAAAAAAATGTTGCAATATTACATAAATTTATTTAAACAAAGCACCTACATATATCCATTTTGTTGACAGTAGGTTTTAATAAAATACAAAGCTATTAATAATAATTCTTGAATTTTATTCCAAAAACTGATTTTTCAGTTATACTGATTGTATAAAATATAACTATTATTGACTCGTTTGTGACCAACTAAAATTACGAATTTTATTGTGATATCAAGAAAGTGAAAGAAGTAAGTTTTAAATTTAGATAAAATTGATAGTAATTTGTCTAAATCAGCATTCAGCAAGAAAGCTCCACAATGTTTTCCATTAAGTTTATAAGATGAATGGGAACTTGTCCCTTGAGAATAATTCCCACAATTTTTCCACATTGTTCAAACGAAGAAAAATGCAGTACAGGCAAAGAGTAACTAATTTAATTTATTTTCTCCAGACCACAATTTAAGAATAGAGGGAAATATAAAAGTGTGTAAGAATCATGTTGTTTTCTTCAGTCGGAACTCGATCGTCACCAAAGAAAGCCATGAACTTTCAACTGACTAGAATTCTTACTTTTTGCGCCATGTGTATAAATGTTTCATTGTCAAATAAAATTCAAACTATTCATTCTCAAGAGTTGGGTGAGTGAAAGTGTTTTGACCAAGATTTCAGCGAGGGGCGATTCACTCTCAGAGAATGTGCTCAGAATACTGAGCGAGTGCCTCGCATAATATATCCAGAAAGACTCGGAGATCGGAGTGAATCGCCACCCGAATTTTTGCAAAATTTCATAAATATTATTTTTATTTTCTGTATCTTATACACATAAACAAGGAAAATAGTTGTAATTTTTCAGATAAATTACTGAAGGCACTAAAGAAAGTTGTTGACTTCATGGCTGCCAGACCTGAGGAACTGAATCTAGATGCTGCTTATGGATTAACTTTAGGCGAAGGTACGTTTTTCTTTCATAGTAAAATAATTGTTTTTATTGTTGTTTATTGTTTAATTTTAAATATTTTTTTTCAATCCATCCAGCTCATCTGATGAGTGCATCATCTCATCATAATATGCGTCTATTAACTTTGGAACAAGAGGAAAATTTAAAAAGTCTTTTGAATGAGTGCAGCAAAACTAGAACTAAAATAAAGAGACTCATTTCTGCTAAGAGCGGAAGTGACTCCTACTGTAAGTATTTATTCAAACAAAAAATATTTGTCTAAAGAAATTACAATTCATCTTCTTCTTATTGCTTCAAGCAGTTCCTTTTGTTTATTAAACTTGAAAAATTAATTAAAAATTTAGTCTAATACGACGCAAATAATTGTAATAATATTTAAATTTTTGTACTATATCTTTTATTGAGTATATTAATTAAAATTGCATGTATATGTAAAAAATGTATTTCAGATATGGAGAGTTTACCAGCGAACCACGTTTTGATGGAACCAAAGTATTGGTCACATCCAGTTAATTGGAAAAGTGATAATTTTAAATCGACTGCACCAAAAAATTTGCATAAAAATGACTTTATAATCCAAAAATTAATTTGGCATGGGAAACCTGATGAAAATGAAAGTGACAAGTGCATTATAGGAATATTGAAGGAATTTCAGAATAACACCTGTGAAATAGCGGACGATTGTGAAGCGATGCTTCTGGAAGACGATGATCCACAAGGTTACTCCACAACCCACCGACTTCTTCTTCTTATGATAGCAAAGGCCGTGAGTTTCAAATAGAAATTAATAATACAATAACGAAAAGAAGCAAATGAACCTGAATATTTATTTACTCAGTTTAACTGCAAGGAATTAAAAACTGTTTCATCCGATGAACTCGTACCAAAATATTGTTCTTCAATTTTACAAAATCTAAAAAGTCTAGATGCACTTGGATTTCCGTCTACTAGTTTGGATTTAGCTATGGAAGAAGGTACGTTTACAAATTTATTTCATCTTAATACAAACGCTAAAAGAATTTTTTCAACGTTTTCAGTCCTTCTCTGTGGAACACAAGGTTATTTAGAGTTTCTTCACAACCAATGGCTGAATAACATCTTAAGCTGGCAGAAACCAAGTGGTTGTTATGATGCATTTTCAAAGTAAATTTATACTTTTGGCTATTCCATGTTTACTGCAAAATTTTAATAGTGCCACTAGTGAATTGACAGTGAAAAGTTATCTCAATTTTCAAATAAAAACAGGGTTGCCACGCAACCTGGAAAACCTGGAAATTTCAGGGAATTTTGATCGAAATCCTGAAAAATTATTGTTTTTAAAGTTATTGTGCTTATTCTGGAAATCTAATTTTTCTTAAACATATCAAAATTAATTAAATTTTAAAAGAGTTGCGTTTACAATTTTTCTTCGCAATAATTCAATTTTCCAAAAGAATTATTATTATTTTCATAAATAATAAAAATTTCACAGGAATTCTATTATTTACAAATTCTTTATAAATTTCTTCGCAATAATTCAAATATTTTCATAAATAATAAAACTCATCGCAGAATTTCAATTATTTTTAATACAATTTTAATAGAATTCCTCGAAAAATGTAATATTATGTATTATTGTCAATACATTTTTAATTAAATTTCTTGAAAGAATAAAATTCTTCGTAGAAATTTAATTAATTTCAATAATTTATCAAAATTCAATTATTTTCAATATCTACTATTTCAATGAAATTTCACAAAAGAATTCAATTAGCTATTAAAAAAGAAATATTATTAAAAAATTTGTCTCAAGAATTTAATTACAGTCGACTCTCGATAAACTGAATCTCAAAGGGCACAGAAAAAATTCAAATTATCGAGGGCGTTTTTTAACGAATGTTTAAAAGTGTTAAAATTATTTCAAGGGACCAGAAAAAAATTTAATTTATTGAGAAGTTCAATTTATCGAAAGTTTAATTATCGAGAGTTGACTGTAATAATTTCAATTATTATCTAATTTAGAGACCAAGTATTTTAGCGTGAATTTTTAGAAATAATTGAATTTTAAAAAGGTTTCAAATTATAATTTTTGAACGTTTCAATTTTTCATACTTTTAACTGAAAATTATGTAAATTTAATTTTTTTTTAAAGTTTAATTAAATTTTTTTAAAGTTATTTGAAGTTTTTATTTTCTAATATATATCATTAAAGAATTTTCGAATAACCGATGAAATTTCGTAAAATTGAATTGTAAACAAAAGGATTTGAAAATTTTCAAAGAAATTTTTCAAAAATTATTAAAAATAATTAATTTAAAGAAGAATTTTAGTTAGAAATTCTGGAAAACAATAGGGGAGGATGGGGCAAGGATAGTTAGGTAAGACCTTTTCGGATCTAGCGGCCAAACTTGATTATGTATCTGCAAATGAAAAGTATTTTTGGAAAGCCTGATTATTTGGCTATAATTTTGCTGTACATTATTTTACTGTAGACTCAAATCCCTACGAGATACGAATGAAAAAGTAAACAAAAATTTTTAACTATCCTTGCCCCAGTACCGGGGCAAGGATAGTTAAAAGAATTCGAATGCCAAAAATGTTATAGAAAATCAGTAAATTTTTGTTTTTTTTATTTTACTGGATTTAGACTATTCAATATTGATATCCCAAGTATTAAAAATATGTATGGGACATTTTCTGAATTGCAATTATTATATTAAAATTCATCTGAACTAGAATCAGAAGTTTAACCAATTTTTTTCAGACGACCACCTATTTCTTGGTCATAAGCTTCGTTTTCCGTATATAATTACGCAACATTATGTATATCAACCTAAAAAGAACAATTAAACAGTTTTTTAAAATTTTCAATGGTATTAACACGCTTTTACCGTGCCGTATTATCTCTAACTATCCTTGCCCCATGAGCCCATATTTCAGTTTATTCCAAATTTTAAGGAACGACGTGAATTAATTTGAAAATAAATACGATATTCGTGTTCAGCAGGAAATTCCACTCCGGAAAACATTTTACGTAAAAAATATTCTGAAATTCTAATGTAGAAAACAATATGATAAACATTACGTTGACATTTTAGCAAAACAGACTTTTTTCAAAAATAATCTCCCAACTTCGCAAATGGTGACAGATTGACTTGCAATTTTTACAATCACCTTTTGGTGTTAAAACGCGAATATACTATGAATTACGCGATTTTTGAGCAAGCCGTCTAAGCATAACAGCAACTAACTATCCTTGCCCCTTAACTATCCTTGCCCCATCCTCCCCTAATAATTGAATTTAAGTGATGAATGTAATTTTGAATAAGTTTCAGTTTCTTATAATATAAAATAATGATTTTATCAGTCTGTCATTTTTAATTATTTATAGAACATGAAGATATCGATTGCTCCGAGTCGAAGACTCGGAGTGATCGATTTCTTCATGTTTTATAACAATTCGTTATAAGTTGTTTAATTTCAAAAAGGTTTGAGTTTGAAATTTTTGAAAATCCTAATTCTTATGGAAAAATTATAATGACTAATTATTTAATTTTGTAAAGTATAAATAGTTTAAAAAACCTGGCAAAATTCCGTTTTTTATCCTGGAAAAGCTGGAAAAGTCAGGGAATTTGAAATGAGCAAAAGCGAGGCAACCCTGAAAAAATTTTTTAGTACAGATTTAACTATCAATACTATAATATTAATAAAATTTGGTAATCATTGTTGCAGAAAATACAAACATAAATCACGAAAACGAAGATATTCGAACAAAATTGATTTTGGATGCGAAGATCATACAACTGGACTTGGTGTTGGTTCTATTGCCTTATTCATTAGGCATTACATAGAAAACAATATTGATAAAGTACCTAACTAATTATCAATAAACAAATTATCATTTTTGTCGTATCAAATTTCTTCTTATTTGCACGACGGTACACGGAGAAAAAGGAATAGTTGACACATCCAGATACATGGATATCACAGCCATATTATATTGAAAAATACGGGATATCCATAGTTAAGGTTGCTGCATCCATATTCTATGGCTGGCTGTATATTGTTGGAGTAGCAAAAGATCTATGGTTGGGTGATCCATAGTAATGGAAATGGGAAACAAAAAAATTAGAATCACTCAATTAATTAAATTCTATGTCACTTGAGATATTTTATACACATTTTTGTTAATTAATACACACCACTTATTGAATAACCGCATATTTACGAAATAAATTATTAACCGATGGGGGAGACACGAACCCTAGACCTAACGCATACTAAACACTAACGCTATCCACTACACTATACACGCAACTACAATATTTGAGCATATAATATTCCTTATATACTCTACACATATTTCATGAAAATAAATTTACATAAACACTAATAGACAATAACGATAATAAATAATAAACAATTATAACACTATTTATACACAATAAACTCACAACCCGATTATATAGACTCGACAAGAGACCGACGCGAAGGACAAATTGAGACGTCCATTTTTAAATGGATGCCATGATAATGAATTGCGCGCAACATGTATCGAAATTTTGAACTAACTATGGATCTCCCAACCAAAGTTTATATGGATGAGGCAGCCATATGTGAAAATCCATAGCATGAATTGTAAGCCCAACCATGCTTATGGATGTCACATCCATATTTGATTCAACAATATAATATGGCTCCCTCATCCATTGAATATGGAATGTGCTTCCATTCTAAAAGTTGTCTCTTCCATTGAATTGGATAACACAACAATATTCTGCTCAACAATATTTTTATGGATATCTCTTCCAGACCTTTTCTTTCCGTGTATGGTATGGAAAATTATTATTGTTTAAATCTATTCTTTTCCTTTTAAAATAAAATAACAAAATACTGTATACATTTTTGATCACTACTGTACATTTCGATAAAAAAGAACAGTAATGACTTCCACTGTACATAGGTTTTACATTCTCAAACATTATTTATCTTTGCTGTACTTTCCGTGTACAGTAGTAACAACAATTATTTGTTACTGAGGAAAAGAGGAACTACTTTGTAATATATAATTAATTTTTAATTTATACTCTTTGGCGAATAACACCTATCAGTATTTTGAACCTGCATTTATATTTATACTTTTTATAGATCATTATTAAGAAAATATGAATTGCATAGGGGTTATAGAAAGTAAATAAAAGTGCTAAATTTAAGACTGACTTTAAATTAAGATTTTCTATTTATTGTATATAATAAAAATGTTTCCAAGACCTATCTATATACATAAAACGGAGTAAATTATAGGAAAGCAGATCTTTCTTAAAGTGAACACCATCTCGCCTTCAAGTCTCACCATGAAATATTAAGTTTAAAAAAAAAACTTGTATAAATAAAATGAAACGTTTGTATAGTGGAAGTGAGTTCTTGTTTCTATGTGGCACAATTCTCGAAATAATTAAAACAGACCAAAAGAATGCAGATGACTGTGATATTTGGCTGTTCATGGGACTAAATTACTGCAATTTAGTGGGTTTTTCTTGGAACCAATTAAAATTGTGTATTTTTTTATAAATTCGTGGAATATATAAAAACATACAATGATTTGATTATAGAAGTCAATATTATGAGGCGGATCTTCCGTTTTAAAATTATTACATTTTTTGTATATTTTTTTATGATCGTCATTTTTATTGATAACATATACAATGTTTTAAATGTCATTAGGTTAAGACAATCAACGTCGGAATTATGTTGCGTCTCAAATATAATGGCCCAGTTATAATAAATTACGTTTATTATATAAGTAACGTGTGCCGATTCAAGTCATGACGTACGTAAAATAAATAATATTTGCAAAGTTGAAAAATATTTTTTGTAAATATTTTATTTGGCAAAATTTGGGCCATCATCACTATATACAGTTCTCGTCTCTTAAAATATACTGGGCGGTCATCTTAAAAGAAGATAATTAAGCAGCTAAAGGAGGCTTGAAAAATGACTCTTAAAACAGGAGAGACCGCATAGTGCAATAAATGCTAAAATTCGAAACCACGTTTTCAGCGAAGGCCTTCAACGTTGAGTAAGAGTAGAGTAGGTATTGGGCATGATTTCACAGATTTTCGTGTACCTGACTCTTGAAACTGTCCCGTCTTCACAAATAGAAATAGCCAGGCATCAAACTGAAACATTCCTCCTTAGAAACTGTTATTTAAATTATTATTATAAGCCCATAAATTCTAACATAATATTCAATATCTCATCAATATTAATTATTTACTTCAGCGACCTTGTCTCTCGGAATTTTTTACGACGGTATCATTCATTATCATCATCATCATCATCATCATCATCAACAATGGTTTTGAACGTAGTCTTTTATTTTTTGCGTCGATAAGGGTCAAAACCTTGGATTTACATTTTTTTTTTTAGAACACCTTTAAATAGTTTAGGTTTTTATTTTTAATTCATCAGTAATGATTCACTACACCGATAGCCAAGTTAAACAAACACCATTCTAAATCTGCCTTACAACCTCTCAATCCATGTTTTTTTATAATAAACGTAAACATTTAAATTTTTTGGAAACGATGACAGTCAATAAGGAAGTTAGATGTTTCTTCTTCTTTTGGCTCAAGTATTTCGCTATTATGGCGAAACATTCTCAGATACTTTCTTTCCGTGCTTTATAATCGAATTTGGTATTAAAATAAGAAGCGTTGCATCTTGCGTTTGGTTACACCCATTTAAACGAAATTCATTTCCGCTTTATTCTACGGAGAGTTATCACATAATAACGAAATTACTAGTTGATTGAAACAAAAATTTAGCCAACCTGCAGAACGTATTATGTGTTGGTCCCTTTTTATATACGCCCACCTTTAATGGGCTTACGAGTTATATATATATACTTTTGTGGTTGTGTGAAGATTTTCGCACGTGTGTGCTGCCGACTCTGTATTGTCCCTCTGCTGTAAGTGTTTAACATATACATATCTCATTCGGATTGACCTTACCCTCTTCGGAAGTTTATGCCGCATTCCAATAGATATTCCAAACGATAAGAAAAAATATACCCACAAATCGTTCCATTTAATTGATTTTTGCATTGTTGCAAAGCTGAATAATTCTCGTGCATGCAAATTTTATGTATATAAAAATGCGAATATTTGAGCTAAGAAAATATATTAAAGCCGAAATTAAATTGTACATTAGGTTAAGAATATGTAACATACAATAGATAAACTGACATGTGTCAGAGAGATGTTCCTTCCTAGAGTCAATGACGTCGCATGTGTAGCTGAATCAGTCGCGATACGCGTTATCATGTTCAGGTTCTTTACTGCTGAGTAAAAATGCAGGCTGTATGGTCTACAATCCTTCTTAATGAAACGATAGAGGCCTCGAGTTACTCGATAAAACACAATTCTCGGAACTAATGTTGAATTGACATTTTCCTTTACAAACATTTCTTTGAGAACAACTTACAGTAATTCATTCGAAAATCTTACATAATCATACTTACATCAATAACTCTCGATAGATCACCAAAATAAAGAATGAGTTCAAGTGCGGACATAAGTGCTTATTATTACAGAATAAGTGGAAAAAATGAACGTAAAAATTTTATTGCTTTGGACACTCCTCTTTTTCATACAATTTTTTATCCAATTTTAGAAAAAGTCCCCACTATTGTTACACTTTACATGCGACAAAAATGTATCAAGAATATTGGTTCTGAATATTGGGCCATTAAACTGTGACCCAAAATGGTAAGTGTTTGTTTGTCGACTGAATGACTTTGCTGGCACTGGCACTTTAAGAAAGTAACCTGCAAAGTAGTGTCACCCTTCTTCTATTCTGAAAATTCAATAGAGCGCATGAATGAAACTTTTTCTTAAAAAACCATCACTAAACAGTGGTGGCGCCTGCTTTTCCTTTTCGAACTAAGGAATGTTTTTCTCACAATTTTTGGAAGTCCATATAAAACCCCTAATTTCAATAGAATAAAGCAGACAAATAGAACAAAAATTATCGCAGCAGTTTCGATTCCCTTTTTTCTCTAAACAAAGAACTTGACATTCTATTTGCATTTTTAAAAACAAATTTTACACTTTCGTTCAGTATGAAATGAAAATGTAGAATCAGTAGAAATAATTATTTTCCCAACCACGCTAATGAATGGATTTTTTCCATACTGTGTTTAAAGTTGTATTGAAAATTCCTTCTCAACTGCGCATTATTCTCAGATTACGAAAACAATTTTTAATGGTTCTTTGAGGCTGCTTAAATAAATCTAGAGCTAGCTGAATTTGATCAGGGTTAGGCCCAACCTTTCTCAGGCCGGGTCAGTGCACATTCGTCTTCCAAGTTCTCAGAATCATTCAGCAACGACCGTGGACCAAAGGCCTTTAAAGATGCGGAATCTTTCCACTTTTTCTCCTCACTGGTCCTTATATTTCTTTCTTCTGCTCTTTGTCCTTTTTCGTACTCTGTCTCTGTTTATCGCGGTTTGTTTATTCTTTCATAGCCGACTAGTGGCCTAGCGCCACACACCACGTGACTCAAAATCAACAAATTTCAATTTCAAGCAAAATATTTTCCTTCCAAGTTTAACTTTTCATTTCGTTTGCAGTGTATATACACTACAGATGAAAACATTAAGGTGAATTCCTTGTTTGGCGGAGAGAGAAGAAGTTTATATTTCTTACATGGAAAGAGTTCTTTTTCAATACAATCAGAAAATTATTGTTTTGAAGATCAATAATTTTCTGATCAGTGACTTTATCGGAAGTACATGATTCTCCTATAACAAAACACTGCTTTTGATAAATTCTGGTATCAATTATGTTTTGTGTAGAAAATTGTATTGATTACAAACATCAGCTAATAACTGTTCGGTCTTTATGGATAAAATAGCATTTTCTCGAATACATATTCTTAAATATTCCTTTGAAAGAAAGAAGGTGCATAATCATGGGCGAAAGCCATTATGGGCATGAATAGCCACTGAAATGTTCATAGAAGCCTTTCTTTCTCTTTCTTTGTTCCCTTAAATATCAGACATGCAAAAGTTGGTTCTTCTTGTTGATGTTGTGCTGCGAAAGCACTCTTTTCTTTACAGAAGAAGACTTCTGTGTAATCCTATTTAAAAATAAAAGGAAAGGTTCCTCTAAACGTTATTGTACAATCCGCAAAAATTTAAAAGTACTTGTACTGATAGATTGCACATCTCTATGTTGAAACCTATCAAATTCCTATAATGAAGAGAGCTTCTTTATAAGTACACAAAAATATGTACGACCAAGCAGTTTTCGGTAGTTTCTTTCTCACCATCCGAAATATTGGGATTGCTTCCTTTGTGCCTTCGTATAAAAGCAAAAGCCTTTATGTGTATTTTTCAATCGAAGAATAAATTCAAGTAAAAGTCGGGCAATCGTATACAAAGTATTAATTTGGCTTTGAGTCCTATTTTTTAAGGAGACCCAAACTGGAAAAATCTCGGAATGTGTTTACTGTTTCTTTGGACACTTTCTTCCCATTGAGAGTCCGTGTCCCGTGTCAAAGGATGAATGACATTCTTTTTGAAAAGTAGTGTTGGCCTTAGCGCCACATATAATGAAAATCAGCACCATTTCAATGAGAGTTTTGTCTTCCGCGTGGTCTTGGACATCCGGCTTTTAAGTTCTGGATTCGGATAAAGAAACGATTGCTTTTCTCGAGAGCCGCCTTCTTTGTCTTCCCCCGCTTTTTGGAAAGTGATCTTCCGAAGAATGTGGGTGGACCTCCCTGAGGGGACTCGAGATTAGGCTTTTCCGAGAAGGAAACCTGCGCGCCCTCTTGTTGCACTTGTACCAATAGAGGTTTGCACTTTTACTACGCATCAGTCTTCAGCAGTCTTTTCTTCCCATCTCTCAATGGGTGCGGAGAGTTTGAATGAACAGCAATGAACAGGCAGGCGAGCCGAGAGCCTAGGCGCCCGTAGTTGACAGGTTGCCAAACAGTGTTTGCTCTCGGGTCGCTCTTTGTAATTACCTGGCCAAGCAAATGCTCTGCTTCAACAGAGACGTGTTTTCCTCGAAGGCTACGAGTGACCTCCGCCGATTCAACAATCGACGTCTTCCATACATTGTGTCAGAAGAATTTGAAAACGATTTGCCACACTTTACTCATATCTCTGTTCTTGAAAAGTATATCTCTTTGTTGCATCCGTTTTCATTGAAAGAAACGCTTTTTCTCTCCTTGGTAACTGAAAACCACCCACACTCAACTTTCAAAAAATTGTTTCCAATCTCCTTGACAATTTTTTTGTGCCATGAAAATTGTTTGTTAATTTTCAATAGAGAAACAGTTTTTCCATCCTTGGCGCACGTAATTAAATAAAAATTTAATTCTTTCTAGTCCAATGAATAAAATAATAATTAATATCGAAAGTGCGAATAAGGAAAATGTTGTTTTTGGTTTTGCGAGTTGATTGTTTTTTTCTGACATTCCGCAGTGATGATTGTTTTAGGTAGTAAGTTGTTTGCATTGTCTGAAAAGCAGATTCCAAGGAAGAAGCGCGTCTGCATCCCAAGCAGCCGCACCAAAATCTCATTGACTACACTGAGAATCACTCCCCCATTCAACTATATGTACGATTCTTGGATGAATATTTTTACATACAGACATTTTCTATAACTATTCTTCACGTCGATAACCTCAGAATGGAACATTCTTATCACGTACCAACACGAACTTTCGTATACACAGTGTTAACGTGCTCTCTCTGCGATGGAATCTTTCCCAAAAGCCATTACAAAGATTCCAACTCTAATTTCTACACATTGATTAATAGCAGGCAGAATATTCAACAACTTATTTTCCACTTTTTATAACAAACGTTATAGTTTCGCTTAATCCGTGCGTAGACAACATTTGTTGTTTTTTAATTATTTTTCTTCATTTTCACATATAAAATTAATCTGTATCTGAAATGGACGAAAAGTCCATCAATCTTGATAATAGTTAGGAGGGGAGCAAATGTTTCCCAACTATACCACTTGACAGAATTATCTTTTAACCGAAGTGCCACGTAATACAATTGTTTCAGTGCGAATTTCAAAACTGACCAATCATATAATTACTTCGACAACTTTTAATTGGTCAATTCTAAAGTTGTCACTAAAACAATTATCCTGGATAGCAGTTTGATTAAGTGACAATTCAGTTAACCGATAATTCTGTTAAAGGGTTTTCTCTTCTACTACTACCCTTCACAACTGTTTAATTATTAACATTCACTATCGCTGACAAATAATGATATAAATCGACAATTAGAGTGAGAAAATGATAAGTGAATAATATAAAAAATAAGTTGAAAGTTAAAATACTTCATTAGACTGAGAATTTAGGATACCTCTGTCTAATGTTAAAATATTAATTAACTATAATAATCTCTGTATTTTCTTTCCTTTTATCTTTCCTTCATTCTATCCACACATGAAGTTTAACTCTTGTGTATGGGTTTTTTTCAACATCTGACAATGTATGCATTAAATCTTTCTTTGCTTATAATTATAATAAATTTCTATTTTTATGTTCAAAATATAATTTAATATGTAAATGAAAAATGTTTTTGAGTATTTTTACGTACCATAGAAAAAAACCACACGCGCACTTTAGCACGTGTTATTTTAGCTAGTTGTAACACTAACATAAAATCCAGTAAAAAATTAAAGAAAAAAGTAAATGACAGCATTAATAAAATAGTACCATTAATATAATATTTATAAAATAATAATAGGTTTTGATGACCTTTTTATCCAGTTGCATTGAAAGAAAACCGCATAAGTAATCACAAAAGTAATCAATCATTTTAGAAAATAGTTACAAAAAGGGTGTTAAAAAGAAATACATACATATATCTACAAAGTCTCTGAGAATCTAATACAAAGTAGATATTTTCAAACATGAAATGACTAATTCTAAAAGTAAAAAAAATTATAACCATAACGCAAGCGTACATTGTGTCAAACAAAATTGTCTAACATGTATCTTGAAATTCCTGCAAGCCAAACCGATTTGAAATAAACATGACATTGAAAGTGTACTTTATAGTGACAATAAGTGTGTCATTATGCTTAGGATCAGAAGAATATGTGCAACTAATTTCAAACATTTATGAATTTTCTAATCGTACCTCCGTGACTTTAATTCACTTTGGCTCAACTGACGGTCAGTTTCTTAATTAAAACATTATTATATTAAAAAACTTAACAAAAATTACGTTTCAATTACGTTTCACAGATTCAAGCAAGAAACAATTAATTTTCGACACTCAAGTGCTTCTATTAAAAAAAGGGTTTCCCGTGTCGAACACAAACTTCAAGAAATTAGATTCAATAAAGAAAAAGGAATATGACAGTGTTGAAAAATTTTACGAAAGCGACAGATTATTGATTGTCTTTTTTGTATCTTCTTTGCAAGACTTCAGTGACATGCTGCACATTACAAAATTAATGAAACGAAAGAAAGTGATAACCTTTCTTTTGTTTGTGAAAATTGACGATTCTCCTGATTTGCCGTCCTGCATGAATCCAGTTGGTAATCCATTGAGATTAGGCAGAGGAGTCTCCGTCCTTGTCAAGTGCTATGAAGATCCGGATATTCGTGAATGGCACTCAGTTAATAATAACGAGATACTTATTAAAAAAAGAGCAACTTGGATACCGAAGAAAGGAATCACTTCTATATCCAAAAGATTAGTATTTGGCGATAGAGAATTTCTACGAGGAAAGACTTTACTGGCAGCCTCAATACGGGTGAGATGCAATATATGTGATTTTTATATTTTTTATATTTCTAAGAGTCTATTGTCAGTATTCTCAAGATTTATAGAGATTCTTGCTATTATTTATTTACTCTTCTTGTTATTATATTATATTATTCAGTATAAATTCTTAAATAATAATTAAACATAGGAGAGCGACACAATAGGGAACTATTTCAGTATGATATGTGTTGCCCTTGAGGAAGCTGGAAATTTCAAAATTAAAAAAACCCATATCGTGGCTGATTATGGAATACTTGATGAACGGACTAATACATGGAATGGTGCCGTGAGCTTAATTATGAACGAAACAGTTGACATGGCAGTGGGTTTCTTCACCTTCTTACCCAGTGGACTTAGGGTTGTTGATTATACTGTAGGGTTCGTAAGAGCTGAATTTGTTTTAATCATAAGAAAACCAGAAAGTAGAGTTCTTGTGTCATGGTCAGCACATTTTCAGGTAAGATTCGCCTTTAATTAATCAGCTGCACAGACAACTCATTATTTGCCCTAATTAAAAGTATAAAATTTTCTATGTTCGATAAAATCCAAGTTTCCACTTGGGGAATTAGCTTTTGGCTGCGATATGTTCAAAAAATTTTTCAAAATTAAGAAACATATAGTTTACTAAATAAAAATAAACATTTAACTCAAACTTGAACAAGTTCATTTAATTTAATTAATTCACTATTTGCAGACATTTTCACTCCAAGTATGGATATTTATTATATGTACAGTCATACTGCTTCAGATTGTTTGCATTCTTATGAAAAACAACTCGCCAACTCAATGTTATGACAAATCGTCGTATACCGACGATTTTTTTAATATTTATGGAATTTTTTGTCATCAAGAAGTAATGGGTAAAATGTTAAAGAGTTTATCATATATATGAAATCATACTTGTGAATGAATTATGTTTTTTTAAAATTATTATTTGCAGTTACTACGAGTGCGACGTCCATAAGAATATTGTACACATCTGTTGCTATCTTCTCCTTTTTTATTTGGTCAATTTACTGTGCCGGTTTTGTTAGTAAATTGACAGTTGTTGATTCTAATGTTAAATTTCGATCAATGGAGGAATTCGTGAAAGTAAAGACTCACAAGCTAATAGTTTTTAAGGAAACTTCCAATTATGTCAAATTAAAAGTAAGTTGATTTTGTGTACATTTCCAAACGACTTAGGAGAAATCATTTTAATATTTTCGGTACATTATTTTAAGAATGCTACGGAGCCTACATTCATAGAAGCTGCCAAGTTGCTTGTAAATGAAGACCAACTACCGACAAATAACGATGATGCTGTAGAGATGGTATGAAATTAATAATCATTATTTATAACTTTTCTTAAAAGTAAAAATAATTAATGTTACAGATCTGCAAGCACAATATGGCTCTTTATATAAACGATATATTTGTGCCATTAGTACACTACACTAACATCTCTAATCTTTGCCCAATGTTAACAATTAGAACTGGTGACTTTGATTCTTTTGTTTTTTTGTTAAATAAACACAGTCCTTATAAAGCAGCGATAAATTATTAGTAAGTATTTATTGTCCTAAAGCCATCATGCTTTCGTCTTAATGATCGGTTGACAATATATTGCGTAGAATTTCTCATTTTCAAATATATTTCTCATCATATTTCTCAAAAACTGCATATCTCTCTTCAGAATAAAGAATTCTAGGTTTTTTAAAAAGTTGAAAGTTTACTAATTCAAACTATTGTTTCAGTCTAAGAAGATTTCATGAAAATGGAATGTTGGATAGAATGAAACCGGCCATTTACAGTTCGACTCCAAAATTTGAGGAATTTGACAACCAATTTACGAGCGTCACTGCTGTGGCTGTTGCAATGATTTTCACAATGCTGTTTGCAAGTTTCATTGTATCAATTATAATGCTATTGTTCGAGAAGCTCTACTTTTTCCTTGAAAGGACAAACGAAAAAAATCTCCAAACAATACTCAATTCGATAAGCAGAAAAAAATAATACATTTACAGCTCATAGAAAAAATAACATTTTTGTTTCTATTTTGCATTCATTAATAAATTGTGAGGTTTTAAATTATGTAACAAGAAGTACTGGGTAAATCTTTTATTTTCTTACATTGTGAAGTAATTTTCTGTAGTATTTCGTTTTAGTTTACCTATTTTTATGAATATTACATTTAGAAAAATATTTACACTAACTGATAATACTGGTCTCAGGTTCTTTTGGTAATTTTAAAAAAGTTATATGCGAAGAAAATTAAAATAGCGGTCTTACAGACCTGTGTTATTTTAAAGGTTAAAAAAATTAAGACCATATAATTATAAACTTGTTTTTAATATTACAATATTTTGATATTATCTCATAAAAATTAGCAGAGAGTAAAAGAAGAAATAAATACATTAATCAAATAGTAATAATCATACAATATTTATGAAACAATATTATAGGTTTTAATGACTCTTTTATCCAGTTGAATTGAAAGAAAAGCACATAAGTAATCACGAAAGTAATCCATTATTTTAGAGATTAAAGAAGGGTGTTACAAATAAATACATATTAATACAATTATAATAACTCCCTAAAAATTCAATACCAGTGGATATTTTCAGTCATAAAACAACTAGTTCTAAAAGTAAACAATCGCAAACTAACATGGTGACAAACAAATTCCTTTAAGTGAAAGAACTTTGAAATAAGCATGACATTAACAGTGTACTTTATAGTGACAATAAGTGTGTCATTATGTTTAGGATCAGAGGAATATGTGCAACTGATTTCAAATATTTATGAATTTTCCAATCGTACCTCCGTGACTTTAATTCACTTTGGCTCAACTGACGGTCAGTTTCTTAATTAAAACATTATTATATTAAAAAACTTAACAAAAATTACGTTTCAATTACGTTTCACAGATTCAAGCAAGAAACAATTAATTTTCGACACTCAAGTGCTTCTATTAAAAAAAGGGTTTCCCGTGTCGAACACAAACTTCAAGAAATTAGATTCAATAAAGAAAAAGGAATATGACAGTGTTGACAAATTTTATGGAAACGACAAAATATTGATTGTCTTTTTCGTATCTTCCATGCAAGACTTCAGTGACATGCTGCACATTACAAAATTAATGAAACGAAAGAAAGTGATAACCTTTCTTTTGTTTGTGAAAATTGACGATTCTCCTGATTTGCCGTCCTGCATGAATCCAGTTGGTAATCCATTGAGATTAGGCAGAGGAGTCTCCGTCCTTGTCAAGTGCTATGAAGATCCGGATATTCGTGAATGGCACTCAGTTAATAATAACGAGATACTTATTAAAGAAAGAGCTACTTGGGACTTTAAGAGGGGATTTACTTCAAAATCAAGAAGATTAGTATTTGGCGATAGAGAATTTCTACGAGGAAAGACTTTACTGGCAGCATCTATTTCGGTAAGATGCGATATTTGTAGGTTTCATATTTTTTCTATATCTAAGAGTATATTATATCATCGTTCTCATAAAAGTTATTAAAATTTTTCCTATTATTTGCTTCTACACTTGTTATTTCATTATTAAGTATAGATACTTAAATAATAATTAAACATAGGAAACCGACACCATGGGGAACTATTTAAGTATGATATGTGTTGCTCTTGAGGAAGCTGGAAAGTTCAAAATTAAAAAAACGCATATAGTAGTAGATTATGGAATACTTGATGAACGTACAAATACTTGGGATGGTGCCGTGAGCTTAATTATGAACAATACTGTTGACATAGCAGTGGGTTTTTTCACCTTCTTACCCAGTGAACTTTTGGTTGTTGATTTCAGTATAAGATTTATAAGAGCCGAATTCGCTATTATCATAAGGAAACCGGAAAGTAAAGTTCTTGTTTCATGGTCAGCATACTTTGAGGTATGTTTGACATTTAATGCACCATAACTTGCATTTATTCCAAATGACATCCAATAATTGATTAATCAAATTCATGTATTTTGCACAAAGAGCATCAGTGGAAAAATCAATTTGACACCTCCTTAAGACGCAAATGAAATGTAGCACTAATCAAATTATTGGTAGTCTTGATTCACAGTGAGTTTACAAATAAGTTCATTTAAATCCCAAGTTCCTACTCGGAGACTTGAATTTTGGTAGTCATTTGTAATAAATTTCGCGAAAATTAAGTATTTTCTGAAGTGCACTATTCGATACGTAACAAAAGCAATCAATTTCTGTAATTTACTATTTGCAGCCATTATCACTTCAAGTTTGGATAATTATAATATTTACAGTCATACTGCTTCAAATCGTTTGTATTCTCATGAAAAATACCTTACCAACTCAATGTTATGAGAAATCATCGTATGCTGACGATTTTTTTAATATTTATGGAATTTTTTGTCATCAAGAAGTAATAGGTAAAATGTTAAAGATTTTGTCATAAAATCATTTGTTGATTATATATTATCTTTAATTCATTGTCTTCAGCAGTATTAAATGATTTGCGAGGTTTAAAAAGTTGTTTATTTTAATTTTCTAGTTACTACGAGTGCGACGTCCTTAAGGATATTGTACACATCTGTTGTTATCTTCTCTTTCTTTATTTGGTCAATTTACTCTGCTCGATTTGTGAGCAGATTGACAGTTGTGGATTCTAATGTTAAATTTCGATCAATGGAGGAATTCGTGAAAGTTAAAACACACAAGCTCATTGTGTTTAAAGAAACTGGCAATTATTTTAAATTGAAAGTAAGATGCATATTTTGTGTCATATAAAGCTTTCTTGTTTAGAAAAGAATTGTGTTTTAGAATTTATTTATTTCCTTTAAAAAAGTGCAAGTTTTAGAAAACGTTTTTTAAATTACGATTAAAAGTTTTTGGTACATTTTTTAAGAATGCCACTGAATCCACATTCATAGAAGCTGCCAAGTTGCTTGTAAGTGAAGACCAACTACCGACAAATAACGATGATGCTGTAGAGATGGTATGGAATTAAACATTGTTTATAAATGTTCTTAAAAGTCAAAATTAATTAATAACCTTTTAGATTTGCAAGCAAAATATGGCTCTCTACTTGGACGATATATTTGTACCATTAATGTATCACAATAACGTTTCAAATCTTTGTCCGATGTTAACAATTGGAACTGGTGACTTTGATTCCTTTGCTTTTCTTGTGAATAAACATAGTCCGTATAAAGCGGCGATAAATTATTAGTAAGTATTTATTGCAGTAGAACCGTTTGATTGATTATTTCTTTAGCATCGTGATTCTCTCAGAAACTGAATTTTTTCCATCATAATATTAATTTTTTTGAAAGTTTAAAGTTTACTGATTCCAAATATTGTTTCAGTCTAAGAAGATTTCATGAAAATGGAATGTTACCTCGAATGAAACCGGCCATTTACAGTCCTGCTCCAAAAATTGAGGAATTTGACAACCAATTTACGAGCGTCACTGCTGTGGCTGTTGCAATGATTTTCACAATGCTGTTTGCAAGTTTCATTGTATCAATTATAATGCTATTGTTCGAGAAACTCTACTTTTTCCTTGAAAGGACAAACGAAAAAAATCTCCAAACAATACTCAATTCGATAAGCAGAAAAAAATAAAGCACAGTGTCTATATATACATGGAGAGAAGTTCCTGAAATTTTACTGAATTTATATCGGTGAAACTGGGATGAACCGTCAAAACAGTAATTTTTCAAAAACTAAACTGTAAAAGCAATTTTATTAATGAATATTGTAAAAAGCATAAACCTTACGATACATGTATTAGCGCTTTAAGGGAGCGTTAATAAATGATGTCACGTTTTTTGGGGGAGGGGGGTCTCTACTAACTACTAAACGTGACACAATGTATTTTTACATGTAAAATTGCGTGACATCATTTATGAACCCTCCCTAAGTAATATATTTAAACTTCAATTGAGTCTTTAACGTTTCATTTACAGCTCAGTAAACCGTTTACTGAATAGTTCGGTGAAACGTATAAGATAAGGTATGCGGTAAAATTGATCAGTTAGAATTTATTGTATGGTTTGGTAAAACTTGAAGATACATACATAATATGTAGATAGATAATACATACATACATCGCATTTATTTTAGGCAAGTCAAGGAAGTTTTACCGAACTATTCCTGAAATGTTAGAACCTATCAAGGATGTATTCAAAATAAATCTTAAATTCTATTTAATTTACATTAAATGTCCACTTTAAATTGTTTTCTAACTTTCACTGTACTATAGCTTGTAAGAAATAAAGATATCACATTAAATTTTAACCATTATTGCTGAAAAAATAACTTTAAAATTATTAAAAAGTACGATAACTTTATTGAAAAATTCGGTAAAATATAAGGAACAAATTTTCTCCGTGTATAGAAAAAATAACATCTTTGTTTTTATTTTGCGTATTCATTAACAAGTTCCACTTTTTTTATGATGTTAAAAAAAATTAAGACCGTATATCTATACTTCATTAGACAAAATCTAGTTTACTTGCTTTTAGTGTTAAAATATTGTAATGTTAACATAATTAATATACACTAAAAAAGTAAGTGACAATATTAATAAAATAGTAATAATGTAGGTAGGGGAGAGTGGGGCAAAATGGGGTAGGCGGGTCAAATGGGGTACCTCTGTTTTTCCATGATAGGTACTTTTAATTTTTTTAACCTCGACATATATCATTCATGTTGATAAGAAACTGTTATTAATTATGAAGACACCCGAAAGAAAATTTTTTTTTGAAAGTTATACAACTTTTAAGTTTTAAGCAAAAAAAATATGAATTTTTTTCAAAATTAAAGTGCTTACCAAACTTTTTGGGTTAATGCATTTAATTTGGCAAGTGTGGGATCTTTTTCAGTACTTATTCTAGAGTAATTTCCAGTAGAATAGATTGTTTCATTGTTTACAATAACTTGTAAACATTGCATTTTGTTTTAATATGCAGTGTGGGGCAGAATGGGGTACCTAAGTGTGGGGCATGCCGGAAGCTACGCCGTTCCATTAAAACTATTTAAAAACATTATATTATGCATATTTAAAGGTTTCCTGCAAAAGAATCGATATTTTTGCTTCGAGGCATTTATACTATCGATGTTTCATTATCGATATATCGATATTTTGCAAAAATCCATGTTTTTTTGTTAAATTCTAATAAATATTACTTGTTTTTTCATAGTAATAAAATATCCTACTTTTTGTTCATATTTATAATCTCATACAACAAGAATTTAATGAATTTTGAAAAAATATTCAATGTTTTGTACAGTTATTTGATGCCACCCCATTTTGCCCCACGGGTTAGGCAAAATGGGATTTTAGCACTTTCTTAGAAAATACGATATAAGTTCTTTCAAAAATTTTTTTCTCCGCTATTGTCATAATTTCCTCAAAGCCAAGTGTACAAAGAAGAATTCTGAAGTTTAGCTGAATCGATTTATTCGTTTGGTTCTCTGTAAACAGCCAATTTCAAAAAGGTACCCCATTTTGCCCCACTCTCCCCTAATATTTACAAAATAATAATAGGCTTTAATGACCATTTTATCTAATTAAATTGAAAGAAAAATACATATTATATTATGTAATCACAAAAGTAATTCATCATTTTAGAAAACATTTACAAGAAGGGTGTTCAAAACAAATAATATATCTATAAAGTCCCTGAAAATCCAGTACAAGTAGATATTTTCCGACAAGAAAGAACTACTTCTAAATGTAACAAAATAATAAATATATTGCAAGCGAACATTGTGACAAAAAAAATTCCTTCAAATGAAATAGATTTAAAATAAACATGACATTGAAAGTGTACTTTATAGTGACAATAAGTGTGTCATTATGCTTAGGATCAGAAGAATATGTGCAACTAATTTCAAACATTTATGAATATTCTAATCGTTCCTCTGTGACATTACTTCACTTTGGCTCAACTGACGGTCAGTTTCTTAATTAAAACATTATTATATTATAAACTTAACAAAAATTACGTTTCAATTACGTTTCACAGATTCAAGCAAGAAACAATTAATTTTCGACACTCAAGTGCTTCTATTAAAAAAAGGGTTTCCCGTGTCAAACACAAACTTCAAGAAATTAAATTCAATAAAGAAAAATGAATATTACAGTCTTAAAAATTTTTACGGAAACGACAAAATATTGATTGTCTTTTTCGTATCTTCCATGCAAGACTTCAGTGACATGCTGCACATTACAACATTAATGAGGCGAAAGAGAGTGATAACCTTTCTTTTGTTTGTGAAAATTGACGATTCTCCTGATTTGCCGTCCTGCATGAATCCAGTTGGTAATCCATTGAGATTAAGCAGAGGAGTCTCCGTCCTTGTCAAGTGCTATGAAGATCCGGATATTCGTGAATGGCACTCAGTTAATAATAACGAGATACTTATTAAAGAAAGAGCTACTTGGGACTTGAAGAGGGGATTTACTTCAAAATCAAGAAGATTAGTGTTGGGCGCTAGAGAATTTCTTAGAGGAAAGACTTTACTGGCAGCCTCAATACGGGTGACTTGTTCATTATAAATTGTGACATGTCTAATTATTATTTCATTTATCTAAAGAATCACCATCAGATAAACGTTTCGACATTTTGCCAAGGAACCACCAATAAAATAGTAATAATCCTCGCAGAATTATTACTTTTATTGATGACTTCATTACTATTTTTGCTCTTGTTATTATTTTACTTTATACAATAAAAGAATAATTTAACACAGAAAACGGACACCATAGGTAATTATTTCGGTATGCTATTTGCTGCTCTTGAGAAGGCTGGAAATTTCACAATTAAGAAAACAAATATAATAGAAGATTATGGAGCACTTGATGAACGTACTAATAAATGGAATGGTGCCGTGAGCTTAATTATGAACAAAACTGTTGACATAGCAGTGGGTTTTTTCACCTTCTTACCCAGTGAACTTTTGGTTGTTGATTTCAGTATAAGATTTATAAGAGCCGAATTCGCTATTATCATAAGGAAACCGGAAAGTAGAGTCCTTGTCTCATGGTCAGCATATTTTCAGGTATGCTTTTCAATAAAATTATTGCATTTTCTTAAATGCACTACTCGATACTTAACAAAAGCAATGTATTTCGGTAATTCGCCATTTGCAGCCATTTTCACTCCAAATTTGGATACTCATAATATGTACAATCATACTGCTTCAAATCGTTTGTATTCTCATGAAAAATACCTTACCAACTCAATGTTATGAGAAATCATCGTATGCTGACGATTTTTTTAATATTTATGGAATTTTTTGTCGTCAAGAAGTAACAGGTAATATGTTACAGATTTTGTCATAGAATCATTTGTTTTATCAAATATTATTTTAATTCAAAACTATTGTTTTCTTATTGAACTGTTTTGAGAGGTTTAAAAATTTGTTTACTTTAATTTTCTAGTTACTACGAGTGCGACGTCCATAAGAATATTGTACATATCAGTTGTTATCTTCTCGTTTTTTATTTGGTCTATTTACTCTGCCCGATTTGTCAGTAAATTGACAATTGTTGATTCTAATGTTAAATTCCGAACAATGGAAGAATTCGTAAAAGTTAAAACACACAAGTTGATAGTTTTTAAAGAAACTTCCAATTATTTCAAATTAAAAGTAAGATACACGTTTTATGTCAAACAATGCTTTCTTGGTTATCAAACAATTGTGTTTTAATTTTTTTTCTTCGAAAAAATGCGATTTTTAAAAAGCATTTTTTAAAATTACGATTAACAGTTTTTGATATTGTTTTTAAGAACGCCACTGAATCAACATTCATAGAAGCTGCTAAGTTGCTTGTAAATGAAGATCAACTACCGACAAATAACGATGATGCTGTAGAGATGGTATGGAATTAAACGTTGTTTATAACTTTTCTTAAAAGTCAAAATTAATTAATAACCTTTTAGATTTGCAAGCAAAATATGGCTCTCTACTCGGACGATACATTTGTACCTTTAATGTATCACAATAACGTTTCAAATCTTTGTCCGATGTTAACAATTGGAACTGGTGACTTTGATTCCTTTTCTTTTCTGCTGAATAAACATAGTCCATATAAATCGGCAATAAATTATTAGTAAGTAGTAATTGCATTAGAACCGTCATTTTTTGTCTCAATTTGATTGATTATTTCTTTAATATCGCGATTCTCGCAGAAACCGAATTTTATCAATTATTACGTTTTTTTGAAAGTTTAAAAATCACTAATTCAAAATATTATTTCAGTATAAGAAGATTTTTTGAAAATGGAGTGATGGCTCGATTGAAACCGGCCATTTACAGTTCTGTTCCAAAGATTGAAGAATTTGACAACGAATTTACACACGTTACTGTTATAGCTGTTGCAATGCTTTTTGCAATGCTCTTTGCAGGTTATATTATATCAATTACAATGCTTTTGTTCGAAAATCTCCATTTTTTGCTTGAAAGAACAAAAAAACAAAATATTTTCTTTAGAAAATCTTATAAACTGAATAGTAAGTTGTAAAAGTTTTTCTTGGAAAATATCTTCTACACAATATAATTTTATAAATTAATTTTTAAGGTTTAATTTGTAATTTTGAAGCATAAAATGTAAATATATCGACAACATACTTTAGTGTGGAAGAGTAAATGTTGAGAAATATTGATTCATACCCCTCCTAAGAAATAAAGTTAATGTGAAACATATACATTTAATTATTCAGGCAATTATCTTTTGTTTGAAGAAAATATTTTAGTTAATTGTTATTAATTCATAAAAAATAGGAAATGGGAAGGAAATGTTAAACTTTAATTTATAAACTCATTTAAGGCTAGGGTTAAATTTCTAAAACAGCTTTTTCCTATTAGTGGAAACATTAATAAGGTATATCAACTCATGAAATCATTAAGCAAGTAGTTGGAAAAGAAAAATTGACAATATTAATTAAATTGCAACGATAATAAAATATGTATAAAGTGTGAATAGGCTCTAAGAACCTTCTTGCTCAATTAAGTCGAAAAAAGTATAAATAGATGTAATCAAGAAAATAATTCATCAATAAGAGAAGGGTGTTAAAAATATGTATATTTACACATAATTAAAAAGACTAGCATTTCATATGAGTAAATATTTTCAGACCTTACACATCCTTTTTTAGTACTGGTTAATAATTATAAATATACTTTATTTTAAATCTAAAATATTTGAAACAAAAATGATATTAAAGGTGATCACTTTATAAACAAATTTAAGAAATTTGTATTATAATAACAAAAAATTTCTTTCACAGATTTCAATGTAAAGAATCTAATTTTTGACACACGCAAGTATTCTTATTAAAAAGATTAGCAGTGTCGAGCATAAACATCAAGAAAATAGTAACAACAGAAGAATATTACAGTCTTGAAAGCTTTAACGGAAATGATAAAATACTAATTGTCTTTTTTATATCTTCTGCACAAGACTCTAAGGATTTGCTGCATATAACAAAGTTATAATCACGAGAAGAAAAGTATTATAAATCTAATTATATTTGTTAAAATTGATGACTCTCCAGTCTTGCCTTTTTGCATGAATTAAGTTTCCATTTTTCATAATTGCCTTTCTAGAAAAATAAAATTCCATTGGCATGAATTTTATTCTATTATCTACATTGGAGCGATTTGAAATAAAAATGTATCACATACAATGTATGAACAGAAGGATTGTCAATTTTTTAGCATTTATAGCAATTGACCAATGGGTTATCTTGACTAAAGTTGATAAAGGTCAGGGTTTTTCTATAATTATATTGCAATATGTCACTGCCGAAGTTTCTTTCGCCGTCAAATTCCATCAAGTGTCTGAAATAATCGCTTGATAAGCATTTCCGCTCCTTTTTGATAAAAGTGTACACGGCACTAAATATGGCATTACATTTACCTCCTATAGTAGGACTACAACCGGTAGATATAAAACGGTAATCTTAAACATGAGGTTATAGTCACTATTGGAACCTTATCTACGCACAACGAATGTGATGCTCAAAATATCAATAATCTACAATTATCTACAATTCTACATTTTGTGTTCGATTTCCAGGAAAATAAATATTTTCCAAAGTGAGCACATTTATGGGTAAGAAAAGATCGATGTGCTAAAATAGCAAAAGCATTTTACGATTTTAAAAATTGACGGAAGAAAATAAAAAAGTTTTCACAGTCCATTGGCCCACCCATGTTAATCCTCTGCTTAACTTCATTGCCACGTGCATTCTTGCCATAAAAACAGGACTTCTCCTCCTGAAATCATTCATATGTTCCTGGTATTGTATAACGACTTGGAATTGATTTTGTGAACTGATGGCTCTCAATCTCTAAGTTGAAATAAGAAATAAAGACAACGATGTTTGAGCAACTCTTTTGGCTCGAAGGAATGCTCCTTCGAATTGGTTTGATCCCTTTCAATATATCCACGTGCCGGCTTTCTTTTTTCTTTGCAATCCTTTCCTTAAGAGGATTTACTTTTTCTACATTTTAAACTACATAGAACTTATACCATATAAATTTCATTCGTACCTTTTTTCAAACAATTCCTTCAAAGCATTTCGCTACTTATCATTTTATCATTTCATACTTTTAAATTAATAATATATTTTTCTTTGGAAAAATGCAATAAGCGAAGAGAAAATTTTAATATCTAACCAGACATGTAATTGTTGAGAAAAATTGATTGATTAATTAATTAAAGAGTTGAACAATTTGTGAAAAGTTGTAATAAACTTTGGTTTTTATGTTGAAATAAATTTTAATGAAGGAAAAATGTGAATGACTATTTGGCGCCAGAGTTTTGCAATTACGTACATAATGTACGAGACAACACGCTGCTTAACAATACATTGATTGATATCGGAAAGCTCCCTCTTTTTACGAGTACCTGCATTATCTCTGTACTAAAGGTGTCAGACTTGCGCGACGTTCCACTTACACTACACAAACACTCGCAAATTTCTTATACCGACAGGTGCATTTCGGAACTATTTATTTTTTCTATTCGCGTAATAGTGGAAATGACATTCGACAAACCGCTAAATGGATTGAGGAAGCATTCTACCGTTTCTACCTTTAACAGAACTGTAAAAAATGTATTGTTTTAAGCCTAATTTTGAGTCCTAATACTAAATTTCTGATTAAAAACTGATTTTAAGACGTTAAATTGTCTAATTTTGAATTTAAGCCCAAAAATGAGTTGAATTAAAAAAAAGACGTTTTGAGCTATAAATACTTAAAGATTTTGTTTTCATAGTGAGGATATTGCTGAAATATTGCCGGGAATAGAAAAGCGGATAAAAAAATGAGTTTTTAACTGAATGGATGTGCATTATAATAAGTGTTGTTGGGGCCTTGGAATGTGCCATTACGGCAGTATAGCACCTTTACACTTAACTCATGTAATTCACTTGGAAGGTTTAGTGTCGGAAAGTACGCCCTTTTACCGCCTTGCAGCGTCAACAATTACCGTTCCAAAAGCAACCTCACCTCTCGTGTTTTAGTCTATATCCTCAGCGTCGCGTCAAGACCGGCTGATGATCTTCGAACCGAACTCGTAGGGGAGTCGAGGTGAGTTGTAACAAAGGGGCCGTCCATAAATTACGTAACACGTTTTTAGTGAAATTTTGAACCCCCCCTCCCCCTATGTAACAGGTTGTAACAAAATCGTTTTACCCCCCCCCCCCCTCTATCATTGTTACGTAATTTTTAAAAATATTTTTTTTACTAACGTTTTTCGAAACAAATTTGTTTATTACTGTTATTTTTAGTATTTATATCGTACAATAGCAATACAAAATTAAATTAAATATAAAAAACATTTAGAGGAATAATTTTATTAATATTTATATTTTTTTTTTACTTGTATTGAAGTGGCGGCAAGGGACAGCTTTTGAAAAATTTATCGATTATAAAGAGATTAAGTTCCTTATAAATATTACGTAACAATGATGATTGACCCCCCCCCCCTCCCATGTAACATATGATAACATTTTCTCGAACCCCCCCTCCCCCCTAAATGTGTTACGTAATTTATGGACGGCCCCAAAGTCGATTTCTCAAAAGCCGTGAGCTTTTGGAAATTTTTAAAAACGTGGATTTATTACATTTTTTATTCACTCTGATGCAAATTTAATTTAGGATTGTCTTTGACGCGTATTTCCTTGTTTTTCTTTTCATTTTCTTCCTTCTTTATTGCGAACTTTGTCTTTAATTAGCCAAAAAGTTCATCTACTTTAGATTTAGCATCATTGAATTGGGAATTTTTGTTTTAAAAAAGTAACTTTGTAAACGTTGGAAAAATGGAATTCCACTATTTTTTTTCTTGTAAATTAATTTCTTCTTTTTTCTTTCTTCTTCTCATGTTTATTGCCATTTTTTCTTGAAAGTTGGGTTCATTTTTAACCCAATTCTCTCGTAACCACGATTCAGTTTTGTGACGAAAGCAAAATTCAGCGAAATAAGAAACTTCTATCATTAGACCGGAAATATGTTGATTTTAAAAAAAACTTGGGCACTCTACATGTGTTTCAATTCATTTCTGAAATAAGTTGTAACACTGCAAGTTGTTTTAGATTTTTCAATTTTTTTTTGTAGACCCTAATATCGTTTTTATTTTTGATTCGAATACTACATAAAACCATGTATCAAAAATGATAAGGCTCATAAAAATAGGACTATTTTCGACTGAGTTATACTTGGTAATATAAAAATCGTTTCAACTCACGTCGGTCTCCCCTACATACCGACAGCTTTCGAACACTCCAACATTGTAATTATGTTAATAATTGAGTACCAGGATTTTTATGGGTTTCGCCTACTTAGAATATCAGCTTGTGGGGTTTGGTCCAAAATATGCAGGTGCATGCAAAATTTTTCAACAATAATTTCATTCTATAGAGTAAATGAGGCTGCATTTTGCTGCGGTATGTGTGGTCTCGTTCCCTCTCCTCTTTTCGCAGTTCCACCTTCAATTTCAATTTAATTTAGATGGCCCAACAGGGATACCACAGGTACCACAAGTACAACTTGATTTCCTGGTTGGAAAATATTGGGACCAACAAACGCATCTTAGCGTTAAATGTTGAGAAACAGCGGGTCGTATATCTTCGGGTCGATCTCTCATAGTCTCTTTTGGAAGAACAGGTTCAAGGGTTAACATTCATTCATTATCGTTTGCACAAAACTAGCCAAACAACAGCGGCTCATTGTCCGATTCATGCTTGGCAGAAGTGAATGCAAATACAACTATGCGTTAAACAGGCGTTTTCTTCATTTCTCATTTAATTTCCAATTCCGCAAATTGTCGAAGATGATAATTTTTATTACTGCACTAACTTTGCAACTGCAGGGGAATAGAAAGCATTGACCTTCGTTTGATGTTCGGCGAAACAAGTTGACAAAAAAGGAGACACGCAGCTCTTTTCATGAAGGGTGATCCTCTCTATTTGGGCATGAGAGGCCAATCCCTGGGTCTTTAGGTCTCAAGGGTGGGAACCGTCAGGAAATTTAAACTAAGACAAGTTTTTCTTTCAAATTCCAAGCTCTATCTTCAAAGAATGCCACACAAAAACGTGTCTATGTCCTTTGTACATATGAATCTTGGAAAAAATTGCTCGTTTAATCATTATTTTAGTAAGCGTGCATTAGTATAATTATTTTCGTCGACTAAAAGAGTTCCTTTTAGTACAAAGTAGAAAATAGGAATAGACTTGTTCGAGAAAAGTGGATAAATTTTAATTTTTAGAATAGTTATCGAATTTTGACCACCTGAGGTTAAAGAGAAAGAAGCTGCACATGACAAGGATGTTTCAAGTGTGAGCCATAAACTTTGGGAGTTTAGAAAGACGGTCTTTCACACCTAACCTCTTTGACCAAAATTATCTCAACCGATTCGTTATCGCTTGAAGAAGAAAGTTATGCGTTAGTTTTGTGAGCAGCGCCCTTAAATGACCGTTCATTGAAAACCTCAAGAGGCAGCCGCCGAGAATATTGAGGCTCGTTTCCAGCCATCCGGTAACTTGTTGGTTGAATAATTATTAGCGATTTACAGAGGTTAGATGACCGGCAGGGCGAGCTCATGAGCGATCATCAGCGATCATCAGCACAAGCGGTGCGGTGGTCCAAACTGGTACATAAAGTAGAGTTTTTCCATCCCCTCGGCAAATGGAATATTTCAGGTGGCAACAAAGACAAACGAAAAATAAATTGCAGTTTCTACGGAAGAGTAAAATGTGAAAGCAGCTAAAATTGTCGGGATCGGTGCGATAAGTTAATTTCGGTGGCATATTTGTCAAAGCAATTTAGAGGCCTTTTCGAACTAACAATGTAGATTTGACCGACTTGACTATGTGGAATGATGTGGAATAATTATCGGAATATATATATGTTGCCACTCAGTGCTAATCAACTGTTATATTTGGCACTAGCGGCGAACCGTAAAAGTCAGTGATCCACATTTATAATGGCAACTCTTTCTCTCTCTTTCTCCCTCTGATTATCAAGTTCGAAACTACTTTTATCGAAAACTCCCGCCCTCTTGGCGCGTTTGGAATCTCTGCTGTGCTGAAATGGCAATTCTTTTACATCTCTTATCTGCGACATTTATCGGTCTACAGTATATGTAGGTAATAACTGGTTATTTCCCCCATGTCGCGCATAAGAAGGTGAATTTATCGAGAAACAGTCACATTTTCAGCTTCGGCATTTGATTTAACAGAACTATCCGGGATTATAAGACGAGCGCGTTACGCTTCCTTGATATTATAAGTCTCGGTCTCATTAAACTCCTGTACTTTTAGTTTTTATTTCTTTGTATTTCACTCTAATTGCATTAGACGTTAGAAAAAACAGTTAACTTCCAATTATCTCTATACTTGATTTAGTGTTTTTCAATGTCAACTTCCAATTGTCAATTCATTGAATCTTCTGGGAGTTATAATATGCATGCGTATAACGAAGTCAGATCTTAACTCCTTTCGCTCTAATTCTAAAGAATCTTAGCTTTTTTTAATACATAAATTTATGTTACACTCAAAAGAAGCTCTGATTAAAGATACTGGATGCATCTGATTCAAAAATTTCTAGTTAAACTAACTAGAAATTTGCAAGACTAATACCTATTATAGAGAATTCTGTGGTTAAAACACAAAATTAAACAGAATTTCTGTTTAATGGTTAAATTTACCAGAATTTCTTATCTCTATTACCACAAAAAGTAGATATTTAACGTTTTATTTCGGTTAAAATAATCAGAATTCCAGTTATTTCAACTATTTGCCACTCAACCTGGAAACCTGGAAAACCTGAAAATGGCAGGGAATTTTATAAACCTTGAAAAAAACTGGAAAAGTCGGGGAATTTTGATCGAAATCCTGGAAAATTGTTGTATTCTAAAGTTATAGTGTTTATTTTTGAAATCTAATTTCACTTCAATATTTCAAAATTAATTCAATTTCAAAATAATTGCCTTTACAATTTTCATGATGAACTTCAAAAGGTTTTAATTTGAAATTTTGTAAAATTTTCAATTTTAAATGATTTTAATTAGAAATTTTTAAAAAACCTAGATTTTAAAAAAATTTTAATAACTAAAATTCAATTATTTTCAAAAATTTTAACAAAATTTTTGGCAAAATTTTAATTATTATTTTTAAAAACTATTCTCAATTTAGTGATTTTTAATATCTATACTATACTTTAATAAAAATTCCTAAAATAATTAAATTAGTTAACAAAAATTTTAATAAAATTCTACGCAAACATTTCATTATTTTCATAAATAATATAAATTTCCCAGGAATTCAATTATTTACTAATTAATTTCATAAATATTTTTTACAGGGATTCAATGATTTTCATAAATAATAAAACTCATCGCAGACTTTCAATTATTTTGAACACAATTTTAATGGAATTCCTCGAAAAATGTAATTATTTTTAAAAATTTTATTAAAATTTACCAAAAAAATTCAATTATTTTAAAAACCTTTGCCTATATTTTCAATATATTGTTAATTAAATTTCTTAAAAAATTTTGATGAATTTCTTTGTAACAATTCAATTTTTTTCATAATAATTTTAAATAAAATTCTTTGTAGAAATTAAAATAATTTCAAAAATTTGTCAAAATTAAATTCTTTTCAATATCTACTATTTCAATAAAATTTCACAAAAGAATTCAATTATTTAAAAAGGAATTTTGAATAAAATTCGTCTCAAGAATTCAATTATTTTTAAAAACAATATAATTCTTCGCATAAATTCAATTATGTTCAAAAATTTACAAAAATTCTCGTCAAAATTTCAATTATCTTTATTAATAATCAAATTTTATTCCGAAATTCAATTATTTTCAAAAATTTAAATAAAATTCTTGTCAGAATTTCAATTTTATTTAATACAATTTTCATAAAATTTTGTTTGAAAAATAAAATTTTAAAAATTTTTTTTTAATTTTGTCAATAGAATTCAATTATTTAAAAATTAGTTGATAAAATTCTTTATGAAAATTCAATTTTAAGAAACATTCAATTATTCAATAAATTGTTTATTTTTCTATTTAAATCATTTAATTCTCGGAGAGTTTTCTAATAATTATTGATTTAAAAATGAATTTCAATTAAAATTTTAGATTTATAATTGGATATTGAAAGCATTCTATCGTGAATTTTTAGAGATTATTGAATTTTGAAAAGGTTTCGAATTAAAATCTTTGAAAATTTCAACTTTTCATACTTTTAATTAAGAATTCTGCGGAATTAATTTTTTTTTTAAAAGTTGCATTGATTTTTCTTAATTATTTGAAGTTTTTAATTTCTAATAGGTACCTATATTTAATTGAAGAATATCAGAATAATCGAAATTTCGTAAAATTAAATTGTAAAGAAAAGGATTTGAAAATTCTCAAAGAATTTTTTCAAAAATTATTAAAAATAATTGATTTAAAGAAGAATTTTAATTGAAAATTCTAGAAATGAATAATTGAATTGAAATGATGAAAATAATTTTTGAAGAAGTTACAGTAACAAAGTAGCAAGTAACTCCGAGAGTCTTATTCGACTCGGAGTGATCGCTTTCTTCATGTTTTATTATAATATTCTTATATGTTATTGAATAATTTCTATGAAAAAATAATAATGATTAAATATTTATTTAGAAATAAAGTTCTTTAGAGTCAGGAAAAAAGTCAAAGTTTTGCCTGGAAATTAGGAAGTTACTTAATTTAGTAAACTGTAAATGTAGTTTTAAAACCCTGGAAAAATTTTGTTTTTTAACCTGGAAAACCTGGAAAAGTCAGGGAATTTGAAAAGAGCAAAAGCAAAATACTAAATTCAACTATCATTAATATTTGAAAAGTGTAAAAGTTTTAATTGTCATTTTTGTGAATCACTTGAAATCAGTTTACAAATATGCAATTTGGGGAAATTCGAAGGAGAACCAAGATAATTGTACATACAAGTTATAGTAGAGGAGACCTTGGATTTGTTTCTTCGACTAGAATTCAATCTGGAATTAAAATGCCTAATGCGAACGATCTCTGAAGATAAACCGAACTCGTTGGACGGGACAAGTTTCGCTTCCTTTTTATAAATGCCGTACGTAGTTACGCGGTGAACGCATTCCAGAACTCAGGGATTTTGATATTTTGTAACAATCTTTTTGGAAAATTGTAATAGCCTTTCAGGGTTACTACTCAACTATATCAGTAACTATCACATTTTTAAACTTAAATCTTACCACGTCACTTGACAAAATATACCGTCATACTCAGACCCTATTTCCGATAAAATTTTCTATATGCGAGTTCGCAACCATAGTTCAGACGGTGAGACAAACGTGGAATGAAACTTAATGAGATATTTGAATATTGTAATATAAACTATAAATTAAAAAAAAAATTTATTAAAAAGTAAAATAACTTGAATGAAAAGAAAAAAACTAATTTTAAAAAACAGCTCTTTTTAAAAACCGCCTTTTGAGTAAAATTAAGTCTTAGTTTCAGCTTTTTTTTTATTTAAAACCATTTTTTTTTTATTTTATAATAAAAGAGCAATTAGTATAGTAAAAAAGTGATAATTCCATTAATAAGATTTATATGTGAGAATAAATGTTTTTGTTCCTGAAGAATAAAGAAAAAGCTGAAAAAAGAATAACTTTCGTCAGAATAAAACTCACTTTATTATAAGTTCATAGAGCAGAACAAAATAAAAAGAAATACCTTGAACTTGAAGAGCACTATACTAGACGTAAAGTAATGGGGAAGCAAAAAGGCAGAACGTTCGTGCTTTCGTTAAATTAAATACACGAGCAAGTAACTCTTGAGTACACACGAAATACGGGCTTACAACAAGTACTGGACATTTAAATTACATTCAATGCCAAGGACGTCTTTTTATTCCATTTTAACAATTTCAAATGACCCTGACAACTTCATTTCAAAAATAATTTTAATTCATTATATATAGCAATGCAATAATGTAGTTTATTTCTTACACATTGTCGCAAAATTGGAGACGATCAAAAATTATAAAATTCAATTTTTTTAATAAACAGTTTAATAATTAGAAACAAAAAATGTTAGGCAATATGAAGTTCAATTCACAACGCGGAATATGGAAAGATGAGACTACTGCCTGCGGAAGCATCAAGTTTGATTTTAAGATTTCGCAATGTCTAAGAATTCTGACGTACACACAATCATTTTAATGAAAGCAGAATATCAGCATAGAGAAAAACTAAAAGAACTGCAGAAAGCAATGATACCTGATAACTAATTATTACTATTGCGAAAGACAAGTGTCACAATATTGCTTCGCGTATACAATAATATAATATTAGAAAGATGTAGTGATTTGCTGATTAAAAATCGTCAACAAAATTTCTTATAATACATCGACATTAAAAACTATTACGTTTGTTATTTGTTTTCGTCGACACTCCTTGTCTCTTTAAATTATAATCTTTTATTTATATTTCTTTTTATCGTGTTGAGCATTTAAATAATTATAACAAAGTAAGAAGTTACCTTCAAAAATTAACAAATCTAGATTTCCTGTCAGAAAGTACAATAGTTCACATATTTTCTAAGGATATCAAAATTGAGACAAAAAACGAATCAAAATCACTTTTGATATCCTCAGAAAAACTATACTGTGTTCGCAAAAGCACAAACCAGTCGCCAGTAGTGTAAAAACCTTTTTGCTTCAAAAGTTTGCATAAAAATAAATTAAAATGTTCTTATCTCAATAAAAATTATTCAAGTGAATATAAATTTATATTAATTTTCACTTACTGTCTTAAATTATTTTACCATCAATTACAAAGATAAGCAGAATTAATTTAAAATTGTATGTAGATATTTTTATGGATTTAACATATATAGATTTCATTTTGAAAAATACCTTTTATTCCAAAGATATGCTTTGAAAAATCCACATAAAATTGAAATAAAACTTAGAAAACCAGAAGTAATTGAGCGATCGAATACAATAACTCGTCGTTATTGTGCGCATTGTCCCTCGCGCAGCTGGCAACTGGCTCAAAGGGGGGACTTATACGACACGTCGAACGAGTTATTGCATTGAAACGCTCAATTCATACAATATACAAAACACAGTGATGAAGAAATAAAACAATCATTTTTCGCCCTTAAGGAGATGTGAAACTCAATGCGATTTCTCCATTCAAGCTCTGTGTAAAAATCGTATCGACTTTAACATCCCCTTAAGTTCAGGCTTCGCACTCATCTACTAAAACCTACTATTTACTACTTTTTTTACGTTATATGCTACTACTTGAGTACTTTTAGATTCCTGCCACTAAAAGCTATTATTTCTGTTTTTTTCGAAAATTTACTTTAAATTCTCTAATACAAGAAATCAAAAAACTATTCTAAAAAATTATAACCAAATTCTTTAAAACGATTCAATTATTGTTTTCAAAAAATATTCGAAATTCATTTATTTTCAATATCTATAGTATTTTTATAAAATTTCTCAAAAGAATTCAATTATTTAAAAAAAATTGATAAAATTCTTCCAAAATTCAATTATTTTCATAAATAATAAAATTTCCACAGAAATTCCATTAATTTAGAATAGCGCTATTTTCAAAAAAATTTAGAAAAAATCAATTATTTAACAACATTTTTTTTACAATTCTTCACAATAATTCAATTAATTTTTCACTAATAATAACATTTTTCATGGAAATTCAGTTTTTTAAAAAAATTTTTAATAAAATTCTAAGCAATAATTCCATTATTTTCAAGAATAATAAAACTCATCGAAGAATTTTAATTATTTTTAATACTATTTTAAATTAATTAATCGAAAAATTCAATTATTTTCATAAATAACAATATTCATCACAAGAATTTAATTATTTAAAATAAGATTTTCATAATATTTATTATTATATTTCAGGGGCGTAGCCATAAAAAAGTTTCGGGGGGAGGGGGGTTATGGAACTTGATAAGAGGTGTACTCAGAATAAAATTAGAAATTTAGGCTTTAACATATATGTTTTTCCAAAATTTCGGATAAAAACCCTAAACCCCCCCCCCCCTGTATACGCCCCTGTTATAATTCGAAAAAAATTAATTATTTGAAACAATGTTTATAAAATTCTTATGAAAAATTCAATTATTTTAAAAAATTCTAATAAAATCGTTCGCAAGAATTCAATTATTTTTATTTTTTATAGATAATAAATATTCAATTCTTCTCATAAACTTTAATAGAATTCTTTGTAAAATAATTTAATTATTTTTAAAAACTTTTTGTAATTTAATGTTTTTCAATAATCTACTATTTGCATAAAATTTCCAAACAGAATTCAATTATTTAAAAAATTTTTTGTAAAAATCATTGTAAGAATTTTAATGAATAATAAAAATTTCTGTAGAATTCAATTATTTAAATTAGAATTTGCATAAAATTATTCGAAAGAAATAAATTATTTAAATTATTTTTACTACTGTTTTTACTTTGAAATTTATTTTTTGCTACTTTTTTAAAATTAATTATCGAGTGCGGCGAAGTCTGTAAGTTCCTTGAAATAATTTTAAAAAGGTCGACATTTCGGCGATAAGTAAATTCACAAAATTGTACCTAATAATATTTACAATCCATCATGTCAGTAGTAAATGAAAATGCATATTTCCTTTTCCTATTTAATGAACACCTTTTGGTAATAGTGTAACTATTTGACTCGCGTATGATATTTAATGAAAATTACTATCATAAATGTACATAATTATGGTTTTGTGATTTGCCACGTGAATTTAATTGCACGACGATTTTGTTGCCATCGACACGGCAACTTTTCACGGTCGTCGATGCAGAGCATCTCAATTTCGCCTTTTTGCAATCTACATACGCGTACATACGCATTCTTATCGCTGTCGTTGAACCGCGAACTTGTTCTAAGTCTTTTAAATGTGTATCGATACACATTAAAACATATATATATATATATATATATATATATATATAGAGAGAGAGAGAGATTTGCGAACAAGTTTTGCCAACGAGAACAAGATGAAGTATTTCATTTTATTCTTCTAATTGGATTGGAATCCGTTTCGGGCTATCTACCGGGTGTTTTTATTAATTTAAATCGTTTTTCATAAACTTTTTCCACTTTTAATTATATGCAGTCATTTACGGTGGAAATCGCATGATTGTTAATTTATTTGACTCCCTTTTTTACCTTCATATCGCAAAATGAACAATAACTCAATTTTTCAAAGTAGATTATAAACTTAAGTGAATAGTTTTTATAAAACTCGAAAAACTGAAGAAATGACACTAGATAAAGATTTATTAAAAACCTCGAAAGTTTCAGATTGTTTACGGAAAATCCAAGAGCGAAATTATAAAAGCAATTTATTAAAGGACAACATGAGTTTTTAAAACTACCGCAAGGATTAGTTGTCACTCTGATTAAGAAATAGTTTGCGACAAAAATTTGCTCTATAAATAAAAAAGTCTTTGAAAAAGCTCAAGTACCAATGCCGGAGTAAAAAGCATGACAAAAAATGAGGTGAAAAAAAGTAGAGCCGAAAATCGTGGGAACGGTACGAAACAGTACGAAAGTAAAAGTCCTTTCTCGTGGGCCTCGTCTGCGTCTCGCTCTCGTCTCTATCTTACTGTTTTGCGGGGATTAATGCGATTGCCAGCATGCCAGCTCGCGGCGAGTCCGGCGCTCTTTTGACTGGGCCTGGAGGGGGCCGGCAGTGCCAATCACGTGACTCGAGGCGCCAAAAGTGGAGGGGGCAGAGACGGTCTGCGAGATCCACTGGCGCACACACCACGCATTCTGACCTGGTAAGCAGCCAGTGTCGGATCGACAGAAGCACTATCAGATCATCACGTGAGAGGAAGGAATTTCGGACGGGTCCGATTTTCTATCGTCGATCCACCCACCCCCTATTTATTACTCTCCCCGTATTTATTATCATTATTATTATTATTACTATTGGAAAGTGTTGATTTTTCTTTAAATGTGAAGTGTGTCCAAGTGTTTCATGTTGAAACTCGTCTCTTGATTTCGTTGAGATAAAGGAAAGAAAGAATCGAGCCACGTGTGATTTACATGTAGAAGGAACTCGTGCAAGTGTGCCTTTGAGTTTTTGTTATCCCAAGTTATTATTTTTATTATTACTCTTAGTCTGCTTTTAGCAGTTATATTTCCAATTTTTTATTTTAAATCCTCGACATGGAAATGGATCTACTTTGTTGCGAAAATTCCGAGACTGAGTGCAGGGCATACCCGGATCCGGCACTTCTCGAAGACGATCGAGTTTTGAAAAATCTTCTCAAGTCCGAGGAGAGATTTGCACCCCGGAGTTCTTATTTCCAATGCGTGCAGACAGACATCTCGCCGGTCATGCGCAAGATCGTCGCCGAGTGGATGTTGGAGGTGAGCAACCAAAAGTCGTTTCCGGTCCACGTGTACGTTGGCAAATTTTTAACTCTCTTTTTCTCTCTCAAATCAAAAAATATTTCACTATTTACCCTTGGATTTTGTTTTCTTTTTTTATGGAAATTCTAAGAATGTTAAATTCCGCAATTTCTCGAGAGATTTGGTGGAGTTTAAAATTTAAAGGGATTCTTTGTTTTGTTTCTCGCCAAGTGCTCAAGAGGCATAATCGATTTTCGCCCTTGGAAAACTCATTGTTGACGGAAAGTTCAATAACCGATCGACAATGCTTATTAGTCATTTGTTTCGATTCTAAGGTTACCCTGAAATTAGAGACTTAAAAATTGCTTTAAATGACAAAATGACAACATGGCCGGAAATTTACATAAAAAACTTTTTAACCACTAATTTTCTCTTATTCTAAAATACTGTTTTTTTAATGTAACATTTTACAAAGTGATTGTTACATTTGATGCTCATATGTTTCTAAAAACACACATTTCGTAGAACCGTAGAATAATATTTGACATTTTTTTTGTCAAGGCTCCTCATTTCTTTTTTGTTTTTGCTTTTTCTCCTTTTTGTTATCAAGCTAATTCTCAGAAGTTGGATTTTTTTTTCTCTAGATAGAGAAACTCTTATACAAAAATAATTAATACAACGAATCAGAAAGCAATGAATTATTCCATAAGGTACTTAAAATTTCAATTTAACATTAAATAATTTAAATTTTCAATTTTAAAATTATTCAACTATATAAAGTATAAAATAAATTTTTTCTACTCATTTTCTAAATAAATGACTATTGATTTAGTGAGTATGCAAAACACGAGAATTTCGAGATACGTAAGAGATTTCGCACATTTTTTCACATATTGTGTTAAAAATGTTTCCACTTTGGTACATAAAGACTTGATCGCAAATATTACCGGAATGAAAGACCCTGTGACGTCATTGTGTACACTTTTTTTTCGGCAAACTGCGAATAGCTCTTTTTGCGTTTTATTGTAATTCTCATAATGCTAGTAATGAATCGTGGCACTTCCGGACCGCGTGTACCATGTGAAGATCTTGACCATTTTGCGTCTTCCGTTTCTCTCTCTCTCTTCATCTCTTTCTTTCTTGATATGCCGAAACTTTTCTAAAATTAAAGCCGATTGATAATGTAAACTCAGAAAATTCTTCCGGCTTGCAAAGCAATAAATTACTCAACCGAACAAGAAAAATAAATTTCATTTCTGGAAACTTTGTTCTTTTTAATTTTACATGTAATTTTGTATTTATTACAATGTTTTTTTAATTTACGGAAAATTACATTTTTTTATTTATTATCTAATTTATACTTTGAAAATAATCTATTTAATGAAAATAAAATTTTTACGAACGGAGGTGAATGTTTAGAATAATTAGTAAGAGCGATAAGTGTATTTTGTCACTTATTATTTATATTTGTTATTTAAGAGTGAAAATTGATAATGTAACATTCCGACTGATTGAAAATAAACGGATTTGCTTCGTAAAAGTGACCTTGACGTGGACGTGACTGGATTGGATGAGCGGAATTTTATTGGCTTCAATATTCTCATTGAACAATATTCTAAACTCAAGAGTTTAGAATACCACCAAAAAAAAATCTACTTTATACTTGTTTCGCAATATATTTTAAAAATAAATTAAAAACTTTTCGTCGTATTTATAGAGTCATAAAAAGTTAAAGAGTATTTGTACGATGCTAAATTTTTTTTTTTTAATAAATTCGAGCTTTTATTTGTGAACGAAATCTTATCATTGAATCGTTATTTTTAAAACTATCGCTCTCTTGGAATATTTGGGGAACACTTGTGCAATGACAGTAAACAATATTCAGATTCCACAAGTTTCAGGGAATCATTAAAATTCCAGAAGAGTAGTGGCTATCTTCTCGAGGAACATTATTGGAATACATATATTTAAACTTTTATTCTAATTCGCAATGTTCAAACGTTTAAAACAAGAATTAATTCTTGTTTCTCAGAAGTAAATTTCGTTTTAATTTTAATTCGCTAAAGGAATTTTTTTAAAAAGTATTGTGCACATTTTAATTTTGTTTTACTCATTCTGATTTGTTTTCTCTTATTATTAACTTTTATTTTTTGTCCCGATTTTAGTATTAAATTAGGTAAATAATATTCCCTCGTTTATTATTTAAATGTTCTAGGGTGGAAACTATTATTGTCATTATAAATTTGCAAAAAGGAAATCCTAATTAATGGGGGAGATAATTTAAAATCTCTTGTAAAATAGATTGGCGAAGCATGAAAGAATTTTGTATTCAAGAAAGTTAAAATGGCACTGAAAATTATGACCGGGAGGATAATTAGGGCGTAAACCGAGAGTTGCTAATTATCACTGGCAGGCACCCGCGCCAGGTGTAATTATCCTCCGAAGGGTGCCACAAGACTGTCGAGTGGCGGGGAGGAGCAAAAGGGCCAGAATTACCGAGCGTGACCCCCGCAAACAATATTAAAGTACTTTAGCACTAGAGTCACAACACGAGTTTAGGGTTTTTCCATCACCTGTTGATTTTACTCCTGTTGCGTTTCATTTACAGCAAAAATTGCAACACATTTGAATTTTAACTGGCGAATTTACTTATCTTTACATCTCAACGATTTTTACCGACTTTTTTTATAGGAACCTGTGCGGAAATTCATCTATTTTCTATGATAATTTTTTAATTTCCGGATAAAAATATAATTGTTTTTAAGTTTGCGACCATTTGCCAGGGCGATTTAATAATTCTTTTGCTATTTCTGCTTTGCAGGTGTGTGAGGATCAAAAATGTCAAGAGGAGGTTTTTCCATTGTCGATGAATTACGTCGACAGGTTTCTTTCTATCTGTCCAATCAGAAAGTCACAGCTCCAGCTGCTGGGAACGGCTTGCCTTCTTTTGGCCTCGAAATTAAGGGAACCCAGGCCTCTATCGGCCGAGGTGCTCGTCTTTTACACCGACAATTCCATCAGTCTCGATGACCTCTGGGTAAGTGTGTTTCAATTTTCAATGTGTGCGTGTGTATTTCCATTTAAACCAATTTAATAAAACAAAAACCTCCTTTCGGAATTTTTAACACGTGCCGTCTTTGTTCCTACATTACAATTCTTTTAAACACTTTTTTACTTTTTTTTTTTTTTTTTTTTTTAATTTCTCATCAGACATAATATTCCTTGCCTTGACATTTTCGAAAAATTTTCCAAAGAAAAATTCACTTTCGATTTTCTACTTATTTCGAAACTTTTTTTTGCCTCTTTTCTAAAAATTGAAAATTAGTGCTAAAAGCTATTCTGTTTGGAATAAATTGTAAAGAAAATGAATTTAATTTCGAAGAATAGGAGAGCGAGTTGGAGGCAAAAGTCGATTTTTATTTTTGAAATGCTTTTAGATTGTAGAGATTGATTGTTGCTTGAGATTGACAGAATTTTGGGTCTAATCTGATTTTCCAATGACTCTTAACATTCTCACGGAGATATTTGTTGTGTGGCAAAAAGTTTCGGATTACCCTTCAACGATATCGGACAGCGTTTCATTAGGCAAGTACCGAGTTTCTAATCTCCGATGACGCAGTTCCAGACGAACTATTTCAGGATCAGGGCCACCGAGAGACCGCCTTCCTCTCGCAAGGGACCGTGGGTCGTATTGTACCAAATCCGGCTATTAAAGCTGCTCACCAATCGAGAAGAATTTATCGCAGAAGCTATACTTTTTTCACAGAATTTATTATTTTCTAGTTAACCCTTCCACGAACCACGAACCGTTTCCTAATATCTCGGGAAAAAAAGGAACGAAACATTGATAAAATTTGCATCGAGAAAACATTTCATTTCTTTTCTCGTATGAAAATTAAAAATTTCATAAATCCTTTGTGGACGATCGTAAATTTTCAAGTTTATCTGAAAATAACACGATTTTTTGCTTTCTAATTTTCTCACACAAGCGTCCACAAAAAAAGTCGTTTAGGTTCTTGACGAGAATCTCGCTTTTGAGGCAAACAAGCGATAGCCCGCAAAAGCCTTAGCAGATAACAGCTGATAGGAGCTCTTGATATTAATTAAAATCCCGGCCTTATTGAGTTTCGAGCTGCTTCAGGAAACTTAATCTTGTCAATACTCCAAAAAAAGAAGGAAAATTAATTTCACAAAGTTTAAACATTATTGATATTATACTCAATGAGACACGGTCTTCTCAATTATTTATGCAACTTTTTCAGAGTCGAAAACTTTTTTTTTATCGAAACTTAATTGAGCGAAATCGTGGGTGGGTTATCTGTAAAATTCCTCTCGTTAAAAAAGCTTGTACTAAATTCGTATCTGCGAACGCTAAATTCATTCATCAAGGCCGGGCGATGCTATGCAAATTTTATTCGAAAATATGAGAATCGCACGTGTAGAATAAAAATTGTTTCGCAACGTTCCAAGTTTACACTCGAAATTATTTATTATTGTCGAGTCATTAATTTCGACGCCAGTTGAAGATTCGCTTTAACACACTATTCATTGTTATTATTGGGAAAATTGGTTTTTCAAGCATCAAAAGTTTCACTGACATCTGTTGAGTGGAGATAAGAAAATGACCCTTTAGATTGAAATGATCGTTGCGGTTAATAAACTCACGTTAATTTTATAACTCGAGAGCGCGTGTAAAAAAGTGACATTGAGTAAACGGGCTTTGACTGTTATTCCGGAAACTCATTCTGATCGTGTGTAAACTGTTTGCGTAGAAATATTGAAAGTTCATGGTGTGAGCGGCAAATGGCGTTGTTATGATAGACGAAACTTTAACAATTGCGTAATTTGCCACAAGGGACTATTTTTTTTTGTATTGTTTCGATCTTTCGACTCACATGTAAGGAAAGTATTGAAGTTTTTTTGAATTTATTCGCAAGAGTGAATTTGGCATTTTGAGAATTGGGAAATAAAAGAGGTCAGTGTTTAATTGTCGAATTATCGACACGGAGAATCGGGATTGCGTCGACAGATAATAGATATTGTGAAGCACGCAACAGGCTGTAACTGCGTACTGCGTAGTAGGCTCCGAACCGGGTGGTACGTCGCGGATTCGCAGGAGCCGAAAGGGAAAGCAGGTGAGAGGCCAGGTGGTGTTCCCTGTTCAGGGTGCACCCGGCCCGTGCGCGTCCGCGACAGCTGCAATTGCAGCGAGCGAACCTTTACATCCCTTTTCGTGTCCTAACCTGTCTTCAAGACAAGAGGATACGGGCTGATAAAGAAACCGTATGTTACTCTCCATAAAAAGCATCTCACTCTTTCCTGAAGCTCGTCACTTCCATTGGCAATAGTCAAATCCCCTCCAACATCCGAGCGAGAAGCAGCGTTTTCGAGAGCAGGTGGAGAGCGCTCCTCTCGGCCTCGGAATTAAACTGCAGCTATCTTCAATCCCAAAGGGTCACGTGCTATCTCCTAATTAGAAGGACAGGTGGCGAATCGCTAAAGATCTCTCGATTCTGCAGCTGTGACTGGCAACCTGCTCGGGCGAAGTGGGTGAAAAAATGAAGAAATTGGCATCAGTTGTTTCAAGATATCGGGGCTGGCTTTACACCGCATCTGCAGGTGCAACAGGTGACGGCGACTCCCATTTCGCACTACGCAATGTTTCAGGCAATTTCAACCCGAAAATTCAAAACAGTTTCGCAACTTTTAAATAAGATGCAAAAAATCATCCAATTTCTTGAAAGACTATTTTGCTGCTTATATCTAAAATTGTGGCATTGGTTGAATTTACTAAACAAGGACAAAGAGAAATTCATTCATGGATCGACAATGAGCGTTCCGCTGGCAAATAATGCTCGATGCCCGAAAATCGGACGTGGGTCTAACGGTGATTTCACAAGGTGCAAAACACTTTCGCAAAGGCAGGGATTCTTTCAACACGATGATGAGAAATTCCGACAATATACTCTCGATTAGGTCCTGTGAGAACGGAATGCTCATTCTTGATTTCCTCCCAACAATAAACATCGTCCTTGAAGCAGGCTGACTAGAAATTTTTCGATGTAGCACGTGGAATTATTAAGAGCGCAGAGTTATCTTTAGAAATTCGTGAAAGATTATTCCGGGGAGGAGCTTTAAATTTTAAAACCACACTCGGATCGGAATCTCGCAAGTTTCTGCGGCAGAAACTCGTTTTCGAACTATAATAATAGTAAAAGTCCGCTTTTTTTAAAAAAGGTCCGTAAAGTCCGTAATTTCATTCAAAAAGGATGGAAAGTTCGTAAATTGTATACGATATAATTTGGAGAATTTTCAAGAAATTACAAATCATTGCAGAAATTCAATTAATTATTTTCAAAAGTAATAAAATTCTTCACAGACATTCAAGTATTTTCAAAAATTATCCTCAATTCAATGATTTTCAATATCTACTATTTTTATCAAATTTTCCAAAAGAATTCAATTATTTAAAAAAAAAAAATTAATAAAATTCTACACAAACTTTTAATTACATATTTTCAAAAAATTATAAAAATTTCACAGGAATTTCATTATTTACAAATTGTTTTATAAACTTCTTCGCAATCATTCAATTATTTTCATAAATAATAAAACTCATTGCAGAATTTCAATTATTTTTAATACAATTTTAATGAAATTCTTCGAAAAATGTAATTATTCTTAAAAATTTTATTAAAAGTCGTCAAAAGAATTTAGTTATTTAAAAATTTATTGATAAGATTCTTTATGAGAATTCAATTTTAAGAATAACATGCAACTATTCAATAAATAATTGTTATTTTTGCATTTAAATAATTGAATCTTAGTAAAATTTTTTCATAAACATTGATTTAAAAATGGATTTCAGTTAAAATTTTAGATTATAATTAAATTTTAAAAGGGTTAGAGCGTAAAATTTTATAAATAATTAGATTTTGAAAAGGTTTCAGATAAAATTCAGTAAAATGTTCTTTTATTTGACTTGGACTAGTTATATTTCTGTCAGTAATTGGTCCGTAATTTTTGATTTTTGGTCCGCAAAGTCCGTATTTTTAAATACTTGAACTGGTTCGAGCCCTGTAATGTTAATGCAGTCGCGAGGCAAAATTATCAATGTCGCCTATGACCGTCCTAATTCTAGAGACTACTAGAACTAATTTCCGAAATTAGCACTGATTGCTGTGGTTTGGAAACCCTTAGAAAATTCCAGAGCCGATTTGGCCAGGGTCACTGGAAGCAAAAACGAACCGTGCCAAGAATTTGGCATCCTCTCTCTTTCTCTCTCTCTCTCTCTTCGAAAGGGGAACGAGACTCTTTTTTTTCGTATGACCAATTGTGGTCGAAAGTATTGCCCACACACGTACTCCGAAAGTTTGTACGCTAAGTAAGCCATGCGATTTTTGCGAGGCATTAGAAATAGTTTGACCGTGAGTGTAGAAAAAAGAAAAAAAAAGTGGAGGGGTGGGGCCGCTGACCGAGTCGAGGACACAAACCAACACAAAGTGCTTTCTAACTTCTAGACTATCGCTTCACTAGAAATAAAACCCGTATCCGGATGTGACGTATCGATTATAACCAATCGCAAAAGCACCTTCTCGTGGGAAAGAAAACCTGGTGGGGAAACAAACCTATTTTTGACCCCTTTACCTGCTTCGAATTCATGACTAATTTATTTTTGCTCAACGCATTGCTTTATCTAATTTTATATTAACATTTAATTATAGAGCAATTATCATTTTTAATTTGCATGCCTTCTTGTGCCTCGATTCCATTTCAGGTTAGGGACTCATGAATATTCTCCAAATTTCAATTGGTGGAATATTCATTTTGTCGAAATTCACGTAACCAAAAGACAGTTTAGCGGACTGAAGGCAAAGTTTGTAATATTCAAAGCTACTTTGTTGCACAAAATAATGTAGAGTTGTCCATTTAAATGCAGCTTGGAAATTCAAAAGGAATGTTTAATTATTGCATTTGGCTACTTTTTCCACAACTCTATGCTTAGTAAATTTATATTTAGTTTTGAAATTTGTGTATAGGTACCAGATTAGTGTCTCCCACACGCTTTGTCGCGCTTTGTCTAAAACATCAATTTTCTTTCTTGCTATATTTATATTTATTCTTGTTTTAAATAATTCGGTCGGTCCCTTTGAGTATTACAATTTTTTTTTTTTTTTGCATTTGACTGTAAGTCACTAAAATGACTTTCGGTTAACGAAAATAAAAATAACAGCTCGTATTAAGTAATAAATTTGTTAAAAAATCCGACTGTTGATTCAGTGGAAATTGTCAAAAAGTTTTTGGGGTGGAATATTTGCACTTTCTCCTCAGCCAAAGCAAAGCCATTATTCTCCTGTTCCGGTGTATTTCTCTCTCTCTCCTTCTTTTTCTCTTCCCACTCTCTTTTTTCGTCTCAAGTTTAAGAAGCAACGAGCGAGCGAGCCAGCCAGCCCGGTGAGCGAGTGGGGGTAAAGAATGCCTGAAACCGGAGCAGATGTCCCCCAAATGTTCCTGGAACAAGGGTGCACATTCAAAGGGCCCCTTTTTCTATTAGCGATCCGCGACAAAAACGAAGGGTGGGGTCGAAAAGCTCTGTCCCATTCACGAAACTATCACTGGGGTTGCAGCAGCAGCAGCAGGACCGATTTGCTGAGAATCCGCGAAAAGATCCCCTCCCTTTTTGACTTTTTTCGTTTTGTAAACATGGTCCCGAATTGTCATTTTCGTCATCAATTCAGTGATGACAAATTGTTGTGTCATATTTTTACTATTAATCAAAATTGTGGGATGGTAAACAATTTGACTTTTTTGAAAGCAACAGTTGGGTTCATTTTCAAGTTTCAACTAATTTTATGTTACAACATTGAGTGTTACGTAAATGAAATTTGAGACGAAGAAACAATTGGTTGAATGTGGGGGTAAAGTGGTGGGACCAATCGCTCGCGCCTGCGCACACACTAAAAATTGCTATACACGCTCGCCAGGAATTCGCGGAGCGGTGATTCTGCTTTTTGTTTGCCAGTTATGCGCCGCGACCAAAGTTGTATTTTATTTTTGGCCCGAATGGTAAACACCTTGCTCAGAGGAGGCGCCGCCCTTTGCGTCCACTTTTCTCCTCTCTGCCCGTCTCTCTCGCTCATTTGCTTTGCTATTGCCTTTACTCTCCCTCCCAAAAGCATCTATCGAATCGTCTCTGTGCGGCCCAGATAAATCGGGGACTCACTTCCAGGAATTGCCAGGTAGACTTTGGCTTGCTTTGGCTTCAGCTCGAATAGCTCAGGCGCTATTGTCCCCTCAGACTCCGAACTCCTAATAGGCCCTCAAAATGAGTATTAAAAAACTCCACTTCCACTGAAATGTTTATCAGTTTATGTTGATAAGAATTCTTCTCTCCTGATAAAGGTCCGAAAAAGAATCGAAACAAAATGTTCTCTTTGTAAGAATAATAATAATAATACAATATCGTAATTTATAATTTAAAAATTTAATTACTTTTATTTAATACATTTTTTGAAATGTATAATTTTCGACCTAACGCACCCTAGATAATTAACTCGAGTAATGGAGAAATAATGGTCTTTATCAGTCTTTTGTCTTGAGATTATAAGGGTCGAAAGAAAAGTCTTCCGGCCTCGACGACCACCTGTTTTAACTTGGCAAGTAAACTACGCGCTTCTCAGGAGGGCAGCTTCAATGTCTATTCTGTTAATCTGATGGTCTCAAATGGACAGCTGGTGCCAAACAGTTGTTGATTTTACTTAAAAAAATTCGATAGGAAGTGATTCTACCAAAATAAATATTTAACGTTACTAATCGTATCATTTATTAACAAGTAAATTTATGTCCGTACTTGGATCCCCTAAAGAAAGGGATGGACAGAAAATTATAAGTTATGATTATGACAGTTTTACAGTATTATAAACAAAACCCATAATTTTTTGGCGCCTCACACACATTACATTTAAATAATTGTCTAAAATCGTTATTTCCAAGTGATTGGTTTTTACATTTGAATAGATCTCGGGAAGAGTCTTTATTTTATTCACAAACAGAATTGCATAAAGAATCTTTGCATTTCTGTGAGTTTGGCGAACAGCCGGCAGACACATTCCCTTCCATCAGCAATAATTTGGTTACAGAACATAAAGAACAGCAGCTGTGCCCGTTTCAGTTACAGAATTATCTTTATTATTCTATTTAATATACCTTCAACTCTAAAATACTCCTTTTTATACTAATTCTTTTCCAGTAGTTTTTGATAATTTACTTTGAATCTAATTGACGCTTAACAATGTAAAAATGCAGATTCAAATTCACATCACTGAGGATAATTTGTACAGAAATTGATTTTTTTGGAACAAGGACAAGACAATTAGTGTCCTTTCAGGTACGTCTTTATAACGTGAATTTACAATTAGAAGCAGGTAGTACGCAGGTACGATGACAATCGTTTGCGTGCAAACGAAAACAGACAAATGTCTCTCTTTCTTTTATTTTCTCCTTCGACACCACCTGCTCGCTCAAGTCCCACGACACGACCCGTCTTCTTCCTTTCCCATTACCTCAAAGTGACGTAAAAGACGTAAAATTATTTATTCAAAAAACAAGGATATTTATTTTGAAAATAAACTCAATTTCAATGCAGTGAAAAGTACAATGAAGTACTTTTCAATGAAGGGCAAGAAATAGCTAGTTGAATAAATTTTTTTCGCAAGTGAAAATGATTCATAGCATTCAGTGCATGCTCGATTTCTTTATACGAAGACAGGATATCCGAGTGGCGATAGACGCGAAGCCGGAAATAGAGGAAGTTTTTTCTCTCCCCTTTGTGAATCGCGTACTATAGCTATACACTACACACTACATAGTACATAGTACGAGCATGCGCAAGCGTAAGACCTCTTCTCCCCTTTCCACTGCCTTTCCATCGAGTACTTGAAGAAGAAGTGACTTTCCGTTTCTCTGGCGAGTACTGCGAGCAGTTTCTGCCTCTCCCTCTTCTTTCCTTCGTCAATGAAACAAAGACTTCACCGACTTCGTTACGGTCCGAGTGTCGGACGATTCCGAGTGTAGGCCACGGTACGTTGCGTACGCACGCGTACATAACGCCGATCTTACAATCTAGTACATTCACGGTCTGTGAGTCTGTACCTTGAACCCCCCTCTCTCTCCCCATTCTTCTTTTTCTTCTCTCACCCTTGTCCTTGTTTGTGAACATTCTATGTATCCCTTCTGATTGTCTCGACGAGACTCTCTCCACATTATGATCGCACTTTTTTCCATATCCCATTCACGTCTTGGTAATGTTGAGTAAAAAAACTCTTTCCTACAATTTACAGCATTTTTTAATTCACTGTTTTCCTCTTATCATTGGATCGGGGGAAAAGTACGTTGCTTCTAATCTGACGGACCGAGTTCGATTCTCCTCGTTTTAATTTTTTTTGAAAGAAATGTGTAAATTATTAAAAATTAGAAAATAATCAACTATAAACGTTTCGGCTTTTCTAACTCTGTATAGAAAACTGAAAAATTGATAATTCGGCCTTGGAGCTATTTTTAAATACATAATATATTGAGTGTATTTCGTTATTCCAGCAGGGCCGCCTTGTAAATTACCAGTGGCCCCATAGGAGAAATTTAAAACAATTTGTTGCTAAAGATGAAAATAAAAATTTGTCCATATTTAAATTGTGTGTTTATCATTTGGCGTGATATCAGTTGGCTTTTGGCCTCCACGGGTTCTAAGTGGAGCAGATTTTCCCACGAGAGCGTTATCGTGCACGAGCCTTTAGCGCCGCGACTCAAGGAAATTACGTCACCCGCTGGAATTAACTTGGGAGTGAAAACGATTCGTTTTTAGACAAACCTGTTTTACGACTGCTTTCGCACAATAAATACAGCACGATGCTCAACGAGACGACGATCCCTCTCTTTTTGCTTATCGGCCCCCCGCTCGCCCCGCTCTCACCCCGCTCAACCCTCCGTCAGTTGCTTGAGCTCTACTCAATATATATATAGGTATATAAGCGACTGTGTCGGCTCTTTAACGAGCGTGGCTTTAAAAGTTTAAAAGGAACGCTCAACTGGAGACAAAGTAGCAAACCAAGTACGTGTATATGCGATATACGAAAGATTGTGTGCTCTCCCCCTTCTAAGTTAACTTGGACCAGACATGTGCAGTGGATTCCTGTCCCCTTTTGGTAATTTGCATTCACGCTATGAGAAAAAATATACGACTCGCTCGTTGAGAAGTTTTGGATTCAACTCGACTGACGGGCCTCGAAATGCGTATCAAGCGAATTAATTAACGGTCTTTACGATCTATCCTCGTAATAAATCGCACGATTTAGTATCGGGCGTCTACTGTAATTTTAGGGTAATTGACATTGATTCTTTGTCAGGAGGAAATTGAGTCACAAATTACGTGATTCTTCGACAGGGGTACTTTTTCATTCTTTGCACTTGAACAATTAATTTCAATTTCTAATTTTCTGACAACTTTACTGAAAGTTGAAACTGAATCAACTTTTCGACCTTACTATTTTGAATTAAATATTTCATAACAAAGGAATGTCAAGGTAAAAATAACAATTAGACAGTTGGTACGAATATATTTGACCTACTTTTTTCCAAAATATGTAAAAACGGGATTTAGATTTTTATTCTCCCCTCCACTAACCTGGATTAAACAGATGTTCAAATGCGACAAATAATAGTTGGAAAAAGGAAGAAAAACAAAGGGATGAGGAGAATAGAATCGAAAAAATTAAAAGGTAAACAGTATTATAAAATGGACCAATTTTCGATTGTTACAGAGGTGGGAGCAGCTGGTGGTTTCAAAACTGAAGTGGGAATTATCGGCAGTGACACCGGGTGACTTTCTTCTTCACATTCTTAGGCGCTTGCCGGTCGATCATCAAGTATGGGACACCACGATGATCTTGAGGCATGCCCAGACATTCATTGCACTTAGCGTTAGGGGTAAGAAATCATTTATCTTATTTGTCACTCTAAAAATACTTTTGCACATGTTTTTTTTCAACAAATAGAAGAATGGAGTGTAGAAATTTAAATTTTACGCAACGGACGACATAATCTAAATTTTCGAGAATGGCTTCTTGGAAATGGTTAATTTATTCCGTTTAGAATGTGTTACATGGAATACTTGTGTACACTGTTTGAAGTAACTATAGTCAAGTCGGAAAAAATTTCAACTCTATACTTTTCTCCGAGCAGTAAATCTTGGAAAAAAGATTTTCGATACACAGAACAAAGCAAGATATCGGATCACACAATTCGAATCCCGTTACTCTTTTCTCGCGCAAGTCTATTTTTAAAATATTCCTGTCCGAAAGTCGAAATGGCAAGTTTGCAGATTTGCTTCGTCCTCTGAATCTTGATTTTCTAAATTCGCAGAAAGTTACGCAAGTGAAACTTGCTTCTTATAAATATATTAAAGCATCGTCAGCATCGTCAGCATCGTCGACTATATTGTTGTGAATCGCAGATCCAAACAGGAGGGTGAATTAGAGATATAATAATATTTGTCTGCAGTCGACTTCTAACAACCTTAGCTTTCGATTAATACCTCTTGCGAGCCGGGCAGCAGCGAATTAGAAATCTTTTCGGCGAAATAACTAGCTGGAGAGGCAGAGGCCGCACTCGGGACCCACAAACAGGAACCCCTCGGGGCCTCGGAAGATCGCAGTTTTAAATGCCTCAACGTCTGTGGCGGACTGCCCGCTCTTGTTATTACAGAGTCGCGGTGGCAGAAACTGGCGAGGACCGGGTCGGGCCCAGTGGGTTGGCAGACCTGCTCCGAAATGATTGTTTCTCACGAAGCAAACTAGCCACCCGACAGCGACAAGCAAACCAAATCCCGCTCTGGGTCACGGATAACGATCAAAGTACGAAACCGAGGCGCCTCAAGAATTTGCCTACAAACGACCTCCTAATTGAGTTTTTACTCGCGGCCATCTTGTGCAACTTTTACTCAATCAAATTGTACTTGCACAAGAACGTCATTTTCCCCTCCCTTTCATCGTCAAAGTTGAAAAACGTATTTTCTTATTCTTTCTCAAGCAAGGTTGCCACGCAACCCTGTCAAGTTTTGCGATGGTGGATTTTCGTCTACGCAAATTAACGGTGACCAAGCGTGCCTTGAAATAAAAATATGCGCATCCGTAATTGAGTCTCACTCCCGTATCCGATAAAGAGTATAGTGTTCGACCGACTGACGCCTCATCAAATTATTTCTGATTTCTCCTTCCGGTTCGCCTCGAAATTATGCAGCAATTGGCCACGTACGAATAGTAAAAAATAGACACAGTAATCGACCTCAAAATAAATAATTTACCTCTCATTTCGAGCACATTAAAAGAAATTTTATAAATTAATTAAATGATGCACTCGAGTATCAGAAGCAGCGAAAGACTATCGAAATTGCTTCCGCTCGTATCTAAACTCGTGTGAGAAGAGAATCTGTTTTAGAGATAGAGGGTGATTTAAAGAGCCCACATCTTATCGTTTCGGTGACACTTATATATGCCACATTCCTCACGTATCTTTTAACTCGTTGCTTCTGAGTGCAAAAAATCTATCTCACGGATCAAGTCAATATTGCACTTTAAAAGTAAACTCGACAATTTAATTTTTTCGGCAATTCGGCGATATTATCGCCGAATGAAAATTTATCATTAATTCCTGTAATTGTAAAAATATCGGTATTTATTAATTTCAAGATAAGCCGAAGAGAAGAATTATTGATATTTGGTAAATGTAAAATTAGTAAATTTATAAATTTATTATTTAGTAAATTCACCAAGTGACAATTATTAATTTTTAATTATGAAAGGAATGCGAGTTGGCGACAAATTCAAGTCATATTTCAACGAGAGACGAGATATATATCACTTCTAGGGAAATATGGTGCTCTGGGCTCACATATCGCATATTTGCACGTTACTCACAAGCATTAAGTGTTCCCCACAGACCGTTGTGGAAAAAGGCGGCGGCTCTGAAATAAGCCACAGGTAGCTATATATCAGTATATTGATGCCTATAAGTAACCGAACTCAAAACCACAAACCTAAAGTCGCTAACGTAAAATTCTTCAACTGTCATTAAATTCACATTTATTTTTCCACCACGCAAAAAGAGATTCACTACTGTTTGAAACTGCTTTAACTCAACAATAAAACTCATATTCAACTTTAAAATATAATTTCAACAATCTGCGAGAAGAAAAAACTTTGTTTGAAACTGCTGTAAAATCAACTACATTGTCGTCGTTTGCTTTAATATGGACCAAAAATCGCTAGAGAAAAAAATTTTACCTTCTTTATTGCCTTTTAAGGTGTTGGCCAAAATTGAAGATTTTTCAGAGACCTTGTAAAATTGGGGTTCTCGCAGGTTTTCAAAAAGAAACCTATATAGTTTTTCTCCAGGTAGAAAAATTCCCGTGAAAAAGTGAAATTGAACTTCAAGTTTTGCTTTTGTGAGGCTTTTGACAAAAAAAGGATTTACCTTTCACTTTGAGTGTGACTCATTTTTACCTTTAGAGATTTACTGCTCAGTGTTAAAAATTTTCAAGGGCCTTACCACCATTTGCGAATGGTTCTCAAATTTAGAAAATTGAAATATAGTGAGAAATTTAAAAAGAGACTAAAACATTTAATTTGTTCCCTTTTTTGCAGAATTCAAATTTTTGATGTACACTCCGAGTATAATTGCCGCTGCCAGTATCGCTGCCGCTCTTCACGGTCTCGATTGGACGCGAAAAAGTGGTTTTGGACTCTCCTACCTCCTGGATGAACTTACCCGCATAACCGCTATCGAACGAGTGAGTATTTTATCTGTTAATAAACGTCCACATGAAGAAAAAATGGCAGACGTGACGAATTCCAAAATTTAAAATATTTACATTCATCACACAATAAGTATCACATGCCTTTATTAATTCAGATGTGGGTATTATCACAACACCCCAATTTTTTGTACGCAAACGTTTAACAAAAATTTACTGAAATGGGTATTTTTATTTATCTTAAAAGTCTGTAATTTGAAAGTGGAGAAAACTGAATAGGCGGCGTAAATGTGTAAATGTGTAAATGATGGCGTGTGAGATTAAAATTGCATTTTAAAAATTAGGATTGTGTGGTGTGAGTAAAAAAGGTGGTGCGAAAAGGAGCCATTCATGAGTCTTGGCGACGAAGAACAAAAAACATCGCGGGAAGAGAATGATCGAGAAAGAAGCGTGGAGAATATGAAGGAAGAGGGCAACAGGTGTCGGGCACATGTTTTCGCAAAAACCACCAGCTCGCAAATCTCTCTTTCTCTCTTTCTCTCTCTGTCTTTCTTTCTCCCTTTTAGTTCTGTCGAAGATTCAACAGGCGTCTCTAGAATCTACGATAGGTCTTCTTGATGCCCTGACGGTATAAATAAACCCAAACGAATGGACTTGGCATGGGGTCCATGCCCCATAAATGCAATATTTTCTTCAGACTTTGCCCGAGACTCAAGAGCAGGAAGTCCTTCCTCTCTTTTAGACGTTTGCTGCAAAAAAAAAGTATTTTAAAAAAATAATAATAAGACTTCCTAGAATAATCAAGGCTGGGAAATATTTAGGAACGATGACAACTTGCAATAATATTTGCTCTCTCTGGAATTTCTCAAATCTGCCATTTTTTACACATTTTTAATTAAAAGAGATGGAAATTTCTCTCTCTATCCCAAGTTTTAGACTGCATTTTAGCTTCTCTGTCGAAAAAAAAAGAAAAAGGGTTCAGAACTTTATCAGGGTTGCTACAAAAATTTAATTTTGTTTTTCCCTGATTTCTAGACAAAATTTTGTCTTTTTAACAAAGTATGAAAAATTCAAATTTTCAAAGATTTTAATTTAAAACTTTTATAAAATTCAATTATTTCCAAAAATTGCAATTATTAGTAACTTCTCCAAAATTCAATTATTATCTCTAACTGAAAATCATTTATAAATCTTATGCATAATTCTATCAACAAATTTTTAAATAAATGAATTCTTTCGACGCATTTTAATAAAATTTTTAAGAATAATTAAATTTTTCGAGGAATTTGATTGAAATTTTATTGAAAATAATTGAAATTCTGCAATGAGTTTTATTTTTTTTAAATAGATAATTAAATTATTGCGAAGAATTTTATTAAAAAAAGTTTCAAACAATTTTTTTTTTTTGCTATTCATTTATAAAGATAAGTAATTGAAATGTTGACAATTTTTTTTGGATTCTTTGAAAATAAGTGATGAATATTGTTATTTATGAAAATAATTGAATTTTACAATTAATTTTGCTATTTATAAAGATAATTTAAATGTTGACGAAAATTTTTTAAACATTTTTGAAAATAATTTAATTTCTGGAAAGAAGTTTAATATTTATTAAGATAGTTGAATTCTTTCAAATAATTGCGTTAAAATTTTTAAAATTGAAACTAATTTCAACAGAATTGAAATTAAAGTTTTTCAAAAAAGATACAGAAATTCAGAATTTTCTTATAAATTCTAAAAATCTAATTTTTTCTCAGTAATTTTAATAAAAATCCCTGACTTTCGCCTGACCTGTGGCAACCCTGTTTATGATAATTATAAACAATTTTTTATCATCAAATACTAATTATTAATAGATTTAGTTCGAAAAGTTGTGACCTTGAATTATTGTTTGTTTTGTTAGCGGAACTCTGCTTAAATTAATCGCATAGTTTCTTTTTCATAAAGAAAGCAATAATTCTTTCTCCACTCATTGACTTTTTTTCCCTTAAAATTCGATTTCCCGGAAGAAATAATAACTCGAGACAAAGTAAAAGCGAACTAATGTCATGCTTTTTTATAACAGGATTATCTCCAAGGATGTCTGGGTCAGATCGAGGAAATGGTCACAGAAGCGAGGGGCGGCAACGCTCACCAGGTGTCTGCAGCAGCATCACAATCCTCAGGCTCCATGGCGTCACAACAAAGGCCTTTGGGGGACCAGACCTCTAGTCAGGACAAGATTTTGGAGCACGAGAAAGCTGGCACGCCAACAGACGTTCGAGATGTTCACTTCTAAGACTCGAAACAAAAATCTTGTCCTGGCAGGGACTTTTCTTCAAATTTATTCCCATCGGGGGAGATTGTGAAAAAATTGCGAAAGAGATTGAAGCCGAGGGTGGTGTGAATCACAATCGAAAATTTAGTGCACACAAAAGCAACGCCTTCTGGATCGTGATTGGTTCGTGGTGGTTTCAAACTTTTCTCAAAGAAAAGTTTCTCAATTTCGAAGATTCCCAACAAATCGACGGCCGTAAGATTTTTTTTAAATTGTCGTCGGAATGAAACTAAAACCAAAAAAAAAAGAAAAAAAACATTTTGCGAGGCAATTTTCTTTGTTGAAATGAAAAATCGATCATGTGGGAGGCGTTCTGGGGGAAGGCAATGCAATACGCTTTACACATTAATTAATTAAGTATACTTAATTTTTAGCCGACGATTATTATTATCTGTATCACGGTCAAACTAACGAGAAAGCGAAAAAGAAAAAAAAATCATTAATAATCGAGAAAGCGAAAAAGAAAAAAAAATTCATTAATAGTCGACATATCGAGTCATTTAGCGCGTGTATATATAAAAAATATTAGGTAGGCAGGAAGCAACGAATTGATAAGTTTATCAGCATTGTATTTGATACTATTGTTTATCTGCGTAAACCTTTTCTTTTTGTCCGCTGATATTGAATTTTAATCCCGGAAATTTAAAAGCTGAAACTGCAAATTCAAAAATTGAATTTTCATCTCTCAGGATTTTTTCAATATTTTTAAGTGTAGCTGTAAATCCGATAATTTGGCTTTCTAATTTCGAAATTTGAATAAGCCGAAGCGCAACAACGAATGTATTAATGTGTGAGTGAAGAGATCCATTACCAAATCAAAGATATTTCCAGTCTATTCAGTTTTATTTCAAAAGTATTCCGCCTTTTATTTTCTCTTCTCGAAACATGTTCATTTTTGCTTTTATACTTGTAAAACGAGTTGAACGAAGCTTGTGGAAAATTTCCTCAATAAATTCTACTTTCCATATTACATTCAATTAATAAGACTCTTTACTGTAAAATAGCAATCGTATATAATATATAAATAAATATATATATATAGAAAAACAAAGGAGAAAAAGAAAAAAAAATTGTTTGCAAACGAAACGCAGAAAATTTTTGTAAATACACGTCAAATTGTAAGAATGTAACTGTAAGAATTAATATATAAGTAAATCTACACTTGTAAAAAAAGGAATGCGATTGAGATAGCATATTGCGTGAGTGAGAACAATTTTTGAGCGTTGTTTTTTTTTAAGTATGTAAAAAGAAACCCTCACGGGAACCGGAGTGCGAGAAACAAAAAATATTTCTTAGTACTTAATTGAGAAAATGACCAACATTTTTTCCTAATTTTAAGCATCGAATGGCGTAGATTTTTAAGCAAAAGAGCAATTTTTTTTCGTTCTTTGTGCTCTTCTCCGATGCGCAAGCAGCAATTCATAGTCAAGTCTTAGCAGCGCAGGAACCACAATAGACTGGTTAGCAATTAAATTTACACGCTCGAGTTGTTTTTCAATTTGTATGTTTACAAAAAATTATTTTTATTTTTAAAAAAATATTTTCTTATGCAAAATTATTTTCTCATTAAAAAAAAGTTCCAAAAAAGAAAAAATTACATTTAAAAAAAATGAAAAAAAAACTTACAATAAACTGATGACTCAAAAAAGAATAGACATCAATAAATTGTAAAATGTAATGTAACCTTAGAAACAAAAATACCTAGTTTCATAGTAAAAACCAAGTTTCGATGAAAAGTATTTTTTTAAAATTATGATTTCTCCTTAAAAAACGAATTTTCATTTTCAAAAAATGAAAATAGTAATTTATTTTTTATTTGTCAAATATGTAAACAGTTGAAAACTGTTCATTATTGACCTTATTTATAAAACCAATAAATTACATCGAAAAATACTATAAAAGATTTTTCATCTGAATAAAAAAGACAGCAACTCGAGTTTCAGTAAGGCGTTGCGCTCGCGAACACAACAATTCTGTGCAATGATTTTTGTTTTTTAATTCACCAAAGTGTTAGAGATTTTCGACTTTTTTTGTCAAATATTCCGAAAGATGATGATTGGCTTTTTTCGGCTATTACGTAGCGAGCACGACGCCACGATAAAAACTAGTTAGTTCATAATTTTACTGTCAACCAAATTGTAGTACAATGAATAGGAATGAAATAATATAAAATATCTCGAGCACCGAGATCGCCGTTAAATATGTATGCTCTTTTGAATGGATGAAAAAAGAAAAAAAAAATGATAAAAAAAAGATGCAGCGCGTCACATCGCAGTTCATTGTTCTAAAAAATAAAAATTCGAGGTGTATGATTGTACTAAACTCGATTTATTTTCGGCAATAATTCCAATAATCGAATCGTGTCGCAGTTTGAAAATCGGGACTTTGGGTGGTTTTCGATCATCTGATTCACGTCTATTGAAATTGAAACGACGTTGATTAAGTATTGATGAAAATTGAAACGCGATTTTTCAAGATCTAGTCATTTAATTTCTCACTCATTCTTCTAATGTATTTCCCCTTCTCGCCCGTTGAAAAAATTCTATCCCACGCGTCAAGTGCCGACATTTAATAACAGCGACACGATTCTCGAAACTGCGATTACCACTTTTGCTCGTCTGCAAAACACTTGTAATTTGTTATTTTGTATTCTCATTGCATGGAAGTCAGTGTTTTGGAGAAGAGCTCGAGTTCTTAAAATTAACTAGATAAATCCAAAAAGGTCAAAGTTCAGTTCCAATTTTAGTTTTTTTTTTTAAATTTTAAAGTTAAGAGTACGCGCAGATCGAATATTTGTGTAAAGTGAGTTCTTTTAGTTTACAACGCAAGAAGTAAAATTCAACCGCTTACCTCAGATCAAAGGCGTCTTATAAACTGTTTGATAAAGTTTATAAAGAGAGCATTTGAAGTAATTCGAGCCCGAGACCAAGTAATTACGTTGCATGGTCTCGGGATTATGAAGTAATGATTTAAACTAAGTGGAGAAATCAGAACGAAAACGTTTCTTTACGTTTTTGTTGTTGTAGCTACTTTTAACTAGCCCACAGAAATCGTTTTAAATTTAACACATTCTAGCGTATCTTTTAAAGTTAATTCGCCACTATGTAAATGCCTGACATGTTGTACATATCTTGTGCGTCATAAAGGCGCACAGTCGATTCAAAATAAAGTATTCATATTTTATACAAAATCGATTCTTTTTTATCTATTTACCAACCTTTACAATATTTTATTTTATTGTCTTTAACAAGGACCGTTAAAAATTATTTTTAAAATATTAATAAAGAAAGTTTTAAAATCAAATTTATGTTATTGTTTTGTATTTCTAACAAGTTATTTATAATTATTAATAATTAACTAATTTTTGAATAATTTCATAATCAAAATTTTATAATTAATTATTATTGTTTATATTTTCATAAATTTTAATATAATTCTTCAAGAATTCAATTATTTTCTAAAATTTTAATAAGTATCCTTCGAAACAATTCAATTATTTTTTTAAATAGTAAAATCTTTGCAAAAATCCAATTATTTTCTAAAATTTTAATAAATTCTTCTAAACAATTCAATTTTTTTATAAATAGTAAAATTCATCGCAAGAATTCAATTATTATCCCAAATAATAAAATTCTTGGAAGGAATTCAATTATTTTCAAATATTTTAATAAAATTCTTTGCAAGAATTCAATGATTTTCAATTTATTAATTTTAAAATTGAAAATATTTAAGAAGAAAAATTATTTTTAAAAAATTAGAAAACTAAGAAGCAAACAACTTTAAACTGCGAACAGATTACCAAAATACGATTATTAACATAGGGGTCGTTCACCAACTACGTCACACTCCTAGGGGTGGGGGGTGTCAAGCAGTGTGTGACGAAGTGTGATGGAAAAAAAATTTTTTTGTATGTAAAAATGTGACGAAGTGGGGAGGGGGTAAAAATCAGTCCGAAAAAGCGTGACATAGTTTTTACTTAAAATGAATTTTTATACTACTACTACTATGCCTTTGCAGTCGAATGTCACATATCAATTTTGTCAGCAAGTGACCATGAGATAGTGATATGTGAAAATTAACGTTTTCGAATAGACCAAGCACCGTTAGCTCTTCTGAAAAGCGATCATGACATGACGGCGCTTCTGGAATCGCAATTTTATTTTGAAATTCTGGGCTACTTATTTCACGAACAAAAAGTTGAAAAAGAAGTTTAATAATAAGGATCTCAGTGCTCTTCTGATCTAAAAAAAGTTCCTGTCCTGCAAATATGGGGATTTTTCACTCACCATTTCTAGGCGAGTTTTTTCCGATAGCTTCAGAGGCCAGATACTTTCTTGGTGTTTAACGCAGAGGTAAGTTTGTGAGTAGTTAAATTCGACATATACCATGATAAATAAATCTCAACGTAAAAAAACAAGTAGACAGTACAACTGACGAATAGCAAGTAAAAAAAGGTTGCGCAAAACCGACCATACTTATATAGGTATCGCGCAATTTCCCCCTCCACTTAGTTGAAGAGAAGGGGAAACGAAACCATGATTGGTTGATTGGAGTGTGGTGGGAGAAATGTGACTCTCGACAGTATATAAATAGAGGCACAAACTGGTCAACTGCATTCGATGTTTGATACTTTCATCGTTCCATCTTGTCGACGTACGAACTTTATCTTCTCAAGAATGAGCGGCTGTCGTGGAGGAGAAAAACGAACCTCTGGATTTTTCTACGGAGAAACTCTTGATGTCTTGAAAATATTCCTTGAGAACGTAATCCGTGACGCTGTTACTTACACCGAACTTGGCAAGAGGAAGACTGTAACCTCTATGGATGTCGTCTTTGCTCTAAAACGTCAAGGCCGCACTCTTTATGATTTTGGCGGTTAATAATATTCACATCATTACTCAATTCATCATTTTAGAAAACAACCGACCCTATTCAGGGCCACAAAAGTTATATTTTAATTTACTTTTAACATCTTTTAGACATGTTTACAATAACGCTTTATACTTTAATGTAATTAATTAAAATAAAATATAAATTAAAATTAGTAATATATTAAAATTTTCTCAAATACATTAATTAGGAATGCGTTTTATATAATTAATTATAAATATTACGCTTCTAACAAATTAATTTATACTTTGGTGAACCATTATCAATCCATGGCTGCGACCATACTTCCAAGGTACATTTGTCCTCTTTTCCACCTTCTAATTGAGGACAATTTTTAATTCCGGTTCTACAGATACTAGCTGCGAATGTTAAATTAATTCTGTACATTATTCCAGAGACAACTTGTGAGGTAGCTCTGTTAACCTCAATAATAATAGGTTCGTATGTTTTTTGTACAGTTCCGGAATATTCTTTTCTAGCAAGTTCTATAAACTTCAAAATGTCCGGTTGGTAAACATCAATTCTGCTTTGTCCACCTACCTGAAAAAGAATTTCACAGGTAAGATTGACAGGGGCCCAGGGGCTTAAAATTTTGAATGATTAATGAACTTTGTACAATAAATTGTACTTTTAATATATTATTCTATCTAAAATTTCCAACTATGTAGTCGCAGTTTAAGAAATTTTAACACTTGTAAGAAAAAAAACTTGATTGTGATAAATTTTTACCATTTTTACTAGCCCATAATATCGAGAATTAACATTAAAAATTTTTAATTTACGTTTTTTTCCAGAAAAAAAATTTGATTTACCGATCAAGGAAAATATTTTTATTAATTATTTTACGACGCTTTTTTTATTGACAAAATTTATTAAAGTAAATAATATTTAGAGTAAAAAACTTACAATAGGCGATGATAAATTCCTTTGTACTAGAAGTAGGACACAAACAATTAAAAATGAAAAACTTAGAAAATTGGCCATATTTACAGTTTATTTGGTAAAATTATTTTACTAATAATTAACAAGGAAGAATTATAATCGCCTCGAATGCGAATGAGGGGAATTTTTCGATTAAAACTCTTCTATCTAAAACAGATGCTTTTAAAAATTAAAATCATGATTACTTAATATTTATAAACTCTTTTTTCGCAAAAGATTAAAATCTTATCAGATCGTTTACGGGAAATTTCTTCTTTTACCTCAGAATCGATATTTTCGATAACAAATACATTGTTAAACACATTTGTAAATACCTGTTCCTGTTTATTGTTAAATGTGACATTTTAATATGAAAACTTTACTCCTCTCAAGTAATTTCTTTTTTATCACAAAGTTTATAAAATTCCCATGTATTCTTTTGTTTATTAATGCTTTGCAAAAATGCTTTTTAAAATTTTGTCTTCTATAATTTCAGATTGGAAATTAATGACAAAATTTTAATATAGATTAAATGTTTGCAAAGTTCTTTATTTTTGGAACAACAAAATTGACACAATTTTGATTAGATATTTGAGTGATTACGAAATAAATATTATAAATTGATAAAGTCCAAAATCAACCAAAGTCCGTTAATAATCAAAATAATAAAAGTCACATGAATATCAATTTATTTTAGTTCGATTTTGTAATCTTTATCAAATTTGAACAGTAAAAAAATTGTTTTAATTTCAAAATTGTACAATATTTGGAAAGAATTGTTTTTTGATTGGAAAAAAGTCAAGTCAAATATATGAACCTTTTTCACCGTCAATATATATTTCGAGTATAGGTTATATAATTTTTTACTCTACTGTACATTTTATTTTCTATTACATATATTTTATTTACATCTATAAATCTCTATCACATAATAGACATTCTTCTCAAAGTGAATTTCGAGTTTTGTTAATTGTATTCGAGAAAGTTACGCTTTATTTACAAAAAGTGCAGGACAATTTCACTTATTAAAACACATTTGTAATTATACAATTAAAATTTTCTGTAAAACCACTTTTATTCCGCTAATGTCGAGAATAATTTTAAAATTCTGAAAATCATTTGAAAATTGATGAATATCTTCATTTCGAAAATATTACTAGTAAAATCGGAAAAATATCAATGAATCTCAAGTAAAAAATTTCCCTTACGAGAGAAGTTTAACAATTTATTCTTGATTTACTTTTATCAACTCGTTTTAATTTTTATAAAAAAATTTTCACACTTTAACGAAGAATTTCACGTTTTTACTAATAGGGCAAAAAAGTGTAATTTTTAATGTAGTAATTACTATATTATTATTAATTTTTATTTTTTATTATTGTTATTATTTATTATTATTTTTAACAAATCTGGAGTTGTTAAGAAACTCGAGATTGAAATATAAAGTTCCTATTTTTTCTCGATAAATTATCTTAAATTCTAATAGCATCTTTTTCTTTAATTATATTTATTTATGTGAAAATAAAGAATTAAAATACACATTGGACATCATTGTCTAAATATCAAATTTTTTTTTCTTTCTCAAAATGTCTGAATAAAATGATTTTTCTAATTTGCTGCTGAAAAAAACTCATTTTTGAAAAACCCACTTTTGGCACATGATAATATTTATCGAACGAAGAAAATTATTCCTGAGTATGAGATTTGGGCACAAAGTTGTACATTGTACATAATTGAAGGAAAAAAACAGACATTTAATTGGACATAATTTGGAAAAATATTTAAAATTTGAAAGTAGAAAAATTAAAAAGATTTCTAATGAGAAATTATTTAGACGAATGATAAATAACACTTTGTTGAACAATAAACTGAAAAGGGCTAAAAGTTTAAATGAGATATTTTTGTTACTTTGAAACATTTTGGGCAGTTTTATAGAATTTTTTAAAAAATAGTTAGTAGAGAGCGAAGAATGTCAAAAATCACACACGTTCACCAAAATCGATATTACGTTTTGGTCCATAATCACTTTTATGACTAATTATATTACTTTATTTTTTATTGTGCATTTGGACGTTTTTTATGTACAAAATCCGTATATTCTCACTTTCACGGGTGTTCAGGACATTAAAATGCACTTACAATTAACCAACAAACATCGCATACAAAGAGGGTAGAAAAGTTTTTCTCTCAAACAAGGACAAACGTATTCCTAGTTCTGTTCTCTTTCAAACTGAATATGCTAAAATATTAGTTACGTAACATGTGCACAATATCTAATCGAGACATTTGAATCACTAGTTTCATAGAATAGACAATTTACTAGCTTGCTTGAAATCATTTAAACTTCCTTTAATTTTTAATATCTTTTAGAATATGAGAATTCAGTCCACTTTACAATTTCAGTTTCACTTTACAATAAAAGAAAAAGTTAGAAGTCGATTTTAAATCAATGAGAAAATCGAAAAATTTTCCAATTTTGAAAGAAATTGATTAGAAACAGATTTAAAAACAAACTAAAAGTAAATAAAATAATTCTCTAACTACATTTATTTATTTACACGACATGCGGAAAGAAATAAAATCTTTATCGAGATTCTCACTTACATGTAAAGAAAAAAGATCAACAGCAATAAAAATGAGTATTTTCGTAAAATAATGTCAATCACGCGGTAACGAAATAGTGCAAAAGATCATATCTTTGGTTTCATCTTAGGACTGAGAGTCAAATCGACGCTTTCAAATTCAAATCACATTTTCTTTTTAAATTTCGAATTTGAATTTCTCACTGGAAACGATTTTCAATATAATATATGTAAAAAGGTCGTAAAATTTGAACTTTCAATTTGCGAAGCTTCTGGTTACCTCGCTTCGGAGTATTTTTTCCCCCCGCTAACAATCTAATTCTATATAATTTCTTAAAACTAATCTTGTACTGCCTGGGAAATTAGCGACGAGGAATAATTATCGGAAGATCCACGAATTAACAGAGACTGGAAATTCCATGAGTGAGACTTTTTTCAAGAACAATGTGAAATTCACTGAGAGGCTCAAGAATTTGAATTAGGAACGTGAGCAACGTTGCGTTTCTGAGAAAGGAAAGCTCTTCGTACATTTCCACTGTGCTTCGTGCCTCGCTCATCGGACGCAGCATCGGATGCAGTAGTTGTTCTCTACAAAAATTAAAACTTGTGTAAGAAACTGTTTGGGAAAATAATAAAAAAGAAGAAAAGAAATTGAAAATTATTAAGAAATGTGCCTAACCTTGCGGATAGGCAAACGAACAACTGGAACTTTCCATCCTTTCCAAGGGTCTGACTGAAAGTGTTTATTTGATCGATCAAGTGGCAATAGCATCGCAAAATTGCGAATCTGTGACTGCTCTCCATGTGACCTCTTCTGTCTCTGCCGAGTCTCTGCGAGTACTGGTCCATTTCTTCAAGTAATGTCATTTCGAAATTCTCCTTCACTCGCACTGGGAAAATAAGAATAATAGAAATAATATTCTTAATCCAAGCAACCGAAACATCAAAATAATATTCAGTAAAGTTCATATGCAAACAGATTCAAAACATAAAATTTGCTGAAAAACAATATTGAACAAAATTTATTTTTTTATCAATTATTTCGATACTTACAAAAATAATCCCATACGAAAAAGTTGCGACCAAATATCCTCTGGTTTTTAAATCCAAAGAGAAAAATCTGTTCGAGTGATGGAACAAGACCGCCTTCTCCACAAAGTAAGGCAGTCAGAGATCCTTCCTGTGGATCCCTTCGATAATGAAATTTCACTATTGAATTCACAGCCTCTCCTAAAAATTATGCAATCGATTGTTAGTATTTTTACGAATTTCAGTTAATTTTCTCAACTGAAAATTAATCCAGAGTTGTCATTAAAATTTGTTTTTGTTTTTCCTTTATTTGCAGACAGAATTTTGACTTTTTCCCCAATCTCGATGAAACTTGAAAGAATGGTCAATTTATTATATTAAATATTAGTTTCATTTCTTTATTAATTTACCAGCAAATTTAAAAAATTAAAGAATTTTTCATTTTCAATTATTATTTTCAATACAATTTAAATGAAATTTCTCGAAAGAATTCAATTATTTGAAAATTTTTTGATAAATATTTTGCAAGAATTCAATGATTTTCACTACATTAATTTTAAAATTGAAAACATTTAAGAAAAATTATTAAAAAAGTTTAGAAAAAAAGAAAGAAACAAAAACTATTATTATTAATTATTCTATTAATATCAAAGATAGATTATTATTTTTATTAAATATTCAATTTCCATTATTGAAAAAGAAGAAAAACTTTTTAAATTACATCTAGAATTGATTTTAATACCAAGCATGTGTTGAAGTTCATTTTGAGACAATGAAGGTTTTCTGGGAATACTAGGAGATCTGCATCGTGGAGGAGTTGAACACGTTTCCACCAATTCCTCACTGTCGATACTCTTCGGAACTAAAGCTCCCACCAACAGTCTTTCCGTGGAACCGTCGTCTATACCGCGACCAAGCCATCGTCCACAAGGAAATTTAAAAGTGTGCCCCGTCACTTCGTTTCGCACCACAACGTGCTCGACCATCCACTTTGGAGACACTCCCGCATTGTCGTGGCCAATTCGCAAAGTCGACAAAACGCCCAGATTCTTGTGCTAAAAGGAAAACAGTGATACCTAGTTATTAGTGCATAAAATAAATAAATAAAAATATTAAATTTGGTATTAAATCAAAAACCTACATGAAAGACAAATTCGAGTGCTCCTCTCGGTATTGGAACAGGATTCGTCTCGCAGAGAGTGCCGGAAATCGCAATCCAACTATTGGCGGAAGTTGTCGCTGCGCTTGCCTTTCTGCTCGGAAATATTACGACCCTGTACGGTAATTTTGTGGAGGGATAATTATTAGTGAAGCAGAAGTAGTCAACAGCGTTCAGTGTCAATAGATGATACAGAAATTGCTCTTTTTCCTCTTCGCAGCGCAAAAATGCCGATCTCTTGTACTGGTTCCTGTTTTAATTTTAGCAGAATTATTATTTTCCAAAGTACTAAATTCAAAAATAAGAAATACAGCAATGATAAATTCTCGTCTTACCTCAACAATCCGCTATTAGTGAGAAGTGTCTTCAAATGTCGAGAGAGTAGCTTCTTCTCGAGCGCCAGTCGCACCCAAGCTCTGGCGTATCCAATGTGAGTTTTTATATCCGTCATCGCTTGAACATTTCGAATATCGAAGATTAAAGATTCGGGAAGAGGTCTTAGTTGTTCAGGACCTATTGATTTCCTTTCAACCGGCGTTCTACTCCTTTCAGTTCCTCTCGTCGGCGAAACGTCCGTTTCCAAAGCCAGGTTCGATAAGTCTAAGATTTCAGGAGAAAATTCATCAATTCTTCATCCCTTTCAAATACTTATTATTCAAACCAAAATGCATTCATTTAAATCCAGCAGGCAACTATTATTCTCAAAATCTGTTTATAAATTCAAACAAAAAGAAAACGAAAGCGAAATAATACATGAAAAAGTATTTTTATTATCAATAGGTGTATTAGATTATTAAAAATAAAAAAGGTAAATTGAAAAGTTACATGCACTTGACTATTTTCATGTAAAAATTGTCTAAAATTCAAAATCATAACTTGAGCAATAACAAAAATTTTCAATTCAAAAATTAACTGTAATTTACAATTTTTACCTTGTTTTATTAGCGTCGTCATGCAAATAAATACATTTTTACATAAATTCAAACGAAAAAAAAGGTAAATTTCACAAAACATATTTCCTTGTCACAAAAAAAATATTTCTTATTTGTACAATTATTAAAATAAAGATATTTTCCTAAATAAAAACAATCATAAAAATATTAATCTGTAAAGAAAATATAAATTAAATAGATTAGTTTGTTAGAAGATAAAAGACATGCCAGTAAATGAAAGTACAATCCACCAAAATGCAATTAAACGTGCGTGTTACAAGCCCAATGGAAAAATTTGTTAATAAATTTTCAAACTTTTGGTTTGAAAATGACGATTATTTTCAATATTTATTATTATTTATTTTGTCGTTTATGGAAAATATCATCGAGCAGAGAAACAAGTCTCGGTGAAGCCAAAGGCGACGGCTTACCGTTAAAATTGTTCTTGATATACGTAGCGATTTTATAAATGTTTTTCTCCTTTAAAGACGAAACGAAACGGTCCGTCAACCCAAAATAGTTAGTCGAAGGTTTCTTTGCTATTTACAACATAAATATAAACACAACAAATTAACAAAAAGTAATTAAATTAAACTTTAATTAATAATCATAAAATAATATAATAATAAAAATAAAATATTAATAACAGTCTAATAATTTATTAAAAATAAAAAATTTTTAATAAAATAAAGTAAAAATGAAAATTTTTTTCAGAAAAAATACTAGGAATTTTCGTAAAGAATAAAAAGATCGTTCCTCTAAATTCCAGAGCGAAAATTAATTTAAAACTAAAATAATTTGTCTGTAAAAGAAAAATATGTTAGAAGGCAGAAAATTAGTCAGAAGTAGAAAATAAAATTGAAATATACAGCTTTAAACATATTAAATATATAAAAAAATTTCGAAACTTTTGGAAAAGTTTGTACAATGTTAGAAAAGTTATTATTTCCATCGCCGTTAGCAAGAAGTTTGCGATTTTGTGAAACTAATATCTAAACATCAAAAGCGGTGCTTAACACTTAAAACTACAAAAAAGTGTGCAAATAAAACCGAAAGAAAGTTTTATTTTTTCATATATACAAATGTGCAAAGTTTTAAAACTCTTGAAATGAAAACAAAAAATTGAAAAGGTTAAATCCTTTCGATTTAAAGTCATGTCACACAAAAACTACTCATATTGCAAGTGAAATAAAACTAAAAGGATTGAATGTTGAGCAACGTACAGTCAAGCCGCTTCCGAAGCACGCACCAAGCCAACGCTGCATTTTCAATATCAAATTGAAATTTAATTTAACACTTAACGTAAAATGAGAGATTAATAATTACAGTTTAAAAACTGCGTTGACTGGAATCGTTTATTAATTTTTGTGTTTTATCATTTATAAATAAAAATGATTTGTGTGTTATGTTTGCAGTTTGCACTATGGATAAAATGGTAAAATTGTCAAAAGTGTATTTTCAATAAATGTAGGACATTTTTCTTCATAACAGAAAAGAAGGAAATGAAGAAATTTCGTTTACATACCAGGAGAGAGAAAATTCGCATCGACTGATTTTGAAGTATCGTTAGCGTCTTCCAGTTCCTGATACATATTGAGATGGGACCAAAGAGCACTCTTTCCCTGCTTGTTCTGTAAACCGTGACTCCAAACGCGTTCGAGCAAATCACAAAGACTCGCAACCAACGTATTTTCCTCCACGTCCGAAAGAGATTCACCTCCGTGTCCAAGAGCCACAGCTTCAGATCCCATTTTCTCAACCAGCATCCGTTTCGTTTTCGATTTACAGTCCTACAATTTTTAAAAATTAATCACTCAGTTCATTGTAAATTAACTTTGTAGGTATGTATTTCAATCTTTTTTTAATTAAAATTAATTATTTGTATTTTTTGGAATTTGCAATTACCCTCAACAAGGTTTCAACGAAAGTCCAGTTCGTTTGAGCAATTAAAGCTGGATTCAGGTCGGCGGAAAATTTCGACTGCGGTCTGGGCGACTGGGTTTCTTGCGGTGTCGTTACTTTTCCATTTGACTCGAGAGCTTTCATTTTGTATTTCCACTGGGTTTGTCCTCTTCTACTGCTGATGAGAGAATGCAATTAATTAACTAATTAATTTTTACTACAAATCAACTAAGGAATCAAAAATCATCATTTACAGGGCTCGAACCAGTAAAAGTATTTAAAAATACGAAAAATACGGACTTTACGGGGCAAAAATGAAAAATTACGGACCAATTAGTGACAAAAATATAACCAGTCCGAGTCAAATAAGAAAACATTTTATTAAAACTATAAATTCAATTTTTCATAACTATAAAACATGAAGATATCGATAACTCCGAGTCGAAGATTCGGAGTGATCGATTTCTTTGTGTTTTTTTAATAATTAAAGATAACCGAGTATAATAAAATAATTTACAAGAATTTTTAACTAAAATTCTTCTTTACGAAATTTCAATTATTCGTAAATTCTTCAATTAAATAAAAATTAGAAAATAAAAACTTAAAATAATATTAAAAAAATTCAATTAAACTTTTTCAAAAAAATTAATTTAAAAATTCAATTATTATTTCTAAAAATTCACGCCATATTGCTTTTAATATTCAATTATCATCTAAAATTTTAACTAAAATTCATTTTTGAATCCATTTTCATTAGAAAATTCTACGAGAATTCAATTATTTAAATACAAAAAGAAATAATTTATTGAATAATTGAATGTTTCTTAAAATTCAATTCCCATATATAAAGAATCGTTATCAACAAATTTTCAAATAATTGAATTCTTTCGACGAATTTTAATAAAATTTTTAAGAATAATTACATTTTTCGAGAAATTCGATTGTATTAAAAATAATTGAAATTCTGCAATGAGTTTTATTATTTATGAAAATAATTGAATTCCTAAAAATAATTTTATTATTTACGAAAATAATTGAATCCCCGTAAAAATTTAATTATTTATGAAAATAATTGAATGATTGCGAAGAAATTTATAAATAAATTTGTAAATAATGAAATTCTTGTGAAATTTTAATTATTTTTTGAAAATAATTAAAAGTTTGTGTATAATTTAATTACATTTTTTTTAAATAATTGAATTCTTTTGGAAAATTTGATGAAAATAGTAGATATTGAATTTCATAGAATTGAGGAAAATTTTTGAAAATAATTGAATTTCGGAGAAGAATTTAATTATTTCTATAAAGATAATTGTAATTTTGATGAGAATTCAAAAAAAATTTTGAACATAATTGAATTTCTGCGAAGAATAAAATTTTATTACTTTTGAAAATAATTGATTTTCTGCAATCATTTGTAATTTCTCTAAAATTCTCCAAATTATATCGTACAATTTACGAACTTTTCATCCTTGTTGAATGAAATTACGCACTGTTACGGACCTAGTTCGAGCCCTGTCATTAAAAACAATATCAGTGTCGTGGTAAAACGACAAAAAATGCACAATTTAATGGTAAATAACTATTCTTACCGAAGAATACTGCGGAAAGCGGGGAAGTAAACAATTTGTGTTAAAACATTGGAAATATAGTGAAAAAAGATACTTAAAATTAAAAGAATACCTTTGGGCGGGTTCTTTGTTGAGGGCCGTTCTATCCAAAAGAGGAAAACTTCGAAAATATGCAGCTCTATGTGGAACTATTTCAGTCGGAGGACTTGCTTCGAAGTCCACGTTAGTCAGCCTCTGTTCCAGCAAATTTTGCGTTTCCGTTACACTCGTGCAGACTTCATATCGAGGTGATCGAATTATTCCTTCTCCAACTCTTTTTCTACAAAAATAATATTGAAAAGTGAATTTGTTAAAAGGAAAAAATAGAAAAGTAGAAAAAATTATTTATAGAAAACAGATATTTACTTTAATTGAAAAATTCGTTGGTCGAACAGTCGAATATTGAAGTCCAATTCATTCCAAGCTGACATAACTTTACAATCGACGAGTGAGGCGAACATTTGAGTTTCAAGGAATCTGGATAAAAAGGGCAAATGTTGAGCAGGTTGATCCGAGAGAAAAGTTGCTTTATCGAAAACATGCATGCTGTCCCGATTATTTAGCCACTCGTCCTTATCCTGAGAGAAATGGAAACATTTTTTCAATACGAGCTAAAAATAGAATTTCACGAGAAAAGCGATATTTTCAATAGACACTCACTTGACTCGGATGAATAACAAAATGGTCGTAACTTGAAAAAAGCTGAACGAAACGATTCATAAAAATCTCCCGTATCGCATTATTGAAAATGAGCGTTTCTTGATATTCTTCATGGGACGTTATATTTTGAGTTTTTGTCAAATTTTCCGCCGACTCAATATCATCCAAAGTGACTCCTGTAAATTAGCAAAAGGAAAAAGTTAAAGGTTTTGTAAAAGAATTCCTGGCAATTTTATAGTTTATGAGGCAAACAAAAAAGACACAAAAATTCAGAATTCTCTTATGAAGTCTAAAAATTTAATTTTTTCTAGTACTTTTAATAAAATTTCCTGACTAATTCAAATTTCCCTGACTTGTGGCAAGCCAGTAATAATAATTTTGAAATTTGTTTGTAAAAACGTAAAACGAACCTGTTCTTTTGACAATATCAACGATTCTTTGCAAGGCGTCAGTCTGCATTGGAGGTTCAGGTCTGTCCCAATCAAGGACATCGTGCAAGGAATGTTTTCTTCGGGGAAGATGAATTCCGGAACCAGGAAGGGTTAAACTACTCGTCATGATATCACCATTCAGATAATTCATAACAACAGTATCAGTCCTGGAGAAAAAAATACTTGTTGCTAAATACAATTAAAATATTTTTCCTTAAAAAAAAAAGATTCCGCTTTACTTACTTTTCCAAGTGAGGTACTTTGTATTTATTCAGAAGAGATCGAATTTCAGCAATGAATTGCATTTTATGTGGAAAAACGGGTAATTCCTCGGGAAATTGACTCGTCGATTTGTCAATATCCACATAACATAAATTCGCCTGAAAATACGGTAATTGTATTGAAATTCAGAAAAAGAGACAAAAAAAGTAATATCGAAAAGTACTCACCTCGCTGGCAATTTTCAAAATTCCTCCCTCACTTTGAGCGTGGAGACCCATAATAAAAGGCACAGGGGCGTCTAAAAAATGATAGAGACTGGCGGGCAAAATGGGGACGTAGACGTGTTGCCAGGAGAAGGGAAACAGAAGTGCAGTCATACATTCAGAGACGACCATTAATTTGTGGAAATCGGAACTCCTCAGCAAAACTTGGTTCTCCAGAAGGACACAGGTGAACAGTTGAATAACAACATCGACTCCCAGCCAAGAAAACATCTCCTTTATTGGATAATCGAGGAGTGGTAATTCCTGTGACAGGGAAGGTTGATAAATCACCAAATCCAATGGAGATTTTGCCGGTTCGTCATTCGGAACGAAAAATTTTAACGATTTCCCAGATAGGGGAACCGGAACATTGTAAAGAAGATTGTAAACGTATGATTCTAAACTTAGCCCTGGCCCTGGATGTCTAGGAACGCATCTGTAAAAAAACAGAAATTTTATTAATTAGGTATCATTATTTTATTGTGACGCTTGAAAACTTATTTTAGGTTTTTTTTTAATTTTCATTTTGTAATCATCAGTAAACATAAAAAAGTCGATTTATATTTTCTTTATTTCAAATATTTCTGTATTAATATAAAACAATTTACAGTGTCCAATAACGTAGATAATTGAACAAAACCACAAAATTAAATATTTGCCATGATATATTGCAATTTCATAATAGGAACTCAGAAACTCAGTTCATTTTCCAAGGTCAATACGCACAACGAGAGAACTAATAAAATTTAAGCAATCACTTTGTCAATTAACAAGGAATACACAGTCTAACATTTAAGTACTTTTATTTTAGCTTACTTAACAAATGTACGTATTTAAAGTAATTAAACCATAGAACAATTGGAATTGATTGGAATTACTGTCAGAAACATTAGAATTTGAAAAACTGTAGGACATTGTTAAAAAATGAGAATACAAAAAATACTGCCATTTAGAAATCATTATTAATCACTTGAGAGAAATAACTTACTTTCCATTTCTGGATTTTATGTAATCACCTAGTTCATTTTTTTTGCAATCAATAATTTGTGTCGAACTGGTTGTGCAACCATTAAAAGCAACTTGGCAAAATAGTCAACTTTCATTTTCATCAAAAATATTTTATTTCTCCTTTTAAAATGAAATTAATTTTAATACTACACATTTTATTAAGAAATGAATGGCAAAAATATTTAAAATTATATTTATATGCGCAGATTTTATAAACTAAAAATTTTCTTTGAATAATGTTTCTCGATACAATTTACAAGTTTATATTTCAATGATTTCCAGACAAAATTTTGACTTTTTCCCTGACCATAAAGAATATTCTGATTCAGATTTTCAAAGAATTGAACTTTAAAACCTTTTAAAATTCAATTATTTCTAAAAATTCACTCTATATAATGCTTTTAATATTCAATTATCTAAAAATTTAACTGAAATTTATTTTTAAATTAATTTTTATTCGAAAATTCTACGAGAATTAAATTATTTTTTTTTAAATACAACAACGCATTTCCATAAAATTTTTAAGAATGATAATTACATTTTACGAGAAATTTGATTAAAATTGTATTAAAATTAATTGAAATTCGGTCATGAGTTTTATTTCATGATTTATTAACAAAAAAATTGAATTCCCAAAAAGAATTTTATTTATTAATCATTTATTTTTTGAAAATAATTGTCATCCTGTAAAAAAACTTAATTATTTAACTTAATAATGGAATTATTGCAAAGACGTTTATAAACAATTTGTAAATAATTTAATTCTTGTGAAATTTTTATTATTTATGAAAATAATTAAATGTTTGCGTAAAATTCTATTAAAATATTTGTTAAATAATTGAATTCTTTTGGAAAATTTTTGAAAATAATTGAATTTCAGCGAAGAATTTTATTACTTTTGAAAATAAATAAATAATTCAATTTCTGCAAACATTTGTAACTTCACAAAAATGTAATTTTTTTGGTGCTTTTTAAATTAAAATTCTTCTATAAATCCATTATTTTTAATAATTAATTAAATAGGTACATATTAAAAAATTTAATTACAAATAATTATTCTATGACAGTTCTTGAAGAATGAAGTTATTTAAAAAGAAATTATTGTTAGAAATTGAAAAAATTGAAGGTTTCGTATCAGAGTTCGTGGTAATTTAATAGTTTATGAGGCGAACAAAAAAGACACTAAAATTCAGAATTTTTTCATGAATTCTAAAAATTACTTTTTTTTCTAGTATTTTAATAAAAATTCCTGACTTTTCCCTAAATTCCCTGACCTGTGGCAGCCCTGAAGGATATTTTCATTTCCTTTTTAACTTTCATTCATGCGAATTCACATCACGATTTTTAATTAAAAACGCACAACTTTGCTTGACGTCTCTCGAGTTGCAATTCGAGGAAAAATAAAAATATTTCTTGAAAACTTACTTGTAGAGATTCGTGAGAAAAGTTCGTGCAGCATGAAGATAAGGTTGTTGGCAGAGCAAGGTTATCGATTTTGTTACTAATAATTTGTCTTTGGTCGAGTCATAATACGCTAAAGCGGCTCCAGGTGAATGAGCCGATAATTTAAAATGTCTTGGCAATGATCTTGTATTATGATTTTCTTGACCTTTCTTCTGACTAGAAAGAAAATTCTCTTCTTCTTCACTACTTCTATATAGATAAAAAAAAAGAAAGGAAAGAGAAACAAAAAAGAAAACGAAATTAAAATAACGAAAATAAAAACGTTCCTTCTTTCTTCACAGTGAAACAACAAAGAAGGAAGGCAAAGTAACAAATTAATTAAAACAAATAAATAAACTTAAATAAAAGTCAAATTATGTTTTTTATGTAATTTATAAATATTAAAAAATTAAAAAATATGGAAAACAAATCATAGAGTTTAATTTTGATGATTTATTTTTCTTACGTATTGCATGAGCCATTTTGGCCACTGCTTAATTCTGTGATGTGCATAGCTTGAAGTGTTTGCATAGCGGCGCAGATTTTCCGATTTCGACATTCTTCGTAGAAGACGAGACTGAAACCATATGTTCTGTGTCCGTCTTCTTTCGTGAGAACAAAAGAGTGAAACATCGGCTCCACCGCGTGTTTTTGAGTGCGAAATCGGAGGCCGCTCGGTAGACACAACTAAACGGAAAAGTAACAAAATTCATTTTAAAAAAGTACCAATAAGAAGCTTAAACACAGAAAAAAAGTAGTATTTCTTAATTACATTCAAATATAGAATAGTTTTTTTTAAATAAATATTTAAATACCTAATTGAATCGTTTTAAAGAATTTTATTAAAATTTTTTGAATTTTTTCCAAAAACGTTATTAAAATTTTTTGAAATAATTTTGCTATTTCAACTGTTAACAAATTGAAAGTACTGTAAATTCTCAAACATGGAAAAAAGTAGCTTTTAGTGTAACAAATAAAAAAAAGTATCCAAATAGCGAATTGTAAAAAAGCTATTAAATAGTAGGTTTTTGTAGATATGAGTACGAGGCCTGCAAAATATATCCAAAACTATATGCGCCAAAAGAATAATTTTTTATTTAGTATGGACTTGATTAAATTCCTCTCTTGCTATTTTATCTCTATATCTAATTTAAATGTTGAGTGAAATTCTTACCATGCAAACTGCATGTGAGTCGAATGGATTCCATGGCACAGAATCCGGATAATGTCCTAAAACTTTACTTTTATATGCTCGATCTAACGGTGTACTATGCAAAGAATCTCCTGAAAAAGAAAAAATTCGATATTAATACAATTTTATAAAAGAATGGATAACTAGAATAAGTAAAGAGAATTTTTCAAACTAAAAGAAGGGAATATGGGCAAAGAAGTTGAGTGAGAATTTTCTACTGAAGAAACAATTTTGGATACTGGCCATGCAGATTGGAGAGTTGAGACGGTTGAGACGAAAGAAAAATACTGAATCCCCTGAATCCTTAGAAATTCCCTCAAGACTAATACTTTCCTTCGGCAGACTACTCATCGGTCTTATTGCATCCTCTGCTATTTCGTCAAACATTGGCTCGTGAAAGAGACGATTTTTTCTGCCTATTGATCAATGTGTCTTCAAGTGACGGGGAGAAAAAATGAAAAAAATTAGAATCGCAGCCACGTCGGCAAGTGTATCGTTCGGAACTCGACCTGAATGGGCCTGTTGTCAACTTTTGGCACGACTCCAAGTGCACGAGAGTGTATGCCTAAAAATCTAAAGAGCTTCCGGTATTTCGTCAAAAGAGGAAAAAGAAACATGCTCAACAATTCTGAGCACTCTTCTTCGTTTACAAACAATTTTTTAGTTTATTAAAATATTTTAATAAACAGCCATAAAAGAAATTTTCGTTAGCAGTCAAAATTCAAATTCTTTCGACAGTCTTATTGTATTTTCTGACAGGAAACTCAATAGTCACACTTTTCGTTTTCCACTTTTGTATTTCAGATACGAAAGAAATAAAAGCACCGTTAACATTGGCAGCATGCCAGGAGATGGAAATTTTTCGCCAATAATCATCTTTATAGGAAAAGTTTCGTTGTTTGCAAATAATTCAGGAAAATGGTTCAACTGGATATTAATACAGCTGACAATAAGTTAGCATATATTTCAATACAAAGCGGCTTATTTTCTGCAAAATTTCAATTTTCGTTGTTTAAATAAAAAAGCACAAGGGATATTGTGCGAATTTTTCTATAAAAAATTTAGAAACATTGTTTTAAAAATATTTTCTGAATTAAACACCATTGAAACGAGAATGCGATAATTGAAACAAAAGTTGGTGAAAAAAAACAGTGGAAATTGCTAATTAAAGGACAAAATCGATTGAACCTCGAGCAGCGGGTCAATCTCCGGTTGAAAACTGCATCAAGCTGAACATTATATCCAATTAGAAAGGTTTCTGTACACAAGAACTTGAAAAATACAATTTTTAACAAAAAATCCTCAGTAATAAATTAATCAACAATATAAAATTATTAATTTCTTAATTGTTTTCATTTTTTCCAAATTTGGAAACTTTAGCAATTAATTAAGGAATCCAGAAAAAAACGATTTATATTTGATAAGAACATCTGATAAATCTGGATGAGAAACGAAAATCAACCCCACAGCAATCGTCAATTACTCCGTTGATATCTGATTTTTTTCTAAATTTATCTAAAATCGATGAACAAAAAAAACCAGAAAATATACTATTTATTTTTTTAATAGACAAATAACTTTTTTATAATAAATGATATTGTGATTTTTTTGTAACAAAGAAAGTATATTTGCTACTGGGATGGAGAAAAGTTGTTTATATAATTTATAGTTAATTGGGCATTAAATTACTTAAGAGAAAGAATATAGAGATGCATAAATTGTTTCGCTCTTTCATCGAACAAATTACATATCCTTCATCAAAGTGGGTAATTGAGCGTAAACTGTTTTAAACCCTCTCATCGGGATACTGAGGATATCCCTAGGACGTACCTGGAATATCCTCAATATTTCGATGCTCTAAGGAAAATAAAAAAATATTACTTCATTTTTAAATAAATATTTAATCATTATTATTTTTTCATACAGAAATTAAAATTTTCAAAAATTTGAAATTCAATAACAATATTATTATAAAACATGAAGATATCGATCACTCCGAGTCTTCGACTCGGAGCAATCCATTCCTTCATGTTTTATAATAATTAAAACTTGCTACTTTGTTATTGTAACTTCTTCAAAAATTCTTTTCATCATTACGATTATTCATTTCTAGAATTTTCAACTAAAATTCTTCCAATTTTTTTTTTTAATAATTCCCTGACTTTTCCAGGTTTCCAAGTTGCGTGGCAACCCTGAAATATAGTAAAATCTACAAAGAATTTATTTAATAATGTCGCACTTCTTTTTACAGTATTACAGTGTAAGCAATTTATCTGCCAAATTGGTTGGATGGCTTCGAACCCTTCCTTTATTGAAATTCATAAAACAAAGAACCAAACAGATACTTGAATTAATATATTGAATAAACAACAATTGAAATTGAACCTTGAATCGTAAAATATCAAACGAAATCTAATTTCAGGGCCAAAGTGAACGAGTCTTCTTTGAACACTTTTTTTTTTTTTTAATTATATTATTTATACATTTTCTTACAACAAAAGAAGTTCTAAAATTTGTCAAATTTAAATATTATTTGAATAAAAATTGTTACACTCTAAAGCAAACTGTTCAAATAAACATAAAAATATTTATTCCCAATTGAAAAAAAAATAAACAATTTAGCAGCTAAGTATTAAAATAATAAAGTTTCTTAATTTTTGTACATGTTAGTTAAAAATTAGAGATAAATTTTATCAGCTTTTTCTAAGTTTTAAATAAAAAAAATTGTTTATGCCAAATTTAACAAATTAGTTAATCAAATTACTTAAAAAGTGCATCGAGTATATCCTTTCCTAAATCGAAAAATGAAGCCATTGAAAACGAAGAAAGTAATCGAGTGAACAGAAAACCAATGTGTAAAAAGTTTAGCCAAACCAAACCAGGGACTGTATCGATTACTTTTTTCACGCACTGTTCAATATTTTCGACGATCAAGTACAAGCTTATAAACCCTTCGCCAGAGGCACTAAACTGCACTAAACGGGATTATACTCAAATCATATATAAAAGTTTGAATACTATGTAAATAATCCACAACCATTAAAATTTTATTTTTTTCGTCTCTAAAAATTTAAACATAAAAATTTTACATATTTTCAAAAATTATTTGGATTTTTAGACATGAATAACAACGGGCCAATAGGTAAACAATAATGACAATAATCAATTAACTATGCAACGATATTAAAATGTCAAAGAAATAGTTAGTGGAAGTGTTACAAACTATTTAAAATAATTTTTATTATCTCTAGTATTTCGATGGTAATTAATAGGTCAGTCTGAAAAAATTCAATATTAAAAAAGAGACATTCACCTGAAAAGTAAAGTATAATAAGAAATTAAAGCGTATTGTCTCACGTGTGTGAAAATCAGTCTGTTCTTAACAACTTGCTACTCGAATAAGTTTCTCCCCTCAATATGATGTCATCATGTGGGGTCATTCATACGAGAAGGGTTCGACTTTTAAGTATACATCGTATACATGTTTTAAAGGGCGGAAATGTGTTTGAAATTAGTTTAAGGCGCAAGCCATTCGTCGCAGGCCACAAAGTGCCAGATCTATTTAAAAGTCGACACCGTCGACACAATTGTTTCTCAAACCATAACCTCATTACCACCACCTGCATATTTTTATATTTTCTCTGCGGTTTTTCAGCGAAAGGACTTTAAAACCTTTCAAATAATATCAAGAACAGACTCGATTTATATATTTCATCATTAATTTCAAGGAAAGAAAGAAACTCGAAATAAACGAATCATTCAATAAAAACGCCATTTATTAATTCTTGTCAGAAGCAACTCAACAGGCAAATGAATGAAATGAATCAAAAGTTTACTTTTAGTTCGCGAGACTATTCGATGGTTACTGAAATTAAAAGGTTCTTTTTTATTCAAATTTTCAACTTTTGAACATTAAAACTAAAATTCAGTCTTTATGGGATGAGGAAATTTAGGTGGAATTTTCTAATTAGTTGAAAATAACCATAGACTTGACGCTGTTTCCTATGTAAGTAATTTTGCATGACTAGAAGACAACGTCCCGTTGCAAACTTGGCAGCAAATTGGTGTAGTGAAGATAGTGAAGCAGATCTTAAATAAATAATTGCCCTCTGCATTGTCAGGAAGCTTCTATATATTCTCTCTACAACAAAGACGGCTTAAGGGCCGTATCAATTACGTTCATCAACTTTGACCTTAACTTTGCGCGACCTCTTTTATGACAACTATTTTTATTCGTCGAGTTTAATTATCGGGACTTGGGCGAGATTATTTCATTTCAGAATGAGCATTCAATGAAACTGTAAACTAGATTACTTGAATCATCTTTCAAAATAAAATTATTTTATTTTCCATTTAGGAAAGCAGAATTGATAACTTACAATACATTTAATAAATAATAATTTAAATACGAGAACAATGAAATATTATTGTAGCGATATTCAACTCAGTATATTAAAACAATATATTTTATTATGTATCGTTTGACCAATAATAATTGGTCATTAAATCGTGTGTGACTTTATCGTTTGAATAAGTACTTCTTACGACCAACCCATCCTGTCACCGCCCTTATAATGACTTTAAATTGTCTCGATCACTTAATATTTCTCCAACGTTGCACCTTTACTTTTTATTAATTTTATAATCCTTTTAAAATTCGTAAAAGAATCAGATCTTTTGTACAAAGTCTTTTTTTATTATTGTATCATTAACTTTTTAAAACTATATTGATTATTGATATTATTTTATCGAACAATTTACAAACTTTTTGTCTTTTCTCACGGACCTTTTTTCAAAAAAACTGACTTTTACAGTACTTATAGTTCGAGCCCTGAAATATTTATTTTAATACTTCTAAAAAAATTTAATTTTAAATAATAATACTATAATTATCATCTACTAATTTAAATAATAAAATCCACTACTAATTATCACGGAAAATACATTGTTTTCCAGCCTTTGCCTTTTTACGGTGAGATTTTCTTATTTAGACAAGAGAGATTATTTATAACTCTTTGCGACCAGTGACCTCGGTTTGAAACACATTGCAATATTCCTCAGGAGTCCCGACTGTTTGCTCAAGAAATGAGACAATTTTAAACGTTGAAAATGACGTGCTGTGAGGTCTACATCTAAGGGTGGCGCAGCTGCAGTTTTCTAGCATCTTTTCAAAAACCTCCCTTTCACACACACAACTTGAGAAACGACTCTATAGGCACTAACCATGAATCAACTTCCTGCTTTTTGGCGGACAATTTTCTCCGCACACATTTCGAATAATGGGAGGAGCACATTTTTTCTTTTTCATTTTTAAATAAAATAAAAATTTAATTATAATTAACGCGAATTCCTATTTTTTTATTACATTTTCCACAATGCTGAATTTATTAATAAAAGTGGCAGTCTAATTAAAAAAATTTCCATCAAGCGAGTTGGAAAGTGGTCCAGCTCTGAAAGAACAAAGGTTCTTCTTTAACACAGCCTGAAAGAATTGTGCCTATTTTTAATTAGTTTGAAAATGTGTCTAAATAGAATATTGACAGAAATCTTCTTTAAATTAAAACAATCTTATTTATTAATTTAGTTTTACATTTAAGGAAATTAAAAATTAACCGTAATTTATACAAAATATTGCAAAGGTTTAAATAAAGTAAACTTATTCAAGAAATATAATAATTCAACATTTATTGAATAACATCTTTTGTGCCTTGAAATTTAGTTTGACAATTGAGATTTTCGAAATTCTTTCTCTATTTAAAGCCCCTATGTAAAAAGTACACTTTAGCTTCTTAGAAATTTTAACCATCCTTTTATGATCTTTTTTTTTTATTAAAAAGGACAGCAATTTCTCAGGAAGATCCTTGCCACTTCCTGCGGGCATTATTGTTTGCGTGCGCAGTTTGAGTTCAAGAGGACAATGAGTTGAAATCAGAGCGTCTTGTTTATAGAAAATGGGACAAGGAAAATCCTTTTCACTTTTTACACCTAACGAAACAATACAAATAATCGAACTTTCACAAAATGAGAACATCTGTAACTAGAAATGAAAATTCCGTCGAACAAACAGATTTAAACGAAATAATTGCAATTATCAGCAATAAAAATAACTTATAATTGAATGACAATTTAAAATATTTAAACAATTTCTTGCGATTTTATATTTCGTTCGATATTTATCAGATGTAAATAATAAGCATAAAGTAATTTAATATTTTAAGAAGTCATTATTTTTATAATACAATTAATAAAAATAATTATACAAAAAAGTTGTTTTATAACTTCTAATAAATATAGTTACTTTTTTATATAAATTGGAGAAATTGTAAATAGCCTTTCTTTTCTAAATTGACATTCGTTTTGTCACAGTTGGTTAAGTTCATCAAATCATTTTGTGTATTCAAGCAAAACATATATGAATAGCATACAATGAACAAAAAATGTTATTTGCCTTAAAACAAAAACAACTATTGTACGAGAATAATAATCGCCTTCAACTATAATTCCAATTAATATGAATCATTAAATGAAAAATAATAAATTGCCTTATCACATTACTGATTTTAATTAATAGACTCTCGATGGAAATGAATGCACAAGAAAGTATTGATATTCGTTTGACAATGTGGAAAATTGTTTTGTTCTCGAAAATATAAATCCTATTAAAAAGGAAAATGTGGGGCAATCACACGCAAAACAAACACACTTTATGAGACTCTAAAAGTTATCTCCCTTTCTTGTATTTCATGTCATCGCTTTTATCTAAAACTTCAACTGCCGTATTTATCTTCAAAACATTTTTTTCCACTTGTTATTTGCTCACTTTTACGTAATTTTCGAAAATTCCGATTCATCAATCTATTTTATCCACTTTGCAATAAAATTTAAAACAATACAACTTGTCATTGGCTTCAAAAAAGTATAGTTATCTGAAAATCACGAATAAAAAAAACGAATCAACGAATAAAGAAAATCATTGTTGATTTAAAGTTATCAGTAGAAAAAAAGTCGATATTTGCGAAAGTAAATAAGTTTGCTTTAATATTATTGTAATCACGTGTTTCCCAATGTTTGTTTTTTTAATGAGAGAAATAAAGAGGGAAGTTATTTAAAAACAATGATTCAAGTTACCAAAATATTTATCGGGTTCGAGGCCCGAGTCCTTGTCCAGGCCACAGATGACGAAGTAATCCGCGAACCTAGATGGATGTTGTTCGGGGCCACGTAATATTGCTAAACTCCCGTTCATCTTTCACTCAGGAGCACATGTCATTTAACTTGTCAAGGACTTGCATTTTCACTCACGTCACAGACGATTTGTAAAACACATATACAAACACACAACTTCACAACTGTCATTGCACGCGCGAGCTAAACAACAGCTGATGTTGACACAAAGCGAAGAAACCTCGCTCTGTCGACTGGTCGACTGTCAGGAGGGTCATTCTCAATCTGGAGGAAAACAATTGATCTTTACTCTACTAGCTGAAGTTAACTTCGGATGCGCACAGTGTTGCCAACTCCTCTCTGACAATGGTAAGGTAGATTGTTACTTTATCGCTACAATCAGGGTTGGGAATCAAACTGAGAATGACACTATCTTTTTCTATCAGTAACAGTGGCGACTACTATCTCACTCCTGAATTTGACTTTAATTAATTAAACAACGAGTTTTGTCGGATTTCATCATTATGAATTCAATTATTTGTAGAAATAATACATTTTTTCATCAAAATTGTTGAAAATAATTGAATTTATATTAAAATTCTTGAAAATAATCGAATATAATTAATATTTTTAAAATTAATTGTATTCTTTCGGGAAAATTTATTAAAATTGATTTGAAAATAATTGAATTTCTCAGAAACATTTTATTATTTATGAGAATAATGAAATTCACTTGGTGCGCGTATCATTTGCTAGTTTATATTAAATAATTGTGGAAGAATTTAAAAAATTATTTATCTAATATGTACATACTATCAATTACGGGTTATTCGAAAATAATAATAATTGCATTTAAAACATTTGATAATCGTTAATTTAATGCAAATATATTATTAATTCTGCTCTTGTACAGTTTTATAACACTAAATATAATTTTTATACAACATTAAAAATCACATGATTAGTGATGCATTTAAACGAGAAATAATTTAGAATAGAAGAAAACCAGAAATTCCTGAAAAATACATGTAGGTTGCTCTTTTTAATTTATGAAATGAAAGATTCTCGAATGCAACACTACGCACGGCACGGTACATCTATAAAGATTTAAAATTAAATCAGTCTCAAGATGTCTCATTAAAATTAAAATTTATGTTATAATAACAAATTTATAGAAGAATATAAATTAATTTTTCTTCTTTGATTCTTTACTGGCAAGTGTTTGCCATTTACGCAAAAGCAGGCAATCTGATAGTGTGTACTCCTTTCTTTGTTTGCACCAATCATGTAAAAACTGAATGGCGCCTTCTATTTTTCTGGATTGTGAAGGACTTTTCGATTGAAGATTATCAATTTTAGTTACAGGTGACTCCGATTGGAAGATTTCTTTGGAATAACAATTTTCATTCTTAGGTACAACTGATGATTGTTCGAATTCTTCTATTTGGCAATTTTCATTTTCTTTTTTAAGCTGCTCTACAAATTTATTAAATTCTTTTGATTCATCTTCAGACTGCTCGAACGATTGGTTAAATAAATTGTCAATTAACGTTTCATTGCTAACAGTTTCATCTCCTTTTTTGGTGACAAATTCAATTATTTCGTCGTCAAGTAGCGGCTCCCATCCTGTATCGTACAAATCTGCATTTAGCCACCTTTTGATGCTCACTGGATAAACATTTTCGAAACCTAAAAAATTGAAAATGGGATAAATTTGACAATTGGATAAATTTGACATTAGACAGTATGAATATTTTTTAATTACCTTTTATGTTGTTCAGCATTTGACAGAAGCCTTTGTACAATCCCTCCATCGTCTCGTCATCGTGATCGACAATCTTCTCATCGAACTGTGATGTACCATAGAGTTTATTCCAGGCATTTCTCAAGTGAAAAACGCTTACGGATTCAAATGCACTGGCAAGTATAAAACAACAGTCTTCCATTGTGTGGGACTCTAAAAACTCATCGACAGTTATGCTTTCATCAAAACTCACTAAAGATTCAACTAAAGCTCTTCGATAGATCCTTTTTGTCTTCTCAATAATACCTTGACCCATTGGCTGTATTAATAGCGTCACTTTCGTTGGTATAAATTTTACTTGAAAATTCTCATTCACTGAGTTGAGAATCTCCTCCGACGGATGGCACTTGGCAGTGTCAATTAATAGTAAAACTTTACCGTGATTTCCCGTTTTTTCCTGCATTTCCAGCACTGATGGAATAAAAATATTTGTATACCAATCGAGAAAAATTTCCGACGTCATGCTTGCTGCAGATTGATTTTGATACATAACAGGTAGCTCTAGCATATTCTCTGCAGTATTGAAACTTGATCGCGAACTCCAAGATTTACCGACTATTAAAAGTGGTAAGGCGAAAGAACCATCTGCATTCGCGCAAAATAGAATTGAAATTCTTTCTTTGCTGTCCCTCCAACCTAAGGAATAAATTTGAAAATAATTGAAATTCGGAGAAGAATTTTTAATTTTTTTTCTAAACATAATTGAAATTTAGACGAGGATTTTTTAAAAATTTTTGAACATAATTAAATTTCTGCGAAGAATTTGATTACTTTTGATAATAATTGAATTTCTGCCATTTCTGCAAATATACCTTGTGGATTCTCTTCTTTTCCATTCGGCAGACTCTTCCAAAACATCCCACTCTCATCTGCATTAAAAACCAAACTCAAATCGTAATTTTCGTCCTTAATGAACTGTTGAAATTCTAAACACACTTCGACTGCAGCATCTCCACTTGAGAATATTACTTCTTCCTGCGATATTTTAATACCGTAACGTCTCTTGAAAGCGTCCAACCAGCCAGTGGTGGCTTTAAATTTTTCTGAACCGTTTAACCTGTCATTTAGAAAGAGTGCTTTCTCGCAAATCATCGGACCACTCAATGGTAGACCCATTTCACGTTTCTCGTTGTACCACATTAATACTGCTCTTTCTAACTCCTCATTATGAACTCTTTTAATTACCTTTCTCCTTTTCAACGCTATTTCATTCAGATTGCTTACATCTTTCAGACTTCTCTTTCTTCTTTTTAAATCACCAACTGCTGTTCGAGAAATATTGTAGTGTTTCGCTATGGACGAAATTGTTTTTCCTGCATTGACAGCTTCGATGATTTTCAATTTATCACATAGTGGGAGAAACACATGGGGCTTTTGCTGGCGACTGCACATTTTTTGTTCTTATTTTCTACACTATTTACTTTCAATTGCATACGAATTAAAAATCGCATTCATCAGTCTTCATTATTGTTTACTCGTTTACTAAACAACAAAAAGGTTATGTTGATATTGTTGACCTTGTTGACATTTTCACCATAAACCAAGCAAGCAGATAGATGTTCGACAAGGTTGCATAGTTTCAGGTACGTTCGTTTCAAGCGGAACCCTAAGCGACAGATGACACAGATGTCGCTCGCTTAACCGGAATTGAACTTGAGTGGCAGTTCTTTAATATTTTCTTTTCTGTGGACCTTCTTCGTAAAACTACGAACGCAAAATGGTGTGTAAAATTTTATCTCTTCATAAAAATCCAAATTAATCTTATTAATCCTTCAAGATGTAAGTGAAAACTTATTATATTATTAAACTCTGATATTTTCTTGTTTCAGTCGGCCCATAAGACATTTATTATTAAGCGCAAACTTGCGAAAAAGTTGAAACAAAACAGACCCATTCCACAGTGGGTTAGAATGCGAACAGGCAATACAATCAGGTGAGTTTCCTCAATTTTTATCGCTATTAATAGTATTATGTTCTATTGTTAGAATTAATTTAAATTTTGCAATTATTTTATTACATTTAATTCATTTTCAATCTATCAGTTTTTATGTATATTTTTTGAGATTGACATTTAAGGTTATGTTTATGGTTGACTCGTTGAATCTATTTTGATTTTTTGTTGTAGAAGCTAGATTGTTTTTACATGTTTATAAAAATAATCAAATTCTACGAATAATCTGAAATATTAACCGCTTTTCACGTTTTTTTGGCTTTATAACAAACATTTGAGTATTTCTTTTCGAAACGTTTTATGTTCTTGAAATTCTGAGAATTGAAATGGACATTTTTGCTCTAAATATTATTACTACATGATAAATACAAACATAAATTTAATACACAAAACGATATTCCAAAAAAATAAAATTCAAGAGAATCATACAACTTTCTTTATTTGATTGTCAGAAATTTTTTGTGTTGACCAGAATAGTATTTAGTGTAAAGGATTTAATTTCGTTTAGTTGTTCGTTTAAAACTTAAAAAATATATTTGCTTAGAAAAGTAAAAATAAATAACATATATATCTAAATTAAAATCTAGTTGATATATTAAAAATATTTAAACATTGAGTTTCTAGTTGTGATTATTTATTAAAATATGAATATTTTTTCTTTTTTCAGATATAACGCCAAGAGGCGTCACTGGAGACGTACCAAGCTAAAGTTGTAAACAACTTTAATTTATCAAATGTCGATTATGGGCTAATAAATGAATTTCCTTTATATTAATTAATTTACATTGTTTTCATTATTTACCACATTTTTTCTAATTTTCCGTTTATAAAATTCTTTTAAAAAACACTAAAACAATTTGAATTTTGAATCTCAAGAATTCAATTATTTTCAAAAATAATATAATTCTTTGCAGAAATTCAATTATTAAATCATCTTTATAAATTATAAAATTTTTCTCCGAATTTTAATTATTTTCAAAAAGTTTAATAAAATTCTTGGCAGAATTTCAATTATTTTAAATACAATTTTTATTAAATTTCTCAAAAAATGAATTTATTAAATTTTTATTAAAATTTGTCAAGAGAATTCAATTATTTAAAAATTTGTTGATTAAATTTTAGATTATAATTAAATATTGAAAGCATTATAGCGTAGATTTTTAGAAATAATTGAATTTTCAAAAGGTTTTAAATTAAAATCTTTGAAAATTCTAACTTTTCATACTTTTAATTAAGAATTTTACAGAATTAATCTTTTTCAAAAAGTTTAATAGAATTTTTTTAAATTTCTAATATATTTAATTAAAGAATGTCAGAATAATCGAAATTTCGTAATTTTATAAAATAATATGCTTTCAATTAAGTTTCTATTTCTTTTGAAGTTTTATTAATCTGAATACTAATTTATTAGAATTTAATTTTGAAAGAAATTTTAATTCAGTAAATTTTCATAAATCAAGTTTTATTTAACGAATTTTCAATTAGCGAATTGTAATGTAAAATTTATTCCTTAAATTGAAGATTGGGTAAAATAACTGCGATAGAAAATATGTATGCATCTAAAAATTAAAAAATTATTTATACTTCTTAAATTACAAACTGTTGATGACTCTTCGCCTTCGCAGGCCTTCTTTATACTCTTGCAGTAATTCTTCTTTGGATTTTGGTGCTTTGTAGTGATAATAGTTTTGTGGTGGCTTTCCTTCTTCAAGAGTTAGGTAATAATTACAATGCATGTATCGAATTTCTCCTATTCTTCCTTTTGCATGTTTTCGCATTCCTTTTATAACAAGTCCTTTATTCACGAATGATTCCGCTGAAAAATTTTTAAATAGTTAAAATTTAAAAATGAACGGAATTTTTGTTATGAAAAAGTATATTACAAGAAATATCTTATTTAGCTAAATTGCATTTAAAAATTATTTACTGGATTTTCATCACTTACAAACCCACAAGTTGCTTTTAAATTCGACATTATGTTCCTCAACGGCTTTCTTTTGAGCTGTCAAAAGTGCCTCTTTAACAATTGCACCACCTTTTTTTAAGACGAAACTAATTTGTTCGATGGCATCGTCAATTGTCATTCCTCGAATTAAATTTGCAACATACCACATATTCTTTGGACTATATTTCACGTTTTTCTCCACGTGACAAACAAACTGTAAATAATTGATAAATTTAAAAATATTCATCCGTAATTAGTAAAATTGTAACACGAAATTAACTTACTGCTGGTCTTCGTTCTTCATCATGGGTTTGAATAGGATAAAATTTTTCATTATATTCTTCAAATTTTGAAAGTTTTTGTACATTGGCAGTTTGTGTAACAACAACTAAATTTGGCTGGAGCAATTGTTTTCCCAACAATCGTACACAATTTGTTAAGTTCTGCATTTCAATTTCTGAAAATACAATTTTTTACGTCACACCAATTTTAATTTCATTTGCTTAAAAAAGTATTTACATAATAAGAATTTGAGTAAATTGACAGAAATACATAAACGAAAATCAACTTCTATTTATTATGAACTTTCTGAAAAAGTGACAAATTTTAACGAAATCTATTTTACTTTTCTAAAATTCCAACCAACCTATTTGAATTATTTATTACTATTTTCATCTATTTTGCCATTCTACCACAATACTTATTCATTAAATCATAATTGAAAATTGAAATATTTCTATTTATTTTGAAAAATATGAGAATTGTTATAAAATGCATAAAATGAATAAAATATTAAATAGAATACCTTTTTATTGGTTATTTTCATAAACAATTTTATAAATATCGTTCTATTGCTTACAAACTCGGTTACGAGTTTGTTATTTAAATTATTAATTATAAATTCTTGAAACTACAAAAATAGTTGAAAGAAACTATTTTTATTGCTGATGTTTTAAAGATAAACATAACCTATAAACTGATTAACGCCGTAACACGCATGTGCAGTTTTCAGCACCGGAAAATTACAAAAAACAACATAACATTCATAACATGTGACAAAAAAAAGAAAAGTGAACAATGAATTAACAAAGTGTGATTATTTTCCAGGAAAATATACAAACCTTCGATAAAAGATTTTACAATATTCGCCAATTTTTGAATGCACAAGAAGAAAATTTAAAACAATTATTCGACTCTTATTTTATATAACCTATAAATTTTGGAAAATTGTTTTTTATTAACAAACTACAATGAATAATTCAACGAGGATGTGGAAAATATTGAGATCAAATGAAAAACTTTTTTTGAGTAAAAAGCATTTGATTAAATGTAAAAGAACTTTTCTTTCCGAGAATTATCGATGTGAAAATGAGTGGAATCAAAGACTTGAAACTTCCTTGATTAAAAAGGTAAAACGTTAAGTATTTTCGTATTTAAATAATTTAATTCTCTAAGAACTTTCGGAAAATTAGTTAAAATAATTGATTTAGAGATGAAAATTATAGAAAATAGTTTAATTCAGGAAGGGTTGTAATTTTAATTTTTAGAAATGATTAAATTTCATAAATTTTAGTACTCATTTTCCATAAACTTTCATATTTTCCTGTGAAAGGAATTTTGTCAGGGAAAATAATTTTGATGTCAGTAAATTAATAAACTGAAACTTGTGACCACCTGCGAATGAATATTTTAGTAATTTTTCTGTTATTTTTTCTCAAGGTGAATCCTTTCGACTTTTACCTTCAACTGGATAACCAACAGATTACATCGGGAAAAATCGCAGCAGTGGACATTGATATTTTCGTGAATTCTCTGAAAAACGAAGGACACACCGAGGATCTTCTGGACATGATTTACAGACTGCGAATGGGCCCCGAGTCGTCGTTCACATTACCATCGACGCATTGTGCAGTGACTCGATACCTTCTTGACAACGACAATGCGGATCAAGTTTACGACGTTCTCAACGACAGACTCAACTATGGAATATTTCCAGATCATCACACTTTCAATCTCCTTATGGACACGTACATTAAGAAGGAAGATTTCACGGCAGCTGCGAAAATAGCGTCACTCTTGATGATCCAGGAGGACTCCGACAGTCCTATTGCGAACGCATTGGCTCTTTATTCCTGTCACAAGTATCTCGACAATCCTCAAAATTGGAGTGTTCCTGAGGAACCGAAAGACGAATCGAAAGAAGAGACCAAGGTGCGAGTGAAATATCTTCGTAATCCATACTTCGATGATCACTTTGACTTAGTCGAACCGACAGATTTGGTCGGTAAAACTATGGCTTTCTTCGGGAAACATCACGGTGGCACTCTTGGCAGAACTTGTCAATTGCGAGGATTCATTTTGTACAAAAAATATTCAAAAGTCGTTCAATTGATTGACGAGTGGAGGGACGAGAAGGAAATCGTGTATAAAGAAGTCTTTGACTTGATAAAGAAAGACTCACCAACACTATTCGAGGGAGAATTGAGCGAGGAAATGGCCACCTTCAAACAAAAATTAGAGGAGCTGGAAAAAATGGATTTAAAAGCCGGAAGTATTCTCGAAGAAATTGAGAATGTTGTCAAGAAGACAGTGCAAGACAAAGAGGAGAGTGATATTGCCAAACAGTGTCAGGTTTGTCCAAAAAAATTACTTTTCATAATTATACACGGAAAAAAATACTAGGCTAAAAACACATGAGCGTCTGTTGTGTATATTGCACGCACACTACCATGCGTGATTAGCTTGGAATCCATCCTATTTTCGCATGGTGCTGTGGCAAAAGTCACAAAAGCCATGCATTTTTAGTAAACTCCTGTGTGATATTTGCAAAATGGGCTCATGTAAAAATCGAACCAATAGACTCCATGCATTATTAGGCTGATTTTTTTTTCCGTGTACAAGGAGTAAATAATTTTCATGTTTTCAAAAAAATTGTAAACAGAGAATTTAATTTAGTCTTCAAAAATTATTAGTGATAAATTTGTTTAAAATAAGTATTATTTTTATAAATTAAAATTAAAAATAAATTTTTCAGACCTTTACCGAGTGGATAAAATTGAGACAAGACGTTCTCGAGAAACATTCGTCAGAAATGGACAAGATCAAGAGAATCAAGAACATTGAAACTATGAAAAAAGAACTGGAAGAAGAAGAAAGATTATTAACATTCTTTGAAAATCAAGAACAAATAGAACTGAAAATAGAAGCAATAGAAAAGAAAATAGATTCAATGAAAATTAATCCAAAATTATTGAAGAAGAAATTGAAAAACGATGAGGAGTACGTTCCACCAGATGTTCTGAAAAGAAAAGTTAAAATTGAGTAAAAAAAATTATTTGTAGTAAGATGAACCTAAAATAAGATTTGTTAAAATTTTCATACGTTTTCTTTTTGTCTAAAAAAAACAAAACCAAGAAATAAGTCTTCTCTTTTTAATCTTGACAGGATAAATTACAAAATCCGTTGCAGTTAATTAATAAACATCGACTTTGTACATTAGATTCGCTGTCGGACAGAAATATTCTCCCTCGCATCATTCATCAGATTTATTTTCTCCCTTTGCCTCCTGTGATTTTGACTTTGTCGTTTACTCGAGGAAAAATCGTTTTCAAAGTACAGTAGGAAAATTTGTCGCTCTTACAATTAGAAAAGTAGGCTCCTCGATCCGAGTTTCTTGTTGAGCTCTTCCGAGTTGTAAAACTCATAATTCCGAGTGCCAAGGCACAATCGGTATGGCTTGGTCGTTTTCATTGAAGCACGAAGCAAAATAAAATAAAACGATCACGAATTTTTGTTTTGAAGTTGTGTCGTTAAAATGGCCGTCTCCTGCTTCATTTGCTTCAGATCTGCCGTTATTCGTTCTAAATTAGCACCCACATTTTTCGTTGATTCCGAGTCAATCTGAAGAGAGAAATAATTCATTATTTTCTGGAGCAAAATTGTGAACAGGGCTTGAACCAGTAATAGTATTTAAAAATACGGACTTTACGGACCAAAAATTAAAAATTACCGACCAATTACTGACAAAAATTACGGACCTTTTTTTTTTTGAAAAAACGGACTTTTACGGACTTGAAGCAAATTTACGGACTTTTACGGGATTTACGGACTTAGTTCGAGCCATGTGTAAACTGAAGTTCTATTTTAGTATTATTTATTTATTATTTATTTTTTTTAGTACCTGTTCTTCAAGGTCCCTTATTTCTCGAACTGTAGCGCCAGTTTCTTCGACGAGGGTGACGAGTTCGCTGCAGTCGGAGTGCAAAGTGGCGAGCAGTTTGTAGGCTTTTCTAGAAGCCTCGTTGCTTCTTGCGTCCCGGAAGATTAGCTCGTCGACGATTGTGAAAGATCTCTCCAATCTCCCGGTCAAAGTGTTGATCTCCTTTTGAATGCTGCGCGTATCCGCGAGGACTTTGTCGATCTCGTCCTTCTGCTTGCGAACATTATTGATTATCTCGAGGATTCGTTGAGTGTAAGCCGATCTGTTGATTTCCTTCGGGAGCTTTTGAACGTCGGCTATTAACTGAGAATACTGCTGGTCCTTGTTTCTACTCTCCTCCGACAGTTCCTTTTCCTTCTCCTTCAAATTCTTCAATTCGTCAAGTTTTCTTTGACTCGCGCTCTAAAAAGAAATATTTATCATTCCTTGTAAAGTAGTTGAAAGTGAGAATACGTACGGCTTTCGAAGAATGTTTTTCCATTTCTTCCCGATACTTTTGGATGAGAGGCAGTCTATGTTTCTCCCATTGACTAACTAATCCAATGAGTTTATTCGAATTCGCTTCGATAGTCTCCTTTAATTTCTGAATATTTTCGTCTCCATTTTCCAGTAAATCATAAGTTTTCGCTTTTATTTTTCTCTGCTTCTCTAGGGCCGTGAGGTCTTTCTCCTCGCTCTGCTCGACGATTGTCACGTGCGCCAATTTCCCACTGAGCTTCTTACTCTCCACTTGTAGATCCTCGATTTCGGTTCGCAAACTTTCACAGTCAAAAGTTAGTCTTTTTATCGAGTCCTGCCCACTATTGTCTAATTTGTCTAGCGAAGATTCCTCCGATACTGCCACACTCGAAGCAGAGGACTCCTGAAATTTTAAACTTCAAACCTTTGCATGGAATTTTCTGAAAAATTTGCTTAAAAAATGTCACCTCTATTTGTTGCGTTTCATTTTGAGGACTTTGAGGACTTTCCGCCTTCTCACTCGACGTAAATCTACTCAGGGCATGAATGCTGCCGAGAGTTGAACTCGACGATCTCTCTTCATGCTGAGAATTGAGCCAGTCTAGCCTTTCAATTATATTCGTTGGCAGGATATTTGTCGACCTTGCATTATGCGATAGGACAGAGGGTAAGAGGCTGAAAGGAGTCGGCATTTGTTCAGGCACTGATTTTTGATAATGAATATAATAATCTCGGTATTCTGAAATTAAGAGACATTTTTAATAGTAATAAAATAATTGAATTAATGAAATAATAAGTAGAGAAAATAATTTTACCTTCTCCTTTTTCGTCCGAAGCAACGTCAATTGGTACAGTTCGGAAGGGCGCTTTCGTTCTTCCGGTGAACCTTTCGCGCTCCTGAGACAAATCAGAAATCCAGGATGATTGAAAGTCTTGCGATATTGTCGTGGCGAGAGACTTTTCTAACAAGGCGATTTTACTAGTTGGTTCGTTAACAGTATTGTCGCTCTCCTTTGGCAGTTTTTCAATTAAGAACATTAGTACACGCCGGAGATCAGCTTCGGAACTGTAGAGAAATGTTTGATAGCCTATGTCACCTCTGTATCCAATTTCCTGCCAATTGTGATAAATTCTAATTATTATAAAAATTACCAAAGAAAATTAATCAATAAAAGTTACAAATATTTCTCATTTACCGAACAAGCTTGTGCCAAAGAGGCTCCTAATCGAAATCGTGCTGCCATGTTGATTGGCAGTACTGCTGACAAGCCAAGACCAGGTCGAATTGTATCTAAACATCTTACAGTTGCTTCTACAACTAATTCGGTATTAAAGCCTCCTAAATTCGTTATGCTTTCTTCGATATCACTGAAAAATTACGAAAAAAATTATCTCCCGAACAAAACGTACAAACCTTTACTTTTGCAAGCAGTTGCCACTGTTTTTTTCTATCCGAAAAGTTATCACAATGAAAGAATAATAACTTGATTCTAAAACTCATTAATTTTTGTATTCAATGAATGTTAATTGCATTTTTCTAAAATAAAATAAAATTAATTGCCTTATCAAATTCCAACATACACAGATAATATTTTAGTCTCGTGAAATACCTACCGAAATGTTTAATTATTTGAAACAAATACATAACAGAGAAAATAAAAAATTTAAAGCAGAAAATATTCGGAATTCTAATTATCAAAAAGTTAAAAATTTTTACTAAATGAATAAAAAAAGAAGGTAATGAGAAATAATTTTGTAAAATACGAAAAATGTGAGTATTACATAAATAAATTTAAAAATATACTGCAATAATAAAATAGAGAAAAAAACTAAAATTCTAAAATCTAGTTGGAGTATATAATCAAAATCTTAATATAATAAAACTAATTATTAGCTTCTACACAAATAAACAAGAAATATATTTCAGTCTCTTAAATTTTATTCCTACCAAGAAAAAAGCAAGTAAAAATACACAAATTTCAAAGGTCGACTAGAGAAACACCCACTTTTCTGACACCGCAAAGAAACCGGAACTTGTCATTTGAAGTATTTCTGATATAACGAATATCTACATTTCATTTACTTGTTCGATATTACAAAGTAAGAAACTTACCAGCCTATTTGACGCAACGAGTGAATAATGATATTGTCAACTTCCTCCATTATACGTAAAAAGTGAGGAAACTTTTTTAAATTAAAATTTGACCATTAATTCTACGAATTCTTATTCCTAACCTGTATTCACCTGTGCGTTTATCACCATTGAACTTGATAATATAGAACTGGAAAACTCTCATTATTGTCGAGTGCGTATCGAACGTGCTCTTCTTTCTTAGAGTAGGATAAAGACGGAGTTGACATTTGTTGCTCTTACTCTTTTTATCTTTTTATTAATAAAAAGATACTTGCCATTCAGTTTTTCTACAATAACTTGGAAACTGTTTTTTTTATTAATTAACAATATTTTCAAATACCTATTTCAAACTATAAAATTAATATAAATTAATTATATTCTTATCGGATAATAGTTTAAATGTAATGATGCTAAATAACTAATTAAAATTAACTAGAAAGTAATAAATTTGTCTAAATATGTTATGAACTTCGCAAATGCTTGTGGAAAGAATGACGAAAACTGAATGAGTTGGCAGCACCTTTTCGCAACTCATTTAACAATTTTGGGGATAAGAAAGCGCGCCAATTAGCGATCAGGAAATATTATATCGAACTCATGATTGGTAAATTAAAGAATCTAAAAATCCCCTTGTGGAAATTAGCAGATTAGTATATGACCTTGTCTTTAAAAGTTTTAAACTTCTGCAATTTTTACAGTTCTTTAAAAATATTTTCCGGTCTTGCTTTTCTTCGATTAAAATCTTTCTTCTAATATTATACATTATAAGTGGACAAAACATGTGTAAATATATAAACACACAACGAAAAATCATAATAATTATACTGTAGTTCGTGACCTGCAAAGAAACAAAGCCCTATTCAGGGCTAATAAGTTTTTGCGTAAAAATAAAATTTTACTGAAAATTAAGTAAAAATATCCATTTGATATTAATTGAATTATTAAATGCTATAGACATTTTTTATTATAATTATTTCTAATTAAAGAAAAAATTTTAGTCAATCAATAACAGATTTTTCTTTTTCAGCGCTGATAGACATTCTTTTAATTCAGATTTAACTAAATATCGCATTTTAAATATTAGTAGTAAATAATTTAGAACTATTAAATTTTTACAATAAATAATTCATGGAGGTTATTAATTAGATTTTGTAAATATATTTTAAGAGCAAATTATATGTATCCCTACTGACATACCTCAATATGTCAGATGCAGAAATAATTTACATAGTCGTTGTAGCCGTGGGTCATAATTGCCAGCGAGTAATTATGACCTGAAGGGATTGTTGCCGGTAACCAGGTAGTAACCGGTGTTCAAATCCAGTTGACAGTTGGCAACGACCGATATTTTTTCCAAAAATTACCAATTTATTATATAATTATTTTTTTAAATTAAAAATTATAAACAAATTGGTTTTGGACGAAAGCGAGCCTAAGCTTACTAAAATTAATTTTCTAAATTCGATTAGATTACTTTTTAAAGTTCTTCGAGACAAAACATTCTTTTTTCAATATTGTCATTCAAGTAACTGTAAATTTATTCATAAACTAATCAAATAAATAAAAATACAATATAGTTGAATCACATATGCCAGTAATATCAATGAAAAATTAATTAAATTTTAATTTACCAAAAAATATATCTTAATTTCAAGACAAAAAAATTAGTTATAATTTATAAAAGATTGTCCTTGATTAAAAAAAATTCACAACGTTCAAAAATTTAGTGGCCCTGAAAAGGGCCGATTGATGGGTTTATGAATGAGACACGAAAAAATCTAATTGCGCTCTCCTCGCACACGACGTGCCAATTGCATATCTTTCGGCATAATAGTAACGCGCTTGGCGTGAATGGCGCACAGATTGGTATCTTCGAAAAGTCCAACCAAATACGTCTCACAAGCCTCCTGAAGTGCCATAATAGAGGTGCTTTGGAATCTCAAATCAGTTTTGAAGTCTTGAGCGATTTCCCTCACCAAGCGTTGAAAGGGAATTTTCCGCAATAGCAGTTCAGTGCTTTTCTGATAGCGACGAATTTCACGCAGCGCAACGGTTCCAGGTCTGAAGCGATGGGGCTTCTTCACGCCGCCAGTGGCAGGTGCGCTCTTCTTCGCCGCTTTCGCCAACATTTGTTTCCTCGGTGCTTTACCGCCCGTGGATTTGCGCGCCGTCTGTTTGGTACGAGCCATGTTGATAGTTGATGCAGATGAATTTCAGAGAAACAGTCTTGTGAAGTAGATAACACCACAGTCCACAATGAGACAGTAGCGAAAATTTGCATCCTTTTATATGCTGCAGAATATAGGAATACCCTTATCAAGAGAGAGAGGGGGGAACGAACATCCGATTGGCCAGTAGCAAAGAGGAGGGGATACTGGTCTTTCGCGAGACTATAAAATACGTGGCAAGCACTCCACTGCTATTCAGATTGATTCTTTAGTCTACTGATTGAACTTTCAATAATCACTCAACCATGGTTACTAAAACTGCTGCAGTTAAATCTCCAACTGCCCAGACTTCGGCTTCGAAATCGAAAAAGTCTTCACATCCTCCGTCATCCGAGATGGTGATTGCCGCGGTCTTGAATCTCAAGGACAGAAATGGTTCTACCCTTCAGGCAATCAAGAAGTACATAACTGCGTCGTACGATGTCAACATGAAGACGCAAGCGCGCTACATCACCAAATATTTGAAGAGTGCTGTCGAAAGTGGAGTTTTGATTCAGACAAAGGGAAAAGGAGCTTCTGGTTCGTTTAAACTGTCCGAAGAGAGCAAGGCGAAAGTGAAGGTTCAAAGTGGTGGAAAGTCGAAGAAAGCTACTTCTCCGAAATCACCAAAAACTGTTTCTGAAAAAAGAACTTCAAAAATAACGGCGAAACCTCGGAAGGCAAAGTCAACTGGTCAAACCAAAACTGATAAACGTACAGTGAAAACAAAAGTACCGGTAGCAGTTGAATCAAAGTCCAAGAAGTCTGCAGCTAAAAAATAAATCGCTTTTAGTGGCAATAAAAAACATCAATCGGCCCTTTTCAGGGCCACGATATCTTTTTACAAGGAATTTTTTTGTTCTTTACATTTCCAAAATTATGTCACTTTTTATAATTGAAAATGTGCTCGCTTTTGATGCCATACTTATTAATTTGTTAGACTTTATTATTCATTTACATTAATTTGACACCATAATTGTTGACAAGAAATTTCTAACTTTATTTCGTCAATTAAATTTAGAAAATCATTCTGTATTTTCAAGTTTTATAATTATGCAAATAATTAAATACACTCAATCTAAAATGTAAAAATCGAAAGTTTGCCCAAAATTGTAAAAAAAAATTCAATACCTGTGAAAGAAATTAATATTACTAATATTTGTATTTATTAACAATAGTTTACTAATAAACGTAATCTCTTTTTTATGAAATGGAAAAGATTCTTGATTGCAGAATCAAAGAGTATTTTTTCTGTAAAGACTCGTAATTATTTATATGAAAATATTAAATCGGGTAAAAGTGCTGTTACCGGGCGATTCTGGTTTTAGACACGTTTGAAATAGAATACTCGACCAATTATAATGAAAGAAGTAAATTTACAGCTTATTAAACTAAAAGCTCGTGTCATATTCAGATAATAAAACATTAATAAAAACTACAAAAATTGATTTAAACAAATTAGAGCAATAAAAGATGTTTAGAGGTTATGTTGCACGGCGTAACGAAAATACATTCCATTCAATGTTAATTATACGGCGCTAAGCAATTTTTTTCTCAAATAATTAAATTAGTAATTTCTTTATATGCAATTGTATCAAGTTCGAAATAAATAAATTTTTCAAACATTACATATTAAAAAATTTTCAAAACGTCGCCGCAACTGGAACAGATGCCGTAATTAATGTAATAAGAACAAACTTCCTCGTAAAATTATTTTGTTGGCCCTAAAAAGGTCCGATTAATTCTCAAGCTCATCCTGCCAATTCTAAAACTTTAGCTGTCTAATATTCCATTACAGTTGAAAAATACACAGGAGCACAGCCACCGATGTGTTTTGCGTAATTTCCTTTGCGTGCAGAATGAACGCGACTCAAAGAAAATAAAAGACCGAATCGAATAAATAGTCTTGAAAGATAATATTTGACAAGATGCTGAGAAATAAAAAAAACGCACGTATTTATATGCTGGTGTTTGCATGGAGAGGGCAGATATCACGAGGAACCAATCAGAATGCAGAGTTGCAAAAAGTGGGAGAACCGCGACGGCTACTCGCTTATAAAAGTAGCAGTTCCGCGATATTTTTTTCATAAACGTTTTGTGGATCGACAACACTAGTTCTACGTACTATTTTGGATTTCCATGATGACTTCGAAAACAGTTCGAGCTACTGCAAGCAAGGCTTCCAAGGTCAGCAAGAAGAAGCCTGAAAAATCTGTCAAAAGCATCAGCAAGGATGACAAGAAAAAGAAGAGGCGCAAGGGGAAAGAAAGCTATGGCCGCTTCATTTACAAAGTTTTGAAGCAAGTTCACAATGACGTGGGGATGTCAAGCAAGTCGATGAGCATCATGAATAGTTTCATGAACGACATTTTCGAACGCATAGCAAATGAAGCTTCCCGTCTGGCAAAATATTCGAAGAAGCGTACTATCAGTTCCCGAGAAATTCAAACCGCCGTTCGACTTTTGCTTCCTGGCGAACTTTCGAAGCACGCCGTTTCGGAGGGAACCAAAGCTGTGACGAAATACACCGCTTCCAAGAATTAATTCTACAGCTCTAGATGCTGTAATCTAACAAGTTGAAGCCTGTCTGTTCAGCTTTACAATTATCAATCGGCCCTTTTCAGGGCCACGATATTTTTTGACATGGAATTTTTTTGTTTCAGGTGTTAATAAAAATAGTATTTTTTTCTAATAATTATTAAAAAAAAATTATGAAAGATCGGAAAACATTCGTGTCGAATTGCTACGACACGTCCTGCAATAAACGAAATTCTATCAGTTATTTTTAATTGATTTTGAAGCAAAAAATCGGTGACTAATACAAATGCTAATATTTCTATTGAAACTTAGTAAAAAGTAAATGATGTTTTAGTACATTTTCTTTAATTAATTGAATGAGTATAAAGTTTAACTAATTTTTTTTTTATTCTTTTATTGAAAATCTCATCGTGTAATTTGTTTCAAAGCATTATTTAAATACTAATTTACATAACTTTCTTTTCTTTTACGCTTTTTCTCCTTTTTGACCTTGATAATGCGGTTTTTTTTTAATTTGACAGCTTTTTACAGCAACAAACAAATTTCCAGTGAGAAAATATTTAATTTAGTTATAAAGAAGTTTTTTTGAGATATTTGTTGTCTGCAGTGTATGTTTTCATTTGTGCGTGTGATTATCGATCGCAGCATTCCACGCGCTAGTCCAAATTTATGCGTTAGAAGTTTAATTTACGCCGTTAGTTTTTAACGTTAATAACTTTTTTTCTATTTATCCGATTATTATGTAACTTTCCAGAAAACTTCTTTATAACTTATTGACAAACTTTCTCACTGGAAGTTTGTTACTGTTCAAAATTTCCCACATAAACGAAGCGCTCAAAGTTCGCAATGCACAATTTTTGCAGTGTTGTGGCAACAAATTAATAACTTTTTTGTTTATTAACATATTGACATCTTTTTGATTGTTTTGCATTTAAAACAATTTAATCTACAACATCCATTTTGAATTTTTCGTAAATTCATGAAATTGTGTAAATTATCGCTAATTGAAGTGAAAAAAGAATCAAATTTTATTCCTTTCAAAAAAATGGTTTTTCTTATTTATTGAGAAAACTAAAAAACTTATCAATTTTTTATAAAGGAAAAAAAGATGCACCTTTTCACCCTACACAAGGATTGATAATAAAAATTTTAATTTGAACTATTTTTCAAATTTGTCGATTTGGACAATACTTCTTACTGCACTCAACCCTCAATTGATTCCGTTCCCCCCACTTTTTGTGATTCTTCATTCTGATTGGTCAATCTCAGTTTACCACTTCCATGCGGGCATTAGTGGTATAAATATGAGCGCTTTTGATCTCAACATTCATTAGTTCCTGAGAAACTATCTGATTCATCTGAATAGTTTTACAAGCAGTTTGTCTACAAGTGAGAAATGTCTGGTCACGGTAAAGGAGGCAAATTAAAAGCGAAGCCGAAGAGTCGATCTGCACGAGCTGGTCTTCAGTTTCCAGTGAGTCGCGTTCATCGTTTTCTCCGCAAGGGGAATTATGCGAAACACATCGGTGCCGGTGCTCCTGTTTATCTGGCGGCTGTCATGGAGTATTTGACTGCTGAGATTTTGGAATTGGCAGGCAATGCAGCTCGCGATAATAAGAGAAGTAGAATTATTCCTCGTCACATTCAATTGGCGATTAAAAATGACGAAGAAATAAATCAGCTTTTGTCTGGAGTGACAATTTCTCAAGGCGGAGTTTTACCTCACATTCATTCTGTCCTTTTGCCAAAGAGGACTGAAAAGAAAGAATAAATTAAGATGACATGATTTCATCTGTACTCGTATCAATCGGCCCTTTTCAGGGCCACGAATTATTTTTACTGGAATATTTTGTTTTAGCATAATGAGAAATAGGAATAATTAATTTTAAAGGTAAATTTATTGTTATTTTCATGAAAAATTTAATATTGTTTAGCCTGTCACTATAGCAACCGAGATTTGATAGTATTTTGTTTAATATAATTACATGAAAATATTAATTATAAGCTTCTAAAACTAAATTCCAAATGGAAGTTACATTTACTTTTCAAATAATTTGTAAAACGAAGGTCAAGTAAGGTAAATGATACACAGGTCTATAATCCGATCGGTCCAAAAACCTATAAAAAATATTTCTTGCAATTGCAGAAGCATTCAGATTATTTACGTAAAAATATTTTATGTGATTGTTCTTTATTTTGATGGTAGTATACAAATTATTCAACATTATTCAATGAATTTACAAATTCAGGTTTTTCTTAGAACTCTAACGGAAAAACTTGTCTAAACCTGTCGCTTTTAACTGCGCATGTGTTGGAATTTAAAAAGTACCAGCAAATGGTAGGGAGAAAAACAACGTGATTAGCTGGCAAAGCAGTGGAGGGGATATCGAAGTGTGCCGAGAATATAAAAGTACGTGCAAGACATTCGACACAGTCATTTGCCCTGTTCGCGTTTTTCTTTCGTTGTCGCGCTCATCATTGGAAATGGAAGGCTACGTAATAGTGCATCCTACAGGAAAGGGCATTGGAAAAGGAGGAAAGATTTTAAAAAGAGGAATCAAATACCGCAAAGTTTTCAGAGACAACATAAGAGGAATTACTAAAGGCGATATTCGTCGCTTGGCTCGTCGAGGAGGAGTGCAACGAATTTCCGGATTAATCTATGAACTTTCGCGGAATGTTCTAAAACTGTTTTTAGAAAACGTAATTCGCGACGCCGTTACTTTCACCGAGCATGCCAGGAGACAAACAGTTACTGTAATGGATGTCGTTTATGCTTTAAGACGTCAAGGTCGTACTCTTTATGGTTTTGATGGATAATTATTCTGCTACTGTTCGAATTAGAACCAAAAAATGTGTGTTTAACACTTTTAATAATTGTAGCCATATGTCAATCGGCCCTTTTCAGGGCCACGAATTTATTTTACGTGGAATTAATTTTTGTTTCAAATTTATAAAATGGAGAGCAATTGGATAGTCACAAATTGGAAGGGGTAAATGCAAACTTGTAAATTTTTGGGCGAGCAACAAATTTTCACGACCTTGCTCGCCTAAAAATTTTGAAGTGTGCAAGCGCCTTTACTTTACATTTGCGCACAGCTGCATGGGAACGCACCCTAACAATGTTCACCAGCAGTACAGCACGAAGTATGAAGTATATCACAAAAGTATCTGAACTCTGGTGCGAATCCTACAAAAACAACCAAAGTTTTGAAATTATATTCTGCCAATTTATTATAATTTAAATTAAATAAAATAAATTACGTTTAATTATTAGTTACAATAAAGAAGGTTTAATAATTTATGAACATCTTAACTGTCAAGAACTATGACGTCAACTGAAGGAAGGTAATTGAAAAAACATCTTTGAGGTTATAAAATATTTTTCTTCGTTTATTTGAAAGTATTAAATGGTATTAAATTTTTAAATAGTTTTTACCGTATTTTCATGTTTTTCATTTATGTTTCTTTTCTTTATAAAAAGCAGTGCGTGTATTTTGAACAATATGCAATAATTATGAAAATGTAACAATTTATTTGAACCGGCACCAGATATGCCGGTATTTGTTTTTTTTCATTCTAGTTCTTTTTTTTTCTCTTTTAGAAATGAATGCTACAAAAAACAGTCATATTTATCTTGGAAAGATTACTTTATGTCTGTGGCTTTTCTTTCGGCGAAACGTAGTAAAGATCCATGCAGTCAAGTGGGTGCTTGTCTAGTTAATGAAGACAATAGAATTGTTGGAGTGGGATATAACGGATTTCCCAGAGGCTGTAGTGATGATGAATTCCCCTGGACCAAAGATGAAGGGAATACCTTAAACTCCAAATATTTATATGGTATACATTTATTACTTAAAACTTTTTAGATATTAATTTCGAATTCGTATTAATTTTGTACTATTTCTATTATTTTTTATTATATATAAAATTAAAAATTTTATTTTATTTTAATTATTCGAATTTGACGATAAATTTCTTTTTTTGCTTTATTTATTTAAAATTTTGTAGTGTGCCATGCAGAAATGAACGCAATTCTCAACAGGAATTCGTACAATTTGAAAGAATGCACTTTATACGTTGCACTTTTTCCTTGCAACGAGTGTGCTAAATTAATAATTCAGTCAGGAATAAAAACCATTTTTTATGCGTTTTGTAAGAACGCTGACGATGTCAGAATAATTGCTTCAAAGCGAATGTTTGATGCTGCAAATGTTAAGTATAGGTATCACGATAAGTAAAACAATTATTTTTTATAAAAATTGAAGAGTTAAATTTACATATAATTTTATCAATATTGACAACAAGATAAGTTTTCTCGTTAATTTTCCAGTGAGTATATTCCAAGTGCAGAAAAAATTGTGATAGATTTCACTGCTATTAATTTGGATCAAGTTGATCAGTTGCCGCCGTCTCCACAAAGGAAGTTAGTTTTTTTTTAAATTGAAACTAATAAAAATAATTTTAATAATTTTTAATTATTGTAAAATAACTTATGTGATTGTTGACAATAATTTCTCTTCACAGGGATGAAAGTGAAAAACATTCTCTTTGCCAGTCACCGCTGTTAAATAGAAATGACTTATCTCTCTGTGATAAATTCCAAAGTGACTTGAAACTAAGGTAATTTTTTGATTTAAAGTTTCCATTAATTTTTTCATTGATGAAATAATGAAATGTAGGATGAAATAATTAAAATTTTCAGTGATATCAGTGAAAAGAGGCAATCATTTTTATCGTGGGACGACTATTTTATGGGAATGGCGTTTCTCGCTTCCATGCGAAGTAAAGATCCTCATACACAAGTTGGCGCTTGCATTGTTAACGAAGATAAAATAATTGTTGGAATAGGTTATAACGGATTTCCTCAGGGGTGTAGTGATGACGAATTTCCATGGACAAAAAATCAACCTGACATGTTGCAGTCTAAATTTCTCTATGGTATTGTATATTATTTATTTACTTCGTACATTATTTATTTAATTCCGAATATAAAAACTAATTAATTTCTATTTTACATAGTTTGCCATGCGGAAGTGAATGCAATTTTGAACAGAAATTCGGAAAATCTTAAAAATTGCACAATTTACGTGGCTCTGTTCCCGTGCAACGAATGTGCTAAAATAATAATTCAGGCTGGAATAAAGAAAATTTTATTCTTATCTGACAAGAAGGCACACAAAATTGGGACAATCGCTTCAAAGAAAATGTTGGATGCTGCAAATGTGGAATACAGGTATTTAATTATTTCAAATTCTATTATTTCTATTGTATCACAATTCAAATTCTATTTTTTCCCTACTCATATGTAATAATAAAAATATTAAATTAAATTAACTTTACAGGCAATACGTACCCAATAATTTACTGATGGAAATTGATTTTCAACAAAATGGAAATTAATATCTAACAAAAGGCTTTTATTCAAAAGTACTGTTGATCCTTCATATTCAAAGTGTCGCCAGTTTATTGACGCTTTAATAACTTGGATTCGCAATCTCAAAATATATATTCTCAAAGAGTGTAGTATTTTTTTTACCAAAAAGTTTATAAATCGAAAGTGAGTTTTCTCATATATACGAACGATGAAGAATTAAGAAAGAGTTAAATATTTAAATAGATTTTATTATTATTAGTTAATAATTAATGTCAATGTGTTCAACGAACTCTTGTATTTTTAAGGTATTGGATATTTTCAAAAATAAATTGGAATTAGTATTTTTGCAAATTTAATGAATTTAGAAAAAGAAAAATTCGAGTTTCTTATTGTTAGGAAAATAAGGAACGGCAAAAAATTGGATAATATTACATTAATATAATGTTTTTTTATGTTTTCAAAATAAATCATTTTATTAAATGAGAAATGTAAATATTTAAAAAATATTTTGTACCAACGAGAAAATTTAGAATTAAAGATGAAAATATTTATATTTTTACTCATTGGGTGTTTTATCTTTTTCTTTACATTATTATCAATTTCATTTGAATTATAAAGGTTAAAACTAAATATACTTGAATTCTTATTTGTATTTTGAAAAATTACACCAAGTTGAAGTCCACAACGTTGATCAACGAAAAAAAATTATTCACTTAGTAAATTAATTAACAATGACGCATAAATATTTGACACAAAAATATTTAGAAAAAAAGGATTGATGTTTATATTTTGATAATAATTATTATTTTATAATTAAAAGTTAAATTAAAAATAATACTTGAATGCATTAAATAAATTTTTTTCGTTGATAAACGTTGTGGACTTCAACTTCGTAAAATTACACTTCACTATATTTTTTTGACTCGTAAAAATAATTAAAGTTTATCAGGGAATGGAAATAGCAAAAGAAATTTAAATAAACAAAATATTATTTCAGTTTAGGCTTCATTATAAAATTTACAATTTTTTTTTCAAAAAAATTAAAATCAACCACACATATGAACACAATATTTGTATGGTCGAATTTTATTGAAATGATGGAGTCAAAAAATTATAATAGAGAATTTTTAAATACAATATTTTTTTATTACAATTAAAGCACTATTAAAAAAGACAAACTCTGTAAAATGGTGCTAAAACTTAAAACTTAAACTCTAACAAAGGGAATATCTAACGATTTAATTATTAATTCACTTATTTCTTTTTTAATCAGTTTAAATTTACTAAAAGGCTTTAAATACACGTTAAAAATAAAAAATTTAATTTGTATAAAGTGTATCAGTATTCATGGAAGGTCAATGAAAAAAGTCACAAATGCAAATTAAGAAAATCTTTCATTTAATAAATTTCTAATATTTGATAATTTATAATTACATATTAAAACTTGACAGTATTATAATATTCAATAATTATGATAATTAACACATTTTTGATTAATTTCCATAAAAATTTCACAATTTCTTTCTGCACAATATATTTATCTTAATTATTATCTCTGTAAGATTAAATCGCATTTGTTATAAATTATACTTATTTAATGCTTACAAGTATCTAAAATAATTAATAAAAAATATACTTTTCAATTTCAAGGAGTGATAAGGGAGTAGGGAGTAAAAAGAAAATCCTTTTTTTGGCCTGAACGACAAATATTGGGTTTAATCGTATACATTATTGTTTTGGCAATGTTTTTGCACGTCATATTTGTATAAAAAGAAATAAATTTTTCTTTGCTTGAGAAAAATAGTTTTGTTTGTATTCCTAAACAAAAATAAACAATAGTGTAAATTAAAATGGTACATTTTTGTCACTACTTATTTTCTAATAAAAGGTAAAGAATAAAAAATAGAACGTTACAAAAATATTGCAAGTTTTGTAAAAAATATTGGAAAATAAAACAGTTATTATAATTTGTACAACCGCAAAATTTGAACAAGGTTGTTATAAAAATTTAATTTTGTATTTCCTTTACTTTTCCCTGATTTCCAGTCAAAATTTTGTCTTTCTCCCTGACCCTGAAGAATATTCTGATTCACTTTGAAAAAAATATTTCATACTGAAATTCTCAAAGAAATATTAAATATGTAAAAAATCTCAAGTTTAGATATATTTCCCTAAAAGAATTACAATTTACGATTAATATTATCTCCGATCGTCCCATTAGGAAATTTTCTTTTATACATAATTTTCTACTTTGTAATCTTATGTTTTTAATTAATATTTATTTCAAAAACAAAATAATTATTTTGTGAAATATTTTTCGTCAACTATGTACTCCAAGATAATTAAAATTAAGTTAAAATATCATTCTTTCAACATTGATGATGGTATATTGGTTAATTTAAACAATTAAATATCTAACGACTCAATTAGGTATCTATACTCGTTTCATAATATTTTTTTCGATATATATCTTGAAAGACTGTTTCGAAGTCACAGTTATAATATTGACCTGACTGCCTAGTTGAAGTCAGAGTTCCTCCGAAAAAAATTCATTAACTATTTCATTCATCATGAAAGACCTAAAGAAAGGAACCGCAAAAGGGTAAGAAACATATTTTTTTTGCTTGAAGAATTAAAAAAGTAAATAAAATGATATATTTATTAAAATAAAAAAAATTATATTCTTGAAATTTCAAGAAGCGTGACAGGATTATCATTCCGAAATTATCATGAGGATCGGCAAGCAAAGAATTCAGTTGAAAAAGTAATTGATTTACCGAGAGGAGGAAAATTGCCGATTGTAGGATTCGGAACTTGGAGTGTATGTGATTTTATTTTATATAATTTTTAAAATTTTTCTTCACATTTCTTAATTGGTAATTGTTAATTTACAGGCTTTCGCCTCCTTTTCCGACGAGGAAGTCGAGACTGCTGTGAATGCGGCCTTAGAAGCAGGATATAGACTCATTGACTGTGCTCGCGCTTATTTCAACGAAAAAGCGATTGGAAACGTTTTAAAAAAATGGATTGACTCAGGAAAAATTACTAGAGATGAACTTTTCATAGTGAGCAAGGTACGTTACAAATTTCGAAATAAATCCCTCTTTAATTTTATTAATTAATTATAATTATTTTCTTCATAAATGTTAAAATCTATGTTAATTTTATTAAAAATTAGAAAAAAGGAAATAATTTCTAATTAAAAATGATCTAGTTACCACCTACGGGAAATCGTCCTAGTGGAGTGGAGAAACATTTGAACCAAACGTTGAACGACTTACAATTGGATTATTTGGATCTCTATTTAATTCACGTGCCGTGGACTTTTGAGGAAGTCGGCGATGAATTGATTCCGTTTAATGAGGACGGAGAGGTAAAATTGGACATGAGTACTGACAATGAAGCCACTTGGAAGGAAATGGAAAAACAGGTTAACGCAGGAAAAGTTCGAGCCATTGGCCTCTCCAATTTCAATATTCAACAAATTGAAAGAATCAATAACATTTCAGAAATTTCCGTTTCCGTAATTCAAATGGAAATGCACGTCTACTGCCAGCAAAGAGAACTTGTAGGTTTCTATTGAATTTCTTATCCATTCCTTCCTTTATTATAATGTATAAAAAGGCACCAAGTCTTCATAAACATTTAATAACGAAATTGTATTATTTGCAGCTCGATTTCTGCAAATTGAATGGAATTGCAGTAATGGCGAATTCTCCCCTTGGATCACCAGGTCTCGCCAAGTTCACCGGAAAACCAGAAGCAAACTTCTATCCACTGAAAAATCCAACAGTTCAAACGATAGCCCAGAAACATGAAAAAACTCCAGCTCAAGTTTTACTCAGGTTTTTAATACAAAAAGGAGTGTCGGTGATTCCAAAAAGTTCTAAACCACACAGAATCCAGGAAAATTTTAAAGTTCTCGATTGGACTCTGGATAGTTCAGATATGACGGCTCTGGAAAGTCTTGACAAAGGACCAGAAGGTCGAGTAGTGGATTTCGTCAGTTTCTTTAAAGGCGTCGAGAAACATCCAGAATTTCCATTCAAAACAAAAAACTGAAGAGGAAGCTTATATTTTTCTTCAAGAAGTTTAAAAACTTGTGCATATGTGTAAAATAAAATATATTTAAAGTGAAAATATTTGCAAGGGGTCATTCACATATTACGTGATAGATACTTTAGGTATTTTAGACCCCCTCCCCCTCCTGCGTGATACTTTTTCTATAGTATAGAAAATTTGTTAAAGCGTGATACTTTGCTTACACGTACCCACCCACCCTAAATGTATCACGTAATATGTGAATGGCCCCTAATGCTGTTTATTACTACCAATTGTATTAGTCCATTTTGAACAAATAAATATTCCTACGATTACTTTTCGTGGCCCTGAAAAGGGCCGATTGATATTAGATGTGAATAGGCCAATTTACCTAAAACATAACGAGTTTAAATGAATTCAACACATTTTTTTACAAAGAAATGGCCAATAATTACACGCGGCGTAACAAAACCCCCCATCAATCACATAAATTATGAAAAATCCCAAAGTAAAAACTACAGAAACGAATATCACTAAGCTTCGAAGACAGGAACACTGAAGCCGTCTAAAGAAGAATACTTGGCAGAAGCAGAAATCATGTATTTATATGGTAGTGGTCGCAATGTCGCATGCAAGTGGTAGATTTCTCGTTAGTCCAATCAGAATGCAGAGTTGCAAAAAGTAGGGACAACGAAATATAGCTTTTCAATTTTGTGGTGTAAGCTAATTTCAACAGTTTAACAAGTTCAAGCCTGTCTGTTCAGCTTTACAATTATCAATCGGCCCTTATCAGGGCCACACTTTTCTTTGCGGAGAATTAATTTGTCTTTTCATTATAAAATATTTTCTTTAAAGTTGAAAATTGATTTAAAATATTAACTTTGATAAATTTTGTTTGACTGAGTAATTTTGAAATACATATAATGTCAAAAAATTTGTAAATTTAATTTTAAATTTAATTTACACGTCGTATATAATTTCTAATTGAATTTCTATTGAACAGAAAAAAATAATGAAAAACAGGAAAAATTTAGAAACTTTAAAAATTCCAGGCCTTTTCCATGATTTCTAGATTCTGTAAGAACCCTGCTTTTTGGAAAAACATGCATAAAAATTAGAGGAACTGTTTAAGTAAATTTTTGTTACAATTTTGGGCAAACTTTTAATTTTTACATTTCAGATTGATTGTATTTAATTATTTGCATAATTATAAAACTTGAAAATAAAGAATTATTTTTTGAATTAAATTATCGAAATAGTCGCATAAGCTTCCTGTCACTAATTATGGTTTAAAATTAAGAAAGTCTAACAAATTAATAAGTATGGCATCAAAAGCGAGCAAATTTTCAATTATAAAAAGTGACATAATTTTGGAAATGTAAAGAACAAAAAAATTCCTTGTAAAAAGATATCGTGGCCCTGAAAAGGGCCGATTGTTGTTTTTTATTGCCACTAAAAGCGATTTATTTTTTAGCTGCAGACTTCTTTGATTTTGATTCAACTGCTACCGGTACTTTTGTTTTCACTGTACGTTTATCAGTTTTGGTTTGACCAGTTGACTTTGCCTTCCGAGGTTTCGCCGTTATTTTTGAAGTTCTTTTTTCAGAAACAGTTTTTGGTGATTTCGGAGAAGTAGCTTTCTTCGACTTTCCACCACTTTGAACCTTCACTTTCGCCTTGCTCTCTTCGGACAGTTTAAACGAACCAGAAGCTCCTTTTCCCTTTGTCTGAATCAAAACTCCACTTTCGACAGCACTCTTCAAATATTTGGTGATGTAGCGCGCTTGCGTCTTCATGTTGACATCGTACGACGCAGTTATGTACTTCTTGATTGCCTGAAGGGTAGAACCATTTCTGTCCTTGAGATTCAAGACCGCGGCAATCACCATCTCGGATGACGGAGGATGTGAAGACTTTTTCGATTTCGAAGCCGAAGTCTGGGCAGTTGGAGATTTAACTGCAGCAGTTTTAGTAACCATGGTTGAGTGATTATTGAAAGTTCAATCAGTAGACTAAAGAATCAATCTGAATAGCAGTGGAGTGCTTGCCACGTATTTTATAGTCTCGCGAAAGACCAGTATCCCCTCCTCTTTGCTACTGGCCAATCGGATGTTCGTTCCCCCCTCTCTCTCTTGATAAGGGTATTCCTATATTCTGCAGCATATAAAAGGATGCAAATTTTCGCTACTGTCTCATTGTGGACTGTGGTGTACCTATTTCACAAGACTGTTTCTCTGAAATTCATCTGCATCAACTATCAACATGGCTCGTACCAAACAGACGGCGCGCAAATCCACGGGCGGTAAAGCACCGAGGAAACAAATGTTGGCGAAAGCGGCGAAGAAGAGCGCACCTGCCACTGGCGGCGTAAAGAAGCCCCATCGCTTCAGACCTGGAACCGTTGCGCTGCGTGAAATTCGTCGCTATCAGAAGAGCACTGAACTGCTTTTGCGGAAAATTCCCTTTCAACGCTTGGTGAGGGAAATCGCTCAAGACTTCAAAACTGATTTGAGATTCCAAAGCACTTCCATCATGGCACTTCAGGAGGCTTGTGAGACGTATTTGGTTGGACTTTTCGAAGATACCAATTTGTGCGCCATTCACGCCAAGCGCGTTACTATTATGCCGAAAGATATGCGATTGGCACGTCGCGTTCGAGGCGAACGCAATTAGATTTTTTTCGCGTCTCCTTCATAAACTTATCAATCGGCCCTTTTCAGGGCCACTAAATTTTTGAACGTTGGGATTATTTTTAAAACAAATTTGTATACAATTTTATTGAGAAACGAATTATAGTTAACTGAATTAAATCTAGTGTAAAATTATATATCAATACAAGAATAATATAAGGACCCGAAATTCGATACACCGATCACTTTGAGAATCGTCGGTTTTTTATCGTACTGTCCTAAATTAAATGCTAAGTAATTTTTGTACATACATAGTCAATAATAATTATAATTATTGGGTCTCTAAGACTTAACTAATAATATAACAATTGAAATTACTGTTTATGAGAAACGAGGATTTCTTTTTATCAACATTAAAAACAAATTTCTATTTTATGTCCCTAATGTTTTTAATTTTAATTTTATTTACAAAATATTGTTTTTATAAGTAAAAACGTCTTTTTAGTTATAAAAATAATTAATTATAATATTTTTTTTAATTTCATTCTATTAATTATTAAAAATATTAGAGCTTAAAAAAATATTTCGTTTATTTGAACATTCAAAACTTTATCAAAATTCTATTTTACATAATTTCAGAAAATATAGAATTAGATATATCTAATTATTCAATAATAAATCTAAATTATTAAAAAAAGAAATTTGCGCTACATTTATTTAAAAAAATAAAATAAAAATGTAAGGTTAAAAATTTTTTTGATATCTTTACGTTTTAAAAATTCCTGTCAATCAAGATTTTTCAAAGTTAATATTTTAATTTAAAAAAAAAATCAATTCAATTGAAAATAATAATAATTATTAAAAATAGTTTTTTTATAATGAAGACAAAATTAATTCTCCGTAAAGAAAATCGTGGCCCTGAAAAGGGCCGATTGATAATTGTAAAGCTGAACAGACAGGCTTCAACTTGTTAGGTTACAGCATCTAAAGCTATAGAATTAATTCTTGGAAGCGGTGTATTTCGTCACAGCCTTGGTTCCCTCCGAGACGGCGTGCTTCGAAAGTTCGCCAGGAAGCAAAAGTCGAACGGCGGTTTGGATTTCTCGGGAACTGATGGTACGCTTCTTCGAATACTTCGCCAGACGAGAAGCTTCATTTGCAATGCGCTCGAAAATATCGTTCATAAAACTATTCATGATGCTCATCGACTTGCTCGACATCCCGACGTCATTGTGAACTTGCTTCAGGACTTTGTAAATGAAGCGGCCATAGCTTTCTTTCCCCTTGCGCCTCTTCTTTTTCTTATCATCCTTGCTGATGCTTTTGACAGATTTTTCTGGCTTCTTCTTGCTGACCTTGGAAGCCTTGCTTGCAGTAGCTCGAACTGTTTTCGAAGTCATCATGGAAATACAAAATAGTACGTAGAACTAGTGTTGTCGATCCACAAAACGTTTATGAAAAAAATATCGCGGAACTGCTACTTTTATAAGCGAGTAGCCGTCGCGGTTCTCCCACTTTTTGCAACTTTGCATTCTGATTGGTTCCTCGTGAAAAGTGGGAGAACCGCGACGGCTACTCGCTTATAAAAGTAGCAGTTCCGCGGTTCTTTTTTCATAAACGTTTTGTGGATCGTCAACACTAGAGTTCTACGTACTGTTTTGGATTTCCATAATGACTTCAAAAGTTGTTCGAGCTTCTGAAAGCAAGGCCTCCAAAGTCAGCAAGAAGAAGCCTGAAAATTCTGTAAAAAGCGTTGTCAGCAAGGATGACAAGAAAAAGAAGAGGCGCAAGGGGAAAGAAAGCTATGGCCACTTCATTTACAAAGTTCTGAAGCAAGTTCACAATGACGTCGGGATGTCAAGCAAGGCGATGAGCATCATGAATAGTTTTATGAACGACATTTTCGAGCGCATTGCAAATGAAGCCTCTCGTCTGGCGAAATATTCAAAGAAGCGTACCATCAGTTCCCGAGAAATTCAGACCGCCGTTCGACTTTTGCTTCCTGGCGAACTTTCGAAGCACGCCGTCTCTGAGGGAACCAAGGCTGTGACGAAATACACCGCTTCCAAGAATTAATACAGCTTTACGTGCTGTAATCTAACTTTAACAAGTTAAAGCCTGTCCGTTATCAATCGGCCCTTTTCAGGGCCACGATTTTCTTTGCGGAGAATTAATTTGTCTTTTCATTGTCTAATTAGTTTCATTATAAAAAGTAATTTTTCAATTTTATTACAAATTGATTTAAAATATTAACTTTGATGAAAAAAATCTTGACAGGGATTTTTGAAATCTAAAAATGTCAGAAAATTTTTAACCTAACATGTAAATTTTTATTTTTTTACGCAAGTGTAGCTCAAATTTCTGTTTTTAATAATTTGTTTATATTTATTATGGAAACAATAGATAGCGCCAATTTTATTTCCTGAAAACATTAAAAATAAAAAATTTTGAATCTCTAAAATGGAGGAAAGGATTTAATGAAAAAAAAATCGTTTGTTTTAATTCGTGTTTATTCGTCTTAACTTATATAAATATCTATAATGCCGTACAGTCACGCGTATCAAGAACATAATTTGCAAACATCACTCATACTGAAAATAAATTTTTTAAAAAATTTCTAAAAAAAATGAGAGCACGACATTAAAATAAATGATTTATTGTTTTTTTACGATATATTTTTTGCTTTATAAATTTGTTTTTAATGTTGATAAAAAGAAATCCCCGTTTCTTATAAACAGTAATTTCTATTGTTATATTATTAGTTGATTTTTAAGGACCCAATTATAATTATTATTGACTACGTATGTACAAAAATTCTTTTAGCATTTAATGCTAAATGGTCTCAATTTCACGCGAACATTCAAGGACATCAACGGAGGATGCACGATAAAAAACCGACGATTCTCAAAGCGTTCGGTGTATCGAATTTCGGGTATTTAGACATTTTATGTTAACTTTCTTCGTTATGTCAATTTCGTATCGAATTTTATTTGGATATATCCAATATGTTAGATTCTAGAAAGTTGATAAAGTGAAAATAATCATTATTCTTATTGTCGAAAGATAATAAGAATCGAAAAATGTTTCGATATTCCAAACCTTTTTTACGCCAACCTCGCAGACCTGACTCTCATACTCGATCGACTTGAAATGACTATATAATACACATGATCGATGTCTTGATTATTAATTAATAATTAATAATTATCAATAACCGACGTGACGCTACTATAAGTCAACATTTACAAGAGATATATCTTCCTTTTCGTATAAACTGATCTATGGTAGTGTATTTTAATTAAAATGATGAAGAAATTCAGATCTTTTTTTAACCCTTTGATCTACAAATATTTTATCTATTGGAGATTAATTTTTTTTATAAATATTTAGAAAAAATAAAATTGAATTAAAAATGTTTGACTTTCATCCAAGTTTCTGAAAATATAAACAAACCGCAAACTAAAATTGCAATTTATTGTCAAGTGCTATTTTTATAAAAAAGAATTACGTTTTCAACGAGCAAATCGTAAAAGTTAGAGTATTAATCAGAGGTTACTAGATCTTTTTTTAGCTAATAAGAAAGTTGTTTTTGATTGAACAAAATATAATGAGACGATATGTATTATTTTGATTCAAATAAATTATTCGTTGGTGACTGTACCTTCAAAATTGGTGGAGAATTATGTAACTAGGAAAAAAATCTTTAACTTTTTCTTTTTTTTTAAGTTTGAGGACTTCAGTACCATTAAAAAAATTACGATGTTAGTATACAGTTCGTTTAAATTTCACAAACTTTTAGATCAAATATCCAAAGGACTTTTTTCACCACAAAGAGTTTATATTTTTGTAAGAAAATTATTTCGTCTTCCAACTTGAAAAGTAAAACATGTAGGGGAAAAAAATACGTTTTGTCCTTTATTCTCAAAATTTGTTTCTTTTCCCATGAATTTTTGTTTATTACACAGAGTTTCCTTTTTTTTCTCAAGTAAAATATATAAATGTTTTCTTGAATTCATTAGAAGTAAAACATAATGTATATAGTTTGCATGTTTGATCGGCGCCAAATATTTACATATATAAAAAATGTGTTCGACGATATAGTTTACAAATGAGAGGAAGTGTTGCATTCCCAATATAATGTTTCGAATCTATACAAGCACACGTGAAAATAAATAATACACTTTGATGCGGATAGTTTACAACAAAAAGGAAAGGAAAGAACACGAGGAGGGAAAAGAAAAGAATGGAAATATTTGAGCCCAACGCAATTTACAAAATCGTGTGGGAAGCGTTAGTGCGCAAAATCTCCGTTTTTAAAAGTATATATATTTTTTTTTCTTCGACATCAATATATCGACTGAATAACAAAATATCGATAAATCACTCAACATTGTGATATCCATCATTATCGTTATTAACTATTTAATATCGACATATCGACCAGAATTTGATATATTAGAATAGACTTATCGATTAATTTATTTTGATATTTCATCTTCGGTTACTTTATACAAGTGTGGAAATTTCTAAAGAAATGGGCAAATTAATGGAGAATTCTGGTTTATATTGTTATTTTCCTATATGTATTTAATGCGACGAAGTTTGAATATTAATTGCTACAAATGACTGTGAGAATTTTGATAATGACGCGTTAGTGGTAACATTTATAACTTTCTTGCAAAAACACTTATATCTGTATTTTCTTGTGAATATGAGTTAGAAAAATCAAAACCATATTCGGAGAGATATATAGACAGAGAGCGAAAAAATTCATTGGAAGAACAGGAATTTATATTTAAATAAAATGAATTCAAAATGAATGGTTTTAAATATTTCCAAAAATTGGTAATTTATTTAAAATTCCTAAATTTTGTTTTCTACAGAATTGCAAAACGTTCGAACCCGCCTAATTAATAGTGGAACTTGATATTTTATAATTTATAAAATTTGCATGTCTGATGAAAGAGAGAACAAAAAAAAATTAAAGAAAAATTCGAGCAATATACGAGACGAATTTTGATAACTTTTTTTACAATTTTACAATTCTAAAATTTTAATTAAAATAAATTTTGTTTAAAATTTATTTAAACTATCAAAATTGTACTATCACTATAAGCCTCAATTCATATATTTTTTTAAATACAAATTAAAAGAATTATTTAAATAAATCTATCATGCAAAATCGAGTATTACATTTTTCCCTAATTCGATCAATTCTTGTCTATCAACAAAAGTAATTCCAGATGATAATTTACCATCTACTTTCAATTTTATCTCTCATCGTATATTACAAGTATTTTTCTTCCAATATTTAATAACAAAATTTCACAACTTCCTTTTCCTGTTTAGTTTATTGATCTAATTTATTAAAAAAAAGAAGTAAAAAAACACAAGAAATCCGTCAAATCGAACGGAAGAGCAAAAGGTGAAAACGGTTTTTATCACCGAATCAGAAAATACGGTTTATTACTAATTTCATATCTGAATATTCACGGAAATGCGGACAAATAGAAATTCTATCATTCATGAATTTCAATAAATGTAATTTCTAACGAATTAATATTCAGATAAAGAAAAATTCAACTGAATAATAATTCGGTTAAATGACAACTCATTTAAATAGAAATGCAAATTTAAATAAAAAATCCGTTCACATAAAAAATTTTGCCGAAAAACGATTTGATTTTGTTCAATCAGAATTCGATAGAATTATCGAATTCTGATTGAACAAAATCAAATTTTTCAGATTCGATGGTCTTGAATTTTAAAATTCCCACATGGATTCTAAAAAAGAAATAAAAATTCAACAGGAATTGAAAGTTAGTTTACCAGGAATCGAATGCAAGGAAATAATTTCTCACCAAGTGTCCAAATTGATATAATCGAATTATTATATATTCAAGATTAAAAGAACGAATGAGAAAAAAAAATATCTCGATGTTCCATCACAATTAGCGGTATTGGCGACAATTCTAAATAAAATTGACGATTTTGGTACAGATTCTGAGTTCGGCAAATTTACATAAAATCGGCAATACAAAAGTCAGTCACATATTTAACAACATTCGGCAAGGTAGCATTCTCTACCCTAGCGATTATCGATAAAGAAGAAATCTAGCCATTAGAATGTAGGACTCTACATTACGGACCGTACAGTTACCAGAGTTCAAAACTTGTCCCAAAATCGGTACAATTTTACTACTTAAAGGGACAAAACTCTACACAGTAGAGATTTATCGTCGGTAACGAAGATCTTAGTTATAGAAAATCACGCGTAACATTTTTTCTTTTTTTCATTTTCTAGCACATATGTATACAAAGTCTTGTCTCGCCATTTACAATATTTTACAAAATAAAAAAAAAAAAAAACGCATCCTGTACAGCGTTGTCTACTCGGTCCTATCGCGATTCTCCAAGAGACAAACGACGAGAGCATTTTAAAATCGCGCGCGCGAGAGAAACACAGAAAAAGTGGAAAAAAAATTAAATAAAAACCGAGACGATCGATCGATTAAAAATTGGTATCCCCGCCCCCCCTCCATGAAACTTCCTCTCGATTGTCCTAATTAGAGACGCCAGGATCAGTTCTTGATGGAGTAGTCGTCTTGATGATTGACGGTGACTTTGGCCTCGATGATTTCCAGGGGACGAAATGCGGTCGCGTACGGGAAGAGGGAGTGGCACTTGACCCGGAAGTCGGCCGTCGTCGACTCGCAGGAGCCGAAGTCGCCCTTTTGCAGGGAGGCGAGCAACCTCGTGCACACGTCGAGAGAGACGTTCTCGAGGCTGTCCATGTCGGCGACCAAGGAGAGGGCCTTGGACTGCACCGTCGGGTCCAGGAGGTACATCATGCGCGCGCCTTGGTACAGGTGTGGCAGAGACTTGCTGTTCTTCTTCAAGTACTGCGCGTTCAATTGCTGCGCACTGCAACTTGAGAATATTCCACTTGTCTGGCGTTTCACCACCTCGGCCAATGCGCCCTCCAGGTGCGACTTATTCGTGTGCTGCAAGAAGCGCACAAGGCACGTGTGCAATTCGGGATTGTTGGGGTCCAAGCGATGTGCGCGATTTATCGATCGCAACATCAACAGTGTCCGTCCTGAAACAAGCAATTGGCAAATTAGTCACGAGCAAAGATCAAACTCAAAATTCAGTCGTTAATCGGAAACAAAAACTCTTCAATTCTTATCTTACTTTTACATTCTACAATCTTTTTTTTACAATTCTAGAAAATTGCAATGCAGGGATATATTTGTAAATATCGAAAAAATACTCAACGAAGATAAAATTTTGACTTTAGCCCTGACCTTAAAAAATGTTCTACTTCACACTAAAAATGATTAGATATACTCAAAAACATGTAATGAAATGAATTCTTTCGACGAAGTTTAATAAAATTTTTAAGAATAATTACAATTCCTGAGTAAATTGATTAAAATTAAAAAATAATTGAAATTCTGCGATGAGTTTTATTTTTTATGAAAATAATTCAGGGTGTCTAACGATCAGGGAAGTTAGGGAAGTCAGGGAATGTCAGAGAATTTCATTGAAAGTCAGGGAAATTTCTAAAAATTTATACAAAAATTAAAATTTTTGTGAATAAAAAAATGTTTTTTATCTAACAAAACTTAGAAGATTTTCATTATCGTTTGTTTTCATCATTAGATATTAATTTACTGTTAAATATGTCAGTTACTATATTTTAGTCCCAAGAAAGCAGAAATAAAATTAGTAAAAAGTCATGGAAAAGTCAGTGAATTATTTTCTCAATCCTTGTTAGACACCCTGTAATTGCATTCCTAAAAAGAATTTCATTATTTATTTCAAATAATTGAAACCTTAAAAAAAATTTATTATTTATGAAAATAATTGAAATTTTGCCAAGAATTTTATTAAAATTTTTGAAAATAATTGAATTCCTAAAGAGAATTTTATTATTTATGAAAATAATTGAATTATTTCGAAGAAATTATAAAAAAATTTGTAAATAGTTGAATTCCTGTGAAATTCTTGTTATTTATGAAAATAATAATTATGTCTACGTAGAATTTAAGAACTTGATTTATTAAAATTTTTCCAAAAATCTAAGTTTTGTAAAACTTTTAATTAAATCGATTTAAAATTAAAAGTTTCTGAAATTTAAAATTTGAAACTTTTTGAAATTGGTCTATTTATGAAGATTTCAAATGCAACGCAACTTTCTAGAGTAAAATATACAAGTTGGAATTGTTATTATAATGGCACATCATTCTGCGATTTTATATAGAAATAAATTCATCTGTCATCATTCCCAGAATCAACACAATGCTAGAACTGGACCTTCTGTCATTATTAAAAGCTGACACAAATGGCTTTTCCAAATCTATAAATAGCTATGTATAATAAACGAATCCAATTCTGATCAGAAACCTGTATCTTCCGATGATAAATCCATAACAACACCATTCAACCCAACCCCCCAAATATTAGACTATTAAAAACCTGTTTCGAATTCATTTAAGTTAATAACGAAAACAAAAATAATATTGCCGATGGAACGAAAAGAGTTTCGTTTATCACTAATTTAAGGAGGATGTTGACCCTAGTTTAATCTCAGAACTTAATAATAATTTTTCGTGTTAAAAAAGCGTTCCTTCAAAAACAATTTGGTATACATTTGCACTGTTTATAATTTTCTAACAAAATATTTTTAACAATATTGAAATAATTACCATTATTTGTAAAGAATGTTTGAATGAAATAATTACAAGTAAAATCGAGTGATTTTTTGCTTCAGCAATTATTAGAAAATTATTTTAAGAAATATTCTGTCAAAATTTAATTTTTTTAATAATTTGCAATTGAATTTTTCAAAATTATTTAAAAATTAATTATTATATTAAATAGTTGTAGAATTTATTATTAGAATTATTATATTGTTTTTGTTTGCTTCAAAAATTACATTTTAGTTTTGAGATTATGTTGAGATGATTGTCTTAGATAATAAATAAAATCTACATTATATGAAGTTGTAAAAAAATATTGAACCAAGTGAAAACTGAGCTGATTTTGGTGATATTTATGTGTCCAGTGTGGCGCCGATTTAAAACAATGTTTATTCGTAAATACTATTCAATTGTAGTATTTTTTCCAGAATGTAAAATACAAAATAAGAAGAAAAAAAGTGAAATATTTACGAACTAGAAAAAAATGTAGGTAAAAGTGTTTTACTTTTCAGTGAGATTCAAAGAATTCGAGGGATTTTTTTACGGACAACTTTAAATAAAATTATGTTACCTTTTCGAATGTATATTTCGAAAGCCATTAAATGTGTCTCTATTCTGTCGGAAGCCAACTCTTGCAGGGGTTGTAAAAATTTGATAGCTTGCTCCAAGGGATCTTCCACCTATTGAGAAGAAAAGAAAAATTAAAATTTGTCCATATTTTTCCGCAATACAAAAAAATCTTAGTTTCAGTCAATTTTCAACCTTAAAAAATTAGAACCATTATTGTGATAAGAGAAATTTTGTGAAACTTACCCTCTCCAATTTTTCCGGAATAAGTTCCTCGAGAATCGGTTGCTCGAGATCGGGATCAGTCTGTTGTCGAGATTTATTGTGATGTTCCCTCTTCTCCTGTGCTTGAGCAGCCTGCTGCCTTTCGAGTTCCGCCTTCCTGCGTTGCTTTCTCTGCTTATTTCTGAACTTCTTCAATTCTGACGGTGGTAAATTTTCTGTAACAAAAATTTCATTTAATTATTTAGCATTTCTTTTGGCAACAAGTTTTAATAATCGATTCTTGAATACGAAATTCTTTTGTATTCTCGTTTACTGTAAATAAATAATTTTTTAGCTCTATAAAAATCAATTCTTAAAGGTTGTAAAAGATTTTAGAAAATTCTTCTAAAGGGGAATTTAATTCTAAAGAAATTTATTCTACATAAGAATAAGTTGAGAAATTGCAGGAGGAACAAATTCTTTGGCAGTCGAGGAACAAATTGCGGGAAAATTCCAAAATGATGTTAGAGAGAAAAGGAAGTTTGTTGCGAGTGATAATTCGAAGCACGTCGGGAATTTCATTCCTCTCGTTGCTTGTGCATAATTTATTATTATCCACGGGGATTAAAATTTTTAAACTGAGAAGAAAAGAAAAAAGAAGGCAATTGTCACGTGGCTTTTACCGGTTGGCCGTGCCAGCAAGGTTAACGATATTCCACTCAACGGTTTCGCAAAAGTTATTCCCGAGACATTTCCTATGCGCTTAACACAACTTCGAAGCAGAATCAAATGGCATGTGCGCTTACACGTGTGTCGCTAATGTCCAAGTCACGTGCGCTAAATCACAGAAATTCACAACATTTTTCAGATATTTTACATTTTTACTCTCTTTTTCAAATTTTCAATTTGCATTCAAGTCCCACAATCACACGAAGCTGATTATATTTCTACATTTATACTAAAAACGAACAAAGTAAATTGAATTACACTAGTTTAAAGTTAAATCATTTCAAAACGAAAAATTATCTAAATTTTGAAAAATATTCCAATTGTTCCAATTTTTTGATTACATGTCTCTGATCACAATGAAAGTTGAGCATTACGAAAATTAGAGATAAATCGTATCACGTGTTAGAAAGCGCTTTAGATGGAATGTGCTTGGGAACCGCGGGCATCTAACAGAACGTTCAAACACAAACTGCTGTTCTCTCTCTCTCTCTCTCTCTCTCTCTTTTTCTCTCCCCTGGATTCGTTTAATTGATTTCAAACTGATTAAATCGTGACAAACAAACTATTATTTCTTCCCCACTGTAATTTTCAATCTGGGACCCATTATTGATTCGTGTTATCGTCCTTTATACAAAAGCTAATTACCAACGCACGAGAAACAATTCTTTTCATTTGTACCACACTCGTTGCAATATCTGATATATTAATTTTAATTCTCCCGTTTTCACAATCGAATAATATTACAGGATTGACACAAAAATTTCATTTTTTTCCCTGATTTCCAGACAAAATTTTGACTTTTCTTCTGAACCTAAAGAATATTCTGATTCACTCTCAAAATTATTAGATATTCAAAAAAATTGTGTATTATATTTATTTAATTTAATTGTGAAATTATTCGAAAACAAAAATAAATTCTTTTTTAAATAAATATTTAATCAATTATTATTTTTCATGAGGAATTAAAATTCTTCAAAACATTCAAATTCAAAACCTTTTTGAAATTCAACAACTTGTAAGAATATTATTATAAAACATGAAGAATATCGATTTCTTCATGTTTTATAATAATTACAAATGATCGAATGATAAAATCATTATATTTATTATTACAAGAAATATTAATATTGCAAAGAAGTTTATTACTTTTGAAAATAATCAAATTTCTGCAATCATTCGTAACTTCTCCAAAATTCATTTTTTTTTAGGAAACGTCAATAGTTTTATTTAAAATAAATATTTAATTATTATTATTTATTCATAGAAATTAAAATTTTCAAAAATTTCAAATTCAAACAATTTTGAAATTCAACAATTTACAAAAATATTGTTAGAAATAAGAAAAAATCGATCGAGTCTTCGATTTTTTCTTGTTTTAATTGTTTATAAATTACTTATATTTATATTATTCCAGTGAAATTTTTATTATTTATGAAATTAATTAAATGTTTGTATAGAATTTTAATAAAATTTTTTTTTAAATAATTTAATTCTTTTGAAAATTTTTTGTAAAAATAGTAGATATTAAAAATTATTGAATTGAGGAAAATTTTTTCAAAATAATTGAAATTTTGTAAAGAATTTTTTATAAAATTTTTGAAAATAATTGAATTTTGGAGAAGAATATTTTATTATTTATAAAGATAATTGAATTTTTACGAAATTTAAAAAAAAATTTGAACATAATTGAATTTATTTATAATAAAATTCATTGAAAATTGAAATTTTCTAAAATTTTAAATCAAAACCTTTTGAAGTATCTATATTTATGAAAATTATAAACGCAACTCTTTAAAAATTCAATAATTTAGAAAAATTGAATTAAAATTATTCATTAAATAATTTCTAAAAGTAATAATTTTATGATAGTTCTTGAAGAATTAAGTTATTTAAAAAAGAAATTATTGACAGAATCGTATTCAGAAAAGGAAACAATTATAAAAAATAATCCCATACTTGAAGCTTTTGTTGATAATATATTTAAACATTTTTTTAAAATGTTTTATTTTCTCTTATTTATTTAATTACGAGTTGAAATTTTTTTCTCCGTTTTTTATAATATTTAAAAATAAAACCAATTATTTCTTTTCACTTTGATATAAATATAACTTGGAATATTATATAAAGCCCAACTTATGAAAAATTTTATTTTTGACATGTTTATCATAACTTAAATAATATAACTTTCCCGGTAAGAATTCCGAACTTTATTTTGAGACAGTTATAAATTTGTTATTATAGCGAAAAATGTGAATTAAAAAGAATTTTAAATTCCATTAAAATATGGAAAATAAAACAAAAATAAAATATCTAATGAATTTTTTTTAGTAATTCACAATTTTCCCAAGGATATTAAATTGAAAAAAAAGTTTCGATGCAATGATATCCTTAGAAAAACTGTTAAATTGAAAAGTTGTCAAACTTTTTTGGAAGAAAAATAGTAATTTAAGAGCTGATTTTTTTTATTCTTATTAATAATATTTGTGGTGAATGCAAAAAAATATCGCGTTCATAGAAAGGCGTTCTCGAATTATTATTGCATTAATGCATTCATCTTGCTCAGCGGGCATCAACGTTTTAATTGCTCTGCATTAATTCCGTATTATAACGCGAAAATCACGAGTACGCTTTCCAATTATGTAAGAAATATCTAATGTGTTATTAAAGTGCGGGAGAACCGTGCTGAGTAAATTCGGACATGAATTAATGTTACCTCAGCGCATTCCAAGTTTCTCGGAAGCGATTGCCCCTCGAGCATAATTATGTTTTATGTTTATGTTTCATTTTATTTATTTATATTTTTTTATTTGTTTTACTTCTTTATTTTTTTATTTAATTATTTATTTATTATTTTATTTTTCTATTTTGTTTACGTATTTCAATTATTATCTATTTTATTATTATATTTTTTAACCCACATAGTTATCAAATTCACACTATCATTCTTTGTCTGATAATAACATTGTCTAACCTTTAAGAATAACCTGTTTAAAATAGTAATTTTTTTATCATCGACAATTATAATTCTAACAAAGGTTGATAATAAGCATACAGTGTTGAAGTTCGAGTATAAAAAGACAGGAAAATTCCAATTCATAAAAATATTCTAAAACTTTTCAAGTCAAATTGAAACAAACAATCACGATGAAAAGTTATTCAGCACTTCTTGTTGCAACAGTTTTACTTGTTTGCTGGACAGCAGTGGCACTGGCTGCCGATCAAGAGGCTCAAATTATAGGTTAGAGACAACAAAATTTTAATATTTCTAAAATTTACAAAATCCAATTATAATAAAAGTAATTAATAAAATTAAATTGAAAATTTCTATTAAAAACTATTTTCATATGTCATAATTTAGTTCCCCGTGTAGAAATTTTGGCAGGGGCCTGGCCGGGCCCAGACCGGGCTTCCCTAAACCGGGGTGAAACAATAAAACCGACCGGGGCCATGGCAAAAGCCCGATTTGCCCCCGATTTGCCGAGCTCCCAGACCGGGGCCCGGTCGGGTTCCCTGTTTCATGCGGGGTCTGGGCCCGGGTGGGCAATTTCTGCACGGGTCTCATTGCATTGTAGCCATTTTTCACGAATTTCATAATTATTTTTCAATTTTTAAGTAAAATTATTCTCTGAATATTTAATAAACAATAATTTTATGAAACTTCTTCAAGATTTTAATTATTTAAAATAAAGTCAATGTTATTGTCAGAAATGGGAAAAATTTAAAGTTTTTATAATTTATAATTTTTATATTTCAGATAGAAAGAAACGTGATTCACCAATTTAAAAATGAAATTTACTGGATTTTTCATAATTCAAGAAAGTACTTAATATTGTGATGTAAGATCGAAATATAAATGAATAAAATAAATTCTACTGATTGTATTTTAATTTTTTCCTGAAGAAAAAGGAAGATATTCTTTTTATTTTAAATTATAATGTAAAAATTAAATTTAAAAAAACTGTAATTTATTTTATTTTCATTTAATTTTAATTTTAGTTTAATCTAATTTAAATAAATTAAATTAAATTTAAAAAATATATATATTTGTATAGAATCTTACGCATAAAAATAACAACTTAATATCACAAAACATGTCGTAAAGTGAGAAATTAATAAAATAAATTTGTTTTCAACAACGCACCTAATAAACATTTTCTGCATTTAAATAAATAGCGCGTTTCATTTATATATATATTACATTTACATACAAATAAATTAGTGAGCGAAATTTAAATAAATTTTTAATTTACTTTCCGAACGTGTTATTTTCATATAAACAAAAATCTTTTTAAAAAGTAAATAAAAAAAACATTTGGTAGCCTTCGGTTATATTTTGAACTTCAGTTAGAAAAAAACGCTAGATGTGAGTAAAAAAGAAATTGGAATAGACTTTTTATTCGTTTTATTTTACGCAGGTGGCATCGACCTTGACTGTAGATTCACCAAAAATGTTGAAAAACTTGATTGTTCGACACGACCTATGATACGGAATTTTATTTTCGTTTACGTCAGAGGCATCCAAGAATGTGAACTTGAAATTATTTCTTTTTCAAGTTTTTGTTTTTTTTTCTTTAAAAAATATTGTTTGACAAATCGAAAATATGCAGATATTTTTTCATAATTCATAATAAAATAATATTAGAAATTAGAAAAATTTAAAAAAAATTATGATTATCAAATGAAAAATATAATTTGAATAAAAATTCCTACTTTCTATTATTTTTAAAATTGGTAATTTGATTTAAAAAAGTGAGGGAGAAGTTAAAGTTGAAGAATAAAATTTCGAAACTTGCAAATAGAGTTGTTGAAATGACAAAGCATTTGGTATTAGAAAATCGGGGCGCTATAATGATGAATGGAGAGCGAGATGAAAATGAGAAGACAACAGAAATGGATTGGGCTGTAATTGACGCACCTATACATTATTATAATCGTGAAGGGATGTGAGTAGTTATCGTTTGCATAAATGGATAGTATTGTGCTGCTTAACTCACACCATACCACTCGAGTCCAACATCGATTGCCTGTTGCTCCACATTCCTGTGAATTGCTTTCCTAAGTGCAAGGTTTTTCCTTTATCAAGGATAGAGAAAAAAAGACGCCTGAAATTCTTGCATACCAATTCCTTATTTAATTTCAATCTCTCACGCTGCCACTTTAATTTCCCATTATCGTGAAAACACACTTACACACTTCATTATGTTTATCTGTATAATAATAGATATCATAGATATCTTCGAGAAACGAACATAACCTCAAAACTAAAAAGGTCATTCATTTTAGCCAACAAACTCGAACTTACCTTGGCCTATCTTGTTAAAGCGCCAGGCATGTTCGAGTTGGGAAATATTAATAATAAAATCGTAAAAAAGTGAGTACATTTATTACAATAGAAAATGTATGCTAGAGAATTAATTTATGCGAATTATGGAACTGTTTGAGTACATTCGACGCAAGGACGAAGGACGAACGCGACAAGAAGGAAGGGGGGTCGAGCGATTGGACGGTTACAAATGGGAAGGGGTGAGCGTCCAATCTCTCAACTGTGTCTTTCTCACAGTCCGTGCATCTGTGCGTCTTTAAAAATTAAAGTAATAGTTTTGAAAGATTTTTTCCCACAGAAAAATAATAATGATTAAATATTTATTTAAAAAATAAGTTATTGATATTTGCGAATAATTTTGTAATTGAAGAAATTCTGTTTTAAAATACGAAAGCATGATATAATTTTCTAGATAAAGTTACTCAACTAAAAGAAATTACCAAAGGCAAATAATAAAAATAAATAAATTACAATTATCAACAGTTTCCGCGTCATTTGCTTTTAATTGATTTGAATTTTCAACGCATTGGCACATATTGTGCATTAAAATATAAATATCGAGTGATATTGAGATGGATGTTCGTTCTCACGATGTTTAGAATATAAAAGCGATTAATTTCTTATTATTATTCCGAATAACAAAACTTGATCTCACAGCCGTAAAAGGGTCACGAGGGGGCGTCAAATGTAAATTTTCTGATTGAAGAAAAACGCGCACATTTCGCGTAGGTGTCAATCTCCACTGCCTTTGTAGAATATAACTTTTAAGGGTGTAATTACCGGAAAAAACCTAAGTAAACAAGCATTACAAAATTAAAAATTCTATATATATTGTTTTTCAACAATTTTGTAAAAATTAAAAATTTTCTAGAAAATCGGAAAGTTTGCGCATAGTTTTCGAGGAGAAAAAAATCGATTTCCGCATGATTAGATTTACTAGTGCAATACAACAACGTTCATGTTCAAGGTGCAACATTTGATCTCACGCTGCGAAAGTTACGCGTCTAATCATTATTTACGATCCAATTACAATCTCTTGCGGTGCATTCGAAAATATTTCTCTAATAGATTTGAGAAAAAAGGAATTTTGAAAGGAACAAAAAAAAAATCTTATCAGATACGCCTTTTACTGCGAAGAATCTTTATATATACACTTTCCATATATTCGCATACGATTTAAACAAGATAAGAGCGCGAAATAAATACTTATGTATATAAATATATATGTATATGCGCATTCTATAAAATTTATGCAAGCAAATGAATGAAACCTGTTTCTCAAGAGTGTTGAGCTTCTCGAAAATATTGGATATTATAAAAAAAGTGAATTTATTTCGAGGAACAAAAGTTGTTTCCATTGAATGAGACATTATAATTATTGAAGTAGTTTTCATAATTTTTTGAAAAAGTCATCATCACAGTGGAAATAATTTGAGGAGAGTTCGTCGTCTAAAACAATTAAGAACCTACACGAAAAGAGGGGAAGTGATATTGAAAACAAAAAAATTAGTAGGCGGTTATTCAAGGACACTAGAATGCAAATCAGAAATTTCAAACAAAAAATGCAAATAACAAATTCTAATGGCTCATCACTGCTCTTTTTCATACACTACTTTTTCAATTTTTAAAAAGTCCTGCAACTTAAAATTACTAAAGTTATTTAAAAAAATGCAAACATTAAAGAATTTATTTCGATGTTTGGGTTGTTTGGACCGATTAAGAAAATTAATTAATTAATTTTAAAGAATTTAGTTCTCAGGAATAATTAAGTTAACCAAGATTTATACAATTTTCAAATAGGAAAAATGACGAAAAGTTGTTGGCGTGATTTCACTAGTAATAGAAAAATATCTGGAATTTAATTATTTATAGAACTGATTTCAATTTCCCTCTTACGAAGGCGCATTAGACTGAGAGATTCAGAGAGTCTTTTTAAGATTCATTAGTCATAAAATCTTTTGAATTAGTTGTGAGTCGCGTCATTTGTTACGAATCGTCCTGATGGAACAACAACTGTCACAACTAGTTTATGATTATTATTCCGACTATACTCGCGAAATGCAATTACAAAATATTTATTTATAGAACCGTGATTATAGTTGACAGTTGAAAGAATCATTTGAATACTAACGAGACAATTAAAAAGGAGAAAAAAAATAACCGGAAATTTGAAAAAACATATTTTTTATACTATTTTAATTATATCTTTGAAACATCACAATTATTAATAATAAATTACAAATTAAGTAATATTTTCGTTAAAAGTTAATTCTTTAAATAATGAATTAAAATTTCTTTAAATAATTATTTTAAATAACAAGTAATTTATAATAATAATAAATTCAACCGACTAATAAAGTATAATTCTGACATAATTATATTATAAAAGGCGTTTTTTATAATTTATATTGCAATCTTTAAAAATAAAATATTTGTGTCGACTTGAAAATAAATATGAAAAATTTTTACAACCAATTGATATTCAATGATAAGGATTTCCTTTCGTTGCAAAAAAAACCATTTGCGTCACGATTTATTGGGTGGAATTCCACTTTTTCTAATTTTAATTATAAAACTCGTTTCAGTCTTGCTAAGTTAATAAATAATTAAATAATTAGATACACTGTTACAGTGTTATAAAACTATGTAGTTATTTTTTACTACAATAAAAATTATTTTCCACATTCAGTAGATATAACTTAGTAACATAGAAATATTTTAATTGCAATCTAATATATAGATAAACTGACTAATTTAAAACGATGTTAATTATCATTCTTTCTAATTTAATAAAACTTTCTTTCAAACAAAAAGTAATAATAATAATAATAATAATAATAATAATAATAGAAAAAGAGGCAAAGTTTCATTTAATTTATTACACGAATAGACATAAGAAAATAATAATCAGCAAATGGAAATGAATTTCAAAAAGGTATTTGAAATTTTTTAAATCTTAATTCCTATAGAAAAATAATTATTTTTTCGTTGAATTTTAGTTTCAGGTAAATTCTAATAATTTTGTCGATTAAGTGAATATTGAAATGAAACGAGGGAATTCCTGCACGGTAAGCTTCACATTATCACTAATAACAATTGAAAGCATATTATTTAACTAAATGAAAGTAAAATAAACAAAAGTGACGTAGTTGTGCAAAACTGAGGTGTCGGTCATGGTTAGTTATCAATTTTAACAACCTGCCGATTACCATTATTTCATTTTGCATCCTGTCTAGGTGAACATTAAGCGTATCCACAGAGATAAAATGCCAAATGAAAAATGCACTTCTCGATTATATTCGTTATGGACGGCTAATTTCTCTCTAAATCGAGTTTCTATGTCTTTAGAAAATTACCCTCATTTTAATAATATTTACTTCTATTTTCCTCATTGCATTAAATATTTCTAAATAAATAATAATCTTATTTTATTCAGTTCCAAATATTGAAAAAGAATAATAAATTATTCTTTGTCAACCTAATTTTGATCATTATCGATAATTCAGTCAGTAGGTCAATTTAATGGGCCAACATTTACATTCACCGAATGTTTGTTACGTTATTCATTCATATTTTTGACCTTGCCGTTAATATTTCAAATTTCTGTCCAGCGATTGATTTTTATCATTTTTAATTACCGGCTCACTTTTGATTTTCATTTTTTTCCCTTCTGTTTTACTGCGAGTCATTGAAAATTAACCAATTGTTGATATTATGTGGAAAGAAAACAAATGCAGATAATGATTACTTAATGTGGAAATAAGAAACTTCATCTAATCAAACTTATTTTATATTCTCAGTTCCAAAAAATATTTTTTATTCATTTAAATATTTCTCTAAATCTGATTTAGTTAAATATAACTAATTACTGAATTCAGGCTTCGCACTGATCTACAAAAACCTACTATTTACTATACTTTTTTACGTTATGCTACTATCTGGATACTTTTATAGATTTCAGCCACTAAAAGCTACTATTTCTTTTTTTTTTAGTTTTTCCACTACTTTAAATTCACTAATGCTAGAAATCAAAAAACTATTCTTAAAAATTATAATCAAATTAAAAATATTTCAAGTAATGTAAAAAATAATAATAATTAAACACTATTGAACCGAAAAGTTGAACAAACTTTTTACTTTATACAATAATTATTTTTAATATTATTTATTTTATTAATATTGGTAATAATTGAATAAAAGTAAGAGTGGAGAAGTTTGTTGAATCTCTGGTTCGAATGGTGTTTAATCGAACCTCACATTTCACCTTTGCCGCTCGATAGATCTCTATATAGCTATAGGTATACAACTGTACACAGCGATTGTTGGCAATCGAAGTTGATATATATCAATATATAGATCGGTGCTTAGAGTAAATATCTGAATCGACCACGCCAAACCGTGCAAACGGACGCATGGTGAAGGGTGTGTTCAGCATGGGGCAAAGGCAGGGCGTGGCTCTCTGGAGAAATAAGAAAGGTACCATAATAGTCATGACTATATCGACGACTGGAAAGGCTTTATTCGAAACGTAGAATACAAGACGCCACCGGAATGTTAACTTCCCATGCTCATTTTAAACCACGTGCATGTGTGCCAAAATGACAAGAAAAAACACATCCAAACACACACGAGCCGTGCAAACCCGGATAAGTTTCCACACTACGTTCGAAGAAATGGTTCCATTTTTCTATTTTCCAAATTCAATTATGTTTCCTTAGATTCAAATTCAAACGAAATGAATATTTTTTATATTCGCACTAAAGATACTGGAAAAAATATCCATCTCCAAGGGGACTCGAACCCTGGTCTTCAAATTGTCAGTCCGGACAGAAACCCTCGAGACCATTTAGTCGCGAGGGTCTTTACGAAGGCAAAACTCTCCAAGAGGCAAAAAATCGATTTAAAAAAACCATAAAATAGTAAATTTCGATTTAGAATGCAAAATCAAAAGTTTAAAACCAACTACAAAAAAAAAATACGAATTATAATTTATAAAGTTAATTAACGAACTTTATCTTCTCATTGTTTTCGATCTAACGCAAAATTGTGTAAATTAAAACTGCTAATATATATGCGCCTACAGAACAATTACGTTAAATGGAAATTATAATATATTCGAGAACTGCAAGGAATATCTTTAAATATATACACTAAACGTGTGCATATATACATATATATCTCTGTTTCTAGATATTTCGCGAGATTTATCGACGCTAGGATATTTTTTAATCGTTCTATGGTCTCGGCATAAACTTTTCATGCCACGCCTTTCACTATATAACAGAAATTACCTGCAACGAGACAATACGACCCATTGAATTTGACGTGTGCCCATTTTGTAATTCGACATTGTGCAAACGGTGGTCCACAACCAAATTGCAAAATTTTCAAATAACCATACATATTTCAGAGCATTCGTTCTTTTTTTTCTTCTTTTAAAAAAAAAAAAACATTCACACAGCGTCAATTCAATACAAAAACATTTCTTCAATGTCTTCATTTTTCTTCTTTTTAAAAAGAATACACTTAAAAAAACAGTTTCGACAAAAAAATGTTGAAATCAAGCCGCACAAATGTAGAAAATTAGAAAAATGACAAAAAGAAAAGACAAAGAAGTAGAGAAAAGTTTCAAAATAGAAAAATGTTTGGAATTTAATATCATTGGATGGTTGAATGATTGAGTCATGATTACTATATTAATAGCGAATTTAATTAAATCCTGATTTTTTAAGATCCTGTTAACTGTAAATAAATTTTTTACCAATGTCCTTATTTTAAAGGCAAACATTTTTTGCCCTCAAGTGGATGGTAAAAGTTGTACAAACATCTAATTTTATGTGTAAACAGTGCACACTTAGTAAGAACCTAATAAACGGAATTTTACTACTTCCGCATTATACTTTTTTTAAATAAATTTTCAGACTTTGTAACGATTTTAAAGCTTAAAAATTTTGTACATACATTTTTTTTCATTTTTTGAAGCTAAATTCCCCGCGCAATTAAAATTATTTATATATATATATATAAATATTGGTTTAAGAGTAAATAATTTTAACAACTTAAAGATTTAATTTATATTTTCAAGAATAGTTGCAATTAAGTAATAAAATTAATAATATGTACCTAGTAATCAATTATTACATATATATTAATAGAACAAGAAATTGCAAATAAAAAATGCCCAACATTTTTATTAATAATTTCTAAATAATTGCAGTTTTATGTAACTAATTTTGATTATCGAATGGAAATGATATAGGTTTGAAATGTTCCGAAGAATCATGTAATAGATAAAATTAGAGCGTGACGAGCAACAACGCTAAAAAGAGGGACAATTATTTTAACATTAGGTAAAAAATTTTCGTGGAATATAATGTTTGTTCAGATTTGCGTAGAAAATGACGACATTTTTGAAAAGTCAATGGTATATGTATAGGCGATCATCAGTCAGAGAGTCGAAATAAAAATATGAAAGAGCATAACTGATTTGTGAATAACAAGTTCATTTTTAATTTCAGGTCACGTATTTAAAAACTGAAACGTCTGCGCCTTTGAGACACTTTTTCAGCTTTGAATATCAAGAAGTGCTCCCGAAATTAAGTACAGTGGCCTCAATACTTAAAAAAATTTATTCACAACAAAAATAATACCTACGTATTTTTAGGAATTGGAAATCGAAATCGAACTTATTCTGAAACTTTTTTTTATTATCAAGCCAATAATAAATTTAGAAGAATAAAAATCCGCTAAATAGAAATTTCAGTTTCGACAAAATTTACAGAAACAAGAAGCAATCGTGCCAGGTGAAAAATAAGCGAAAATAAGTTTGCATGGGAAAGTGCTTGTTTAATTTAATAGAACGAATAGAAGTGAAAATAGAGACCAAAAGAAAAAGAGAAAAAAAATGAAGATATAGTGTGATGTTTGCAGGTCGTCGAACTCGAGAGCGATGTGTATTGCTGATTAAGAAATAATAAATAATTAAATACGATTAACTTGTCCATTTATAAGCAATGCGACTTTCCAGCTTTCGAGAGAGAGAAAGAGAAACATTGCATTATAATGCCACGGACAAGGGAGAGTGTCAACTGTCACGTCTCATTCTCTTCTTTTTCCTTCTTTTTTTGCGAACCGTGAAGGTACATTAAACACACACTCGTTACACGGATCGCATAATAAAAGGCAGATAGCTCCCGTACATCAAGTACAAAAGCGAAGCATATAACAATCACCGAGACACGTTTCCACAATTTCTATGACCCACTTAAATTGCAGAAAATTTTATCTTACAAGCACAGGGGACTAATGTGTTGTATCCTTTCGTTTGCGAAATTTTAATGCATCGAATTTAAAACGGAAATGTTGACAGTACAACTCTCTGACATGATTAATTGACACCATCATTATTGGGTAATGTCAACTACAAATCAGTGGGCTGCGCTTTTAGAAAAAAGAAAATTTACTCTTTCGATAATATTGTCAATAACAGGGCTCGAATTAGTGAAGTATTTAAAAATACAGACCTTACGGACCAAAAATAAAAAATTACGAATTAAATTACAGACAAAAAATATAAGTCCGAGTCAAATAAAAGAATATTTTACTTCAAACTATAAATTAAATTTTTAATAACTATAAAACATGAAGATATCGATAACTCCGAGTTCGGAGTGATTCGACTCGGAGTGATCGATTTCTTCATGTTTTATAATAATTAAAGATGACCGAGCGATAAAATCATTATCAATTCAATTATTATTTTCAAGAATTTTTAACAAAAATTCTTCTTTAAATCGACTATTTTTAATAATTTTCGAAAAAGTTCTTCGACAATTTTCAAATAAATTTGTATACAATATTCAATGCTACAAAATTTCAATTATTCGTAAATTATTCAATTTTTTATTCTTTAAATAAAAACCTAAAATAATATTTAAAAAATTCAATTAAACTTTTTCAAAAAAATTAATTTCAAAATTCAATTATTTCCAAAAATTCACGCTATATTGCTTTTAATATTCAATTATTGTCTAAAATTTTAACTGAATTGCAATAATTTGTAACTTTTCCAAAAATTAAATTTTTTTCCTTTTTTTTTAACTAAAATTCTTCTTTAAATCCATTATTTTTAATATTTTTTGAAACAGTTGAATTTTCGGGAATAATTTTGTTATTTTTCTTTAATAATTGAATTCTTTCGAAGAATTAATTATGTAAATAATTGAATTCTTGAGAAGAACAATTTTATTAAAATCTAAAAGAATAATGAAATTATTTCAAAAATTTTAATTAAAATTGTATTTAAAATAATTTATTACTTTTGAACAATTTTATTCAAATATTTGAAAATAATTGAATTCCTATAAAAAATTCTAGTATTTTTGTAAATAATTGAATTCTTCCAAAGAATTAAAAAAAAAACAGTTTTTTAAATAATTTATTTTTTCGAGAAAAGAATAATTAGGTACATTTTTTGAGCAATTCGTATAAAATTGTATTAAAAATAATTGAAATCCTGCGATGAATTTTATTATTATTTTTGAAAATAATTGAAAAGTTGCAAAAAATTTTATTAAAATTTTCAAAAATAATTGAATTCCTGAGAAGAATTTTATTATTTCTGAAGATAATTGAATTATTTCGAAAATTTTTATTAAAATGTTTAAAAAGAATTGAATTTCTGTAAAACATGTTGTTCTTTTTGACAATAATTCAATTTTTCATAAGAATTTTATAAACTCTTTTATAAACTCTTCAAGTTAATTCTAATTGTCTCCATAAAATCATTAAAAAAGTGACTCTTTTATGTCAAGCGTACAATGCAGAAATAAATGTAAATCATTAAAAAATTGCTCGTATTTTTTGAAATGAATAAATAAAATAAATTGATACATTATTGTATGGATGGTATTACACCCGACCTTGATATTAATTTAAGTTATGACCTATCCTACAATATAACAATTAGAGTTAATAGGGGTATCAAATTGCATAGGTTTTATAGTACACGTAACGCAAAATATTTTCCTAAACTGTCGACATTAAAAATTTATTATTCATTTGTTGTGACTAATTTACTTCTTGCTTCTATAATCTACTTTCCTTAATATCGCTTAATATGCTAATCTTCATGTAAATTTTTACATAACTTTGCTTTATTCGAAAAGAACTTTGTTTAGTAAATTTGGGTAATAAATACCGTTTGGTAAAGTAACTTTACTACTTAATGGTCCTTTAAATTGCAGAATTCCGTATACTTCAGAGTATTAAAAAGATAAAGAGAAAATAGTCAATATATTTTTTCGTTTGAATTTCTCTACTACAGAAAATGAAAAGATCATCAAAATTTCGACTTGGAAAAATTCTGTTAAATGAAAATCGAACTCGAATTCAGAAATTCGGTTACTTTTAAAACAATTATAATGAATGTAAACTTTATAAACTATTCAAGTATTTTTTAATCTTTACAGAAATTTATTTAATTCTCCGGTACAATGACCTTGAAAAACAGATGAGAACATAAAGTAGCGAAAGTATCACTAACGTTCATCACTCTCATATATATAATTTAATACTTTAGCGTTCAACTCACGTTTCTTTATCTTTTTGCTCGTTACTTTTCTCTTGATTCAAATCTATGCTTATTATTCTCTTCAAATGCTCTAGATATGCCAGTTTGCAATTGCATTTCAGAAAAAAAATAGAAAAGCAAATTTTCATTTTTTTCTATAATCATTATAGCATTAAGCTCAAATATAGAGTGCATTACCTTTATATAAAGTTTTTTTTCCATTCCAAACGACGCACTTTCTTATTGGCTTCTTGCCAAAGTGATTAAAAAAAAATATCTTTATCTTCCGTTTCGAATAAAAATATAAAAATATCTAAAACTATTTTCAGGTAATTTTAATTGCAAATAGAAATTATTTTCTACTTCTTTTGGTAAAACGTTGTAATTGTATAGATGACATTAATTAGTTGACGCATAAAGTAGAACAAAAAAAAATTATGATATGATTTTTATTTTAAGTAAAAGCAACGTAATCATAATTTATAAATCGTCTTCGCCATAAAAGCGTAAATGCATTTGTCGTAAAATGAAGAAAAATCGATTCTGGAAACAATATATTGAACTCAGAGTCTCAGACTACTAAAAATAACACACATTTTGATTTTTGTTTCCTTGGAAATATTCGTATAGAGAAACCGAATTCCACAAGTGCGGAATAATTTGAATACTAAAAAATAAAAATTTCAATACGGAATGCTATATTAAAGTTGAAATTATCTCGAAAGACATTAAATGTCATTAAATTAAATTAAAGGAAACGATTTCTTAATGTCTGGAGAGATCTTCTAAATGAATAGAATCCAAACATTGTTTGAGCAAATGATCTTGAAATGAATGCTGCCGACTTGTTAAGAGAAATTGTCGAGGCAGTTGAGGAATGAAACTTTGAGAGTGAGACAGTGTCTAATGTGCGCGAGAACCAGTTCTCACTTTCGCGTAAAAGCGCGCACTGGAATTACAATGGATTGCTGGGGACGATGGGGACGATGCGAAGAAAGGTAAGATTCGTCTCGCAATTGCCGTTAATACACGTTAATTACAAGGTTACACTCTTTGTTTCAAGATCGAAAGTGCAGGAAGCAGATGGCTTTTAATGTCAGTGAACTTGTTTTAATAACGACAATTTTATTGTCCTTCCTGAATGTAACAATAAATGAATAAACTAACTCGATTCAAGAACATTCAGACTAGATATGAAGATCCTGCTGATTAAATTAAATTCCAATTAACAAAGGAGAGTCAAGACTTTCATTAATTGTAGTTGAAAAAAAGTCCCCTGCGATTGTCTACTTCATTTCCGTTTTTATATCTTTATTATAAATAGTTTACTCATCTGCTTTGAAATTTCTTTATGTACTTTCTTTTATTTATGAAATTTTATAATTACTTTTACTTCAAAAAATGTTAAACACTTGCTTATACAGAGTTGCCACAAAAATTTAATTTCGTTTTTCCTTGACTTTTCCCTGAACCTAAAGAATGTTCTGATACACTCTCAAAATATTAGATACTCAAAAAAAGTGGTCTATTAAATTTATTTACGAATTTCTCTAATTGGAAAATTAATCAAAAATACCAATAACTTCTTTTTTAAATAAATATTTAATCATTATTATTTTTCTATAGGAATTAAAATTCTTTAAAAGATTCAAATTCAAACCTTTTCTACGAAGAATTTTATTACTTTTGGAAATAATTGATTTTCTTCAATCATTTGTTTAAATTTCCCCAAATTTCCTGACATGTGGCAGCCCTGTTATAGAAATTATTGAAAATAAATTAAATTATTTCCAGAAGTAAGAAAAAATCAAAGTAATTCTGTATTTGATGTTCAGTTATTGTTCTCATGGGACGTGAAGAAAAATAATCTATTTTTATTCTTGGAGAAGTAGAAGACCCGATACTTTCGTATTAATTTGTTTGTTTTCCATTTTTAATCGTGGTGTTGAAAAAAATAATGATTCACATTTATTAATACCACTAATCACCTCAGACGTAGTCGGACCTAAAAGCGAATAGCAAGAAAAATAGAAGACAAATGACAAATTGATAGATCCGGAGTGATCAACTAAAAATGGAAGAGGTCTAATGAACTCTGCGAGGAGGCGAGGTCCTCGGATAGGTATTCCAAGAAACTTGGCCGCATTGAAATTCGATTGACCCTAGTTGCTTTCTTTTTAATTTTTTTCAGGAGGACTGCGACCTTGCGATGACTCAGGGCCATCAGCCGGGAATATTGTGGAGTGACTTCCATCTAAAATTAACTCCATACTCGCATTCCGTCTCGGGCCAACTGACGTCACAATGCCGTACAAAAGGTTCCTCTCAGGACAGAAAAATCATCTCTCGCCTAACTTGGACATGTCACAAAAGCACGATTAGGCCCCGCGAACAATATTCGTATTTCCACCGTGCTTATGATTTTTCAAGTTCCTTTTAGTCGCAATACCTTTAATAAAAGAATACTGATTAATTGCTCAAATTTTTCAAAGTCTCTTACGCACGTAAAAGAAGTGATCAGCGCAAAAGCATGTTAAATTGGACTCTTTCAAAACAACATTATAACTAAAAAAAACCACGTGGGCAGATTATTATCTACTCATAGCTTATGTTTTTTTTTTTTTGTTAAAATCCTCTTTACCAAGACACTTATTCTTTGAAATTTATGCATCACATCAATAATTCGCAATTAATTTGAAAAGTATTATTTTTGAGCTTCGTTTCGCTATTCAAGTGTCTCGAGAGTTCTTATTATGTATATTTCTTTTCGAAAGTCGAACCATTTAAAGGTTATGATCTTAGGAATTCACTACACGATTATTATTATGTGTCTCGATAACTGGATTAAACAAAACATATTATAAGTGCCACCAACATTTTTTATCGTCACGAAATTACATTTGTTTCGTTTCAACACTCAATTAACTATTGAAAAAAAAATTAAATTTCGTAAGTTTTTTCTCTGCTTTTTTCCCCTTGAATCTCTTATTCGTCTAATTCTATTATAGCATTCAAAGAATCAAAACATCTGTCAATAATATGTCAACTGCCTTTCTAATTAAACTGAACTCAAGAATTTTAGACAAATTACAAACAATTAAATAAGAACCGCAATTGATCAAAATTTCAGAAATGTTAAAATTTTTGAAAATAATTGAATTTCGTAAAAGATTTTTATTTTTAAAAGATAATTGAAATTTTGACCAAAATTTTTTTTAAATTTTTGAATATAGTAGAATTTCTGAGAAGAATTTTATTACCTTTGAAAATAATTAAATTTTTGCAAACATTTCTAACTTCTCCAAAATTTAATTTATTTTAGTGTTTTTAACTTCTACAAAAAAATTATTTTTAATAACTAATTAAATATACCTATACCTATTAACAAATTTAACTAATTTCTATAATTTCTAATTAAATTTATTAAAAATTGAAATTTTACAATGAGTTTTATTGTTTATTAAAATTTGTAAATATTTGAATCCCTGTAAGAAATGTTATTATTTATGTAAATAATTAAATGTTTGAGTAGAATGTTGTTAAAAAGGTTTTAAATATTTTAATTTATTCTGGAAAACTTTATTAAAATAGTAAATATTGAAAATCATTGAATCATCTGAAATAATTTGTTCAAAATTCAATTTTTTTTTGTGTTTTCAACTAAAATTCTTCTATTAATCCATTATTTTTAATAATTAATTAAATACAAAGAATTAAACTAATTTCAGAATAATTTGAATTGTTAAAATTTTATATACAATTTACGAACTTTTCGTCCTTTTTTTAATCAAATTACGGACTTTACGGACATTTTTTAGTGGAAAATAATATTTCAAGCAAAAAATTATCAGAAATGATTGAGATTAAAAATTGTCGAATTCCCACTATTGCAAATGAATGCCATGGGAATTTAACTACACTTAGTAAAAAAACGTTTGCGTTTCAGTTATCAACACTGAATAATAAGATCGTAAACAGTTGGAAAGTATTACTTTTCTTCACATTAACAAAAATATTCAATAATGATGCGAAGAGAAAAAAAAGTGGACAAAATCAATTTCTAAATAGGCAATTCAATACTTTCTACAAATTATTGTTTTAAAAGAATTATTTTTCTTCTTATTTGAACTTGTTTCGGGGGAAATTAACGTTTTTCTTTTTATGAAATGAATTTCTCACAGTACGTACACCAGAATTATGTCTGATTAACTATTACACATCTATATGATTATGGACCAATTCTCTTTTCGAAAATTAGAATAATTTACTTTATATTTTTAGAAAACAGTGTTATAGATGTTTTTTCTTCTTATTAAATTTGATTATATTTATTATTTATTCTACCGTTTGGTGAGAAAATAATTTTTCAGATTTCTTTTTCAATGCGAGGCTGAAGTCACTAAAGTCCGCTGCGATTTTAAAAACGAGGATATATTTTATTTTGATTTCAAATTGATAATTTTTTCAAAAATTTTTCGTTTTTAGGAACTTTGCGGACTTTAAGTTTTTTGTTGCAAAAACAGTGTTGTTGACGAGTTTTGGATTTTTTATAAAAAAGAAAAAAATACGTTTCGCAAAACTTAATCAAGTGCTAAAGAGAAAACCAAAATGTAGGAAAAATTGAATGTTTCATAAAATCTATTATGTGTTAGATTACATAGTTGATAATAATTTTTGTTCCAGGTATTAAAGTTAATTACAACAATCAGAATTGTTCCTTTTTTCTTAATGTGGTAATAAACGTAACTCGAGGCAATTGTATTTACACTGTTATTAATATCAAACATATTGTTTTCAACGGATTGGTTAATTTGCGCTAAAATCGTATCGAACTTTCTTTGTATAGAGTATATAAGGCGATATAAAAAAAGAATATGATTTTTTACGACAGCTTTGAAATATTATTATTGAAAGTGATAAAATAAAGAAATTGCTTAGTTATGCTGCATTATTTCCGAATAAGTGTCGTAAGCCAAAGAATTCGAACGTGTATGTATATACTTTAGTTAAAATATTACGTGCAATCTTTGGATAAAATGAAACATAATGGGAGTAGTTTTATCTCTATACACATAAAATACACATGAGAATTGCCTAGGGCGAATAAATATTGAGGAATGAAACTAAAACTGTATTGTTAGTTGCACGAATATTTCCCAAATATCATTTTTCCTGTACTTGTTTATTGCCTATCGAACGCAAATTACATGCGAGCAGCTTTACAATTTACCATAAGTTATTCAATTTCCGAATCTGTATGTAAAAAAATAAATTATTATTTTATTTACGTAACGCGCGACACGGATCGATAATTCGATAAATAGATCGTCATCGCACTAGTGTGAAAAAAATCGGTATATCGATTGAATTCAAACGTTTTTAAAATTCAACAACTTGTATAAGACTTGTAAAATTTCAATTTTGAATGAATTAATTAAATAGAAATTTCACTGTAATTGTATTATTTACAAATTTTTTTATAAATTTCTTCGCAGTCGGTCATCTTTAATTATTATAAGTTGTTTAATTTAAAAAAAGTTTGAATTTGAAGTTTTTGAAAATCTTAATTCTTAAGGAAAAATAATAATGATTTTATATTTATTTAAAAAAGAAGTAATTGAACATTTTTCTGAGTAATAATTTTGAAACTATGATTCAGAACTGTTTATCAGGCAACCCTGTAATTTTACTAATAAAAGAAGAAAATTTATTTTCGAGATTTCATAATCAAAGAAGAAAATGACTCATGTTAATTAAAAAGGAGTTATTATAAAAAATCATGATTATGCGAATGTTTTCCATTTGAAAATTAATTTATAATATATTATGTAAATTTACACTGTAGGAATAATATTAAATTTCTCTGTTTAGAAGAGGAAATATAAATTCTCCCTGTTGGAAAATGATACTCGACTTTACCAAAAATGTGTATAAATTCTGTAGAGACAAAAAAAAATGAATAAAAAATAAAAAAGGTAATATTGAAATTATTACTCTGAATCGTTTTCTCCGTATAGCAAACTCAGCGAAACTTGTAAGCAAAAATGCACAAGAAAGTCTGACCTTTAAAAGCTTAATAAATCATCGCGTTTTCCGGGTTTCGAATTGCTGACCGATAAGAAAAATCAATTTCCGATCAGATCAATGTTTTCGTAATAAGTCTTCCTGACGCGCGAGAGGTAGCTTCACGGCCAGACAACACACACTTAACTTCACTCCACTATCTGTTTGCCTCAGGCTCTTCTCGCATATAAACCTACGTCCTACGTGTGCAGTGCATAATATCAAAATCAACTACTGTTATTACATTTCATTTTATCAACCATTTCATGTAATATTTTCAATCAAAAATTTATTTCTTACGACACAACGCGATTGAAAATTCCTCCAGTAAATATACATTCAGTCTCGATTTTTTTCTCTTCAAAATAAAAAGAAATTTTATACTCAATCTCGGAAAATTTTTTTTTTTATTTAATTGAGTAAAAAAAATTGTTTAATTTTATAATTTTTTAACAAATGATTGCGATATATAAAAAAATCTAGAAATAATCGAAATGTGGATCGATTTGAATAGATCAACTTTAAAAGATTTTAATTTGAAATTTTATAAAATTTTAATAATAATTCAAATTATTCTGAAATTATGTAAAAATTTTTGTATTTAAATAATTATTAAAAATAATGGATTTATAAAAGAATTTTAGTTAAAAACACTAAAAAAATTGAATTTTAAACAAATAATTGCAGAAATTCAATTATTTTCAGAAGTAATAAAATTCTTCATAGAAATTCAATTCTCTTCAAAAATTAAAAAAATTTCGCCAAAATTTCAATTATCTTTGTAAATAATACAATTTTTCTCTGAAATTCAATTATATTCAAAAATTTTAATAAAATTCTTCGCAGAAATTCAATTACATATGTTAAAATATTACAAAAAATTCTCGTCAAAATTTCAATTATCATTATAAATAATAAAATTCTTCTCTGAAATTCAATTATTTTCCAAAATTTAACTAAAACTCTTGGCAAAATTTCAATTATTTTCAAAAATTTCCCTGAATTCAATGACTTTTAATATCTACTATTGATTGTAATACCAAAACATTTAATTATTTTCATAAATAATAAAATCCAAAGAATTTAAAAAAAACATTTTAATAATTTTTCAATTAATTAAGTTGTAACTAATTTTTCAGTTATTTTTTTTTACTGAAAATCAGTTATTTTTAACAGATTAAGAAGCAAAAAGTCAGTCACTAATTGTCAGTTAAAACCATGTTTTTTAACTGATTCAAATTAGGAGAATGACATTTCCAGGTTGCGTGGTAACCCAATTAATTATTATTAGAGTGAAAAAAAAAAGGAAAAATTCTGATACTGTCTAAAAGGTTATTTTAAATTCTAATAACACAATTAAAGTGAAAAAGTCGGAATGAAATTCCTGAGTCCCACCCACAATATTGGGAGTGAAGTCTTTGTGGCCTCAAAGACCGGGTGATACACATTTCTTGCAACGTGGGTCGCGCGCGAAACAGCGCGAAAGAATGTAAAGCTGCACTCGGTGCGGCGCGGCGGGAGTGGGGCGAAAGGGTGAAAAAAGGGGTGGTGGGAGATGCTGGGCCCCGAGGAGAGGAGGGGGGAGCCAGCAAGAGAGCAGGTTCGCCAGGACCCCAAACGTCTTCGTCTCACGTTGGTCCCGCTACCACGAGGTTTTTAGTTGTCAGTCAAAAGCCACAGTGATCGGAGCGTTTCCAATTCTCGTCGTAGAATAAAAAAAAAAACGCGTGCGCGACAACACTCTGGAAAAGAAAAAAAGGCGAAAAAAGCCCAGTGTCCAACTGGCACTCGGCCAATTAAATACGAAGCTTATATATACGTAAAAAAATCCGTTCGGGGAGCGCATGTTCAGCGTACCAAGTGCAGTGGGTGCATCGTGCATCACCAGTTGTGTCATGGGAGTGTCGAGGACTAGTTCGTGACTGAGACAACAGGACCTGAATCCTGTAGTGGATATTTTCAACAGAAAAAAAAAATTAACAGACAAAATACTCTCTGTTTCTGGATTTTCTTTTTCGTTCTAGAGGGAAAAGAAGAGAGGGGCAACTCTTTGGATTTAGGGGTGTTTTTTTTTTGCTACTATTATTTATATTTTTTTCCAAAACAAATTTGGCGGCAGATGCGACATTCATGTGCCTGACAGAGGACGACGATTAGATCACCGTGAGTTGATAATTCGAGCAATTATTATAACTAGCTTATGGAATTTGTTTACTAATTAGGCAAACTTATCGCGTGGGAATAAACATCGGATCACAAACAATATTTCCATCAACTTTCAAATAGACTAATAATTTAATGATACAGTATCAAAAATTTACGAACTTCCTACTATCAATAAGTGCAACTGTTTAATTAAATTACAAAACAAAATTAAAAACTATCTACATTTTTTCATTTCATTTATTGCAAACGGGTCTTAATTATTATAAAGAATTATAATAATTATAATTGAATCGATTAGAATAATCAATTAATTGCAGATCAATTTGGTTCATTAATTCCATTTCTTCTTTTCTATTTCATTTCAACATGTAATTTTTATCTCAGTTAATTTTTTGTAATTATTTATTTATTTATTTCTTCATAAAAATGAAATAAGTATTTTAGTTAAAAATAAGGAAGAAGTTAATTTATTATTTATTAATTACATACTTGATAACTTTGTCATGTAAGAATAAACAATTAAACAAAGTGCGAAAGCTCTTTCGTTCAGCAATAAACAATTAAACAAAATGCAAAAACTCGTTATTTAGCAGTAAACAATTAAACAAAACGAAAACAAACAAGTAATGAATAATATGAAATAAACTTGAGAAAGAAAACAAATTTCAATTTAAGAAAAAAATTATATAAATAAAAACTAACGATTATTAAAACAAGGCGAATTAAAACTTAGGAAATCATGTTCCTGAAGTTAGCGTTGACGCTCTGTATCGAGATCTATTATAATTGGGGTTTTTACAGATAAAATTGTCACTTATTCTTTCTTTCACTAGGAAGTTAAAAAAAATATTTATTGCTTTTGTTTCAATCGGAAATCTACTTTAAAACAATTTTTCGATTCATTCGATTTCGCGGAAAAAATCTTTTTCGACACTCAGCAACTTTAGGACCCCAAGAAATCGAATTTAAAAATATTTTCGAGATTTCAAAAAAATCCTTTTTCTATAAATTATTTTTTCCCACACTAAAAGGAAATTGTTATAAAATACAAATGTACACTGAAAGAAAAATGTATTTGATTCAAATAACCAATTAATTGACTATTATCAATTAAATATTTAATTGAATAAAAAAATATTTATTGGAGTCAATTAAATAATGGTTCAATTCATATTTGCTTCAAATACTGAAATTATTGGTTCAAATACCATTTAATATTGACTCCAATAAATATTATTTGATTCAAGTAAATATTTAATTGATAATAGTCAACTAATCGGTTATTTAAATAAAATAAAATTTTTTTCAATGTATTTTAAAAAAGAGACAATGTGATAAAAAAGATAACTTATAAAAAAGTTTTTAAACCTTATTAAACATTGTATGAAATTGACCGCACATTAAAAAACATTTATTTGACTCAAGTAAACAATTACTTATCTATTATCAAGTAAATATTTAATTTCATCAAATAATTTTTATCTCGATTTTTATTTAAGTCAATTACATAGTAGTTGATTCAAGTAAATATTTATTTGATAATAAACAATAAGTAATAATCGATTATTTTAATCAAATAATTTCTCTTTCTGTGCACGCAATACTTTAATAAAGTTTAGAATATTTTATTAAATTTTGAAATATTTTTTCTTGATTTTAATAAAATTATTAAATTAATTAATTAATTACTGAATTCCATGAACTTTTACGAATCTGAAATTTTTGATAACAAAATTTTGCTTTTTAATCTATTGTTCCTACATTGAAAGACATTTTTATAAAATTTCATAATTGTTTCCTGTCAGTGCAAATTACTTATTAATTTTTTTTTAAACAAAAACAGTTTTGTAATAAAATTTAAAAAAAGATAAAAAAATACGATTATTAATGTCTTTTCTTTATTAATTATATCCTCTAAATAAACGGAAATAATTTATTTGAACATAATTACTATTTTTTTAACGATGTACTCACTTAAATAAATGGAAAAGATTAATTAAAAAAAAAAATTCTCAATAATTTGCACATTGTAAACAATGTAATTGAATTGAAATTGAAATGCAAGAAAAAATTTGACTGACGCATTGCATTTTTCACGCGAGCGAGCGAGCGTCTGTCATTGACCGCCTTAATTGACTGCTTGCAAATTGGGCACTTTGACTAATTGAATAATACGAGTATTGGCCATTATACATCGTTACATTCATCTCGAGGTGAACTTTAAATTCCAATTGAGAAACGTAAGAGAGGAACGATTATTTATTTCTAAACAGCTCCAGAACCTTAGACTAAAAAATTACAATAATAATAATAATAATAATAATAATAATAATAATAATAATAATAATAATAATAATCTCAAATTGTTAAATTTGCATCTCTATAACATTCGTAAATGTTATTTAAATTACTTATTTTGCTCTGCGACTAATTTTGTTAAATTTAATTTTTAAATAGAAACAATAACTACTGTACTAAAAATATTTCTATTCTATAAAATAAAAAATATTCAACATCTTATTTTTGCCAGGAATGTAAAAACTACTTTGCATGATTAGATGTAAAGAAAAAGAAAAGAAAATCAAAATGAATAGACGTAGGCATTTGAAAAAATTAAACAGACAACAGAGAATTGCATAATATTAGAAAAAAAATTTGCAAGAAAACTGCATTCTATGAAGTGAAATTGATTGAATAAAATTTTAATTTATAGATTCATGTTAAATTACAAGTCGAAGGAACAATTAACACTCGTGCAAATATTAAATTTCTCTCGACTTCCATAATTGAACTTACATTATTTTTATATAATTAATTAACTTTGAAATCATATTTTCAAATATAATAATTATAGAAAATTTCTTTTTACAGAAAATTCTCTCTAAAAAAAACTTCCATATATGTGAATTAATACACTCTATAATTTTTTTTGCATCAAAAAATCATATAACTAACTGCGGGATTCTTTTTCTGGTACAAAAAATTATTCGTTTTTTTCTTATACGAATCATGCAATGCAAATAAAGAAAAATGTATTATTTTTCTCGTATCGAATAATTCAATTTCAATCAATATTTTGACTTTGAAAATCAAAGAATTAATTATTAATAACTATTAGTAACAGGGTTCCTACAGAATCTGGAAATCATGGAAATGGTATGGAATTTTTAAAAGTTTCTAAATTTTTCCTGTTTTCCATTTTTTCTCTTGAATAGAAATTCAAATACATAACAATGAAGCTAAATCCCATAAAAGAGAAGAAAAAATGTTGAGTTTTAAAAAAATCGGTTTTTCTAATTTTTGATAAATTTTGATAATTTTAGAATTTTTACCAAAGGGTGGAGACTATTAAATAAGTAAAGTGTTTTTAAAGAGCCCAAAAATAATGAAATTAGATTTAAAATTCCACTGGAATTTCGTAAAAATTTGACCTGGAAATCATGGAAAAGGTATATGGAATTTTAAATTCGGATTTCTGTAGGAATCCTGTAGTATTAAAAAAATATTATTGAATAATTATCAATCGATATATTGAATCATAAATATATCGTAGAATCCTTAAAATTGAATCATTTAATAAATCTATAAAAATTTATCGAAAGATCGATAAATATATGAAAGTATTGATCGATATATGCGGAAAAAATGTAGAAAAAATTGCAGGCATAAAAATCTATAATAAAATTAATTATAATTATATAATTATATAATTACATAATTATAATTTTTTATGGGTTAAAGTAATATTAGATATTTTTATTTAATATCTTTTTTAATTGAAAAAAAGATATAAAAAGTTGAAATAAATATTCAAATTGAAAATGAAACGGTCTGGTAAAATAAAATACAATTTTCTACGTAATATGAGAAACTCGAAACCTTTTATCCTACAGTAAACAGTTTCCCAATTTTATATGACTGACCGCAGGAAAATAGAGAAAATTTTTCCAGAAGATGGGAAAATGAATTTCTCGATTCGAGTTAATTCGCCAGTAGTTGGAAACATATATAGATAAAATAAAATATGATTGATCCCAAGTAAGAAAGTTAACTCGGAATGATTATAGAGATTATCTTTGATGAAAAGCATATCAGTATATTTCTTGTCTTTTGCGGGCCCTATAGACTCGCGTGATCACGATCGCTCCGCAGTCAACGTGATTATATCTCTACTTGACTGAAACGGCAGTACAACAGTACAACAGCTCAACCAGTGAAAGTCATAAGTGTTATCGAAGCAATAGGTTTGTGTCGTGATGCCACGCCGGACGAGGCGAAAATCAATTCGTAATCTCTGATGTCAGCTATTACATTCAGTAATTTGAAAAAAAAATCCCCTCTCTTCGTGCGAAACGTGTTAATTACACTAATTGACTGTAGCGGCTTTATTATAGTGAATCAAAGTTACCCCCATGATTTTCTTTCACAATCAAATATAATGGTTTGTGTTTAGATGAATTTATCTTTACGATAAATATTCTATCCTCATATATGCGATATTTAGCGTAAGTTTTTTCTATAATTGGAAATTTATTATTTGCTAAATAGCAACTAAAACTTTCGATCAGGATGAACACCTATCGGATTACCAATTGATCTGCAAGATCCCTGAAGTTGGTGTTAATTTTAAACATGTTTAGATCGGTATAAATTTTAAAAATTCATAAACTGATAATTTCATCTTGTTCAAAATGATGCTGACATGGATCAACCGCAAAGTTGATTAAAATTAACATTTTTTACACTGGTAACACGGCAGAAAGATTTTTTTTCAAAATTATGTTACATTACGTCTCTAATTAATTCTTCAAAAGTATTTCCATCATTTTAATTCAATTATTATTTTCTACGAAATTTTTAACTAAAATTCTTCTCTAAATCAATTATTTTTAATAATTTTTGAAAAAATTTTGATTACTCGGAAATTTTTCAATTAAATACATATATTAGAAAATAAGAACTTCAAATAATTTCAAACAAAATTCAATTAAAATTTTTCAAAATTTTTCAAAATTCTAGAGAATTGTTAATTAAAAGTATGAAAAATTCAGATTTTCAAAGATTTTAACTTGAAACTTCTTCAAAATTCAATTATTTCTAAAAATTCACGCTCTAATGCTTTTAATATTCTATTATTATCTAAAATTGAATCCCTGTAAAAAATTTTATTACTGATGAAAATAATCGAATTATTACAAAGAAATTTATAAAAAATGTGTAAATAATTGAATTACAGTGAAATTTTTATAATTTATGTTAATATTTAAGATAATAATTAAATGGTAGCGTAGAATTTTATTAAATTTTTTTATATAATTGAATATTCTTTTGGAGAATTTTATTAAAATAATAGATATTGAAAGTCATTGAATTGAGTAAAATTTTTGAAAATAATTGAAATTTGGCCAAGAGTTTTAGTAAGATTTTGAAAAATTTCAAATCCATTTGTTTACAATTTTTTCAAAAAGATAAATTCTGTAGAATTGTTAGTATTAAAAATTAATATTTTCAAAGATTTTAATTTGGAACATTTTCAAAATTCAATTATTTCTAAAAATTCAAGCTTTAATGCCGTTAATATTCAATTATTATCTAAAATTTTTACTAAAATTCATATTTAAAATCAATTTTTAATAGAAAATTCTACGAGAATTCAATTATTTAAATACAAAAATAAATAATGTATTGAATAATAAATAATATTTTTATTAATTAATTAAATATATATATATTAAAAAATTTAACGAATTTCAGAAAAATTTTGAAAAATCTAAGAATTTAATCATTTTCATAAATAATGAAATTCTTCGAAGCAAATCAATTATTTTCCTAAATAATAAAATTCTTTGAAGAAATTCAATTAATTTTAATAATTTTTAGCAAGTTGTTTAAAAATTTAATTATTTCAATAGAAAAATTCAAAATTTTAGTTTCAAAATACTTTAAATGTAAAAACTTTTAAATTTGATTATTTCTAAGAATTACAACTGCAATTCTTGGAATTCTTGAAATATTTTTTAAAATTTGCACTGAAATTCTTTTTTAAATCAATAATTAAAAAAAAAAGAAAAAAGAAAGTTGAGAATTCAATTATTTAAATACAAAAATAAATAATTGATTATTACCTAAAAATATATTTTAATTATATAATGTTTAACATTTAAATGATATATTTCAAAAAAGATTAAAAATGTTCAAATCAGAAATACATAGTTAGTTACGAACGCCACCACTGTGAACTTTGTCGAAGTTTCTAAAAATCTCCACCAGGGTTCGAAAAGCAGTATCAGTGGCTAAAGTCTGTAAATTTTAATTTCGTTTTAAATAAAGAAATATTTATTGAATACTTTGGGAGTTTTTGCAATTTTATTTAAATGGTCCAGGGTCAATTGTTTAGTGAGAATTGAAGAATTTGTCGACAAAGTAATTATTAATTTGAGTCGATGTGAAATTGACGTTTCTCGCAAGTGGCTTAATGAAGCCTACGTTTAATATATAAGGACAACTCGACTGGTTCATTGACAGGTGGTCTGATGTTACTCAGGAACTTCCGTTTAGTCAGAAAAGATCTGCGATCTTTGACTAATAAAACAACACTGCATATACTGTGTATATGTAGTATAAATTGAATATATAATATATATTCGGTCATAATATATGACTTTAAAATATGAGGGCAGCGCCTTCATGTTGAGGCAGTGCCTTAACCCCCAAAGCGGCCCCCTCAGTGAGAACACGTTCACACTGAACTGTAGTAACGACTTCGACCACTTTTTTACATCTAAAAATATTTTTTTTATTTATTAAACTATTCATTTCATTATTTATTCCTCTATAATTATTTTCATAAAATTTCCCGAATTATCTTATTTTCCTCACCTGTAGCAACCTTGAATATGTATTTTAAATATTTTTTACAAACAAAAAAGGTTTTTATAGAAGAACAAAATTAGCTTTTCCTGAACTGAAATTAAAACCATTTTCACTACCATAATGATAATGATACGAAAATTGAGACCCGCCAATTTTCACCTGTCATTGATCTTGGTTGCTCCGCCATTCTAATGTTTGCTTTGCTGCGATCTCGTTAGTTTCCGGCGAGAGTTATACGATTTCCGTTTCGCTTATTGAGTGTTATGGGACTTTTACAAATATAGGAGTTGAAAGATGAAGAAGGGGAGCATTTCTTGGTTAATTGCCCTCTCTGTCGTTTGTCACTAATAAGTAGTGTTCGCATGCAGAGTAAAACGCGCGTCTATTAAGTGTTACTTTCACTTTATCCCGTACACGTATGTAACATATGTACATGTATCTGTCATTTGGAAAAAAAAGTTGCAGTTGTGATCCAATTTTGTCAGTGCAGACCAATCGACGTTCAGTTTACAACTGACGCCATTGAACGCAGAAAAAAACCGCAATTTCAAATGTTAGTTGTCCAGCGACTTTACAATTTTACACTCGAGTTAATGTTACAAAAAAAATCATGATGAAAAATTATTTTTCCTTACTTTGTTATCACTCCTATTGGCATTTTTTTAATATTCAAAAAGCATTAATTTGTCTGTATGACAAGTGTTTTATTCAAACCGTAAAATTGTCAGGTGTTAATTATTTTCACTGTACTTTTCGATAACTGTTTTCATGAAACCTGAAACTTCTCAAGCAGTTAGTGTTCTGAATTTGAGAACATAAAAATTTAGAATGCTGAAGCATACCAATATTTCTGCTAGTTTATATGATGTTTGTATTTTTAAAGAAGACTTCAAGTTTCCTATAAAGGGTAGCAACTGGCAGACCTTTTAAAGTCGTTCTAATCTTTCTAGTTTTCCGCATTATCTTTATTAGTATTTTTTCTGAAATACTCCAAATTAAAAACGAAAGTTATTTTTAATTTAGTTTCTAGCTAGTAAAGGTCCCAAGTGCCTTAGGAAAGTTCTAACTTTAGGTTTGCAGATAAATTTGCCTGCTCGGAAGGAAAATGCTTGTACCAAGTGTTCAGTTAATTGAACCAAATGTTTGCTTTCTTCTGACATTATTTTTCGGTACATTAAACAAAGCACTTGGTTTCTGGCTAAACCCTAATAAAGCAGGATCGTTAATGCATTATCTTAATCGACTCTTATGTACATGAAAAAATACAAAGTACACATTATATTGTTCTTATTTAGAAATTAGAAATGTTCCCGATCTGAACAGCCAATTACATTTCTGGATAATGACTTATAAGTTATGATTACCGGGGATGTCAAGCAGTTGCTTTCACCCATTATTCCGTTATTTTGCGAGTGCTTGGCATGCAAAACAGAAATTGTGCAAACGCACAAGGCGGTTACAATTTCGTAAGATTGTAATTGGACTTCCTCGCATGCATGTACTTTTTTCGATAATACACTTCATACAATAATATACCTTCATATACCTTCCCTACTTCCTGGTATGATTGAGTCAATCATTAGTAAACATCTATTGACAATAGATTAACAAACGATGATGCCTCATTGTTGACAACCTCAAAGAACCATTGTTTAATTCATCCTCAACACCGAGATGGTAAGACTACCTTTGGAAAATAAATTCGAGAATAAATTTTCAATCAGATTTAAGGTCATGTTATTTAACTGAGCGAGTGAATTCCATTGTTAAATCATAAAGTAAATATAATGGCGCAAAAGCCAAACATCAGACAAATCAATTGTATAAAGAGATCGAATCAGTTTTCTTTGATTAATGACCACCCTGTGATCTTATCGCACTTTTCCGCACGGAGAGAGAAAGTTCATCTTGTTACAGAAAAGAAAAATACATAAATAGTATAGTTTACAATAATTCTCTTTCAAGTCTAATGAAATCAAAACCATGTTTGCGATATGGAAAAGAAAGAAAATTGCCAATAACGGAAATTGAATCTCAATCTTATTTCTCCAAGTCGGCTAATGTATACACAACTCGAACTGCTTGTGCTCGTTTTGTTCGAATTTATACCGACCGGAATACATCATATTATCAGTTCACCTGTTTCTTGACGATTGACCAATAAATATCTCGCTAATAGCTTTCGATGAATTAAAAAACAGATGTTTTTTCTTGCTCTGAAATGTTTCGCCTGGTGCTAATTGCCATCAATACATAATTAAAGGAGAATAATTTATAGCTTTTATCTCTTTTCAGTATGAATAATTCAATGCTATTTTGATGAACAGCATTTGAGGACGACTTTATCCATAGTACAAATTTTTAGAGTAGTTTTTTTACAATTCCACTTTATAGAAAAATTAACGATTAACAAATTGACGAGTGCCGGGAAATAAATTTAAAAAAAGCCACAATGAAATTAATAAATCTAATAAATGAGGCGCAACTTCTTAAAAGAGATAATTAAATGTTTCGACTGATGCTTGATATTAATTAAAATATGTGAAAAGAACACGAAACGGGAGATTAATGCAATTATATATAATTGCAAACTGGAGAAACATCACGTGCGCATTGTTTAATTTGAAAATGAAATGCATTGTTGTTTGGATACATTTGAGAGTGCAAATCGGATCAATTGAGAAGATAGTAGTCATTGAGATTGAACATTGATTGCTGGGTGTATTTTGCATGCAGTGATCGTGTACATTCACCTGCTCTTTCTCTATATTTTCTCTCTCTCTCTCTCTTTCTTTCTCTCTTGAAACATATTGCGCGACAGTCCAGAAAATTGAAAGCGACGTGAGATTTACATAAAACGTCTTTAAAGACAAGTATATAGAACATTGCTCTACCATTTGTCTTGATTTCAGTCATTTTCAGTTCCGGAATCGTCTTCCGCCTGATTTCTTTCAAGACTTGAATCAATATTAAAACAAATAAAAATAAGTATTCGATTTTCCCACGTTATTTATTGGAAGTGGGTGAAAAGTTTGTGTTCTGGTTTAAAATTGCAATTTTGTATTTGATTGTATACGCAATTGCATTGGATGTGATTACAGATGTGGATTAGTTGGACTTGGAACTTGATTTCGATGAGTTGAATTTTTTGCTTTTGAAATTGGTTTTTTAATTTCTGTTTGTATGTTAGACTTTAGCTTCTTTTGATTCTGTCATGTACGGAGTTACGGACTAAAGTCCGGTACTAGAAGACCTACAGCACCTAAATTTTTTTTATGTGCTAAAACAATTACAGCTTTTAAGCAACTTAACATGAATCTCTAACAGACAAAATTTGTTTTCCATAAAAAATCCTATATTAAGTTGCATATCCAGCAATACAACATGATAGTTAAATCAGAATTAGAGTTTTGTATCTTTCAATGTATACAAAAGTTTATCTACCAGAGAAGAATTTACATATTGAACTTCTGCGCTTTTTCCGAAAGATAAAGATCCGTCAGGTACAGAGATAAATCGAATGGAAGAAACAATACCAATTTAGGAGTTTTACAGAAAACAACTACTTTGATCAATTTGTATGTTCAAGATTCACTGCCTTCATTCCAAAATTATGGCATTTACGAACTTCTATTACACTTATTTTCATGAATCCTTTTATGCTTTCTATCCTTTCGGATAGCAAGAAGCAATTTTTTATCTTTTATCTACCAGACCGCAATTGTAATGCAACAATACATCAAATCAGAAAATGATAAGTAATCGCATTACTCTCCTCCTTGGAAAACAAAGTGAAATTAAGAGAAACGATACAGAGGATAAATTAGCTTAAGAACAATGTTAACAATTTATCGGACCTAAGTCGACAATTGCCATTCTTGATAAATGCCTAACCTTGGAATTCGAACAATGACTGACTACTGGACATCGGGAGTGACGAGGTTGCATGGACAAGTCAAGGCACTCCTGGGAACAAACATAATCCTATCGAGAACGACTAAATTCTCAACATCCGACAAAAAAGATGCGAGAATCATAACGGTGTTATTAACAGATCAACCTACCCTACAGTGGGCATAAAATGAGTGCCGAAGGAGATTTCGCTCCCAGAATCTGTGCGAATGTTCGCTCCTCATTTGTGGAGGAACATCATCAAATCACGTTTATTGCTAGAAAAAACAGCTATTGATATACTAAAAGTCGAATCCTCTTGTTATGCCCACAAACAGTCTAGACGTCGTAAATTGTGCCTTCTTAATTCAAATTTTTGAAACATACTTCAGTCAAAATGAAAAGTGATTCATTTGTATCGGATTATCAAAACTGACTTTGTTTTTATGGAATAAAGAAAAAAGGACTTCTTTTTTTCTTTATTCCATAAAAACAAAGGCAGATAACTTTTCAGTTTTTGTAAGAAAGAAAAGAAAGTAACGTCATAGAATCAAAAAGCAAATCGTCAAACTTTGATAGTATGATAGCATGCTTGATAGTCGATTTTCAAAGTCGAACAATAGTTTCAATCCTCAAGAACAATTTTTCAAGCTCTAATAATATTATATAAGAGTACAGGAGACGATATTCCGAAAAAGTACGATTAACTACTTATTTGGCGTCTGGGAAAATCGATTTGCCATAAAAAGCCAAGAGTATGTCGATTGCATATTTATGAACTCTCGGTCGGTTAAAAGCGAGGCTAAAAGTGTACATATAATATAAACGATTGGTGCGGGTGGCCGTTGCGCTGCAGCAGCGCAATCCGAGCAGGTTCTGATGAATCACGTTGAAATTTTGAACGTATCTCGGAATTTACCCGACAACTTCAGAGTCATCTTGCAATTATTTTTATCCGCATTCCTTAGTTTCTTATGATGGCCTCTTTTTCTTCCTCGTTCTTTTTTTTTACATTCTCATTTTTTAATAATACAGGCGCCCGCTATTTCTCACACGTCTCTCGTCTTGTCATTTTTTTTCGCGCTCATAATTATATATACATATAAATACCGATTATTATATAGGAACCCACACGTTGCGGTGCTTTTTCAAAACAGGAGAAATCGTTTAACAGTGGGTGGAGGGATTCCAAGTACGTGTGAAGGTCGAATTGATGTTTATTGTACTTCCGCTTAGTTTTTTCGACCATTCCTGCTCATAATTTAAAACTCTCGATCTAGATGTGTTTTTACAAAACCAGTTTGAATTAATTTCTTCTAATTTTACAAGAATGCTGACGGGTGTTTCGAAGTTGTGACAAAAGAGATAAGAGGCGAAGGAAAATTTCAAATTTCGCCCACACTGTCGAAAAAGAGAGTATAAACATATTTTGATCCAGATTTTTAATTTGAAAGTATCCGAAATTTCCACCTAACAGTATTTAGTAACCAATAATTTAGAGACGCATGAATATTATTATTGAGTCAATTATTATCAACACGGTTGTAATTAAAATCAAGGAACAATTAACCACTTCCTCTTTACTTTCAATATAATGGAGAGTAAAATAATTTATGCAAAAGTTAAAAATGATTTATTTATGGAGTGAGAATTATAACTTGGGAGATTTCTTCAATCAAGGTAAACGTTTGTGTCGATATATATATATATATATATGAGGATATATCAAATTAACAGACTGGTGAGAATTGCCGTGTCTCGAAGGTTCACAAACGCAATAATATAATCTTCGAGAAAGGCCGCGAGTCGATCTAGCCTATTTCTCAACTTGCTTCTGTCGGTTTTCCGCTTTCATTCCCGTTAATGAGAATCGGATGATAATTATACCTTTGATTTTATATAAATTATAATTCTAAATCAATTCTTTTATTTTCCCGGAGTTTAGGAACATTGAAATCGAAATATCTACTTCCAAAAAGCAATTTAAAAACTTTTTAAATTTTGATTATGAAATTATTTAAAAATTTATATTTGAAAATAATAAATTTTATAATTTGTTTAACAATAATAAATAGAATATCACGTTTCCGGTTTAGATGCTTAGAAAGATTGTTTTCTGTCCGCGTATATTCGCCTCTATTTTTGCTGCATTTTGTTATTTTTAAACCGATTATTGTTTGAATACAATTTTGTCTAAAATTCAATAATTGTCACCAATTCTCGAGAATTGTTATAAGTGGTACGATGAATTAGCAGGAACCGGCCATGAAATAATTCAAGGAGTGGTTATTGAAGAAAACTGTCAATTAAGAAATCATAGCGTTAAACTTCCGTTAACAAGTTTGCGCTAATCAAAGCAATAACACCTACAATGTTTCTCGTATGTAATCATCATCTTTTAGCAATAAAGACGGAAAATTATATTGACTCATCGTTCATGTTAAAAAGCAACAGAAAAAATAAAAACTATAGCATAAGTTATTTAAACTTGATAAATAAATATATTTTTTATATATAGGTATATAAATATTCCAACAATAAATTTTTTTAAAAATTTAATAATTTAAGAGATAAATTTATATTATTAAATTTTAATAGTATTTAATGAACCGCCGGCGACCAAAAGAAACCAAAAGATATTGATCGGCGGCGGTTCAAATATTAAAATAAAATACTAAAAAATCTTAATTTTGAACAGTAAAAATATTAAATTAAAGAAAAATACTAAATTGTATAAATACATAAAAAATTATATACACAATAATTGAGGATTGTGGGGAAAAAATACAACTCGAAAAATACTGCAAGTTCTTCATTGAACGTTAGAGAATTCAATGAAACAATTTTGCGTGATAACGAAGTTAATATTAGAGGAAGGGGGGCGTGAGGTAACTGTCAGGGTCACGAGGAGGGAATCGAGATGAACGAGACGAGCACATTATGCAAAGATAAGTTACCTCGGTAGAGTAAGCCGGTCAATGTCAAGGTAAACAACTTCCAGACCTTTACTCATCTTCAATGAAACATTAAATCCATTAAATTCCCCGTTTTCTTCATAAATACGATAAATACTTATTTCCTCCTATTTTTACGTAAAAAATTCAAGTATACAATTACCATATAAGTTGAGCCACTTTTAAAAACGCAAATAAACATTTTCTATTTGTCAAAAGAAAAATTGCACAAAACAAACACTAATGATAGAAACTGATTTAAATAGAATGAAACATAACCTCAAAAGTCAATGCTCTATTCAAGCGGAATTTATTAGTGTCAACAATAAATCAGCAATTAATCAAGACATTTTCTTACGCAATTATCATTGTTCTCGCTAATGACTTTTCTTTTCCGTCATTAAAATGAAAGGTACATTTAAAAAGAAGCAATTGCATAACGTTTAACGCATTTAAATACACACGAGAAAACACTTTGCTTTATAGGTTAAGTTCCTAACCTTTTTCTTTCCTTTTTTTCGCGCAACTTTCATTTTTGAAGTACGTTTCAATCAATTTAATATTTAGATTCAAGTACATTTAGAGTACTTTTTTTCTTTCTTGCTATAGGCAGATAAGATCTAGTTCACTTTTTAAAAAACAAAATTAATAATTGAAGATTTTTTTATACTGATAGAGAATTCTTGAGATTCTTCAAGTGCTCGCAATTTGCAAGAGATAATTGTTCTATTTTTAAAGAGTAATTTACGACGTATTTTTATATTGGAAAGTGTAAATTTTAATTGGACAGATATTTTATACGTAAATTATATATAATTACCTACGCAAGATTCTTACAGTAGCCAATGATGTTAAATGATGGGAATATTAATTATGGAAAAATTGTCAGGTACGTGAGGGCGCCACGAATTATAATTCTAATAGATTACTTTTTCGCAATTTAATTTGACATTTGTCTTTTATTGTATTAAATATAATTTTGTTCACTTACTTCTTATTAATTTTATTTTATAAAAAATATCTTAATTCTTGAATAATTTATTCAGTTATTTTCAAACGTTTTAATTCTTCGCAGAAATAAAATTCTTGTCATTTCAATTATTTTCAAAAAATGTCTCTCAATTCAAAATTATAAATTTTTTTCCCAATAATTTAATTACTTTCATAAAATAATAGAATTTTTTACAGGGATTCAATTATTTTCATCGTAAATAATAAAATTCTTTTTAGAAATTCGAGACGAAGACTAGGAGTGATCTATTTCTTCATGTTTTACAATAACTTTTTTTATAAGTTATTTAATATCAAAAAAGTTTGAATTTGGAATTTTTAAAAATCTTAATTCCCATGAAAAAATAGTAATGATTAAATATTTAGTCAACAGACAATTATTTAATTTTGCTAACACTAATAAAAATTCTCCTGATTTATCCAAACGACATTTACACGAATCGAATAAAAAAATGAAACTCGTGGGCCTAAATCAAACTCGGGCGAAAGACTCAGGGCAATTATTTATTCATGGAGAAATCGACGAAATGAGAAAATCAAAATCCTTTTCAGTTTAATCCTAATTGTTTTAATTGCTTGATCACAAGAGCATTGCAGAATCAATGTCCGGTCTTTTTATGGTGAAGAGCTCCCGCGGATTACTTTTTTTGCTTTCAATAATTTTGCAAGGATTTCGTTTTGCTGATTGATTATAAACTGTTGCAATAAATAATAGCGGATGCAAAAAAAAAACAATTTTTTTTTCATTAAGTCCAAGTGATTTGATTGCTAAAGTTGTTCGGCTTCGTTTTTTTTTTTTTTTTGGTATCACAATTTTTGTATAGGGGAAGTTTATAAGTGTGGATAATAAGGCAATATAATAGGGGAACCTGATCGGCAAAATTGTTATTCATAGCTCGGGGAGGACAACGAGAATGGTTAAATGGTGCGACGCGACATTTAACAGCTGTTTCTTGCCGGCCAATATATCAACTCGAGAATTTCACTCGATTAACTGGTCCAGTAAAAAAACAGAACCGGTTACTGTGTTTGATCGATTTGGAGTGAAAAAAAAGAGTTCAAAGAGCTTCACGATTTTTTACGTAACAACAACGAACCAAAAACAATGCAAGTGCTTTTAGTTTCCGCCAATCTTAAACTAGTTCAAAATAGCAACATAGATACAATTACTTTTCATTTTCAAAATCTATTGAAAAAGTAGAAAAAGATTTTTTTTGTATTGAATAGTTTTCTTATTACATATAGTAAAATAGACTTCAAAAATTTTACTTTTGCTCAAGATCTTTTGTAATTTTTTACCAAACATTTAGTAGACCACTTGTTTTACTTCATCATCAACAGAGAAAATTTATTAAAAAAAAATAAAGTTGAGTAACATCAATGGAATAAAGAAATTTCATTCGATAAAGTGAAAAAAGAAAGAAAAGCAAAAGTAAATTCTCGTATTTTTAAATATATAAGGTTTGAAAACGAAAGTAAAATATTCTGTGTTATAATTAAAGTGTGAGCCTCTCGTTACTCGTTATAATACTTGTTAAAAAAAGGAGCGCGTAGAAATTAATGCTGTCGAGTGAACGAGGCGTGAAATAAGGAAAGTAACTGAAAGCGTAAAGGCAAATTGGATAAAGCTGAATAAGTGAATCTTACGTCGGCAGTAGAATAAAGCTAGACCTGATAAAAATGTTTTATAAGACAAGGAAATCGGGTGTCTTCGCACGACGTGTGTGGACTTTTATTTCAAAAAAAAATAAATAAATAAAAAAGAATTCACATCACGTGTGTAATGAAATGTCTCGAAATTGAAATACCTAGTTTTATTTTTGACGCTGAATATACTTTCACTGAATTTTTTAACAAAACATTTACTTCAATAGAAAACGCATTTTTTTAATTTCACGGAAATTATAAGAAAATCCAGACTGTGAATTTAAGCCTAACTTTTCTCAGGGTTTACACGTTTTTGCTCATTTCAAATTCCCTGACTTTTCCTGGTTAAAAAACGGAATTTTTCAAGGTTTTTTAACAAATTTATTTACAATAATTTTAATAATAATTATTCATAAATTCTTCAATTAAATATATTATTAGAAAATAAAGACTTGAAATAATTTCAAAAAAAAAAAAAAAAATCCGCAATAAAACTATCTCAAAAGAATTAATTCTACAGAATTGACAGTTAAAAGTATGAAAAATTCAAATTTTCAAATATTTTGCATCCTTTTGAAAATTCAATTATTTTTACAAATTCACGCTATAATGCTTTCAATATTCAATTATAATCTAAAATTGTAACTGAAATTAATTTTTAAATCAATATTTATTTTAAAAAATCTACGAGAATTCAATTATTTAAATACAAAAATAAATATTTTATTAAATAATTGAATATTTCTTAAAATTGATTTTTCATAAAGAATTTTATCAAAAAATTTTTAAATAATTGAATTCTTTCGACGAATTTAAATAAATTTTTTAAGAATAATTTCATTTTTAGAGAAATTTGATTAAAATTGCATTAAAAATAATTGAATTTCTCCAAAGAATTTTATAAGAGTTTTTGAAAATAATTGAATGCCTGTGAAATTTTTATTATTTATGAAAATAATTGAATTCTTAAAAATAATTTTATTATTTATGATAAAAATAATTAAATCCCTGTAAAAAATTTTATTATTTTATACAACTAATTAAATTATTGCAAAAAAATTGATAATTTGGAATTGAGGAAATTTTTTTAAAAATAATTGAATTATTGCAAAGAAATTTGTAACAAAATTAGTAAATAATTGAATTCCTATGAAATTCTTATTATTTACAAAAATAATGAAATGCCTGCGTAGAATTTTATTAAATTGTTTTTAAATAATTAAATTACTTTGGAACATTCTATTAAAATAGCAACTATTGATATTAAAAATCATTGAATTAAAGAAAATTTTTGAAAATAATTGAAATTTTGCCAAGAATCTTATTAAAATCTTTGAAAATAATTGAATTCTTTTGTGAAATTTTATTGGAATAGTAAAAATTAAAAATATTTGAATTTTGACAAATTTTTGAAATTAATTAAATTTCTACGAAGAATGTTATTTTCTCTAGGAATTTAATTAAAATTCTATTAAAAATAGTTAAAAGTTTGCGTTGAGTTTTATTATTTATGAAAACAATTGAGTTTCTCAAAAGAATTTTATTATTTTCGAAAATAATTGAATCCTTGTAAAAAAATTCATTATTTATGAAAATAATTGAATTTTTGAAAAGAAATTTGTAAAAAAATTTGTAAATAATTGAATCCTTGGGAAATATTTTTCATTTTAGAAAATAATTAATTGTTTTGCGTAGAATTTTATTAAAATTTTTTTTTAAATAATTGAATTGTCTTGGTAAATTTTATTGAAGTAGTAGATATTAAAAATCATTGAGTTGAGAAAAGTTTTTGAAAATAATTGAAATTTTGCCAAGAATTTTATTAAATTTTTTTTAAATAATTGAATTTCTGCAATTATTTGAAATTGATTCAAAATTCAATTTCTTTTAGTGTTTTTAACTAAAAATTCTTCTGTAAATCATTATTTTTAATCTAAGTTATTTCTAACTAAATTTATTCAAAATTGAAATTTTCTAAAATTGTAAATTGAAACCTTTTGAAGTCGATTTTAAACTCTTTTAAAATTGAATTAATTTTGAAATGTTTAAGTAAAATTAGATTTCAAGAATAAACACAATACAACAATTTTCCAGGATTTCGATCAAAATTCCCTGACTTATCTAAGTTTTTTCAAAGTTTAGAAAATTCCCTGACATTTCCAGCTTTTCCAGGTTTCGAGGTTGCGTGTCAACCCTGTTTACTTTTTTCAATTAATTTTCAAATATTTTCCAATAATTCAATCGAAAATTTCGTTCATAATTATCTTTTTCTATAAAATATAAATAGTTGAAAACTCAATTAGAAGAAAAATTGTGTATATAAAAATTCTATTCCTGCATTTTTTTATCTAAAGAGAAAATCGCCACCATATGATGTTTGTGCTAATGGCAGAAGTGCAAAAGTATATTCAGCATCCCTTGAAAAAATAAAGCTCCTTTTCCGACAAAAAGAAGTCTTTCCATGCCTGGATTATAAAAGATAAAATTGCATAATCGTGGCAATCGTAAACGAGTGAACAACGATGAGAAGTGCCGAGATTCTGTGTAGTTCTTTGTAACAAGGACTGTTGGGCGTGTACCTTTCACTAACTTTGATAAATTTAAATAATATACAATAATAATGGTATATTATAACGAATTTTTGTCGCAAGGCGTGAGAGAGAGAAAATAAATATAAATGGTCCAGATTTCAAGGACGCGAGCGCAAGCAAAGTCGGTTCAAAGAAATGTACCTACACACAAAACCCTAATGAAAACACGTAACAAACACAGATAGAGATCTGCGATTTTAGGTCTCGAGAAGCTGCCGCCGCTGCCGACGCTCGCCGAGCAGCCGCTAGGGTCGCGAGGTCAAGGGGACCGTATATTACGAAAAGACCTGGAATCTAACAATCTCAACTGGGTTAGAGCCAATCATTACAATGTAATATTATTTCAATCTGACAAGATCCTGAGGTTCTTGATCTTGCGTAATCTCATTCACTTCAAATTTAGAGCACAAAAATAAATACCATACTTTTATAACTTCTATTCGGCCGCAAACTTTTTATCAAAATTAGTCCTTCATTAGTTTGGAACACAAATTTTCATTGTTGGCACAGCCTATAATTTATTTCTTTTTTTAATATACATATCATTTTATTGAAATAAATTATTTTCATTAATTTAATTATTCAATGTTGGAAAAAAATAGTAATTATCTATTTCTTAATATTGAGTCGGTTTTTTCTACTTTTGAGCACAATGTAATATTTGATCTTTGGAATGCTGAATTAATTTTGAGTGTAATTAGTGTAGCTTTCTTTCTTCTTTCTAGGCCCGGGCAATTATTGCGGTACAAAAAATCCGATTCTATTTATCACGTATAAAATATGGTTCTATTTATCACTTCATTAACAAATGAGTTATTAAATTGGAATTTATTAAAAAAAAGTATATCAACTACTTATTTATGTGGGGGAACAATTTTGAAACAGTCTCTCTAAATCTCAAGTATTTAAAAATAGTTAGTTAGTAAAAATTTTTAGCTGACTCGTTTCATAAAAAATTAGTGAAAAATTACTAATTAATGGTAAAAAATATAAATATTTTTGGGAATAACCGATTTTTTTGTTCGTCAAACACAAAAAAAATGAAAATTTGTCGAAATTGACTAAATGGACTTATTTATCAGAAATAATCTGAAAGTAAAATCTAAATTTGAATTATAGTGAAAAATCGTCTACTAATTCAAATTAGTAAACATTGTAAAATGGTTTCATTCAGAACTTTATTATTTTACTTAGTTTTTTATTCAAACTCCCCACTGCAGTTTTAGTAATAAAAAGCTTCTATTCTTTTCATAAAAAAAAATTAGTGATGATTTTTACTAATTTTAATCGTTGCTGGACTTTCTACTAATTCAGAATTAAAAAGCATTTAAATAATAATTTGTCATTTGTAAACTAAGTGATTTTGCAAAATAAATTTAGATATTGTTATTAATCCAAATTTAGAGAGATATTAATATAGTCTTTATTATATTCAGCATTGAGAATATAATTTTCAATTTAACTCAATGGAATTGGCACTGTTTTGAAAACTATAATTACTCTCTAAATCTTATCAGTAAAAATTCCACCGATTTTAGATGAATCATTTCTCACGATTTCAATTCTCGATATTTCATTGGCAATCAATCAAAAATTTCAGTTTATGTTATTTCTCCATGATCAACCAATGAAAATTTTAAGAAAATTTTCAACATTTGACTGACTGTCAATAAAAATCAACTGACGAAAATTTTACCAAAAAAAAAAAAAATTAGAAAAATTTGTAAATAATTAAAAAATAAGAATTCTTACTAATTTTGTGTTGTATTAATTCTAACTGTTCTTAATATTTTCGAAAAAATATCAATATAATTGTCGTTTTTTCTAGACTTTCAAAAAAAATTTCTTTTTTTTAATAATTTGAATTTGTAACTAATATAAAAGAGAGTAAATTCTCGCTAAATTTCAATTAGTGAAAAGTCGTTCACTAATTGAAATTAAAAATTTGCACTAATTTTTATAGTAAAATTTTACTAAATTAATAGTTTAATTAATAATTAGCAGCTTTTAATTTTTTTCTTGAAGTTTTTGGTACTCTCTAAATTTAAATTAGTAAAAATGTTAACTAATTTGAATTAGTGACGGACATTTTGTTTTTAAAATTAATAAACTTTACTAATGAATAGTTATTTTTAGTAATTTTTTTTTTGTAATAAAATTTACTAATTCAAAAGCAAAATGTCAGTCATTAATTTAAATTAGTATATATTTTTACTAATTCAAATCTTGAGAGTAGTAGAAAATTTCTAATTCATTTGCAAAAGCCACTATTTTGAAGTAAAGGAATTAATGGCCTTAACAAATAAATCAGTAGTTTTCTACTACAAATTAGTACTTTTTGCAAATTTCTAGAATTAAAACCTTTTTTTTAACGTCTGAAATGATAATATCTTGCACGATAGAAATAAAAATCTCCAACCGCAAGAGGAATCGAACTTCGGTCCCTAGAGTCACAAATAACGCACGTAGACCGCACAGCTACACTGAATTATTTATACCACAATGAAAAATTTAAAAATCTAATAAGTATCACAATAATATTTACTAAAAATTTTAATGGATTCCATAAATTCATAAAATTGTCTACTCAAACTAAGTATTTATACGTATAAAATAAAAATTACAAAAAGAAAGTAAGAACATAATTTAAGAAATATAAAAAAAATTACATTTGACAGGGATAGGAAAAGAAAATCCTTCCTGCAGGAAAAGAACAAAATTTTTTTTCATTCTACAATAAAAGGCCAGGATTTATTTCTGTTTGTTGCATGTGCAATGGCGTGGCTCGTTGTTCATACGCGATTGCATCACAATACAAGAACCGGTTTGCAATATAGTATATATTTTATTCGAACCCCCAAGATCGATCTGAATCTTTTAAATGCGACTGGGAGTGTTGATACCGTTACGATTTTTGTTTTACGAATCTAACACCTGTTAATGTTTGCAACTTTTCTCCAATTTTTCCGTCCACTTGGCTTTTTTCTCTCGCCTCATTTATCTTTTCTGAAGTTTGCTCGTATTTTAAAAAATTTTTTTCAACAGTTTTCTTAACTCGTTTTAGAATTTTCACTAATTAATTCTAACCCTAGACTTTCCTACAGTTTTTTACCTCAGTAAAAATCGAAAATATGGCATTCTTTTAGAAATTTTTGGGTATTTTTTGACTTTTCAATTTTTGGCACAGGTCATTTTCAATTTATTAAAAAAAAGAAAGAAAAAAAAATTCTTATATTCTTTTATCTGTGAATGAAAATTTTTTTCTGTACAGCATAAAGAAGAGAGACAATTTCTGGGAAATTTTTCGAAAGACTTGTCCCGTGATTTATAGGCGAAATTTTCGGGACATTTGAATAATTGTCAATTTGCTTAATTCGCTCGCCAATCTCTTTGAGGATCGATGACTTCCTGCTTTTCAGAAGGAATATTGAGCCAATAATAGTACTTGGGCGCGCACCTACGAGCCTTTTCCAACTCGCGTCCTTGAATGTCTCGTTTGCAATGAGAAAGGTAATGAAAACGGACCGGTCACGTGTATTATGTCGATTCGAATAGTCCGACTCTGCCTTTGCTGCCGACTGCAGTTCGCACGAGTTCACGAGAGTCGAGGAAATCTCGGGCGACTTTCAAACGAGCCTCACCAACACACACACACACACACACTCCCGATATTTCCCGCGTCTATATAACCGTGAGACCGAAAATAATGTGCCTTAAATTTTAGCTATTTATTCAAAACATCATTTCGCTTCTTTTATTTTTTTCTTTAAATTTCAAACATTGTCGAGAAATAAACACTCTTTAAATGTATACCTACTTTCTACCTTTTTCTCATTCGTTACATAAAGCGTTCAACATAAATTGAGATCTGAATGGACAAAAAAACAATAAATTCACTCTCGCTTGACAATGAACAAGAAAAATAAAAATGTCTTGCTCGCGAGTATTTTTAACTTGTCAGGCAATGGACTTTTTAAGATGAGAAGTCGTCTTTTCAAAATGGACATTGTGCTTCCCGATTGGAAATGCACTTTACGAGACAGAAATGCTTTTTAGAAATGGGAAAAATAGACTCGCGAAGAAACAAAAGTGCTAATTTCCTGCAAAAACTATTTCTACTCCTATTGACTGGCACATTTCTTGCAAAAGTGTTACGAACAAATTGACAATTAAAACTGAAATCTTTTTAAATACACATCTTTTCAAATAGTTTTAATGGGCCCTAGACTATTATAAATAAACTAGCAGCAATTCTAACTTCTTACCTACTTTTTAAAATAAAATTATCAAGTTTAAAAATAATAGAATTTAAAAATTTGTAATTCTTTTGTTGAAAACACTAAAAAAATCCAATTTTGGAAAAATTACAAATAATTGCAGAAATTCAATTATTTTCATAAAAAATAATAAAAAATTGTAGAAAATAATAATTGATTTGAAATGATGAAAATAATTTTGAAAAAGTTACTGTAATAATATTCTTATAATATAAAATAATGAGTTTATCACTCAATCATCTTTAATTATTATAAGTTATTGGATTTAAAAAGATTTAATTTTGAAATTTTTAAAAATCTTAATTCCTATGTAAAAATAATATTTATTAAATATTTAGGTATTTAAAAAAATTTATTGGTGTTTTCGAATAATTTTACAATTAAAGAAATTCATATCTAAGTAAATATAACAGAATATTTTTTTGAGTAAAATTTTTTCCTCTATTTTCTAAAAATTTAAAAAGTTTCAGTTTCATTTTCAATTAAAATTAAAATTTGTAATTGACAAATAGAATAGAATATGTAATGTTTCTTTTCCAAAAGAAAAGAATGAGTTTGTGAACAATATTGTTATTGTGAAATAGAAATTATGCATAAAATGTGTATATTTCCTATTTCTTAATTATAATTTTTTAACAATTAACAATTTTCAATTTTTTTTATGGAAAATAGAATTTTGATAAAATCTTTTAAAAATAATTGAAATTTGATCAAATCTTTATAAAACAATTGAACTTTAGTAAAATCGTTTAAAAATAATTAAAATTTAAGAAAATCTTTTAAAAAAGTATGTAATTGAATTTTTGAAAAATATAAAATAAATAATCAAATTTTTGAAGAATTTTAATTATAGATATAAACATGATTTTTTTTTAAATATTCTATTGTAATTTTTCGAAAATAATTTAATTTCTTCAAAGAATTTGTGTATAATTTTAAAAAAAACTAAGTAATTTTTTGAAGAATTTTAATTGAAAACTTTCACAATGATTGTTTTCTCAAAAATGTTAAAAATAATTCTGAAAAATTTTAATGTTTGTATTATTCTTTATATTTATGTATTTGAATTTTCGGAATTATATTTTTGAAAATATTGGAAATGATTGAATTTTAAAAATTTACAATAAAAAAATTCTAGAAATTACTTTTTTAAAAAAAAATCTAATATTACTTTTTAGAAGCTAGTTTTCATTAATTTTGGTTTTCAAAAATTTACACTTGAAGATTTTTCATTAAATTTTTTTGAGAATTCAATAGACGTTTTAGGATGATCATCAAAGTCTCCATTTATTAAAAAATGAATTCCCTTTTTGCAGTCTCGGGCAACTTTCGAAAGCAAAAAAGAAAATTTCATACATGTTGGTTTTCTAGTGATAGCTTCATTCTTAATTACACGATCAACAAATTAGTCTTGCCGTTGCAAAACGTGGATAATAAGCCAGTTTACTTTATAATTTATTCTGCGTACACCATATAGAGAGCAGCGGTTAATAATAATCATCATATTTATACTTTGTCGAATTACTTTTTTTCCTAAATTTCTAGTTCATCATTTTTTGTTGAATTACGTCCATTAATGAAACATGAGAAGAAAGTAATTACGATTATCTATTTGAAATAAAATTCAATAATTTCTTTTTTCTCTCAATATGAAAACAACGTTTACGTTATAAAATACGGTAATTATTATAACTAAATTATATTTGGACATTTGGTTGAGAATAACAAAACAAGTTTGCCAAACAATTAAGACATTGACCGTGAATACGCGAAATAGGAAAAAAGACTTGTTGCATAAATAACAAGACTTTTTTATCATTTATAAATTATAATTGAGTTGGAGTAAGAGTAACAATGGAAATAACAATTCTTAAGGATTACTGACAACAAAATATGTACAAGCATGTGATAAATGATAAATAAATTGGTTCAATTATTTTCTAATACAGCTTTTTCTTTCTCATGTTTCCGAGAGACGAGATTACTTTTATTTCTTTTCATTAAATTTCTCCTCGACGATAATTAAGATATAAAATTAGAAATTTAATACTAGTTTAATATTTAATAACTTGTTATTAATTTCATTAATTTCATTTTCAATTCTGAAAAAATGAAAAGTTTTCTTTTTGTAAACTTTAATAGAAAAAATTTTGAATCCAAGAGAAAGAAAATATATTTCCACGAAAAAAATTGCAAAATTCGCGAGAAATTTGCAAACAAAAACTATTATTTTCGGACCCAAGTGTTGGTTCAGTTGTACATAGAGACGTTGAGAACTTGTGGCCTTGGATGCAAACGAAGCGAGATAATTGGCGTTTAGTTCTAGGTTTACGATAATGCGAACGACTGCTATGCGTGCAATAATGCCATTTAGGAGGAAACGATCCGTCCTAAATAGCAGTTTTTCTCACGGGTCGGTTTCTTTTCCCAGCCAGTTCGAGAATTTTAATTCACTGAAGAAAAGCACGTGTAACGTAATGCAACGTAATGCAACGCAACGCACACATAACGGGCTTATCGCTGTAAATCGCGAATTCGCGACCGAGAGCATTTAAGTTCGCGCGCGTTTATTACGTTGCACCGCATATAACGGGTCATGTCGAGTTGTGTCGAGTTGTGTCGAGTCGCACTCACACTCAAAGGCCGCGACTCCAATTTGCTCTGCCCTTCCGACTCTCCCATAAGAATACAAAATCACCCGGCCCGCTCTGACACTCATTAAACGGTTTATGGCCCCATTAGAAATTGCACGAGAGGCTTTTAAGTACCCTTTAAAACCACTCGAGTACATCTTCTCTGTACACGTATGTCACCCGAAGGCATTAACAATATTCCTATGTATTTTGCAACGAGACCGATACAAATTTTACCAGAGCTCATAAATAAGTTTTACTATATACAGTTAAGAGATACTATAAACAAAACTATTACTTTGCTCTCATAATGAAAATTTCAATTCAGCTTTTCAAGCAAAGTCTACAAGCTCTTTAAATTATAACTTTTAGAACGAAACTAATTCGAAAAATAGTAAAAAAATCAAACTTTCTAGGTTTTTTCAAAACAAAAAATATAGTTCACTTTCTAGTCATTTAATGGTAAAATTATTCGAAAATATCAATAACTTCATTTTTAAATATAAAATATTTAATCAGTATTATTTTTCCATAGGAATTAAAATTTTAATTCAACTATTATTTTCTAGAATTTTTCAATAAAATTCTTTAAATCAATTATTTTTAATAATTTTTGATAAACTTCTTTGAGAATTTTCAAATCCATTTGTTTACAATTCAATTTTACCAAAAATTTAGATTATTCGGAAATTCTTTAATTAAATATAGATTAGAAAATAAAAACTTGCAATAATTTTAAAAAATTTTGAGTAACCTTTTTGAAAACAATTAGTGTCACAGAATTTTTAATTAAAAGAATAAAAAATTCGTATTTTCAACGATTTTAATTTGAAACCTTTTCAAATTTAAATAATTCTAAAAATTGCAATTACTAGTAACTTTTAAAATTTCAAATATTTAAAATTTTAACTAAAATTCATTTTTAAATTTTGGCGGTTGTTTGAAGATTCTAAGTATTTTTTCTATTCTTTATTACTAGATAAAGAATTCGTTATTAAATTATTTTTATCAGGACTTTTTAAAATTGTTTTTTAAATATTTTGTGCATTGAAAAAGAAGATAAAATTATCAAAATTTAAGTAAAGTCTATAAATAGTAAAATTTAACAAAAATGTGCAGAAATTCTACAAAGTATAAATTTGACTATAAAAGTACAGTAAAAGTTACTTTATACCATTTTCCACCCAGTCTTCAATTCCGTAACAATTTGTCACTAATTCAAATTTCTAAATTAGAAGAAAAACTGACCTGAATTGTTATACAACTTCTACATAATCAGTAAATATTATTCAACAAAGAATAATAATTAAAATATTTACAGTCAATAAAAGAATAGTTATACTGATGAGAAATATTTATTATTATTGAAAGTGCTACATTCTATATTAAACTTTTTTGTGCTCTTAAGATAAAATTGAAATCTACGTATAGTTTCCAAGTAAAATTTGTGACAGAAAAAAAAGTTAGAAAAATTACTTCACTTTAGGTCTTAATTTTCTCAGAATTTTAATAGGTTCTAAAATATTTAAGAGACAAAATGTTATCTTTTATATCCCTCGAGTTAAAAGGACTGAAGCAATCATCATAAAACAAACTGATAATATTGTTTCACTCTTTGAAAACGAACTGCTGTATTTACTTATTGCTTTAAAAGATTGCCATACCTTTAACGATCATAATCATTATTATTACTTCCAATTTTTAAAGTCATCTTCTCTCCTTCTTTCTTTATGCGCATTTTTTCTTCAGGTTTAAAACCTTCAAGTCTTTGTTCGACCTCATCGATTACTTTTAATATTTTTTTCCACTTAAATCTGTTTGTTTCATTTATTGAAACTTTTTTTTCTTAAGCACTTCACTTTCTTGAATATCAAAAAGCGGATATAAAGCAATTTTTATGGATTTGTAAAATTACAAAAAGTTAGAGACAATATGATCGAAAGGGAAAATTCTCGAAAAGCAAATTTTCAGTGGGTGTTGAATATCAAGTTTTGGACTTAAAATGTCATAATTACAATTAATGGTAGATCATAAAACTAGAACCGAAATTTTAAATTTTGACTTTAATGTTCGAGTCCAAAAGTCGTAAGACTTTGGACTCGAACATTAAAGTCAAAATTTAAAATTCGATTTAAAAATTAATACTCATTGCTCAGGATACGAATCTGCGGTTAGATTTCGAAAATCTATTTGAAACTTACATGCGGCCGTATAAGATTAAATAGTTCTGTAGGCACTGAAAAATATTAATGTTCACCGACTCTATTAACTTCTTGTGTCTGTAATATGAGACCAAAACATACATTTCTTTCGCAAAGAGAAGAAAATCAGGAAATGGAAGCCCCAAAGTAGGGAATACAAGGGAATTAAATTATCGTAGATATCTGGTTTTCCGCAGATCAACGGCATTGGCCTGATCGATTTATCATCGTGATAAATGGATGCAATCTGAGAGAGAGAGTAGAGTCCGGCGCGGCTCTGTCGGAAATCCTATCTCAAGTTAGCGACGGGGCACCGGCGTTACTTCCGCGTGGCCGACTATCGCATGTATAATCGTCTGGTGGAATTGCATTCCCGTTCGAAAGGGAGGGAAATGCATATCATGAGCGTAGAAAATCGTGCTCGCGAAATGCCAGCGGATTTATGTGCCTTGCGTTCTGGTTGCGAGTCATTACGAGTTGCTCGAGTGACCCGTGAATGTTTGTCGACCGTTCACCAAGCGCGGGTCCGCGAAAGGCGTGGCACCCTCGTGATTCCGGGCCCGTTAAATTCGTTAATTCCTTCAATTTTCCAACAAAGGAATGCGTACAATACAATTATAATCAAGCATTACAATTCCGCCGCGCTGGTCGAAATTAAAGACAATGAGAAAAGACTTCCGGCTATGTTGTCAATTGCTTCCGCGTCACTCTCGAAAACCCCTTAAGGAACCCTGTCTCTCTCGCTCTCTATACTAAAAAATCAAAAACTTTCTACGGAGCAAACAAAGTTTGCAACTATCCCCCTTTTTTGTTGATTTTTTTCCAAAAAGGGATTTTTTAATTCGAAATATTTTTCAACTATCCATTTCTCGCAAACGCCCGCGGTGATAAATGAAAGTTCGCGTTTCCCTTTGTCGACTAGCGATCTCGTTTCTTTTTCCCCGCGTGAAAATTAATTTGACGTCCATTACGTAATTCATCTCAAAAGATCTGAGTTTGATTCCTTGCCTCTTGTTTGAGAAAGTCAATTTGATTGTTTATGGAGTGTAATCATCGCACTCGCGACGTATTATTATAAATTTTCACCAAATCTAGGAATCGCTAAGACAAAATTAAGCCAATTGTCAATGGCGGAAGACTAGGGAGCAAAAAAAACTTTTATTTTTACAACGATAAAATTTTAGAAATTACGCGAGTTTCTTTCCTTTAAAGAGATTTCTAAAAGTTAATTTCAGCGTGAAATGGTCGCAATTCCTCGATAACTGTAAAATGCTCTCAATTTATGTTATCATATGTGGTCATGTAACTTGTTAATTTTTTTCTCTCTTACGTTTTTTCTCGGTAGACCATTTTTTTAATTCGAGAAACCACATATATCGCTCTCGGGATTAGTAGGAAGTAATTCGAGTGTTTCATTGTAACGTAACTTTCTATGAGAGCAGAATCATGTCCACTGTTTATACAAAATCACCAGGAATTATAAATTACAACATTCCGGGTTGTCATGAGTTTTTAGCATATAAACTGGATTTCAAAACATTTTACGTAAACTGATAATCTTTTAAGCCCGAGGAACCTGGTATTAGACTTGTTTGACAATAAAAGCAATCGAAATCTGTCAATATTTAATTTGGTTCGTTTTCTCAATGCTAATAACTCAATACACATGCGTAAATTGTGGAGTGCATGAGCAAATTGCGTAAAGCTGCTGCGCATGTCAAAATGCAAACAGCATGTTAGACAGGCAAAGTGCATTACGGTTAATTGTTAACTTAACGTGAATTACTTGAAATCAGATGAAAATAAAGTGTTTCTGTTTCAGATGGGCCAGCGGATTCTTCAGAAATTCATAATGAATCTTGTGGTAATCACAACCGTAGCGTCGTCGATGTCGGTGGAGCGACGTGGGAGGCACATCGCCACTCTGGCAGATTCTAGTCAATGGACCAATTCCACTAAGCAACAGAAGGATTCCGTCTCTTCTGATCGAGTATCCGCCAAGCGGGACAAAGACGACACTCTGTGGAACGACGGCATCCTTATGTCCTCCGCGGGGAACGGAAAGGAGCAAAAATCCTCATCGGACGATGATGACGAGAAGAAGACCCTATCTCAGCAGGTGAAAGAGGGCAAGTACGGATTGATTCAAAGCGAGCTGTACCCACGCGAGCCGAAGCGACCCGGTATCATCAGCTACCTTCCCAATTCGGAGGTTCCCAAAGACACAGTCAAGAATCTCGGAGGTCTCGATAAGGACGAGATTTGGATGGCGGAAAACCACATTCTCGTTCTTCGTGGCGGAAGCTTTCCCAAAGATGACCCGGCGTCTCGGAACTCGGAGACGCCATGGCCACCGATTGACGACTACGAGGCTCCCAGAAGACAGGTCAAGATTCCAAAGGATCCCAAAGTTCCGCCACCGTTCCCGATTCAACTATCAGACGGCGGGTCGATTCAGATCATCGGCAACAACGGAACTGGTTCTCGGGACAATGGAACAATGGACTACGAGTATTTAAGCGGGTCCAAGGGCTATCTACCCGGAGAAGGTCCCTTCTTCTCAGTTCCCACCGGTGACTCCCTAGCGTCTCCAGGTTTCATCAAATCCGTCAACGACACGCAGGGATCGATCGCCGAGAAAAAAGGCAAATCCGAACCGCCTTTCGATGTCCTCCCCCCGTTCTTTCCCTCACTTCCTCCAGGAGCAGTCTTTGTCCCACCTCCCTCAAACATGTCCGACTACGACGAAGACGACCAGTCTATTTTCTACCCTCCGCCCTACAGTTTCGTGTTCCCGCAAGACAACACGACTGCCATTCCACCGGGTCCTCTTGTGCCCGGCATCATCCTTCCTCCGCCGCCAGACTTTTTCTCTACACTGGAAGAGAAGAAGACGAGTGCAAAGGGAAAGCCGAGTCGACTAACCACCCCGGCACCAAAGTCTCGAACCACCTACTTCACGTCAAGGAAAACTGGCACCAAACTCTACAAAACCACAGCAACCCCCACCACTCAGTCGCCAATCAGAATCGGTACTCTGCCCGTTACCAGTAAACCTACCGGCAAAATAAAACTCAAGAGTGTAACACACAAGCCTTTCTTCCTAGAAATAACGACACCAATTGCAGAAACTAGCTCCCAGTTGGAGAAGACCAAGTCCGCGTTCGGGAATACAAAATCCGTGTTTCACAATACGAAATCAACGTACGAGAATACAATAGATGCGAGAACGGAAAAGAATCCATGGTCTTCGGTAATTAGCAAGAGTGTTCCTCTAACTTACTACGCCACGACGAGTCCCTCTTCTGTGGATCAACCAGTCGAGGCAACTCCCGCCACGATAAAATCAATCATCACCACTAAAAACTCTGGAAGAGTTCCCAGCAAGGCTTCTTATTACTTCTACGAAGAAGCGACGGAAGAGCCTTCGACAATGAAACCACCGATGTACCGCACGACAACCGTCATTCCCTTCCTGAAAAGCGAGAATCCGGAGCAGGACCGCAAGAATAATTACTACAAAGTAGAGATGCTGCCTGCTCGACAAACCACAACGGACATCAGTGTCAAACTAATCGATTCCATTCTCAAAGATCCCCAAGTTTTCCAGTACACCGAAGCGGATCCGCCCAACGAAAAGGAGAATCTACCCCCCAATTCCGGACCAATTTTCTTCGAAAGTGTCCCTGGCAGGTCTCTCGATCTAAACAGTTACTACACTACTATGAAACCCAAGAGTTCCCTGGACTTGAATTCCTACTACACGACCCAAAAACCAAAAAGTTCTTTGGACATGAATTACTACACGACTCAGAAACCAAAGAGTGCTTTGGAGATGAACTCTTACTACACGACTCAAAAACCAAAGAGTTCTTTGGACATGAACTCTTATTACACGACACCGAAACCCCAGAATTACTATCGGGAGGATACGAGTATAGAGGAGCGTAAGCCAAAGCCTATCTATCAGTACAGTTTCGAGGCCGCGGGTTACTCGAAGCGGGACAAACAGAAACAGGACTTGGCGTCCTATAACGAATTCCAAGACATTCAGACTGTGAGTGATCAATACGATTACGATGGGTCGGAGTCCCTTCCCGAGGAGCAGATCCGGACCGAGAGAATACCATCCGACAGGGCTCCGTTAGAAAGGATCCCTTCGGACAGAAGTCCTTTCAACCCTCCGAATACTATTCCAGACCGGAGTCCTTCCAATACGATTTCCGCAGATCGTAACCGTTTGGAAAGAATTCCCTCCCACAGAATCCCCTACAAAACGCAGTCCATCTACCAGACAACTATCTCGCCCTTCATCGACTCAACAATGGACCCCCATCAGTCCTACTTCACCAAACAAGACGAACAACTCCTGGACGATGTGACCAAGGAATACTTCACAGCTTTCGGCAAGAAACTCACCAGCCGAGGGCAGAGCACGACCCCCATCTACGGAAAGTCGAGCACAGTAACCGAAAAGCCAAAATACAGCACCTACGTCCCAAATCACTACGACTTCCGACAGCTCAAGACTAAAGTAAAAGTCCACTACGGCGATCAGTCCCAGGGACCGTTTTCCCTCAAAGGCGACACTCTCGTCAACTACCAACACCCACTACCAATAAATCCCGACAGTGAACCGATAGAAAAACCCGTATCACTAAAAAACGATATTCTGGTGAATTACCGTAACCCCCTACCTCCCATCAATCCGGACAGTGAATTCATAAACGTCAATTCGCAAACGGTTCCGCGGGAGTTTCAGGACTTCATCCCCGTGGAGAATCAAGTCAGAGCCTACAGACCTCAGGGCATCAGGGCTCAGTCGGGTTTCACGCCAATTAGAAACTACGGGGACCAAAGATTACAGAGAATTCGCGGCGAGGGGGGATTTTTGCCAATTGCAAACTGGAACAAATATCCGCGACCCGTGTCTCTGCAGGGCGACATTGCAGTCAACTATCGAAATCCACGTCCGCCAATAAATCCCGACGCTGAGTTCATCACTCCTGTTCAGAATTCCGAGACGGTCAAGGCGAATTCATACATTGAGTACAGTTTGCCAGGTGGGCAAGTCTACTTTTTCCCGCCGCAGGCCAATCCAACGAGACAGGACGACAGGGAGAGTGTTTTCGCGAAACCGAGAACGTCGAGGTTCCTTCGACGGAGACGCGGTCCTGGAACTAACGTTTAGAAAAGTTTGCAAGGAAAAAAATCGGAGTGAAGTTTCTTTTCCTCTGTCTTAAAACAAATGCAGTGAAACAAGAAACTTTAATTGTTTATAAAATCAGGGTAATCACAAGTTTCAGTTTATCAATTTCCCTGACAATTTACTGACACTACAATTATTTTCCCTGACAAAATTCTTTCTACAGGAAAATATAAAAGTTTACGGAAAATAAGTAAAATTAATCACAAACAATTTCTAAAAATTCTAAAAATACAAAATTGAATACTACGAAATAATTATAATCTAAAGAAAATCTAAATACACTGTATTTGTTTTAAAAGAGTGAAATCGAAATTTCCCACGAATCGAAAATGATAGACGTTGACCCGACGTAGGACTTTGATTAATTTAAATTTCGAAATTCGAATTGCGCAACTAATTTAAATTGAAAATTCTGAATTCAATAATAGACACAATGACACTTTCAAACTGGTTATTTTTTTATTATTTTGAATTCAATTTCCAAAGTAATCGGAAATTAGTAAAGAATAATTTCTTCTAATCAATTTGAATTTGGAGATTTTAGTTAAAAACACGAGAAGAAATGTACCGAGGGTTAACAATATTAAAATCCAATTGCCATAATTATAAACAGAACAAAAAAACGTAGGCCGCTTCTATAAGACGAACAGTAGAAAAAATAAAAGAAAACGAAGTGAACAAAAAAATGTAACAAAAGAAGACGAAAATACAATTTGAAAATATAAGTTTCAATTTGAAAATTGAAATATGATTGTAATAAAAGTTTTTTTTAACTTTTATTACAATCATATTTGAATTTAAACAATTAGAATTAAAAACAAATTAAAAAAGAATTTAATATTCTTCACTGCATATTGAAAACTAAATTTTTTACTCTTTTTTTACTCAGTTTGCTAATTTAATTATCACCATTATTCAATGTCTCTTTTAACGTTCGCAAAATTCATCAAAAAAAAAAACATAATTTTTTCCGGGTTTATCCCGAAAAGAAGAAGCGGCCTTACGCTTCGAGTATATTTACTCATTTAGTACGTACGAGTAGAATATTTATTGCTTGTAAATACAGCCGTTTAAGTTAACTGTACGTGTTTTTTTACAACTAGTGTACGATTGCGTGATTAACGCCTTAATTTATGCGACATAATCTTTTTTTTCTTAAATGGACACACAACGATGCATTATCGTCAGCGTATAAATGATGTAACGCTCGATTGTGATTGACTCTCCCGTCTGTGATTAATCATCGAAGATGTACATACGTATACGAAACGGCGGTTCGAAAAAAAAAAAATAATAAACACAAAAACAAACCGAGTTATCAATGTCAAATTTCATGAATTCCTCTCTTTCGCCGGACATGAAAAATTTGCAAAAAAAAAGTAATAGAAAAAAACGTCTTCCGTCAAACTTGTACTGTCATAAGTTTAAAGCATAAACTTCAAGATATATTATCAGCATGGAGTTTTAGTCTTAGAATAATTAAGGAAACAGTATTAAAAAAAACAAAGAATTCAGCCGAAAATTCACCGAAATAACCACCGAAATTTCTTTTACGAAATCGAAATTTTTCTCCGAAAGAAAAATCAGATTCTACCGAATTTTTTTTATGTATTTAATTTACAATCAATTTTTTATTGACTGTATTTTTATAATTTATTTTAAAATAAATTTAAAGTTTGCAACTAATTTTGATTTTACTTCACTTTTTACATTAAACAAAAGATCCTAAAGTTCTGAACGTTCAGATTAAATAATGAAATTTATTTATTTCTTCTTGAAATTAAATTTTTATTACAATTATTTTGTGTCACTTTCAAAAATATTAAGTGTAAAGTTTCTAAATGTAAAAAAATTTTTAATTTTTATTGACACCGGGAAATTAAAATATTTCAGTTCATTTGAACGTTGAAAACTTGATCATAAAAACGGATTGAAAGAATTTCAATTGTGAAATTAATAATTATTCATATTGTCGGGGAGGAAAATTTTAGATTTCGAGGAGAAATATTTCTGTTAAATTGCTTGAGTGACTCTTGATTATTGAAAAATCGTCACCGATTTTAAAATTGTAATATTGTAGATGCAGCTAAACTTTAATAGGAGCGAAAACATTCACTGACATGTGTTAACTTTTTAATTTGTATGAATTGTAATAAGAAATAAATAAAAATGGAATAAAGATGGAAAAAAATGATAAAAATGACTCACCAGTGTCGATTTCTTGAGCTTGTGCTGGATCCGGAAGGGGAGAATCGTGAAGGTGAAGGTAGACTTCCATTGCACACTTTGCAGCTTTGAAGTAAAAGGGATGTGAACGCAGAACGTCTTCTAACCTCAGTAGACCGACATACGAACGTAGTGTCATTTTTCGCATGCAGTACGTGTGAAAATCAAATTGGTCCTCTATTATTTCCGAGAAATGCTGAAAAGTATGAATTTTTAATTATTTTCGAAAATATCTTCTTCAGGGTTGTCACAAAAATTGAATTTTATTTTTTTCTAACTTTTCTCTGATTTCCAAACAAAATTTTAACTCTTCCTTGATTCTAAAGAATATTCTGATTTAGTTTCAAAATTATTACTCAGAAAAATGTTCAATAAATTCTTTTTTAAAAATATTCAATTATTATTTATTTTTTATTTTCAATTATTATTATTTTAAAAAAAATTAGGTGATATTCAGTATAATTATATCAACTATCAAGAATATTAATTAAATTCTAATAAAACTTTACTAAATATCACTTAAGTTTTTTTTAAAGCTTTTAATATTTTTTATATCAAAATTTCGCTTTGTCGAACTTTTTCCCCAATTTGTAGAATACTTTTACAAAATTTAATATAATATATATTCTTTCTTCATATAGAAAATTCTACGACAACTCAATTATCTGAATACAAAAATAAATAGTTTATTGAACGATTGAATGTTTCTTAAAATTGAATAAAGGATTTTATTAACAAATTTTAAAATAATTGAATTCTCTTGGCGAATTTTAATAAAAAAGTTTTAAGAATATCTACATTTTTCGAGGAATTTAATTAAAATTGTTTTAAAATAATTGAAATTCTGCGGAGAGTTTTATTATTTTTAAAAATAATTGAATTCCTAAAAACAATTTTATTTATAAATATAATTGAATCCCTTAAATTAAGTAATTAAATTAAAATTAAGGGTAGAAATATTATTAGTTTTGAAAATAATTGAATTATTGCGAAGAAATTTATAAAAAATTTGTAAATAATTGAATTCCTGGGAAATTTTCATTATTTTATGCAAATAATTAAATATTTGCCTAGAATTTAATTTAAATCTTTTTTAAATAATTGAATACTTTTGGAAAATTTTATTAAAATACTAGATTTTAAAAATCATTGAATTAAGGAGAATTTTGGAAAATAATTGAAATTTTGCCAAGAATTTTAATAAAATTTTTATAAATAATTCAATTTCAGAGAAGAATTTTATTATTTATAAAGATAATTGAAATTTTAACAAGAATTTTTAAAAATTTTTGAACAGAATTAAATTTCTGCGAAGAATTTTATTACTTTTGAAAATTATTGAATTTGGGCAATCTTTTGTAACTTCTCCAAAATTCAATTTTTCTTAGAGCTTTTAACGAAAATTCTTCCATAAATCAATTTTTTTAAAATAATTTATTAAAAGTGCATTAAAAAATGTAAATAATTTCAGACGAATTTGAAATATTAAATTTTTTCAAATATCTAAGTTCTTTAAAAGTTCTAATTTAATTATTGTTTTAATTGGATTTAAAAATTGAAATTTTCTAAAATTTCTAATTGAAATCTTTTGAAGTTCATTTATTTATGAATATTGTAAACGCAACTCTTTTAAAATTTAAATTTGAAATATTTAAGTGAAATTATTCATTAAATAATTTATAAGTAACAGAGAAGAAATTTTTTTATTTGAATAAGATCTTTTTAGATTAATTAGTAATAATTTTATGTTAAGTAACAATTTTATGATATAGTTGTTTAAGAATTAAGTTGTTTAAAAAGAAATTATTGTCTGAAATAGAAAAAATTGAACGTTTTGTATTAAAATTTGTGGTAATTTCATAGTTTGTCAAACAAAAAAGATGTAAAAATTCAGAATTTTCTTATGAATTCTAAAAATTTAATTTTTTCCATAACTTTTAATAAAAATCCCTGACTTTCTCTGATTTCTCGGACCAATTTTAGTTTTCTTGACCTACGGTAACCTTGTTCTTGTTATAAAAATAAATATTTGTAAAAAAATTAATAACTAATTTGTCAATTGGAATACTGAGTAGTGAAAATGAATAAAAAATTACCCTATCGACTTCATGGCACTTTTTGAGCGATTCTCCATATTTTTCTAAGCGTTTGTACGCATAAGCGGCCTCAGTTTGAATCCACATGCACTGCATTTCATTTAAATTCTCCATTGCGAGAACACCTTCCCTTGTGAATTTGCCACAAGTCTCCTCGGCTTCTTTCACGAAATTCGCCCGCAACATGTACTTGGCACATTTTGAATTAATGTATCGATCGGCAGTGTCTAGGCTTTGTGCTTCGTCCAGCCACTTGTAGGCTTCCTGAACGTCTCCTGCGTGCTGTTTAAAATTCAATTTTCATTTAATTTCAACAATCAACTTTAAATTCGTGTAAAATTTTTTAGTTTTGTTTTTGAAATTCTAGTAGATTTGCAACTAGTTACCTTGTAGATTCGACCCTTCGTGACAAAAAGTTCAATGAGCGTTGGTGTGTGGTCAATGGCAGCGTTAATTTCTTCAAGAGCCTTTTTCGTCTGTCCCAAGTAATCGTAATGCTGTGCCAAATAATAATAGGCCCACAAAAGTGCCGAGGCTGGCTCTTTCATATTGTCCTTCTCCAAATCATGAAAGTGGCCGTGAGATTTCAACGCCTCCTTGTATTGAAGAAGTAACGACTCAATTGTTTCCACCTTCTCTTTATTTGTGTAGAGAGACCGAAGACTCACAAAAAGTGGATTTACTCCTTTATGAAGACCTATTTCGAAAACAAAGTAAATATCATAAAATCCTATTTAACAATGTGAAAACTAAATTTAGTAAGAAGGAGTTAACAATTAAAAGTCTTAATTTTTATGATGGAAAAGCAAACTTGCGAAAAGAGTAACATACCTTGTCGCAAGTATTTGTCGACTAGAATTTCAAATTGTTCACCAACAGCGTAATTCAATTGAAGACGTCTAGGCGCCAATGCTCGCGGGAACATGTCTTCGTAAAGTTTAAGCATCTGGAGTGTCTCATCGGGACAAGTGTGTCTTTGGGCTTCCGCTAACCTATCGTAATAAGTTGTGTTTTCTGGATTAATGTCCAACAACTCCTTGTAAACTTGAGCCGCTTCTGCGTATAATCCAAGTTCCAGTCTCAGTTTACCTGGAAAAAAAGAAATCACAAAAATAACTTTTACCGAATTTTTTTTGGAAAGAAAAATAGAAAACAATTTTTTACCCACCATAAGTTTCTTTCACAGTGACTTTATCACAAATAAGTTCAATGTTCTTGTCGAGGTGTTTTAAGGCCTGCTCACTGTCCCCTGATTCTTGAATCAACATGTTCTGATAAAGCAGCAATTCGCTGTGTTCGTAATCATAGCAAATCTGTAAACATTCGTGGAAAATTTTAAAATCTAATTTCTTCTCGAATTTTATAAAGAAAAATTATCAAAACCAAATTTTAAAAGCGAACAAAATTTAACGAAATTCTTATTCAGATTCAAATTATAATACTGAACTGAACGCAAAACTACTAATTTAACCATTAGTAGCATTTTTATTAAATAAAAAATTCTAAAAGAAATAAATTCGTGAATTCTCTTTTATTTTTCGAATTAGAAAAGTTTTGAAAAATTGAAAAAAATGAGAATAAATTATTTTAATCTCTATTTTTCAATTTATCAAAACTTTTCTAATTCGAAAAATAAAAGAGAATTCACGAATTTATTTCTTTTAGAATTAGAATTTTTGCAACTGGAAAGTGGAACTAATTTTCGGAAATATTCACGCGTCCTACTGGAATTGTAAAGATTCATTGAAAGTTCTAATTTGAAGTATAATTGAAATTAATTACCATAGGAGAATTTCGAAACGTGTCAAGAATCTTTAAAGCCATTTCATAGTCCCGTAACAGATGATAAGAAATTGCAAAGCCAATCCATGAAGCCCGCTGGGTCGGTCTGAGCATGAATAATTGATACCTGGTGTCCTGAAAATTGAAAAAGACGAATTCGTTCATTTAACAATTAGCAACGATTTTTAAATTCCTACATTAGTATTTTAAAAAAAACCAGATAAATAAATTACAAACTAAAAATATGCATAATGTGAAATTTTTCTGAAAGTTTTAAGTATATTTTAATCAGCTTTTTGAAGAAAAAAAAATCTATTAATCAAATTCTTTTTAAACTTTCTTGAATCAACTTTCACGACTGGTAACTTTTAATGGAAAACGTGTATCGTTAATGTAGGTAAATAATATTAATTGCAAAGAAAATAAACTTAGATATGTTAAAAAAAAACAATTTACCAGTAAAATAACTTAATTTTACAACTTCTGCTTGATAATTATTTGTAAAAATATAAAATTATTGAAATGTGTGACACATTGCAAAACTTCTGGTTTTAGTATTTAATGTAGAAGTTGTAGATTTTTTTCTCTTTTAACGTTAATGGATTCTTAAGCTGTAAATTTGACGAAAAGTCCCGAAAGTGCTTACTCGAAACTTAATTAATTAATAAAAAAATGTAACACCATCTTATAGTTTAAAATAAATATTAGAAAAGTGACAAAAAAGAAAGTTCGTTTCAACTACTAAAATTAACTGTAACAATAACAAAAATAGATTTTAAATATATTTTTACAAATATAATTATTAAAAAGTGCAAATTTACATTATTTCACGAAAATATTTCAACTACTACTTTAAATCTTTAACTAAATCAGGGTGGTCACAAGTTTCAGTTTACCAATTTTCCTGACATTTCGCTGACAAATTTACTGACATTAAAATTATTTTCTCTGCCAAAATTCTTTTCACGGGAAAATATGAAAGTTTACGAAAAATGAGTCCAAAAAAGTACATTTTTATTTGCTTTATTAGAAGATAATTAAATCTTGAAAAAATTGTGATAAAGGAATTCTAAGAATTGAGTAGTTTTTTAAAATATTTTAATGTAATTTTTCAAAAACAATTTAATTTTTTAAAAAAGTTTCTGTAATATTTAAAAAAAAAACTAATTAATTTCTTGATGAATTTTAATTAAATATTTTGAACATGATTTTTTTCTCCAAAATGTTAAAAATAATTCTAAAATGTTATTATTTTTTGTATGTATTTGAATTTTCGGAAATATGTAATTGAAAGTACTGAAATACTAAATTTAAAAAAGTTAGAAGTTAATTTTCATTAATTTTCATTTTTAAATTTACGTTTAAAGATTTGGTTTTACTTAATTACCAAATATTTTTCATTAAAATTTTTGATAATTCAATTATTTTGAAAATTTGCAATTAAAATTCTCAAATAGTTGATTTTCAACAATATTAACAAAACACTTTCAAAACATTAATTATTTTCAATTAAATTTTACAAAATTTCAATTATTCAAAATCTTTTTAATTCCTATATTTCGAAAATTTAAATAAAAAATGATTCAAACATAATTTTTGAGAGACTTTTTTATAGTTATTTTTCGCACTATAAAAATCGAAATGAGTTACATTTAATACTAAAAATTATGATATTTTGTTGCAATATTTGGAAGAGAAGTCGAGGAAGTCGCAATTTTTGAAAATAAGTCGAAAAAATATCAATTTTCTTAATTTTCCTGACAAAAAAATTTTTTTTCCTTAAATTTTCCTGACTTTACTGTCAAAAATTTTGGTTTACTGACATTTTACTGACATTTCCCTGACTTTACTGACTTTATTCACATGTGGCCACCCTGTAAATTAATAAAAGTCGTAAATATAATAAGTATATTTTTCAGTTTTCAAAAATTGCAATAAATTTTATCTCTTATGCTTTGCGAATTATTTCTGACAGTATTAATTTTTTAAAATTAATTTGTAACGACTTTAATAGAAACACAAAAAACTAACCCATTTGCTACGAAATTATAAAGAAAATTAAATAATTCTAAAAGATTTTTCTCAATTCAATAAGTCATTGATTTCAGTAAATCTAGACCCAGAGAATTTTTCTTTTTAAAGACACTAAAAATTATTACATTCAGATACAACTTATTCAAACTAAATAAATATATTATGTTCGCCTCATACTTATATTTGTTACGAACAGAATATTATTTGACGCAAACAAATTTTTATTTAATTGTAAAATGTATTTGCAAGTTGCTAGTAAAAATTATTTGCAAATTGCTAGTAAAATGTATTTGCAAATTCTTAGTAAAATTCATTTGCAAATTGATTGTGAAATTTATTTGAAAATTAATTGTAAAATTTATTTGAAAATTAATTGTAAATTTTTTTTGAAAATTGATTGTAAAATAAAATAAAAAAGATTGAGTAAATTGTAAAATGAGATGAACCTTGTAGCCATCGAGATCGCGCATCTGAATTTGAAGAAGGGACAAATCTCGAAGGATTTGAATGTTGTCTTTGTCCCATTTGAGAGCGTTCCGATAACACTTGATAGCTTCGTCGTATTTTTTATCTGATCGCTGGAGCAATCCGTAAACGTGCCAGCACACATGCGATTGCAAATCGTTTCTCAGTCCACGTCTAACATGATCGTAAGCTTCCTCTTTACGGCCGAGACAATTCAGCGTGAGGCCCTTCATCGCCAACGTCTCTCCATGTTCGCTGAATTTTGGATTCGACAGAATTTGTTTCGCGAACTTCAATCCATTTTTGTATTGTTTGTGTTCGTAGCATCTCTACAAAAATTACAAACAACACAATTTAATAATACTGCAAACAATAATAATAATAATAATAATAAATAATAATAATATATTTTTATGAATTTATCACTTGGTAAAAATTATATAATTTAAATTAAAAGGAATAATAACAATAGACAGTTGAAGTATTAAATAAACAAATGTTAAATAAATAAATGTTATTTCTGATATTAAAATATTTTTTTAAATTACTAATTTACTTTTATCTTTTGATTTTATGTTTAAAAGTTTGAAAAATATTCTTGGCTTCGCTTTAATGTTAAATATTATTTTTTGCAATGTTATTTAAATTCCTTTGAGTATTAACTATTTAATTTCCAATGTTATTTATTTTTGAACTTTTTTGATCTATTTTGAATAGTTATTTATTTCAAAGTTTCCAAGCCTCTAACATAAGAAAGAAAATAATTGTCTTATATAATAATAGAAAAATAAATTGTTTACAAATGGCTGAATATAAAAATTTAATTTTAAAGCAATTCTTTAGTTCTAGAAATCGACTTACAGAAATTAAATTACATATTAATTTTTACTACAAAATACAATTAATTTTTTCAAAAAAATTAGATCCTTTATTTTATTTAAAAAACAGAATGAAAAATTCCCTTCCATGGTACTCTTATATAATTATAAAATTAACTATTAAGTTTACTTTTAAGTACAAATAATTTTCCAAAAAGCTTTGTCTCCAGTTCCAATGTTTTTAATAATAAAAACAGTTCACAAACATTAATATTTTTCATATAATTTTATGAATGAGAATTATTTTTCTGCAGGATACATTAATAAAAATAAATAATGACAGAACGAAAAAAATTGTCAAAATTAATTTTGATAAAATTATCCAAATTTCTAGAACACAAAATAGGTGAATATTATCGAAATGAAAATTCATTGAGAGACAAATTTTCTCAAAAATTGTAAAAATTCAAAGAAATGCATAAATTATGTCAAGTTTATTTCAACAAAAAGTTCTCATTTATAATACAGTAAAATAAATTCGACGACAAATTTTTTAAATCTCGATATTATTTCGCAGAATACAAATATTTCAAGAAGCAAAATAAATTACAAGAGCTTGTCAATTTTGATAAAATGTTGACAGTTCAATTACGAATTACTAGATAGTCAATAAAGTTTGTTGCACATTTACTAATTACATGATAACAATTAACAAATCTATGTCCAATTTGTCAGAAAGGTTGGGTTTTTCTCGGGGAGAAGGAAAAGAAAAAAGTTCGTCCTCGTTCCACCAAATCTCCGAAAGACGTAAAATAGTCACCAGAATAAACGACAGAATTAGAATATATTATGCAGTCGACAAATTACAGTCAAGATAGAGGGTCATAAAAAAATTGCTACTTTAAAAAGAAGAGCAAGGGAGGCAAAAGTGGAGCAAGTTAAAAATTTTGTATATACAGTATAAACGATTGTGGTTAGGATAAAATTGTCTTGTCAATAAAAACGAAATAAGGTTAGATTGATAATGAAACTAAGCACAGAATTCGCTTGCCATTGAATTTTTTTAAACATTTTTTCCTGTGTGCTTTTATCATTAGATTGTCGACTTTGCTATTAGAGCCGGGGGAGTGGGGTCCAAAACAACGAGTATTTTCACAGGGGTTTGTTACTCACCAAAATTCGCTTAAACAATGCATTCTCTTTAGGTGGCAGGGGATAGCTGGAAGGCATTTTTGTATGACTACAAAAATAGAGGGCTTTTTTTCACCCAGTTCACACAATTTTCACCACAAAAACCTCGTGGCCACAAACGACGAACTCGATCACCGATCACGTGATCATTCGCGACAATGTTGTTCCGGCGGAAGTGCTGATTTCACGGCGACCGGCGCGAATCACGTGAATTTATCAATAAATTAACGCGAGTTTCTTTACAATGCGAAATGAATTTTCAGTTCCTCGGATTTTTGAAAATATTTTCTAATAATTCCAAACGAGAGATGATGCGAAACGCGATGGGAGGGAAAGCGCAAATGCTTGGCCGATTGTGAGTTCTCATGAAACGAGAGTTAAGGTTAAAGTAAATTGTCAACGACCAATCACGAAGCGGGTTGCACGATTTTCATTGGTCATTGCTAAGTCGACCGGAATGTTCCTAGAGCAATGTGATTTTTATTGCTTTCTCAACGCGGGGTTTTTGAATATCAAAATTGAAATTTTATTAACTATTAACATAATTTACATAATTAATAAAAACTTTTAAAGTAAATGTAAATTGTATTTATTTTCTATGTTTAATTTGATTAAAATGTTTACAAAAACAGAAGAAAACACTGCAAATTGATAAAGAATATTAAAAATAATTATAACAATTAAATTTATTAAATCTAAATTAGTAAATGTAAGTTAGTAATTAATATATTATTAATAAACATAATAATTTAATCACAAAATTTTAAATGTTCGATAAGTATCGAAGAGTATCGATTTTCTCCGCGCAAACGCAGAACGGACAAAAACACGTTTTTTGCTTTGTTTATACTCTGCCACTCTGCATTATAATTTCACATATTAATTTTAATATTTATTTATTATTTCATTAAATGTGGAAATTATATTTTACTTTAGACTAGTTTTATAAAATTATAAATAATTTGATTGTAGTTTGTCATTTAATAATATGCAGATGGTGCAGATTTTAAATACTACTAGTTTTTAGGTTAGGAAGTAAAATTTTATAAATATCGGTGAATATAATTAAAGAGAAAAATTATTTTTCTTCAACAAAAAAAGATGGAATTACGATCTCCCGTTTGTGGAAAATTATGCGGTGCATTGTTACTTGAACACTTTGGTTCAATTGTTCAAAATGTGGCAATGGACTTATTTAAAAATGGTGAAAAATCTTTGAATTCAATTCGCAGTACCACTAAATTACAATTATCAAAGGTGAGAAAAATTATTTTAATTTGTTGCTTGGTATATTTTCGTTAAAATAAATGAAGTATGTAGACTATAAATTACATACATTTTTAAAAAAATGTAAAATATAATTTAAAATTTAAGACGAATTTCACAATTTTTTATTATAAACAATTAAATTGCAGATTCAAGAGGCATTATGCGTTTTAATTAAACTTGGATTCGTTTCTTATCAACAAAATAGTAAAGGAATTCTTATGTACACCATTGATGTGGAGAAAATTATTTTAATTTTAAGATACTCCAGGTAAGCAGAGTTTCTTTTTAAAATTTGAATTTTTTAGTTGTTTTATGAAATTTTAATTATTTTCTGTTAATTTAAATATTACGTTGGTTTAATTTTTTATAGTTAATTTAGTTTTGTTACGTTGATTTAATTTTGTAAAGTTAATTTAATTCTTTGTACAGATTTATGTTCTTTGTAAAAGACAATTGTGGAGATGAGTCTGAAATGTTGTTCGAAGAAATTCTAAAACATGGATATGAAACGGCTTCGAATGTTATAATAAAAATATACAAGAGGCAACTGTGTAATCGTCGTGAGTATTATAGTTTAATAATTGAACACAAGTTAACAACTTAAATACTGACAATTTTCTAAATTGTTATTTTGAAAATTCTCAAGTTTTACTTAAATTTTACTTCAATCAGAATTCAGTAGTTTTTATTCTCTGTCATCTATTTTTTTTCAGCCGAGAGACAATATTCGCTGCCAGTTCTGAAGGAGAAATTCGAACTCCTCGTGCAAAATCAGTTTTTAATGCGAAGTGTTTGCTCGGAGAAGTGCAGCGACGAAGGACCAACAGAAAGACAGGACTTTAGTCTTCCCAACCTAGATCTAAAAAGTTTGACTCTAATGGCGAAGGGTGCCAATGGTGATCCAGGTGACGCTAAAATTTACTGGCGTGTGAATTACGATCGATTCGCACAAGATCTTCGGTAATTAATCAAATATTTTTCAAATCCTGCTGTTATTCATTATTTTTATTATCTTCCCGAATTTGATTTTATTTCCTAGAGATCTTATTTTTTCTTAATGTGGCAAAAAGAATTAGTTTCAATTTTAGAAGATCCTTTTCAAAATTAATTATTTTTCAGGGATCAGCTTCTTATTTCGGCAATAACGAAACGAATCGATGCCAATGCTGGTGAATTAATGCGAAGAATGTTGTATCAAATGTATTTACGTACAGCTTCCTGGGCCGATACATCGAATCCAATTCCATTCACCGAATTGCGAGATGTCATAAAGAAACTTGAAAGTCCGGGTCCTGGACTTATTCAATATTTAGATCAATATTTGCATCTTATAGGTGAAATATTTTTATTTATCATTTTTAGATCGTTAGGCAGTAATTTTCTTATTATCTTTTAATTCTATTTAAATTTTGAAATATTCATTTATATGAATGAAATATCGAAATTTTGAAATTAATTCCATAGAAATTTTTCTTCTTTGAAACTGAATTTTCAGAGGAAGATTCCTGTCAGTTTATAAGAAAAGTTGGTGACTCGAGTGGAGGACAATTTAGCATAAACATGAAAGAAGCGATCAATCAATTGGCATGGGCGACAATAGAAAATATTGTAATGGAAAGATTCGGATCAAAAGCGGCTCGAGTGTTTAGGTAAAAAAATACTTTTTTGGAATAGAATGAAACAAATTTTCATCATTTTTAACATTTTTATACTGAAAATTAAAATATTTTACAAACAAAGATTTAGTAATGTTTAGTAACTTGAAACTAATTATACAGGAGAATTGAATCGAGATATGAAGAAATACTATTTTTAGCTATTAGTTCTTCACAATGTGTAAAAAAAATAATTTGTCAAAATTTTCTACAATTTAGATTGATACGAGCGCAAAAGTTCATAGAGCAGGAGAAAATACAACAAATGGCAATGACACCGGCAAAGGAAACAAAGCACATTACGTACACTTTATTGCAAGAAAATTACATTCAATTGCAGGAGGTTAGAAAGCCGGGAGTTTCAGCAGCACCGATGAAAACGTTTTTTCTCTTTCACATTGATTTGGATCAAGTGGTGCGAATGGCGATTGAGCATTGCTTTCATGCCCTCCACAATACCATTCAAAGGCGAGAATACGAAACTTCCACCAATAAAAGAATGATTGATAAGCATTTGAAAATTCAGACACTCACCGCCACATTCAAAGAGAAGGGGGCTACACAGGAACAATTGGAAGAGGTTTGTAGACATCTTTTCCTCTTTTTCATAATCACAAAAATATATTTTCTTTCTTAAAAAAATCCCCATTATTTTGTAAATTAAAAAATTTTATATTTTCAAGAATAAACATCAATTTTTGAATGATTATAGATTTAAATTTAAATAATTCACTTATTAAGTACATAATATTAAATATTCTTGTTTATTATTATCCAAAAATTTTAATAAAATTTTTCGCAAGAATTTCATTATTCCCATAAATAATATTATTTTCAATACAATTTTAATAAAATTTCTCGAAAGAATACAATTATTTTTAAAAATATTAATTAAACTCGATGATTTTTAAGAATCTATATTAATAAAATCAGACTTCTGTCTGTACATTGTTCCAAGCTTGAAAATTTTTATATATTTTTTCGTTTTGAGACATTAGAATTCGAAAAATGTAAAAAAAAAAATTCTGTCTGTCTGTCTGTCTGTATGCAAAACTTTGTTTTGTTTAACCAATTCAAGTGAAACTTGGCAGTCTATTAGGTATTAACGTAACTTAAAATTTATGACATTTTTCCAAAAAATTCGAAAAATCAAAAAAATGCAAATTTTTTGTAAAATGAACGCAAAACTATCCTTAGCTAACTTTTTCAGATAAATAGAACCAATTTCTACAATAAAATTTTAATAAAAGACGCATTTTGAAATTTTTTTCGTTTTTTTAGATCAACTTTTTTCTCAAAAATCAGTCAGAGAAGCAAGCTAAATGCAGTAAATGAGAAGAAAAAATGTTGAATTTTAAGAAATTCGGTTTTTCGAATTTTTGATAATTTTTAATAATTTTAAATTTTTTACCTAAGCGTGGAGACTATTAAATAAGTAAAGTATTTTTGAAGAGCCCAAAAATAATAAAGCTAAATGAAGTAAATGAGAAGAAAAAATTTTGAATTTTAAGAAATTCGGGTTTTCGAATTTTTGATAATTTTTAATAATTTCGAATTTTTTACTAAAGGGTGGAGACTATTAAATAAGTAATATTTTCCTACTGAAATAGCTAATGGTAACTAATTATTATTTTTTTGCGGTCAAATTAAAATCCCGGCTATTTCGTGATTTTCCAGATTGGTAGAAACACTGTTAAATGTATTGGTAGAAATTAAAACCCGTCGAAGACGGGTACGACAGCTAGTTTTTAATAAGATTCCTTCAAAAAATTCAATTATTTCCAAAAATTCAGATAAAATTCTTCGAAACAGTTAAATTATTTTTATGAATTGTAAAATCCTCCACAAGAATTCAATTATTTTCATAAATAAGAAAATTCTTCGCAAGATTAAAATATTTTCATAAATAATTAAATTTTTCTAATGAATTCAATTATTTTCATAATTAATAAATTTTTTTACAAAGATTCAATTATTTTCATGAATAATAAAAGTCATCATAGAATTTCAATTATTTTTAATACAATTTTAACCGAATTCCTCGAAAAATATAATTCTTCTTGAAAATTTGATTAAAATTCGTCTAAAAAATTCGATTATTTAAAAATTTGTTGATAAAATTCTTTATGAGAATTCAATTTTGAGAAACATTCATTTATTCAATAATTTTTTCATTTTTGTATTTAAATAATTGAATTCTCGTAGAATTTTCTAATAAAAATTGTTTTAAAAATGAATTTCAGATAAAAAATTAAAAATATTTGATAATTGTTTATTTATTTCTTTTGAAGAATTTTATGAAAATTTTTTAAATTAACTACATTTTTCGAATAAAAATAATTTTAAAAAATAATAAAAATAATAATAAATAATAATAATAACAATAAAAATAATTGAAATCTTGAGAAGAATTTTATTATTTATGAAAATAATTGAATTCTTAGAACGAATTTTATTAAATTTTTTTTAAATAATTGAATTATTTTAAGAAATTTTATTAAAATAGTATATTTTGAAAATGTTTTAATTTCAGCGAAGAATTTCATTATTTGTGAAATGTAATTGAAGTCTTGCAAAAAATGTTTGTAAATAATTACATTTTTCGTGGAATTCATTTAAAATTGTATTAAAAATAATTGAAATCCTAGGAAAAATTTTATTATTTATGACAATAATTGAATTCTTACAACGAATTTTATTACATTTTTTTAAATAATTGAAATGATGTGAAAAATGAAATCTTGCGAAGGATTTTATTAAAAGTTTTGTAAATAATTTAATTTTTTTTTTTTTTGAAAAATTTTATAGAAATTTAAATTATTATAAGTTATTGAATGTCAAAAGGTTTAAATTTGAATTTTTTTAATATCTTAATTACTATAGAATCTAATTTAAAACGGTGAACAGATTATCGGAATACAACGATCATTAATATAGAATTTTTTATTCAAAACAGCTATTTGTCAATTTTTGTAATAATCTCGTTCGTTTTGGTCACTTTTTACTTGCTTAGATTTTTGTAATTCGTTTTTGAAAAAAAGAAATGTTTAAAATTATCTTTTAATATTATTTTTCTATTAAAAAAATACACAAATAATAAAGATGAAGAATTTTGAAGAGAAGTATATAAATAATGAAAAATGTGTTTACTAGATGGAGAGTATGATGACCCTGCCGGAGAAAACGCAATTGGAAAAAGTGACAAATCAAGTGAAACAATTGGGTGTCAGTGAATTGCAAATTGACGACACTCTCTTTTTATTGACAACATATTTGCGTTACAATGAAAAGAAGAAAAAAGAAACGACAAAGTGAATATGTGGATGGATTGATGAAATGAAGAAACAATGTTTTCATTTATATAGGTATTTATTTATATGTAATAATAATGAGTACGCTTGTAAAATACAAACAACAAAGAGTACCTAGCTTTTAAATTATTATAATAAATATAATGATATATCTATGTTTATAATAGTGCTGTTCTCTATGTGTGATATAGTGCATTTCATGTCACTATCCTTGGAAGGGAGAGGAGAAGTCACATCTAGGACCGTAGAATAATTTTTTTCTTTCATTTTGCGTAAACGAGTCAATATACACTAACGCGATTGAAAGCAAGATAACGGTCACTTGAAACGCTTGAAACAATTGTTGAGCTTAGTTTCAAATACGTACGGTTGATGTCCGCATTATCAATGCTAATGGCACGTTTCCAATTTTTTTTTTCTTTTAGAAATAATTTTTTCTACGACAATTATTTATTTTGACGAAATTTTGCAAAAATTTAAACTTTACTAATTTTCCTCCCCCCGAAAATAAAAAATACCTTTCTAAGATTGGTAATAATTTGCTTTAATTTTTTTTTTGATTTTGAATTTCATAAAGCTAGTTGGTGGCCTTGATAATGCGAACAACATCCGTGAGATTCATTCTCGCTATTTCCGTTTTTTTTTTGTTTTTTTTCCATTTACTCAATTTAAAATATTTACAGTATTTTTTTCGACAAACGTTCTTCGCATTCACTCAAACTTCTAAATAGAAATAACGTCGTACACCTATTAACTAAGTTTGAAGTTTTTTTCGGTAAAGCATTACTTTTCTTTTTTTTAATTATTTATTATATATTTTTTTTTCTTTATCATTAACAACAACGTACATATAAACGAAGTGAATGCTTGGAATATTGAGATTGAATGTTAGTTTGACGCGCGCGTCTTTTTCTTTTTTTTATCATTACATAGTGTATATTATAGTATTAGTAAATTGTATTCAATTTTAATTTTTACAATTCGCTATTCTTACATTTTGCATTCGCTCAGGTAAGCGTCGAAAGTCACTTCAAAAGTGTTGTCACAAAACGAAAGAAGAAAAATATTTTTTCATGTATTCGAATTTGGAAAAAAATTAAAATTGTTTTTTTTCTTTTTTTCGGAAGAAAAGAAGCTTTTCGATTAGTTACGAATTTTTGAACTATCGTTGTGTCGATATAAATGATTTTTAATGTAAAACTCGATATGGCACTTGAAAGAATTGAATTAAGAGACTTTCGACGTACCCGCTTTTGTTTCGGAGTACGAAGTAGTATCGATAAGTAGCGATAAAAGTAATAATACCCTTTCGAAGAGTGCAGGTCTTTGGAAGTGACAACTGGCTGGAATAGTGATGGGATATCAAAAGATTTTTATTCTTCGACCATTTTTTCAAATTTCTGAAATAATTGAAATTTATTTAGATTCTAAATTTCCAATCGCAATATCGAGATTTATGGATCATTGAAATGTTTTTTATCGATATCCCATCACCAGACTGAAAAATAGCGGAAGACTATAGGAGCCAATAGGCTTTGAAGAAAATTTCATTTGAATGGCAAAGAATATAAAGAAAATTTGAGTATCAATGTTCGACTTTTTTTTCCTCTTAAACTGGCACAAATTTGGCGCAATTGGCTCTCACTCTCTTGTTCTCTCTTACAAACACATTTACACATTCAGACGCGCGCAATGTAATTTCTCTCTCTCTCTCTCTCTTTTTCTCACTGACATTCCGATTTCTCACGCCTTCTACCGTAAATTGGATGAATAAAAATAAAAAATAATGAAAAATCGCCTATTTGAAAAATAGAAAACAAAATAATATGTGTGCTGATAAATCGGACTAATATGAATAATGAATTACAATAGTATGACAATAATAACAATTAGGCGAGTGATAGTTTAATGGCTAATTGAATCGCATTCTGCCCGTTAATTAATTATACACATAGAGGCGATAGAGCTACGTATAGGTACATCACAATTAATATAGTTACACTGTACATTAATAATGTTTAATATTGACACGTGGCATCGGCCGTCGCTGAAAATATGACACTCGCTGCCTTGTACAAATTCATTTATATATACATTAAATAAATTATTATCAACATATTTAAGCTATTCTCCTAGTCCAGCGCGCGAAGAAGCGACTGCGATGCCACCGGGAAAAAAAATGGTTTCACCCACTTTTTTTCTCTCTTCATTATACATATAATAATTAAAAGTTCTTTTTGCGGCAAGGGGGAAGAGATAATTTAGAGTGGGGGCGGGGAAGAATTCAAGGGGGCAGCATATCGGGGCTATAACCGAGGATACTGGCTCTCTTTGTTAAATTATATTTAGGTACCTTGTATTCGTCATTGCACTCATCATAAATTAACAAACAAAAAAAAATTTGAACAGTATAAAGAAAAACGGTCGAGACGCAATATTGATTTCAATGCGCTTGAATATTCCTCAGAATTCCCATTCTTTTTTGTAAAAAGAAAATTTACTTCACTCTTTATTGGCAAATTGAAAAGAATTACAATTTTTAATTTAAAAACAAAAAATTACTAATATTTACTATTTTTCGGAAAAATTATACAAAAACAAAACTCACTTTTCAATATTAAGTTAACAAAAATAGTGTAATGTAAATATTTAACAAAAATTTCCCCTAAATAACGTTTCGATAGCGTATTTTCGAAAATTATAACTAAATTTACAATGTTTACAATTTATTATAGATTTTTAATAAAATTTTTCCAAAATATAAAAATTCTTTGCCCTTATCTATAATATAAATACATTTTTTTTACAACAAAACACGTGGTTAGAAAAAAAGTTAAAATAAAGATTTTTTGTTAAAAGAACTGAAAAAGACTGAAGAAATTAGAAATATATTTAATAAAACTTGAAAAAACTTCGTCAAAAACATAACGACATTTCACTAGAGAAAGAAACTAAAAAAAAACTTTTGTACAAACTAAAAATTATTTTCTTAAAATATTCATTTTTGTTAAAGAAACTAAAAAAAGACTAAAAAAATAGAAATATTTTTTTAAATTTAAGATTTCGTAAATTTGTTTCCCTAGATAAACTAAAAAATAAAATCAATATTTCGATATTTTATATCAACATATTGATTTAAACAATTTTTTAAAAATATTTTTCAAACAATAATTATTTCTACGACGCTTTTTTCTTTTTTAAAAAAATAAATAATATCAAAATTGCTTTTGAGAAATATTCAAACACTTGAAAGATTGAAGTTTCACGTCGAGCCAACGAGGCGACTCGGAACACGGAGGACTCTTTTAAAATAATGGACCTCCTGCCCGCGAAAACGCTATTTGGCACATAAGTATTATCACATCAAGTTCTTGATATCCTCGTGTTCCAAAGGACGATAAATGTCGAGGAAATATTTTTTTTACCCAAATAATTCTTTACAACTTTGATTCCATTTTTACCCCCCTCACCCCTTTTTTCTTTAATTCAACGACATTCACGTCCTTTTTTTCTCTTCTTATAGTCTTAACTCTACTAATTTCTTTTTATTTTGATTAAACTTCATTAAAGTCATGTAATAAATAACAAATTTTAATAATATAAAAAATCTTCTAAGGATTTGATTATTTGAAACTCAAGTAATCGGTAGAAAAAATTTAAAAATAATAATGGCATGTTGATTATAGTAGTAATAATAATAATAATAATAATAATAATAATAATAATAATAGTAATTATGCTAAATATAATAATAAATGGATCGAGGATATCTCTTCTCTTTCTAATAAATTTGTCTCTTAGGCGTTCGCTCGGCTTTTCACTTCCTCTCGCACGAACTCGTTCGATATAAAAAAAAGAATAGAAAAACGTAACACGATCCTGTCCGAGATAAAAACAATACAACGTTTTTTATAATATAATTTGATTGTTAGCCTATTATCCATTAATAAATAACACTAATTCTCGTAATTTTACAATAGTAACAAGTTTTCCTAAAAATTGTCACGCATTTCTTCTTTTCTTTTTTTATATTTATATATTTTTTGTCATATCTCACACTTCAAATCAGGTCCAATACTTGAATCGAGTTTTGTGTGAAACTTGATTCGAAAAGGTTAAAAAAATATTGAATTTTAGAAATTTATTCAAAGGGCATAGAGGAGTTAAGTATGCAAAAATATATATTGAAGAGGAAAGTCTAGGAAATTTTTAAAAACAAAAATTGGATGTGTACCTTTAAAACAAAAATCAAAAACATTTTTTTGAAAATTTTAAAATTAATTTTTTTGAAAAAATTTTGAAAAAAATGAGTTTTTTTTAAAAAAGTCGTTTTTTGAAAAATCTACATTATTTAAAAATCCGGAAAATATATATTAGAGCGGACATTCTAAGGTATTTTTTATAAGAAAAATCGGAGGTGTATCTTTAAAAAAAAATTTTGAACAGTTTTTTAAAAATTTCAAAATTAATTTTTTGTCTTAATTTTTTTTTTTGAAAAAAATGTTGAAAATTTAATTTTTAAATTGTGTTATCTATATTTGTGGCATATTTAAATTTCATTTAAATCGGTTAAGTAGTTTCCGAAAAAAATGAGTTTATTGATTTTTCTTTCCCCTATGCCCTTTCGAAAATTTTTCCGGTAAAACTAAAGAATTTTTCAAATGGTAATTTCGTTGAAAAATCTCGAGACAAGATTAAATTCGTTGGACCTGATTTTCATTCAGAACAATCTCTTTCAGCATTTTGTCAGGTTCAATAAATAAATGATTGAAAATACTATAAGTACAAGGTGTTTTCTTTTCATCTGTTTTCTGCGGAGTTTGCACAACTCGAAACGCATATGGAATCATTTGCGCCGATTCCGATGATTCCCGTTTCCTGAGAGCGGAAACGGAAAAAAGTACAGGTCGGCAATAAGTAAATGTAGGCGAGCAAGTTGAAACCGGTTAAAAGCGTTGTCCCGAGGTTTTGCTCCGACCTACAGGTGCGAGGCTTGAATGGTTATTCAAGTTACTCGCAGAATAACCACTAGGAAGGTTTTATAATAGGAACAAGACTTTTCGAGTCTTATGTAATTAAAAGTTTGCTTTTTTATCTACTTAAAAGAGTGTGAGTCCGATTGCACTCGGAAATCGTTCAATGTCTCCTAGGGGGATTCTTTAGACTATGAGAGCAGAAAACTGGGGCGCGATGGCACAGAGACAGACCTTTCTTTTTTAATATCACAACCAAGTTTCAAGTCTCGTCGATTCTGCGACTGCTGCGACTGGTGCGACTCCCGGCGCGGCGCGGCTCGGCGGGGAGCTGGAACGTTATGACCTGGTCGAAATGGCGTGCGTCCTGGTTACCAGAACATTTCGTGGCTGAGTCTCGAAGCTCCGGGTTGCCAAATGTTCGGCGGACCCGGAGCCATGGTTCAATCCTCGTCCGGGTGCCGGGGACTCGCGTCATAGCCGCCCATCGAGCCCGAGTTGTCGGGGGAGAAGTTCATGACGTCCGAGGGCGACAGACTGTCCTGGGGGTAGTAGAACGAGGGGTGGTCGGAGCTGGGGCCGGCGCCGTTGAGCATCGAGGGTGGCGGCGACACCGAGGGCCTCGCCGAGGGCCCAGCGCCCGAGTGGTGCGTGCTCAGGTCCGAGCTCACTGGCGACAGGAAGCCCATCTCGGGACCGCCGTCGCGGCACCACAGTTGGCGCATCTCCTGGCGACGCTGTCGCATCAGCGACTTGTACTCGGAGATTCGCATCTTCTTCCCGTCGACGATGCACGTCCGCTTGGGGCGCGGCCTGTACCTGTAGTCCGGGTGCTTTTCCATGTGCAACTTGGACAGTCGCGACTGCTCCTCGTAGTAGGGCTGCTTCTCCGAGTTGGACATTGCTTTCCATCGTGCTCCTGAAAAAAAATACAGTTACATTAACAATTGAGGATAAAATTCAAAAAACCACAATGTACACAAAAATTTATTTGAAAAATAAATAATTGTTAATATTTGTCAATCTGTTGATTTTAAACAATTCGAATCATGAACAGGGTTACCACAAAAAATTAATTTTGTTTTTCCCTAACTTTTTCCTGATTCTAAGAAATATTCTGATTCACTCTAAACATTATTAGATATACTCCAAAAAATATTCTATTACATTTATTTACGAATTTCTTTAATTATAAAATTATTTAAAAACATTAATAACTTCTTTTTTAAATCAATATTTAATCACTATTATTTTTCCACAGGAATTAAGTTTTTCAAAAATTTCAAAATAAAACCTTAAAATTCAAAGACTTGTAAGAATATTATTACAAAGAAGAAGAAATCGATCATTCCAAATCTTCGACTCGGACTGATCAATTTTTACAATTCAATTTTACGAAATTTCGATTATTCGAAAATTTTTCAATCAAATATATATTAGAAAATAAAAAATTCAAATAATTTCAAAAAAATATTTATTGAAACTTTTTCAAACAACTTAATTTTACTGAATTGTTAGTTAAAAGTATATAAAAAATTCAATTTTTTAATAATTTTAATCCAAAATCTTTTCAAAATTCAATTATTTTTAAAAATTCACGCTATAATGCTTTCAACATTCAATTATTATTTAAAATTTTAACTAAAATTCATTTTAAAATCAATTTTTTTTAAATTCTACAAAAATTCGAATATTTAAATACAAAAATAAATAATTCATTCAATAATTGAATGTTTCTCAAAATTGAATTCTTTTGACGAATTTTAAATTCGATAAAAATAAAAAAAAATAAATAAATAAATAAATAAATAATAAATAAATAAATAAATAAATAAATAATAAATAATAAATAAATAATTCGATAAAAATTATTTTAAAAATCATTGAAATTCCGCGATGAGTTAAATCGCGGAGTTTTAATATATTAAAATTTTTTTTAAACAATTGAATTCTTTTGGAAAATTTTATTAAAATAGTAGATATTGAAAATCATTGAATTGAGGAAATTTTTTGGAAATAATTTAAATTATGCCAAGATTTTTAATAAAATTTTTGAAAATAATTGAATTTTAAAGAAGATTATTATTTATAAAGGTAATTGAAATTTTGACGAGAATTTTTAGATATTTTTCAAAATAATTGAATTTTTCTGTAGAATTTTATTACTTTTGAAAATAATTGAATTTCTGCAATCATTTGTAACTTTTTCAAAATTCAATTCTTTTTAGAGTTTTAAACTAAGATTTTTCAATAGATCCATTATTTGTAATAATTTATTAATTTAATATATTTTGGAAAATTTAACTACTCTCAGAAGAATTTGAATTAATCAAATTTTTCAAAAATCTAAGTTCTTTAAAATTTCTCAAAATTGAAATTTTACAAAAATTTCAAATTGAAACCTTTTGAAGGTCATCTATTTATATGTAAATTATAAAAGCAATTCTTTTAAAATTTAATTAATTTTGAAATATTTAAGTAAACAAAAATTTAAGGCGAACAAAAAAGACACCAAAATTCAGAATTTTCTTATAAATTCTAAAAGTTTAATGTTTTTCGATTATTAAGTAATAATTATACAATTAATTAACATAACGAATAAATAGTATCTATAAATAAAGAAAACCTAGATTCGAAACAATTTAGATTTTGATTTTTACCCAGAAAAACAGTAATTTACAAAACTGTTTGACGTGAAACAAAGCTTTATGACAAATCGTTAAATAAAATTCTGTGCCAAATTGCAATAAATTTTATTTCATATTCCAAAGGTGGAAATTATCATTATTCATTTTTCGCAGTTGCATTAATTCAATGAACCGTCGCCGAAGAAAATTAATAGAAAGAAATGAAATTTGTTTCAAAATTTTAATTAAAATTTTTGAGGTACAAAAAGCAGTATCTTCTATATTTTAAATTTTTAATGTTTTTTTCATTGTAAACAAATACTTACCGAGAATTTTGGATATGTTCGAATTGTGCATGTCAGGACATGCTTTAAGGATCTTCCTTCGTTCGTCTTTTGCCCACACCATAAAAGCGTTCATTGGTCGCTTGATATGTGGCTTGTTTTCCCCTTCCCTCTTCTGTTGCCTCACCATTTTGGCTGAAGAAATAAACAAAACGGTCGAAATTAATTTATAGTTTCAATAAACCAAAAAATCAGTTAACAATTTAAAAGAAGAACGCGGAAAAGAAATTTTACTTGGAATGGATATAAATTTCACTATTTTAGCGAAATTTTTAGTTCTTTCAGTTAAAACTTTCGCTATTAACTTATCACTGTTCCAGATAAAAACTTTTTTCCGTGAAGTGATGAAAATTTAAATTGAAATATTGTTAAATTACTTGGAATATTAATTAATTTTACCTTTTTCTGTTATGTCTTCTGGAACCTTGTAGCCTTGTTCCCTCCACACTGAAAATAATTATTTTTTAATTAAATTGATTTCTTTAGAATTGCTTTCGAAGATATTGAGGTGTTTATTTCGTATAATAAAGGTGGAAGAAGAATTTTAGAGGACAAAATAGTTTTATTTAACTTACTGTGAGGAGATGTAAGAAAGTCCACATCATCGGGAGGAGGCTCGTCCCGATTTGACGAAAGTTTGACGGGTCGTTGAGTTTGAGGTGACGGTGGCATCGCGCCCGAAGTCGGCGGGAGTCCATAGAGTCCATGCATCGCGAAGTGTTTTTCTGCTATAACAGCTGCAGCTTGTGCCGCCGAATTCACCGACTCTTCTTTCACCATTACTTTACCTACTGCAAAAACCAAATATTTCTTTAGACATCTTTCAATCAAAAAATATTAAATCAGAATCTAAGGAGCGATTTTTTTCCACGAATTTTTAATTTACTGTACAGTCAGTAACTGTCTATTGTATTTAAATTTGCAACTTAAAATAACTAAACTAGATTTTCTTTATGGCACGAAATACGAATATAAAGTCCGATAAAAAATCGAACGAATGAAAACGAATGAAGTCTTTCTTCACAACTGCGTTTTTATTGCAAGAAGAAATTGAAATTTTGAATTTTGAGAATTAGATGTTATGAATATTCCATCTGCAACAGTTTCGAAAAATGGTAAGGAAAATACGCTCCGCTTTGTTGTCAATAAATCATTCATCGAAGTTATGACAGACGATGCAAAAGTCCACATGTCTGAGTTTGTTTGTCTAAGGCATAAGGGAGTTTTGGATAATTCTGAATGTTTGCAGAAGATCTGGGTCAGTGAGAAACTGTTACAATATCATTGATATCGGAAGATTAACCATAACCCAGTCCAAGATTGCGCAATCACTACAAGACTGTTATGATATTTCTGCGAAGCTGGATTTCTTAAAACGCAGACTTGTCTTTTACGAATAAACTTTTTTGGCTGTTCTTTCTTCACTGTCAGGAAAGCTTCTACTTTGTCAGTCGATAATGTCAAATATTACCCCAGGGCTCGAACTATAGTGAAAATATTTAAAAATACGGACTTTGCAGACCAAAAATTAAATATGACGGACCGAAAACATCAATAACTGGTTTTTTAAATAAATATTTAATTATTATTTTTCTGTAGAAATTCAAATTTGTCAAAACATTTAAATTGAAACCTTTTTAAAATTCAAAAACATATAAAAAATTGTTCTACAACATGAAAAAATATATATCTTCATGTTTTATAATAAATTAAAGATGACCGAGTAATAAAATCATTGTTATTTTATATTATAAGAATATTGTTACTGTAACTTTTTCAATATTATTTTCAACATTTCAATTCAATCATTACTCTCTAGAATTTTTAATTAAAATTAATTTTTAATATTTTTAATAATTTTTGGAAAAGTTCTTTGAGAATTTTCAAAACCCCTTTGTTTACAATTCAATTTTACGAAATTTTTATTATTCGGAAATTCTTCAATTAAATGTACATTAGAAAATTAAAACGTTCAATAATTTCAAAAAAATTCAATTATTTTCATAATTTCAATTCAATTATTATTTTATACAATTTTTAACTGAAATTCATCTTTAAATCAATTATACATTTTTAATAATTTCCTTAGAAAGTTCTTTAAAAATTTTCAAATCCATTTGTTTTGAATTCAATTTTACAAAAACTCGATTAATCGGAAATTATTAGATTAAATTAAATTAAATTAAATTAAATAAAATAAAAACTTCGAATAATTTAAAAACATCAATTAAACTTTTACAAAAAAATTAATTCCCAAGAATTGTATCAAAAGTATGAAAAAATAAGATTTTCAAAGATTTCAATTTGAAACTTTTTTAAAATTCAATTATCTCTTAAAATTAACGCTATTAATGTTTTTAATATTTAATTATTATCTAAAATGTAACCTAAAATTCATTTTTAAATCCGTTTTTATTAGAAAATTCTACGAGAATACAATTATTTAAATTCAAAAATAAATAATTTATTGAATAATTGAATGTTTTTGTTAAAATTGTATTCTCATAAAGAGTTTCATTAATAAATTTTTAAATAATTGAATTCTTTCAACGAATTTTAATAAAATTTTTAAGAATAATTACATTTTTCGATGAATTTGATTAAAATTGTGTTAAAAACTTCTCAAATTTTTAAATTATTTGAAATTATATAATAATTTAAATTATCAAAAATTTTATTAAAATTCGATGAAAGACTTCAATTATTTCAATTATTTGAATTCGATTTTTAGAACATACTTCAATTTCTGCAAAGAATTTTATTACTTTTGAAAATAATTGAATTTCTGCAATCATTCGTAACTTCTCCTGAATTTCAATTTTTTTTAGTGTTTTAAACTAAAATTTTTCTATAAATCCATTATTTTTGATAATTAATTAAATATATATTACAAATTTTTAATAAAATTCATGTTTAAATCAATTTTTGTTAGAAAATTATACGAGAATTCCATTATTGAAATCCAAAAATAAATAATTTATTGAAAATTGAATTCTTCTTAAGAATTTTATTACAATTTTTGAAAATAATTGAATTTCGCAAAAGAATTTTGTTATTTATACAGATATATTGAAAAAAAATTTAAAAACTGACTTTTATGGACTTGAAGCTTCACGAACCTGGTTCGTGCCCTGTTACCGTGTAAGTTAATCTTAAAAAATTGTTTGTTTTTTTAATAGTTGTGTATGTTAAAATATAGTTAAATATTGAACATTAGTTTAAGGCATTTTTTGTTTTAAAACAACCTTTTAACCGTTTTTGGTAAAAAGTGGTGAGAAACTTACTCGGTGACGTGAGTGAGCTGAGATGAGGCGGGAGTCCCGCGTAAGGAAGACTCTGAAGGTAGTTCCTCGGCATTGGAAGCCCCGGAGGGAAGAGTTTAGGAGCCGTAGCCGCCAGCGGTTGCTCCTGATGACCACTGCTCCCCGCGCCGTTGGACTGAGAGTCGCTGCCCGGCGACAAGGAAGCCGTTGCTCCCGAGGAAGACGATTTCGGTTTCGTGAGATTCAGCGGCGCGTCCGGGTCCGGGAATGAGTGCTCTGTCGGAGTCACGGCCGAGACGGGCGCCGGGGAGGTCTCCTTCTCCACCTTCGTCGTCATCTGGGCGAGATGTGTTGTTGCCCAGCTGGGACCGTCTCGATGGCTGCTAATCATCTGCAATTCCAAATCGCTAAATTATTACAAGTCTCCTCGAAACCATGAAAAACTAAATCATTATGCTTCAAGCTTATTATAATATAGTCATCAAAACAGTCATCAATGATTTCTATACCATTATAAAAAATAAATAAATAAAAAAAATAATGAATACTGACGTTGGCGATGGAGTTGATATGCTTGTTTCCGGTGGACGCCGTTGACGTTGGAGGTGGCATTTGCGAGGAGACGGGCATGCCTTTCATTTGCTCGAAGAGAGGCAGGAAGAGCAAGGACTGCGGACTTGCCATGTTGAGTTGGCCTTTTGTTAATTGCGCCTGCAACTCCTGGATGTTGTGTTGCCGCTTCAACTGTTCCGCTTGTAACCGCTGCATCTCGATTTGCTTCTGCGAGTCGACCGTCATGTGAGTGGGATACGTCTGCAAAACACAAAACAGAACTAATTAGAGCGATTCGAGGGTGGAGCTTCAAGTACAATAGATTGTTACTCGGACCAGTGCCGAGGCCTTTTTCCCTCTTTTTCCCTTTTTTGCCTTTTTGCCTTTTCTCCCAATCTCGCTCCTCTAACTTTGTAATTCACTTTCCTCCAATGTCTACATTCTAATTGATATAATACGTTCAAATTAAACTCACTCTTCATTTTAATAAAGTATTTTTCTTTCTTCATTCTCTCTCTCTCTCTCTCTCTCTATATATAATACTAAAATATATTAAATTTATCCACTAAAGCTATTAAATTTGCATTGCATCTTTACTCAGGGTTGCTACGCTTTTGCTCTTTTCAAATTCCCTGACTTTTGCAGCTTGAAATTTAAACCAGAGTTTTTTTTAATTTTTTATAACATATAATTGAATTTCAACGAAGAATTTTATTACTTTTGAAAATAATTGAATTTCTGCAATTCTTCGTAACTTCTCAAAATTTCAATTTTTTTAAGGGTTTTTAACTGAAATTCCGAATTCTTCTATATAAATCCATTCTTTTTAATAATTAATTAAATATTACAAATTTTAACTAAAATTCATTTTTAAATCAATTTTTATTAGAAAATTCTACGAGAATTCAATTATATTTAAATTCAAAAATAAATAATTTATTCAATGTTTCTTAAAATTTAATTCTCATAAAGAATTTTATCAACAAATTTATAAATAATTGAAATTTATTTTTTTAGATGAATATTAATAAAATTTTTAAGAATATTTACATATTTATCGAGGACTTTTCAAGGGGTTTCCAGGTTTTTAAAACGAAAATTATTCGGAAAAATAAATAAAGTTCATTTTTAAATAAATATTTAATTATTATTTTTTTTATAGAAATTAAAATTTTCATAAATTTGGAATTCAATAACATATAATTAAAACTTGCTACTTTGTTACTGTAACTTCTTTAAAAATTATTTTCATCATTTCGATGATTCATTTCTAGAATTTTCAACTAAAATTCTTCTTTAAATCAATTTTTTAAAATAATTTTTGAAAATGTTATCTTTGAGAATTTTCAAATCCTTTTGAATACAGTTTAATTTTACGAAATTTCGATTCTTCAAAGTTCTGACATTCTTCAATTTAATATATATAAAAAATTAAAAACTTTAAATAATTAAAAACCAAAAATTCCATTAAACTTTTTGAAAAAAATTAATTCTACCGAATTCTTAATTAAAAGTATGAAAAGTTCAAATTTTCAAAGATTTTAATTTGAAACCTTTTGAAAATTCAATTATTTCTAAAGATCCACGCTAATCAATATATTTATTACTAAATTCTACGAGAAATCAATTATTTAAATGGAAAAATAAATATTTTATTAAATAATTGAATTCTATTGATAAATTTTAATAAAATTTCTAAGAATAATGATAATTTTGAGGAATTCGATTAAAATTGTATTAAAATTTCATTTCATTTCATTTTATTGTAAAAATAATTGAATATCTAAAAAAAATGTTATCATTTATGAAAATAATTGAATCCCTGTAAAAAAAAATTATATTATTTATGAAAATAATTGAATTATTGTAAAGTTTATAAAAAATTTGTGAATAATTGAATTTTTATGAAATTTTTATTATTTATGAAAATAATTGAATGTGTGCGTAGAATTTTTAATAAAAAAAATTTTTTTCATAATTGAATTCTTCTGGAAAATTTAATTAAATAAATAGTAGATATTGGAAATTATTGAATTGAGGAAAATTTTTGAAAATAATTGAAATTCTGACAAGAATTTTATTAAAAATTTTGGAAATAATTGAATTTCAGAGAAGAATTTTATTATTTATAAAGATAATTGAAATTTACCCTGGCATTTTTAAAAATTTTTGAACATAATTTATTGAATTTCTACGAAGAATAATTATATTTTTTCTAAAAATTAATTGAATTCTTGAGAAGAATTTTATTAAAATTTCTTTTTAAATAATTGAATTCTTTTGTGAAATTTGATTGAAATAGTAGACATTGAAAATAATAGAATTTTGACAAATTTTTGAAATTAATTTATTTCTAAGAAGATTGTTATTAAAATTATTTTGAAAAAAAATTGAATTGTTATAAAGAATTTCATCAAAATTTTTGAAAATTAATTCTTTGAAGAAATTGAAATATAAAAATGTATTGAAAATAGTACTTGAATTTGAATAAAATGCACATAACATGAAAATAACAATTATTGGTCTCTTAGTCTTCGTCTTTCTATAATTAAAAGAAAGAATATTTTAACTCACGAACACAAAATAATAAGAAATAAGAAACGGGCTGGTGGATATAATAATTTATCAAAGAATAAACGAATAAAAAGGATTAAATAAATAAAGAAAGTGCATATTTCAAGTGGAAGGCCGAGTCGAAAGTAACAATGTACTGCGTTATATATCCGGACATGCGTGGAAAATTCATCTTCCTCGCGTGGGTCGTTTAACATGAGTCTGAAAATTTATAACATGCTAAAAGGTTCCGTTGATTCTTCATTTTGCAACATAGACAAAAGCATTGCGATTTTTATTTCAATTTTATTATTTCTTTGTCGTCCCGCCTAATTGCGTTAATCATCTAGTTTTTAGTTTTTGGTTTTTGATAATAAACGAAAATTGGAAAAGTGGGTGTTGCGAATCGTGTTTGCCGACAAAATTATAGTCGCATACGGGACACGTTCGCGGATCATAAAGGCACTTTTTTCCGCTTCGCCTTTTACACACAAGGATCATGATAATTTAATGTGGTTAGCTTTATTGTGCGTTCCTGTGGCCTGGCTATGATCCAGATATGCTTGAAGTTTAAAGGCTATTTTAGACGATAAGGAAGACGTTTATTCATCTAGCGAGCGCACCAGCTGAGACGTCACGCACGCACAATATTAAATGTGACTAAAATCTTCCTTTTTCCTTTTTCCTTTTTCCTTTTCTGTCCTCTCGCGCTCCGTGCTCAGCTATTGCAACAAAATGACTCTCCTCCGAGAGGGTTCTTGTAAATCAGCTGGAAAACCGCAGTCTTCTTATTAATCCCTTTAATTTTTTTTTAATTTAGCATTAGAGCTAAGTGCACCTAGCTTTCTTTAAAAAAAGAGTAGGAAAATAAAATACAATGCTAAAAATATTAAAATTCGACCCTGATGTAAATGGACATTTTTGGCATTCGGATAGAGAATCGAATTCGTTTTCAGGGTTGACACAAAAATTTAATTTTCTTCTCTCCTGACTTTTCCCTCATTTCCAGATTTTTTCCTGACTAATTTTGACTTTTTCTCTGACCCCAAAGAATATTCTGATTCACTCCAAAAATTATTAGATACTCAAAAAAAGGTTCTATTACATTTATATACGAATTTTACGAAAAAACTCATTTTTAAATCAATTTTGTCAGAAAATTCTACGAGAATTCAATTATTTAAATACAAAAATAAATAATTTATCAAATAATTGAATATTTCTTAAAATTAAATTTTTATGAATAATTTTATAAAAATTTCTCAAATAATTGAATTGCTTCGAAGAATTTTATTTTTTAAGAAAACAATTGAATTGTTTCGAAGATTTTTACAAACATTTTTGACAATAATATTATTGTATTCTTAGAAAGATATTGTTATATATTTCACGAAAATAATTGTCTATTATCAATTTTAGTATAATCTATCAAATTTATAAAGCATTTTATCAAAATTGAAAAAAAATTTAATTCTCCAGAGAAATTTTATTATTTATGAAAACAATTGATTTTTTGCCAAAAATTTTATTTAAATTTTTTTTTAAATAATTGAATTCCCATAAAAAATGTATTATTTGTGAAAATAATTGAATTATATAGGAAAATTTTATTAAAATTGCAATTTTAATAATTCAATCTTGTAAAGAATTTTGTCAACAATATTTTTTAAATAATTAGAATTTTTAAAAGAATTGTATTTAAATTTTTCGAAATAATTGAAATTCTCAGAATACGTTTGAATTCTTTCGAGAAACTTTATTAAAACATTAAAAATAATTGAATTGGTGTGAAGAAATTTATAAAAAATTGGTAAATAATTGAATTCCTGTGAAATTTTTATTAAAATTTTCTTTATATAATCGAAATTTTTTGGAAAATTTTATTAAAATAGTAGATATTAAAAATAATTAAAATTTTGCCAAGAATGTTATTAAATTTTTTTTGAAAATAATTGCCATTTTGCTAAGAATTTTATTTAAATTATTATTGAATAATTGAATTTCGGAGAAAAATTTTATTATTTATACAGATAATTGAAATTTTTCAAAAAATTTTATTAAAATTTTTGAAAATAATTGAATTTTGGAGAAGAATTTTATTATTTATAAAGATAATTGAAAATTTTTAAACATAATTGAATTTTTGCAAAGAATTTTATTAAAATTTTTGAAAATAATTGAAATTTTGCCGAGAATTTTATTAAATTTTTTGAATATAATTGAATTTCGGAGAAGAATTTTATTGTAATTATAAAGTTAATTGAAATTTTGACGAGAATATTTTTAAAATTTTTGAATATGTATAATTAAATTTATGCTAAGAAGAAGTTTATCACTTTTAAAAATAATAGAATTTCTGTAATCTGTTATTCTTAAAATTTCTATTTAAATTCATTAAAAATTGATATTTTTTAAAATTTTAAATTGAAACCTTTGAAGTGCATCTAATTATGAAGATTGTAAACGCAACTCTTTTCAAATCCAATTAATTTTGAAATTTTTAAGTAAAATTATTCATTAAATAATTTATAAGTGCCTATATTATAATAATTTTGTGATATAGTTCTTCAAGAATTAAGTTTGTTAAGAAGAAATGAAAAAAAATGAAGGTTTTGTATTAGAATTTGTGTCAATTTCATAGTTTATGAGGCAAACAAAAAAGACATCAAAATTGAGGGTCCCAATCGAAGAACCAGTTATAAGTTTTTGAGACTTAAAATTCTTGACCTCTAAATAAAAAATGGATTTAAAATTTAAATTTCTTGAAAACATTTCCTATTTGTATAAAGATTACCAAAATGTTTCTCAAAAAATTAGGATTAAAAATAATTTAATTTTTGACTTACAAAATCATCGGATTTTGAGCTTAAAAAAATGATAACCAATTTTTAGATTGGGACCCTGAATTCAGAATTTCCTAATATAAATTCTAAAAATTGATTTTTTTCAGTACTTTTACTAAACATCTCTGACATTTCCCTGACTTTTCTCTGAATTCCCTAACCTGTGGCAACTCTGATTTTTATCGAAGAGAGAAATAACTTTATTGCGCATGTGATAGTAGTTGATAGCAGTTGATAGTAGTTGATAGTAGTTGATAGTTTTCAGGTATAGACATATGGTTGAACGAATGAAAGTTCATTATTCATTTGCCTTGCTCAGTTATGCCGATGATACGTATCCATGATACCGCCCACTGTGGCTAAATATAAACAGGCGTGGTGCCAGCAAGTTCCATTCACATTCACCAACACAGTGCAACACAGGGAAGAGTTGGGGTGCATAAGAATATGAGGAGGCCGTTCTGAATATGCATCCGCGCATTGACGCCAACTGCATCGCCTAAACTTAGCAGCGCAATTACCCAAACATACCTATACTACCACCATAATCGCTCTACTCTTCTCAAACCACACGAGCACAACTATTCAAACCTCTTATCTTTTAATCCACTTTGCCTGACTTTGCCTACTTTTCTTATAATAGGCTCCACGCATTTGGACAATGTACAAATTCATCCCATCCATTCACCTTCAATAGCCCCTCTCTCATATATCTATTTGCCGCTTTTGTTCTAATTAACTCCTCCTCTATCTGGGTTATTCTCCATAAAATTTCATTCAAACATTTTATTTTTCCATCTTGTATTTTTAACAAAGAATTTACATCCGATAATATACTATTTTCGAATTAAATGTTCCTAGTGCAATTAGAAATGTACTATTAAATGACCGTGTTGTAACTTCCGGTTCATATGCTCTAAAATTGTATCCATACATTTCAGTATACATATAACCTTTCTCAACAATTTTTAGCCTGCAGTTCTAGGCAAAAGTTTCATGTTATAAAATACGTAAAAACATAATAAACTAAACATAGTAAACATAATAACTAATAAAAAAAATATACAAAATTTCATAGATAGGTCGAATCAGCTAGTTCTATGTTTAGAAATATTGCTGGCCTGACCCTGACCAGGGTTGTGCAGTACTTATGCACATCACTTTTCTAATCATAAACCTTAATGCGAATCCGGACCGAAATGCAAAAGAAAAAAAGATTATGTTTTAACAATTCGGTAAACATGAATTTCAATTCTTTTTCAATTCCAAAATTTTTTATGTTTAATTCCAGGACTCGAATTAGTGATAAAGTATACTTAAAAATAGGTACGGATTTTATGGAAAAAAAATTAAAAATTACGAATCAATCGCATTGACAAAAATATAGTGAAATATTTCAAGAATAATTTTATCAAAATCCATTTTTTCAAATAAGAGAAGTATAAAGAATTCTTAAATTAACTCAGATTTTTTTGGGGAAACAATTTCAGGGTTGCCACAAAAATTTTATTTTGTTCTTCCCTGACTTTACCCTACTGATTTTCAGAAAAAATTTAAATTTTTTCCCTGCACCTAAAGAATATTCTGATTCACTTTAAAAATTATTAGATATACTCACAAAAAAATGTTCTATTACATTTATATTTACAAATTTCTTCAAAAGTAAAATTATTCGAAAACATTAATGACTTCTTTTTCAATTAAATATTTAATTATTATTATTTTGCCATAGGAATTAAAATTTAAAAAAAAAAAATAAATTCAACTATTTTTCAAATTAAATCATTATTTTAGAAAATACTGTAACTTCTTTAAAATTATTTTCATCATTTCAATTCAATTATTATTTTCTAGAATTTTTAACTAAAATTCGTCTTTAAATAAATTATTTTTAATAATTTTTTAAACACTTCTTTGAGAATTTTCAAATCCATTTGTTTACAATTCAATTTTACGAAATTATGATTATTCGAAAAGTCTTCAATTAAATATATTAGAAAATAAACATTTCAAATCATTTAACAAAAAATTCAATTAAATTTTTTCAAAAAAATTAATTCTACAGAAATTTTAGTTAAAAATATGAAGAATTCAGATTTTCAAAGATTTTAATTTGAAACCTTTTCAAAATTCATTTCTTCCTAAAAATTCACGGCATTATGCTTTTATTCAATTATAATGAAAAATTTCAACTGAAATCCATTTTTAAATAAATTTTTATCAGAAAATTCTACGAAAATTCAATTATTTAAATTCAAAAATAAATAATTTATTGAATAATTAAATATTTGGTAAAATTGAATTCTCTTAAAGAATTATATCAACAAAATTTTTTAATAATTGAATTCTTTTGGCGAATATTGATAAAATTTTTAAGAATAATTACATTTTTCTAGATATTCGATTAAAATTGTATGAAAAATAATTAAAATTCTGCAATGAGTTTCATTATATATGAAAATAATTGAATTCCTAAAAAAAATTTTATTATTTACGAAAATAATTGAATCTCTGTAAAAATTTTTATTATTTATTGAAAATAATTGCATTATTGCGAATAAATTTATAAAAACTTTGTAAATACTAGAATTCTTGTGATTTATAGAAGAATTTTAGTTAAAAACACAAAAAATATTTAATTTTTGAGAAGTTAGAAATGATCGCCAAAATTCAATTATTATAATAACAAAATTCTTCACAAAAATTTATTTATGTTCAAAAACTTTTAAAAAATATCATCAAAATTTCAATTATTTTGAAAAATAATATAGTTCTTTACTGAAATTCAGTTATTTTTAAAAAACTTTCATAAAATTCTTGTGCCAAATTTCAATTATTTTCAAAAATTTCCTTCAATTCAATGATTTTCATTATCTACCATTTTTATAAAATTTTCCAAAAGAATTCAATCATTTAAAAAAAATTTGATAAAATTTTACGTCAACATTTACTTAATCTTCATAAATAATACAAACTTTTACAGAGTTTTAATTCAATATTTTATTATATTTATGAAAATAATGGATTTTTTGGGAAAAATTTTTTTAAAAAATTTGTAAATTTTATTGAATTTCTTTCAAATGCTTATTATTTATGAAAATAATTATATGTATACATAGACTGCTATCATAAGTTTTTTAAATAATTGTATTTGGAAATTTTATTTTAATAGATATTGAAAATTATTGAATTATTGAAGAAAATTTTTGACTAAATTTTAAAAAATTTTTGAACATAATTGAATTTTTGCAATTATTTCTAACTTTTTAAATTATTTTTTATGAAATTATTCTTTTCCTCCTGATTCCATTTTCAATTCAAGTTTGCTGTTTTACGTTTCCTTAGTAAAAAATCCATTTCTTCTATTTCATTTCTTTCAAGCCTCGCGTTATTGGCTTTGATACGAATTAATTTTTTTCAGTGAAAAAAAAAATGAAAAATCTGCTTGTTTTGACAATTGGTGAAATTCTTTTTTGAAACTGTTAATGATTGAGACAAATGGAAACTTGTAATGTCTCGGAGCAGTCATGAGAATATTATTGTTGATGTTCTTGTTCCGGGTAGGAGTGTCGAGAGTCGCTAAACGTGCCTGCGACACAGTTTTGGAACCAACTCGCTTATTGTGTCGGGTCTATTTCCGTTTTCAATGTGCTCTCGTCTGCCTGTCTGTGTCTTGCTTTTTGATTGTCAGTGAACTAACAAATAACCGACTTTTCCCACTTATACATAGCCAGTCAAACATTGTCATTTGTCTCAAAACAGTCATCTCAAGTCATCTTCATTGCATCTTCATCCAAAATACACAATTCATATTTCTTCCGACTTCACATGTCTTTTGTTCTCTTGCTTATATTTAAGAAATGAGGCTAATAATCACTGATGCTAAAATAATGTCAAAAATAGTTCCTCTAAGAAATTTCTTATGAATTCTAATATAATTTAATTTTTTTCCAGTATTTTTAATAAAAATCCCTGACTTTCCCCTGACTTGTATGTTTGATAGATTTTTTCCAAAACAAAATTTGTAAAATATTAAACGCAATTTACTTTATTCGAAAAAATGAACCAAATTTTTTGTTGTCGAAATGTTTTAGCAAAAAAAGCTTCCATAGTAATTTAATATTCATGCTAAAAACTACACATAAGCGAATAGATTGACAAGCAAAAACGTATGCAAATTATATTGCGATAAATTGCAATGAATATAGTCTTTTCAGTTTTTCAAAGAACACATTTTAACTTTCGCTGCTATGGTTCACTTTTCGAAAGCTTATTTCTCAATTTCTCGCAAGGAATGAAGTATACTTTAGGAACATAAAGAAACTTTGAGCTTCTTACTTTCAAGATGTTAATTTCACTGAAAGGAATCCTCGTCGTTTTCTCATCGAGATTCAAAACTACAACCCTGGAGACGCGAAGATTGTAGAGAAAGGGTGACGTGATAGGATAGGAGTGGACGCGACGCCGCCGAGGAAATAAGAATGCGTGTGTGTGTGTGAGGGAGGTTCGAACGTGTCCCAACATCACCCTCGGTCCCTGGGGGATGTCGCGGGGTCCACAGCCTCTTCCCACACGATTTCAAGTAAAACTCCTCGCCGAGATAAGAAGTCGAAGACAATAATCCTCTTGACAGTTGGCTCGCTGTCGCAGCTTATTTCTTAAGATCAGTGTGAGTCTTGCCCTTAAGAGGCTTCGCCACTGTCATACGTGGCAACTTTAATGCCTTTAATGCACATGTCGGATAATCTCCGCATTTTTTTTTCTTTTTGTCTTTTTGTCTTTTTGTCCACATTTCCTCGAGTTCTCTATACATTTTTCTCATCTCCGTCCGGAAAATAAATACTCTTGTATATTGAAGTTGAATTAATTCCCATTTCCCATCAAGACGCTTGTTCGTCGCATTCAGAATAGACGATGAAGTATATAAATCTTTTGAAATGGTATTTTCCCCGGGGGAAAGGAAAATTGTTTCATTTATATAAAAAAGACGGAGTAACTAATTAGACGGAAACAAAAGGTTCTTATAAATGCGGATGAAAATAAGACTTTGTCAAAATTGCAAAAATCCACAATAGCAGAATTTTTCGCAGAATGAGCAAAAAAGGGAGGAGAATATAAAACGTTGAGATTATATCACAGTTGAGCTCATCGAGAACGATACACAGCGTCATTGCTAGATTGACACAGTGGCAAATTGTGTTTAAAATGATCTAGAACGAGTATATCAATGGACAAAAGGCAACTGGGAGAAAAAGGTTTGGTAACGTTTGTTCTCATTTTATTTATGACAATCACATACAGTCAGACATATAATGACACAATATCTCTCCTCTTAGTCGAAACGAAACAAAGCTGTCTTTTGTGTCAAAGCAAAGCACATTCTCTCGTCTTTTTTTCAAACACACGAATACACTTTACACATATACAGTAAAAACATCGCAGTCTCGATTTTAGTCAAACTCAAGTTTTCAGGCCCCGAGATTTTTGTTAGAAGAAACTCCATAATCATAATTTTCGAATGTATTTGTTATTTCGATTTCTTCTCCCAATCAAACCGAGAGTGTAAATAATTTCAAGTGACCGGCTTTCGTTATTCGCTTAATACTGCAATTTGTTTATTCCCAAGAATCAGCAAGAATATCAAAAGGATCACAGGCGGATGGATAATAAACATCGGTCAATAAAGATGGCCAAAAATATCTCTCCACTCGAGTCAAAACCTTTGATTTTCTCATATTCTGATATTGACTTTGTCGTTTCTTTCATCCAAACACGAATGTCAAACTTTTTTACTACAATCGTTGATTCAGGGCTCGAACCAGTGAATAAGTATTTCAAAATACGGACTTTACGGACCAAAAATTAAAAATTACGGACCAATGACAAATTTATACCCAGTCCGAGACAAATAAGAGAACATTTTACTTAAAACTGCAAATTAAATTTTTCATAACTATAAAACATGAAGATATCGATCACAATCAATATCTTCATGTTTTATAATAATTAAAGTTGGCCCAATGATAAAATCATTTACAATTCATAATTATTATTTTCAAGAATTTTTAACTAAAATTCTTCTTTTAATCGATTATTTTTAATAATTTTCGAAAAATTTCTTTGACAATTTTCAAATTCATTTCTTTACAATATATTCAATTTTACGAAATTTTAATTATTCCTAAATTCTTCAATTAAATATATATTAGAAAATAAAAATTTAAAATAATATTAAAAAAATTCAATTAAACTTTTTCAAAAAAATTAATTTCAAAATTCAATTACATATTTCTAAAAATTGCAATTATTAGAAACTTCTCCAAAACTCAATTATTATCTAAAATTTTAACTGAAATTCATTTTTATGAAATGAAAATCAATTTTTATTAGAAAATTCTACAAGAATTTAATTTTTTAAATGCAAAAATAAATAATTTATTCAAGAATTGAATGTTTTTTAAAATTCAATTCCCATAAAGAATTTTATCAACAAATTTTGGAATAATTGAATTCTTTTGATAAATTTTAATAAAATTTTTAAGAATAATTACATTTTTGTGGAATTTGATTAAAATTGTATTCAAAATAATTGAAATTCTGCGATAAGTTTTTTTATTATTTATTAAAATAATTGAATTTCTAAGAAGAATTTTATTATTTATGAAAACACTTGAATTTCTGTAAAAGAATTGAATATCTTTTAAAATAATTGAATTATTGCAAAAAAATTTGTAAATCAATTTTTATTAGAAAACTCTACAAGAATTTAATTTTTTAAATACAAAAATAAACAATTTATTGAATAATTGAATGTTTCGCAAATTTGAATTCTCATATAAACAATTTTATCAACAAATTTTTAAACATTTGAATTCTTTTGACGAGTTTTCCAATTTATAAAAATAATTGAATTCCTATAACAAGAATTTTGTTATTTAGGAAAATAATTGAATTCTTTTGGAAACTTTTATTCAAATAGTAAATATTAAAAATCATTGAATTGAGGGAAATTTATGAAAACAATTGAAATTTTAACGAATTTTTTTTTAAATAATTAAAGATAATTGAATTTCTTAAAATAATTTTACTATTTTTTTAAATAATTGAATTCTTGTAATGAATATTGTTATTTATAAATAATAATTTAATTTTGCAAAGAATTTTAATAAAATTCCTGAAAATAATTGAATTTATGAGAAGGATTTTTGATATTTTTCAAGATAATTGAATTTTTTTGAAGAGTTGTGATAAAATTTTAGAAATAATAAAATACATATTAAAAAATTCAACTATAACTTCAACAGAATTGGAATTAAAATTCTTTAAGAAACTTCGTTCTACAGAATCGTTAGTTAAAAGTATGAAAAATTCAAATTTTCAAAGATTTTAATCTGAAACCTTTTCAAAATTCAATTATTTCTAAAAATTCCCACTATAATGCTTTTAATATTCAATTATTATTTTAAATTTTAACTAAAATTCATTTTTAAATAAATTTTTATCAGAAAATTCAACGAAAATTCAATTATTTAAATTCAAAAAAAGTAATTTATTGAATAATTGAATGTTTGTCATATTCGAATTCTCATAAAGAATTTTATTAACAAATTTTTAAATAATTGAATTCTTTTGACTAATTTTAATAAAATTTTTATGAATAATTAAATTTTTTCAGGAATTCGATTAAATTGTATTAAAAATAATTTAAATTCTGCAATGAGTTTTATTCATTCATGAAAATAATTGAATCTTTGCGTAGGATCTTATCAAAATTTTTATTAAATAATTGAATTCTATATTGGAAAATTTTATTAAAATAGTAGTAGATACAAAAAATCAGCAAATTGAGGAAAATTTTTTGACATTTTTGAAATTTTGCCTTTTACGGAGTTAAAACAGATTTACGGACCTTTACGGGATTTACGGACCAAGTTCGAGCCCCTTTGATTGTAGAGTACGTTATTTATAAATTGTAAACAATTAAATTGTTAATTAAATATATTAACGATTGGAATTGTTGAATTATAGTATGACGAGGGAGAAATACGAAGCGACCCATTGAAACTTCTAATTATAGAAGAAAAAGAGTTTGCGATATTCATTCAAATTGTCGTTATAATTAACAATGGATTCCGAGATGTCGTTGAAGTTCAAGCGGGTTCAATAGAACGACGGCACCGCGGGAAGATTTTCCTGGAAAAATGAATATTTGATATCGCGCGCTCGCGTCATTGTGAATAAAGTCTTATCGCGCAATGAGTGACGTAATAATTTCCGCCCCCCTAAACTCTTCAACCTCATACAGAAGAATACAGTGTCTGTCTAAAATAATGGTGAGCCTTGAACAATTAATCTCTTCTCGATTCATTTTACAAGTATATTGCTACAACGTCTATTATTGTTGATGCGATTAATCAAATCGTCTCATTTCAGACGCTTTATCGGCTCTAGACTTCTATTCATGTGCAAGTATAGTTTAAAAGCTTTTTATAAGCTCTTCTTTTTTTACTGTCGACGACGATACGGCTCGTGAAAATAGAATATTCAATTATTCATAGTTAACAATTAATGTTTCTTTTTTAATAAATTGTATTTTTGTCAACGAGAAATATTAAAAATTCTCTCAATTGAAGAGAAACTCGATCAAACAGTGCCAGGTCCACTGGATTTAATAGCTTTTAAACTGAAGCATGCGCATTGGGCACAGAGAGAAAAGGACGGAAATATATTTTTATCTTTTACTCTCTCATGTAGAAGATTATGATAATTATTTAGAATTCAACTCAGATGGTAGGTATTTTAGTATCTTTTTTGTTTGCTTCATAAACTATCAAATTATCATGAATTCAAAAATAAAACCTTTAATTTTTTATATTTCTGACAATAATTTTTAAAAAATCTCGCAAAAATTTCAATTCTTAATTCTTCTCCGCAATTCAATTATGTATTTTCTAAAACTTTAATCAAATTCTTGTCAAAATTTCAATTACTTTAAAATTTTTTTCTCAATTCAATGATTTACAATATCAATATCTAGGTACTATTTTAAAATAAAATTTTCCAAAAAAATTCAATTATTTACAATAAAATGTCATAAAATTCTACGCAAATATTTAATGATTTTCATGAATAATAAACATTTCAAAGAAATTCAATTATTCAAAAATATTTTTTATAAATTTCTTCGCAACAATTCCATTAATTTTCTTAAATACTAAAATTTTATTAAAATTCGTCAAATGAATTCAATTGTTTAACAATTTGTTAATAAAATTCTCTATGAGAATTCAATTTTAAGAAAAATTCAATATGCAAATGATTGCCGAAATTCAATTATGTACAAAAGTTTAAAAAATTCCTCGTACAAATTTCAATTAATTTCAAAAGAAAGAAAAATCTTTTTCAAAATTCAATTATTTTCAAAAACTTTAATAAAATTCTTTGTAAAATTTCAATTATTTTCAAAAAATTTCCTCAATTCAATGATTTTCAATATTTGCTATTTTAATAAAATTTTCCAAAAGAAATCAATTATTATCTATATTAATAAAATCAGACTTTTGTCTGTATATTGCTCTAAGCTTGAAAATTTTTATATATTTTTTCGTTTTGAGACATTAGAAATCGAAAAATGTAAAAAAAAAAAAATTCTGTCTGTCCGTATGGAAAACTATCCTTAGCTAACTTTTTCAGATAAATACAACCCATTTCTACAATAAAATTTTTAAAAAAGACGTATTTTGAAATTTTTTTTCGTTTTTTCAGATCAACTTTTTTCTACAAAAATTAGTGATTCTTAATTTTTAAGCAAGCTTTTCAGGAAAAGTCAGTAAAATTTTTTATTTAAAGACCAGTATGTAAAATAAAAAATTTCCTACAATAGACAAAAATATTGGTATTGATATTTTCTGATTAATTAATTAATTTGTATTTTTAGTAATTCTAATTTCAATTTTATCATAAAAATAGAAAAAATTAGGAATTTTAAATCTAAAATTTAAAAGTTCAAATATTTTTATACCTATATAGAAATGAAAATATTGATATCTAATAATCATTTTCATTCTACTTTCTCAGTAGCCCGTAATATTCCAGTAACATTGGCAACATTAAATAAGTAAAGTGTTTTTGAAGAGCACAAAAATAATGAAGCTAAATGCCATAAAAAAGAAGAAAAAATGTTGAATTTTAAGAAATTCGGTTTTTTGAATTTTTGAATATTTTTGAAAATTTTAGATTTTTTACCAAAGGGTGGAGATAATTAAATAAGTAAAGTGTTATTGAAGAGCACAAAAATAGTGAAGCTAAATGCGATCTAAAACAAGAAAAAATGTTGAAATTTAAGAAATTCGGTTTTTTGAATTTTTGAATATTTTTGAAAATTTTAGATTTTTTACCAAAGGGTTGAGATTTTTAAATAAGTAAAGTATTTTTGAAGAGCACAAAAATATTAGAGCTAAATGCCATAAAAAAGAAAAAAAAATGTTAAATTTTTAGATATTCGGTTTTTTGAATTTTTGAATATTTTTGAAAATTTTAGATTTTTTACCAAAGGGTGGAAATTTTCAAATAAGTAAAGTATTTTTGAAGAGCACAAAAATATTGAAGCTAAATGCCATAAAAAAGAAGAAAAAATGTTGAATTTTAAGAAATTCGGTTTTTTGAATTTTTGAATATTTTTGAAAATTTTAGATTTTTTACCAAAGGGTGGAGACAAAAAAATGGGTAAAGTGTTTTTTAAGAGCACAAAAATAATGAAGCTAAATGCCATAAAAAAGAAGAAAAAATGTTGAATTTTAAGAAATTCGGTGTTTCGAATTTTTGATAATTTTGAATAATTTTTGATTTTTTACCAAAGAGTAGAGATTTTTAAGTAGGTAAAGTATTTTTGAAGAGCACAAAAATAATGAAGCTAAATGCCATAAAAAAGAAGAAAAAATGTTGAATTTTAAAAAATTCGGTTTTTCGAATTTTTGATAATTTTTAATAATTTTTGATTTTTTACCAAAGAGTAGAGATAATTAAATAAGTAAAGTGTTTTTGAAGAGCACAAAAATAGTGAAGCTAAATGCGATCTAAAACAAGAAAAAATGTTGAAATTTAAGAAATTCGGTTTTTTGAATTTTTGAATATTTTTGAAAATTTTAGATTTTTTACCAAAGGGTGGAGACAGAAAAATGGGTAAAGTGTTTTTTAAGAGCACAAAAATAATGAAGCTAAATGCCATAAAAAAGAAGAAAAAATGTTGAATTTTAAGAAATTTGGTTTTTTGAATTTTTGATAATTTTGAATAATTTTTGATTTTTTACCAAAGAGTAGAGATTTTTAAGTAGGTAAAGTATTTTTGAAGAGCACAAAAATATTGAAGCTAAATGCCATAAAAAAGAAGAAAAAATGTTGAATTTTAAGAAATTCGGTTTTTCGAATTTTTGATAATTTTTAATAATTTTTGATTTTTTACCAAAGAGTAGAGATAATTAAATAAGTAAAGTGTTTTTGAAGAGCACAAAAATAGTGAAGCTAAATGCGATCTAAAACAAGAAAAAATGTTGAAATTTAAGAAATTCGGTTTTTTGAATTTTTGAATATTTTTGAAAATTTTAGATTTTTTACCAAAGGGTTGAGATTTTTAAATAAGTAAAGTATTTTTGAAGAGCACAAAAATATTAGAGCTAAATGCCATAAAAAAGAAAAAAAAATGTTAAATTTTTAGATATTCGGTTTTTTGAATTTTTGAATATTTTTGAAAATTTTAGATTTTTTACCAAAGGGTGGAAATTTTCAAATAAGTAAAGTATTTTTGAAGAGCACAAAAATATTGAAGCTAAATGCCATAAAAAAGAAGAAAAAATGTTGAATTTTAAGAAATTCGGTTTTTTGAATTTTTGAATATTTTTGAAAATTTTAGATTTTTTACCAAAGGGTGGAGACAAAAAAATGGGTAAAGTGTTTTTTAAGAGCACAAAAATAATGAAGCTAAATGCCATAAAAAAGAAGAAAAAATGTTGAATTTTAAGAAATTCGGTGTTTCGAATTTTTGATAATTTTGAATAATTTTTGATTTTTTACCAAAGAGTAGAGATTTTTAAGTAGGTAAAGTATTTTTGAAGAGCACAAAAATAATGAAGCTAAATGCCATAAAAAAGAAGAAAAAATGTTGAATTTTAAAAAATTCGGTTTTTCGAATTTTTGATAATTTTTAATAATTTTTGATTTTTTACCAAAGAGTAGAGATAATTAAATAAGTAAAGTGTTTTTGAAGAGCACAAAAATAGTGAAGCTAAATGCGATCTAAAACAAGAAAAAATGTTGAAATTTAAGAAATTCGGTTTTTTGAATTTTTGAATATTTTTGAAAATTTTAGATTTTTTACCAAAGGGTGGAGACAGAAAAATGGGTAAAGTGTTTTTTAAGAGCACAAAAATAATGAAGCTAAATGCCATAAAAAAGAAGAAAAAATGTTGAATTTTAAGAAATTTGGTTTTTTGAATTTTTGATAATTTTGAATAATTTTTGATTTTTTACCAAAGAGTAGAGATTTTTAAGTAGGTAAAGTATTTTTGAAGAGCACAAAAATATTGAAGCTAAATGCCATAAAAAAGAAGAAAAAATGTTGAATTTTAAGAAATTCGGTTTTTCGAATTTTTGATAATTTTTAATAATTTTTGATTTTTTACCAAAGAGTAGAGATAATTAAATAAGTAAAGTGTTTTTGAAGAGCACAAAAATAGTGAAGCTAAATGCGATCTAAAACAAGAAAAAATGTTGAAATTTAAGAAATTCGGTTTTTTAAATTTTTGAATATTTTTGAAAATTTTAGATTTTTTACCAAAGGGTTGAGATTTTTAAATAAGTAAAGTATTTTTGAAGAGCACAAAAATATTAGAGCTAACTGCCATAAAAAAGAAGAAAAAATGTTAAATTTTAAGAAATTCGGTTTTTTGAATTTTTGAATATTTTTGAAAATTTTAGATTTTTTACCAAAGGGTGGAAATTTTTGATGAAGTAAAGTATTTGTGAAGAGCACAAAAATATTGAAGCTAAATGCCATAAAAAAGAAGAAAAAATGTTGAATTTTAAGAAATTCGAATTTTTGATAATGTTTAATAATTTTTGATTTTTTACCAAAGAATGGAGACTATTAAATAAGTAATATTTTCCTACCGAAATAGCTAATGGTAACTAATTATTATTTTTTTCCGGTCAAATTAAATTCCCGGCTATTTCCTGATTTTCCAGATTGGTAGAAACACTGTTAAATATTATACCTAATATTTTTATAAGTTGTTAAATTTAAAAAATGTTTAAATTCGAAAATTTTGAAAATCCTAATTTTTAAAAAGTCAGAGAAAAACTAAATCAAAATTTTGTGGCAACCCTGTTCTTTCAAATGAAATTTTTATTCATCTAACAAATATTAAATATTAAATTTGATTGTCTTCATATTCCTGACCGAGATATTTTCAATAATGCTATAAAGGCGGTTGAAGCAATCAAAATTTTATATCACACTAAAATTTGATTGAGACAACGCGAAAAACGTTTTGTAGTGCACATATGCGAACCAAATGTTTTGTTATCAAAGAGAGATACTTTAATTTGAACACTTTAGAACTTTTTAAAATATTTTAAACTGTTTAAGTTTCTGATTTTAATTTTTAATTTTTAAGTGTTCAAGTTCATTCTCTAAATTTCAATTTCTTCTACTAATAAAATATAGTGCGGATTCGGTTATCAATATTAAAATTCGAAGCTTCTGGTATTTTTTTCTTTTCCGTCTCCTTTTTTCGAAACTTTGTCACCGATACACTTTGAGTGTCTTTGTCAACTCAACCCTCACCCTTTTTCGTGTTCTGTACCCTTCGTCGACGAAACCAAAGACTGTTAACGTTAACACATTCCTCCATCCACTTGTCGACGTCAAACTTTATTTAAAAATCTTGAGAAGACATGTAGAAGTTTGAATTTTAATATTGGAAAACTCTCATGTGTGTCGACTTTTGAATTTTTTCCCAATTTAAAAGATTTTTCTTCAAAAGAGCGATCGAAGATATTTTTTTTTAAATAAGAATCATAGTTACTGTATTATTTTTATAAATTTATTTTTTTTAGTAGTAAAAAATATTATTTCCTAAAGATATTAAAATAACTCGCAGGATTAATTTAATTGTTTCTCCTCGAATCAGCTTACAAGGATCTTTGACTAACAAACCCTTGTCTTGTGCCCTTGACTGGGAGGAAATTCCACAGCGGATAATTCGCTTTGATCATCAAAGATCAGCCTCGCTTTATCATCAGCGCTAACTTGCATAGTCAATTATCACGCAAAAAAGTGCATAACTTCTTCCCTTCTAAGCAGATATATTCATTTGATAACAGAAAACTTGTAAAAATTTTAATCCACGAGAAAATAGTTAATTGTTTTCCATTTAACATTTTTTAAATTGCACACAGAAATGAAATGAGGGATACAAAAAATAAGAAGAAGCCTAACGAAATGTGTTGTAGAATTTAGCATACTGGATGGAAGAAAAAAGACAGAAGCCATTTGAAAAAAAAGAAAATAGACACAAGTAATATCCGACTTAATGTTGGCTCTTATGGTCTCTCGGAGGTAGATAGACGGCAATTACCAAGTACAAACGAGAATAAAATGGAAATGGTTGAACACTGAACGAGGTTATACTTGTAACTTGGGCGGCGTCTGCAAGAGGATCCAAGAGTGTAGTACGAATTCCACAGCTCAAATCTGAATGAGTTTCGCAGCTGCTGCATTCCTCTGTTTCTATACACTCACCGCGAATTACTTGTCTTTTCATTATATTGCACCCTAACCATCGATACCTATCAGCCCTCTTCGATTTCAATTTTAAATATCGAATTATTGCCAACGATAATAAATTTATTGTCACAAACTTTTACTAATCGGCAAAATATGACAATTACAGACTTTGCACTCGATAATTAATTTCAAAAAAGTAGCTTTCAAACTAAAAAAAAGAAGTAAAAGAACAGCTAACGAAAAATTAAACTTGACGACCAAAAATATTCGTATCAGGCACTTCACAAAACTGCGACAAAAATTCCATTCCATATTTTTTAAATAATATTGATTTCTTTCGACTAATTTTATGGAAATTCTATAGTCAAAATTTTGCAAAGAATTCTATTAAAATTTTTGACAATAATTCAACGTCTGTGTACGGTGTTTTATTAATTATTTTGAAAATAATTAAATTCCTGTGAAAAATTCTAATATTTTTTTAAATAATTGAATTTTTCCAAAGAATTTAAAAAATGTTTTTTTTTAAATAATTGATTTTTCCCAGGAATTGAAATTTATGAAATAAATTAAATAGTTGCAAAGAATTTGATTAAAATTTTCCAAAATTATTGAATTCCTGAGAAGAATTTTATTATTTATGAAAATAATTGAATTTTGGATGAATTCTATTAATCTTTTTTAAATAATTGAATTCTTTTGCTTTTTATGAAAATACTAGATATTGAAAATAATTGAATTTCGAATATTTTCTGAAAGTATATAATTGAATAGTTTTAAAGAATTTGATTACAATTTTTAAAAATAGTTTTTTGATTTAAAAAAAAAGTAGTAAATAGAAAGTTTTAGTAGATGAGTGCGAAGCCTGCCATTATTATTGAGAAATTACTATACACAACGATAGATATAATAAAATCTGTGAGTAAAGTACAAAGCACCAAATTCAACAATGATTTCATCTATTTTATTTCCTCTGGTATAATTAAATTAAACACACAACTGATATGAAAAAGATTTTTCGTTTAACACCTGGAAAGAGAAAGGCACTTAAATTTTTAAATATTTCGATATATTTTATATACCAAAACGAGTCCAAACAGTTTCTCGAGTTGATTCTATATTATAATACAAATCAATAAATATATGTATTGACTTTCACTTCGAAAAGTCTAACGACTCGTTCAATGTTCATTTATAATTTAATAATATATATATAGTATACATATAATTGAGTGCGTCTTAGAAAGCAAACATTCTTATCTCTCACATCTGCATAAAATGTCGCACATTAAAAATAGAGCTCTAAACTCTTATCGAATGATTTTCTCGTTGTCATTAACATTTTCTAAAGTAATGTTAATGCTCCTTGTTTTAATCTTTTCTCGTTTTATTTCAATATAATGAGAAACCAGTGGTTCAGGACGTTCGTTCGTTCGGTTCTTAGTTGTACAAAAACAGCTTTCAACATTAATATATATTTTAATATTAAAAATGACAAACATCGATTTCAAATCTAACGAAAGTTGCACTATTAATTAACGATATTTATATATTAATCGAATTTATGTCAATCGATATTGACAAATAATTAGAAAACTTTTTCCTTTTAAAAACTTTCTGTTCATTTCAATTAACGAATCGTGAAACAGTCGCATATAATTTTATTGTCGATATGAAAAGATTTTGTAAAAAATTCAACTATAGTAAAAAAGTAACGACGGATCTATGGTAGCATAGCAAAAATGTTATCAAGAATGAACGTTGAAAAATATTCCAATATTTTTTCAATTATTAAAGATCTACTCAAACGCACCCAGGCGAGAACTGACGCTGGATTCAGGCTTTACGGAACCTTCGTTGAGGCTTGGTCAACATTGATCAAGCCTTGGTGAGACGGCGGAACGAAGGTTGCTTCTAGCTATAATGTAACACTTATTTAAGACTGACGCTCCAGTCTTTGTTGTAGATTGGCGTTCAATGTTCAATCAATGCTGCGGAACCCTAATGCAGGACTGAAACAAGGCTGCTTCCACTGTTCCCAAATTTACGCGTCTCTCGCGCTCATTCAATATAATATGGATATATGAATTGTATATAATAATAATAATAATAATAGTAATAATTATAATTATAATAGTAATGAATATTATTGTTATTATTTTTATTCATATTATATGCGTTTGTTAATTTAATGGCATTAAGTTACTATTATAATAATTATATTATTATCATATAAATAATATATTACTAACAATAAATGTCATTTGAAATAGTAATATTAAAAAAATAATTTTAGTAAAAGAAAACTATTTTTCTGTTAATCGGTACATTTTTTTCTCGATTTTTCAGCAGACTTTTTAATATTATTTACAAACATATTCACATTTTTTATTCACAACACAACACACAATTTTATTATTAGATATAACGCTTAAAACAAAGAATGAAAAATATTCGCTCGCATGTGGGATCGAACTCACGCACCCCGCCCCTAACGCATACCGGAAGTCCTAAACGCACGCATTTAAACCGCTCGGCCACAGAAGGCTGGAAGGCACCTCGGCTAATCTACTATTTCAATGCCAGCGCCGTATATTCCGTATATACGGCGCGTCACTCAATATTTGTTCAGCATGGGACACCAATGTTCGTCCCATGCTCGATTCAAGACTCGGTCAATCTTGATACAATATTCACTTTCTTTATTACCGTGTGCACTGAACAATATTAAATATCAATATTTATAAATTATTTATTATTAAAATATTTTTTATGATAATTATATAAGTTAAATTATATATATTATTTTTTTTCTTGTACAGTGTCAAATTATTATTTCAAAGTTTAAGAGTTTCGTTTATCTGAAAAATTATTAGTGAAAAAAATGTTCATTAGGTAGTAATAAATATTTATGCTTAGTAGTTTTACACTAGGATTAACTGTTTAGTAAATATTATCAAAAAACTATTTTTTGTCAAACGCGCGCGACTAAACACAAATAACCTTGAAACTCCAGCATTACCAACTTAACACATACGTTAAACTCTTGAGTTGGCAATGCTAAAGTCTCAAGGTTATTTGTGTTTAATCGCACGCGTTTGACAAAAAATAGTTTTTTATCCCACATGCACAAAAATGGCGCTTTTAGATAGCTGACGACAGGGAGTAAAGTCACTCATTTGTTCGACCATATGAAAATGGCGTCCATTTTCTCCCAAGAGGCAAACATAACAGCTGATCCCATGCGTTATTTTTGCCCTTGGGAGAAAACGGCCGCCACTTTCATATAAGTCGAACAAGTGAATGACTTTTACTCCCTGTCGTCTGCTATCTGAAATCGACACTTTTGTGCATTAGGAATAAAAAATATCGTAAGTAACACGGGAATAAAGGCAGCCAATTTGTTTACGGTGATTTTTGTGACACTCGTTTCGGTCTCGGGGCGCCTACGGCGCCCTCGACTTCCACTCGTGTCACAAAAATCACCGTAAACAAATGGCTGCCTTTATGCCCTTGTTGCTTAATAATATAGTATTTTGATAATACATATTTACTAAACAGTTAATCCTAGTGTAAAACTACTAGGCATAAATATTTATTACACCCTACACGGAGAAACTTTTAATACCACTAATTCTTAAAACTGGTGAGACATTTTAGTATGTTAGGTTAGATTCAAGGGAAAAACGACATAGGTTATAGAAATTGCTATTGAGACTATCAAAAACACTCATTCAGTATATATTTTACAGTTCTTCATAAGGAAACTAACGAAAATTAGTATGTTGTTTTAGAAAGAAAATAATAATTTTTGCAAAGTTGGGAAAGCCATGAATTAAAAAGAAACACAACAAATTAATTGTCTATAGATACTCATAGAGACGATAGTGATACTTGGATCTGATGGTAGATGGCATTAGTGAATGTCACTGTAACTGTAGGTAAATATATTTAACACGACGTAAGAACCTAACCTATATTAATAACGCACACACGCACACGCAAGTAAAGACACGACGATTGGTCACGGAAACCGAAAGATCGCACGATTCGTTAGAAGTACACAGCTGAATCGTCCTTATATATTAAACGAGTGGAAAAATATGTACCTTCGAGAGAGAGCATTTTTTTAAATAACTTTCTAATCAAATTATGTAAATAAGTAAAAGTCGTGGAAAAAATTATGTTATATTGAGGAACAGTTCTTGAATTTAATTTGGCATGAGGAGACATTCACGTTTATTAATAAAAGGTTTTTTCTTTCATACACGTGTGAATTTCAACTTCTTCTTCTTTAGAATTTCAACTTCGAAAACATTAGGGTTAGTTCGCGACGTCAGGTGATGGACTCGGTGATGCTCGGGCGAAATCGGTTAAGTCCGCCCGCAGTCCTTCCAAAATTGGTATGTTACGTTAGAATGTCTGTTATATATTCTATCTATATGTGGAAAAAAGGTTAGAATTACCGTATTATTTCACAAACAAAAACTAGCATTTTATTCTTTTCTAAAGAAAAATAAGACTATTTCTAATGCAGATAGTAATTTTTGTACACCGAAGGTTGCTTAATATATAATGAACTTATCATATTTTCGTATTAATGTTGAAATTATTAGCACAACGCACGAAAAATCCTCACATTCTAACGTACTTTTAGAATAAACATAACCAAATATATTTAATATTATAAGAAAAAGTTTCTCCGTGTAATGAACATTTTTTTCACTAAATATTTTTCAGACAAACGAAACTCTTGAACTTTGAAAACAATTATTTGACACTGTGCAAGAAAAAAATAATAATGTATAATTTAACTTTATTTATATAAATCTTATATAATTAATAATAATAATAATAATAATAATAATAATAATAATAATAATAATAATAATAATAATCATTATTATTAATAAGTTAATAATTAATATAAATATTATACACTAAATAAATATTAATATTTATTTACCAATTGATATCTTGATAATAATAATTAATAATAATTTTTAAATAGTATACAAAATTATCATAAAAAATATTTTAATATTAATTAATTTATAAATATTTATATTTAATATTTTTAAGTGCACACGTCATTAAATAAACTGTCAAGATTGATTCAGGCTTGAATAAAGATCAGATGTTTGAGCTTCAATCACGAAGATTGACCGAGTCTTGAATCGAGCATGGAACGAACATTGGTGTCCAATGCTGAATCAACATTGAGTGACAGTGGTATAAAGACTGCTTCAACACTGGGTTACCCAGGCTGGGCGTTCAAGGCTCAATAAATCTTCAATCCATCGTCAGCATTGGTCTTTCGCGCCTGGGCAATGTTTTTGCCGAACATTGTAAAAAATATGTATAAAGATTTATTTGGTAATTTTAAATTTTAATATAGGACTGGGTCCTTTGTTTTTCGTAGAGCTTCAATTAAAAAGGAAAAGCTCTTTAATGTAGTCCAAGCAACAATTCAAATATTTAATGTGTTTGAGTATTTATAAGTACAAAAGAAAAACAAATTTTCCCTGCACAACCTAAATTTTGCATTTGACCTACTTTATAGAATCGATCTATCATATTTCTAGATACTACAATATAACAAACTCCAGTGGAAATTTTCTTTTCAGAAAATATTGATTTACAGAAATATTGTCACAGCAACGAGAAATGTGAAACACAAACAATTTGGCGATAGTTATCATACAAATCGCCAACAACAAATTTTTATGACAACGAAATATTGACATCTTGATTATCCTAAATTGAAAACAAGTTTTATGGCATAATATTGGAGAACTTTGTAAAATATTTAAAAGCGATTGGTAGTGCAAAAAGCAGAACAGATTCAATTCAATAAACATTGCAGGAAGACGTAAAAGCATTGTACAACAAAATGGTGCAATTATTTCTAAAAACAAGATTCATTTTACTGTGTTTATTGCAGTTAATGTGCAAACATCCATTAAGTGCTCTAAATTCTGTTTCTAATGGAGAGAGTTTAAAAATCAAACAAATGAACGATCTTGTAGAGTACAACACTCAGAAGGGTGCTAAGCATCAGGTAGTGATTCTCACTGACCAGGAAAACATGAATCAATTGCTCAAAATTAATGACTTTGTTAGAAAGATTAATTGGCATGTGCCAACGCTCTTCATGACAGTCTACGAAGCAGAAAATTCGATCGCAATTCAAAGACACATTGGCCAGAAACCTAGAGAAACGACATTGTTTATCATCATTACTTTCTCGAATGCTGCAAATTTGACTTCAAACCTAGAAGCACAATTTGCACTCTTATCAAAACTGTCTCATCAGTACACGAGACCAAAATGCCTCATTGTCCACTTCTCTGAATCAAATTTTCAAGAAATTTTTGAGTCAAGTTATAAGACCTTCTTGTCACTGTTATGGAATAGAAAATTTGTGGACGTTACTCTACTTCGTTTAGAAGATGTCCAACCGAACGTAACCAACGGATTAAAAATTGCAAAACGATTACAACTGTCTTCTCTTCATCAGTTTAACGCTTTTAGTGGAATTTACTCCTCCAGCAATAATCGGACAATCTCTTCCTGGTTTCCGGACAAAGAATCTAACCTTCACAAGAAAATAATAAGAATTGTCTATAGTAATACTTATGAAACTGCAAAGTTTAAACAGGTTCATAATACAATGGCAATGTGTCTGAATAACAAAATACGATATGTAAAAATGAATAAGTCAATCAGCATTTCCATAGATCATTATAAAGGTAATTTATTTTTACAAGGCCTACAGTATTATCACACACAAGGTCAAAGAAATCGGCATTTCAGTCGTCTTATTTTTTTGGAACCTATAAAAATCGTAGTTCCAAAAATATCCATTCCTTTCACAGTGAACGTTATAAGTTGGAATGTGTTAATTGCAGTTGTCGGTAATCTATTACTTATCATAATCCTTCGTATTCTTCTTCTACTTCTAAAATTCGACAAAACCTCTTGGCAACTTCTCGATATCGGAGGTATCGTTCTGGGAATGGGACTGCAAAAAGTTCCCAAAATTCTTCGAGAAAGACTCGTTTTATGCTGTTTGTTACTAATATGCATAATCTACTCCGGATTGTTCCATTCAATGATAACAAGCATGGAATTAGAACAAAAAGCATATCGAGAAATTAAATCACTGGAAGATCTTGCTGCAACCACTTTACCTCTCTATACGTTTGTCTCCACTTTTTCAGATAACAGCAATAATGAACCGAAATACATCCAACGATTGATTAATAAAACGACAATAATTTCGTCTATTTCTCAATTGAACGAATGCAATAAACAATTACTAACTTACAGAAATGTATCATGTGCAATTGGATCAAATTCGTTTATTATATGGAGAGATTTCTTCAAAAGCAGATATAATAAAGTGGATATGAGAGTTATTGACGAAACTCTTTCCTACAGAGGTGCAGCATATAAAGCTATGCCAGGATTTGTATTAATGGACAATTTCAACAAGAAACTGCTCCAATTTGTCGAAGTTGGCTTAATGTCAAAGTGGAATATTTACTACTCTCAATTTCCAGCTAATTTAAAAGACGAATCAATGGAGGAGAGTCATTCAAAGGAATTTCTGCTACGAGTACTAGTATTTTTGATAGTTGGTTACTTACTAGCAATCGCAGCATTCATCGGCGAAATTCTATACTACTATGTTTTTCGAAGGATATCAAATTGAGATGAATGTACAGAGCAGTTAGGTGCTCCTAAATTCATAACGTAGCTTATGGATGACCCCTAACAAACGAAATTTCTTTTTTTGACGAAAGTGAGTAAAGATGTATGTTCGTATCTTATTATTTTGTAAATAAAATGTTTGTTCATCTTGTCATTGTATAATTAATAAATAAATAAATAGCTTTATTTTCTAAACAGATTGAAAATAACCCTAATTTCTTAAATACTGGCCTCTATTTTTTTGCGGTTACCATTTGGGGTACCGTTTGAAAGAAAAGGGGCAAAGAGGAATCGGTAGCAGAATAATAAGACTTTGGGAAGGGGAAGGAGGCCACGTGCACTGCTTGTGTATTATTCTCGCCTCAAGTGGATCCAACAAACACGAGCCTCTCTCTCTCTTGATTCTCCTTTTAAACCAAAGCTTGTCTCTTTCTTGCAACTAGAAACCATGACTTTATTCTCGGTACGCGTGGTGCACATATAAAATTAATTAAAGTCGGCGGATTGGGGGGAGGTTTCATTGTACATACCTCTCTCTGTGGTCGCTGAAGAAGAGGGTGTCGATGTATATAAGCAAGAGGCAAGGGTATTGTAATAAGTTTTTTTTTCTTCCCAACCCCTCACTCCTTGTAGGCCTTCGTATATTCATGCAGTGCAATCGCCTTGTTTCATTCCAGCATATTCTCATTCTCATCCTCTACTTAACTCTCCCCCTTCCGCTCACGCAGACCGCGTGGCCGCTCAAGTACCAGCAAACCTTGCCTTGTTAAGAATAAATCACCACCACCTATAGTCGCCGCCACCGCCGCAGCGCTCGACTCCAACCACGGAAACGAGATTCTTCATTTAATTGTAAGCAAATTAACGCGAGAGAGTAGCAAATTGTCTCGCCCAGAATTCCGGAGGGATGATAAGGCACTTGAGAAAAGTAAGGGAAAAATTGTTAATTTTCATCTTCAATAACGTCGAGGCAAGTTTAATTATCAGCGCCAATATTTACCTAACATCCATACGGAACTGACGCAATAAATATATATTTCTCTTAATGTTTTTAATCTTAGTTTAAGAATTATAATTTTAAATAACATTCCTCTTGGAAGGAAATCTTTTTGTGAACAATGTTGCAAAAAAAAGCTTGAAAGGAAGTCCACTTGAAACTCAATTTTTGTCGCGATGGTCATGGAGGGTTCACTACAGAAGTATACGCAGTAAATGTTTTATATGCAACGTCCGGTATACATATGAAAACAAGGGAAGATAGAAGGATAGAATAACGGATCAAGCATAGGATAAACAGTGGCGTGCGGTTGTGAAAAGGAAACGGCGAATGGGAGAAATCGATAAAAATGCAGTGCCCATTGAAAGTACAATGGACCTCAGATTCTCTCTCGTGTGCCCTCGACAATGAGGACTCCTGGATTCAGTTAACAGCCTTCGTAACGCGAACAATGCCACCGCTAGATAAGAAAAAGACTCGAACCTATTGTCCGTGGGCCCTCTCTTCTCGTCTCTTGCATCTCATATCAGAAAGGAAGAATGGAACTTGACCGATTATAACATTGTTCAAATGACTTAAACGATTCTTCTTCGCGACTTACAAAATAGAATCCCTGATCTTTTATTCAAACAATAATCACATTCTTCACCGACCCTATAACAATAGCACACATCCGGCACTGTCTTCAATTATTTCTCAATAAGTTAAATAAATTATTATTTCTTTCTACCTTTAGATAAACAATACTTGACAAGTTAATCCAACTGTTGAAAAATATCAAAGTCAAAAATTCACAAAAAAAATCTAAGAATTAATACATTAGACGCAATTTATCGGTTAAACAGAAAACACTACTTTCGAGAGAAAATAAACACTGACCCGAGATTTTTTATTTGAGTATATAGAAGAAATTATATCCAAAAGACTGCATTCTCGGAAGTTTTCAGTTTTTCACAAGCTCAAAGAAAGTTAATCGCTGTTGAGAAGCAATCAACAAATGAGCTATACATCTGGTTAACGGAAATAAAAGACGAACGAAATTTAAAAAGCAAAGCGGAATTATACTGATACACTACCGGTTAGTGCAATAACTATACAGTATAATTATAATTGAGCCAAAGAGAGGAAGGGTCGAGTTATTATTTTTCTTCATCTTGGCGGGACGCTAACGATCCTTGAGACAATGATACGAACAGTGTGTTAATGAGAAAAGTAATTATGCGCGAGTTTTTCTCGGACGCGGGGGAAACCTTATAATGTAAGTGCGAGACCCAACTCTCTGAACCTCTCCTTAAGTCCACGATGCGTAAGAAGTTCGTCTAACGATGTACTTTCTCCACGTACACACAATCTATGTAATTATTCGGATTTATTTACACTTGTTTCGTGGCTAAAACCTTCAGTCACAACTTTTATTTCTGATATATTCCAGGGCGCTTAATCCGAATGGTTAAAGAATCATTCCAAGTTGGTGGGAATCAAATAATCGGCGAAAGTCCTCCCTAGCGTGACAATTACTGAACGTGACCCGAAGTCGTGACTGCCATACAGAATCTTTTATCTTTTTGTATATTATTCCGAAAATATCAACCAATTTAATTTTTTTTGTTGAAAGGTTCCTATCACAGGTGATGTATAATCAAGAAGTTAAATAAAGTAGACAGTTAATTAAACACAAAATAATATTTATATTCCGTGAAATGAGAAAATATGAGTACATTCACAGAGAATATTTGTAACCGTTCGCGTCTGTAGTCAGGCAAAGACTAACGTACTTTAGATTATTTATTACTTTTCATACCTAAGTTTTGTACCCAAAAGTTTGTTACTTTTCCAAATTTCTACTAATATTTCTGAAAACATTGTTGCACTTCCAAGAATTTTTTACTTTCGGGGTATAAAGTGGTTTGAACTAAATGCTGAGAAATGTCGTCAATTAGAAGGATATAGTCTCTCGAGCATTTTAGAAATTTCGTTGAATGTGAAAGAAGAAAGTACAAGGAGACGAGAGGAGATACAGAAAGATGACGAGAGAAGGGAGCAATTTGAGTATCAGTCGGTTGGTTTAACGAGGTTAGTTGCAATTACATGCATTAGTACGAGACGAGGGTGGAGGACCCTGATGGCCTCGGCAATATACCCTGCGCAGATTTACGACTCGTGGAATCAAGAATCAAGAAGAGTGAAATTTCAAAGATAGGGTCATGCACTAAAGCGGAGAGACGATATAGGTGAGCCTGACAAAAACCAACATTTGCTTTGCAAAATAATAACTTTCATCTATTAGTTTTTTTTCAAAGCAAAACTTTATTTTTATCTCGTCTTGCGTTATAACGATTATGAGACACAAGAAACAATTAAAAAAAAATAGAACCATGCTCTGAAGATGATAAACAGGAATACAAAATATGAATATCCGCGTGCAGACGAGGCATGAGATAGAACAACGATGCGGAGTTGGAGAGAGAAGGGTTGGAGGAAACGGGAAAGAGAATCAGTTCACGCGTCAATTATTATCATGACACACAGTTGGTCGTGCTTTTTAACAGTTGCAGTCGCGAGAAGTGCGATGTGCACCGTTAACGTTGGGCGTATATGCGCGCATGAATGCTTTACGATCAAACGATAAACATCGTGATAATTCTTTGATCGCTTGAAAAAGCTCACCGTTCCTACCCTCGAGAATGCGATGCTCACCGACTGATGCGACTCTCTTGGAGTAAAAAAAATTCCAACACACGTTCATTTAGCCTGTTAACCAACAACCCCGACCGACCTGAAACTCGAGGAAAATTCTTTTTTCAAAACTCACCTCGGAATTCGGTGCTTCTTTTACGATTTCGTTTTCCAACACTCTTCTTGACTACAGAGATATTTTCATTATGGGAAAACGAAATCACATGTGGACTAATGGGCTAATAACTGAAACAGCATGCATATCATTCGAGATAGAATTGCTTTGAGGCTTCTGCTTTGAACGTGTAATTTCGCAACATGGATGACGAAATGGAGGATCGCCGGGTATTATTGACGTATTCGTCCGGCGTACAATATGAGCCTTCGGGGGGTGAGAGGGCGACACGAAGTATCTTTTTATTGATATAGCCGGACGGTGATTATACTTGGTGATCATATCGTTCGCATATTGACAAACAGAGAACACAGAGGAATCATCTGCGTTTCCCCATTGCCTCGATATGTCCTGTTTCGGCCTGTGTGCATACATTCGCCCCATTCCACAGAGCCTGGCGGCATCAGCGTACATTCTGCGCCCGTTTCTCTTGCACCAGTGCACACACAGCCCGCCCACTCACCAACCCACAATACACCGCTAATTCCCATAAAGCACCGACCGATACGCAAATGGACAAACGGACGAGCCGCACACAAACAACATCCATGTCCAACCCCTTTATCTGTTCCGCGGAACGTCCCACCTTTATGTTGCCCCGATCTATAGATGACGTGTATATAATAACAACGGTGCGCGCTTGGTCAACCCAAAATGTATGCTCACAGTCGCTGATCCGTGTATACAGACCGATTTCACTGCACCTGCAAACTATACGACTAAATCGAACAACCATCCCCCGCATTCATTCTTCTATGAGATTATTTTTCGAATTCACAAAATCCATTCAATAGATTATCTATACACAGTTTGTTTCACTTTTTCCTTTGTATCTATATATTCGGCATGCAGCACCTTTATCGCGGGTGGAATGCTTTCTACTTTGCCAGGCGATACCAACTTGATTACTTTGTACTTTTCCACAAAATTCCTAATTTTCAATTCCAAGCCTTTTGCAGGTTTTCTGGGTCAAATTTCTGTTCGGATTTTTAACCAAACTGATACTTGGTAGTCTACTAATCCAATCAGTGAACATACTGGTAGCAGAAGAAAAACCAAAATAACTGATTAATTAGTTCAACGTTGACATAAATTATCCAGTAAAATAAAAGCATTTAAATTTTATTAAGAAGAATGGTGGTCCTACTTAACATAACATCAAAACTAAAAAATGATTTTTTATGCAAACCGAAATATTATTATAAAAGTTAATTCCAAAAATGATTAAATAGTTACAAACACAATTTTTCTAAGGATTTATCAAATCGAGAAAAAAAAACATATCAAAAGTGTTGCGAAGCAACGTTTTTTTGTCTCAATTTGATATTCTTAGAAAAATTGTGAAGTCAAATAAAATTAGGGTGTTCATGCTGTACTTATGTTGGTGCATAAGGCGTTTGGATTGTCTGACCCAACCGGCAATATCTACTTTGTTACTCTGAAAAAGTTCAGACGCAGACGGTGGTTTCCAAAATATTTCGGAAAAATCCTGTCATTTTCCCGGAAACCAAATTTTTTTCAGAATATTTTCATTTCTCATGATTCACTTCACGTATCAATATTTAGTTATAACATTTTTTTCCTTTTACTTTAACAAAAGAATTAAATACAATTTTTTTTAACGATATCGCAAATTGTGACAGAAAACGAATCAAATGTGTGGCGAAGCAACGTTTTTATTCGTTTGTTTCTCAATTTGGTATTCTTAGAAAAACTGTGACAAGACAAAAAATAATTGTCAAATTGATAAATATTTTAACTGAAGAAAATTTACCAGTTTCCACTTGAATCTTACAATTTTTATTCACCATTGCGCCAGGTGATTTTTAAATAATTCTTTTTTATGTTTTTACAGTTTTTATAAGGATATCGCAAATTGAGACAAAAAACGAATCAAAAGTGTTGCGAAGGAACGTTTTGATTCGTTTTTTGTCTCAATTTGTGATATCCTTAGAAAAATTGATCATTTTTATCATTTGGCTGAAACGTATTAATTTATGTAAAATTCATTATATAGTTTTAGGAAAAGAATTAGAGCAAAACCGTATCTTAGATTCCATTTCGTAAAAATAAAAATAAGGATATGCGACTTAGAGGTTTCATTCTGCTCAAGTCTATTCAGAAAAGTTAAAAATGGAAAAACAGACTTACAATGAGCCTACTTTGCCGGAGAAAAATGGAATCATGTGGTAATTCCTAATTCGCAACTACTCGGAAGCACACATTGGCATCCCAGGGATTGTCAGACGCTGTGAACTGCTGCGAATCGATCGAGAAGAGGACGGTAGCTAAGTCGCCTGGGCGTGACAATGAGTAGCAGGTGCAAGTGCAGATATGGGTTTGTCTTCCGGCCGGAGGCGCCTTGCAGGTAACGGAGAGAGTTCGCCGCCCACGCGATCGACCGGCCAGAGAAGGAGACAACTTGAGATGAGAAAGAGAGCGCGAATTCGAGTGTGGAAGGGACTAGAAGGAGACGGAGTGGCACAGGTGGAACGACAACAGAGCAAAGAGAGAGAAAGTAGACTGATAAAAAGGGGAGAGAAGAAGGAGAGACCCGACATGTAAAGATATCCCTAGGTGAAGAAAAAGAGATGGAAAAGTGAACAGGAAGAGAAGGAAAGAAGCCCCCACTCGAGCAACTAAGCTAAGTCGAGCTCGAACATTACTATACGCCCTCTGCGACCCGAGAGGAGGAGAAAGACGAGACCGCCCTCCTCCCACGCTTCCTCTCATTCCCTATTTCCATCTTTTTCTCTTGCCCTTGCCCATCTCCTCTTCCGCTACTGTCTTCGGTGCAAAAAAGAAGTGCCATTCCCTTCAATTTAATTACAAGTGTCATCGAGACATTCCTGAGTGGGAAAAAAGTTTAATTTTTCTCAATTTACAACAAAAATTAAAATCCACTCGCGTCGAGTGAGTGGTTTAAAGAGCGAGGAATCATTAGACCAGGGTTGGGCAGTTATGCGTGCACTAAACTCTTCTACGCAACGTGTACATTTAAAATATTTATTTTCTATGCTGGGTCTACATATACAAAACGCGCGATACGTATATGTACAACCAGCATTAAATTGTATCGAATGAATTCTAAATAAATATATTATTCTCCTTTCTTTTTTTTGCTCCCTAGAATCTCAATTTTCTCGCTATAAATTTATTGTGATACACTTTTTAATAGAGAGAAACAAGATATATACACACGTTCCTTTTATACACATTTGTACATCGATCGTATACAACTTTTTTTCCCATAAAAAAAAATTCACGTTCAATAAGTTTATATCTTCTATTTTCGTCAGCTGATTTAGTTGAAGCGCGCAAGTTTCGCGTTTCCTTCGCGAACGCCGATAAAATGGCGGGCACGGAAATTCTCTCCATCGACCTTCGTATATATATATATATGTACACGAAAGAAATTTCTCGTCTCTCGTTCTTCTTTTCGAATCCGCCTGCACTTCCGGTTTTTCAGACGTTATACATTTTCTCCTTTATTTCGTTTTATCATTCCATCGAAAATTCGTTCTCGCAACCGAGAAAAATGTCGCTTTTATTCGGCAAAAGCGAAACGGAGGATATTACTTCTTGAATTGCTTCTCCTCTCTCATCTCGTTCATTTTTTCCCGAGCGCTTCGACACATTTTAAGAAATATTATATCGGAAAACATTTTTACCTTCAATACCCGAGCATCATAATTCAGTCTTTAGAGGCACCTCTAATGGCGGTTAAAAAATACGAAAAAATTGAATTTTAAATTTTGCCGCTCAATAGTCATTCGATTTTTGCGGAAGCTCTAGAGAGACCAACATTGCTGCTTAAAAGTATCAAATTGCAGCAAAGTGATACCAAAAATATGGATCAAATCATAAATTGATACAAATTTTTTTTTCCACTTTAGTATCAATTTGATACTTTAAAAAAAACGTAAATCATACCGATGTAAGAAATCATACCGATTTGAAGCGTTTAATATTCTTTTTCTCGATATAATCGATATATATAGCGATACACTTCGACGCCTAACAGAAAAAAAGTCGATTTAAAAATTAGCAATATTTTTCGGCTATACGCGAACTTAAAGCGACGAAGAGAAATTTGTTGTCTTAAAAGTGAATGAAAAAAAACATCTATTTACCGTGTTCAGGTAATACTTTCAACATATAAATAACGGATACCATATTTGTTGAGTGGATAATTTTTTTGTCGCCACGCGTCGTGCGACAAACGACGCGCGATTTTCCATCGCGTATAACTGGTAGCTGGGAGACACACGCATTATATGGCTTTTAAACCAGTTGTACCTGATCATTACGACAGATGTTATTCGTACTATTATCAGATTCCGGAATATAAATGTGGTCCCATAAAGGTTCGACGTCCGAGGTCTTAAATGTGTGGTCATATACTTTTTTTTATTCAATAATACGCTACCGATCGCGTGATTGTGTGGTGCTCAGTTTTTGCGCAAGTCACTCTCGATTATTATTATATCTTGTTACACAATTATGAGGTCTAGGTGCATTTGGTCCATAAGATATTGTTGCAACCTGTCGCGTTGTTTCATTGAATTATGCGTTCAACATCATTTGTTCTGCTGTCTATGGTGAATATGAGCTCAAAATAATTCAAAACCGGTCATAACACTTGACTCTTGAAGAAATATATGGAAATTTGTATATAATTATGTAGTTCAAATCTCAAAAAATTGTTTGTGTACGACTAAAATAAAAATGTGATATTTTATGCGAAAAAAAACTCGTTGTCATTTAATGACAGTAGTTTATTGATATAGAGATCAATAAAGCAATAAAACTATTGTGCAATAAATATTTGTCTCGAGATCAACGTAGTTAAAGATGCAGAAAGTTGCGTCTACTTTTTGCTGTTCATTTAAAAAAATGTCGCACCATTTGACAAATTGTTCAACTTAACCTGAGCCTATTGCTGGAAAACTTGGAAAAGTTTAACCTAAATTTCATTTAAATAAACATTTGGTTTAGTTTAATAAATTTTGCGATCGAAGAAAGAATTTAATCATCTGAAGCAAAATTTTAGTTGAACCAAACAAACCTTACTCCGGGGTTTTCAGGGTCGCTGATTACGAATCTTAAATCAGATTTTCAAAATTTCAAATTATGGACATTCTTTCAAATCTGCTCAAATTATCTTGAAACTTGTTATTCGGGGGTTTTCCGGGTTGCCATTTTGAATTTTTTAAATCTGACTTCAGATTCGTAATCAGCGACCCCAAAAACCCCCCGAGTAACAAGTTTTATTAAAATTTGAGCAATTTTGAAAAAATATCCGCCATATTGGATCCGCCATTTTGAATTTTTTAAATTTTGAAAATCTGACTTTAGATTCGTTATCAGCAACCTTAAAAACCCCTATGGGTAACAACTTTTAACTAAATCTAATCACTGGGTTTCTCGGGGACACGAAAAGGTTAACTTCAGTTGTTTTAAATTAAAATATAATTTTTTGTTAAAATTTTTCTGTTAATTATGCATGTTTTTTAAAGTCCATAACTTTTTTTTAAGTTTTCAATCAAAATTTTTATTTCAACGCTACTTTTGTTTTAAAATTACATAAATTTTACAAAATATGAAGTTTAAAAAAAAACTAGTAAAATTAACTTGGGACTTGGAAATATTTCCTTCAAGAATAGTAAAATTTAATATTAAAAATTGTTATTTCTGGAAGAAATTTTACTATATTTTCAAAGACAATTTAAAAAAAAACTAGAAAAATTCATTTAAAAATGGTAAAATTTACTCTAAAAATAAGAATATTTAATAGCTAATTGTAACGTTCGAGGAAAATTTGAATAATTTTTATTAAAAAAATTTACATTAAAACTATTTTAATTTTTTTAATGTTAAATGTTGAAACTATTTTCAATGTCAATTTTTTTTTAAATTGTTCAAATTTTTCTTGAACATTACAATTAGCTATTAAATATTCTTATTTTTAGAGTAAATTTTATTATTTTTTACTTTTTAAATATTTAGAAATATAAATTCGAAAAATTTATATTTTTCTAATTTTTTTTTAAATTGTCTTGGAGAATAGGAAATGTTATTCCACAAATAACAATTTTTAATAGTAAATTTTCCTATTTTTGAAGAAATTTTTGAAATTTTTTCAAGTCTTAAGTTAATTTTACTACGAATTTTACAATATCCGCAGTAAATTTTATTGAAAATCAGTGAAATATAATTTAAATTTAGTAAAATTTATTCTGCAATTAATACAATTTATCAAAAATTCCAAACAATTTGGATTTTTTTCAGAAGTAAAAATTATTTTATATCTAGGTACTGTTTATGAAAAAATGTCGAAGTTCAAAGACTATGTGGAATAACATAAAAAGATTTCTAAGTTTCAAAATACTAAAACTTTTCCAAAGTTTTCGAAAAGTAAAAATTTTTTTTAAGCAACTGAAAAATGTTCTAACTTACAAAAACTGACAATTTTTAGAAATTTTTTTTAAAAATAAGGGGAGAAAGTTTATTATTTTAGGTTTTTTTTTGGGATTTGATTAATATTTGATTAATAACAGTTCGAACTCAAAATCTCCAATTTTATTTCTTTCATTTACATTTAGAATTTAATTTTTCATTTAACAGTTCGAACTTAAAATCTTTGAAAAAATAGTTATTTACTTGATTGAGCAGAAGAAATTTCTTTTACGCTTAACGTTGACGCTAACTTCAAAGTCTTTAATTTTGAAAAATAATCGAAAGTAGAAAAATATTTGAGCCTTGAAAAACCTGGGAAAGTTATGAAATTTAGTTTGAAAAAAATCGTAACATAACCTTGTGAAAATAAAAAAATCGGCATAATAGAACAAAAACGGAAGTTAAGGTAAATCCAGACGCCCTTACAGACGTACAGATCAGAAAAAAATCTTTCCTTCACTCTAAAATTTACCCCAAAATTTCAATAATACTCCAAAGAAGAAAGCATCGTTTCTAATAAACAAACAAAATTCAATTTTCCCTCAGCATAAATTTTCTAAATTGAAAATTTCCGAAACTTTGTTCAAAGTGTAATTTTCCCCCAATAATATTATGCAGATAGTCATCACCATCAGTTATATGCGAATCTTTGCATGCGGTTAACATCTCCCTGGAAAGTCATTAGACCTTCGAACTCAGGAAGATGAAATAGCTCTTTTTCCCCGCACATTTATTTTTTTAAATTTTTTTTTGCATCTTTTTGCTGCCAACTTGCAGACTTTCTGCCAGTATTGTTTTCGAATCTCCGTGTGTATATATATAAGCCTTTTATAAAGTGGAGTTAAGTTATAAGTGCGTTCGAGGAATTTCACTGGGAGGCATTTAGCGGGATTCTGTGCTGCACGTAAATGACTGAGGTATAATAACGGTAATATCGCGGGGCATTATCTGCACGCGTTCTCATTTTTGTAGAAATTGTTGTCGATTTTTTTTACTCCTCATCATCGCGTCAGCTTTTATTTTTGTGTTTTCGAGTCTCTTTTGTGCACCTACCGGTTTGTTCCGGATCTGCGATGTACTTTGTTAAATCCTCCAAATATATATCTTCTTCCCAGGATAAAGGATTCTTGTCTGAGGAGATAATTGTCCCATGGGAAAGCATTTTCGTCTTGACGGGAATTCGCGATGTGCATAACATAAGCTTTTTTTCACCCTTTTTGGAAGTTATCATCATCTTTTCGTGTGTAACGCGAAACGGAAGTCGACAGCTTTTCCTACTCGACATCCGGTGTGCTTGACGTTAACTCGCCGTGACAGCTAACTTGATGCTGTCGCGAGTTTCGCTGCATACGTATAAAGCTTGCAGGAAACGTGTCAGTTTCTTGTTTTTCTTGTCGTCGAATTTCCACGCGACCGCGATTCTTTAACCACGTAATTACATAATTGTGGACCCTCTCCTCACCCCCCCTTCCAACCAGGCGCACATGTCGTACTTTCTCTCCGCGATACTGACTCGCATTAATCTCAACGTTTCAATCCTTAGTCTAATATTAAAAGATAATATATTGTGCAATAAGAATAACAACCTCGTGATAAATGACCGCAAACTCCATCGCCGGGAAACGTTACTTACTCATTATTAACTCTATTGCAAAAAACTCTACAATGTGCAACAAGATCATTTCCGCTCAATTTCAGATACACACCAGTTTCTAATTACAATGTTTTCCCCCTGGATTTTCCACTTCTTACGAAACTATTCGACTTTCTTTATGAACAATGTTGACCTGTGAGTGTTGCAACAACCAAAAACGGTATTTGTGGAAAACCAAATCGTAAAAACCAGAGCAGAGGGTCAAATATTCTGAGAAGCAGAAAGGAGGTAAGTTTGTTAAACTTTTGTTAAAAGGTCTCTATCACTTAATGTATATTCAAGAAGTTAAAATAAAGTAGGCAGTTAATTAAACACAATATATTCGATGAGTATTTGTAACCGTTCGCGTCTGTAGTAAGGCAAAGACTATTTATTACTTTTCATACCCAAGTTCCGTACCCAAAAGTTTGTCATAAGTTCTTTCCAAATTTCTACCAATACTATTTCTGAAAACATCATTGCACTTGCAACAAATTTTTTTGAAAACCAAAAGATCAGAGAGATTGGAATGTATGGATCTGATATTTCAGTTTTCCGACGATTTTATGTTAGGTAAGGGGATTTAATGTCCGACACTTCCTGCCGAGTGAGGGCATTTCGAATCGAATAAATTTCGACGTATCGATCATAAGCTCGTGCATTCTCTACTCCCCTTTGGTAAACATTTCCTGAATCTAATGATCCGAAGACGATTTAGATGTGTGTCAAAAATGCAAGACTTACCTTCATCTGCTCTGGCGTTTGCAGCAAATGATCCCTAAGCAGTTGCAGTTGCAGTATCATTTCAGAAATCTTTCGCTCCTTCTCGGCGACACTCTCCGCACAGAGGACCCTGTGCAACGCTGCAGCGCCGTCCTGAAGACCCGTGTCTGAGTTCTGCGTCCTTCCGGTTCCGGTTGGCGAGGGTGCGACACTATTTGCTATGCTGCTGCTGCTACTGAAATCCAGAACAAAAATTTTATTTCTCCTTCAACAAAAGAAACGCAAAAGAAGATAGTAAAAATGATACACTCGTATCAAGCCACAATGAAAAAAAACAGCTACACAACATGAAACGCTTCTTCCCTTTCAGTTAGCCGACAGGGAATTTCAGTTAGCCGACCTCGATTGATTTTATGCGCTTTTTCCGCTGCATAATGAAACCTGTTATCCCCGCATTTCCATCAGCTTCATTCGATAGGTCTTCGACAAGGGTTTTTTTTTCATTCTCGAAAATGTGTGTGGGTGTGTTTTAGTTTGCAAGCTCGGGTTTGTCCGAGGGTTTTCGCGCTCGTCGATGAATAATAGATGGAGCCGTGGCCGCGCAATCTCAACGGGACGAGTGTGTTTGCCTCGGTGATAGGCCCCCGGATACCGTCCCTGGAGCGTCCCTTACACTGGCGTGCCACGCCGTTGACCCTCTCCGCGCGCCGCTTTTAAACCCACGACTCTTTTATGCTGCGGAAAACGACCACGAATAAGTGATACAGGTCCATTGTGAATATGCTGCCGGGTACCATCGGTGTGGCATTCTTTGACTTTTAAAAGTCCTTCAGTATGCTCAATTTTCGTATCTAGGCCACTGTGTGGATCAACTACTACTCTTCACTGTGAGACTTTTTTACTCCCTCAAGGTTTTCATTTTTCGAAAAAGTAAGCGAAAAATCTATTTTCAAGTTTTTTGAGATTACGCGAAAAAAATTCTTTTTGAAATTCGCGTAGAATAAAATCATAAAATGTCAGCAGTAGGAGAAACCAAAACGATAAAAGGTTGATAAATAGTATAAACATTTTATATAGAAAAAGTACTTTTTTCTTCATTTGTTTATAACAATATAAATATTTATTCAAAATGAAAATCAAATATTAGGTTTCACCAATTTTTCACAAATTTAATGAGGATTTTTTATTGAAAAATTAATTCAGTAATTGGAATAAAAACTCTTAAAAATTTTAACGTTTTTGATGATGCCAGAAGACTGAGAATGAATTCGAGAGACGAAATTCAAGATAATATTTTTTAAATAAAATATAAAGTAATGTAACAATTGTTGAAATCTTTGTAAAGTACAACTACTTAAAATTGTTATCCAAGTGTAAATTTGCATTTAAACGCTTAAAATCAATATTTATTTGGTTTATTAACATTTATTTTCACATTTAGGAAATGCTATATAGGAAACTGAGAATTTAGCTCTTGAATGCTCATTTTTTGCAAAAAATAATTTTCGAATCTGGGTCACGTTTTGTGTCATATATAGAAACCATAAAGCTCTACTATTTCCATTGAAAATAATTTTATTTTTTTCAAAATTAATTGAAAAAATAGTATTGGACATCGTAAATTCCCTCATTTGTAGAATTACCCATATTTAAATCCGTGGAGCTTAGAAATATATTCTTTTTAATTCTTTTGAAGCTTTTAGAATAAAAAAAATGTATTTTTAATCTTTCAGGAAATTTTTTTTATCATTTAGGGGTAGTTATTTGACTTTGGGGTGGTTTTCAAAAGGTTGATTACTATATTTAGCAATGCTTGTTATCCTAAAGATATTTTTATATAATTTCGAAACCCATACAGAAGCAGTAAAAATTATTTTTTAAATTACGTTTTAAACAAATGCCATTATTTACAATAGTTATGTGGTAAGGGTAGGTTGCAAGTTGCATAACGTGAGATCTATATTTATGTAAGTAAGATTACGTTTTTATGAAATTTGAGTAATTTTTCCTCATGTTGAATACTAGAATAATTAAAGGTTAAAATTAAAAAATTTTATTTTTTGATCTTTCATCTTGAAGATTAATGCATTTCAAGATGCTTTTAATAACTCTTCGGAATCTTTGAACTTTTTGATAACTTTGAAGTGCGACTATCTTAAAATAAGTTGACTTCTTTCTATATAGTGAAAATTTGTAAAGAATGCCATAGTTTGAAGTCAGCCTGGAGTTTAAAAATATCCCAATTAGTGAGTCTAGGATTAAAAAGACAGCTATATGCTTTTTTAGCTTCTTGACCCTAAAATTATACTCTACCAACAATGTTTACACTGATACGACTGTAATTGATATATCATCCAACCATTTTTTTTGAAAAAATACTACGAACCCCTTCGTAGACCTTCTATTTTTCGCCATTACTAATAAAAGCACAAGAAGCAGATACAATTATCCAAAGCAAATAGATTAAGAAACATTTGTGAATAAAGGGAGGAGGTGAATCAAAATATTTTAAAGAAAACAAATCATAAAGAAATCCACATGGCAAAGCAGAAACTGGAAATTTAACACACTGTCAAATTTGACACACACTCTGACATGAAATTAGAAGATATTATTCTGTATCGTATCGAAAATAGAAAGTCAAAGTAATTTGACTCTTACTCATGGACACTACATTGGAGACTTGGAGTAAAAAAACATTTCGAAGTGGCAACAAAAAAATACTAATAGGGCAACAGCAGTGTTTGAATTCATGTTTAATTAGGACGAAATCGGAACATTTGTATCCATAGCGAGAATAATAATTCTTTCTGTCAGAAGGAACCTTATGTGAAAGGCCTTGGCTGTGTGCGGTTCTTTGGTCTGATATTTATCAATGAACGGGTTAGGGGCTACCGGCACTATTTAGCGCGCCCACTGAATCCACTTGGACCAACAAAAGCCTCATTGTTATTATTATTGCGCGTAAAGGGTTTATTTTCATCGGACGAGCCTCACGAGATAAACAGCCGCTTCTCTCTCTCTCTCATTTTTTCTTTTTTCCTTCACACTTATTCAACCAATCGCTCTCCTTCGCCGCGAGTAATGCAATTTTATGCGCGCTTTAATAACGGACGCGAACTGTGATAAATGGAAGACACATGTATTAACAGAGGAGTCAATCTCACAAGAAGAAAAATCAAACAAAAAGAAAAGAAGAGAGAGAGAGAGAGGGGGGATCATTTTGGCAAAATTTTCGTCAGGAGGATCAAAGTGTTAATTCTGAACAAAGAAAGTTGCATGTTCACTGTTGGAAAATAAGGTTCGTTTAGCGGAATTTGGCAAGAGGAACGTGAACGAATCTGTCGACACAAATGATTGACAAATTCCTTTCTCGCAACTAGGAAGAGAGGTCATGCGCTCGCGGAGAGTTTCACGTCGAGATGAAAGAGTCTCGTTGCAGCAATAAGAGAGTTACGTGTATTGTAGTGTGTGCCCGAGGTGGCAATTTCGGTCGTAATCATTCATGATGCATAAGTGGAGAACCGTTTAGGCCAGGCAGTCCATTTATCACAGGCCCACTAAATCTGCCAGTATTCCTTTGCATAACAATGCCGTTCGAATTCCACACATTATGGCCTTTTATCCTCCGATAATTTATGTTAAATCATTTTTCAAAAGCTTATGTTTCTCTGATGCGTAGCAAAATTTATGGGGGAAAATAACATCATCGTTATTTTCGATGGGACATTTTTTCCTTCTCTTATTGTAGTTGAAAGTATATTCTTAGATAGAGTAATGCCAAGGAGCGCATCGTTTTTTTCTAGGAATACTTTTTGGCCCACTACTTACATTATTGAAAATAAGTTGAAACAAAACCTTGGAGGAAATGTAATAAAATTCCTCAGCGCATTTTCAAAAAAAGAGTTGGCAATATAACAGACTTTACGACTTTGAATCTAAAATGTTGCAGTCGAGATAAGTACATAACACTTTAGTGATGCGTGCAATGTTTGTATCAGTTTTTTTCGTTTTTTTTATTATTCTAAAATCCCATTCTCATGTTAGAGGCGAAACTCTCGGGGGTCAATTACAAACATGGACGCGGAGGATCAGAACACGAACATGAGGGGCAGGTGACACACAGGTAAATGCAATCTTCAACTTGGATACACTTGCTATTAAATCCGCTTCTAAGTAAGCGTTAAAAGCGTTCGTTAAACGCAGCATCGTAAAGCCACAAAGTCCGGCCGTAAACCGTGGGTCGTTATCAAATAGCCGAGCACAAGATAACTACGAATATAAACGAGTCGCGGGAAGAAGAAGAGGAGGAGGAAGAAAAAATACAAGAATGCCAAAGACATCCATTTGGAAGTATAAATTCTCCTTGATGGGAAAGATACCAAACGAAAAGGACAAAATCAAAAGTCAGATAAGAAATCTTGGGGGAAAATTCTTATCTGCTCTCGGCTCGGCATTTAATCCCTTATCTACCTCTGTTATAGAGGGCATTAAACTAATTATTACAATACATTCATAAATTATGCCTGCATAATGAAAAATGTTTTCATTTCTTAAAAAATGAAAATAGATTTAAGGAGATCATTAAAGGGGATAATAAATTTTATATGAAGATAGAGAAATTCCACTTGGAATATAAAAATCTCGTTTCTTAGGCGCAAATATTTAATAACAAGAAAACCAGATGTTTCTTGTATTTTTTCCACAAAGAACTTATTACCATGCCCTGAGAGCGATATCGCTACAGTCGTTTAATAATCGAAAGAGGTAGCAGATTGTGCATGAATCGATGCTTTGTACTGTTTGATATCGTTTGATAGTGTGTAACCACAATTTTTTTGTCCAACAAGTCAAGATTTATACAATGATGTGTATGAAGGCATATTTTTTCTTGTTTTCTTTTCAAGGTTATATAAAGAAGACGCGCAAAAGCATAAAAAAGTGATTGAAAGAATTAACGATAAATTACAGAACAAATTTTTCTTCTTTGAAAACATCTTCAATTTGGATTATTATATTTTTTTGACAATATACATGTGTACCAAATTTTAGACTTTTAGGTTGTAATAACTAAGCTAGGTGGGCAGATAAACCTAACATAACCTCAAAACTAAAAAATTACTTGTAACGCAAACAAAAATACAAGTGACGCACTCTGAAGAAAGGTATAAATATAAGAAGCAAACAATTTTAGGTTATGTCTGTATTTTTTTGGAATAAAAATATTTAAAGAAGATGAATTCTAAATATAGACCACTGACGTTTAAAGCTTCTTTGCGCCTAAAATAAAAAATTATAATTTAGTGTAAAAAACGAACAGGTAACCTTAAAACTCTTTGCTACTTACATACCTTTTTTCTGGAAAAAATTGAATTTTTAAAATTCATAACAAAACTCTCAATTTTGAATGAATGTAATTAGATATTTTTAAAAACTTAGTTTTTTAAAAAATTTTATTAATTACTAAAAATTATGGATTTATAGAAGAATTTTAGTTAAAAACACTAAAAAAAAATTGAATTTTGAAGAAGTTACAATATATCATTGCAGAAGTTCAATTATTTCCAAAAGTAATAAAATTATTCACAGAAATTCAATTATGTTCAAAAATTATTAAATTCAATTGTTATCAAAAATTTTAGTAAAATTCTTTGCAAAATTAAATTATTTTCTTAAATAACAATATTAATCACGAGAATAAAATTATTTTCAAGAGTTAGACATTTTTTTTCAGAAATTCAATTATTTCAGGATTTTAATTATTTTTGATACAATTTTAATCGAATTTTTTGAAAAATGTGATTATTCTTAAAAATTTTATTAAAATTCGTCAAAAGAATTTAATTATTTAAAAATTTGTTGACAAAATTCTTTATGAGAATTTAATTTTAACAAAAATTTAATTATTCAATAACTGATTTATTTTTGAATTTCAATAATTGAATTTTCGTAAATTTTTTATTAAAAATTGATTTAAAAAACGAATTCAATTATTAATAATTATTTAAAAATTCTCTGAAAAAATTCAATTATTTTTAAAAATTGTAATACAATTCTTGTCAAGAATTCAATTATCATTATAAATAACAAAATTCTTTGCAGAAATTCAATTATTTTCAAAAATAACAACATTTTTAGGAGGAATTCAATTATTTTCAAAAATGTCATAAAATTCTTCACAGAAATTCAATTATTTTCATATCTTTCAAATAAATTTCTTGGAAAGAATTCAATTATCTTTTAATAAATAACAAAATTCTTGCCAAAAATTCAATTCTTTTAAAAAATAACATTTTTAGCAGAAATTCAATTATTTTTTTTAGTTTTCATAAAATTCTTCACAGAAATTCAATATTATTGTCAAAAATGTTAATAAACTTGTTTGAATTCTCGTAGAATTTTCTAATAAAAATTTAATATTAAAAGCATTATATCGTTAATTTTTATCAATAATTGAATTTTAAAAGGTTGCAAATTATCATTTTTGGAAAATTTGAATTTTCCATACTTTTAACTAATAATTCTGTAGAATTAATTCTTTTGAAAAAGTTTAATTGAATTTTTTCAAAATTATTTGAATTTTTTATTTTCTACAATATTATTTAATATTGAAGAATTTCCGAATAATTGACACGTAAAATTGTATTGTAAAGAAATGTATTTGAAAATTCTCAAAAAGAACTTTTTCGAAAATTATTGAAAATAATTGATTTAGAGAAGAATTTTAGTTAAAAACTGTAGAAAATTATAATTGAATTTAAATAATGAAAATAATTGTGAAGAAGGTCCAGTAACAAAAGGATTATAATGTAAAATAATGATTTTATCACTTGGTAATCTTTAATTATTATAAGTTGTTTAATTTCAAAAAGGTTTGAATTTAAAATTTTTGAAAATCTTCATTTCTATGGAAAAATAATAAATAAATATTGAGCGTATAGCTCAATGCTCACCTTAGGCTTAAGACTTGTTTAAGACTCGCTTAAGGCTCAAGGCTCACTTAAGGCTGAAGAATTTTTTGAAGCTAAAAACACATTTAAAACTAAATATTCGTCTAAGACTTAAGACTTTTAAGCTTAAAGCTTAACAAAGACTTTTAGGACTCGCTTGAAAATCTTAAGTTTTAGACGATGAATCTTTAGTTTTAGATGTGTTTTTAGCTTCAAAAAAGTTTTTAGCCTTTAGTGAGCCTTAAACAAGTCTTGAGCCTAAGGTGAGCCTTGAGCTTTAAGCCTTAGTCAAGTTTTTAGCTTCAAACAAGTCTTAGTATTATTTTTAGCTTCAAACAGTCCTTGAGCCTTAAGTGAGCCTTGAGCTAGGAGTGAGCCTTAAGGGAGCTTTGATCGAAATTTAGGTCTTAATAGAATTTTTAGCTTCAAACGGCTCTTGAGCCTTAAGTGAGCCTTAAGTGAGCTTTGACCAAATTTTAGGTAAAGAATTTAGAATCAAAAAAGCCGCACTAACCTGTGAGTGTTATGACTGGTGGGCGTGGAGGATGGCGGGGGTGTCCGCCTATTGTTAGCGTCGTCCTGGAGACAGAGGGAGCCAGTGTTCATTTTGCAGGTGAGCCTCTTGAGGACGTCGTCCATGGACCTCTTGCTTCCGGCGGCAGTGGGTCCAGTGCCGTTGTTGTTGTTATTATTTTGCGTGACGGTGTTGTTGTTGTTGTGATGATGATGGTGGTGGTGATGGTGGACCTGATGGGAGTAGTAGGAGTCGGCGAGTACAGTGGGTGGTGAGCCGCACTCGGATGAGCTGGCGGGTTCGAGAATGCCCCCCGATGACGAGGACGTGTTCGTGTGGTGATTGTGGTAGGAGAGATTCTCCTGGTTCGAGAGGAAGAGCAGCCTTTGTCTCTTGGAGGTTGGCGGTGAGTTCGGCGATGGGGACGGCGAGTCTCGCAACTCGGGCTCACTCGTTGTCCCCGGCGAGGAGCAGCCGGACGACTCGCAATCTGGTCTCCTCAGGGAGTAGCAGTCCTCAATGTCGACGGAGGTGATGACCTCTTCGGGAATATCACCACCTGCACCCGCCAAAGACGAGGTGGTGTCCTCCTCCTCTTCGCCCGCCACTGTACCCGCACCGCCCCCGCCCTCCGATAACTTTGTTGGTGGCGACTTCCTCTTAGAGGACATCCTTAGCCTGAAACATTAAACGATTCTTCCTTATAAACAAATCCCGAAGAACTGTATTTTTAATTCTTAGAAATTCGGAAACAATTTGGAAATCCAAAGAAGGAAAATATTAGTTGCATTGAATGAGAGGAAAACTAATTTAGGAGAAATGGTGTTTCATCATGAAGAAGTAGATAAGTCAGGCAATCGAGAATCGGAAATTGGTCGAGGAATTAGAATCGAGGCGTTTAGAGGAATGGCTCGAGATGTAGCCAGGTGGCAATGAGCCGTCGATAGAATAGTTACTCCTTACATCCCAATAGATTTCGGTCGCCGGACACGAACATCTAAACTACCTGGGCATCTGCCATGGCGTTAATTTACCTCTTGCAATACTAGTCGTCGCAAGTTATCCATTAATTTCCGTCTACAAATTACTAAATCTTAATCGCGCAATTAGCGCCACAAGGCTGCCACTGCGTCATCACTAAATGCAAAAAGAAAAAACAAATCTGAATTTATAAAATATGTAAACACACTCACATAAAAGTATTTCTTTTAAATCCGATCCTAAAGAAATATTTTTTCCCTTATTTTATTGTTTACTACAAGACATTACAAAAAACTGCGATAAAATCTTTCCTCCACTGTCAATCTTTATGCGTTATTTCAAAACAATATTTTTATTGGCAACCTCTCGAGATTTCTTTGTTACCTTTTAAATGACCGTTTTATAATAAACTTTGCATAAATTTTAATATATAAATTATAGGTCATTGAATATTTCCATTTTTCCTATTTTATTATTTAATACGTTTTATAACCTTCTGAATTTTCGATTTTTTTTTTAAATTCGAAAATTATGTTATGACCGACTTGAAAAAAAAAATGTTTCAATTTATTTTCTTACAATATATTTGGATAGGGTATCGCTCTCGAATGACCCCATTTAATTTGCAGACAATTCGTCGGAATTTGTGTCGAACTTATCGCGATTCATACTTGAGACCAAATTAAAAATAAAAACTCCTCGATGGGTCAAAATTCTTAAAAACAAAAATTATTGTTTCTTGCTCATAAAGTTAAATAATGATTCTTATAAACAGTTGAAAGTTCAATGACCCATAATCATCATGTAACTAAAGATATTTGAAGAATTATTAAGGAAATATTTTCTTCATATTTCTTCACTGATTTTTTTATACTTTCTTCACTGTAAAATAAAGGTTTTAAATTAGAGCTGATTTCGGTACTAAAATAGAACCAAATTACGATTTAGTACTAAAATTGGTACTTAATTAGTACCTTTCTTTTTACAGTGTTACAATGTTAATTTTCTTAAAATTTATTAATGTTCGTTGAAATATTTTCTTCATATTTCTTTACTGATTTTTTTATACTTTCTTAGAATGTTAATTTTTAAAAAAAATTTTTAATGTTTAAGGAAATATTTTCTTCATATTTCTTCACTGATTTTTTTTAATACTTTCTTACAATGTTAATTCTTTAAAAAAAATTTTAATGTTTAAGAATACATTTGCTTCATATTTCTTTACTGATTTTTTATACTTTTTTACAATGTTAATTTTCTTAAAATATATTAATGCTCGTTGAAAAATTTTCTTCATATTTCTTCACTGATTTTTTTATACTTTTTTACAATGTTATTTTTTTAAATTTATTAATGTTCGTTGTTTATTAGTTATTCATTTTTATTATGCACTAATATTATTATTATTATTATTATTATTATTATTATTATTATTAAAAATAATTTATAATTGAAAGATTTTATTGTTATAAATACCCAAATAGATTAAGGATAAAGTAGAGAAAGAATAATACAAGCAAAGTTCAAATTTTCGCGGGAAAAAGAGGCGATTCGAGATAATCGATAGTTTCGAGTAAACGTTCGGAGATGGAGCTACTTGTTCACAGTGATTCCCCCCGAGCTTAAAATCATACGACCGCTCAACAAAATTATAAAACACAAAGTAAATCGTCTTTCATAATAAATTTTGATCAATTCCCAAAGACGAAAATAACTTTTCCAAGAGAAGAGAAGAGGGTTAATTTTTCTTGATTTTTAGAAGGAGAAGAAGAAGAAACGGCAGCATAAAAGGTGGAGGTGGAAAAGCAAATATTGCCTTTGATAAGTAGCGGAGTTTTGATTTAGGTTGGTTGATGCGCGGCGAAAAATTGGAAGGGGAAAATCGACATCAAACGTACGGCGCATTATGGAAAGCGGCGGTTTCGTTCGTTTGCAAAATTGACAAGAGTTTTCCAAGATGTCTACAGAGATATATAACTACAGTTGATTCTCGCAGTAGATACATCTCATTCGTGTGGGTAAATAAGCTCGTTATTTTTATATATATTAAGCAAAGGAGATTTCTTTCTTTTCGTGAACGGAAGTTTGGTGTATAATGGCTTCTTGAATATATATAGCAAAGTATTTCGAGTTAATAAAAACAAAAGAACTCGGGTACAAGATTTGGCCAGATGGTGACATTGAGTCGTGCACATGACACATTTTTACCATTCAAACGGTAATATAAAGATTTAGTACCTACATTTTTTATAGTTATATTTAACGATTTTTCCAACTAAATTTTGAGGTTATGTTCGCCACCCGGAATTTTTTCTTATCAGGTCGTTTTCAATTGAAATAAACTTTGAGACAATATTCGTCACCTAACATTTGAATTTTGACCCTTAAAATTTAAAACACCCTTAAAGCTTATTAAACGAAAATTTCGATAAATCCTAGAACCAAAGTTTAAGATTCGCCCTGATTTTTACGTTACTCGTGATATATTACGTTACTTAATACATTTTACTACGTTCTTTAATTCATAAACAATCGGTCGAATTGTTTCTTAACATTAAAAGATAATAAAACTAAAAAATATTTTATATAAAAACACGTGTTTTTATCTAGATATATTTATTAAGTCTACAGATTAAGGAGTAAAAAAATGCATAGTGTTTGAATATTTCATTTTTCTTTTGCCCTCTTTATTTGAAGCCGCATTTCATTACCGCATTGCGAATTGACTTCTTCTTGGAAGTTTATGACTGTACCAAGCACATGAATGAATGACGATTTGCGTGGCGCTGAAAGTTTTGCAAAGCAAAGGGGAAGACAGAGAGGGGGGAAGGAGGAGGGAAAGAGAGAGGGGGAGGGAGAGAGTCTCGGGAGGATTATCTTTTAACAGTTCAGGCGGGAAATAGTACATCTCGCGAGTTTATCGCAATTTCATTATCAGACACAGTTACAATATCCTCTTGTCATTATTTCAGGCCAACAATGACATTATAATTATATATTCCATACGAATTTCACAATGTATATATTTTAGAAAATATTCACTGCTTCTTGAGATTTTTTAATTCATAGCGATATATTGTAGGAATGATAATATCGCCATAAATAATCGATAAAATATCGAATATCGAAATTATAATAATCCAGGGTTGCCACGCTTTTGCTCATTACAAATTTCCTGCGAATTTTCCAGGTTTTTAAAACCTACATTTATATTTTTAAAAAATTAAATAATTCCGATAAAAATTTAATTTTTCTTTTTTTCTGCTTTCCAGACGAAATTCTTACTTTTTCTTGACTCTAAAGAATATTCTGATTCAGTTTCAAAATTATTACTTAGAAAAAGGTTTAATTCTTTTTTAAATAAATATTTATTTTTCCATAAGAATTAAAATTTTAAAAACATTCAAATACAAATTTTTTTGAAATTAAACAACTTATAAAAAATTGTTATAAAACATGAAGAAATCGATCAGTCCAAGTCTTCGACTCGGAGCAATCGATTTATTCATGTTTTATAATAATTAAAGTTGACCGAGTGATAAAATCATTTTTTTATATTATAAAAATATTTTTACTGTAACTTCTTTAAAATTATTTTCATCATTTCAAATCAATTATTGTTTTCCAGAATTTATAACTAAAATTCTTCTTTAAATTAATTATTTTTAATAATTTTTGAAAAATTTCTTTGAAAATTTTGAAATACTTTTGTTTACAAATTTACAATTCAATTTTACAAAATTTCATCTATTATTCGGAAATTCTTCATTCAAATATACAGTAGAAAATAAAAACTTAAAATAGTTTCAAAAAAGTTTCATTAAACTTTTAAAAAAAAATTATATCTACACAATTTTCAGTTAAAAGTATGAAAAATCCAAACTTTCAAAGATCTGCTAATTCAAAAGCAAAAAGTCAGTTACTAATTCAAATTAGAAAACATTTTTACTAATTCAAATTAAAAGAGTTTAATATTCAATTATTATTTACAATTTTAACTGAAATTCATATTTAAATCAATTTTTATTAGAATTCTGCAAGAATTCAATTATTTAAATACAAAAAAAAATAATTTATTAAAAAAGAATTGAATGCTTTGTAAAATTAAATACTCATAAAGAATTTATTAAAAAAAATTGTTATATAATTGAATTCTTTTGACAAAATTTAATAAAAATTTTAAGAATAATTACATTCTTCGTGGAGTTCAATTAAAATTTTATTAAAAATAATTGAATTTCTGTAAAAAAAATTTGATTGAATTGAGAAAAGTGTTTTGAAAATAATTGAAATTTTGCCAAGAATTTTAACGAGAATTCTTAAAATTTTTTTAACATAATTGAATTTTTGCGAAGAATTTTATTACTTTTGAAAATAATTGAATTGCTTTTTAGAATTTTATGGAAATTTATAAAAATAATTGAATTCTTGTGAAGAATATTTTTTAAAAATAATATTCAAAAAAATTTAGTAAATCTGAAGAATTTTGCTATTTATAGAAATATTTGAATTCTTGAGAAAAATTTTTTTACAGTTTCTAGAAATATCAAATATAATTTAATTCTTTCGACGAATTTTAATAAAATTTTTAAAAATAATATTTTTTGAGGAGTACGATTAAAATTGTGTTAAAAATAATTGAATCTCTGTAAAAAGAATTTTATCGAATTGAGAAAAGTGTTTGAAAATAATTGAAATTTTGCCAAGAATTTTATTAAAATTTTTGAAAATAATTGAATTTTGGAGAAAAATTTTATTATTTATAAAGATAATTGAAATTTTGACGAGAATTTTAAAAAAAATTTTTAACATAATTGAATTATTGCGAAGAATTTCATTACTTTTGAAAATAATTGAATTCTTTCGACGGATTTTAATAAAATTTTTAAATAATTTAATTTTGTGAAACTTTATTAAAATAGAAAAAATATCAAACTTGTAGAACTTACTATTTATTAGTAAAATTTACAAATTCAAAAGCAAAAAGTCAACTAATTTAAATTAATAAACATTTTTTGTTTTACTAATTAAAATTTAGAGTATATCGTTTCCTATCGATGCAACGATTATATATTCGTCATAATCGTCAAAAATAAAAGATACGTTACAATATTTGCATCTTCCGTCAACTCTGCAAGGAACAGTTTTAATATGTACCAATAGAAATATAATTAATAAATTATTTTCATTTTTCTAGTCTCTCCTCTGATTTTATACTATACGTTTTTAATTTATTCCTCGTGCAGTGAATCAATTGAGTAATTAAGTTTGATTAATTGGTTCGATGATTCAAGCAGATCATTAAAATTAATAATTCAAATTATTACATAGCATTGAAATGGGTTGTTGGCATTTATTTAATAATAATAATAATAATATTTGAATCGACGAGAAGCAAATTTTCCAATATTATTGTATGTTTGGAAAAATTTATTATTGTAAAATGAAAGAATGTAAAATATATAATTTGATAAGTAACAGTGTTGCGCGCATCTTGACAATAATTATTATTTTCTTTTTTTTTGTCGTTGATATTAACACAGTGCGATATGCGAGGGAATAATTTATTACGAAGTTGCAACATATTAAGACATTTTGTAAACTGAATGATGCTCGGAGATTAATCTGCTAGCTTGTGCCGTTCTTATCAGGAAAGGTCGTACATCCCAGTTACACTCTTGTTACTTCATAGATAATTTATCATTGAAACTACTGTTGTGAATATATGTATATATATATATTTGAGAAATGATTTTATCTTATGTGTATGTGTCTTTAATGTGCGGATTATGTAGTGGTCGGGAGTATTGTAACAATATCGAGAGAGAAGAGTCAACGGCAGTCAACGGTTTCCAGCTGTATTCAGCATCAACTTCCTCTACTAATTTTTAACGCAGTTGCCAAAACATTCTCATGTTTTCAAAGAATAAGAGAGCACAAGAAAAAACACTCAATCCACTTAAGAATTTTTTCCTTCTTCTTCTCCTTTTTTTTCATTGAAATCAACAAAATTATTTGTCAAAAATAGAAGACGCAAAGGGTAAATAAAATATTCAATTTTGTTTGTAGATTGAAAGGAAAAAGAAGAAATAGAAAAAGTAAAAGATTTGTTTCGAGAACATAAAGTGGATGTTCGTGTCGGGAATAATATATAAATACAAGCTTATTGTAGAACACTGGGTTTGACTTTGCCTTTCTAAAAGTGGCACAATAGAAGCATCTCAGTTTTCGGAGTGTAACGAAGCATCTGTTAGGGCTCAAGTGACGGGATGAGGGTGTCGGGTCATATTATGGGGTGGTCTGGACAATGTCAATTTTAGAATGGACTAATACAGACTGTCGAATTTAGAACGAATGTGGGGAAGAAGGACAACCAATTGCCACACGTTTATTGCATTTTAACTTCCGCTTTAACAAATTGCCAGAGATCGCATCCGGTGTGATCGTGTTATAGTCTCGCGACGGGCCACGTTAACCAACTATTCTCCTCGCCATTCTCTAAATTTTAATTAGTGACTAAATTTTTGCTTTCAATTAGTAAATTTTACTAATTAGAAATTACTGTTTTGCTACTAAATCTTTGAATTTTTATTCACCATTGCGCCAGGTTATTTTTTAATAACTTTTTTATTTTTTATAGTTCTAGGTTTTGCAGTCACAGTTTTTCTAAGGATATCAAATTGAGATAAAAAACGAATCAAAAGTGTTGCGAAGCAATATTTTAATAATAATAATAATTATTATTATTATAATATCTTTAAAAGAATAATAACAGTAAAAATGTTTAATGTAAAAATAACGAAACGAGTCTTTAGAATAGAATTTAATCGGTTTACATTTGTTCATATGATTAATTGCTTTGACTCCACATGTAGGTTTAGTGAATGTTCGATTCGAGCCTGCACCGATTTTGCAACCACCCTTTAACTATACACCTTTTGCTGTCACCCTCTCGATTGTAACCCCAGTTGGTCCCTAATGCGGGAACCCTTCAATTATTCTGTCCGCACGAACCTGAGGGTTCACTATACACCTGTAAATAATTCGCCTTTTAACACGACAAAATTAAAGCTTACATTTTTTTTCAAACCTTTTTTCTGCTCTTACACGGAAAAAACGAATAAAGTATAACCTTTATTACATTTTTACGCATAAAGTAAAATTATTTCCATATACAACACTTTTTACTGTTTGCAAAAATAAAATTCTCTATTTCAAAAGTGAGTTTAACTACTTTTGAAGTAAATTTACTTTTATTTTACTTCAAAAATTAAAAAAAAGTATTTGAATCAGTGACTGATTTTTTACTATCAAATTAATTATTTTTAACTAATTCAAATTTAGAGAACAGTATAAATATCTATATTGAAACAACAGCTATTTTTTAAATACAAATTAAAATAATAAAACTTTTTTTAATTTGGTGTAAAAATTCCCGGTTTGGCATAAAATTCATGGCTTATTCCCGGCCTTTTCCGGTTTTCCCGTATTTCCCGGTCAGTAGACACCCTGTTTGAAACGAAAGGAATCTTTGATAATTTTCAAGTTGCTTTTGATGTCTTAGTGTATTACGCAGTGTGCGGTACAGACTTAATTTTTTTTCGGAAGAAAATAAAGTAAAAAAAAAGGGAAAAAGTTGCAACGGTTTTAAAAGAAGGAAGAGGGGATGCAGAGGTCTGAGAGATGAAAAAGGAAGGAAAATTGGGAAAGGGAAGATGGAAAACGTGGCGAGCAGAGAAAGCCATATCGTTAGTATTCTTTATAGAAGCGACGTCGGGCCGCGGCGTGGGATATGCTCTACATAATGGAGTCCCAGCTAGAGTCTCTTCTTTTGATGCTGCGTCGGACGATCTCTTGTTTATGTATGAGCCAGAGCGGACCATACTACTCACAACAGCGTTCCGTCTGTTAAATTTTCCTCGTATTGGTGCGTCCGCGCTTTCTGTCTTTTTCAACATGTGTTTCTCGATTTCGGAAACTGCCCTTTTTTAGTATTGTTTGCACGAGGGGGTTTTTACTATTATTTTATTATTTATTCCTTTATTTATATTTCAGAAATACTGTGCAAATTTTACGATTTTTCTTAATATAATATAATTGCAAAGTGCTTAGCACTTTGAAAATATATTATATTAAGAAAAAAAGAAAGAAAAGAAAAATATATATAATCCCCTAGGATTGGAGGTGTGACGAATAGTGGAAAAAATTTTATTTTCCACGTAAAAAATGTGACGAAGGGCGAAGGAGGGCTAAATAAATTAATTCGAAATAGCGTGACGTAGTTTGTGAACGACCCCTTATTAAAGGGATTTCAACATCGATCCGATTTTTATATATAGAGTTTAGAAAAAATCGGATCGACGACAATTGAAAATTTAAAATCGTTCCATTGATTATAAGGAAATTTGATTAGTACAAGCGTAATTCTTCTAGAATTTGTGACTCACTGAGAGTAGAAATACATTTATACAAGTGGAAGTTTTGTCGAGGAAGGAGAGAAGTCGAGAGAGACACGATTCGATGCGACGTGTGGCTCCTTGTAAAAGCAATCTTTCTTCAGTCTTTTCCTTCAACTGAGAATATATTATCAGTTCAACTTATGCAGTCGGTCCACTGTCGCTGCCTCTGCCACCTTTTTTCTTTTGAAAAAACTCTTTTACGTTCCTTCTTTGCCCTTAATTCAAAAACCTTACTCTACGAACAACTTTTTGCATTTCTTCATCAGATTTCGTACGGTGAAGAAAGCGAGAAAACTTCCCACTAGTCTCTCTTGTCTTGCCTACTTCTAAAGCGCAATCATTTTTAAACTAAAAATCGAAAAATCCGATTAGAACCGTTTATTTTTAGTTTAGTACATATAAATATTTCGGTAATTCGATATAAAGACATATTTGATGTTTAATCGATTTCTACATTTCTTGAATTTATTCTGTTAATTTAGAACAAAAGAAATTAATTTACAACATCAAAATTTATTTACTTGAAAGAAAAAATAAAATGTCAAAGTATGAGACAGATGCATATATGCAATTCAATTACTTGGACATTTATTATATGTAAATTATATATGTACAATAAATAAATTAGATTCGAGTTTATTTTAAGGAATTTTGATAAAACTTCAAAGTGCATAAAATCGTACAAATCTCTACATCACATTATGGTTGGCAAACATTCTATTGGCCGCGGCACTTTTCATTATATATTTGTGTCTCATAAATAACTATATAATAAATCTAATAATAACAATATGCAAACAATTCGATTCACTCTTCTTTCCGGATAATAAAAGTCAATTAGATAATTGGCCTTAAAAGTCAAAAAACAGCAAGTAATAAAACATTCCTATTAATGTTTCTTTCCTATTTTTTCTTTACATTCTCAACATGGAAAAGTATTATCGTATTATTACATTATTTTACTATTGGTTCAATAGAGTAAATAGTTGAATTATTTCTTATCATTAGTTCTTTTTGTCATTAACCCAAATGTTAATTTAGTAATTGACTGATTATAAACATTTCTTTTATACCTTTTGCAAAAATAGATGTAAAAAAAAGTTGTCATGCGAAAAAAAGAAAAATAATGAATGAGGATAAGGAAAAAGAAGAATAGATTTTGCAGAATAAGAATAAGGAACGAATCGACAACTGCGTGTTAACTATATATACATAAGTGATTAATGCGTTCGTATATAAATGAGGAGAGGAGGACCGGAGAAACGCTTCTAAAGCCAAATGTTCGGGCAACTTGACACTGAACACATGGCCCCACTTCTCCTTAAAACCCACACTCGCTTCAAATATTCGCCATCTTTTTTTAAATCTTTTTTCTCTCTTTTACTTCTTTACCGTAATCTTACAGCATATCCAAATCAAAACCTCCAATACATTCTTTTGTTACACCTTTTTTTTTAATTTATATAATAACTGTAAGCACTACTTCAAAATAATTCGAAATTAATAAAAAAAATAATTATTATTATAATTGTTCTGTTACAAATTATTATTTCTATAGCAAAAAATTATAATATCAGTAAAAGTGATAATTACCGGCCGAGAATATTTAATATTCCACACTTTATGATTAGTGCCTAATTAAATAATTATACTATCATTAAATTATTCTAAAAATAATGTAATTTTCTGACTTTATCACTCGGTAGTCTTAATTGTAAATAAAACTGAGGCTAACGATCACATATTCTAAGATGCTCAAATTTAACTGCAATTAGTAGAAATGTTACTAGAACCAAACGCAAGTGATTGAAAAAATATCAATCCGCCCGAACGGGGGATCGAACCTAATATCCTACTTGGGACACTTACGTTCACTTTACCACTAAGCTACAAATATGTTCGATATAAAATTTTAAGCGTAATCTTTAATATTCTTATCTTTAGTGTAAAAATAGAATTTTTTCTGCTCTCCGCAAAAATTGATTTTAGTTTATTTCCATAGGAACAGGCACAAATGTTTCTATAGAAAATAGAATTCGAAATTTGAAATAACTTTGAAGAATAGAATTGGATTTTATTGAGTAATAGATTGCCGGTAGTGAATTTCGTAATAATCGCGGGAATTTTTTTCTTATAGGTTAATGTTAATCTTGAAGTTCAATGGTACGCTGGTGTAAATAATATAAATAAGTAAGTACGTGTACAACTGCGCGTAATCAAAGAAACAATTAATCACAATGGCGTGTGTGGGGTGAATTTACTCAGCGTGAGTCAATCTCTCTTATTTACTGCATCCACTCTCATTAATCGACGTTATTACCTATACATATACATTCATGCACATTCGGGTGACACTTTGCACTTCCGAAAATTTTTCATTTCTGCATAACTCCTAACATAACCTATCATCACAGATAATACAAATTAACACCCATTTGGTGCGGTAAAATACCGCACAACAAATTTTATTTTTGTAGGTGGCCCCACGTTCAACTATGTTTAAAAGTATTTGGCTAATAAAAGCAAAGAAAAAAGTGTAAATAAATAAAATACTAAAAATTTTTCTTTTTTTACAAGTTTTTAAATGGAAAAATTTCACCTTAACGGTTTTTGTTTTAATTTGAAAAATGTGTGAATTTCGAAGGTCGAAGCGAATAAAAAAGAGACACTGAAGAAAACACTCTTTGTCTCTCTTCCATCTTTGGGTTTTTATTCTTCTATTTCGGAACGATAGAAGACGTGCAGAGAGTACTTGGAAATTTTTAAAAAGGTCTGATAGTGATGTGGCCCGGCATGAGGGGGCAGGGGAGTTAGGGTGGAATTAGAAGACTAAGGAGATGGGAACAAAGCGCCCAGCATCTGGAACGAGTTAGTTTTTCTTTCTGGAACCTAAACCCGACCTACCCGGGAGAGCCGTTCACGGACAAAACGTATACCTACACATGTGAATATACTACATTATATATATATATATATATATTTACTTCTACTATCGCGATTTTGTCGAAGAGTTCGAGTACGTAACAAAGAAGAACGCAAATGGACAGACAGACGGACGATACCTCAAATATATCTTTTATTATTCATCATCATCAACAGAACACCGGCTGCTTTTACAAGTCCGATTTTTAATGAAAATTAATTTTTATTCTTTTTCATATATCGATTTTAATATGTAAATTTAATGATAAATTTCGTCATGGAAACTAAAGTTACTTCAGAGTTGCCACGTTTTTGCTCATTTTGAATTTCCTGACTTTTCTAGATTTTTCAGGTTAAAAAACGGAATTTTTTCAAAAACCTTTTTGAAATTAAAAACTTATAAAAAATTGTTATGAAACATGAAGAAATCGATGACTCCGAGTCAAATCGATATCTTCATGTTTTATAATAATTAAAGATAACCGACTGATAAAATTATTATTTTATATAGTATAAGAATATTGTTACACTGCAAAAAATGGCGTCTAAAAGTAAGACGTTTATAGACGTTTATTAAAACGTTCATTAAAATTTTATTAAAGAAATAGACGTTTATAAACGTCTTATTTGAGCGTCTTAAATGAAAAACATAACCTCCAAATACATGCATTTTAGAAGGCAAATAAGACGCTTATAAACGTCTTCAATGTGACCACGTAAACGTCTTAAACCAAGACGCTCTTTTTTTACAGTGTACTGTCACTTCTTCAAAATTATTTTCATAATTTCAATTCAATTACTGTTTTCCAGAATTTTTAACTAAAATTCTTCTTTAAATTAATTATTCATTCATTTTTAATAATTTTTGACATATTTCTTTGAAAATTATCAAATCCTTTTCAAAAAAGTTCCATTAAACTTTTTCAAAAAATTTAATTATTTCTAAAAATTCACGATATAATACTTTCTCTCTAAATTTGAATTAATAAAAATGTTTACTAATTGTTATTAGTGACAGACTTTTTACTTTTGAATTAGTAAATTTTACTATTAAATTAGTAAAAACGACTATTTATCGGTAAAATATGCCAATTCAAAAGCAAAAAGTCAGTCGGTAATTCAAATTAGAAAACATTTTTACTAATTCAAATTTAAAGTTTAATATTCAATTATTATCTAAAATTTTAACTGAAATTCAAATTTAAATCAATTTTTATTAGAAAATTCTACGAGAATTCAATTATTTAAATACAAATAAAATGCAAATAAATAATTTATTGAAGAATTGAATGTTACATAAAATTAAATTCCCATAAAGAATTTTATCAAAAAAATTTTTAATTAATTAAATTCTTTCGACGAATTTTAATAAAATTTTACAGAATAATAACATTTTTCGAGGAGTTCGATTAAAATTGTATTAAAAGTAATTAAAATTTTTGAAAATAATTGAATATTGGAGACAATTTTTATTATTTATAAAGATAATTGAAATTTTGACGAGAATTTTTAAAAAATTTTTAATATAATTGAATTTTTGAAGAATTTTATTACTTTTGAAAATAATTGAATTGTTTTTTAGTATTCTATGGAAATTTATGAAAAGAATAAATTGAATTCTTGTGAAGAATTTTTTTTAAAAATAATATTCAAAAGAATTTAGTAAATCTGGAGAATTTTGCTATTTATGGAAATAATTGAATTCTTGAGAAGAATTTTTTTTACAGTTTCTAGAAATAATTGAATTCTTTCGACGAATTTTAATATTAAAAATAACATTTTGACAAGAATTTTTAAAAAAATGCTAACATAATTGAATTTTTGCTAAGAATTTTATTACTTTTGAAAATAATTGAACTCTTGAGACGAATATTGTAATGTTTCTTTTTAAATAATTGAATTATTTTGTAAAATTTTATTGAAATAGTAGATATTTAAAATAATTGAATTTTGATACATTATTGAAATTAACTAAATTTCTACGAAGAATTTTATTAAAATTAATTTGTAAAAAATTTGAAAGGTTAAAAAGAATTTCATTAAAATTTTTTGAAATAATTTAATTCTTTCAAGAAATCTAATTTAAAATGTATTGACAACAATACTTAAATTCTAATATATAAATTATAGGAAGGCTTTTTAAAATAATTGGATTTCTTTGATGAATTTTAATCAAATTTTTAAGAATAATAACTTTTTCGAGAAATTCCATTAAAATAGTATTAAAAATAATTGAAATTCTGCGATGAATTTTATCATTTATGAATTGAAAATAATTGAAAACTTTTAAAAAATTTTATTATTTATGAAAATAATTGAAAACTTGTAAAGAATTTTATTATTTATAAAAAATGATTGAATCTCCGTAAAAAATTTGATTATTTATGAAAATAATTAGATTATTGCGAAGAAATTTACAAAAAAATTTGTAAATAATAGAATTCCTGTGTAAATAAAAATTCCCTTTTGATAAAAATTTGTTTGCAGAAATTTATAAGCCAAAAAAGAAAACAAAAAATTTGTTACATAAATAATAAGTGTTTTAAATTAATTGCCGACATTTGACACTATCATTAAATTCATCTTTTAACAAGGTCTATCTGAAAAAAATTAAGGGGCATTTTGATTGCAGTCATCCTCTCAAAAAGTTTATCAAGAGCAAAAACAGCCAATAAAGCATTTAAATGCGTGTACATTAAATTTATGGAGCAAAAATCGATTATTTATGTACGTAGCCGGGTAAAACTTGAATATTTACTTTATAATACATATATATAACTGTGTGTGTGTTTAAATATATTTATAAATTGTCCGAACATTTATCAGAAGCGAAAAACTGCAGATGGCGCGTATATATAATCGTCTCCTCTCTCTCTCTCTCTTTCTCCTTTTTTTCACTGATAACTCTTTTTTCACTTTCTCTCACAAAAGCAGCTGAACAGGTGAGATCATTGATTCCTCTCATTTGCATATTAATTGCTCGTTGATTCTCTTAAAGGCAAAACTTCATTATTCTCATAAACGAGAAGTTCCATTTTTTAATCGTCCGTATATTCTTTCACAATATTTTACTCGATAAATTGCGTCAACTCTTGGATTGTTTCAAATTAATTTCGAGAATAAACTCGAAAAATATTTCTTTCATGAAATCAAAAAAAATTTACAAAATAAATGAAATAGATGAAAAAAAGTAATGGTGTTTTTTCGATGATAAATATAAAATAACAAAATAGTTCATTATTGAAAAATTAGACTAAAATTGAATTTTTAATCGAATAAACAGAATTAAGTTCCAAGCGTTACCTTCATTTTTTTATTAACATATATTTGAAATTTTAAATATATTAAATATAGTTTTGTATTTTTTTCTTCATAATGTTCATGATTAACAAAAAATATTAGTTTTTATTAACACTTTGAGAAAAACAAATTTATGGACATATCTTATAATATTTCGTAATGATCACCTAAATTCTAATTTTAAATCCCCTGAAATATGAAGAGAAAATTCCTGTATTCACTTTCCCTAATAAAATATTAAGAAATTTCCTTTGTAGAAGTAAAGCCCATAATAATCTTCAAAACCGTTATTTCACTGTTGAGGAGAGATTTTATTTTTATGCATTTAAAGAAGTTCTAATTTAATATATTAGAAAAAAATTCCGAGACAATAAAAAATAAAATTCCCTTTTACATTATTATGCAGTATTGTGAAAGAACAAGAATATAGAAAACTTTTATATGAATAATGTTAAAATTCGAGTATTTCTACAGCGACCTTTGAAAACTTTTGATATAAAGCCGAAAAGAATTGTTAAGTGTTAAAATCACTTGTAAAATGACCTTCAAATTTTTAATTTATTAAAAAACGTTAAATTAAACTATTCAAATTTTTAACTATAATCTTTATGAAAATTCAGAATTTTCAAAAAAAACTTTGTGAAAATTCAATTTTATTAAAAAATTTGAAGTGTGTATCTTTTTTTAAATTAACTAATAAAAATTTTAATTATTAATCTTCGCACCAAGAAACATGAATACATTAGAATGTGACTATAAAATTCAATTATTTATCAATTATTATTAAAACACTTTGAAAATTCGATTTTAATTATTTTACTGAAGAACGAAAATTCCTAGATAATAATAAGAGAAGGGAAATAAGAGACGAAACCTGTCGAAAAGTAGAATAAACAACACAATGATAATTCTCTCCAAGTTACAAATGAGCGTATCTCCAAAATTGTGTAAAGTTTGTAATCCGCCTACGCCTACGCACGTGATAATTTATATCTTTTGGGGTAAAAGGCCCCGGTGACTTTTACGCGTCTCCACCTACGAGTGACAACAATGCCATAGCGTTTTATAACGACCGGCGTCGTAATCCAGCTATATAAGCGCAGATGAATCGAAAAGAGAGACCGCGCGACAATTCTATGATTTACTATTATTATCGTCAGGTTTTCTTTTATTACAAGAAAGCGAAAGAGAGAGAGACACTCGGCAAAGGAGAATTTACGTTACGCCAAAGGAGGTTAATAGCCAGTCATCATTAATCGGGGATAACCAGTTGCTACTTCTCGTCGTCTTTGTCATCACTTTTAACGCCTCGCGCACTAAATAACGACGAAAAAAAAATTCTCCACGCTCTTGGGAATTTTTTATTATTTCGAATTCAGAATTCCTTCTTTGCTTTGCTATTAATAACACCTCACATCTCCTAATATCACTCAATTTCTAATATCACCAACTAATTAAATATTAACTATTATTTTATATTATTATTAAATTCTAAACAAAACTTTTAGGTTAACGTTTATATTAAATATTGATTTATTATTAAATAATAAATAAGGAAATTATTTCAAAAGTGATGATAAAAACACAGACACAACAAGAGTTAATGCATTATTGTAAAACTAACATGTAAGAAAAGTTTGTAAAAATGTACGAATAAATACCCGAGTGCAGAAGAAACCGATGAATAAAACGTAACGTGCGTAACGATCATTGTCGCCAAAACGAATTGATCTTTCTGGAGGAATTACGTTTTGACTATATCGGGAACACGGACGGTGAAGAGAGACTCGGTTCCCCCCACCTAATTCGTAGAGCGCGACAGTTTTCCCCCACCACAGACTGAGTCGCGCAGAATATCCCCACCCTCTCGTGACCGACCAATCACGCGACAGTGGTTCGTTCACGCAGGTATAAAGATAGGTTTTCGAGCGGCTGCGAGTCATTGTCTCCTGGATTGTCAACATTTAAGTGTCTTCCGTAAAAGTCAGCAAAGTTTCCTTCTCACCTCAGCCAGTAGCCGAACATCGATTACTCTTCTATCCTGAATTCTGATTTTCAATCAAGACCTATTGTTTCAAATGCTACTTCAATTTCTGGATCGTGTAATATAGCTCCAAGTCAATTCAAGAGAATTCAATTTCCCCCATCGTTCAGGTAAATATTCTCTGCATTATTTTCCGACGTTAAGAGTAAAATGAGAGTTTCTATATATAAAAGTAAATATAGTTATGGAAGTATGCGCGCATATATTATAAATAAAGAGTATCAGAATGAAATGGTGCGGAATGTGCCTTGCGGTGGCCGGACCCGAGGTCGGAAGCTCTTATCTCGATGTCAGTATCTTATTGTGAGGTTGGCGAATACATTAAGAAATAAATAGTTTAATAGCCGAGATAATCACCGCCCTTGCCTACCTGTGTTATTAAAGTCATTAGCATTTAATGAGCGTGAGCGCCTCGCTTACTGAATTCCCGGTGCTAAGTGCCGCGAATATAATATCAGCTGTTGCGCATCTTATAATCCGTCCACTAATTAATCTCGATCGGACATTTTATAAATATATTTTTTATCGCTTTCTTTCTCTGATACATTCTTATATATAAACACATACATTAAAATATACACACAATTATGTTTTCTTTATTTGCTCAAAAATTATTATAAACACTCGAATTACTTTATCATCGTTTCTTTTCATTTTTCATTATTAAAAGCGTGTTCTCGTGACAGTTTCAAGTCTATTTTTATATAAAATTAATTTTAAATTAGTAAACATTAGATTGAATATTTATTAAATATTATGGAATATTATTAAATATTAAAATTAAAACAAATAAATACTTACTAATTATTAAATAAAATAATTAGCACTTCAGTAATTTAATTTTTGTTTTTTTGGTGGAATTTTATTTATTTATTGGTATAATTACTAATATAAAAACATATTTCTGCTTATACGTAAAAATTTTAGCATAGCTGTCAATAAATAGAAAAGATAGAAAGGGGATAAACTATTCTCATCATAATACTACAAATCATTCGAGAAACAATTGTAATTATTGCATCGGAAAATTAAAGAAAATGCTGACATAAATTATACGTGATGACCAGATAATATTCATCACGTTGACCTTGACCTTAAACAAGGAATGAAGATAAGAAAATATTTTATTGCTAAAGCACATGTTACAATTTCTCGCGAAAGTTCTTCTCGATTAATATTAATATTAAAAAATGATAATAATAACAATAGTAGGTAAAGTAATAATTAAAATATTAATTACAACAATAACAATTAGAATAATAAATAATAATAATAATAGTAATATATAATAATCAAAATAATAATAATAATTCGAAGAAAATTTCACTCATAGGCTCATGACAATAACCCAAAGACAATGGGCACTTCATTTGTAATAATTACACACTGCCAGGATTGTTCTCAGTTTCATTATTTTTATTGTTTCTGTCTCTGTTCATAATCATAAAAAAAAATAATAAAATAACACGTGACATTTTACGTACGTTTTCTACTATATTTTCATCTATTTTTATAACAATATGTATTCTTTTATTCGCATATAAAAGTCATATTATGATTTTTCATAAAATTTAAATATTAATAATTATAAACACATTGAGAAAGAAATATATTTGAATCAAACATAATTATCTTTGTTATGCAGTAAACCAAAAATTATTTTTTAATTAAACATAATTTCTTAGTTGGCTACTTATTTTTGGGTTAAAAAAATTTTATTAGTGTATACAATATATAATTAAATATTTTAATAAAAATCAATGAAAAATGTAGATATTCAAGGGTAGATTAGAATTTTCTAATAAAAAAGTCAACTATTAAATGTAAATTCAAAAATACGAATAAATCATCAATTCATTATTATCAATTTTCAAAATTTTTAATTCAATAAAAGTTCATCAATATATTACAAATTTTCAGTGCTAATTAAAAATTAATTAAAAACATTTATTTCATAATAATGAATGTTTTTAATTTTAAATAAATAATATTAATAATATTAATAATAATAATAATAAAAATTGTTTGTATCTAGATAATTAGAAAAATAATCATATCAATGAAAAATATTTTTATAATTTTTAAAATTGTTGCATTAATGAAATTCTCGGGGAGAATTTTCAATTAAATAAAAAAGAAATTTGAAGAGAAAAATTGAGATGAGAAATGAAAGAAGGAAGAAATGTCTTATCATAATTGTTTACATTGTTAAGTTTTTTTGTTGCACAATGTAGTTTTTTCTTTTGGTTTATTATCACTGCCACGCGGTGCTGATATTCACATTTTGCTATCGTCGACTTTTTTCCTGCTCTCTCCATCTATCAACTCTCTCTCTTTTCTCTTTCTTTCGTTACAATCGTGATACACGAGCTCTTTATAGTCACGTGAAATTATAAAAAAAAAAAAAAATTCTTTGTCTTTTCAGCACAACCTGACGCAATTTATTCACGTCATTGATACATCTAACATCAGTGACGTTTCATCTTTTTTTTAAAAAAAAAATCAACAAATTTAAATCTTATATTTGTAAAAAAACTCATATACACAATACAATAATATACAATTCAAAAAAAGCAAACGATATTTTATAAATAAAAATCCCAACTCTATTAAAAATAAATGTAATGTTATAAAAATATGTAAAAAATAATTTCAAGAAAATTTTTTAGTAATTTATCATTTTTGTTAGCTTTTTGTAAAATTTTTTCTTTATAAATTTTACACTGCTTTAATTAAAAAAAAAGTAATTTTTGTGACCAAAATCGAAACCTTTTTGAAGTTGAGAATATAAACAATCCTATTTTTCCGTCAATGGAGCTTTTTCCAAATATATTTTTTTGTCCATTGATAATGAATCCGTAATATTAAAAACCGCGTTGAATAGAAAAATACGTTTTTGATTCCGATACCCTTTGTATATATAGTTCTCAAAAAAAGAAAATTGTTATCTTTGTCTATAGTTGAAAAGAAATTTCTAATAAAATGATAAAAGGCCGTTTGTTTCTTTATTAAAAATTTATATTTAAAAATTAATAATAATTAAATTAATAAACTAATTTCAATCAAAAATACAAATTTTCCATAAGCGAAAATTTACTAAATTATTATTACATCAGAATTTGAGAGAATGAAAGTACGAATACTTTAATAGCAAGAGAATGATACAAATTAAAAGCTTTTGCAAAAAAGAAAGACTAAATCTAACTGAACATATCACAATTATTCTCAATTTCATGACACTGCGTGATACACTTTGTTACGCAAATACAATATTGTAAAAGACATGAATGTCGAGTCGTGTCAATATTTCAAAAAAAGAATAGTATCTTCTTTCTTTTATTGAAATGATACGCATTTTTCTGATTATTATTCTTTTTTCTGACCGAATTTTATTTTAAACGGCTTTATGCGATAAGAACCAGTTCTCCAATATACATTTAGAAATATGTTTCGCGATTATAAAAATTACGAAAATATGAAAGACTAATTTAATTCATTTATTTATTAACAATTACTTATTTATTATTATTTTATTTGTTAATGTTGAAACAATTAATGACCATTGAACTAATTAATTCATTTTAAATAATCATTGGCTAATTAATTAATTCTTATGTAAGTAATTAGTATTTTCTTTATTAAATAATGTTTATAATTGTCTGTTTGATCTAGTTCAATGAAAACAATATACAAAATCAGAGAAATAATTATAATTATTTAATTTTGTTCAGAAAAGTATGGAATTGCAAAGAAATAATTTTTTAACTGTTCTTCTAAATTTAAGGAAAAGAAAAAAAGGAGTTTATTAGTTTTTAGAAGAGAAATTCCTAAACCACTTGATGGACATATGAATTTTTTTTTTCATTAAGACGTCCAGAGAATAATATGAGTCAGACACGTGTTGACATATTCACAAATAGAAGCTATTGTTTGGGGACATGCCAATATTGCCAATGCATTTTTATCTACATTCTCATGTATATCTTGTCAACAATACCTGGAACTGAAAATATTTTCAGATTTCAAAATTTTCTAAGAAATTTTCGCTCCATTAAAATTCATTGTTATTTTAACTCAAAATAAAGTAAATACTACTACAATAAATTTTAATAAATTTCTTTACATTCTCATCACTACTAGAGTAGTAATAATTGTTTTAAATTAAATTAAAAATTATGTTACTTAGTAAAATATAAAATAATAGTAATGGTTAAAATTTCTATAAAAAGAAATAAGAAAATTTTGTTGGCTATGCAAATAGTTTGATAGAAATTTTGGAGTGCCGCGCGAAATCGGGAATGGCGTGTGTGTGGCGCGTATATAGAGAGCAAAGGATCAACTCGAATAAAAAAACGAGCCTTGTGGTTGTCGTGTTGGAGAAGATCCGCCGTGAACGCCGGGTCATCATTCTTTTTTACGGTCACGAGTACTATTTTAAAACAACAGCCAGCGAGGGAGACCTTACAACCAAGTTTCTTTCTTTATAATTTTCAGACAAATCTTTTCCTCGCAAGCTCTCACATCATATTCCCTCAACGACAAATCCCTTTTGCATTACAATTATCATTATAATTGTTATTATTTTCTTTTCTTTTTTCCGTCGTTGCAAATCAAAAATCTAAATCATGTTTAATTCATTAATAATTAATAAACTATAAATATAGTATCATTATGGATATTTACATATCTACTCTCTAAATTTGAATTAGTAAAAATGTTTATTAATTTAAATTAGTGACTGACTTTTTGCTCTTGACTTAGTAAATTTTACTGATAAATTATTACATTTTACTAATATAAACAGTAAAAGTTACTAATTCAAATTAGTAAACATTTTTACTAATTCAAATTTAGAGAGTACTGAAAAAAATTGATTTGATTCAAGTAACCGATTACTTGTGGGTAATGAAATAAATACTAACTTGAATCAAGCAATTTTTGTTTAAATAAAATAAATTGTATGTATTTGTAACAATAATTTCAGTACTTGAAGCAAATAGGAATTGGACCATTTAATTGACTCAAATAAAAATTATTTCATTTACAAATAAATATTTATTTTAGAAAAGTGATCGTTTATTTGAATCAAATAGATTTTTTTCAGTATAATAATTAATATATTATTACTATTATTATTAATATTATTACTACTATTATCAATATTATTAATATTGTTATTATTACTATTATTATTACAATTATTACTACAAAGTAATTTTCTGTCTTTATCACTCGGTAGTTTTATTTATTAATTTTTACTACACTTATAGAAAAATAATTATTATTTTATAAGCAAAAATAAAAACCAAAAAGTAAAAAAAGTCTTCGATCTAAAATATGAAGGCACGCTTATAAAATGAAAAATTCCACGTCGACTTATTGTCACGAAAAACATGAAAAAACTTATAATCGAATAGCGAATAAAATTCTTTTTGAGAGAGCGAGCAGCGACAGATAGAGAGAAAGAGAGAGAAATAAGAAAGGAATCTCATCTCAATAGAGCGATGATCCGCAAATATGAGAGAGTGATGCATGATGGAGGCGGATGCTGATTTAAAACAAAAATAGAATCCGGAAAGAAATTTAGTTCGCAATTTGTCAGAAGATTTATTTTTATTTTATGTACATATACATTTGTGACATTATTTTTATTTTCCGAGTTTAATTCGATCGATATTCAAAATAGAGATTTTTCGAAAAATTTAAATTTCTAACTCAATTTTTTTTTCACCTATTTAATAAATAATATCTTTAATAATATTATTTAATTTTAGTTTATAAACTAAAAAATTAACTTGAAAGTTTACGATTAGAAAACCTGTAATGTATAAAAAGAGCAGAAAATATTCAATATTATTATGTTATTTGTCTGATATAGTAGAAAATTCAGAGTTCCTACAGAATCTGGAAATCATGGAAATGGTATGGAATTTTTAAAAGGCTTCTGGAAATCATAGAAAAAGCCTGGAATTTTTAAAAGTTTCTAAATTTTTTCTGTTTTCCATTTTTTCTCTTGAATAGAAATTCAAATAATAATAAAGCTAAATGGCATAAAAGACGAGAAAAAATGTTGAATTTTAAGAAATTCGGATTTTTAAATTTTTGATAATTTTAGATAATTTTAGATTTTTTACCAAAGAGTCGAGACTATTAAATAAGTAAAGTATTTTCCAAAAGCACAAAAATAATGAAGCTAAATGCCATAAAAGAGGATTAAAAATGTTGAATTTTAAGAAATTCGGATTTTTGAATTTTTGATAATTTTCTATAATTTTAGATTTTTTACCAAAGAGTCGAGACTATTAACTAAGTAAAGTATTTTCCAAAAGCACAAAAATAATGAAGCTAAATCCCATAAAAGAGGATTAAAAATGTTGAATTTTAAGAAATTCGGATTTTTGAATTTTTTCGAATTTTTGATAATTTTAGATTTTTTACCAAAGATTCGAGACTATTAAATAAGTAAAGTATTTTCCAAAAGCACAAAAATAATGAAGCTAAATCCTATAAAAGAGGATTAAAAATGTTGAATTTTAAGAAATTCGGATTTTTAAATTTTTGATAATTTTAGATAATTTTAGATTTTTTACCAAAGAGTCGAGACTATTAAATAAGTAAAGTATTTTCCAAAAGCACAAAAATAATGAAGCTAAATCCTATAAAAGAGGATTAAAAATGTTGAATTTTAAGAAATTCGGATTTTTAAATTTTTGATAATTTTAGATAATTTTAGATTTTTTACCAAAGAGTCGAGACTATTAAATAAGTAAAGTATTTTCCAAAAGCACAAAAATAATGAAGCTAAATCCCATAAAAGAGAGGAAAAAATGTTGAATTTTAAGAAATTCGGATTTTTAAATTTTTGATAATTTTAGATAATTTTAGATTTTTTACCAAAGAGACGAGACTATTTAATAAGTAAAGTATTTTTCAAAAGCACAAAAATAATGAAGCTAAATACTATCAAAGAGAAGAAAAACTGTTGAATTTTAAAAAAATCGGTTTTTCGAATTTTTGATAAATTTTGATAATTTTAGAATTTTTACCAATGGGTGGAGACTATTAAATAAGTAAAGTGTTTTTAAAGAGCCCAAAAATAATGAAATTAGATTTAAAATTCCACTGGAATTTCGTAAAAATTTGACCTGGAAATCACGGAAAAGGTATGGAATTTTCAATGCGGATTTCTGTAGAAATCCTGAAAATAATTCAAAAAAGGTACAAATTGAATTTATTTATTACTAAAATTTTTAAAAAATGAAAAGGTGATTTTTTGATCTTTTTAATTTAAAATCTATGAATTTTATAAAATATTAATTATTTATCAAATTTATTTCCAAATAAAATTGAATCGTGAATTTCGAAAAGGGCTCAACTCTAAAAACCATAAGTGTCATTTTTACATAACTTACGACAGTGAAAATGATCCTTACGATTTTTAGAGTTGAGCCCTTTTCGAAATTCACGACTCAATTAATGTTTATATTTAAATTTTTATTACTTTGTATATTAATTTAATATGCAAGTAAATTAACTTTAATTGCTTATTTTTATTTATTTTTCCTCTAAATTTTAAATTAGACAAAAGCTATTCTCTACAATTCAAATTAGTAAAACTTTGTACAAACTTAAATTATACTCTCCAATTTTGAATTAGTAAAAATGTTTACTATAATTTGAATTAGTGACTGGCATTTTGCTTTTGAATTAGTAAATTTATAGAATAATTTCTCAGTAAAATTTACTAATTTTACTAATAAATTTGGAGAAATTACTATTTAGCAGTAAAACTTACTAATTTTACAAATAAATTTGTAGAAATTACTATTTATTAGTAAAATTGACTAATTTTACTAATAAACTCGTAGAAATGACTATTTATCAGTAAAATTTACTAAATCAAAAGCAAAATATCAGTTAATAATTTATAAATTAAAGTATAAAACTTTACCTTTTCATTTAGTAGTTATACTACCAAATAAAAAATGTAAAAAATCACATTTTTCCTTCAAACATTTCCACCTGAATACTTTAAACACAATTATCGAAAAATCTTAGTTACTTAATTACATTTTATTAATGTATTCATATTAACACAAATATATGTAAATTAAAAGTCTATAAAAATTTGATCTTATTATGATAAAACCTATATTTAGATGAATTAAAATAATATATATCTTTTTCTCTTTTTTATTTCTATTGATATATACAACAACTTTAATTAAGTGGAATTTTGAACTCTTCGTAATGGTTTTGTGAGAGAGAATGAGAATAAAAAAGAAAATGTCTTAAGCTTGTGTCACATGATAAATGTTGTTACTCAACTTTCAAATTTAATGAAACAGAAAGCTTTCCTGTACATTTTTTAAGATAAAAGATTTGATATTTTCTTGTTTTTATAAACGACATTTCTTTTTTTTTAATAATCAACACTTTCGAACAACTTCTCATTATGCAAGTATAAATATAAGTTTCCTTATTCTAATTATGATTAAACTAATTTATTTTGAAGAATTACATTAAAATTAAAATTTTTAAATCATTTTGGTACAATTATTTTTGTTACTAAAAATTCTAATATTTTTCCTCACTGACCAATAAAGAAGTCATTCAAGATGTTTTTGAAAATTAATCATTTATAAGTTTGAACAAATGTTATTATGAAAGATAATGTACAATTACACAGAGACACAATGCAGATTTAGAGAATAGATAATTTTTGAAATGTCGAAAAAAATCTGATTTTTGTAAATAAAACGTTTTTGCGGAGAACTTGAAGAAAAGAAAAAACGCGAGACTAATTTCTTTCGGTTGGTGTTTGTATATAAACAGGTTCGATGGTGTATTTTGAAAGAATTGTGTAGGACAATGAAGATGAAAGCGTGGAGACAATTGAAGAAACAAGAAGCGGATCGTGCACTTGGATTTTGATCCACCCCAAAAGTTGTACACAATAAAAGGGGGAGGGTGGGCCTAAAAAAAAAGAGCCGCTTGGGCACAAAACGTGCGTCATTCGATCGGCTTTCGAGGCCGTCAAGTGGCTGTTATAAGGCCGAGGAATACAAAACCATGGCATCGGAGAAGAATTCGTTTATAGTGTTCGAGAGAGGGTCGTAAGGTTGTGCAAGAAAGAGAAAGAAAAGAAATCTATTGAAAAACCAAGTTCAACTCTCTCGGATGTATAGCATATATAGAAAGAGATAAATAACGAAAGTACAAGAGAAGGGGGAGGGTCACTAGGTCAAATGCGTTGCATACTCCCTTATGTCTCCTTCATCGCTCCCTGTCTTCTTTTTCACTCTTTTTTTTCCTATGCACTCACAATTTGTCAAATCAACAAATTTTACTGTTTCTTTCTAAATAAATTTTAATTTTCTTATCTTAGAGTTTAAAAATTATTTTAATAAGTTAATTTGACTCAAAAATTTTGTCTAAGGTTTAATACTTCTTACAAGTTATCAGTTTTATTATTTTAAGGTTCTATTCCAACAGGGCTCGAACTAGGTCCGTAAATTCCGTAAAGGTCTGTAAATTTGCTTCAAATCCGCAAAAGTCAGTTTTTTTTAAAAAAGGTCCAAAAACTTCAAAAATTGTACGATATAATTTTGGAAATTTTGAAAAAGTTAGAAATGATTGCAGAAATTCAATTATTTGCAAAAGTAATCAAACTCTTTACAGAAATTCAATTATTTTCAAAAATTTCCCTCAATTCAATATCTACTAAAGATTTAACTAAAGATTTAACTATTTTCATAAACAATAAAAATTTCACAGGAATTCAATTATTTATAAATTTTTTTTAACTTCTTCGTAATAACTCCATTATTCAAATAAATAACAAAAATCTTTATAAATAACAAAATTCTTCAGAAAAATTAAATTATTATTATGATAGAACTTTGTTGTTCGCAGGAAATCAATTATTTAAAAACATTTTTTATAAAATTCTTGTCAGAAATTCAATTTAATTATTTTCAATAATAATAAAATTTTTTAGCAGGAATTCAATTATTTTCAAAAATTACCATAAAATTCTTCGCAAAAATTTTATTATTTTCAAAACTTTTAATAAAGTTCTTGACAACAATTCAATTATTTTTATAAATAACAAAATTCTTCTTAAGAATTCAATTATTTTCATAAAGAACAAAATTCTAAGTAGCAATTAAAATATTAAATTTTTTTTTTTTACAAAATTCTTCGAAGAAATTCAATTATTTTTAAAAATTGTACCTAATACAATTCTTGTCAAGAATTCAATTATATCATTAGAAATATCAAAATTCTTCGCAGAAATTCAATTATTTTCAAAAATTATAAAACTCGTCGCAAAAATTCCATTCTTTTAAAAAATAACAAAATTTTATTTATTTATTTATTATTTATTTTATTTACTTATTTTATTTTATTTATTTTATTTTTTTATTTATTTTATTTATTTATTTTATTTATTTTATTTTTAAATTTTTAGCAGGAATTCAATTATTTTTTAAAATTTTTATAAAATTCTTCACAGAAATTCAGTTATTTTCAAAAATTTTAATAAACTTCTTTTAAATCTCGTAGAATTTCCTAATAAAAATTTATTTAAAAATGAATTTCAGTTAGAATTTGAGATAATAATAATTGAATAATAGTAAAAGCATTATAAGCGTGTATTTTTATCAATATTTGAATTTTAAAAATTTTGCAAATTAAAATTTTAGGAAAATTTGAATTTTTTATACTTTTAATCAACAATTCTGTAGAATTAATTTTTTTTAAAACCGTTTAATTTAATTTTTTTATTTTCTACAATATATTTAATTGAAGAATTTCCGAATAATCGAAATTTTACCTAAAATTGTATTGTCATGAAATGGATTTGAAAATTCTTAAAAAGTACTTTTTCGAAAATTATATTAAATTTAGAGAAGAATTTTTGGTTAAATTTGTAGAAAATAAGAATTGAATTGAAATTATGAAAATAATTTTGAGGAAGTTGCAGTAACAATATCAATCCTCTTTAATTATTAGAAAACATAAAGAAATCTATCACTCCGAGTCGAAGACTCGGAGTTATTGATATCTTCATGTTTTATAGTTATACAAATTTTATTTATAGTTTTAAGTAAAACTTTCTCTCATTTGACTCGGACTGATTATAATTTTGTTTGTAATCGGTCCGTAATTTTTAATTTTTGGTCCGTAAAGTCTGTATTTTTAAATACCTTCACTAGTTCGAGTCCTGATTCCCAAAAATATTGAAAAAATGAAATTGCTCATAAAGTAGGCGTCGTAGTGTAGTGGTTAGGGCGTTAGACTTAAGAGCAAAAGGTTCCAGGTTCGATTCTTGCCGAGATTACTCACGCAATGCTCATAATCAACAAATTTTTGTACCTGTTATACATATTTTTCAAAAATTCGGAAATAAGCATTTAAAACAAATTAAATTTTTTAAAACTTTATAAAATATCTTCTGATACATGACCCAATATTATTATAAGAAATTTAAAAATTAAAAAAGACTTGGTTTATTTGAATGTTTAACATTAAAACATAAAAAAAATTAAATTTACATATTTTTCGATAAAATTTTGCCATTGTTTTATTATTAACAATGGATTTTGTGGAAAAAATCTGTTAATAATTGAAGATCATCTCGACTGAGATTATTGTCAATCTGAGCGTCGTATTGTTGCGTAATGTCAACGAGAGAGACCTAATCGGTGAGCTTTGTAGTCTTCCTCTCCCCTCTCGCTCTCTCTCTGTTTCGAGTCTTTGAGAACACATGGCCCCTGTGAGTTTCAGGCCTGCACACATTCCCCGAACGAATGATATTTAGTATTATTTATTCTTCGTATACGTTTTGAGTCTGTCTGTCTGTATAAGTTTCGCTTTTCGAGAGACCTTATCCGCCGCGCGTACAATGCGAGCATTTTTAAAATGCCGTCGCGATGCCACACTCTCCTTATGGACGTTTCACTCAAACAATCGTCTCTTATTTTTAGTTTCTCAAAAAAATAGAAAAAAAAATAAAATAATATTCTTAAAACTCGCACTATATTTCTCTTTCTATAATCTCGAGTGCCACGAATTTTTCAAGTATGCGAACTCGAGAGAGCGCGCAAAAGGAAATCGCTCCAGAGGACTGGAAACTTTCAAATTAAACTAGAAAAACCACTTGAAAATTGTTTAGTCTCTGTAAACAGGATTGAAATTTATTGCTCATAGTGTCACTTATTTTTTCAAATTTTCGTTATTCTTCAGCGAAAGAGATTTTTTAACGCAAAAAACATTTTTGCAAATTCTGTTTGTCTTTTAAAAATTTGAACTTTTCTTTAATTACTAATTTCTCCAAATAATTACTATCATACTTATAATAATTATATCTCTCAACTATTTTAGAAAAAGCAAATTATTCTTATTTGTTAATAAAAAATATAACTTTAAGAATACAATTTACAATTCTAGAGACAAATATTAATAACAACATTTTCTAATTTGCATTCATTATTTATATTGCATTTCATTATTCATCTGGAACTCTGGGTATAGTATTATAAAATGGATAAAATGGAATAAATAAACAATAGAAATGTTATTTAATATTTTTTGATTCAATCATTCTTTGGACCTTATGTAATTAAATTCTCTGTTTTATGTAAGGATTGTGAATGGGGGAAAAAAAGCTGTGTGCGCTGTATAAATTGGAATTAATTCAAAAGTGTTTTGTGCTCTATTCAATACACAATTCAGTAGAGATAAACCTTTTAGAGCTAACAATGTACTTGAATTTTTACCGAGTTTTACTCCGAGAACCCCCTCTCGTCATTGATCAATTGACAATTGTTTATCCCCTTTTTTTCTCTATATCTATATATATAACAAGGTACTTCATGTTCCAACATTTATTTTATAATCTTTACTTTTTAAAATCAATCGCATAATCGAAAAATAAATTCTATTTCTTAAAATTCAAAGTGTTTTCTTTAATTTAGTTTCCAAAAAAGCTTAGGCATCAGGTGATGTCTAAGCTTTTTTGAAAACAGAAAAATACGGACGAGTAATTTTAAGTTATTTTTTGACAATTAATGCCATTAATTTTGCAAAGAAATTGCAAAAGGTTTTTTGTATTAAAAATTGAACAGAGGTGAAAGATACTGATGATCTTGTTGAGAATTTTGATGACATTCTTGCGGAAAGTTAATTTTTAACGCAGATGTTTTATTTTGACTGGTTGCACTCAATTAATTAACACTATAATGATACTCATTTAATAAGTCACAATATTTCAATGTCAAAGGTAAATAAAATCAATCAACAGAGAGAAGCACTTAACTAAGATGTAGATTGAATTCATTAATAAAATATACAGATGGATCATTTATCAAAAGAAATTCGAAAGTAAAGAACCGATTTGTCAAAATTGAATAATAAAATTTAGAGATGTTGTGAATCATACATGCTTTAAAATTTTATAGCATTCGGTTTGAAAACTATTTTTCAAAACTGTACTCCCTTTTTTATTTCTTTTTTTAAAAATTTACTATTTAAAGAAAATAAAGAAACCGTACAAGGCCTCTTAAAAAATTTTCTATAAATAATTAAACAAAATAAAGAAATGTAGATTAGATTATGATTTGGCAAAAACCTTTAAGGTCATATCAAAGTCGTGTCAATTTTTTCATTAGAGTAAAAAACCGGAATGACTTTTAAACCCCTTAGGTCCTCGATAGAAACTAGGACTAGCTAGGTCCTTGCTCAAACCCTTTTTCATGTTTAATTAGGAAAATATGTCGATGTATTTTAGTGAGTGAAATATTTTCAGTTTATGTTTTTTGATAATTATATTACAATAATACATCTAAAATTTTGTAGCTCCAATTTTGAACCAGAATCATCAATGTAGAAAAAGCCCTACCTGACCCTATTAAAAATAAGGGTTTTACCACAAACTAGGAAAACTGTTTGGGTCCTATTTCAAGTGGGACGAAGTAGGGGATTTATTTTTAATTGCATAAATTGTTTGTTGGTTATGTAAATATTAGGTGATGATTCTAGATATATCCGATTTGTTGTAAGCAGTCCACAACACTTGTTCCTTGCATAATATACATAATGGGAGCGCAGAGAGGGGAAATATTTACAGAGGTGAAGCGACTCACCTGCCAATCGTGCTCATAACATCCCGCTGGCGGTATTTTGACTTTTCAAGTGGACAATCGTAACACTCACGAATCAACACCTCACTGGGCACACAATTTTCAATTAAACCAAAAACCAACGTGAATTGTCACTCATCAAACTCACACTATTTTTTTTTATTGATTCGCTTTTCCAATCCCGATCGATCACTTTTGCCTGCTTTTGCCCCTGGCTACACTCTGGGACTCTGGGTCATACGGGTTCACACTAAACACGCCGTGTTATTTTGAAAAATCGAGATACAAAATCGTGTAAACGCGCCCGGCGGTGTCCTGCTAGGAACTGTCCTCGACAATGCCGAGAGTCGAGTGGAACGTGGTGGCAGCGTGCGTGTGTGGAGGGCACGCGTATTGGTGCGTTCGTGTGCGTCCGAGAGATGCTGGGAAAGCAGGGGTGGGGGTGGGGGACCTAGAGGCGTGAGAGCGACAGGAGGGGAAAGGCCCGTCAGTCGGAGATACAATGAGAATAATCACCGCGTCGGAGCGTCGGATGACTGACTGAGGAGCGCGAGGGCCCGCGGGATGAGATTCGGCGGGCGCTGCCGCTTCGTCGCAGATCGCGTTACTGCCCCCGCGGAACACTTTCCATCCCCACTCCTCGTCTTCCACCCTCTCCCTCGCTCTTTCCCTCAGCTTCTCTCTCGCTCTCCTGTTGTCCGTCGATGCGTTCACTCACTCCCACTGCTCTCCCCTCCGCCGCGCCAGAGTCTCCTCTCTCGCTCCCACCCATTGGCACGAGCACCAGTCAGGCACTCGCCGAAGCCACGCCCACTCGCGCTGCCTTGGCTCCGCCTACTCCGCACCGACACCCACGCTGAGACGTCCTCTGCCACTGCCTCCCCACCCCCGGACGGAACTGCTGTGCTGCAAGTCGGAAGAGAGGACACGCTCGCTCTCTGTTTCTTCTACCTCCACCTCTACTCTATTCTCTCCCTGCAGGGAGGAAAGATAGCGCTTCGAATACGATCCTATGCTGCCTAGCTCTTCCATACCATTGTAACCTTCTAAATCACTTTTTATTTCTAAAATAATCCTAAACAATCGGTTAGTAACAATTGGTTAGTGATTGGTTATAACAAGTTTTACCGTAATTATATTATGCAATCTTGTAATATGAAGCAATTTGGATGTAAAATTACTATCAAATTATTAATTGTTACGTTCAGTTTATGCAAAGAAAGAGTAAGGAATTAAATTCCCGTGTCGAGAGGTGGGAAGAGTGGGGACATGACAATGCGTGGTAAACTGGTAACAATAGGTAATTGGACGCCGGGAGCAAATCACCGCCTCCGAGATCCGATTCAGGTGAGTCGGTTGTGGCTGCGCATTGTCTATTGTTTGGATTTGGGCGGCGGCGGTGGCGGCGGCACAACCCCCGACCAAGAGCGCTCGATCCAATTGAAAGGGGGAAGCGAGGGAGCGCAGAAATGCAACCAATGAGAATCGAGGCACACCCGCACAAATCACAATGCTCATTGTTGTCGTCGAGCTGTCCGCCCACACCTCTTTACCTCGCTTCGCCCCCATCCAGCGCCTGACAATACTTACATACACTGCGCTCAAGTCCACGGAGCTTCAGCTCACACTGGTTCTCCATTGGTTCACCGGTATTTTCCTCAATTGCAATTGGTTCTATCATGGCCTTCGAATACTAGTGCTACTAGTAACTTGTAACTACTACTGTTACTACTATTACTACTATTTTCAAGTAAGAAATAACCTTGGTCCTAGTACCCCAACTGTCTAAAAATGCATTGTTTCCCTACCACTTATTCGCATAACGTATTTCTTTATAAAAAATGGATTGACGTTATAGTCAAGTTTGCTTCGTAGAACAGCTTTCGTAAACGGAAGACACAGCTAGGTCGCAGAAGAAGCCTCCAGGGTAAACCTCCTCTCCTTCTTATTTGCCACCCCCACCCTCAACTCACTCCTACCAGTGCTGAGCGCAGTGTATACGGAAGTACACGGTATACCGTCTGAAGGCACAAACAGCACTGTGCACACGGATAGGAAACCCACATTAACACAAGTACAAATAAACCTCGAGTATATAGCTTCTATCGTTCACTATTCGCGAACCCTGAGAGAAACGGACGAGAATGGCGTCGGCGCCACATCCCTTTCATGTCCTCCACAAACCGTTCCATTTCTCTTCCACCCCCATTCCACCCTTAGTATTCGCCGACCTTACCCCTTTCCTACCCCACCAACTGTACTCTTTAGACATTATCCCTCCCGGGTGTGTCCTCCGCGCACAGCAGTCGATCTGACCCCGCGAATAGCGTTGCATCCCGTCCACCCTTTTGTTTCCGCACATCCATTGTAAGGGATATGCTTTTGGTCTGAAACTTTTGCTGAACGTTTGCTAATGAAAACGAATCAGTATGATGAGTCTTCAATTAAAGCAGTGTTCAATTTTTACAGGGTTCTTTAAGCTCTGCTTTGAACCTGAATTGTAGGTTTTATTTATTTTTCAATAGTCTGCAAGTATTAATGTTAAAGGATACGAAAAACGTGCGTAAATTCAATATTGACTATGTCTTAAAAATGTTGCATCTTAATTTAAGGCAGCTTTCGTGCCTTAAAATAAGATTTTCTTTTTACTGTGTAGGTTGTTAATGTAATACATTTGGATCATACACTTGAACTCAAAAAATTGCAGAAATTTACGTATATTCTACTAAAAGGAATAGACTACATTTAGGGCCAGTTTCACCAACTCCGATTAAAAGTTAATGATTAAATCCTTAACCGACCAATCATGGACGGTTAAACTGACTTTGATCATTGATTAACTTTTAATCGGAGTTGGTGAAACTGGCCCTTAAAGATTAAACCTAGGGGATTGTATACTTTTGTAATCCGTACATTTTTAAAAGTTTAGAAATCTTATTTTAAAGACTTTAACTTAGGCCCTACTTTATCCTCTTCTTATAATACTTAACAACGTATTGTAATAACAAATAATAATTCAACAATCATCAAATAATATAAAAGAGAATTGGGTCACTAAGCGATTTAATGAATTCAGAAGGATGGACTTTAAGTCGAATTTATAGGTTTTAACAGTATAGTAAAGCATAACTAAATACTCATTATTAGGTCTTAAATCTACTCGGGGAGTCCTCATATCAGAACGTGAGGATAGTAATCGATTCAGTTTTCCAGAAACGACATTCACTAAAAACTTCATATAACAATTTTCTTAATATTAATAATCTTTAATGTCCTTTGATATTTAATTATTTAAAATAAGACAACCACAAAAGAACGTAATAATAATCAAAAGGTGTGTTCATTTTTTCATTTTTGTGGTAGTCATATTTTCTATTTTGTTAATATTGCATTGCTGATGCGAGAATACGAAATTCGTGCTATTAATTTATTATTGATAAAAATATGTCAACTGTTTATAAGTGAGAGAGATCAGAGAGAAAACTTAATATTATAAAATTTAAATCAAGATTGTAATGAAGTGTTGAACGTTCCTATTGTCCTGGTAATATTTGCGAGAATGTTCGCAGCTAATTAAATATATTTTCACTGCATAAAAGAGAACATAAATTTTCTTTTCTATTTCATAATAAAATAATGAAGCAGTTTTTCGACCATCTCATTTGCATAAATAAATATAAATTCACATTTTCTTTATGGAAATGGTAAACTAAAGTATTGAATTTGGTAACTATACCTAGCATAGCTGAAAGCATGAGAAAACAACAAAGTTACAGTCAAAAACAAAATGTGCATTTTCGCATGGTGATATCATTGTGACCTTGGTACGGCCTGCGCACGCGCAGAGAGCAAAAGAGTTCACGTCGCGAAAAATTAAAGTGTTTGACTATATCAACCGCGCACGGACGATGAAGAAGTTTTTACCCTTTCTCTTGTAATTTCAAGGAGGAAAGGGAAAAATTTCCCTTTCCACATGTTGAAGGTCCAATCGCTGACATGAGACTTCTTCATCGTCAGTGCGGTTGATATACTCAAACAGTTTATTTTTCGCGACGCGTCAAAAATGCCATTTTACAGCTCATTATAATTAGTTATTTTACTAATTGCTTTTTATTGCTTATATTCAAAAATGATTTTTTTGGAAACTTTGATACTCTAATTTTCCATTTTCGTAAAGAAAGTGTAAAAATGTTATTTTTTGTGGGAGAAATGGCTATTACAAAAGTGCGATTTTAGTGCTTGGTTTGTTTACATTTTACACCTTGGACATGCAGAATAAAAAACGTATTTATTTTTATTTCAATAGAAATTTTATAGTAAATTTAAATTTACTTTACTTTTAAATTAAATTACTTTGTAGTAGTAAATTTTTCAAAAAACCAGCGAAATTAATAAAAATTTTCAAAAGAAATAAAATTGAAAAAAAAAATTTTTGAAAATTGAATATAACAATTTGACGATTTGACCGCAGCGGGTGGCGAGTATAACGCAGCTAGGTCGTGCAAAGTTATTTTCACATTCATCGTAATGCAATACAAAATCAACTACCCGTACCACCAGAATACCCTGTGGGCGTTGAGAACCAGCCCGCCTTCCGAGGGAGTAGAGTACAAGTACAGGAAAAGATACACTTCTACATCGACTTATTGTCTTTTAGCTCGCGCTTATTCCGACTACTGGAACGAGTTGGTCAAGAATTCCTAGAAATTCATATCGAACAACTGTCACCATTTCTATAATTCTCTTATACTGGTATTGCATTTTTTGTCTTTTTGTCAAGTAAATGCAATTCTTGAATTCTTGAAAATAAAAACACTGAAATCTAAAGGTGCATTTCTCTGATATGAAAATGTTGATTTAATAAACTGAAAATAAATATTTTATATCGTACTGAGATAAATTAAATGCTTCATTGAAAAACTAGTATCAACTGCATTATTTTTAAAAATTATTTTTACTGTTAATTAGTAATACAAAAATTAATATCTATTTCAGGTTTTTGAAGTTTAGCGGTATTACTTTAGTTCACGGAGTTGGCGCTGCACTTGGTACGCAGGATGTGAATACGTTCCACGTGAGTAATCTCTGGTTTATTTGAATGATTTTCAATACTACCGGTATAAAAAAAACTTTATTCCTCTGTCTGCTCTGTTAATTGTTATCAACAAAAAAAAATTCGGTAGCTTAGTGGGGACAATGGGGTATTATAAAAATTAGAATGGAGTTAAGTCTGGAGAGGCAGAGGGTTAAATAATTGAACCCGTTTTTATTTAAATATTTAAATTTAAAAAAATAAAAATTCTAGAACAAAATATTTTTCTAAAATTTGAATAATATTAGAATTTTACTGTTTAATATTATTTTTGAAAGTTTTATTTTTAACTACATAATAATTCAATTTTTAATGCGAAATTACCATTTTGCAAATATAATGCGTTTATAATAACTTTTATGAGTTTAGAAAAAAAAAAGTTGGATGCAAGGTGCGAATCTCTATATTATGTGAGAACGAAGTGTTTTTGCCTCACACTATAAAGGCGCATTAACTGCATTCTTAGTGTTGAGTCCAGGTGATCTAAATGATTAGTAATCAACGACTATGTTCTTTTTGAAATTCAGAAAACTTGTTTTCGTCTCGAGAATAATGCGTCTCCCGTAAACTGGTATCATATAGAGTGACACGACAATTAAGATGGCGATGAGAGGATGAAGTGGCTCTCGTAAGAAGTTGCTGTTTATGTTTTGTTCGAATTCTAATGAAACATTTTCTCTCTTCGCCGTCTAGTCAATCAGCATTATTGATACTCATTGAAGAAATGACACAAATTTATCTCTCAATAGTCTAATTATCATAATTGTTTTCTATTATGCCTAATCATAAATTTTATTTTTGTTACAAGTTTAGGAGTGTTTAGTAATAATTTTATTTTTGATTAGATTTAAAATAAAATATAGCCTTAAGGTGATGTCAAAGTCGATGCGATTTTCCCATTGAATCTCAATGCAAAAATCCAATCCACTTTGACACCTCCTTAAAAGGAAAATTTGTTATATTTAACCTTATTGTCAAAAAAAAAAATTAATAACACAGAAAAAATGGATGGTAAAAAGTTACAAAGGTAATGGGTAAAAGTTGTTGGGGTAAAGGGTAAAAATTGTAGAGGGTAATATTGTGATGGGTAAAAATGTTACCAAAATATCACTAGAATAATAGACAACATTATTGAGAAAAATGAACAAATATTACACTTACGAAAGTCACAATTTTATAAGATATGTAAATATAACAATTTACTTCTAAAACCATTCACAATATATACAATTAATAGAAAATTAATCTTCTTCTTCCTTTGTTTATGACTTTTTGCTCGGCAATAGGCCAGATCTAGCAGAAAATTAATCATTACTATCGTTTGTAAATAAACAGGATTGAGAAACTAGAAACTAATATTTGTTGTTTCACAGCAGAGTTGGGTAGGATAAAATTTTTATAGAACTATTGAGATGTACATTTAACTACAAATTGAATGAATGTGAATTTATTTTTAGCGGAAAATGAAAAAATAAATTTAAAGTTTTTTTTAATAAATACAAGGTTATATAAAGTATAAATAATAAATAAATTATAATATTAATATATAATAAACTTTCTAAATTTAAATTAGTAAAAATGTTTACTAATTTGAATTATTAACTGGCCTTTAGCATTTGAATTAGTACATTTTACTAATAAATTAGTATAAATTACTATTTATTAGTAAAATTTGCTAATTTAAAAGCAAAAAGAAAGTCAATAATTCAAATTAGTAAACATTTTAACTCGTTTTGTTTTAATTTATGGTAATTTGTATGTTTACATGTATATAAAATGTTAATATGAAACATGAAAATGGCAAACGATATTTGTATCCTTTTCTATCTCATTTGAAAATTACGCATTGCAATTTAAAGTTTTCATTATTCTATTTATGCCTTATTGAATTCTTTTTAAATTTATGAGGGAGCATTTACACCTTCGGTAAAAATTTCCAGAACGAAAAATTTTTCATTGGAGTAAGAGAGACAGACTGTGTATCTGACTCTCTTACTCCAATGCAAATTTTCCTTTCTGGACAATTTTTACAGAAGGTGTAAACTCTCCATGAATATACATACCTTAATATAAAGGATTTTCTACAATACGAAGAAATACAAGTCTAAGTGCTACAGGAATTCTATGTTATGAAAAGTTACTTTTTTGGTAGAAGGAATCCACTTCTATATATTTTTAAATAAAAATAAATTGTTTAAATAAAAATTTGCAAATAATAAAATAATTATTATTTCATAATATTAATTTAACAGTTACAAACTAGTAAACCAATTTGAATAAAAAGAGTAATATTTTTTAGATAATTGTAAAGTTTACATTTTTAAGGTTATGTCTAAAACTTGTAGTGTTTCTTATTGGTTTTGTTATAAGATAATTGTAAACATAAATTATATTCTTGTTATCGTTACTGTTTTCTGGGTAATATGTATAGAATTTTTTCACGTTTCACGTCTGCGTCACGTGTTTCTTATTTTCTCTTTCTCGCGTTATTTTTACCATTTAGATACAACATTATGTCTTAGGGTGCAATCCCATTACAGCAGAATACGTCGACCGAAATTTATATATTTGTGTCCTTTTCTATCTCATACATCTCGTACGCGAACGACTTTCGCGAACCTATTGTGCGTTGGACTTTAGGGCCAAAGCAAAATGAATACGGATACGGGAACAGGACATGCAAAAGAAAATGACAGAAGCTGTATGCATCCCTTTCTATCCAATGCCCTGTTCCCGTATCCGTATTCATACTGCGTTGGTCTTTATTCGAAAGATTTCTATTTAACAGAGGGTTCTCATTGATTAAACATTTTCATCCTTTCTCTAACCTTTTTTCTGTGAAAGCACCTTAAGAATTATATAAGCGAATTTTTTTGTGACAGCATTGTTGCTTTACCTTTGGTTATAATAAGTGATCTATTTTTAATAAGACGTAAACAATTATTTGAAAAGAAAAGAAACTAAATTGTGTCAATTGTAGGTAAGTAATTTTTTTCTATTACTTAAAATTTTTTTCTTATTTGTAAATAAATAATCACTTTAAAATTGGTTTAGAAAAGTGAGGTTATAGATGTCATGACAATTCATTTTTTTAAATGTATTTTGTAATGAAATTAAAAATAGATAGTGAAATAAATAAAATATTAAATCTTTTGCATGATACTGCTTTACCGATTATCCGCTTTTCTCTTTATAAAAAAACAAAATATAATTTCAATTCCATATTTTTATGCAAAAATTTCCGGCAACTTTCGAATATGTTTAAATTTCGAAAATTGTTGTGTAGTTGAAACATTAAACTTTATCAAACAAAATTTATTTCTCCTTAAAAATCAATAACGAAAAAGTAAATTTATCTAGAACAATTATAATGAGATATACCTATTCAAAAAGTTCTGAAACTGTTTTATTCGTATTTTATAAAATAAATTTATTATATCTTTTTGATGTTAAATAATTTTATAAAAAGTTTATGTGTTGTACAATACTAAAGATTACAGTAAATATTTCTTATTAATTGGCAGAAATCCCAAATATTTATATTATGCATTGCATAAGGTAAATTTTACATTAAATAAAATAGTATAAATAGTTAATATATTCCTTGTATCCGAATCTTTATTTGATGAAAAATAGTAAAATAAAACATTTAAAAAATAATTAATAGTAGTGAATATATTAGACTTTAACATTATGATAGTATTTGTTTAAAAAGTTTTTTATTCCTTCGATTTGGATGTTTAAAGACAAAAAATAGTTTACAAAAAGTATTAACTAAATTAAATTATTAAATTACTTATGTTGAGTTGACATAGTGTTTACCTCTATTTGTATTTTACACAATTACCATAAAATTAATGTTTATTTCTATTGCAATTAATTTTGATTTTTTTTTGTCAAGTATAAAGATATATTAAACATATGGGGCATTCCACGTCAAGTCGGAAATCATTTTCCTTTTGCATCTCAATTTTTTTCAAATGTTTTTTTTCTTTCAGTGCTCGTTGAAATGAGCTACCATGATTTTTTACACATTTTTTCATAAAGCGATTTAAGAAATACAAATTTTTAAAAAATTACGTTTTTTATGTAAATTTTTTTTGAAATGCTTAAAACTCTGCCAAAATTTGGTCAAATTGGACGTTCTTTTAAAACAATTTTTTGTTTTTATACGTACTTTTTAATAAAAATAGGCAAAAATTTATTTTATAAAATTTACGATAAGATTTAAAAATTTCTTAAAAATATTTTATTTTTAACAATGTATGTAATGTATCTACCAATGTTTTGTAAGAAACTAGTACTAAATTAACAATTTTTAATCCTTGTCTGATTGTGGTCAAACGATGGGATCTATTTATTTTGAAATTTTTAATTTTTATATACGCAGTGGTAGCCAAATGTCTAACTTGCCATTTGACCAAATCACAATTTTACACAGTAAGAAGGTTAAGTTCATATTTTTATTAAAAACTATATGTGAAAACAAAAATTTTCTTTAAAAGAACGTCCAATTTGATCAATTTTTGGCAGAGTTATAAGCATTTCAAAAAATTTAACTAAAAAACTTAATTTTTAAAAAAATCTGTAACTCTTAAATCGATTTAGAAAAAATTTTTTAAAGAAATCATGGCAGCTCATTTCAACGAACACTAAAAGAAAAAAAAATTTGAAAAAAATTTGAGACGCAAAAGGAAAATGATTTCCGACTTGGTGTGGAATGCCCCATATATTATGTCATATATAATAATTTTCGTTTGACAGAAAAAATATTCCAGTTGTTTTTCCAATCAATTATGTTTAATTAAATATAAGAAGAAACAATTGAAGTTAATTATTAATATTAATTTTTAATTTTATCTCTTTTTAACTATTTACATTTATATTTACAGCAATGGACGAAAATCCCATACTTGAGGATCAGTTTAATGACGTTTCCGATGATGACAATTTTAGTGACGATTCAGATTACGAAGATGATCCTGATGATATTGATGATGTTCCAGACAATCCTGAGAAGGAAATTATTGGACAATACCTTTTATATTTACGAAGTAGTACTCGAGCAACAAATAAAGATGTCATCAATATTTTATCGAAAATGCAAGAAGTTGTAAGATGGTATCTTACTCATTACCTCAATGATGTCAGAACTACGCTTCAGGAGAGGCACAATTTACACTTGAATGACTTTATAAATATTGAGGAAATTGTTAACAATGTTAACTGCAGTCAAGGCCTTCACAGTATTCACAACCAAAATTTATATTTTCAAGAAAAATTCAATGTTGTAAAGCCTAATAGAATTGAGTTGGGTGAGAATTTTGTCCCTTATGGAACACCTACAATTTATGGCAATCAACCAATTAAAAGGAAGAAAGATGAATTCATTCACATTCCCATTAATAATGTTCTTACTAAATGGTTAGAAAATGGCTCATTCGGGAATGTTTTATTTAACCCAACACCAAATGAGGAAGGAGTTATTGAAACGTACATGGATGGAACCTACTTCAAAAACCATTCTTATAAGAGGCGAAGACCTGACTGCAAGTTCATTAAACTATACTACGATGAGGTCGATATGTGTGATGCTGTCGGTTCCAAATCATCTTCCAAAAATAAGCTCGGAATGTTTTACTGGATGGATGAAGACATATCTCCCGAGAATAGATCACAATTAAAATTTATCAATTTAGCAGGAGTTGTATCTAATCCTCACATCAATTCTTATGGAATGAACAGGATCCTTCAGTACATCGTTAACGATTTAAAACAATTTGAAAATGGCCTTCGTTTGTCAAACGGCGATATAATTTACGGAACTTTATCAGTTTTGATTGGTGATAATCTTGCAATACACCAGCTCTGTGGTTTTAGAGAGTCGTTTAGTGCACGTTATCCTTGCAGAATATGTAAAGCAATCATGGATCAAATAAAAACTATGTTCAGGGAAGATTCGACAATACTTCGCTCGTCCGAGGAGCATGACTTGCAAGTTCAGGCTATTGAAGCTGCTGTTGGGAAACAAAATAAAGCAGCACTGAGAACCGCATTTGGCATTAACAGGAGAAGTGTGCTAAATGAGATTGAAAATTTTCATGTTACACAATCGACGCCGCCCGATTTAACACACGATGATCTGTTGGGAATCTGTGTTATAACAACAAGATTATTTTTAAAAGAAATTTGTTGCACTTTACGTTTAATGACACTTGATGACTTAAACAAGAAAATAGCTGATTTTGATTATGGTTATTCAGAAAAGTCGTCAAAACCTTCACCAATTTCTGAAAGGCAATTGTTGGATGCTACTCAAAAAATGAAACAGACAGCATCGCAGATGGCACAGTTAGTGACAATGTTGCCATTAATAGTTTCGGACAAAGTCGTTCAGGGATGGGCTCCGCTAGACAATTACTTAAAAATGCTAGAGATTATTTTAATATCACACGCAGATAAAATAAAACATTCAATTTTGGGTTATTTGGAATGTTGCATTTCTGAATATCTCGAAACATTTCAAACGTGCTACAATAGAGATTTAATTCCAAAACAACATTTTCTATTGCATAGAGTAAGAGCGATTCTGAAATTTGGACCTTTGCAACAATACTCCACTATGAGAGCAGAAGCCAAACACCAATTCTTCAAACGAATTGCTCAGTGTATGCGAACCTACAAAAATTTACCGGTAACACTAGCTAACAAACACCAGCTGCATCAAGCATACATATTAAATGGAACTCTAGAGAGAGAGATTACTTTAGGCCCAACAAAATGGGTCCCTATTAATGTACTTCCTTATGCAGAGCTGTTTCCAGATGTAAGACGACTACAGACAACAAGATGGGTGCAAATAAATGGTATTAAGTATACTGCACTTAAGTGCTTTTTAGCTGTCGGATATAGCGAACAGAATATACCACAATTTGTAGCACTGCACGCCATCATTTTGAGAAACAACAATCCAATTTTCGTTTGTCGAAAAGTGACAACTGTTGAACATAATGTAAGGATAATGGCATACGAAATTGAAATTGAAGAAGATTTTGTGGCCTTATCAATTGAAGATTTGCTGACTGTTGGCGTATTTCACGGACATCGATGGAATGAAACTCAGTACATTATACTGAAAAAAGCTTTGGGGAATTTACACTGACTTGTAAGTAATAAAAATAACTAATACAGTCAGTTATTTTTAATATGTTTTATGATTAATAAACTTTTATTTATTTTAAATTTGCAGATTTCAGCATCTTGAAGAATTCAGAATGGTATGGTTGAGATGCAGTTTTTCTAAATCGTCTTTTCTAATTTTTGATTTCCTAAAACACTTTTCTAATAAAGGTGAATTTCTGAAAATAATTTTTCAAATTAAGGTAATTTTTTAATATCTTTTTTCTAATAAAGGTCGTTTTCTGAAAATTTCTTCTTATAATAAAGGTGATTTAAAAAGAAATTTCTAACAATATTTAATTTTTGTAATGATAAAAAAATTTATGAAAATTTTGTAATTCTTTCAAAAACGTAATTGAGATTTCGTCAAAAAAATGTGATAAAAAATAGAAATTATGCAAATTTTAACAAGAAATTTTTAAATAATCACGTTAAAAATCGTTATTAACAAATAAAAATTATGGGAATAATTTTCCTAAAGATATTTCAAATTTTCTAAATTTAGCAAAGAAGAAGAAACTATTTGTCAATGTTTTTGTGTTCCACAAAAATAGTTTATGGATTTTTTTATACGTTTCTATTTGTATTCTGTATCATCTTTGATTGAAAAAATATTTTACATCGTAAAAATAATAAATTATAGAAATAACAAACGGAGTTTGGTGTTGTATTTTCAAATTTGTATTCGTTTAAGAAGAACATCTGCAGAGTACCTTTATACCTTAGTTAAAAAGATATTACAAAAGAAATACAATAAATTGTCTCCAATTTTGAAACCTTACTAGCAACAATTTGGGTGCCGCTGACTTCTGGCTCACTTTTTTTTAAAAAAAATTGCAGGTTTTTAAAAATAATATAACGTAAAAATTTTTGTTATAAAAATAAAATATGTGAATTGGAATATATAGTTTTAATATTATTATAATTATAATAATCATATATTCTGACATAGCTAATTCAGGGAAAAGTCTTAAATTTCTATTAAAAGTTCTGAAAAAATTTAATTTTTAGAATTCATAGAAAAATTCTGAATATTTGTGACGTTTTAGTTTGACTCATAAACGTAATAAAATCCTTATCACATAATTTAATTACGTTCAAAATTTATAGAAAAATCTCGACGAAAAACCAATTATTATCTTTATAAATAGAAAAATTCTTCTTCAAAATTTCAATTATTTTCAAAAAATTTCCTCATTTCAATCATTTTTAATATCTACTATTGTAATAAAATTACCCATAAGAAAACAATTATTTAAGAACAATTTTAATAAAATTGTACGCAAACATTTAATTATTTTTATAAATAATAATAATTTCACAGGTATTCAAATATTTACAAATTTTTTGTTTCTTCTTAATAATTTCACTTATTTTCAGAAATAATAAAACTTATAGTTGTCTTTCAATTATTGTTAATAAAATTTTAATCCAATTCCTTGAAAAATGTAACTATTCCTAAAAATGTTATTCAAAATCGTAAAAAAATGAAATTATTTAAAAATTTGTTAACAAGATTCTTTATAAAAATTAAATTTTAAGAAACATTCAATTATTAAATAAATTATTTATTTTTGTATTTAAATAATTGAATTCTAATAGAATTTTCTAATAAATATGGATTTAAAAATGAATTTAAGTTTAAATTTTAAAAAATAATACAATATGAAAATAATTTTTAAAAAGTTAGAGGAACAATGTTCTTATAATATAAAATAATGATTTTAACACTCGATCCTCTTTAATTATTATCTTTACGTTTTATAACAATATTTTTAAAGTTGATTAATTTCAAAAAGATTTGAATTTGAAATTTTGATAAATCCTAATTCCTACTGTAAAATAATAATAATTAAATATTTAAAATGTTTAAAAATAAAATTATTGTTTTCAAATAATTTTGCAATTAAAGATATTCGTAAATAAATTTAACAGAACATTTTTTTCTATAAAATTTTTCCTTTATTTTCTAAAAATTCAAAAATTTTCAGTTTTATTTTCAATTGAATTTTCTAATTGCTAAATATAATTTATAAACATTTTATTCCTTTATTTAAGAAAAATTTTGAATTGTATTAAAACAATTGAAATTGAAAAATAGAATTGATGAAAATGATTTCCTTATGAAAATAGATAATTTTCTACAAAAATATTAAGAAACGGGAATATCTAATGTTTTTCTTCCCAAAAAAATAAGTTTATAATTTATTATTTTATTATAAATCATGAAAAAATTCCTGCATATGTTCCATTTTTTCAAACAATACTTTAAAAATACATACACAGAAACTAACTTCAAACTGCGGACAGAATAAATGAAAGAATACGGATATTAATATAGTTAATAATAATAATATTTTGGTACGACTCATATTATAGTTTTTGACATTTAAAATAAGATAGTTTCTTATAATTTTTTACTTCAGACATAAATTGAATTTTATAATAGTCATATTGGTTATAATCATTTCTAATTCTTTTTAAAAAACAATCGTTATAAATGCTTTTGACTATATTGCTAGTTTAATTAAGGTTAACCTTAATTAACTTATAATTTAATGTTGAAACATACAAATCAACTGTTTCACAATTTTTTGCGATAGTGAAATATCAGTGAAACCACTGATATTTAATCTTAATTTCTATGTACAAAATTTATTACAAATTCACATTAAAAATAATTAAATAATTTACTATGCTGAAAGACATAAATTTGTTCCTTATAAATTATATAATTAATAGATAATCATTTCAGAATTGTTACAGAAGTACATTCCCAAAATAATTTACACTTTAGTGTTTCTAGAGTATGCATATACATTATATTTCATGTCGTGTACTCTTTCTGAAAATCTAGGCTGCTCCATACATATTTGTTGTCGTATCCAAATTAAACTTAGTATAAATATATAATATTATTTCTGAAAACAAATTTTTTATTTCATTAATGACATCATTATGTATTATATGTATTAAAATAGTCTTGCTGCAATAAACAATAATCATTTGAATAATTTTTTTTGTAATCTATACTTTTTCCTAGTACATGTAATATATATATATATATATATATATATATATATATATATACGTAATTTTGTGGACGAATTGATAGACGTTTTGTGATGCTCCATAAAGTAAATAAATTTTAATTTCTATTGTAACTTGAACTTAGTTTTTAAGATATGACAGGTTGTTGTTGACATTTGGTTACATAACCTATGCATTAAAACTTTAGGACTCAACGCACAACTGCTTTAAGGCCTTTCTTCAATAGACACACAATGGAGATAGACCTTCAGGCGGTGTTCACATGCTTGCGTTCGAACGCTGCGTTTTGCCTTGAGTAGTGAGGGTGGAGTCCCATGGCAGCGTTTTGCGTTGCGTTTTGTAACTAGGCAATGAGTGTGAGAGAGATGGAGATATATGTTTGCTATATTTGCACTCATGGCCTAGTTACAAAACGCAACGCAAAACGCTGCCATGGGACTTCACCCTGAGAGTGCGATCCCATGTGAGCAGCAGAATACATCGACCGAAGGCAGAAAATCATAAGAGTGAAAAGAACAACAATATCTACCTATCTCTTTCTCTTTTGCACTCAAGATTTTCTACTGTCGGTCGACACATTCTGATCACATAAGATCGCACCCTAAGGGAGCATTTACACCTTCGGTAAAATTTTCCAGAACGGAAAATTTTTCATTGGAGTAAGAGAGACAGACTGTGTATTTGACTCTCTTACTCCAATGCAAATATTCCTTTCTGAGCAATTTTTATAGAAGGTGTAAACCCTCCATGAGTGTTAAGCAGGTGATAAGGCCTAAGCAGAATAAGTTCGCGAACACAAAGCATGAGTTAGAAAAGGACAGAGATATATTTGTGTCCTTGTCTATCTCATGTGTCTCGTTCGCGAACCTATTGTGCGTTGGACTTTAAGGTACGGTCTCACCTCGGCTGCCTGACTGCAGGTCGTCATGGCAATACATTAGAGTAAGAGAGTCAGACAATTCAAATTGTGTTTTCTCTCCCTTACTCTAGTTGCGGCTACCTGCGCAGGCAGCCAAGTTGTGGCCGTGCCATAAGTAGGAGAAAAATATACGTGTATCTCTCTCTCCCTTATTATTCAATGCCGTAGCGTTCGAACACAAGCATGCAGCGCCTCACTTTTGCAAACGACTTTCGCGAAGCGATTGTGTATTGACCTTTACAAGACAAAACGCAAAAGAAAAGAGGTAGCCATGTAGTTACCGTCTCGTGTCCCACCCTGAACAAAGTGACTAGAAGTGCATATTTAGTGTAAACAATTGAACAACAACGCTTGTGGATTCTGCTTGCTGTTTATATTATCTTTAAAAAAGGATTGTAAAGAAAAATTATTCCATGTAGATATTAAAATTTTAATAAGAAAAACAACACTACGAATTTAGCGAAAGATGCAGACTAATATTGACTCGAAGGGGGTAAAAAGAGGACGTTGCGAACAGTGTAACGAATGTCCAGAGTTTGAATGGCGACAAGATTCAAAGAGCTCCCGATGCGGTTATTGCGATTGTGTCCCAATTAGTCATAAGAGACATTCAGAATCCCTTGAGGAAGAAATTAACAATACTCATGATTTATCGGACAATTCTTTCATTGATCAAGGAATACACAATGAAAGTAGCGAAGAAAAAAACCTAGATGAAACTATTGAAGAAAATTCGGGATCAAACGTGCCTGAATCAGAAAATAATAGTGGAGACGAAGAAATTTTAGAAATGAATGAAACGGTAATAAAGAATAATTTATTGAAAAATTGTAGTTTTGACTGTAAAGAAGACTTTCGTAAACAACATTGTTACAATAGTTCCTACAATGAATTGTATAATAATTAGTACTGTTTTATTTGTTTTTTTATTTCAGACTGACATAAGTGTTTTCATGAGGATCGAATTACCAAAGGAAACGCAGGAATTAATAGATAAAAAGGAAAAAACTAACAGAAAGTCAAAAATCATTAATAGTACGACTAATTTCGAAAAATATGATCGATGCAGGTTTCGATAATCCATGCGTTATCGAGGAAATGTCTATCCTGTTGACAGACAAATATCCGCAATATTTTGAATGTGCATATGGTGCGAAACATGTAAGTTTCTTCGTTTAAAAATTTGATAACCGTGGTAATATTTGTAACGCGATCTAAAAAAGGAACCTTAGAAGCAAATCACTTTAAGGTTATGTTACTGCTAGTTTTTTTACTGAAGGTTTCTTTTTACTTATTACAAATTTAAATCAGTGTTTATTAAATATTTTAGTCAAAATGAAAACTTAATCATCAACGATTTATATTGGCACTTGATTCTTTTTTGGTTTTTTCATTTAAAAAATTGCAAACATAATTTATAATAGCTTGCTTCGATGGTTCCTTTCTTCAAATCGCGTCACAATTTCTAAGAAGTTTACAAAAAAATGCCTTAAACTAATTAAATATTTTTCCTGAATTATAATAATAATTTTTATTACACTCTTATAAAGTATAGAATCAAATTATATTACACGATAAATTTTTCATACTTTTAATGTTGCTCGTTGAAGAATTTAAAGTCCTATTCTTTTCTATTTTATTCCTCTACACCAAAACTTAAAGATTTAATATTCCGTTTTTCAATCTCGATGAGAATAGCGAGAATTTTAGATATTTATTTTTAAACATTTCTTTAATTAGCAAACTTTTAACTTTAGTTGCCATTAAATCCCTTTGTTTATATATACAATTTTAAAATTTATCAAATATTTTTCTATGACGTCTTTTTTACATTAAATAGGATCAGACACATGCCCGAATGAAAAACTGTTTTAAATATTTGAGAACAAAGGATAAAAAGAGTTCACGTTGTAAAGGAACTTCATCGAGTAAAGTTGAACCAAAAAAACCTAGCATGAAGAAGGAATTGCAATCGACCAGAAGGTCCAGAATGATGGCCATTAGTAAAGTGAATGCCTCAGAAATTTTAGATAGGTATCCCGCACTCCGAAGAAAGGATATGGTAAAATTATTTGTTTAAAGAACAACCTGTTGATCTGTTCGGCTATGATATTTTAATTTCTTAAATTTCATTAATCTCTGTCTATAGTCTTCTCATAATCTTCTTTTAAATTCAAACAATTATACTCTAAAATAAGTGATTATCGCAAAATTTTTTGTGTAATTTGTAATGCGGTTTTAGAATAATTTATAATTAGGCATGGGTTTATACTTAATCCACTTTACTATAAAAATTTATTTTTTATAGTACAATATAGGTTACATATGAAGCCATCCCTGTTTATCATTGAAGAAGGATAAAAATGCTAATTTTTCTTTGAATTTCTATAATTACAGCTTCTTGAAGAATTTTGCCAGCTGATAAATTTAACTGCTAATGATTTGAAGCAGAATTGGATTGAGATACTCCCCAAAGTAATTACTGCTTTGCAAATTTCTGGAAAAAATCTTTCTTTTGATGGTCAGACCATGGCTGTATTATATCATCTGCCTAAATTATTCACAAAGGCAAAAGAAGGCGGAAAAATTCTTAACTGTTTTCCGGTAAGTATAAGTGGCGATTAAATAAATTAGTTATATTTTACTTTTGAAATTCTTTAACATCGACTTAATAATAAATGTATTTTAATAATTTTTGTTGCATAGAGTGGAACGCCAATCGCGAATACTATTCCGGGTGTTGATGAGGCTCCAAAATTGATAGCTATAGCAAACAGGCCATTGAATATGATGCACACAATGTGCTACATAGATGGCACACCAATTTTTGAAGCACACGGCTATGAAGCCATACTTCTATTGCTAGCCGTCTATTGGATATTTCAAGTCCAATTTCCGGCAAACGCTAAACAGCAGTTTGCATTTATTTCAATATCCATTTTAAGAGATGTGGCAGTAAAAGACATTGATGCAAACATCTTAAAAAAGATAACATTAACAAATGTTTTAAAAAGTTGCGACTTACTGCCAACTTCCTCAACTTAAAGTTAAATTTATTTTTAAAAACTTAAGTCATAAATGTAAATACAATTTACTAATGTGATAATTTCTTAAGGTATAGTTTATTGCAAATTTGTTGTTTATATCTTTGGTCATAATAATTTATAAAAAAATTTATAAATCCCAAAAATAAGTTTTAAAATTTCTTTCCTTTACTTTAATGTTCTGAATTGATAAAACGGGAATCTAGGGACTATTACATTTCTATAGAAATGAAGTTCTAAAGAACTATAGTTCTTTTTAGACTTCGTCTTGTTTGAAATTCAACTGAATTCAATGTATATCAAATTCAAAAAAGGAAAAATAAGAATTATGTCAAACGTTTTGGTAAATTAGAAATTCGTTTAATTAAAATTTCGATTAATATTTGTTTTATTTACTAAACGTTTTGTTATATTATATTTTAGATTAAAATTTATTTAAAAAGATTTAAAATTAGGGAATACAGAAATTTGAGTGAATTAAATTTAGAATCAAGAACTATTATAAAAATTTGAATTTAGGTTAGGCGACATTTTGTAAATAATAAATTAAGTTTCATTTGACATCGCAGAAGTATACATTATATTTCAAGAAGCATCATTCGTTCATATATATATATATAGCATTTGAGTTTATTTCTAATTTGATTATATAATTATTATAAATATTGATTTCTTGAAACTTCTTTTATTTCAAACCTAATTTCTTTTGTATCATCTTTATAAAACTAAATTTCTTTTTTTTCAAATTATTTTACAAGAAGTTTCAGACAGACTAAAATTGTACTAATTAGACAGTATCAAGTATATAAATTCGATTAAAATATAATTTATTTACATTCCTCTTAGGTTAAATGTCAAATCGAAAGCATTGAATTTCGTTCAATTTACAATTCGTTCCAAGTGTCAACAGAAATGAAAGCAACTTTCAATTTGACTATTTGAGTGATGTGAAGTCGACTTAATATTTATTATGCTTTTTTAAATTTTTAGATGAAAGACTGCAACCCGAGGAAACTGAAAATTCTATCCTACCCAACTTTGCTACTGAGTTGTGTGTGCACCTTTACAGTCGCTAGTTTCCCAATCTTCTTTTTTTACAATTAAACTTTTATTATCAATTGTATTTATTTATTATAATTTGTTGCAATGTTTTATTTTAGACATATTTATGCACGGGTAGTTTCCTTAATATTAAAATAGTAAATTTCATATATCAATTGTAATATTAATGGATTTTATTCAAAAAAGAATGTCGATTGTTCTAGTGATATTTTGGTAACATTTTTACCCATCACAATATTACCCTCTACAATTTTTACCCTTTACCCAAACAACTTTTACCCATTACCTTTGTAACTTTTTACCATCCATTTTTTCTGTGTAGAATCGTGCACAATGTGTGTGTATGTGTGTGATAAGTATATAGATAAATTGGTGTATCACATACCACAGATTCTGAGTTTGACCCCCCAGAGTGACGAGAGTGTTCGAGAAAATAACAAACGTAAAACTTGGTGAACAAACGAAGCCTACTTATTGATGAAAAATGTCAAGTCACTCTCGACTTAATAAGTAATTATTAATTAATTAAAGAGCCGTGAGGCTTTAATCTGGCCTAACACCTTTTCTTCGCCAGGTATTCGAAAAGATTTTTTTTTTAAGAGAGAGAGAAAAAAAACTTTCCCCTGCAGGGGGTATGACTGAATAGCTTGTTGAGTTGAACAACAAATAATAACGTTATTATTGCATAAATACTTGGAATTCTTTTTTTCTTCATCCACGTGTCTTTATGATTACATTATACATTTTCGTGTATATTGCTTGCGTTCACTTTTGTGAATTCTTATATTAAATTCTGTCGAGTTGGGTTTCTTGATCGCATCATTAAAGTTTCTTTTTGAATATTCAAATCATGTACTGTCTGTTAAATTTGGTATTTTGTTTTTGATAAAATAATGGACATTTTTTCGAAATTTGGAGGAATTTTGAATATTTGGTGATATTTTATGTTTTTTGAATATTTGTTAATATTTGGGGGAAAAGCAGTCTATTTGGAATAATTATCAGAAAATTTTCGGTGGAACAATTTTTTCTAATATTAAACAGAAAATATTTGGAAAAACAGTTTTTGCGAACACATTTTTTTATAAGGATATCAAACTGAATATTAAAAAGTATTTTTTGACAAATCAAAAATTTGCAGGTATTTTTTCATGATTTATAATAAAATAATATTTAAAATTAATAAATTTCAAAAAAATTATTAACAGATAAATTTGTAATAATAATAAATAAATTTCGTTTATTATATGCTTTTTTTCTCATTTTTATTTATAAAAAATATTAGACAATTGTTAATTGTTAAAAAATTATGATTAAGAAATTTCCATTTTGTGCATAATTTTTATTTACCAATAACAATATTGTTCACAAATTAATTCTTTTCTTTGGGGAAAAAACATTACATATATTCCCGTTTCTTAATATTTTTGTAGAAAATTCTCAATTTTCATAAGGAAATAATTTGCATCATTTCTATTTCTTAATTTAATAAAATTCAAAGATTTTTTAAAATAAAGGAAGAAAATATTTATAAATTCTAATTGTCAAATACAAATTTTAATTAAAAATGAAATTGAAACTTTTAAAATTTTTAGAAAGTAAAGAAAAAAATTTTATTGAAAAAAATGTTCTGTTACATTTATTTACGAATTTCTTTGTAAAATTATTAGAAAACATCAATAACTTCTTTTTTAAATAAATATTTAATAATTACTATGTTTCCACAGGAATTAAGACATTCAAAAATTTTAAATTCAATCCTTTTTGAAATTAAACAACTTATAAAATCATTATTTTATATTATAAGAATATTGTTACTGTAATTTTTTCAAAATTATTTTCTTCATTTCAACTCAATTATTATTTTCTAGAATTTTTAATTATTTTTTATGAAAATGTAATTGAATTATTACGAAGAAATTTATAAAAAATTTTGTAAATAATTAAATGCCTGTGAAATTTTTATTATTCATGAAAGTAATTAAATGTATGTGTAAAATGTTATTAAAATTTTTTTTATATAGGGGAGGGTGGTCCTATACCGACCCCTCGTACCATACCGACCCCCTTATGTTTCTTGAAGATGGTACCACTAAAAAATTCACCAGTACCATACCATCAGTCGAACACTTTCACAACACCAACAACTGGGCCACAGGTTTTATCAATGCGTTTGATTTCATTTTGAAGATTCAAGCAATATTAGATTTTAGCATTGTTTAAATTAATTTTTGACCTATACGGAATTCGAGCTAACAGTGTTTTTTGAATACAGGAAAATTTTTACGAAATTAATTTTGATTGTGTATGACCTTAACTTCAACGCACAACATTCAAATTAAATTGATTTCATTGATATAAGTGATTGGCAAAACATTTTGTGAAAATAGTGGGGTGGTCCGAAACCGACCCCCATATTTTTACATTGTAATTGTTTATTCTCTTCTTCCTTATTGTTCACATAAAGTGAGGATAGGTTTTGCATATTTACTTTTATTTTTTAGGAATTTATAAAATATTTTACTAACAATCACAGCACTTATTACTTAACTTTAATTCTCTTTGGGTTAAATATTTTATTCATTGTCAGTTGTGAAATGTTCTCTACAAGGCGATATGAATTAAGAAAAGGTGTACTTTTCGACATCTTTGGAAGCAGTTAAGTACGAAAACGAAAAAGAATTAATAACAAAATTCGTATATATTTTACTAGAAATAGGGCGAAAATTAAAACAGGCAAAACCATTGCTGCTATTATATTGGAAATTTATAGACACTGTTCAACAATTTATATTTATTATCATTTTAAAAAAGGCCTTAAAATTTATTTAAATAAAGTAATAATATTAATTCAAGTTTAACTATGTCAACATAACTTAAAGACATAAATAATCTCAGAGTAAAGTTACTAATGATTCATTTATTTACCTTTTTTTTCAGAAAAAGGTCCAAAAATGTATTTAAATGAAGTCAAAATAATTTAACAGTTCATTACAGACTTGAATTTTATTTTAATTACTATCAGAATTTGATATATTGATTATTCTTGAGATTTTCCCCCAAAAAAATGGGGGTCGGTTTCAGACCACCCATTTTGAAAAAGTTAAAAACGCAAATTTTCGCTTTTTTTAGATCTTTTATTAATGACAATCAGAAACCTCGGCAACCGTCAGAAAACATTGAAAAATAGTTCCTTTACTCAAAAAACTTTTGACGAAGACAAAGAAACACATTTTTGGCACATTTTTAGCCTTTGCACTTTTGGGGGTCGGTATGGGACCACCCTTCCCTAATTAAATTCTTTTTGGGAAATTTTATTAAAATAGTACCTAGATATTGCAAATCATTGAAATGAAAAATATTTTTGAAAATAATTGAAATTAAGACCAGAATTTTATTGACATTTTTTAAAATAATTGAAATTTGGGGCAGAATTTTGTTATTTATAAAGATAATTGGGATTTTGACGAGAATTTAAAAAAATTTTGAACAAAATTGAATTTTATGAGAAGAATTTTATTACTTTTGAAAATCATTGAATTTCTGCAATTATTTGTAATTTCTCAAAAATTGCATTTTTTTAGTGTTTTCATCAAAAATTTGAATAAAAAATTTTAAAATTCTATTATTATTAAAATTGCTAATTTTATTTAAAAAAGTAAGTACCTAAAAAGAATTTTTACATGGGTTTTGATATTTGAAATAATTACTCCGCTAGCACAATATTATCAGCTGCAGACTTTCGTTTTATTCAAAGATATTACCTATAGATAACAAAAAAATATCTCGTGTAATGCCATATGTAGGGCGTGCGGGTTTACCTATTTAAAATAAATACATAAAAAAATAAAATAAAATGTAAAGGGTCGACCCCCGGCGAGGAAGTGCCAGGAAGTTATAACCAGCTGGTTAGAGAGAGGAAGTCGGTTCATAGAACACGATACCTAATGATCGAATACCCACAAGTTACGTCACACACAGTGTGTTGTTTATTAAGTCGTGAGCACGAAACATTGAACATCCTATTAAAAACAAATTGGTTGAGACGAGAGGAAATGTATACGATGGAAAAAAAATTTTTAGGAAAAAACTACCAAACTTGGGTCTTGCATGCGGTAGAAAAAAAATAAAGATGAAGAAGAAAAATAATATCGATCCCAACCCAATGGGAAAAAAACCATTGGCGCACTAATGGCCCAATAATGGGAGCCACCATTCCATTATTGTCCCATTATTGGCACCCAATAATGGACCACTAATGGTAAAATCGTGGGATGTCCACGCCGATGCCAATAATTGGCAAACCATTATTGGCACATTATTGGCTGCCATTAAAAAACCTATAATAAAAAAAAAATTTTTGTATTAAATTTTATTAAATAATAAATTTATTTATTTAATAATTATTTTATTTATTATTATTATTATTATTTATTATTATTAAAAATATTAATTTTTTTAATTAATTATTTTATAGAAATGGTTATTATTTTCTATCACATCGAAATGTGAATAACCCTTTCGTTCAGAGTCTAAAAATTATTTACCTCACATCCATCAGTGCAAAAATAGGAGAGGACGGGCAGAATAAAATTCTACAAATATTCGTGAGAATGCTGCCTCCTTATATACTTTTCAAGTTTCATGTTAGTTCCGAGAAAGTTTTAAGCAACACCTCCTATGGGGCGTTGAGCGAACTACATACTTACTACATGATAATTTCTGCAGCGTCGGTAAGTAATTGTATGTAGTTCGCTCAACGCTCCGCAGGAGGTGTTATTTCAAACTCTCTCGCAACTAACATGAAACTTGAAAAGTATATAAGGAGGCAGCATTCTCACGAATATTTGTGGAATTTTATTCTGCCCGTCCTTTCCTATTTTTGCACTGATGGATGTGAGGTAAATAATTTTTAGACTCTGAACGAAAGGGTTATTCACATTTCGATGTGATAGAAAATAATAACCATTTCTATAAAATAATTAATTAAAAAAATAATATTTTTAATAATAATGAATAATAATAATAAATAAAATAATTATTAAATAAATAAATTTATTATTTAATAAAATTTAATACAAAAATTTTTTTTTATTATTGGTTTTTTAATGGCAGCCAATAATGTGCCAATAATGGTTGCCAATTATTGGCATCGGCGCGGCGTGGACATCCCACGATTTTACCATTAGTGGTCCATTATTGGGTACCAATAATAAACCTAAAGAAAACCAATGGCTTCCAATATTGGGCCATTAATGCACCAATGGTAGACTAATGGCTATTTCCCATTGGGAACAGACTTGTTTTCTATTTTTAATGTCCACAGCAGTTTTGGATATCGATCTTTATCGCTTAAACTGCATTTTGACTTGTTTTGTATGTAACCTTCGTTTATATTTCAAAAATTAAAAAAGTTGCAGAAAGTGACTTGAAAATACAGATTTTTTTTATTCAATAAAATTCGTTTAAAAATTTAGACATTTTTAAATACAATAAAATTCGAGAGTTGTGCATTCCAACATGTTCGACTGTATAACGTTTCTAAATTAAATTTACAGCGCTGCCGTACAAAGTAAAAAGAACTTAAGTGACATTTCAGTCGAACGGAAAAAATCAAGAAAAACCGTTTGAGCTTAGAACTTCAGTATATAATGAAAAATTAAATGATACAAGATGACTTCTTGGGTGAAATTGCTGTGCTGAATCATATTACGTAAAAAAAATTAATTTTTAAACCATTTCTATGTAAAAATGTTTTTGCGGAGTTTGAAACTTAAAAATTACAATGTAAAAAAGATACAAAGTCACTTACGGGGCTTTTACAGGGCTTTTTTTTTACTTTGCACGGCAGAGCGATTGTTAAGAATTCTTTTTCGTCAAATGGAGAAAAGGAAAAAAAATCCCCTATCGTGAATTAGATCCAATTCTGCAGTCAATTAATGATATACGCAAACTATAGAAAAAAAAGAAAAAATGGTGTAATCGAAACATATGTAAGTTTACACGATTTTGCGAAATACGCACTATTCAAACGACGCTAATTGCATCATGTAATTAGCTGATTACTTGGCTTCAGCGTGTGATCGCCTATGGATTGTAGAGTTGTTGTATCGAGCAAGAAGATCGCGCGCGTAAATCAATCAACGTTCTAAAACCGTTACCAATGGGAGGATAATTGGAGTAGCGACAAGTTGATCAGCGTTTCAGCGGCTTCTTTTGTACACAAAGTGGAATGAAATCGTATATATATATATATACCATTTCGAATCTTTAAGGGGACATTCCAGTTCAAAATGTAAAAAAATCGATTTTTTTTTGTTTTTATTTTCGGATTTCTTATAGTGTCGAGAATACTCTCCTAAAATATTATTGCAAAATTCGAAGTAAAGCAAAAGTTATACATCCTTATTCTTCGCCATGTCAAAGATGTTTTTGTATGCGGATAAGCAATCGAATGATTTAAATGTTTTCTCATTTGCATTTCTTAAAAAAGACAAACAAAAATGTATTTGGTGTTGCTGATCACAAATTAGATATCAAATTTTTAAAATTCAAAATGGCGGATCCAATATGGCGGCAAAGACAATTTTTTAATTTTAATTTTTTTTTTCGTCTACTATATTGCATCCGACATTTTTAATTTTAAAAAAATGATGTCATATTCGTAATCAGCGACCCCAAAAAACCCCCCGTAACGATTTTCAAGCAAATTCAATGATTTTGAAAAAAAATGTCCGCCATATTGGATCCGCCATTTTGAATTTTAAAAATCTGATTCCATATTCGTAATTAGCGACCTCAAAAACCCCCGAGTAAAGATTTTCAAGCAAATCCGATGATTTTTTTTAAAAAATTTCAAAACTTATGAACAAATCTTTAAATGCGTTTTTCTCAAAATGTCTTTTTTTGATCTGGTAAGAGTGATATCTCGAGTTCTTCTGAAGCGATTTTAGAAAATCAAACGGCTTTTGATTCAGCGTCATCATGCCTATAAGTGGAACCTCAAAAACTGGAAAATTTCCAACTCCCCTTCTTTTTATAAGAGAAATTCTGAATAAAAACACCTTTTTTTGCTTATTTTTGGGAAAACGTACTCTAAAAAAAGGGGGGAAAGAAAATTCCACTTTTTTGAGGTTTCACACCTAAAGAATTATCTAACGAAGAGAATGTCACTTCGTTTTTGGTTTTATCTGTTTTAGAAAGTTTGGAATCGATCTTACCACCGAAAATGGGCATTTTCGAAAATGGCGTATATCGCCGCCATTTTGAAATAAAAATAAAAAAAAAATTTCACAAATTCTTAAATAAATTATTTATTACATGTAAAAGAAATTTTTTAAATAAATGTCATAGTTATTTTAATAATATATACTAAAAAAGCCATCTTTTTGCCTGTTTTAAACTGGAATGTCCCCTTAAAGCCCTCGAATCATCAAGTCCATCCTCTGTCATCCACCAACTATATATATTCAACTGCACATCTCAAGCGTTCCTCTTTACCAGGGAGTAAGACTAAGGAGACTGAACTAATGCTATGGAAGTGAAACCATTCGTCGCATTGAAACTATACGTAAGACTGAAAATTATGGTTTTCGCGCATGCGCACATGCAATATGTTTGTCTCTGTCTTTCTCAGTAACTCAGATGCGACTGAGAAAATCATTATAAGCTACAAGTTGAGAAGGTTATGTTTAATGTTTGTGAATGTTGTGCGTTTCAGGAAATATTATTAATAATAACTATTAGTAAATTGAAAAAAAAAATTAATTTAATGAATATAAATGTGCATACAAAAATATATACTAAAGAGTGTATATTTTTCAGTGATAAGTAATATATTAATAATATAATGAAATATTTATAAATGTTCAGAATCAATTTTTTTGGTATATAACTACAAAGTGTTTTATTCTTTGTGGAAACAATTGAACAATTCCTAAATAAATAATATTTACGAATTTGTAATTTACTTTAATTATATACTTTATAAATACACAGCTTTAAATGTCACATAAAAGTTATCAATAAGTTAATTTATTCGTTTGTCGATCATTGTAATATGATGTTTTGCATCCTGGTATGCAACAAACCATAATTTTGAAATTTTATTTTAGGAATCATATGTCAAAACATAACCATAACCTATTGATAAGTTTTTGTTCTCTCACTTGCTTATATTTTACGATATAAAGAGAGAGAGCAATATGCGCATGTACTGCGCATGCGCGCGGAGCATAAGTTTTGTCATTCTGCGAGTATAGTTCCCCTACAGAAAAAGGTTTCATTTTTGAGAGACTTCACACAGTCAGTTCAGTCTCCTTAGTCTTACTCCCTGCTCTTTACATATATCTTTTTTTGCAACAAGAAGAGAAGAAATCAAAAAATTGAAATTCTTATTTTAGATTTTTTTATACTTAAACAAAAACTGGTTCGTTAAGAACTTTCCATTTAGAATTTAATATTAATTTAATTAAATTTAAATTAAAGCTAATTTAATTTAATTCAATGTTAATTTAATTTCAATTTAATATTTAGTTTAATGCAAGAAGACTAGAGACAGGAGGTAAAACTTTGGTAGTGGGGGTATGGCAATGCTGAGTCGCTCAGCTGATGTATGGTCAGGCGTTTACTTTCAAAAAAAGTTTTCGCCGCAATAGACCACACGGACTTCTGCGCAGCTACACACGTAAACACAGGAAAATATATTCTATACAAATACAATATGAAATATAAGTGTTTATATTTTCAAACATCTTACAGTTATTAAAAAAACGTTTTAAAAACAAAAAAATTTGTAAACTGTAGCATGAAGTGTATTAAAAGTTAACAAAAAGTAATAGTCATAGTGTTGTGTTTATCTTTCTTCTTGTTACAACTTTTCACACAGCACGTTTTCGGAATTTTTAACTATTTGAATAACACTTAATTTAATAATCACTCACATTAATTCTATATATCCGTTATGACACATTGTCAATTGTGTCTCGATTGCACTTTAAAGTTAACCTCAAATTAAAATCATATTATACACATATGTAAAACATATGGTATACAAGAATTTGAATGTGTGAGTGATGGGCAGAAGCACCGCGCCGGCGACTTTTCGAAACGAAAAACGCCTGGTTAATGAAAGGCTTTTGACTCATCCCCACTACCGAAGTTTCACCTCCTGTCTCTAGCCTTCTTCACCAGTCCTATTAAAATACACTCTTAGTCAATCAATTATAATTAAATATTAAAAATAACTTTTATGTTACATACGGTCAAAAACAGAAAAGTCTAAAGTAACTTTATATAAAAGTTATGATCGTTTCACTGTCACATTACCAAAGTTTACTATGTCCGACAAAAATTTCTTTTTAAATAAGTTAAATCTTGAACATCAACTATCATAAAATGAATAAATTATTTTTTAATGAATAATTTTACTTAAATATTTCAAAACTAATTCAATTTTAAAAGAGTTGCGTTTACAATTTTTATAAATAAATCAATTTTAAAAGGTTTCAATTTGAAATTTTATAAAATTTTAATTTTGAATGCATTTAATTAGAAATTTTAATGAACTTAGATTTTTGAAAAATTTAATAATTCAAAATCTTCTAAAATTAGTTAAATTTGTCAATATATTTAAATAATTATTAAAAATAATAAAATAGAAGAATTCTAGTTAGAAACACTAAAAAAATTGAATTTTGAAGAAGTTAAAAATGATTGCAGAAATTCAATTATTTTTAAAAGTAATAAAATTCTTGTCACAAAATTCAATTACGTTCAAAAATTACAAAAAAATCTCAACAAAATCCCAATTCTTATCTTTATGAATAAAAAAATTCCTCTTCAAAATTCAATTATTTTCTAAAATTTTAATACAATTCTTGGCAAAATTTAAATTATTTTCAAAAATTTTCAATATCTAATATTTTAATAAAATTAGGGTCAGTTGGGGTGAATCCGGACAGAGGGTAAATGCGGACAAGAAGGCTTAATTTACAAATTAAAAATTAAGTTCGACGTCAATATTTCAAGCTCAGATCACCTACAAGAGATTCTGAGTATTGCCAAGTTTTTATCTTGACAATTGGCAACAGGATAATTAAAGTTGTCGCTTAATGCAAAAAAAGTTGATAATCATTTTCAGACTGGTTCAGTATTTCATCTCGCATTTGAAAAGTAACAAACTTAAAAATCATACAAAAATGTTGTATTATTCCTTATGACTTCCGAAAGAGAAATTGTTTTTGTCAATTCAGTTAATAATGACAAGCTGTCCGAATTTACCCCAAGAATTCTAAAACTTGGGGTAAATCCGGACAGAGTTTCTATTACATTTTTAAAAGTAGAGAAAGTGAGAGAGAGTAAGAGGAAGAGAGTGAGCGACTTCAAATTCGTAATCAGCGACCCCAAAAACCTCTGAGTAACAAGTTTCAAGCAAATCCGACCATTTTTCAAAAATGTCCGCCATATTGAATTCGCCATTTTGAATTTCCAAAATCTGACTTAGGATTCTTATTCAGCGATCCCAAAAACATTTCTTTACCAAGTTCAATTAAAATGCATTAAAATTTGTTAAAGTTATTTAAGTTATTCATTATTTAATTGATTTAACTTTTATACATCTACTATGAATTTTTTTAAGCTGTTCCATCTCTTAATACAGTAGTATACTTAAGGTAACTTTTTTTAAAAACCTTTCTTAGAAACTAAGCTGTCCGGATTTACCCAAAATTTTAGGAAATTTTCTAAATCTTGGGGTAAATCCGGATGGTTAGTTTTATGCGATTAAAGCTTATCTAAATTTTATTATGCCCCATAAAATAATTCTAGGAAACTCAAGGAAGAAATTAATGCAATAGAAAACCGGAGGTATTGCCTTTTATAATAAAAAACTTACGTCATTTGTGAAAAATAGGTATTTTGTCTTAATAAAAATTTTTTAACCCGTGTAGAAAAATTGATGGGTTCTAGTGTGGAGCCAGAAAGATAGTCTATTCTCTAACAGGGCGCTGAAAAGACTGTCTTATCATGGGCTAATCAGATCAGTGACGATCGAACCACGCGTTGGTCCAGACTGGACGAGCTAATCAAGTCTATTGAGCAGTGCTAATATTTGAAATTTTAGGCTGGATTTCAATATTTCAGTTTTTTAATTTTTAATAATTAACCCAAATTTACTCGTTTCTCACGTTTATTCAATGTAATGTGAATATATGAATTAATAATAATAATAAATATTATTGTTATTCATATATATGTATATGTGTGTAGGAGAGATGCGGTCTTTGTTTTCCACTATTCTAAAACTAATCAACAAAAAATTTTAATAGTTGCTATTTAGTATATTATAATAATTATAAATACATTATTTAATACAATTTAAAAACAATGCAAAATAATGTCTTTGCCCCACACGCTGGGGCAGCGACGTTTTCGCTTATATTTCTAAAAGAAAGCATTTATAAGCCTTAAAAAAATTAATAAGTGATATTTGTTAGTATAATATTTACGAAACATAAAGTTAACAACATATTATTAAAAGAATTAAACTATTTAAATAAAAAATAAAAACTTTTAGTGATTTTAACCTGACATTGTGAATTCGAGTCTTTATAGTTTTATTTAAAATAAAGTTATCAAACTAATTAATTTTTATAATTGTTATCCACACAATTCAAACCGTTATAAAAAATGATTATTTTGAATGTGTGGCTACTTAAGAAATGATTATACACCAAAAATTATCTTCACTGAACATTTATTACAGAAACTTGGAACAAAATTGTTTATTACAAAAATTTAAATATTATTAATAGTTTTTGACAAATAATCACTCCACAATAAGAAAAATATATAATTCGTGCCAATATCATTCGAACCCGTGTCGAGTACTGACTCTCGTCAATTAGAAAAGTTACAATTAGGTGTAAATTATAAATTCGTGTACATTCGTACGTCGTCGATAATAATCGTCTCTATTCACACTTGTTTTCATCAATCCATTCAACATTCTGCCCCCTTGGACGGTACGTTCAAGATTCATTTTCCTCAATTGGAATTGGTGAAACTAATTTCACTCCACGGGTGTAAATTCTCTTTTGAGTTCTTAGTTTTACCACACGAATAATCCCATCGTCCCCAGGATAAACTTCTAAAATTCTTCCTAAACTCCATTTTAAGGGTGGCAAATTATCATCCCTTACTACTATCAGCGTTCCTTCTTTTATGATTTTATTTGAGCGTGTGCCACTTTGTTCTCACATTGACCTCGTTTAGGTATTCTCGAGTCCAACGTTTCCACAAGTCTTGCTTAATTTTTTTAATATTTTGCCAACTAGACAATTTATTAGATGGAGTTTGCGAAAAATCTACTGATGGAATCGTAACCATGGAGGATCCGATTGAAAAATGACCAGGGGTCAAAACTTGCATGTCATTTGGATCATCTGACATAGGCGAGATTGGCCTTGAATTTAAAATAGCTTCTACTTCGCACATAAAAGTATACAATTCTTCGTAAGTGAAAAGGGTTTCTCCAATTGTTTTTCTCAAATGAATCTTAAGCGACTTGACGGCTGCCTCCCATATTCCACAAAAATTTGGAGTATGGGGTGGCGAAAAATTCCATTCAATTTCTTCATTCGCTAATTTGTTTATTATTAATTCAGAATTTTCTTTTACATTTAGCATACCGTAAAGCTCACTTAATTCGTTTTTCGCTCCAACGAAATTAAATCCGTTATCAGAATACATTGCTCGCGATTTCCCCCTTCTTGCGAAAAATCTTCGTAGACACCCCAGAAACATTTCTGTCGAAAGATCAACAACTAGTTCTACATGTATCGCTTTCGTACTAATGCATACAAATATTGCTGCGTAAGTCTTTATTTTGTTTCGATTTCGGAATTTTTTTTCTTTTATATAAAACGGCCCACAATAATCGACTCCGCAATTTTCACACGGAAAAAAATTAATCTCTAAATTAGAGATTAAATCTGAGATTTAGGCATAAACTATCACTGGAATCGGAAGTAAGATGTAAGCAGATCACTAAAACTGAAATTTGGTATTATATCTAATCCGAATATTAGTATTGTGAAGAACACGTATTTCTTATGCCTAAAAATGATATTAGGAATCTCAAAATTTATGACATATGGAACATATGTTCTAAACTATCAACTTACTTGAATAAATTCAAATCTAATATATTATTTGAATAAACAATATTAAAAATTTTAGTTGTATATTTATATAATTCTTATTTTTGTAATAACTCGATGTAATAAGAATTTATAATTTACCACAATTTAGAGTGAGAATTATTCACAAAATATTTATATTGTTTTCCCTGTATGAACTATACATTGACAAGTATAAAAAAGTAGTTGGATACTTTTAAAACACAATACGAATTTTATATTTCTATTTCATTTTTTTGTTTTAACGGCGTTGGAAGGTCTGTAAAATTTGTAGGTTACAATTATCGCCCGACAAAATACGACACTGACTGATTTAAATGACGTGAAATAGGTAAATAAACATTTTTCAACCACTTTTTTTCTAAACACAGACACTTTTTACAAAATAGGCCAACATACAACGAGTAGGAATCTTCTTAATTACCTAAATTCAAAAGATGGTTTAAATTCATGCAGAAACGCGATTTTACAACCGTAAAATGTAAAATTGGAAAGTGATGTAATGCTAAGAATATAACAGCTGGACCATTGTGCTCTCTGCATGCTTCTGCCCTCGCTTCTGGCGACTGGCAGTAATCCGCTTCTTGTTGTCTGTCATTACATTACTTTCCAATCATTTCCAATTTTACATTTTACAACCGCTTGACAACCGCGTTTCTGCATGAATTTAAACAATCTTTTGAATTTAGGTTATTAAGAAGATTCTTACCCATTGTATGTTGGCCTATTTTGTAAAAAGTGTCTGTGTTTAGAGAAAAAGTGGTTGAAAAATGTTTATTTACCTATTTCACGTCATTTAAATCAGTCAGTGCCGTATTTTGTCGGGCGACAACTGTAACCTTAAAATTTCACAGACCTTCCTTCACAGACCTTCGCTTTTATTTGGATATTTGAAAATAAAATTAATACTTAATTAATTAAAATGGTTTAAATCTTTTTTGTCACTGATTAACTTAAAACACAATGTACCTAATTCATATAAAAAAAGTTGTTAAATTAACAAATCTCTAAATCAGAGATGTGAATTTATGGCGTTTTCTGGTATAAAGTTTGACAGAATCAAACACAACTTATCACAGTAATTGTGACTATAATGTTTAATTTAGATACACTTATATTTCATTGGACTTCAAATTAATATTATTTCAAGTTTAGAGATTAATTTTTTTCCGTGCAAAAGGTCTTGACGGCGTGATTCGTACTTTCGGAAGATTGCCCATTTTATACAATATTTCTTTAGGTTTATTTCTAAAACATTTTATACAATTATTTACAACTAGCTACATATACCTCACTCGCTAACGCTCGTTCGGTTGTAATTAAACTTATTTGTTTTTACTTATTTCTTTGTTTTTATTTATTTGTGCTAAGTAAATATTTACTGGATATAAATATTTTAATTTATAGTATCAAATATATAGTTATTTGTAGCAAATTCGAGTTATTTGAGTCAAATAATTGGATCTAATAAATATTACTTTAAATCAGTTATAGGAAAATTACTTGATTCAATAATGCATGGTTTTTAATTCAAATAAATATTTATTTGCATCAATAAAATATTGTTTTTAAAATAACTAAATACTTATTTGTATCAAATATGCAATTATTCTTCATAATTTATTATGTTAATTCAGACTAATATAATTTTAATTGCTTTAAATATAGTCCAAATACTCAATTTATTTGCATCAAAACAAAGCAGTGTTAGATTCAAATAAATCTCAATTTGTATTAACCCTTTAACGCCCAAATGTGCTGATTTTTAACTTCAGTTTCAAGCTCATAATATTGAAAGAACAAAATTATTTAAAATTCTACAAGGTCATATCCCTACGTTTTTAGGGTCGCTTTTTCGAATGGCATGGTCAAAAAAAGTGACTGATTACGAATCTGAAGTCAGATTTAAAAAATTCAAAATGGTGGATACAATATGGCGGACAATAAAATTAAAAATGCATAGTATTCGCTTCAAATTTGTTACTTGGGGGTTTTCGGGGTCGCTGATTACGAATCTGAAATCAGATTTTAAAAATTCAAAATGACGGATTCAATATAGCTGGATGATAAAATTAAAACTTTATCCTATTGGCTACAAAGACATTATCGTATGTTAGAATATTTAACAGGGCATGAGCAGTTAATACGATGCATTTTTAATTTTGTGGTCCGCCATATTGAATCTGCCAATTTGAATTTTTTAAATCTGACTTCAAATTCGTAATCAGCGACTCCGAAAACCTTCGAGTAACAAATTTGAAGCCAATACATGAAGTTTTAATATTGTCGTCCGCCATATTGGATCCGACATTTTGAATTTTTAAAATCTGACTCTAGATTCGTAATCAGCGACCTCGAAAATCCTCAAGTAACAGATTTCAAGCGATTTCAAGAACTTTGGAAAATTGTATCGGTATCACAACCCGTGCAGAAATTTTGACCGGGGCCAGGTTGAAACACTAAAACCGACCGGGGCCATGGCACTTTGCCCGATCTGGCCGCCCTGTCGGGACCCGGTCGGGGCCATGGGATTTCCCCCGATCTTTTCGCTACCCAGGTATAAATCCAATACTGACTGCATTTTATTAAATAAAGCTCGTTATTTGATTATTAAAGCATGGGGAGTATTTACTTTAATATTAATAATTATTATTAATATTTTTGTAGTAAATAAACTTTTATGAGTGACATTAAAAATGTAAATAATTATTAGAATTGCTTTTATTGAACTAAGTTTTTAAAAAAAATATTTTTCTTATTTTCTTTCATTAATTTAGACAGACAATCTTATTTAAATTAATGCCTAATTTATTATTATTATTGTTAATAATTATTTAAACCTATACTTTATGTAACATTATTAAGAATTATACACAAAACACTTAAAACTAAGACAGAAAAATATCGCACGCACGGGGGATCGAACCCTAGACCTCGAGGACGCAAGTCGAATACACATACCGCATAGCCACGCAAGCTTGGAAGCGACCTCGCTTAAACTTCCTTTTGAATCATGGGACCGTTATATACAGTGTTATCATAATAAATTGACTGTATCATATTTATTTATAGAAAAATTATTAAAAATGTATGTTATATATATATATATATATATATATATATATATATATATATATAAAAATTAATATGTTTATCATAATAATATGGTAAAAATTATTAATTTAATTATTTATTCTCTATTATTTATAATTTAACTATTTTTTAAAATAATAAAAAGTTTTTTATTATTAATAATTCACAATAATACTAAAAATTATTAATTAATAATAATTTATTTTTTTGCCTTAAACATGGAATTTCAATTTAAGTGTGAAAAATAATTGGTGCGTTTGTCCTATTGTTTTAAATTAAAAGAGAATAAATTCTTAAGACATCCCTCGAGGCCAAATTTTTGAGTTTTTAATTGTTTATAATTTTTATTTTCAAATTTCAATCAAAGTTAACAAATTAACACAATTTTTTAAAAACGGACGTTTATTTTCTTATTCCGTTACTGCACATGCTCTAAATCAGTTCAAATTAATCCAATATTACCAGCAGACAATTAAAAACCCATAAAGTAATATATTTCAATTGTCATAAACAACATTAATTAACAAATAGTTAACTTTGATTCCTCTCCAATAAAAAATATTTTTTTCACATTTTCTTTTTAATTTTAGTTCATTTGAAGAATATTTTTCCTTTATGATTAAAAAATAACTTATTTAAATTGTTATAAACAATATTAATTAACAAATAGTTAACTTATTATCCTGTCCAACAAAAAATTTTTGTTACAAATTTTCTTTTTTATTTAGGTTCTTTTAAAGAATATATATGTCTTTTTTGCTTATAATATAACTTCCCAATGGGAAATTTACAACTGGCGTAGTACTGCGCCAGCACTGGCAGCACTGGCGGCAAGGCTGAGAGCCAGCACTGGCATGACACTGGGATGATAACGCCGTCCGGCGCTGCCGAAGTACTGTCTGTCAGTGCTGCCAGACAGTGCTGGCGCAGCACTGGACCAGTGCTGGCTGAGAATATTGCCGCAATAAATGCCGTATTGTTATTAATTAGTCGTAAATTAATAATTACAAATAATTTGACAGCAAAATGGTAAATAATATTAGTAAATAGTTATTATTCATAAAATATTTCTCTTCTTAAAGAAATTGTATTAAAGGTGGAGACTAACAAATGGATATAGTAAATGAAGTAGAAAAAAATTGTTTATAACATTTAAAAATTAAATAATAAACAATTACAGTAAGTGCATTAGATTTTATATTTTAGTACCTAACGATTGGAATCTAGAAATATCGCAAACCTATGAAAATAAACAAAATTGCTGACGAGGGGAATCGAACCTACGACCTACGGACTAACAGACTAACGCTCTAACCACTATGCTAACGACACATGTGTACAGTAAAGTATTAATATCTCAGTATCATTCAGACATACAATTATTGAGTCAAAGATGAGAAAAAAATAGGGATACGTTACAAATAATAAATTGAAATAAAATAAATTAAACTAAATTTTTAAAAATTAAATTACTTTACTTATTGCATTTAACATTTTACGTAATTCTTAAATTACGTGGTAATTTTTTAATAATTTTTTATTCATAGTAAGAAGTATAATAGTATTTTAATAGGAACCAAATTATTATTGAGATTAAAGTTAAAATTTTGTTTATAATTTTAATTTGTTTAAATAATTTATTATTTACAAAATTAGAGAATTGTGTTAAATTGTTATTATTAAATTTAATAAGAATAAAAAATGAACAACTGAAAAGTAAAATATTAATTTTTTTCAATAAATTTATATTTATAAACATTTATAAACTTTTTTTATAATTTTTTTCAAGTTTATGTCAAAAAAGCAATGTTGGCAAAGAGCGTCGTGAACAATTTTTCTATACTCAGCCAGCACTTGCCGCCGTGGCTTGTCCAAGCTTTGGCGAAACAAAAATTCTGTACTGCGCCAGCACTAATTGTCGAGGCTCGGCTAGACTACGCCGAACAATCGTCTGAGTACTAAGCCAGTGGTGAACATCGGCACTACACTGGCATTTCCCATTGGGTTATTTAAATAGGTATTTAATATTATATATCCGTGGTCTTTTAACATTATCTAAATAAAAAAGTAAACGTGAAAAAAAAATTTTTGGTGGAAAGGAACAAAAATTAACTATTTGTTAATTAATATTATTTGTAACCATTTAAATAAGTTATTTTTTAAACAAAAAGGACACATATTTTTAAAATGAATTTAAATTAAAAAGTAGACGTGAAAAAAATTTTTTTTGGTGGACAGGAACATAAGTTACATAACTATTTGTTATTTAATATATTGTTTATAACAATTTAAATAAGTTATTTTTTAATCAAAAAGGACAAATATTCTTTAAATAGACTTAAATTAAAAAGAAAATGTGAAAAAAAATTTTTAGTGGAATAGGAATCAATGTTAACTATTTGTTAATTAATATTGTTTATAACAATTTAAATAAGTTATTTTATAATCAAAAAGGACAAATATTCTTTAAATGAACTTAAATTAAAAAGAAAAAGTGAAAAAAACATTTTTTAGTGGAAAGAAATCAAAGTTAACTATTTGTTAATTAATATTGTTTATAACAATTGATATAAATTACTTTCTGTTTTATTAATTGTGTGGTGGTCATATTGTATTAATTTGAACTGATTCAGATCATATGCAGCAACGGAATAAGAAAATAAGCCTCCTTTTTTGAAAAACTGTATTAATTTGTTAACTTTGATTGAAAATAAAAATTATAAACAATTAAGAACTAAAAAATTGACCTTAAGGGATGTCTTAAGAATTTATTCACCTTTAATTTAAAATAAAGAATACTGAAACCGGTTAAGAATTGTAGGCTGTAGACAGATTTGAACAGTAAATTGTAAAAAAAATCCCATTGTGCGCTGTTTGTAGATCCTTGGGCAAACCCGGCCTGGTCGTGGTCGGGGCCACGAAGTCGGGGCCAGATCAAGAAAACCCTACCGGGGCCAGGGCGGTAATCGGGAACAAAAGTGGCGATTTCTGCACGGGAACTAAAATTGGATTTAAAAAAATACTTCCCAAAATTTTATACTTTTTAAGTATTTTTGAAAATAATAAGGGTTAAACGTCACTTTTTGGAAATTTTGATCATGCCATTCGAAAGAGCGACCCCAAAAACATATGGACATGTCCTTGTAGAATTTTTAATAATTTTTTCTTTTAATATTATAAGCTTGAAACCGAAGTTAAAAATCAGCACATTTGGGCGTTAAAGGGTTAAAGAAATGAATTTTCTTACATTTCCATACGTAAAAGAATTTTAAAAATAGGAGAGAGTCTCCAGTTGTGAGACGGGTTTTATTTTTGACCCGTAAATTGTAAACGGGTAAACGAAATTGTTAATAAAATACACCGTTCGAAAGGTAACAGAAATACGCAACTTTTATTAAAAGAAAGTATAATGTTTCGATGAACTCAAAAAATTTTACGATACATTTTCCGAGCACATCGCTTTTTTCAAAAAAAAAAATGTCTCCAGTTGTGAGACACTCATTAAAAATTGCTAAAATTTAATAAGTTTGACATAAAACGTTATGTTTAGTATGAATAATTAAATATATTAATAATATATATTATTATATACTAAATAATAATATTTATTCGCCAAAATATGACTATCAAATAAACACAATTTAATAGCTTCAACAAGAGCATTAAAATTGATTTCTTCTGAATCAATTGACTTTCTTCCACTTGACATGCTTGCAAAGTCGTATTTTTTATGCTGCCCAGATGGGTGTTGACACCGTCTCACAACTGGTGATATGCTGTGTCTCACACCCAGAAATTGGCGCTATTTTGAAAAAGGAAAATTAAATTATTTTCAACCGTAGATTGGAACAATGCAATATTGCATCACAAAATACAAGGAAAACACTAAAAGAAAATGCATTACATTTACCTTTTCTAATTAATTAACTTGGAAAAAAAGTACTTTGCATTTATTGAAAAAACGCTTTTTAGTCGATTATCACACACAGTGTTGGTATTTAAAAAAAACAGTTTATATATCCGCTTCGACGTACACGAAAAAGTTGGCTCATATAAAAAGAAATGTTTTTATATAAACCAATCGGCTTTTTAATATTGCATGTTAAAAAAATTGACTGTCTCACAACTGGAGACTCTCCCCTAATAAAAAACTATTTAGAAAATTATATCAAGATTCGTGGTAGAGAATTGCCGCTAAGTAAAAATTAAAAACCGTGTATAAGGTAAACCAGACAGTAGTCGGCCACTTTTCAATTTTGAATAGCTATAAAACCGTATGAGATAAAAATATTTTGTTTGTTGATAATCATTTCTAAGGTGATTATAAACAAATCTAAGCTTTTGTAATTGAAAAAAAAATTTTGTACGGTTTTTGAAAGCTTTTTTAAGTGGCCGATCACTGTCAGATTCTTACTTGTTTATTTACTAATTTTGTTAACGAATAAAAATTTATTTTTTATAAACATGATGATTGTTTTAATAGTTTTGTGTGATCGTAAGGAACAACATTACATAAAAGAATTCGAAAAAAAATATGAAAAGGCACTTTTAAAACATTGTTAATTAAAAAGATTGCCTTAAGTGGCCGACTACTGTCGGATTCTTACTTTTTTTTGTAAATTTTTTTAACGAATTAGAAATTTATTTTTGTAAATATCAACTGTTTATCGATAAAATCGAATAACTCGAGTAAATCTTCACTGATTTTGCTCAATTTTTTTGTTGGATAAAGAATGATAAAAGAAAGAATTATGATAAGGTTATTCAATATTTTGGATACTTTTATAGAACTGAAGCAAAGAAAACTAAACTTCTAAACGGATTTGTAAATATTTTGGAATATTATTAATTGGTTTAAAATCTCGATATATATTTCAGGCAATTTTAAAACATTTTGTATTTTTTGAAATATTTAAATTTTTCCGAAAACAATTCGATTTTTTTAAAATTTTGAAAAATGTAGAGCCGACACTGAAAAAAATATTTCTGTCTTAAGAAGATTTCTCTTATTTCAATTCATATTTTCCTCTTGTATATGGCTCAAAAACGCCCTCTTATTTTAAGAGGATTATTCTCCACTTAAGAGTAATTCTTCTTATAGAGGAATAGTCTCCAATGAAGAGTAATATTCTTAATTCAAGAATAAATTGTAAGAGGATTTTAGAAGAGGAATTGTCCTCTCAAAACAAGAATATTTTTTTTCGGTGTAAACTTCTAAACGGATATGTAAAATAGTCTGGAATATTATTATTAATTGGGTTAAAATCTTATAGAATTAAAGCAAAGAAAACTAAATTTCTAAACGGATTTGCAAAATATTTTGGAATATTATTAATTGGTTTAAAATCTCGATAATATATTTCAGGAAATTTCAATACATTAATAGTATATTACGATACTAGGCCAGAAAGTTGGATTTCCTGGCCGGCGTGATATATAAGGCCGAGGCGAAGCCGAGGCTTTATATATCACGCTCGCTTAGGTTATCCAAATTTCTGGCCGTGTGTCGTATACAATTTTTCTGTATCCCCAGCCGAAAGTACGTTAAATAATTATTGTTTGAATAATAAAATATAGCTGAATAAGTTGCCCGCCCGACTTATGCAAAGTCGAGGCGAAGCCGAGGCTTTATATATCACGCTCGCTTAGGTTATCCAAATTTCTGGCCGTGTGTCGTATACAATTTTTCTGTATTCCCAGCCGAAAGTACGTTAAATAATTATTGTTTGAATAATAAAATATAGCTGAATAAGTTGCCCGCCCGACTTTTGCAAAGTCGAGGCGAAGCCGAGACTTAGCTGGTCGGGGCGGTCATGAAAAAAAATTATAAGTAAAAAATAATTGGAAGTAAAATTTAAAAAATAGTAAACAAGAAATTTTCTTTTACAAATAAATATTTAATAATATACAAAATATAATAATAATAAATAAAAGAAAATAAGAAATTTCATGCATTATTTTGATGACTGTCAGTTGTTTTCAAAACGTGAGCTCTGTAAGTAACGTGTTTGTGTGGTTGCTATGCTAACATGTACGTGTGTTGAAATTCTTGTAACCAATCAGAGCGCTCGTTGGGTCTGTCGAGCCGGCCACAAAAGTCGCTATTCCCGGAGCCAAATCAGACCGGGAAGACAGTACTTTCGGCAAAGGCATACAGAAAATATTTTTTGAAATAATTGGATTTTTTGACAGTTAGACAAACGTATAGACTAAACACCTTAACGGATTTGCTAACAGCATGTGACTGTTAGACATTTAATGGTAATTTTTTTGAAGTGGTTGGAAAAATTACCATTGAGAGCCTAACAATCACATGCTGTAGAATACTCTAGAATTTAATAAATTGGGTTAAAATCCCGATATATGTTCCAGGAAATTCCAATACATTAAGTATTTTTTGAAATATTTGAATTTTTTCTAAACAAAATTGGATTCTTTGACATTTAGACAAACGTAGAGCCTGAAGTACTAAACAGTTTCATAAATACCCTAAAATTTTATTAATGATGCAAAAAGTATTTTGATCCCAATAAAAACATCTTTGATGTAAAAAGATCCGCCAAGTAAAAGTTTTTGCAAATGTCCAAACAATTAGTGAAATAAAAGTTTACCAAGTAAAATTTAGAACTAAAGTTTTAATATAGAATTGTAACAAATATAAAATTTAATTTAATACTTATTAAGTCCCATGAAGAAACCAGACGTTTTATTTAAAAAGTAACAATTGGATTCATAAGAAAATTGAAAAAAGATAGACCTGTTTTTTGTTTTTAATTTCCAATTGTTTCAACAAATTAAAAATAAACAAATTATGCTGAGTATAGGATGTTTTATCCCAAGCATAAACAAATGCATTTTGAGTAAAAAATTGAAAAAAATGTACCTGTTTTTGTTAATTTACAATTATTTAACAATAATTGTTGAAACCAATTAATAAAAATTTAAAAATTATCGAAAATTCTTAACGTAAATCGATTTTGTGTAGAAAATTAGGAAAGTTTTGTATGTGTTATTTTCTTCTCCAGGTCGTATTTTGTTTATAAAATTGTTATTAACAAATTATGCTGGATAAATGTGTTTTATCGTAATTAGTTTCTGAGTTGGCACAAAACTATTAAATTAACAAACTGAGTTTAGTTTCGTGTTGAATCGAAACTAAATTCAGTTTGTTGGTTTAGTTTCGTGTCGACCCGAAACTAAATTAACAAATTAGATTTAGTTTCATGTCGACTGCAAACTAAACTAAAAAAAAATAAATTAGATTTTTAAACACTTGAATTTATTTTAGTACAGATCAAAAAAAATATCTGAGAAACTCAATTACCTAGTTCTAATTAAAAAATCACATCTAACAATAAAATATTTAAAGAAATAATAGAATTATAACTTTAATAATAGATATACAGTAGTATGAGGAGACTTCAATAGAATTATAATTTATTTTTAGTTGACATGAAACTAAATTAAACGTAAATTTTTAATTTAGTTTCGTTTTAGAATCGGTCCCTGAGATTTACATGACGTACAAACATGAGAAAAATATGTTTTTAAATTATCATACATTTAAAAAAATTGTTTATTGGTAATTGCATTTAAACAATAATGAAAAATATGTTTTTTTCAAATTTATTATTTTGATATTATGAAAGTAGAAAATATTAGCTTTGAAATAAGATCTTAACTAACTTTCTATCCTTACTAGAACTTAAAATAAATAACTTTGTGTAATGTCGGTCGGTCGTTTTTCAACTGAATATCATAGAGTGGAAGAATGGATTGATAGAACACTACTGCGCATGCGTGGTTTGATAGAACACTATTGCGCATGCGTAACATTGATAGAACACTACTGCGCATGCCTAATATTGATAGAACACTACTGCGCATGCGTAACATCGACAGAACACTACTGCGCATGCCTGACATTGATAGAACATTACTGCGCATGCGTAACATTGACAGAACACTACTGCGCATGCCTGACATTGATAGAACACTACTGCGCATACGTGATTTGTGAATATGTATACATGTGTTAATATTGTTTTTAAAAGATATATACATATATATACGGCTAGGGTCGGTCGGTCGTTCTTCAACTTAATATAATAGAGGATTTTTCTAACACACAATCTTCCATCAGTTGGCCAGAATTTTTCCCTAACCGCATATAAAGTTCCGTTGACTCCCGCAAGCATAAATTTCTCATGGGTACTGCGAATGATTAAATTGATAACTGGATGACTTTTTGGAAGAAGGATGGGATGCTGCTGATCATAAGATATTGATGCCTTTCCAATTTGTCCTCCCACCCTTAATAAATCCTCTTCAATAATTGGACTTAGTCTTAGTAATTTTGATCCATTTGGAAGATTTCCATTTTTGTTCAACTCCTTGATCTCGTTGGAAAATTCTTCTCTTTGGATGAGTAAACAAATCTTCTTGGAGGCTGCAGTCAATTCTTCTGGTGTTAATCCCTCGTTCACTTGTGATCTTCTTGATGTTTTATTTATAAATCGCAAGCAATAAGCCATGACTCGAATCATGCGCTTCCACGATGAAAAACGATTCCAGAGATCATTCCATGATGCTTTTTGTCTTGCAGTTAATACGATGTTCTTTTTTACTTCAGGCAGATCTGAGCATGTGAAATCTTGACCTGGCCAGCATTCTTCAGGCATTCTAAACCACTCTGGACCACTCTTCCACAGATCATTGATCAAGAATTCTTCTGGCATTTGACCCCTAGACACAGCATCTGCTGGATTTTCTTCTGAGACCACATGTCCCCACATTTCTGGACTCGATGATTCTTGTATTTCAGCCACTCTATTCGCAACAAAAGTGTTGAATAAATGGGGAGATGACTTGATCCAGCTCAGTGCGATGGTTGAATCTGACCATAGTCTAACTTTATCCACCTGACAGCGTAATGATTCTTTTACAGTTTTGAGAAGCTTGATTAACAAAACTGCTCCGCAAAGCTCCAGCCTGGGTATTGTTACTGTTTTAATTGGAGCAACTCTGGATCCTGCGTATAGAAGAGTCACCTGATGATCATTTCCTTTAGTCGCTTGTACATAAATGCATGCACCAAAGGCTCTCTCGCTGGCGTCGGCATATCCATGCAGCTCAAGATGGTCCACTCCTTCCATTCGTACCGATCTTTCTATTTTCCAGTCGTTAATTAAGCAGAGTTGACGCTGATATTCTTCATATTCGACCAATACATGTGGCGGAACCGGATCATCCCATGACGTTTCAGCCTTCCAGAGTTCCTGCATTTTGATTTAAGCATACGAAATTACAGAAGCAATCAATCCCAGAGCAATCAATATAATTTTGCTATTTGGGAAAGCATGATTCTCTTGGATTTTACTGGTTCTTGCTGGTTCGGTGAGACCTCAAAACATAAATAATCTTGTTTTGTATGCCACATTACGCCTAATGTTTTTGAATTATTTTCTAACTCCAGCTTTAATTTGGAATCCAAGATGTCGTCTGTATGCTCGATAACTTCCTGTCTATTCGATCTCCATTTACATAGATGCAATCCAGCCTTCTTCGTCAATTCCTTCAAATCTTCTTGCAATTTTAGGACTTCCTCGATGGAATCTGCTCTATGATTCTCCGAGTTCCTCTTTTTTTGGTTAAATGGCAAACGCAAAATATACTTGCCTTCAAGGTCACGACTTACATTTTCGACGAAGTGTTTTTCACACTCAGCTTCTTCCTTCGACAAATGAATTATATTAGATTTTTCCTCAATTGTCCAAAATTTTTCCAACTGGCTCGATAATGGATCTGGAATTAAGTTACTTGTTACTCTCAGCTGCTTCGAATTGTTATTTAATCTTCCTGTTACGATCCACCCTAATTTAGAATCCTGAAGAGAAGTATGTGGTATCGAAAGAGAGATTTTATTGTTTCCTAACAGATCGTAGAATACTTCTGCTCCTAGTAAAATATCTACAGCAGCTGGTCTGTGAAATTCAGGATCAGCCAATTGGATATGGAAAGGTATTTTCAACAAATTTCTATTTACAGGAATAGAAGGAATATTGCTTGTGATTTTTGGAAGTATCAAAAAGAAAAGTTTTCATAATGTTCGGTTGAGAACCGCTGTCCAATAATAATCTGCAATTATATTTTTTATTTTTAAAATTCAATACATCTGCAGTCGCGGTAGATAGAAGAATTAAGAACATGACAATTTTTTATTGCATTGTTTTCCGTATTATCGCTTTTTGGATTTGACTCGATTTGTGTTTCTATATGCAATAACGTATGATGACGCTTATTACAGATTGTGCAATTTCGTGATTTACAATTACTAATCAAATGATTTTTATTTAGGCAATTGAAACACAAACCTTTTTGTTTTACTGTTTGAATCCTCTCACTAGCAGTCATTTTTTTAAAATGGGGACATTTTTGAATGAAATGATTCTCGTTACAAAAATAGCAACACATGTTTGCTTGTGTATTTAATAATGACTTTCTACAATTTTTCTTTTCACCGTTTCCTTGAAATTTATTAGCAAATTTAGTAATTTGTTTAGTTTGTTCTCTAGTGAGTGGATTCATTGATTCAAGCACCTGACATTTTTCTTGTATGAAATCTGTCAAATCCTTGAATGTCGGTATTGTGTTCCCCTTAATAGACTGTTCCCACTCCCCCCTGGTGGCTCTGTCTAATTTAGAACCAATCAATGTAATTAAGGGAGTGTCCCACGAGCCTACCAGCTGACCCAAAACCTTTAACGCCCGCGTGTGTCTCAATATTGTATTGAGCAATGAGCGAAGATTCGATGTCGATTCTTTATTTAAACTTATTAAATCAAACAGAGCAGTCATATGGCTCTGGATTATAATTCTCTTATTATTATACCGATCTTCTAACAACTGCCATGCTTCGTCATAACTCGACTCCGATATTGCAGTGTTTTCTATCACACGAGCTGCATTATCCCGTAAATAAGATTTTAGGTATCGAAATTTTTGAACTTTTGGAATTGTCAAGTCGTCATTAATAATAGCTACGAAGGTATCACGAAATCCCAACCACTCTTCATAACCACCAGGGAAAGTGGAAAGGTCTAATTTAGGAAGTGGAAAATGCGTGCGCACAGAGCTCCCTTCATTCGAAATATTAGTGTTTCTCGATAGAATAATTTCTCTTACATTCGAAATTTCAGATTCTTTTCGTTGACTTAATTTTGCCTCTAAGGTTGCAATTCGATCAAGATATCTATTTAATTCAACAGTCTCAACATTTACATGACTAGAACCGGAATTTCGCTCTTTTAAAATTCTTTTCGCTAGTGCTACATAATTAAAATAATTTTCATCGAAATCCGCTCTTTCTACTTCACGATTTGGACCGGTAGCTATTATTTCTAAATTTAATTGTGCATTGTTAAATTTCCCTTCCACTTTCTGAATTTTTTCTAGTCGAACTTAAATTTCCTCGGTACTGATATCTTGATTTGTTAAACATTTTTCTAAGAAAGTATAACATTTAGTTAAATTACTTTTACAGTTTGTTCTGTTTTGTCGAGAAATTTCAAGCTCACGTACCTCAGACATTGTTTTTCGATTTAACAATATTTTCGGACGAATCAATTACAATTAGACAATAGACAAATACAATAACAATAGAAGAAACAATACGCTTACTCATTGATGAGTTACCATGAAGATATTAATTGATTGACGAATGTTACTGCTTTCGACGATTTCAAATATTACTTTCGTGTCCAGAATATTCCAGAGTTTTTCATCTATGTTAGATCTTCCCACCTCGAGATGAGACCACAGCAATGTTTCAGGACGTAATCCCCAGTTCCAGTTGGATATCCCCAATTAGAGCTTGTCGATAAATGATTACACCCTTGTCACTTTTTGATGAAAACTTGTATAATAGTAATCTATTCACAGTTTATTTAGGTGTAAATTATAAATTCATGTACATTCGTACGTCGTCGATAATAATCGTCTCTATTCACACTTGTTTTCATCAATCCATTCAACAATTATTTTAATATTTAACCTCTTCACAGTGTTTGACGTCTATAGAGGCAAAAATAATTCGTGCCCCCAGTGTGTATGACCGCTATAGCGGCATCGAAAAAAAAGATATATAAAAGTTAACGAATCTTGCTAAAAATGCCTACTCGGGGGTTTTCGGGGTCGCTGAATCCAAATCCGTTATTGAAAATTTTAAATTCAAAATGGCGGCTTTAAAATGGCGACCAAAAATTTTTTTAAGTTTACGAATTTGTCTGAAAATGCTCATTCGGGGGTTTTCGAGGTCTCTAAATCCAAATATTTAGTCAAAAATTTAAAATTAAAAATGGTGGCTCCAAAATGGCGACCAAAAAAATTTAAAAGTTTACGGATTTGACTAAAAATGTTTACTTGGGGGGTTTTTGGGGTCGCTGAATTCGAATATTTGGTTAAAATTTTTTAATTCAAAATGGCGGCTTCAAAATGTCGACAAAAAATTTTTTTAAGTTTACGAATTTTGCTAAAAAAGCTCATTCGGGGGTTTTTGAGGTCTCTAAATCTAAATATTTAATCAAAAATTCAAAATTTAAAATGACGGCTCCAAAATGGCGACCAAAAAAATTTTAAGTTTTCAAATTAGTTCTTAAAACTTAAAGCAGAGGAATTAATATGTCCGATGTTTTAAAACATTGTGAAATACTTAAAATCAATCTATATTAAAAAATTTAATAATAGTAATTAAATTAAATAGTTCGTGACTCCGGATTCGACTAAGAGCGGTGTTTTAAATAGTTTGTGTAAATATATATAAATATAAAAATATAATATATGTAAAATATAATATATATACATATATAAAAATATATACCCCAAAAGACTCAAATAACTATTTATAACCACATTCGTAAACTTTTAAATTTTTAGTTGGCATCTTGAAGTCGCCATTTCGAATTATAAAATTTTAAACAAATATTCTAATTCAGTGACTCCAAAAACCCCCAAATGCGCATTTTTAGCCAAATCCGGAAACTTTAAAATTTTCTCGGTCGCCATTTTGAAGCCGTCATTTTGGATTTTAAAATTTTAACCAGATATTCAAAATCAGCGACCCCAAAAACCCCCAAGTGAATATTTTTAGTCAAATACGGAAACTTTTAAATTTTTTAAGCCGCCATTTTGAATTTTTTAATTTTGATCAAATATTCGGATTCAGCGAACCCAAAAACATAAAATATAATAATATCAAGTAATTAAAAAAAAATTTTTTTTTGCACATTTGTGGCACAAAAAGCTTATTTTGACTACACTGCTAAGGGGTTAATTAAATTTAATAATTTCTAACATATATTCGACTTTATATAAAAATGTTATAATTCTGGTTTCAAATGGATTTTTTAATATTCATATGAATAATATAAACTCAATGTACAACAAAAATTTAAAAAAAAAATAATTCAAGTGACATTGAATTAATAAATAGTAATAAATAGAAAATTCGAATATTCAATTGTTTTTAACCAAATAATTTTCAATATTGTCTTTTCCCCACATAACAAACTTTTTTTTTACTTTAAATTTCAAATATTTAAATACAAAATTGAACTAAAATACCACACCAGTTGTGTAGAGAAATATTCAATTTGTTTACACGTTATGTTTTTAAAAATTAAATACTTAAACTTATGTTTTAAAAAATAAGAGTTCGTTCAGTAAAATTATCATTTCATCTTTGCAAAACAATTTTTTTGTTATATTTCTTAAAATATTTGATATTTTTAGGTTTTTCTTTTTTTAATCAGTTGGTCTGATTGCATTGAAACTAAATTTTTAATACCAATTGAGCTCCCGCGGGCAATAACTCGATTTGCGCTCGGACGCACTCTCTAATACCAGTCGGGTGGCAGTGAGAGGCGCTTACTGCTCCCTGACTGGTACTAGCGCTTGCGTCCGAGCGCAGATCGAGTTATTTCCCGCGGGAGCTCAATTGAAATAGACAGAAAATAAAGGAGATATTTTAAAAAACGTCTTTGACCGGCTTTGCCTTTGAGATGTTTAGTGTAGAGCTGTGCAAAATTCGAACGTACCGAACCGAGTTTTGTTCGGTTTTGAGGCTCCGAAATGTCAAAAATTCGACATTTGAATCTCCTAGTTCGAATGTCGAATATTCGACATTCGAACTGGGCGAAAAAATTTGAAGAGTGAGTTTGAATTATTTTGCACAGCTCTAGTTTAGTGCAATACACAGAGAATTTGCGAAAATACACATTTTTTTTCTATACACACTTTTTGTATTCCTTAGTAACCCATTTATGGTCTTTTGACCGCGGGGACATTATAAATAAATAAATAAATACGAATTTTCTAAAAATTAATTTTTAAATAATAAATAAAGTTAAATAAAAATAAATAAAATTATTTTTTCTTAGAAAATAAATTTAAAAAAAACGTATTTTCTATTATTATCAATTCGTTTTTCTACAATAATTTATAAGTAACTATTTCTATATTTTAGAATGTTAAATTATTATTACTAATATTAATATAGATTGAATTTCAAAAAGGTTTAAATTAAAGTATTAGAGAAGTTGAAAATTGTAAAAAATTTTAATTAAAAAGTCTGAATAAGTTAGTTTTTTTGAAATATTTTAGTTAAAATTTCTTGAAAATAATTTTTAATAAGTTACAGTAGTCTCTCAATTAAAGATATTAAAAAAAATATATTACAAACCCTTTTTGCAATTTCAATTATTTTTGGAGTAAATTAAAAATTTTTTTAAGGCTTTTGAACAAAGTCAAAGTTTTGTCTTAAAATCAGGGAAAAATAAAATAAAGTTTCAGAGGCAACCCTCTATATTTAAGTTTTATGTTGATTAACAAACTATCAATATTTACTATACTTTCATCTTTCATGTAATAATTTATTTTGAGAGTTATTCTTTATGACCCGGAAATGACCGTGAATTTTTTTTAATGAAAAAAGTGGCCACCCTGAAATTGTAAATTAGAAATGAAAAAAATTATTTTTGAAGCACGACAAGAGGAGGAGAGTAAGATGGAAGAAGAGAGTAAATTAAAATGATGAATGGCATCGATTAAATACGCTTTCAACGTCTCTTTTATTATCCTATTATGTCGGGTGTATCACGAAACCGACTCTTATTGTTTTACGCTAAAGGTGTATATAATTTACTCATTGTATCGTCCATATAGCAAACATACATATATATTCTCTCTCTCAGCAAAATATGGATGATAATCTTTCTCATGTAATCTGTATTATCGTTTAATGTCATGTTCATTACATCGGTAGCATTGCTCCCTCTTCTTTCGACTCGCGGAATTTTCAAGGTTGTAAGTACGCGAATAGATCAAAGGTGATGACGATTCATCTTCTGCAACTGTGTAAAACAGTACAGAGAATTAGAAGGTCTTTTACATCAAGTGCGCTGCTTTCACTTCCCACCTTCTCTCTGTGTCTCTCTCTTAACGAGATAAATGTACTTAAAACTCGGTTCGCGATTAATTTTACAGATTATTCTTCTTGATTATACAAGAAAACATACTTCTCTCAGTCTTTCTTAGTCTATTACTCTCTTGGTCTCTCACTTTTTTCCTTCTCTCTTATTCTTTTACTTTTTGTTCTCTCTATTTCTTTTTGAGTCTCTTACTTTTTTTCCTAAATTCATTTTATTATTTGATATTATTTCGATATTATTTGATTCAAGCACGGAAAAAAATTTCTTATAGAAAACACAAACTTTTTTGTAAAATATACAAATAGGATAAGTTGTGCTTGACTGCATATGCAGTCGAGTTTTGTGTTTCCAACAAGCTGGTTTGGGTGTACCACAAACCAATCTGTAACAACACCAAGAAATCCACGCATGCGCAAAAAAATTCAAGTGAACGTCTGCTTGTCGTCTGCTGCGTGACTGTTTAAGCTGTTGAATCATAAACTGAAGTTTGTGACAAGACTCATTCTGGTCTGTGTATTTCCCAAACTCAGCCGTTTGTGGATACTACAACCGCCGTTCATACACGGAAAAAGTATCGGCACGTCAGATGTACAGGTTGTGTCAAATTTTCTTCTACATTTATTTTGCACGCCATCTGTGCCAGTTTGGCGTATCTGACGTGCATTATGTACGTCTGATATCTTGAAATGGCACCTCAGACGTGCAAAATGAAATGTACTGCTGTTGACACTGTCCTTGGCGCATCTAATGTCCCGGAATTTTTTCCGTGTAGATGGCACAGGAAATCTTGTAATTTTCACAGGAAATTTTTTTCCGTGAGTAAATATTTATTTGATAATAGACAAGTAATTGGTTATTTGAGTCAAGTAAATTTTATTTTCGGGACGCATGACGATTCCCGACAAAAATCCTGTATAATATTCGATAGACCTTATTTCATTTGTCAAAATTTCTTTTTCATGTAATTTTCTTTTATAAGAATAAGAATGTGTTCCAAATTGTTTATAAACACAATGTTTTTTTAATTAATGCTAATGAATGAAAATAATAATTAATATGAAGATGGAAATAAGAGAATGTTTGAAAACTTGATTTCATAATATATAAATTTTTATTGAACCGAAATAATTTTGAAAAGAAACTTTTGTTTTGATAAATTTTTGTTAAATAGAATTATAGTTTAGCAAATATTTTAGGTAATAAATAGTTTATAATGGAAAGTTTACATTTATTAAAACTTGCATATTTCAAAACTTAAATTGCAACAAAATGTCATTTTTCAGAATTTATGTTTAAGCAGCTTTCATTGAATGCAAATTATTAAACAGAAAAATTTATAATTGACTAAATGTTTAGTAAAATGAATTATTAAATATGTTAATATTTTATTACAACAAAATTTTCTTTCATGTTATAGTTATTAAATAGATATTAAATTCAGTTGATTGTTTATTTAGACAAATTCTATAATTTTTCAATTAATATATAAACGAATTTTCATATTACAAATTTTTTAAATAATTTAAATGTTATGTGACGGAGTTTACATTAGATCGAATTTTAATTTATCGACATTTTTATTTGCTGGAATATCTATTAAACGAAATGTTCATTTCAACGAATTTTCAATAAACAAAAAATTCTATAATGAATTCCTTCTTAACGTACTTATTATTTCATTCAAATATTATTTCACGGAAAGTTAATTTAATCGATTTTTTATGTTTCAGATTCGTTGTCTAATAGAAATTCAATGAACGGAATCTTTGTTTAGTGGAATTTTCATTTTTCTGAATGTTCAAATGCTATGAATTTCATTTGTAGAATTTTATGTGACCGAATTGTCATAAATATTAATTTCTACATTACCGACATTTAAACACACGAAACTTAATATCGCCGAAACTCAATTTGTCCTACCTTTTTCTATTGTTGTCCTTGTCTTACTAATGGACAAGACAAGGACAACAATAGAAAAAGGTAGGACAAATTGAGTTTCGGCGATATTAAGTTTCGTGTGTTTAAATGTCGGTAATGTAGAAATTAATATTTATGACAATTCGGTCACATAAAATTCTACAAATGAAATTCATAGCATTTGAACATTCAGAAAAATGAAAATTCCACTAAACAAAGATTCCGTTCATTGAATTTCTATTAGACAACGAATCTGAAACATAAAAAATCGATTAAATTAACTTTCCGTGAAATAATATTTGAATGAAATAATAAGTACGTTAAGAAGGAATTCATTATAGAATTTTTTGTTTATTGAAAATTCGTTGAAATGAACATTTCGTTTAATAGATATTCCAGCAAATAAAAATGTCGATAAATTAAAATTCGATCTAATGTAAACTCCGTCACATAACATTTAAATTATTTAAAAAATTTGTAATATGAAAATTCGTTTATATATTAATTGAAAAATTATAGAATTTGTCTAAATAAACAATCAACTGAATTTAATATCTACACGGAAAAAATTAATTTAGTACATTTTACGAAACTAATTTTGGAATAGCGGATACGGAGAGGAGTTTAGTATAAGATAAAACAGAATCAATAGTAATATATGATGACTGCGTTTCTCGAAAACTCAAAAAAAATTCTATGGAATTCACAAATGATCGGTTGGACGTTCTAATTCAAGAGTTTTGTAAAATGTTTAGCCTGAAGCGCATGCGCCACGGAAAAAAATATTCACGGAGAAAAAAACGAATAAAGCAGAAAAAAGAATTTCTTAATGTACCAATGAGCTCTCAAGACCATTTTTTCTCGTCTTCTATAGGAGATAGATGATTGGTTCGACACATGTAACTGCACTCTACAACGCAATGGTTCGCTTGGATTGGCTTATTTTATTCTGACACTAACTTAACGGAAATACGCATACATATAAACGAATTCTGACGCAACGCACATACAATATAACTCGCACTTGTAGATGAAAGAATTGAGTTTCTTTATATACTAACTGAGGAGATTAAAACTGCGCTTGTGAGAAATGTCAATATACTGAATATTAATTTTTAGAAAAATCATTTTTTTAAAAGTTATACAAAATATTTTATAGTTTTTAAAATAACATTTTTAATTATAATTGGTTATAAAATCTCTATAAAATTTTTCAATTTTAAAAAAATAATTTTATTCTTAATTTTAAATTATAAATAAATTGCAAAAAAATTTTCAAAATTAAATTCAAACTCAAAAAATTTTAATATTAAATTGTCTAAAATTTGAAGTAATAACAGTTAAAACTAATAAAAATTAGAATTAATTAAAATTTTGAGAAATTAATATATATGTACATTTATTGTCATCGGTAAATATTATGATAAACTATAAAATTTATTGGAATGTAAATTAAAAGAAATTAATAATAATTAAAAGTTTGGATTACAAAATCACATAAAAAATGTTACGAATTTGGAACAATGAAATGTGAAATACGTAAAAGAAAACAATTATCCAAATGTTACCGGCAGGTAAAGCAGTTCTCTTTTTCCTTCCACATATTATCTCTATATACAGCAGACAAGTTAATACCGACGCGACGAGACAAGCTTCAACATATCTATTTATAACGCGACTTTTGGTACACCCCGTATAGAATTTTACGAAACTTTGTGTTCAAGAATTCACGATAGACAGCGAAGTGGAAACTCAAACCACGCGTTTTTAGATTGCACGAAACATTTTTACCATTTTCTAATAAAATGTTCACCAGAAAATACGAAACATTTCTACATTCAAGCTTGTTTTATAAATTACAACACTGGTTGCAGTTTCTCGAAAATTGTTCTGCTTAAAGTAGTGAAAGTTTCTGGGTTTTTGAAAAACTTCGTCAAGGAATCTTAAATATCCGCTAGTGCGAAATTAGTTTCGTAAAATCTGCTGAACTTATTTTTTCCGTGTATTTAATAACTATAACATGAAAGAAAATTTTGTTGTAATAAAATATTAACATATTTAATAATTCATTTTACTAAACATTTAGTCAATTATAAATTTTTCTGTTTAATAATTTGCATTCAATGAAAGCTGCTTAAACATAAATTCTGAAAAATGACATTTTGTTGCAATTTAAGTTTTGAAATATGCTAGTTTTAATAAATGTAAACTTTCCATTATAAACTATTTATTACCTAAAATATTTGCTAAACTATAATTCTATTTAACAAAAATTTATCAAAACAAAAGTTTCTTTTCAAAATTATTTCGGTTCAATAAAAATTTATATATTATGAAATCAAGTTTTTAAACATTCTCTTATTTCCATCTCCATATTAATTATTATTTTCATTCATTAGCATTAATTAAAAAAACATTGTGTTTATAAACAATTTGGAACACATTCTTATTCTTATAAAAGAAAATTACATGAAAAAGAAATTTTGACAAATGAAATAAGGTCTATCGAATATTATACAGGATTTTTGTCGGGAATCGTCATGCGTCCCTTATTTTCAGTGTGAGACAGTAAAAGAGAAAAGGAGAGAGGAGTGTAATTCTTACTGCCGCGCCGGTGAAATAGTATACGGAAGTAAGAAAGAAAAGCGTACTTCCAATATGATTTAATAAACGTGGGAGGAATTATAACGATTAATGAGTGAGATCAAGCTGTTTTAACAGGTGTTAAACTTCAGTAATATATGCACACATAAAGTCTCGCAAGTACCAATTAATTTAACGATAATAATTCACGAGTTTATATGTACATATATATTTTTTCATATATACACATATACAACCAGCATACTTAAATTGTCTTACTGTAATCTTTTATAATATCCTCTTTTAAACGAGAAGTAAACCCGCATTTTATTTTTCTATTAATTTACAAACCCGAGATTACATTTTGCATTTAATTATTCTCAGTAATTACCAAAGGGAACAGTAATTGAAGTTCTGTGAATTATTCTCGGATGCTCTAGAATTAAAACTACTGCCTTTATTTTTGGTTTCATTAATTTTATTTCAGTATCTTTATTCAGTATATTATTTATAGTAGTTAGTCTCTTTATTTAGTATATGGGTCAAATCATACCTAACAAATCAAAGTTGTCCCTCAGTTCTCCGATTATAGTGAAACTTTGAGAAATTGTAGAGGAATACATGCGAATAAAAATTCTAAAACAGATTTTCGAAAATTTTGAAAATTTACGGTTGTACAGGGTTTTCAAAATTTTTTTTTGAAATTTTGAAAACGCAATATCTCAGAGACATATCGATGGATTTAAATGATTTTTTCAGGGATTACTTATTATTTACAAACAATTAAAATGAAAAAATTTGCAAAAAAAAATTTTTTTTTAATAAAAAATTTTTAAAATATTGTTTAAACAAATTTTTTGTTTAAAAGCGTATCTTTAATTTTTTCCTAATAGAGATATTTTGATTCCTTAGGATTGCACGAGTATTTTGACATAAAAAAATCGATGGAGACTCTTAAACTTTCAGAGATATTGTATTTTTTGTCTTTGCGCGCAGGGCCAAAAAGCGCACTGAAGCAAAGGCTCTGTGTACAAGGTAATGGTCAAAATTACCTAATACTCGCGTAAATTTCAAACGAATTGAATTCTTTCTTTTTTAAATCAATTAGTAACATTTTATTAATAAATAAATAATAAATGAATAATATTTAAACAATAAATAATTAAATAAAAAATAAAACTCGTAAATTTCAATCGAATTGAATTCCTTCTTTTTTAAATCAATTAGTAATATTTTACGAATAAATAAATAAATAATAAATATACAAATAATTTGTCTGCGTAAAATAAAATAAACAAATTAATGTAAATTAAAAAACAATAACAAAATTAAGAATAACAAAATTAAAAAACTTGTATCAATCATCAGAAAGAAATCAGATAAATAGAAAAATAAAAAAGTAATATATAATGGAAAAGTAACATTTTATTCGTTTACATAAAGCGAAGACCTAGTTCGCGAATCGAATAATTCTTTATATAAAGAGTGCGCATGCGTAGACGCGACTCGGATAACATCGTTCAGTCTCGTCACGCGACTGCGCGTCCGGTAGAGTGGATTTGTCAAAGAGGGGGTTCTAAGAGTCTCATTTCTTAATCGACATTCGTTCGAGCACTTTCGATGTTTGTAGCAAGTCATAATTGTAGAACTAGGTCTTTTTAATAGTCTTTTTTATAGTTTCAGGTTTTATTGCATGTTTTTCAGTGTCATTTTTGTGGTTTAAGGTTTGTTTATTTGATTTGTGTTTTCTGTTTTTTTAGGTTTAAGTAAATGTAAATAAGTTTCTTTGCGTTTCTTTTTAATTTTTTCTTAGGTTTAAGTTTACAATTTCTTTTTATTTAATTAGCATATTTATTTACCAGTAGGTTAGGATTGTTTTGCATTTATTGTATCTTTTTGAATAAAGCACAATGGTTTTTAAAACTTGTTGTAATCCTCTAAAAAAGAAAAAGCATACGAAAAAATTTGACGAAAAAGCTTTGCGTGTCTTAAGTGTTTCGTTACAAACTGAGCTTAATTTTCCGTTAGGAAGTTTAATTTGCGACTTCTGCAGATTAGACAAGGAATTAAAAAATATAGCCACCACATTAGAGACTTCTCCAACTTCATTCACTAAAAATTCAGACAGAGAAAATTCTTTTTCTGTATCAGTTCAAAACGACGATATTGAAATGGAGAATGCTGAGGATTTAGAGAAAATTGTAGCTCATGATAAAAATATTGAAAAACTAAATAAAATCCTTCTTCTTTTAGATGTTTCACTCACAAAGAAAGAAGATTTTCGTTCGCAATCATCGAGAAAACGGAAGGTTAATGAAATAACAACCGCTTTTGGTTCCTTCTTAGAGGTAGTATTTGAAGTAGAATATAATTCTACTGAATCGGATATGCAGGAATTAGTTTCTGAAATATAAGATACAATAACTAAAGGAACGAGTAAAGCTGAAATTTTAAAATTAATGACAAATGTACCAAAAACTTGGGGTCCTCGAAAATTAGAGAAATGTTTTAATGTCCCGTATAATTTAGCTCGTAAAGCTGTCAGTCTTCATGCAGAAAAAGGTCTTGGTTCATCACCGAATCCTCGCAAAGGAACAAATATGATTACTGAAGAAACCATTGTATTAGTGCAGAACTTTTACAACGAAGACGATATAAGTAGAGTACTACCGGGGAAAAAAAACGTTGTTTCGTGTTTAGTAGATGGTGTTCGAACTCAAGTCCAAAAGCGTTTGTTACTTGGTAACATTAGAGAACTTCATGCGCTATTTAAAGAAAAATATTCAGAAATCAAGTTAGGTACAACGAAATTCTCTGAAATTAAACCGAAAGAATGTGTGTTTCCTGATAGCAATGGTACACATTCTGTCTGCATTTGCAAAGTCCACCAAAATTTTAAATTAATGATAAAGGGTGCATGTTTCAAAGACTTAACCAAAAATAATGAAGAAACATTATTTCTGAATTCGTATAAAACTATTTTACCCAAAATCGTTTGTGATTCTCCAACACCATCCTGCTCATTGTTACAATGTAACAATTGCGGAGACCTTCAAGAATTTACTGAACTTTTGATAAAAACATTTGATGACAATTGCATTGACTCTATAACATATAGAAGCTGGGTATCAACAGATCGAACTAAGTTTGTGACTTGCGTTGATTCAGTTGATTGTTTTTACTGAAAACTTTCTAACAGACTTGCCACCACTTTTAAAACATGACTTTATTGCCAGAACAAAATAAATACTTGTCTAAATTGGAAAAATCTTTAAGTCCTGGAGAGTTCCGTAAGTGAAGCTAAATTCGCTCATGTAGGGTAAATTCGCTCAACCGATGTCTATTTTTTAAAATTCGATTAACATACTTTTTAGACAGAAATATTTAAGATTTGCAATTGTTTTGGTTAATATAAATGCTAAACTTTAATTTAAAATTTATTTGCAGCAAATTCATTAGTAACTTTCAGTAGAAATTATATTTAAAACTCAAGTGAATAATTTTCATATTGAACAAGTAGTATGAAAAAGTAGGGAATAAAGCTTTACTTCAAAATTTTTAAGTTGAATACTTCTGAACATTACATTTCCTGTATCTTCAACATGATTTTCATAAAGCACAAAAATTAAAGCAATAAACAGATTCTGCAAAAAATCAATTTAAAAAAAAATCAAATTTTTTGTGTAAATTCGCTCAGGAAATAAGTCTACAAAAAAGATGTTTGGGCCTGGATATTTTAAGTATGTTAATTAATTTAATTTATAATTCGATTTTTTTAAATAATAGTACTCTTATAACTGAAAATTAAACGATTTAAAACGGTTTAAGCACTAAACTGTCAAACTTAACCTTGTTTTTTATGGTTATGAGTACCTACGTTTGATTGAATGATTGAATCTAATTACTTATTGATAAAACAATATTAAATATTTATTCCAATAACTTTGTATATTGTTCTTAATTTTTTTCTTTATTGATTCTAAAGAATATTTAGTTTCATTTTTGCAGATTATAATATATTTTGCCAGAATAATAATGGTGAGCGAATTTACCCATCATTTAAAGGTAAAGTAGCTCACAAAAAAACGGCTTATAAATAATTTTCTGCAACATATTTTAATTTCTTTATGCAGTAATAGGAAAGATAAAGGGTTAAAGATTATATATTTTCAGTGCCAATGTTTATTTTCATCGTTTCCCGAAGTTATTTAAAAAAGAATTGAAAAATTGAGCGAATTTAGCCTCACTTACGGTTCTTAGTTAAAGGAGATTTCTCTGAAAATTATTCAGTTATAATCCAGAATGCAATTCAAAGTCAGTACTTTGAATAATATATTTTAATTCATCTGAAGTATGTACTTATTTGTAAATTGAATTACATTTGTTTGACATTTTTTTTGCTGTCAATTGTTTTTCCACTATTCTTTTTTTAAAAATTAACCTTAGAATTTGATTGCGCTTGACGTGTAAGAAAATAAAGTTGTTATTTTTAAAATGTGTCGAATTAAAAATAAAAAAAAATAATCCTGATCGTCCAAAAAAGAAATCGCGATTACGTCCGAATAGTGGTAGAATAAAAGTCGATATTAATAAAGCATCCGTAAGTACAAAAAAAGACGGGCAAAGGAAGTAAACAAATTTGCAGAAAATGACACAAAGGTTTTGCAAATAGCACTCAATTTAAGTAAGACAAACGAAACTGTCGAATTAGAAAATTATCTTGAAGAAGATTGTAATACAAGTAAGATCATGAAACATTCAAACGAATCTGCCCTAGCTTTTTACTTACAAAACAATTTCAGTGCCAGTTCTTACAAAGCTTTAGTGAATGATTGTTTAAGCAGAAATTGTAATATATATCCTTGTTACACGTATCTTTGTGATGCTATGACGGAATGTAGACCAGAAGCAAAACAGTATATTATTTCGGAAATCGAAGTCTTAGTTTCATTGCAAGGAATATTAAATAAAACTGCGGAAAGATTATGTGCTGCAGTAACAGAAAATTGGGACAAATATTCTTTGCGAAACTTGGAATTATTTGTTACTTTAGGATTTGACAGTTCTTCTTCGCATCTTAATCCTCATCAAAAGTGCGTTGACCCTTCTAACAAAAATTCAAAATCACATAACAGTTTATTTTTCAGTTGTTTAATTGTGATACAATTGAAAAGCAAATCAGGTGATTAGTCGCTCATACATTTAAAATGGAAAGTGGATTTCGTGTAAAAGTTAACTTCAACGTTTCAAAAACTTTATTCGATGGCAAATGTTTAAACACGATTATTGGAAATAAAGCAACAATCAGATGTCCAATGTGTAATCGAACATCACATAGCTTTGTTAAGTGATGATTTTGCTCCAACGACTGAATTCTTAAAATTAGGATTAGGACTTCCATACTGCGAGATTAACAGTTTTGACCATCTTTTAAATTTAGCATATAGAAACATAGGAGGCATTTTACGTGAAATGTCCTAAGTTGAAATTTCAACTTCTTGAAAAAAATTGAAACTCGAGGAATTTGTTGTTCTATCAAGTAGAAATGTGACCCAAAAAATATTTTTGATTTTTTCGAAAAATTGGAGGGGGTAGAGGGGGGTCAATTTGACAAATTTTGCCAACATCGGCTACTTTGTGATTTTTTTCTGAACATACTTGTAATGGGAAAAATTTTTTAGAATATGTTTCTGAAAGGTTTTTTCGTCCTCTTTCCAATGGTGTATTTTATTTTTTAATATTTTAAAAATTTACCCTAATTTTTGATAATTTATATTTAATTTTCAATTTCCCAAAAATCGGTCCGTTTTTTTTTAAATAAATTATTGCAAACGAAAGCTGAGGTTTTTTCCTATCGGCATGTAAATTTTCAGAATGCCCTTTTTTTTTGTTTTTGAGTTATTGAATTTCAAAGAATGAATTGCGTCGCGGTTGCACTGAGCCGCGTGGCAACCCATGGCAACCGGCGTGAGACGAGGCGCCCGGGACGCTGCGCGCCGCAATTTATTCTTTGAAATTCAATAACTCAAAAACAAAAAAAAAAGGGCATTCTGAAAATTTACATGCCGATAGGAAAAAACCTCAGCTTTCGTTTGCAATAATTTATTTAAAAAAAAAACGGACCGATTTTTGGGAAATTGAAAATTAAATATAAATTATCAAAAATTAGGGTAAATTTTTAAAATATTAAAAAATAAAATACACCATTGGAAAGAGGACGAAAAAACCTTTCAGAAACATATTCTAAAAAATTTTTCCCATTACAAGTATGTTCAGAAAAAAATCACAAAGTAGCCGATGTTGGCAAAATTGGTCAAATTGACCCCCCTCTACCCCCTTCAATTTTTCGAAAAAATCAAAAATATTTTTTGGGTCACATTTCTACTTGATAGAACAACAAATTCCTCGAGTTTCAATTTTTTTCAAGAAGTTGAAATTTCAACTTAGGACATTTCACGTAAAATGCCTCATAGATGGAATAAAGTAATGGGACATTAAAAAATCTTTAAAAGGTAAGTTAAAATATCTTCTAATTACAAAGAATTCCAATTAAATAAAAAATCATACTCCAAAAATATATAAATAATTTTTTTCAAAATAATAAGTAACAATAATGTTTCGATAGAACAATTCGATGATCATAAGAGCATAATTCAAAAAAAAATTTATGATGATTTTGGTATAAGAGTTCATCAAATTGTACAAGGACGTGGTACCAGCAACACGGGAAACTTAGCAAGAAAGTGTTTCCAACAGCCTGAAAAATTTGCATCGTCTTTACATCTGGACGAGGAACTTGTGAAGAATGTTGCAACTATTTTGACATTGTTTAAGTGTAAAATGGAATTAGATTTATATTCGCTGGAAAATTTTTGCTCACAAACTTATCAGTTATATTACAATCTTTATCCTTGGGCACGTATGAATCCTTCTATGCATAAATTATTAAAACACGGATGCCAAATAGCGCGAGAATTCCCTTTACCAATGGCATATTATGCCGAGGATGCCTGTGAAGCGTGGGACAAATTCTTTCGAAAAAACATGATCTCACATGCCCGTCAAATAAGTAGAGAAGCCAGAATACTTGATGTATTTAATAGATCAATATATATGAGTGATCCAAAGATATCATGTATCTCAAATTTGCAAAGAATCAAGAAACCAGTCAAAAGAAAAACAACGACAATGAGAAAATTCATTAAGCAGCAAATTTTGAGTGAGTATAATCAGAAATTTAAATAATTAAAAGAATAAACTTATTTATGATAAAAACAGCTTGCTAACAACTCAAAAATTCTGTTAACATATATTTGAAATATGTAACTTACATAAATTCTTCATTATCAATCGTAGAAACATTTTATTGAATAAAATTTTTTATAAATTTGAATATAAAATAATATATTTTAATTGTTAATACATGTTACAGTTGAAGACACTTACGAAAGTGACACAAATTCTCTAAGCGATGGACATTAACCATGAGATTAAAGGAAATTGAAGAATGATATATTAAATAATATGTTAGATGAACCATTACTTTTACTTATGCTGTTTTAAAAAATTTTATTTATTTAATTGGAGCATCAAATTTAAATTTTGCATTAGAAAAACAATAAAATATTAAGTATTATTAAAATCAAAGCACTTTTAACAATTTTTATCCAACATGTTGGGCCCGCCATTTTAAATTTTAAAATTTTACCATCATATTTGAATTTAGCGACCTCTAAAACGTAAAAGTACTAAGTCTTGTTGAAATCGAAGCACTTCTTAAAAATTTCGTCCGCCATATTGGGTCCGCCATTTTGAATTTTTAAATTTTACCATCATATTTGGATTCAGCGACCTCGAAAACATTAAAATACCACCATTTAGATAAATTAGAAGTTTTTTTTTAATTTTGAATATTTTATCCACCATTTTGAATTCGACATTTTGAATTTCGAAACACCAACTTTATTTTTGTATTCAGTGATCCTAAATGATTACAAAAAAGTTGTTTTATTAAGTTTTACCATGATTTACAGGTGTTTATAGTCTAATTTGTCATTTTTTCATAAAAAATGCTAACTTCGCTAAACTTTCAGGAGCTCAAAAAATTAGATCAAGGATTCTTTATAATTTTCCTCTATTCTACATTTATTTAGCTTTATTTTGGTGCAAGGTTCATTCATTTTGGTCAATTCCTTCAAGCGAAATTAGGTTTTGAACGCTAAAATGCAAAAATAACACACTGTGCGTCGGACGGCACCTAGCGCCGGACACTTCTAATTCTTCAACAAATGACAAATAATCATCCGATTAAAAAATTGTCGAAAAAGTCGCGGAAGAACGTAATAATAAATAATCTGAAGGCTCGGTTTGTTAATAACGCGAACGATGACGGTGAAAGCACTATATTGTTTTTTTAGCAAGAAGACGTTGCATCATATAAATCTCAAAGTGCGATTACTACTATAGTTTTGTGTTTAAGTGTTTATTTCAACTTGCATTAAAGAGAGGGTATAACTATAATTCCAAGGCTGTAAAAGTTTTTTTTAATTTCTTAACGGTGTTAGTATAAAATACGTCATTTTGAGAATTGCTTGTCCCCTAGTACCGGACAGTTGACAAATTGGTTTTTCTAGGTAAACTCAGCCAATAAGTGAATAGTTAAGTGACTTTTGTTTTATTTGAATATATTAGACAAGAATATTCGTTGAACCAATCATACACTTAATGTGAATGTGTATTTTTTAGGATGCACTGTAAAATTTAAATAAAAAGAAGAAAGAAAAGAAAAATAAATTTTTCTAAACTTGGTGATTTTATTTTACAAAATCCTTGGTATCAAGACTTCATTTAATGCGGCAAAAATACAGTCTGTGATCGCTGCATCATTTTTCAATAATATCTTGCTCGTAAAATTAAAAGTTTTAGACTGTCCGGTACTAGGGGACAATGTCAAAATTGTAGTATTTCGTCACCAAAATTAAATTAAACTTAAAAAAAAAGTTTATGAAAATATTCTATTTTTGTTAATTTATTTTGGTGTTATATATTGTAGAGTTAGTTAATTCATAAATAAAGTCATATTTTTTTAAATAGTTTTAATTTTATTTTATGAAAACCTTAGGTGTCCAGTACTAGGGGACTTTCCCCTATGTATGTATGTCCGGAATATTTTGTCCGGGATAAACACAAAGCCTACTTTAAAAGGAAACTTTACAGACTCTTAGGTATTAGTCTAACTAAAAATCCTAGTCATATCCGATTGAAAAATATTAAGCTGAACAAAATTTATAGCTTTTTCACAAAATTCAAAAAATGCAAATTTTTAAATTTTTTGTCAAATTGATGTGACACTTTTTGTAGCTACTTTTTAATATAAATACAACTAATTTTCACTATAAAAATGAAATATAAATAATAAATACGAATTTTTAAGCCAAAATCATATTTTTGATTTTCGACAAAATTTTTTAATTAATTTTTTTTGTTGAATATTGTTTAATTTTTTATAAAGTTGGTATTGATATCGGGTGATGTTTTTAAATTTTAAATTACATTTATTTTATTAACAAGTTTAAAGTCATGAATTTGATGTCTATTACAAATTTTCTAAAATCAATGAACGTGAGTTTGCAAACAATTTCTGTATTGATATTTTAAGGTTTTAAGTTTGAAAATTTCATAGTAGGTATTGTCATATTTAACGTAAAAAATAAAATATATATGTTCAATATAAAGTGTACAGTAAAAGTATCAATAAAACTTCAGCGGAAATTTGACTTCAGCGGGCACAGGAACATATAGAAAGTCCTTAAGACGTCATTAGAGCAAATTGGGATTTATGAATCAAAATTTTCTTATTTTTGAATTCTAGAAATGTTTTAGAAATGACTTTAAAAATAAATAACAAATTCCTATTTATGAACTAAAATTTTTCTTCTTGGACTTTAGAAATGTTTGGGGTATGTTGTTGCTTTCCAAGATTCTATCCGAGCATTAAGCAAAAACGGGTAAAATGTATAATCCCATGTGGAAATTTCCAATAGGGATATGGAAAAATTATACCTAGGGGAAGTGCGCCGGTTGTGGGCACCCCTACGTAAACTTCGACGGCAAGCAGACTTTACTAATCTAAGTATTGCAAGTCGTGTTCGTTGACAATACGGACTTTTCGTATTGATAACGAAACAAATATATGCATTTGTGTAATAGCTGTGAGCATAATAAAGAAAATTTGCATTAAATAAATAAAAAAGTAATTTTGTATTGTATTCGAAGAGCAACATATGGGTATAGATTCGTTCAGAAAAAAAGGGTTTAATTTTTTTTTTTTGCAGTGTTGTCATTATATTTTGTGATTTACCTTCGTATTTAACCAAAATCCTGCATCAGAAAATGTGTTGGTCTTTTTAAAAAATGACTGTCATTCCCGGTTGTGGGCACCTTTATGTTAAGGAGGCTCTACCATCTGACAATGATGAGGACTACTGTCTCATCTATCTAAACTTTCTGCCAAGGAAAGTGACAGCCGCAAACTCCATTAAATGCGATGAATATAGTCGTTCAGTGCATTAGAAGTGCGTTATGGTATGCGTACTAGATACTTCACATGCAAGCATTATGCTTTTGTTAGCGATGAGCATAGTGTGAAAACGTGTCATCATTTTTGTTCTTTATCCCGGCAAATTCTCTTAAAATAAAGAAACTTTCATTTCTTCTTTATTTGTGTTGGTTTCCTTTAATATTTTTCCATTTTTAGCGGATTTTTCAAGGGTGCCCACAACAGGGTACAAAATTTTTTTTGTCAAAAAATTCCCATTTCACTAAATTTCTAATAAAACTTTTTTATTTAAAGGAATCAATTTAATTCCTTCACTGACAGTCACCTTAGACCTCTAGCTTTAAATTCGTACACATATATTTGTATAATATGCACATGGACAAATGTTATGAGGCAAAAACAAAAGGGTGCCCACAACCGGAACACTTCCCTTACTTGAAAAATAAAAATAGATTTTACATAGGATTTTTTCTTAAAGAAATATAGGCTTTTTTGGGTTTATTTAAGGTATATTTATCACTTAAAATCGTATCGCAATTTAACATACGGTTTTACATGGGAATCCACATGGTTTCCTTAATCAAAGTTTGTCCCATGTAGATTCTCATGTGGGAAACGAAAACGTGTTATAGTTTCTATAGATGATTTGACTTTATAAAAGAAACAGTTATGAATTAATTAATCATAACTTTTTATTATTTTAATTTTCTTTATTTAAATATGTAGAGGTGGTGGTGAGGAGTTGTTTCCCAACTCCTAAAACAAATTAAACATGCTTTACCACAATGTTTTCTCTTGAAAAGGATGGTGGCTACCATCGAAACGTCGAGACAATTATATTAATAATAAATATGTTCACAGTTGGCTTCAAGTAAATTTAGGTTTTGCAAAAATGGTGACAAAATCGGCTTGTGTCATTTCAATCCTGTATATTTAAAGCTTTGAAAATTGTAAAGACGAAAATCGTAGCTGATTCTTTTTTCGAGTTATTGTCAAATTAATTTGGTTTAAATTTAAGTAAAATTTATTTTTAAAAATTATACAAATTTTTGTTTATTTTATATAATTTTATAACATAGTAGTTTAATAAGAAAATTGAATTTTTTAGTTACAATAAAGTATTATAAAAATAACAATAATGATATTTTTCTATATTATTTTTAGTTTTAATTAACAAATCGTTTTTTTTGTAAACACATTGCAACATCGAAAAATTTCTCATAGGTGTTTTGAAGAAAACTCAACTACCGCCTTCTTAAATTGAATTATATACATTGGATCATCAATCAATTTAATTTTATAACGCTCCCAAAACTTTAAAAATTCATGGTGAATTGATTCACCAGCTTGTTCAGACCACAAACCTAAACCACAATTTTCTAAAAAGCTTGAACATTCTTGAATATGTGATGCAGCAACATGAATTTTTAAAGTTTCTGTAGCTTTCGTACCTCTGAGTGCAATTTTTAATTCGTGAATGTATTTATCTAAATCAGGACCAACTGTTTTCGCAGAAAAACAACAACTTACTACTTTATCCATAGCCTTAAACGAAGATATTAAAGGCACTAAACTCAATTGACCCACATCTTTATAAATTTCATAATCTAAAAGTCTATCTGCTTCTTTCAAAAGCTTCCGGCAAGCATTTCCCTCAAAAATTTCCCCTTGGTAATTCCTTGTTATTAATTTTAATTTTTTTGGCCAAAGTAGCGCTTTTTCGCGACCAACAAGCGGTACTAAGGTTTTCCAAAATAAGTGATTGACGAAACCCTGTAAAATGTGTAATTCAGGAACAACACATTTTTCAATTACATATATGTCATCATTTTCATCAAATAAAGGAAGATTAACAGTACTATGGCAAAGTTGAGCCATTTTTTTGTTTTTACCCATAGAACAAAACATATCATATGACTTTCTTAAATCGCCGTAAGTTTTTAATTGCAGTTTTTTCCTATTTTCCTTATCTTCTGCCTTATCTTCCATTAGACTTTCTTCATTACTATCTGTTGTGATTAGTGACTGTCCATCTCTTGAATTTGTGTTTTCCGTATCATTTTCTTCATCTTGAATTACACTTTCTTCATTATTGTCTGAGCTATCTAATGATTGTCGATTTCTTAAATTTGTCAGTGACACATGACAATATGGACACGGATAAGTTGCTGAAGCAGTTTGCATACCATTGACAATGAGAAGAAGTTTAAAGTCCGATACAAATTTAAAGGGAATGTTATTCAATTTCGTTAATTTAAATAAAAGTTCAATGTTCTCGTAGGTTTCTTTTATTTCCGGCAATGCGCAAACCATTATTAATCTATGCACGCTACTTAATTTGGCCTTTTTTCCAATTCTACCACCTTCTGAATATAAAATTCTTTTTTTTTCTGGGCAAATTAGATTCTCCATTTAATTCTAAGTTTTCAACGTCGCAATCTGATTCATGAATAAAGTTTTCTGGTAATACTGACATACAGATTTTGAAAAATCCTTGACCGCCATCAGCCATAATTTTAATGAGGAAATTACCAATTAAATTACGTTCTTTCACTACAGAATTCAACAACTCTTCTGCATCGGCCCAAACCACAGGTCTTTTTTCTTTCGACTTCTTACAACTCGTATCAAATTCAAATATTCCTTGCTTGTAAACATTTTCTAGTGTCTTTGACTTTTCAGTTACATGATGTGAATAATATGCAGGAACAGACTTTTTACCAACATTGCATCGTAAAAAATTAGTAACTTTCTTCATTTGAGAGCCTGATGCACCCATGTTTATTTGAAAATTATCTAAACTTTCCAATGAAAAGATTACATTTTTCTTCTCTGAAGAATTTAAATCGATTCTTGTTTTAGATCCTAGAGTACTTAAATAAATTGTAGTGTTTTTCTTGGTAGCATCGTCAGTTTTCAGTTTCTGTTCATCGACTTTTTCTCTCAAAATGGTAGTAACAACTTGCTCTTGTTGTTTTTCTGGCAGTTCCTTTACTAAATTCAATATATTATTTCGACAAGTAGATGCTGAACCACGATTAACACATAAGTGATTAATGCCTTTACCAACTGTCTGAAAGCAAGTTTTACAAATGAGAATACTTTTTTTTGACTGATCAAATGATTTCTCTTGACTATTTGGACGCTGTGAGATATTCGAAGAACCATATATAAACCATTAGTTGAATCAATTTCGTTCGATAATTGTCGTTTATGACCTCTACCTTTCTTAACCTTAGAGTGGCCTTTATATCTTGCTGTCAGACATATATAACAGTTACAAGTTAAGTCAGAAGATCGCGTTTCTTTTCGTAAAATAATGTCATCATAATTAGGCATAATTGGCAAATTTCTTTTAAAATCATGTTTTTCATATTCGAAAAGAGTATTTCGGCAAGTATTACATACACTCAGTGGATATATAGACTTAGATATTTCGAATTCTTGCTTAATATACTTTTTTATAAGAGTCTCAATTTGATCATTTATACGGAAAAAGTTAGAATTTTTATTTCCGAAAACAATTTTTGAACCACACGCTGCACACACCTTAATTCTGTTCTGCTCGTGATCACATTTACTTTGGCAATGAGAATTGACTTTATTTTCCATCTTCAAAGAAACTATGAAGAAAGTTAAGAATTAAAACAAAAATACTTTTCCATATTACAAAAAAAATTTTACCACCCCTGAGCAATATCTTACCTTTTTAAAATTTTAAGTGATCTTCGAATACAAGACAAATTAAAAAACAAAAAAATTAAAACAAATTAATATTAAAAACAAATTAATTTCTCACATTAAAAAAACACCCCGTTAAACAACGACAGACTAATGTGAAATATATGAGCTGATTGCTGAATCTAAGGTGTTAACGTAGTCAGACATTTTATTTCTGTGCTTACATAATAATATCGAATGATAGTGAAACGTCAAATTGAGTGGATGAAATTAGCAACAGAATCAAATATTAGTGATCTTATTTGTTTTAAAATTGAATGATTTATATTTAAAATTTTTTTTTCCAAATAGGTATTATAAGAAAATTACAAATTTAACAATAACTTGAAAAAAGGATCAGCTGCGATTTTCGTCTTTACGGTTTTAGAAGCTCTAAATAAAGAAGAATGAAATACCACTACCCGATTTTGTCACCATTTTTGCAAAACCTAAATTAACTTGAAGCCAACTGTGGTTGACAAACTTAAAAATTGTCCTCAAAATTTTTTAATGAAAACTTTTGATTCTTTGGCCTAAACTTCAAAACAAGAATTATATTAAGATCCAAAAACTGACTTCTACCGACAGATTAGCTCAGTCGGATAGATGCCTGGCGTTGGCGGTCGTTTAAGGACCAAGGGTATAAGTATCCTTGGTTCGCGCCCACTTGGCTTGGTATTTTTCCGGCACGTGAGACAATCTGAGCGGGAGGTTTGACGTCGAGGTATAAGGATGTGCACCGTCGATTATTGTCCGGTACACACCATTAGAACTCGACTGTCGATAAACCGGTTGTACTCAGGAGAGGTTTTCTACAGTTTCCCTCTTCTCTGGCGAGAAAACCCATTGACGGGTGGTCCAGGCACAATGCGAGTACTCCTAATAAAAGTCGGCTGTAGACGCAACTTAGGTTAATATATAGAAAATTTATGTAGAATGGTTATGCTTAATCCAAAAAAAGTTTTTCTCGGGGACTCTTGTCGAAGTGCGTAAGGCCAATAGGGCAGGAGTATAAACAATAAAAAAAAAAAAAACTGACTTTTAACAAAAAGACAACTTACTATTTGAGATGAACTTTCGAATGGAAGAAATAAAAACAAGATTAAAATAGACTTTGTGTCCAGTCGCGCTTGAAATTGTCTAGTTACTTTACTAGCCAACTGGCTAATAACTGGAAAAAAAAAAATTCAATGAAAAATATTTTTGTAAAATTTCTGTATCCATTATAATATATACATAATAAATGGAATACAATAAAAAATTATATAATATTTTATAATTTTTAATTAATCAGTTGAATTATTATATAAGAATAATAATTCAATTTAAAAAAATTCTAAATTCGAATATCCTAAATATTTACTGTTTTCAAACAACTTTCATTTTTTTAATGCACTATTATTAATAATAACACTGAATCAAATATTTTTTTATCCCACATGCACAAAAATGGCGCTTTTAGATAGCTGACGACAAGGAGTAAAGTTACTCATTTGTTCGACCGTATGAAAATGGCGACCATTTTCTCTTATGTGCAAAAGTAACAGCTGATCCCATGCATTATTTTTTCCCAAGGGAGAAAACGGCCGCCATTTTCATACAAGTCGAACAAGTGAATGACTTTTACTCACTGCCGTCTGCTATCTGAAATCGCCACATTTGTGCATTTGGAATAAAAAATATCGTAAGTAACATTTGGGAATAAAGGCAGCCAATTTGACTTGACAAGAAACTATAACCTTACACCTTTAATTAAATAAATAAATTAAAAAAATGAAAGAAGTATAATATTTTTTATCAAAACGTATCAAAAAACAAAAGCATAATCATGACTAACTTCAGGTGTAGACAGACTGGACAGAATGAATACGACGATTATTATAGTTAAGGGGACATTCCAGTTCAAAACAGGAAAAAACAAGGCTTTTTTAGTATTATATTATTAAAATAACTATGACATTTATTTATAAATTTCTTTTACATGTGACAAATAATTTATTTCAGAATATGCAAAAAAAAAAATTTTTTTCATTTTTACTTCAAAATAGCGGCGATAAAAGCCATTTTCAAAAATGTCCATTTCTTATGGTAGGATCGATTCCAAACTTTCTAAAACAAATAAAACCAAAAACGAAGTAATATTCTCTTCGTTATATATATTTCTTTAGGTGCGGAACCTCAAAAAAGTGAAATTTTCTTCCTTTCCTTTTTTTAGAGTAGGTACTTTTTCCCAAAAACATGAAAAAACATATGTTTTTATTCAGAATTTATCTTATAAATAAAAAGGAATGTTGGAAATTTTCCAGTTTTTGAGGTTCCACTTATAGACATATTGACATTGAATCAAATGCCGTTTGATTTTTCAAAATCGCTTAATAGGAACTCGAGATATCACTCTTACCCGATGAAAAAAGACATTTTGAGATAAATGATAAAGTTTTGATTAATAAGTTTAGACAATTTTTTTAAAAAATCATCAGATTTTCTTGAAAATATTTACTTGAGGGTTTTTGAGGTCGCAAGTTACGAATATCGTATCAGATTTTACAAATTCAAAATGGCGGATTCAATAAAGTGGACATTTTTTTTAAGTAATCGGATTTGCTTAAAAATCGTTACTGGGAGGTTTTTGGGGTCGCTGATTACGAATATGATATTAGATTTTTGAAATTCAAAATGGCGAATCTAATATGGTGGATAATTTTTTTTAAAATCATCGGATTTGCTTCAAAATCGTTACTAGGGGGTTTTTGGGGTCGCACATTACGAATATGATATTAGATTTTTGAAATTAAAAATTGATTAATTTTGAAAAATTGCCTGCCATTTTGAATTTCAAAAATCTGATATCATGTTCGTAATAAGCGACCCTAAAAACTCCCGAGCAACGATTTTCAAGCGAATCCACTTGATTTTTAATTTTCTCTTTTGCCATATTGGATCCGCCATTTTTAATTTTGAAAATTTGATATCTAATTTGTGATCAGCAACACCAAATACATTTTTGTTTGTCTTTTTTACAAAATGCAAATAAGAAAACATTTAAATCATTCGATTGGGTTCTGCTTATCTGCATATAAAAACATCTTTGACATGGCGAAAAATAAGTTAGTACGTATAACTTTTGTTTTACTTCGAATTTTGCAATAAAATTTTGAGAGAGTATTCTTGACACTATATAGGAAATCCGAAAATAAAAACATCGATATTTTTGGCATTTTGAACTGGAATGTCCCCTTAATAATAATAATTATTCCTAATCAATAATAATAACTAGTAAATAAATATTTTTTGTCAGTTGTATTTGCTAATTCATTATATTATAGATTCAAAATAAATTAAATAATAATTTCTACTAATTTGTTACTAAAATTTACAAATTCAAAACCAAAAAGTCAGTCATTAATTCAATTTAAAAAACATTTTTCAATAGTAAATGTTTTTACTAATTCAAATTCAGAGAGTCATTATTATTTCGAAAAATATGAAAAATAAGTAAAAATACTATTAACATTAAAATATTATTTGCAAAAGAAAAGAGCCCTTTCTGAAATAAAGAAAAAACCAGGAAACAATCCCGATTTAATTTTTTTTTCACTTTCATGTTTTCCTTTTTTCTCGAACCGTTGTCTTCTTCTTTCTTAGCGAACGCGACACCCGCGGCACCCACCGTATAACATCTGCAAAATCAAACGAGATCTCATCGCGTCTTTTCGTCGAAATCGGTCCTCCTTTTTCACGTTCAAAATCGTTTTTGTATTCATTTCTTTCTTATTTTTTTCCCTTTCCTTTCTCCTTTTTTTTTATCCTCCTTTTTTCACGGCTTCTCACCAAGTTCCTCTCGCACAAAAGCTCTCTCATTCTCCTTTAACGCCCTTTTATATATACGATCGAAAAGTTGTCTTTTTCTTTATTTTTTTTGCTTCTGCCCCGTCTCGCCAAAATCACGACGTGGCGTGACATTCACTCCCCATTGAAATCGTTTCTTCTCTCCATCGAGAGAGCGACGAGAAGATTTGCGTTCTACTCTCTTGCCACATATCGTTTCTTCTCTATAAAACATCGCTTGTTTACGTATGTGCATCTCATCAATGCAACGCGCCGCCGCAAAATGTTACTTTATTTCTTTGCCAGAGTTATTCCATTCTCACACCCACATTTAGAGAGAGAGAGAGAGAGAGAGAGAGAGAGAGAGAGAGAGAGAGAGAGAGAGAGAGAGAGAGAGAGAGAGAGAGAGAGAGAGAGAGAGAGAGAGAGAGAGAGAGAGAGAGAGAGAGAGAGAGATAACTATGTATCTTGCTCAACACAATCTGGCTTTTCGAGGCTCATCTGACAAACTTTATGCGAAAAATAATGGAAATTTTCTTGGATTAGTAGAGTTATTTGGAAAGTTTGACGATATCATGCGAGAACATTTGAGGAGAATTTCGAAGGAAGAAATAAAAGACCATTATTGCGGAAAAAATATTCAAAATGAATTAATAGATCTTTTGGCAAAGAACGTTTTAGAAGAGATATTGAAAAAATTAAAAAATGCACGATATTATTCAATTATTCTTGATTGTACTCCAGATAACAGCCATACTGAGCAAATGTCATTTACTGTGAGATTCGTGGAAATTGACGGTAATAATGTCGAAATCAAAGAGCACTTTTTGGGGTTTAGAATTGCTCCCACATCAACGGGCGAAGGACTAACAATCTTTTACTTAAAACTCTCGAGGAAAATAATATAAGAATTGAAGATTTACGAGGTCAGGGTTATGACAATGGCTCTAACATGAAGGGAAAAAACGTGGGTGTTCAAGCCAGGGTTCTTGAATTGAATCCTAGAGCATCATTTAATCCATGTGGGTGTCATTGCGAGAATTTAATGATCGCGGATGCTGCATCCTCATCGAGAATCTGCATTACACTTTTTGGTGTACTTTAACGCATTTATGTCCTATTTTCAGCTTCAACGCAGAGATGGGATATTCTAAAAAGTCATGTAAAAAATCTCACTGTTAAACCATTGTGCACTGCTCGTTGGGAAAGAAGATTGGACACCGTCAAGGCCATCAGATATCAAGCAAAGGAAGTTTATAATGCGTTAATGGAAATATATAATTCTGATTCGAGAAATCCCGCTGTACAACATGAAGCAAAATGCTTAGCTAATGAACTCATGCGTTTTGAATTTCTTATGTCTCTAGTCATTTGGTATGATATTTTGTTTCAAGCCAATATCGTCAGCAAGAGTTTGCAAAGTCAAAGCATGGACATTGCTGCTGCCACACAGTCGACAAAAAAATTCACTGAATTTCTTTCTGTCTACAGAAATGTAGGTTTTGAATCTGCTTTAAAATCTGCTAAAGAAATTGCTGTAAATCTTGATGCTGATCCATTCTTTGATACTTCAACTCGCAGAAGAAAAAAAAAAAGGATGTTCGATTACGAAAGTCAATATGAGTCTGCAAACGCTACACGAGAGAAACAATTCCAAAGAGATTTTTTTTTTTGGTCGATACAGCTTTGACTTCCATGAATGAAAGGTTTCAACAATTAAAGGTACACGAAAATTTTTGGGGATTTTTGTATGATTTTTCTTCTTATTTAATAAGGAAACCATCTCAAGATTTTGCTAAAAACGATGTCATTTTGTTATCTAAATGCCAGGAGTTAAGCACCTTCCTCACTGTCGAAGCGGACTCGGATATCAACGGTCTGGAATTATATGAAGAGTTAAAACAATTTCAGTACATAAAACCTGCATTAATCAAACGTCCTTTGGAAGTTCTTCGATTCATTGTAGAAAATAATGTAGTTGATATCTTTCCAAATATTTGGGTTTCGCTTCGCATATTGTTGACTTTGCCAGTAACTGTTGCTAGTGGAGAACAAAGTTTTTCAAAATTAAAATTAATTAAGTCGTTCCTAAGGTCAACTATGTGTCAAGACATACTTAATTCATTGGCATTGTTGTCGATCGAAAATGAAATAGGTAGTCAGCTCGATTTATCTAAAAGTATTGAAAAATTTGCACAAGCCAAAGCACGAAAAGTGAATTTTATTTAATTCAGAAAAATTAATATAATTGTATTAAATGTTATGTTTTATCATTAACGCTATTAAAATAATGTTAAGATTTCATTAAAAACGTTTAAAGATATCGTTACAAAAATTTTTGTAATTGCGCGCACAATAGTTTTGAAATATAATAAATTTATTATTTATTTAACCCTTTTAGTCATAGGGGAGAGTCTCCAGTTGTGAGACGGGTTTTATTTTTGACCCGTAAATTGTAAACGGGTAAACGAAATTGTAAATAAAATACACCGTTCGAAAGGTAACAGAAATACGCAACTTTTATTAGAAGAAAGTATAGTGTTACGATGAACTCAAAAAATTTTACGATACATTTTCCGAGCACATCGCTTTTGTCAAAAAAAAAATGTCTCCAGTTGTGAGACACTCATTAAAAATTGCTAAAATTTAATAAGTTGGACATAAAACGTTATGCTTAGTAGAAATAATTAAATATATTAATAATATATATTATTATATTCTAAATAATAATATTTATTCGCCAAAATATGACTATCAAATAAACACAATTAAATAGCTTCAACAAGAGCATTAAAATTGATTTCTTCTGGATCAATTGACTTTTTTCCACTTGACATGCCCAAAAATACTAGAAAAAAATCAAAACAACATTTAAATAGTATGCCTGCAAAGTCGTATTTTTTATGCTGCCCAGATGGGTGTTGACACCGTCTCACAACTGGTGATACGCTGTGTCTCACACCCAGAAATTGGCGCTATTTTGAAAAAGGAAAATTAAACTATTTTCAACCGTAGATTGGAACAATGCAATATTGCATCACAAAATATAAGGAAAACACTAAAAGAAAATGCATTACATTTACCTTTTCCAATTAATTAACTTGGAAAAAAAGTACTTTGCATTTATTGAAAAAATGCTTTTTAGTCGATTATCACACACAGTGTTGGTATTTAACAAAAACAGTTTATATATTCGCTTCGGCGTACACGAAAAAGTTGGCTCATATAAAAAGAAATGTTTTTATATAAACCAATCGGCTTTTAACTATTGCATGTTAACAAAAATTGACTGTCTCACAACTGGAGGTGTCTAACAACTGGAGACTCTCCCCTACATTTTTCATTTCATTGAAATCTATTGAAACTGGTTACTCGGGGGTTTTTGGGGTCGCTGAATACGAATCTGGCATCAGATTTTCAAAATTCAAAATGACCGATCCAATATGGCGGACGCGAAAATAAAAAATGAACAGAATTTGCTTGGAACTCGTTACTCGGGGGTTTTTAGGGTCGCTAAATACGAATCTGGCATCAGATTTTCAAAATTCAAGATGGCGGATCCAATATGGTGGACGCGAAATTAAAAAATGAACAGAATTTGCTTGGAACTCGTTACTCGGGGGTTTTTAGGGTCGCTAAATACGAATCTGGAATCAGATTTTCAAAATTCAAGATGGCGGATCCAATATGGCGGACGCGAAATTAAAAAATGAACAGAATTTGCTTGGAAGTCGTTACTCGGGGGTTTTTGGGGTCGCTGAATACGAATCTGGCATCCGATTTTTAAAATTCAAAATGGCGGATCTAATATGGCGGACAAACAAACAAATGACAAACGATAGACTTACACGAACGATTCTCTCCACAGGTAAGTACCGACTTTAATCAAACAAATGACAATCGACACAATTAACACAAACGATTTCCTCCACAGGTGAGTATCGGCTACAATCGGACAAATCACAATCAACAGGCTTACACGAACGATTATCTCCACAGGTAAGTACGGACTTCAAACAAACAAATGACAAACGACAGACTTACACGAACGATTCTCTCCACAGGTAAGTACCGACTTTAATCAAACAAATAAAAATCGACACAATTAACACAAACGATTTCCTTCACAGGTGAGTATTGACTTCAATCGGACAAATCACAATCAACAGACTTACACTAACGATTATCTTCACAGTACCGACTTCAAACAAACAAATGACAAACGACAGACTAACACGAACGAATCCCTCCAAAGGTAAGTATCAACTTCATTCAAACAAACGACATTCGAGAAACTATTACTAACGATTCTCTCAACAAGTTAATATAGCTTTTACGTTGAAAGAAGGTATTTTGTTGAGTAGAAGCAGTATTATTGTATGTGATTTTTTACATCACATCCTGCATTAAGTTTGACATTTTCAGTTACTTATCGGTTAGCAATTTTTTACTAATATCTACAGTTTGTTCAATCGGATTGTCAAAAATGGTACATTATATTCAGTATCAAAAAATTAATTTTTTTTATAGACAGAAATACTATGAAGAGGATTTTACGTTAAATGAGTTACCTGACTGTGGATTGTCAGGATTCATTCACTTTTAATTTTACTCTTTAATTTTATCCGAACGTTTTTAATCTTCTAAGTTTATTAATAAATTTATTAATACTCATGCCAGATTCGTATTCAGCGACCCCAAAAACCCCTGAGTAACCAGTTTCAAGCAAATTCAGTTTATTTTTAATTTTTGCGTCCGCCATATTAGATCCGCCATTTTGAATTTTAAAAATCTGATGCTTGATTCGTATTCAGCGACACCAAAAACCCCCGAGTAACGAGTTTTATAAAAATAGGTTTGAAATTTCATCTGAAATACTTTTATTTTATAAAATATTACAAAAAATTGTTATTTATTATTAAAAATTATAAAAAAAAATTTCAAAAAAGTAATTGTAAATATAGTTTAGGATCTAATTTGTAAAGAAAAAAATTATCATCTCAAAAATTAGTAAGGATAAGTAGAAAATGAATTTTTTCTGAAAAAGAAGCATTATTTTTTGTTATTTATTTGTTTATAATATTTTTATTATTAACAAATTGTGAATCAACAGTTTTCTTAGACTTGTTTAGGTATGAGGAACATGCCCGGAAAAAAAACCCTAAATTTATTAATAAATATGCCATAGAAATACTGAAAACTGAGAAGGAAAAGGTGGGTCGCTGAGCGACCCACTGTGACTCAAAGGGTTAAAAAACTGTAAAATTTAATGTCAACTTTCGGTAAAATGATTTATTTTAACCTTGGGGATAAAAATTATTAACATAGCAACCAATATTTATTTTCTGAGCAATTTACTCCCCTTACAAGGGGCGCCAGAGGATTCTTGCCCTGGGCGCAAAAGAGGCAAGGGCCGGCCCCGTGTTTTGACATAAAGTTTACAAATCTCCCAGAAAAGGTTGGTTTAGTGTACCAATCAGAAAGCAGTACATTATTTTGTTTAATCAAGAGGACATCCAGAAAGGCAATAGAGTCATTATACTCTCCAGTTCATAAGTAAATTGTAGTCTTTCATTATAGGAGTTAAACACATCAATAGTTTTATTCACACAGTCATATTTAATTATTTCAAAAGTTTTAACGCAATTATCTTGATAAATATCAAAATTCTTCAAAAAAATAAAAAAATTCAATTAATTTTGGGACTATTAAAAAAATTCTTTGCAATAATCAATTATTTTTATAAATAACAATATTTATCACAAGAATTCAATAATGATTTTCAAGAGTAATAAAATTTCTCGAAAAATGCAATTAGGGTCAATTGGGGTAAATGTAAACGGAATATCTATTTTTCACCAAAAACATTAGTTTTTTTTTGTTAAAAGGTAAAACGGACGGATTTTTTTTGCATGAACTTGTTACCAGAGTTCCCTAGAAAAATTTTATGGGGTACAAAAAAATATTTATGCACCTGAATCGCCTAAAACTGACTGTTTACATTTATCCCGAGATTTTGAAATTTTCCTAAAATTCGGGGCAAATGTAAACACCACTGTAGTTAAGCGAGGTTTAAGAAACAAGTTATTTCAAGTATACTACTGTTTTAAGGGATGAAAAAACTAAAAAAAAATTCTTCGTAGATGTATAGTAAATCAACTAGTTGACTGATAATGTATCATATAAAATAAACAATCAACCATTACAAAATTAGTAATGTAAAAACTTGAATAACTTGAACAAATTTTAATAGATTTTCATTCAACTTGGTAAAAAGAAGTTTTTAAGGTTGCTGAATAAGAATCTAAAATCGAATTTTTAAATTTCAAAATGGTGGATCCAATGTGGCGGATGAACCTAAAAATAATATTTTTAAAAATTGATCAAATTTGCTTGAATCTGGCTACTAGGGGGTTTCTGAGGTCGCTGAATACGAATTTGAAGTCAAATTTTAAATTTTCAAAATGGCGGATGAACCTAAAAATATTTTTAAAAATTGATCAAATTTTCAAAAAAAAAATTTTTTTATCAAATTTTTTTTTCAAAGAGGACCTAATTTCCTTTTCTATGTAATTTCACATTGCCAAATTAATGAAATTGTGAAATAGAAGCAAATTTATTCAATTATTTTCTTTTAAAATGTAGTTAAAGTACTGTTTACATTTACCCCGAGTTTTCGAATTCTCGGTGTAAATGTAAATACTTAATTATTTATTAACTAAATTGACAAAAATCAAAGTCAATTTTTGTTAGGGCATTAATATAAGGAAGAATAACATATTTTTGTTTGATTTTTAAATTTATTTTTAGGCAAATGCGAGACAAAATACTGAAACAGTAAAAATTTGATTTTCAATCTTTTTTGCATTAAAAAATAACTTACACTATGGCATTGCGAATTGTCAAAATAAAATATTGGCAATACTCAGAACATCTTGTAGGTGAGCTGAGGTAAAAATATTGACATCGTACTTATTTTTTAATTTGTAAATTTAGCTGAAACATCTGCTGTTTACATTTACCCCTTGTTTACATTTACCCCAATTGACCCTATTCTTAAAAATTTTTTTAAAACTTGACGAAAGAATTCAATTTTAAGAAACATTCAATTATTCAATAAAATTTTAAAATTTGTTGCAATAATTTAATTATTTTCATAAATAACTTTTAATTCGTCGCAGAAAATCAATTATTTAAAATTTTTTTAAGCAATTCTGCAAGAGAATTCAATTATCTTGATAAACAACAAAATTCTTCCTATAAAATCAATTAGCTTAAGGAAATTTAATAAATTCTTTTCCAAAATTCATCACAAGAATTTAATTCTTTTGAAAAGTAATAAAATACTTTGCAAAAATTAAATTATTATCAAATTTTTTTTTTAAATTCTCGTCAAGAATTAAATTATCTTTATAAGTAGAAAGCGAAATTCTTCTCAAGAATTAAATTATTGTCAAAAATTTTAATAAAATTTTTGGCAAAATTTCAAATATTTAAACAAAATTTAATACTAATTATTTGCATGAATTCAATTATTTTCATAAATTATTATTTAATTTCTTCTCAGGAATTCAATTATTTTTAAAAATTTTAATAAAATTCTTAAAAAAGCTTTCAATTATTTTCAAAAATTGTTTTAAAATTCTTTAATATAATAAATTTCAGTAAAATTATAATTTTGTTATTAATAAATTGTTTAAACAAAGTAAAATTATAAACAAAATTTAAACTTTAATCTCAACAATAATTTGGTTCTTATTAAAATACTATTATACTTCTTACTATGAATAAAAAAAACCGCTGCCAAGTTGTACATTTTTATAATTTTGGTGTGCATTTCATGAACACTTTGCTTCCTCATAGAAATAATAATAACTGAAATATAAGAATTACTTTTTATAAAAGTGTTAAAAATCATTAAATCTTGGTCCAAAAAATGTGTTTTTATATATTCTATAAGATGGTAATAATAGTTTAATAATTACACATAAGTTAATAAACAAGAATGTTGAAAAATGATATTTTCCACAATTTTTGATTTTTCAAATACCAATAATTTTATAATTTCTGCCCAAATCAGGTTAAAAAATAGGTCAATCGAAGCGTTTTTCAATGCTCTTCAAGTTGGTAATAATTTTTTGAAGTTACGTTTACATAATTTAAAAAAAATTTTATAAAAGTCTTATTTTTCAGAATTTTAGATTTTTAAAAGTTTAATATCTCCGGTTAATATGGACGAAAAATGTTCAATTAGGGCTCAAAAGATGCGTCTGAAAAAACTTTACAAAAAAAGAAAACAAAACAAAAAACAAAAATAAATTTAAAAAAATAAATATATATATATATATATATAATATATATATAATATAATATAATAATATATAATAATATATATATATATATATATATATATATATATATATATATATATATATATATATATATATATATATATATATTATATATATAATATGTATATATATATATATATTTATATTTTTTTTTATACAAAACAAAACTAAACTTCTACATTTTTCAACAAAATTTTCAAAAAAGTCTTATTTTCTAAAATTTTTGATTTTTTAAAGTTTAATATTTCCAGTTAATATGAACGAAAAATGTTCAATTAGGGCTCAAAAGATGCGTGTGAAAAAACTCTACAAAACTAAAGAAAAACATTTATAAGTGTGTCCTAACATTTTTTTAAGTTATGTCCAAAAAACGTTTTTTTACAAAATGAAAAATGCAAAAAAAAATTAGTTAAACTTTATGAATCGGGCTGAAAATACTCTCATTTTATGTCCCCCGGGGAGACCTACAATTTAAAAAAAATTGAGGCCTTTAGCTCTTTCTCGTTCTGAGATATTGAGGCAAATGTAATGTTAGTACACACACACACACACACACATCGGGACAAATTTTTAAAATCCGTTTTTTTGACTTCGGAAGTCAAAATACGTCGAAATTTTTTTTTATTTATTTAGAACATTTATACGGGGAGTTCCTGTTCATATATAAAGTACTAAAGTATTAGGCATAATAAAAAAAAATTTATAAATATGTCAAAAAAAGACAATCCAAAATTTTGCTAATACAAAGCTTCCTTTATGAGGAAGAAATTATTAAAAAATTGCCACTTGTAAAATGTTAAATGCAATAAGTAAAGTTATTTAATTCTATTATTAAAAATTTATTTTAATTTAATTTATTATTTCTAACGTATCCCTATTATTTCTTATCTTTGATTCAATAATTGTAAGTCTGAATGATACTGAGATATTAAAACTTTACTGTACACACGTGTAGTTAGCATAGTGGTTAGAGCGTTAGTCTGTAAGTCCGTAGGTCGTAGGTTTGATTTCCCTCGTCAGCAATTTTGTTTATTTTCATAGGTTTGCGATATTTCTAGATTCTAATCGTTAGGTACTAAAATATGAAAATCTAATGGACACTTACTGTAATTGTCTATTATTTACTTTTTAAATGTTATAAACAATTTTTTTCTACTTCATTTACTATATCTATTGTTAGTCTCCATCTTTAATACAATTTCTTTGAGAAGAGAAATATTTTATGAATAATAACTATTTATTAATATTATTTACCATTTTGTTGTTAAATTATTTATAATTATGAATTTACGACTAATTAATAACAATACGGCATTTATTGTGGCAATATTCTTAGCCAGCACTGGTCCAGTGCTGCGCCAGCGCTGTCTGGCAGCACTGACAAGCAGTACTTCGCCAGAGTTACACAGCGTTATCATCCCAGCGTTATGCCAGTGCTGTCTGTCAGCGTAGCTGCCAGTACTGACAGTGCTGGCGCAGTACTCCGCCAGTTGTAAATTTCCCATTGGGTATCACTCAGAATAAATATAATTTGTATATAAATTGATAAATATTTTTCTTTAGATCAATATTATAAGACATTATAAGGGTCATTAATGAAATTGTAGAAAATAATTGAATAATTAGTTATAATTTAAAATTTAAATATATTATACTGTTTGAAAAAGTATCAGATTCCGCTGGGCATTTTGGGACAATCATGTTGTATTTTCCTCAAACAGTTAAGCGGTTAAATATTTATTGAGAAATCAGTCAGAGAAGCAGGCGCAATGCGCCTACATCATAGTGTTTCGTGGCCTAAAATGACAAAAAAATAAATAAATAATAATTTTTTTAAGAAATTTTTTTTGTACTTAAGGGGCCGTAAACATAATACGTCACGCGCCTAGGGGGAGGGAGGGGGTCTGAAAATTGTGACATGGGGGAGGGGGGGTGAACTCATGTGTTACGTCACAATCTTTTAAATTCAAAGATTATGAGAAATTATATGTGACAATGCCACTTTTTCTAAATAAAACAAGTTAAAAATGCTTTAAACTATTTAATATCTATTATGTACCTATTTAACATCTATTGGTTTATTATTTATAATATAATATGATAAATAATATATTCTTTTAATTTGAATCAGTTAAAAATATTGGTTTTAACTGACATTCAGCAGTGACTGACTTTTTGCTTCTAAATCAGTTAAAAAAAATAACTGAAAAATTTTCCACAAAACACCGAAACTTTTCTAAATATGTATATTAAAGATTTGCTTCCATACTTCAAAAAATTTACTTGCAAAGTTTAGTTAAAATTGTGTAAAGATTTAAATTTTTTACTACAATAAATGTTTATCGTCAAATTTTCTTAAAAATATATAGCTTGAAACATTCCTGAACATTTTAATTACATTTTCGACTATAATTTCGTGAATATTTTCAGGAAAGTTTCGCGTTAAACATTTATTCAAGTGGGATATTTAAATTTTTACACAATTTTCACTAAACTTTGCATTTAAATATTTCGAAGCTTGCGAGTAAATCTTTAATAAATTTTTAGGAAAGTTTCGGTGCTATGTAGGTAGTTAAACGTGACTAAATGAGTCAATAAAAAAAAATTGTATTGAAACATCAGTTATTTTTAACTAATTGTCAGAAAAAAATATTTTTAACTGATTCAATAATTTTGAGTGTAGGATATAATATATAATGTCAAATGTATAAAATTTACATTAAAATTTACGTGTGTGACGTGACGTTATAGGGGGAGGGGGGTTCAAGGTTTGTGACGAAGTGTGACATAGGGGGAGGGAGGGGTTAAAAATGGTCAAAAATCGCGTGACGTATTATGTGTGCGGCCCCTAAGATTGAAAATTTTTTTTATTACCATAGTAACGGTTGTTATGGCAACCATTACTATATCAACGGTTGCCACGGCAACGGTTGTTATGGCAACCATTAACATAGCAACGGTTGTTATGTCAACCATTAACATAGCAACGGTTACCATGGCAACGGTTGTTATGTTGTCTTAAGACATAAGACATAAAACTTAAGACATAAGACTTAACGGTTGCCATGGCAACGGTTGTTATGTTGTCTTAAGACTTAAAACTTAAGACTTAATACATAAGACTTAAAGCTTAATACATAAGACTTAAAGCTTAATACATAAGACTTAAGACTTAATACATAAGACTTAAAACTTAAGATGTAAGAACTACAGACGGACACCGAAGTCTCGCTATAAGGGTTTTGGCCCTTGGCCACGAAACCCTAAAAAGAAGTTATTGATGTTTTCGAATAATTTTACAATTAAAGAAATTCCTTAATAAATGTATTAGAACATTTTACTCAGTATCTAATCTTTAGGGATGGCGATTAAGTCAAAATTCTGTTTGGAAATCAGGGAAAAACGAAGTTAAATTTTTGTGGCAAAACCCTGTATTTTTTATTTCTAAATTCAGTCCGAGGTTTATATCAATAAACCAATTATTATATTAGGTCTCATTTATTATTTATTCAATAAAAGTGTAAAATTATTTAGCTATTTTGTAATTAAAAAATTAAAAAAAATTAAATTAAAGAATATAATAATAATAAAAAACTCATTATTTTTCGAATCTAAAAGTTATAAAATATTTTTGGTTTAAAAAAATGAATAAAAAAAATTGTAATTAGTTGAAATGTTTCATGCCATAAATAGTAAGTTGGTATGTAGAAGTACTGCAAACAAATCACTTCTTTAGTCGGAGATACATAGCTTGTCAATTAAATCAGTTTCTTATCATGTGATCTGATTACCGAAGAAGGAACACACAGTAGAGAGGGTAGTAGCCTGTCATGAGAGGAGATGATAAGTTGACTATCAATGGAGCGATGGAAGGGAGTCTTTGGAGCGATTTGTCGGCAAAATGCGCGTGCGTGCGTGCTGTTACTTATATATAGAGACAGAAAGAGTAGAATGAGAAAAGGAAAGAGTTACAAAGATTCCTCTAGGTATTCGGCGCACAGTAATGTTGATTGTGTGGAATCTGGCATTGCCCTTTTCATCTCTCTCTCTCTCTCTCTCTCTCTCTCTCTCTCTCTCTCTCTCTCTCTCTCTCTCTCTCTCTCTCTCTCTCTCTCTCTCTCTCTCTCTCTCTCTCTCTCTCTCTCTCTCTCTCTCTCTCTCTCTCTCTCTCTCTCTCTCTCTCTCTCTCTCTCTCTCTCTCTCTCTCTCTCTCTCTCTCTCTCTCTCTCTCTCTCGCTCTCTCTCTCTCTCTCTCTCTCTCTCTCTCTCTCTCTCTCTCTCTCTCTCTCTCTCTCTCTCTCTCTCTCTCTCTCTCTCTCTCTCTCTCTCTCTCTCTCTCTCTCTCTCTCTCTCTCTCTCTCTCTCTCTCTCTCTCTCTTTTTTTTCTTGTCCTTTTATCCTTTTGCAATACAAGAAATTTTCTTCATCTCATTTTCTCTTCTCTGTCTTTTCTTTTATTTTTTCTCTTTTCTCAGTTAGATCTATAGATATCTGGGATATCTCAGGAATATCTTATGGATATTTCAACAAATATCCTAAGAGAAGGAACTTTTTATATCCTGAGAATGTCTATGGGATATTCTGGATATTTGTAGGACATCCTGTGGATATCTGTGGGATGTGTCACTTAATGTCCCCAGTAAGATCCCTGAGATATCTTTGAATATTAAAGGTTACAACTTTTTTCAATAAATTAACCTCGAAAAGTTTTCAAAACAGCTTGCCAATAAATTTATGTCATGGAGATTAACATCAGTGTTGATATCTTATAATGTAGGTAAGTAAACTGTGTTAATAAAATTATTATACACATAGGATATTAATTTTTATTTTTATTAAATAGAGAGGATTATATTAATTCATAAACTTATGAACAATAGTGACTTGTAAATGACTCATTAAAAGATTTATGTAAATTAATTTTAAATGGATTATATTAAATTTATTAATAGATACAATAAAATGTTTCATTAACATTTTGTTTATGTGTTTGACGCGAAATATGATCTCTGAATATAAATATTTTCAGAATTAGCAAAAAGTACTCTAAAGTATTTTAGTACGAACTTGTTTAATTGCAAATAAACATTTTTAAAATTATTAAAATATATTATATTCTTTTACACTGGAGATTCTTTTTGCCCTCCGTTGAAATAGAGTCGCCTGCTAATTTTTTTTATATCTTTAGAATTTATTAATATAGTGTAAAATTGGTAATTTGGATTTACTACATTGCATTTTTAGACAAATAAAGTAATTAATCAATATTGTCCGATAGCTCACTAAAAATTTCGAGGTTAGGTTATATCAAGGGGCAAAAAGAATCCAGTAATAGGTACGCTACTGACATCATCGAGTCAAGCACGACCCTTTCCTTTACCCCTCATCCCGTTTCAGCGCCCTCATATTCCGTACAACCAAGACTCTAGAGTATTTATAATTCACTGAAAAAAATATATCTATGGTACTGCCATAAATATGGCCAATTCTCACATATTATATTGGTGGAGATGGAACAGCCATACGCAGTGTAGAACAGCCATATGTATGTGAGAGACAGTAATATGTATGTGAAGGACACAAATACTGTATTTGAAGAATATAAATACAGTATTGTGGTTTCAGCTATATACGTCCTAACCATACGAGTATGACAAAATCGATAATATCATTTTTTCAGTGTAGAATTCAGTTTTTATACATTTTAAGTTTTTTAAATATTTGTTTATAAAGCAAATATCCCACAAATATCTACTATGGATATTTTAGGGATGTTTTAGTAGAGGGAACTTTCAAAATCTCAGGGACATCCCAGAGGGATATCTATTTACTATACGGGACTTTTCTTTTATATTTTCTCTCTGTTTTTATTCTTTTACCCAATGAACCGAATATTAGCTCATTACGTTGAGAAATGTAGAACTTAAGGAGAGGGACAGGGTCATTTTTTGAAATTTTTTCGAATAAACTTAACTTCTTTCCCTCCTAGTTCGCAAATATGTCCACCAATCAAGTTCGCTATATTTTACCTGTAATCTACATTTAAAAATGAGTATGAGTACCGAATTTGAGCTCATTACGTTGAGAAATATAGAAGTTAACGGGGGGGAACAGCCCAGTTTGCGTGGCTGGAACGGACACACGAGTGATACCATAACGGTTCCGTCAGTACACCCGGTGTATGGAACCCTAAATTAATCAATATTTAAAAATTTTAGGACAATTTTAATTTTTTAAATTAAAAATGCGAATAATTAATATTATCCTCTCTTATGGAAATTTATTCACGCTCTAGAAAAGTGGTAACAGTATATAGTAAAAGAGTAAAGATATAGAAGCATGAGAATGAGAATATGAAAAGTATGCGAAAATGTGAATATGAGAATGAGGCAAAATCTTAAGACACGATCTTGTTTTGTGACTTCTCCCACCGTTTGTCAAGCCACAAGAGGTTCCCTGTTTTCAAGAAAATGTCTATTCACTCCGCAATGCCAACAAATCAGTTCTGCCTTGTTAAAAATGACAAATTATGTCCTGCCGATGTTTTAATTCCTGCCTCTTTTTTCCATAGCTCATTAAAAATCAACGCTCCGTTTATATTATTATATATTAATTTCATAACGAAAAAAAAATTGTTACAAAATATCAGAGAAAAAACTTATTTTGTAACAATTTTTTTTTCGAAATGGAATTTTTTAAAGAAAAAAAAAGTATTTTTTAAAACAATAATATTATTTTTTCGCCAATGACATGAAAAAGTAAAGGAAATCAGGCAAAAGTCAGGGATTTTTATTAAAGAACTAGAAAAAATTTAATTTGCAGAATGCATAATTAGTTTTATTTAATTTTTAAATATATATTTAATTAATTACAATTTTAACTGGATTCCTCGAAAAATGTAATGATTCTTGTAAATTTTATTAAAATTTGTTTATAAAATTCCTTATGAGAATTCAATTTTGAAAAACATTCATTTATTCAATAATTTTTTCATTTTTATATATTTAAATAATTGAATTCTCGTAGAATTTTCTAATAAAAATTGTTTTAAAAATGAATTTCAGTTAAAATTTTAGGTAATAATTGAATATTAAAAGCAATAAAGAGTGAGTTATTTTCGAAATAATTGTATTTTAAAAAAGTATATAATATGAATTTTTTTAAAAATTATTTCAAGTTTTTATTTTCTAAATGTTAAATTGAAGAATTTTCGAATAATAAAAATAAACAAATGAATTTGAAAATTTTCTAGGAACTTTTGCAAAAAATATTTAAAATAATTGATAATTGTTCATTTATATTTCTTTCGAAGAATTTTAATAAAATTTTTGAAATTAATTAGGGGAGTATAGTCGATGTTGGACCACTGTCTAGGTAGGCCATTCGCGATTTTTTGGACAAGTTCACTAGCGCCACCTACGCGCATGCTTGTCGAAGCTTGTCTTAGTGGAACCTAACTTTTTGTTCAATTACATTTTCGGAGAATCGAAAATTGTGTTTTCTGTGACGTCGGTACAAAAAAAGCTCAAAAAAAGTTTTGTGCATCATGTGAAAAACCATTAATAGAAGATAAAAAAAAATTGAATCGTCAAGGCAAGCATGCAGAAATTTTGTGGGACTTATGGTTGAAAGAAAAACAAAGTGAAAAATCGAATCCCGAAACGTATTTCTTTTTGTTTACAACAATTCGGTAATGTTACTTACTGTCAAGGTCGGCCACTTTGTGTTTAAAATGCGCAAAGATGAGGTCGAGCTACTTCATTTGCAAAAACTGCAATTCTGAATAACTCATAATATAATTGATAATCTTATTAATATTTTTATTTAATTTTATTAATATTTCAGTGCACAATTTTTTTTATTTATATTTATTTTATTATATTGTTTATTTTTATTATTTCATTAAGTTACAAGCTGTAAACAATAAAGAATCAATTTTCCGTAACTCTAAACATGTTATTTTATTTTTTAACGATTAATGCCCTTTGAATTTTAAACATGGACCGACATTGACTGTAAGGACCAACCTGGACTACAAATTTTTTTTTTAAATCTTTATAACTTTTTCATTTTAAAACCAATTAATTTACTTTCACAGTAAAAACAAAGTCTTAAATTTAATGGTGGCTAGTTTTAATTTTTGACTTATCTTAAGCTATCAACTTTATTTAATCATAAAAACCAACTGAAAATTAAAGTTAGTTGTACTCTTACTTAAATAAAACTCAGTTCGTAATTTATTTGTAATACACCGGACTTAATTTCAGATCCAATGGTATTAATAAAAAGTTAGATAAAATTAACTTTTAATAAGGTACGCTAACAGCTGACTGTAAGTCTGGCGAAGCTGAAACAGTTGATTGTGACGTCACAAGGGACGCAATTTGCAAACGTGAAAAGTCTGAATAGCGCGTCGCGTCGCCGGTTTGTCGGTTTACTTTTGACTCGTGTTTTATTAATAATATATAATTTCATAAATTATATTTATAATTGGTGAATCTTAGACACAAAGTTTAGTTTTATTAGTATGTTAATATTTTAATTCGATTATAAACAGGTTTATAAACATTTTATAATCTTAATTTCACCTAATATATATGTGCATTAGCATTTAATTCTTTATCTTAAAGAGAGAAATTTCCACTGATAGTTTTAATAATTGTTGTTTGTTATAAGAAATTAAATGTGACATATGTTTATTTTAATAAAATTCAAGAATATGAACATACCCCGTGCAGAAATTGACCTACTTGACGCCTAAACCTGATCGGGGCCAGACGTGGCAACTCTGGTCAGGCCCACGTCGGGAAAAACTTAGGGCTCAGATCAGGGCCACGTACACCGAAAAAAATCTCGATGGTATTATTAACTATGACTCTATAGTTAATCTTAATCTAGTAAAAGTAATAAGGATTCCTAATCATTATGGTTGGGATCGCTAGGTTGATTCAACAAATTCAAGCCTGGCAAAAACAACCCTGCAAATCCTTGTCAAATTGACTAGGATTTTAGTAATTTTGCCTATTTCCATAATGCGCACGCGTCTGCTTCTGTTCTGACAGTGTTTACCTCTATATCTTTCGCGTCATTTATCGTGATTTCCTAAAACGATTTTTTATCATTACTCGCGTCTATTCTTTGTACATAAAATGGAGTTCTTACATACATCAAAATTGCTGGTTTCTCGGAACCTCTGGAAATATAGATAGTTCATGTTTTAGAAAGTAAACTATTTATAATTATATTAGTCAATTCTTTCAGACTTTTTTGGTTAGGTTTCAATATAAATCGTCGAAATTTTTACGCACGTGGTGACAACATTTTTACTATTTTAATCGCGCAGTGTGTTTGAAAATTTACCTTTGCAATAATTTGTGTATTTAAATTTATTTTCATTTGAATGTCATAAATAATTAAAAATAAATAGTTTTTGACAAGTGTATAAAATTGTGTACTCGAAATGTATAAAACATCATCTGATTAAGTATTGTATTTTGACTCGAAAATCTAGTGTCTATTAAAAAATTAAAATACCAAGTCGTGTTTAGTGTAGTGGTTATCGTTCCGGGTTTCAAAGTGCGTATTCGTTAGGTTCAGGTGTTCGCGTCCCCCCTGCGTCAAATATTTATTTCATAAGTTTAAATTAATTCTAAGGTATATAAATACAAAGTCAAATATAAATATGTTCAAATACAATAATTAATTTTTTTCTTTTTTCTTTTAATTAGTTTTTCTCTTTTATTTGATAATAAGAATTTGATTAGCAATTTCAAATAATTATGATACACACAGTGTAAATCTAATATTATTCTCCTAATCAATTTGACTATTTTTTCCTGATTACATCGACTAATTTTCCTGGTCACTTTAACTATGCTTGAATCTTATTACTTTGACCAGGATTCTATAGTTGGCTCCTCTCGTAACTAGGAAACCTAGTCAATTCCTGGTATACGGGTCCTAGGCATTTTTTTCGGTGTAGAATTTAAATTTTGAATTTATATCTTTCGAAGATAAAAATGCATGAAATAAATATTTCTTATAATTTATCTTACATAGATCGACAACGACCATTTTTAATGAAAAAACCTCATTACTATTACATATTACTATTACTATTACTATTACTCATTACTATTTTAAAAACATTGCTCTACATTAATTATGTAATTTATTATTAAATATTTCAATTATTTGTTTGTAATAATAAATTAATATACTTAAATCTGTACACATAGTAACAAAACAATAATAACAACAACAATAATAATAATGATAAACTAATAATAATAACAATAAATAAAGAGTTTAAATTAGGGGAGACTGGGGCTAAATGTCAAATTTTGCAAACACATTTTTTTCTAGGCAATAAATCCGCTTAGATGCAAATAATACTGTAAGTGAGGCTAAATTCGCTCATGTAGGGTAAATTCGCTCAACCGATGTCTATTTTTTAAAATTCGATTAACATACTTTTTAGACAGAAATACTTAAGATTTACAATTGTTTTAGTTAATATAAATGCTAAACTTTAATTTAAAATTTATTTGCAGCAAATTCATTGGTAACTTTCAATAAAAATTATGTTTAAACCACAAGTGAATAATTTTCATATTGAACAAGTAGTATGAAAAAGTAGGGAATAAAGCTTTACTTCAAAATTTTTAAGTTGAATACTTCTAAACATTACATTTCCTGTATCTCCAACATGATTTTCATAAAGCACAAAACTGAAAGCAATAAACAGATGCTGCAAAAAATCAATTTAAAAAAAATTCAAATTTGTTGTGTAAATTCGCTCAGGAAATAAGTCTACAAAAAAGATGTTTGGGCCTGGATATTTTAAGTATGTTAATTAATTTAATTTATAATTCGATTTTTTTAAATAATAGTACTCTTATAACTGAAAATTAAACGATTTAAAACGGTTTAAGCACTAAACTGTCAAACTTAACCTTGTTTTTTATGGTTATGAGTACCTACGTTTGATTGAATGATTGAATCTAATTACTTATTGATAAAACAATATTAAATATTTATTCCAATAACTTTGTATATTGTTCTTAATTTTTTTCTTTATTGATTCTAAAGAATATTTAGTTTCATTTTTGCAGATTATAATATATTTGCCAGAATAATAATGGTGAGCGAATTTACCCATCATTTAAAGGTAAAGTAGCTCACAAAAAAACGGCTTATAAATAATTTTCTGCAACATATTTTAATTTCTTTATGCAGTAATAGGAAAGATAAAGGGTTAAAGATTATATATTTTCAGTGCTAATGTTTATTTTCATCGTTTCCCGAAGTTATTTAAAAAAGAATTAAAAAATTGAGCGAATTTAGCCTCACTTACGGTATGTATAGTTCAATATTGTAGAGTAACTTGTCCTCAACAAATTTCAATAAAAAAGTTTCTAATATTTTCTCGTAAAATACATGTTTTGTCCTTTTTTGAAAATTTTGTTTTTTTTTAAGTTTTTGCCCCATGCTGGGGCTAAATGTTAAATTCTATTTCTAGCCTACTAAAACTACTTTCTGATAGGTGTTAAGTAGTAGGTAAGTTAAAGTATACCTAAAACAAGTAATTTATAATTTGTAAATATTAATTTATAAACCTCTGTGTCCTAGAACAGTTATAGAGTTAATAAATCAAAATTTCAAAATAAAAAAAAAATTTTTTGGATTTATTTCACGTGAGTGGTCTTCTTTTTTACCAAGTAGTTGCCTAATGTCAAATAAATAATTTTTAAACATAAAAACACGAAAAATTTAAAAAAAACATGTAAAAAATGCACTTAACATTTAGCCCCAGGGTGCGTTTTTAGCTTTAACAACAAATATACAAAATCTGACTAAAAAAATTTAGCAAATTCCTTAAGGCACTTCTTCAGGGGAACAAAAAAAGTACCCAAATAAATTGTGATTAGAATAAATTAAAAAAATATACTTAAAAGTTGGAATTTTCTTTTACGTAAAAATTTACAAATCTTCGGTCAAAACACAAATGTGTTATAACATTTGTGTTTTGACCGAAGATTTGTAAATTTGAGAGTTTAACATTTAGCCCCAGTCTCCCCTGTTTATAACAAAATTTTGTAAAAATATGCAGAATATTTTAGTGAAATTGGACTATTTTTACCATCAAAATAAAATAAAATTTTTAAAAGTATTAAATAATTTAATTACATAAATTAATATAAATATCCTTGCAGAAAAAAGTATAACCAACCTGATCAGTGGGGTCCAGATGTGACCCTGATAAGGCCCTGATGTGGTTTTTTAAAAATATTTATGTCTAAAATTATTTACTATTTTAATAATGGAAAAAAATTTAATTTTAAAAAAATAATAGCAAATAGTTTGTTTTTGTTTTTAAATATTATTTTAAAAAATACAAAATTATTTTTTAAACTTATATTTCAAAACAAATATTTTTTTGTTATTAAAATCTATAGGTAATAATTTTATATTATTTAAAATAATATTTTTAAATAAAAACAAACAATTTTCTGTTATTAAAATGTATAAATAAGTTTTTAATGCGTGAGAAATAAGTATTAAAAAGATCCACATCAGGGCCTTATCAGGGCCACAACTGGGCCCCACTAATCAGGTTGGCTATACTTTTTTCTGCAAGGGTATTTACATTAATTTATGTAATTAAATTAATTAATACTTTTAACAATTTTATTTTATTTTGATGGTAAAAATAATCTAATTTTAATAAGATATACAATTCATATTTTCAGAAAATCTTTTTATAAATAATTTAAAATCACAATATTTTTTTATTATTATTATTATTATTATTATTATTATTATTATTATTATTATTATTATTAATATTACTATTATTATTATTATTATTAAAATTATTATTGTCCACTACCGAACATCATCGATGTCTTTTACTTGCTGGGAGAAGCGGATCCACTGCCAAATGTCATTGATTTCTTTGATGTGCTGGGAGAAGTGGATCCGCTGCCGAACATCATTGATTTCTTTGATGGGTTGGGAGAAGTGGGTCCACTGCCAGACATGATTGATTTCTTTGATGAGTTGGGAGAAGTGGGTTCGCTGCCAGACACGACTATCATCTTGGATATGTTCGGTAGACCTTGCCGTGGTGGCGGGGCTTTTCACTAAAGGACAACCAACAGGGTGGTTCCCTGATAAAAAAAACCAAAAATTAATGAAGATGAGTCAAAGTGTAAATGAATTACCCCAAGGTGGAACCCCGCAAGGGGACAATACTCCCGTCGGTCTTTCAAAGACCGTCGCAGGCCCCACGGATTTTGGGGGGGGCCAAAACTAAAATTCTGCGGAGAAGGGACTTAACAGTTTCCAAAAAAATGTTGTAGAGCAGGTCGAACTAATGCCTAAAATACTCGAGGGTATGTGGCGGGCCTGCAAAAAGCAGAAAAACATTAGCAAGGACGTCCAGGACGGAATGGTGGCGTTAGGAAAGGTGCACGAAATAATTCGCAGGAACATGCGATTTATCCCCGAGCCCTTCATAATCCCAGAGCCAACAAACGCAAACTGTGTATCACCATCACAGAGGCGTGCTGCGGCGAGTCCGAGCGGTGCAACTAATGATAGAAAGCGCCGGAGAAGCGGGAATGGTTCAGAAGCGAGTCCACATCCTGATGGCCAGTCTGAGAAGAGGAAGTGCGAGGAAGTACCTGCGCAAACCCTTCCGTTGAAGCCAGGTAGTGGAGAAAAAGCCGAGAAAGAAGTCAAAGAGACTTACGCTTCAGTTAGCTCAAAGGATGACACAGTGGATGGCGACGGCTTTGCCGCTGTCATCGATAAAAAGGCAAAGGCCAAAAAGAAGGCCTTAAAAAAGAAACAAGAGAAGGAGCTCCAAAAGTATCCTTCAAAGCCGAGAAATACAGAGGCAGTAAGGATCTCAGCGAAAAACCCAAAGGCTATCGCTGAGATCGTGACTGAAATGAAACGCTCTGTGAGGCCTGAAGAGTCCAATATTGAGGTTCTCAGGATCAGGAGGGCACTCAATAAAGATGTTCTCCTCGTTGTGAGAAAGGGCGGTGACACCTTGAAGTTTGCGGGGGCTCTGGCCTCGGCCTCACATGGTAGGGCCGAGGTTACGGCTCTTGTAAATAAGAGGTGTCTGGAATTGAACGGCCTTGATGAAACTACGACTGAGGAGGATGTAGTTTCAGTTTTGAGGGAGAAATTGGGAAAGCCTGACACGGACATAGTGTGCAGACTTCTGCCACGTTTTAGTGGCACAAAAGTTGCGTTGGTCCGCCTGGCAGAGGCTGATAGTCAGACTCTGCTCAAGATCGGCAAAGTGAGAATAGGATGGCTAAACGTCCAAGTCAGAGAGCATCTGGAAGTTGTGAGGTGCCTAAAGTGCCTTACATATGGACACGTGACCCGATCATGCAAAGGCCCCGACAGAACTAAAAACTGTCGGAGATGCGGCGGTGAGGGTCACATGGCAAAGAACTGTTCTGTCGAACAACCTAAGTGCTTAACATGCACAGATTTAGGAAAGACAGATATTGTCCATATATCCGGGAAAAGCTCTTGCCCGGTTTACAGGGAATTGCTGCAGAGGCTTAAAAAGGCAAACCCTTAAAGTTTCTGCAGGTCAACCTGCACACCTGCAGGACGGCGCAGGCCCTCCTGATGCAGACGGTCAAGGAAAAAGGGATCGACATCCTGTTCTGCAGCGAGCAACACAGGAAAAACGACCTCGCTCCTTGGTACCAGGATAAATCAGGTAGGGCCGCTGTTCAAGTGTGCAATCCTGAGCTGCGGGTTGCCAGGTATCTGGAGACGAGCAGTGGATTCGTTTGGGTAGAGGTTGCGGCATACGTATGTACAGCTACTACTTCTCGCCAAACGATGCACTGACGGACTTTGAAGCTGACATTCGGCAACTCGAGTCGAGCCTTAGAGGATCCAGGTTGGATGTACTCGTCACCGGAGATTTTAATGCTAAGTCGCCGGAGTGGGGCGAGTCAAGGCTCGATAAAAGAGGCAGAGTGATCGGAGAAATGGTCTCCAGGAGCAATTTAACGATTGTGAACCGGGGAAGGACATGGACGTTTAGGAGGGGTGCAATTGGATCGATCATTGATCTTACGATTGCATCATCTCCTCTATTCAGACGCATAAACGAATGGCGAGTCTCTGAGGAGTATACCGCAAGTGACCACCAGTACATCGAGTTTTCAGTCTCAGTGGGAGACACAGGAAATGGTGGAAGACAGGAAGCACCGTGTCGAAAACGCCTCTCCTGGAATGTGAAGAAAATCGATAAGGAGAAATTTGTCCGATCCCTGGAAGAATCCCGCCTCATTGAGGAATTGGGTTGGGTGCAGAGGCCAAATACCCTGGATGCAGAGGTACGAGCGGTGAGGAAAACCATCACCACAGCTTGCGATGCATCTATGCCGCGTCGTAAGCGAACCCTTTCACGGAAAAACTCGGTGCACTGGTGGTCTGATGCGCTGGCCTCCTTGCGGAAAGCGTGCTTCAAAGCTAGAAGGAATTATACCCGTTCTAAGGGAGATCCTTTGCTAAAGGAAGTATTTAAGGAGGCCAAGAAAAGCCTGAAAAAAGAGATTCGAGCGTCACAACGCCGTTGCTGGAAAGACCTAATTGATGATGTCGAGAAGGACCCATGGGGTCTGGCTTTTAAAATCGTTACTAAGAAATTAGGAACGAGGCAAAAGACCCCCGGCCTGGACAATCCAGATTAGGTCAGAAGGATTATAAAAGCTCTATTTCCTCCTGCAGAACCGTGGGTTAGGAAGGACTGGAGTACCTGCGAAGTCGGTGAGGAGGAACTCTTCACTCTTACAGAATTGAGAAATGCAGGTAGAAGATTGAAAACAGGCAAGGCGCCTGGAATCGATGGGATAAGTAACGAGATCCTAAAATTGGTTATCGACACTTCACCCCAGATTCAGCTCCGATGTTTCAATCTTTGCCTTCAGAAAGGAGAGTTCTTCCGCGACTGGAAGCGGCAGAGGCTAGTTCTCCTAAGAAAAGGCGAAAAATCTCTGGATAAAGTCTCGTCGTACAGGCCTATTTGCCTGTTAGATACGATGGGTAAACTTCTAGAGGATATGGTTCTGCAGAGAATGCAAACCCATTTGACCGGAGAGAATAGTCTATCCGATTACCAATTTGGTTTCCGCAAAGGCAGGTCCACGGTTGATGCCATTCAGGCAGTTGTGGACATAGCCAAAGCGGGAAAAAACAAATTGGGACCAAAGAAGAAGAAGGGCTTCTGTGCATTGGTGGCTATTGACATACGTAACGCGTTTAACTCCGCACGATGGAAAGATCTCATCCAGTCGATGATGGAGAAGAGAATACCGCCCTACTTGTTGCGGATAATGAATGATTATCTTAGCGACAGGTGGGTAATATATGAGGGGGACAACTGGACTCTGAAGGAAGAGATGCAAAGTGGTGCCCCCCAAGGCTCGAGGGTGGGACCATTCGTGTGGAATGTATCCTATGATAACTTCCTGCAAATGGGTCTACCTGAAGGCGCGGTCATCATCGGCTTTGCGGACGATGCGTTGGTCGTGTGCTCAGCCGAAAGCGAGGAAGCCCTTGGGACATTGGTGAACGAATGTCTGCGGCGAGTTAAAAGCTGGTTGGATGCCAGAGGTCTTCAAATGGCCTTGGAAAAAACCGAAGCTCTGCTCGTCACAGACAGACGTGGTTATAGTTTCCCACGAATCGTGATAGACGAATTCGAGGTCAAGTGGAGTAAACATATTAAGTATTTAGGAGTGGAGCTCGATGGAAGGTTAAACTTCCATTACCATATAGCGACGGCCTTGAATAAGGCGATAAAGTGTGCGTCAGACTTGGCACGACTTATCCCAGACGTTCGCGGACCACGTGAAAGGAAAAGGAGACTGGTGTTTAGTGTTGCCCACGCTAAGCTGTTTTACGCAGCAGCAGCGTGGGCTCCCTCACTTAAAACAAGAAGCAAAACCATTTGCGATAATATGCTGTCTGCGCAGAGATGTGTTACTACCCGTATCGTCTCTGCGTATAAGACGGTCTCGACGAGTGCTGTGCAAGTCCTTGCAAGTGTCCCGCCGGCAGATCTTATGACAAGGGAAAGGGAGGAAGTATTTCTTCTTTTTAAAAGAAGAAATAATCCCGAGTACCCAGAGGAAGAAAGACCTAGCAAGGACCGCATCCGCAAATACGCGAGAAACAGACTTATCGAGACATGGCAGGACAGATGGGATGGGGAGGAAAAGGGCAGATGGACCTATCGTCTGATTCCAACACTCACCACCTGGATAAACCGAAAGCATGGAGAAGTCTCCTATTATCTGACTCAGGCGCTCACAGGTCACGGGTGTTTTAACTCGTACCTGTGCCGCTTTAAATTACGCGAGGACGAGGTGTGTGCATATTGCCAGTTCCCTGAGGACAACGCGGAGCACACCCTCTTCTCATGCAAGAAATGGGACTTGGAGAGGCAGGCCATGTTCGAAGGTGTAAACAGTCAAGTTACACCGGAGAACATGGTATCGCTGATGACCCAGTCAGAGGAGAATTGGCGGCAAGTCGAGAACTTCATAATCTCGGTTATGTCGAGGAAGGATCTCGACGGCCGCCAAAAAGCGTAATTTAAACAGCTTTTAATTTATTCGTTTGTTTTTTATTAATTTATTTTGTGATTTATTTGTCCTTATACATTTTTTAATTGTTTGTGGTTTTTTTTTTTTTTTTTTTTTTTTCATCTTTGTACAGTTTTATGTTTTCAATTTTTTAAACGCGTTTATTTTTTCTTTTTTTTATATATCCGTTTATAATTTTATCTTCTGACTTTTTACACTTAATTACACATTTGTTATTTTTAATTATTGTTGTGCTGTTAATTCCGCTTTATATTGAAATAGTTTTAAATTTTTAACTATTAACGCAGGATAACCGCAGAGAAAAGCAGAAAGTCGCATTAGCGACAGAGTTGGAGCGCCACCCTCGAAGGCTAAAGTCTTACGACAGTTCCGAGGGAGGGTAAAGGGCTCCAGAAGAAGGGTTACGGGTTTTAGTGGGTCGGGCTGGTAGTAGGTCGCCAGTTTATTAAATTTACTATAATATATATATTTTTTTTTCTTTTTTTATATTTCCTTTTGTTTTATCATACCAACCCCACATAACCTTGGAGTGCGGAATCCAAGGTATCTGTAGGCAGATTTCCCAAAAGTCCCTAAGCAAAAAAAAAAAAAAAAAAAAAAAAGTGTATAGCTTTAAATGTATTAATTTATTATTAAATAATACAGTCCCAACCTTCAAATGGTAGTTTGAGTCGAATAACTCCCAACCTTGCGTGGCTGTGCGGTTAGTGTATTCGACTTGCGTCCTCGAGGTCTAGGGTTCGATTCCCAGTGCGTGCGATATTTTTCTGTCTTAGTTTTAAGTGTTTTGTGTACAATGTATGTTAATAATGTAAAGCGAAATGTAGATTTAAGGAATAATAATAATTTATTAATTATAGTAAAGTAATAGTAATAAATTAATCAAAAACTTGGTTTGTTAAAATTAGTAAAATAGTAAAAAAAAGTTCAATAAACTCAAAAAGTATTTTTTTTTAAATAAAATGCAAGAAGAATAAATACAGAATAATTATTATTTGTAATGTTTTAACAAATAAATTAATTACTAATTAATTATTACTTATTAATTAATAATTCATTATTATTATTATTTATAATAGGTTTTAATAGTTTTTCTATTAATAGTAGGTTTAATTTTTGTAGTTTTAATTTTCAAAGTAGGTTTGTTTAAAATTAATCAATGTTTAAACTAATATTTAAAAGAAAACATTTTTCTGTTATTAAAATGCATAAATAATTTGATACTTTTAGAAATGAATATTTAAAAAAATCAAATCAGGGCCAGATCAGGGCCACATCAGGGCCCTACTAGGAAGCATCCTATCTGGCCCTGATCAGGTTAGGCGTTTCGTCCCAGGTGTGGCACGGATCGGATTGCCTGATCAGGGCCATATTTACCCCTATCAGGGCCTGATCGGCGCCATACCAAAATTTCTGCACGGGACACTGTAAAAACAAAGTCTTTCTTTAAGGCGGTGTCAAAGTCGATTGGTGTAAACTCCCCAATTGATACAAGTAAGGTGTTAAATAAACTTAAATTCAACTGTAAGCTTGAAAGAAGGCTGAAATTTAGCTAGATGGTTTGGCTAAATTTTAGCCTTCTTACAAGCTTACAGTTGAATTTCAGTTCATTTAACACCTCACTTGTATCAATTGGGGAGTATTCTTTTTAAACTTCTAATCATTACTGACATTCAGCCAACATGGTCTACTTCCGTTTACACCTTGAAAAAAGACAAATTTCGGGCTTAAAGGAAGACTTTGTTTTTACAGTGTTGTACAGAAAAAATGTTCCTATTAAACAGGACTTTCCAAAAATATACTTCAATTGACCAAATTCATTTTCAAAAGAAAGTTATAAACAAAAGTTAAAAGGTGGGCCGACCTCGACTATATTTACTTAAAAAGAAAAAAAAATCTTCGATTTCTATGGTGCTCCTCTTGGTAGATATGTTGCGAGCTTGCGTAGAGTGATCTACAGTTTAGATAGTTAAGGAGGTTGCTTACAGGTATGCAGACCTTTAGAAAAAATATTGAATTGACATTAAAGAATTTTTTAATATTATTGTTATTCGTACCTTCTGGAAGAACAAACATCAATTTTCAAGAAAAAAATTTGAAACTTACAAAAATTGTTTATTTAGTCATTTTGCATATGATCAAACTTTTCTTCATATTAAAAGGTTAACCTTTTTCAAAACTGATTCGATTTAAGTCAATGATAGCTTATTTTATTCAGAAAATGATTCTTTAAAACGGGTTGTCATGGACACACACCATAACGCACTTGCAATTCTTAAATGTTACTCAGGGACGTGATATAGATCAAAAGTTGTCCAAAGTACTTTTTTCTTACTGTTTTTTCACTTCCTGGATTTTACTTTGCTTTTTAAGAAAAAACACTTTTGTAAATTTATTTCTCTCTCCGACTATTGCCCTAGTAGAAATTTGTCGTGGCATGACTAGATTTATTCAAGTTACTGTACAGTTTTAGTCATGGAAGTTTAATCTAGCTTAACTGGCGAATTACTAGACAGCTACTGCATAACACTGTTAAAGAAAATATAAAGTTGAACTTGATTATTACTGCATAGAAGTCCTGTACAGTTATTTTCATGGCACTATCGAGGCGTTCCGAGAAATTATGTTCCAAAGTTTGTCGTGGCGTTAGCGCTACCGCCAGTTTCAGTAACTAAACAGTTGTGTATTGACATTTTCGAAATATTTTCTATAAAATAAATCTTTTGGTTTTACAGTTTATAGTTTTTATATTTTTAATTTTGTTCTTTTATTTTACTGTAGACAACTAAATAGCAAATTTTTTAAATTATTTAATATTCAAATTTTGATATAATAATAAAAATTTCTTTTAAATCAAAATTTATTTTTAATAAAAATTCCTTTAGAAAAAAAAACTTTTTTAAAATTCGCTTTAATTAATTGAGTTAATTAAAATAACTAATTTTTTAAATTCAGAAGACAATTTCTTTTCAAGATTATATACTCTTATTATATGTATAAATATTAATTTAACAAATCTGACATACAAAAAGTTAGAATTGGTCCAATAAAGTGAGGTTATGTTTTACATTGATGTATTGACGTTGTATTGCTCTCCGATCTGTATAACAGAACTGTCTATAATTAATGACAGTAGCCAGTAACAATTTATTACAAATTCCTTACGGAAAAAATAGACATAATTCTAGTTATTCCCGCGAATTATTTCTTTCAATGTATACACTGATGTATTTATGGTAAATGTCTACATAACACTGTTCAGTTGCTGGACTGACGGTAGCGCTAACGCCACGACAAACTTTGAAACATAATTTCACGGAACGCCTAGACAGTGCCATGAAAATAACTGGACAGACAGAACTTCTGTACAGTAATAATCAATAAGTTCAACTTTAGATTGTTATGCAGTAGCTGTCCAGTAGTTCGCCAGTTGAACTAGAAAAGATGAAAAAGGGAACTGCTTTACCTGCCGGTAGAGTATGGTTCTTATTTTTCCGGAATCGTCCATCGACTAGAACGGCCGTGATGCGTAAGCGTGCGTTTAGGTATTTCGTCCCAGTGTGACCCGATTTCGCTTCCCGATACCGCTAGATATTTTTAGTTTGAACTGAATTAGTTCTTCATATTAGGGTTTACTTATAAGTTTGTAGTGTGATAAAATAATAATATTTATTTCAGTGTTGTGCTTAATTCAAGGAAAAAGTGAATGTTGTTTAATGTAAAAAATGACATGTGTACAAGAATCAGTAATGTTTATAATTTTTTTTAATTATGTAGTTATTTAACAATAATTGTACAGATAATTTATTATAAATCATTTATTATACGGAACAATAGATACACCAACAGTAAAAATATAGTTTCGTAAAATTTTAATTTATTTAATTTGTTGTCCCATATAATAAATTTAATAATAGTTTAGAAATTGGCATTTTTTTAAGACATGAAATGTGTATACAACATTTACGTTTCGAAACCGGTACCAGTCTCCTCATCAGAATTTATTTAAAAATCATAGAATATGACATAATTTAAATTTGGGTATGAATGTGAATAAATCCAAATGCAAAAAATGCGACCTTATTGTTGTTATATGTATTGGTTATACTATAACTAGATGTTTTTCGGTTAATTTAAAAATTGCTAATATTTTTGCAAATATATACATCATTTGTGAACGCTCCCTAATAGATAATTAATAATAATGCCTATTAACAATAATAACGGGTACTTATACACATGTGTAATCACAAAAAATAATTCAAATATTTAAAAAAAACAAAATTTTGTGCAAAAATTATGATTATAAAATAAAAATTATGCCTATTTTTTCGTTTAGTAAGAAAAATAAATTTCGTTAAAAATTGAAATTTACAAAATTTATCACTGCTTTGCTAACTTTGCATAAAATTTCATATTTGTGCCTTCAAAAAATGAATTTAAATATGTTTTGATAAAATTCTTTATGAGACTTCAATTTTAAAAAATTTTAATTATTATTCAATAAATTATTTATTTTTGCATTTAAATATTATTGAATATTATCTAATAAATATTTATTTAAAAATGAATTTCAGTTAAAATTTTACATAATAATTCAATATTAAAAGCATTACAGCATGAATTTTAAGAAATAATTAAATTTTAAAATGGTTTCAAATCAAATTCTTTAAAAATTTGTATTTTTCATACTTATAACTAACAATTCTGTAAAATTAATTATTTTAGAAAAGTTTAATTGAATTTTTTTCTGAAATTATTTGAAGTGTTTATTTTTTAATTCGTATTTAATTGAAGAATTTCTGAATAATTTAAATTTCGTAAAATTGATTTGTAAACAATGGATTTTAAAATTCTTAAAAAAACTTTTTCCAAAAATTATTAAAAATAATTTATTCCTGTGGAAAAATAATAATGATTAAAATTTATTTAGAAAAGAAGTTATTGATGTTTTCAAATAATTTTATAGAATTAAAAAATTCGTAGTAGTAGAATGAAGTAGAACATTTTTTGGAGTATCTAATCATTTTTAGAGTGAATCAGAATATTCTTTAGGGTCAGGGAAGAAGTCAAAATTTTGTCAAGTACCTAATTATGTTTTTCATATTAAAAAAAAGAAAATATTTTTCAGGATTTACATTTGTTAATTATCTAAAATGTTTGTTACAAAATGCTAATTTTTTAGAAACAAAGGAAATAATGAATAGGGGAGACGTACGCACGTTAAGACGGGTTCTGTTTTTCAGTTATAATTTTTAACAAACAAAATTTAGCGAAAAATTCGAAATGCTTTCTTAAAAGTATTGTCCAGGGCTACAACATTGCCAAAGAAAGTTTTTTTTTTGACAAAAATGAAAAATTTGTAAATGATTTTTTAAACATGTTATTTTTGACCCAAAAAAAGTGGTACGCACGTTGAGACACCCATAATAATTTATTTTAAATTGAAACAAAATGAATAATTACGTCAGATTCTAATTGTTTGTTGTTTATTTACTTGTTTTGATGGTCTTAGTGCAAGGAAAAAATTAAAACATTAAAAATTATTTAATTATTTATAGATGTTAATGTATGTCTAAATTTTTGTCGGAACATTAAAGTAGAACCAAAATTGATATGTAAATGTTACCCGCACTTTTTTCTGTCACTAAAAAATACAATAAATACACTAAACAGAAATCCTGAAAAACACTTTTTTTTAACTAAAAAATTGGTTCGCTCTAGTTCTACCGAAAAAACAAGAGTTATCGCGCTTCTATTGAATAAAAAGTTTGGTATTAATGATACGACAAAATGCCAATAAACTTTTTGATATTATCAGTTACACAGGTTATAATATCTTATAGTGTCTCAACGTGCGGACCGTCTCAACGTGCGTACCTCTCTCCTAATATAATAACATTAATAATTTTTTTAGAATAATAAAAATATTTTTGAATTATTTAAGAAATAAAAATAATATTATTAAATTAATGATATAATAAAACAAGTTGTAAATCCAGATGTTCATTACATGAACATTTTGCTTCCTCTTTACGATCAGCAAAAAAAATTTGCTTCCTCGTGGAGGAATAAGCATTAACGATAAATATATTTCATTTTTAAATCATTTTTAATACAATTTAACATTTATAAAATAAAGTGCATTCGTCTTAATAGAAAGAATAAAATTTTCTTATACAGCAATATGAATCTAAATAAACAAAAAAATTTTTAGTAAAAAAGTGAATTTTTCAAATTTGATTGTAATTAATTCTATAATTTTCAATAGAATATACTTTATATACATTAATCGATTCGTCTTGATGCAAAGAATAAGATTTTTGATTTATTTTTTAATAAATAATAACATTCTATTGTACAGCAACATGATTTTTAAGAAAAAATGAATTTTTATTAAAAGTGCAAATTTTTTGTCTATAATTGGTTTTAATTCTATAAATTTAAGTAAAATGTATACTTTATATATACCAATCGATCCGTCTTGGTGTAAAGAATAAGATTTTAGAAAAAAATGAGTAAAATTTTCTTATACGGCAACATAATTTTGCGGAAGAACTCATTTTTTGATAAAAATGCGAATTTTTCAGCTTTAATTATGATTAACTCTGTAAATTCTCATACAATTTATACTTTTTATATACCAATCGATTCGTCTTGATGCAAAGAATAAGACTTTATTATATATTAACTTCAATAACCAACTTAAAAAAATTTTTTAGAAAAAAGTCAAACAAAATTTTTTGCTGAGAATTTTTTTATATAGAAGAAAATTTGTTAAAAGGATTTTTAAAAATTTTGTAAATTAAACGACTACAAAGCTTCCTCACGAGGAAGCAAAAATAAAGAAATTTATTTTATCTGTCAAAACATATAAAAAAAACAAAAGCATGAACTTTGTTAAGAAATTGTGATGATTTTATATTTTATTTCTATTTTCTATCAAAACGTAAAATCTGCCCGCCCTTCGGGTGGACACATTCTAGGGGGGCTCGCAAGTTTCAGCGCGTCTCGGGGCGCGCGATGGACGGTCGTCGCGCTTCGCGCGCAAATGTCTCGCTTCGCCCGTGGTAAGGCGCGCTGATTTCTCCTTTATCGCGTTTTATAAAGAAATTTTTTTATTATTACGCTACTTTACTACCTTATGAAATTGAAAAAAAATTAATGTTAAATACAAAAAGTATTTCATAAATCTGACAGAACGAAATTTTATAAAAGATCTGTGAACCTAGACTGAGAATCACTACTATTCTTATGATTTGAACTGCTAAAACACTCAAAGTCAGTTAACAATAATTAAAATGTTAGTTATTTTTATATGCATGGCCAATTAAAAAATTTCTGGAAATTTCCAATTTCATATTATATATATATATAATACATAAAATTGTTCCTATATGTGGAAGCAATTGTTTTGCATTTCTTAAAAAATGTTCCTTTGGAGTAGAAAATTCCAAAAGCCACATCTTCCAAAAAGTTATCAAAAGCATCTTAAAATGCATTAGTTTCTAAGATGGAAGTTGAAAAAATAAGATGTTTTAAACGTTTTAAAAGTGACTACAATGTATTTTAAGATGCTTGTTTTTGCAGTGTGGTATTACAAATATACAACTCAAGATTCAGCTAAAATAAAAAGATCAAGAATATATTTCTACCCAAAAAATAAATTTAGGAAAATACCAGAAATAGGTTTTACACACGTACATGTCACTGTTGTCTGACTGTTATAGTCCCTTTCGGCCATGCGCTACAGGCAGTTATCCGATCCACGCCCTCAATTATGATTATTCCATAAACCTGAAAAAACGAAATATCACTGACAATATAGATTAATTTCATTATTAGTCCATATACACACTGAGAAAAATTGCGTTTAACCGAGTGGTAGAAATAGCTCGGTTAAAAAAAGGAATTTAAAAATAAATAAGATATGGTTAAAAGAAACTAAGTTATACTGATTATCACAACCGAGCTGAGATGGTTAAAACACATCTGTTAAAAATAATCCTCCAAAGGATTGTCTTAACCAATCTGAAATGTGCATAATGGAAACAAACTTTCGTGGTTGTTGTTACCTATCTGTTTTTTGAATATAAACAATTACTATGCGATTAATATTAACCGAGTTTCATGTAATTACGTTGAGTTGTGAGATTTTAACCGAGTAAACATATCTAGGCGACATATCGTCAGTCACAGTCAGTCAGTCACTTCGTTTCGTCTTTTCCGGAGAGTCGTGTTGTTACAATTCTGGTTTCTACCGACGCGATACAAATTTTTATTGATTATGTTACAGCAGCCATCAAATATAGAATTCATCTACAATAGTATAGATACATAAAAATAAAAATGAAATGGAGAATATTAAACGCATTAAACCTTACATCCCCGATGACATATTACACGATGCACGTTAAAGAGGTTAAAAGTATTTTATTCTATTTGAAAGAGATTTGTTTGATTATAAAAAAGAATTTTAATTTACAGAAAATTTTGGTTATCTTTAAATTAGAACATAATTTTTTAATCAAATAGATTTCTTTTCAATAAAAGAAAATAATTTTTATCAAGGGAATATTTTATTGATCAAAAAATATTTTAATCGAGTTGGGTGGTTTAAAATTAATTAATCGGTTTCTTTATTATAACAGAGTTGTTTGTCTACAATATTCAAGTTTATATTATTACTGTAGCCTTTTTAGGTGGCTACAGTAACCGAGTAAGTTAACTAACGTTTACCGAGCATTAATCATAAACTGTTAGTTACAGTAACAGAGAAAGAAGCTACCGTAACCGAGTAGTCTTAACTAGTTTCTACCGAAATTTTTAATCGTATTCGATCGGTTACTGCAAACAATTCACATTGCAAGTGCTATATTAGCAGCATCGCTCGGTTGTTTTTAACTAAAACTTGGTTATATTTAACCTTTTATTTTTCTCAGTGCACAAATTTGAAAAATATATCATATATTCAAATATACATCCTTCAGACTGAAAAAAACTTTTAAGTTGAATGAATCTTAGTACAAAAACAAAAGGAAACTCATGTAATAGTAGTAGTTCATTTCTTACACTTTTTTGGAAAAAAAAATTTTTAAATTGGTATAAGAGATTTAATTGTCCATTCCAATTTAACAGCGATGCAAAAACATAATATGAACTGATTTTTATAAACACGGCTCCCCTAGGACAAATTTAAGGGAAAAAATAAAAAAATATATTTTTTTAAAAATTCCCAGGTGCGAATTTAGGTTGGCCGCCAGAGTTTGAAGGTTGGCCCAAGGTTGGCCTAACTTTGGCAAGCGAAGTTTTGGTTGCCAGAGTTTGCCCAACTTTGGCAAGTACTAGTGCCCACAGTTGGCCCGACTTTGCAAGCCAACCATTAAATGCAGAGTTTAACCAACCGTCGGGACAACTTTGGCGACAAAGGTTGGCACAACTCATCAAAACGTAGTTTAAAAGACTTTCAGTTTCGGTTGGCTGAACTCTGGGCCACGGTTGGCCCGACGGTTGGCAAAACTCAAGAAAAGCAGTATAATTGACTTATAGTTTTTTGGTCGACTGAACTCTGGGCCAAGGTTGGCCCAACGGTTGGCAAAACTCTAGAAACACAGTTTCATTGACTTAAACTTTCTTGGTCGGCCAAACTCTGGGCCACGGTTGGCCCGACGGTTGGCAAAAATTTGTGAAACGCAGTTTAATTGACTTACATTATTTTGGTCGGCCGAACTCTGGGCCACGGTTGGCCCGACTGTTGCAGCTTTAATATACATTTTGCGTTATGCACTCCCATGTGAGCGTAGCGTAGTGGTCAGTGTATAAGTCTTCGGTGCGTTAGGTTAGGGGTTCGATCCCAGCGAGCGTTAGATATTTTCGAAAATGTATGTATGAGATTGTGTTTAATAATAATAAGTAAAGGTTATATCTTATGTTCCCGCTAATAATAACCTGTTAATTGTTTAAATAATTTAGTTTTTTAATAATTTTTTACCTTTGGCTATTGAAGTTGGCCAAACTTTGAAAATTGTGGTTGGCCCAACTTACGCATCTAAAGTTGTGCCAACTTTGGCGTCAGTCTTTGGACCAACCGAACCATTGAAATGTATAGTTGGCACAACATATGCAACATATGTAAGTTGGGCCAACTTCCTTATGAGTTGTCGGGCCAAAGACGGCGACCGTTATCATCTGTATGGTTGGCCCAACCTCTGGCACGAGAAGTTGGACCGACTTTGTAAAAGTTAGCCCAACTATGGGCTGACCAAAAAATCGCACCTGGGTTGTCAAAAATACAAAATTTTGAAAATTTCAAAAAAATTCATAACTTTTTTGTTTTTTGTAGTATACAAAAAAGTGTCTAAAGGAAAAGTTGTTTATTTTTGTACAAAATTTAAGGAAAAAAATATAAAAAAATATTTTTTTTTAAATTGTAAAAAATACAAAATTTTGGAAATTTAAAAGTTTTGTATTTTTGTTGTTTTTTGACGAAATGAGCTGCCCAACGAACTCAGGCTTCACTTTTATGGACTAAAAAATTCCCCCAAATTGCAAGTCGATTCATAAAAATTTATTCGAGTTATTGTCGAGACAAAATTTTCTACAGACAGACAGTTCTCTAAAAACCATTTTTTTGGAATCAGGGGTTCATGAAACGTAAAGATTTATCAAAATTAAAAATTTCTCAAAATCGCACAAATCCAAGACTTTCTCATTTTTTATGAGAATGTAATAAAAAGCAAAAGAATAATCAATCATGACTAAGTTTAGGTGTGGACAGAATGAAAGAAAGAATAAGACGATTATTATAGTTAATAATAAATTAATAATAATTTTCTATCAAAACGTATAAAAAACAAAAGAATAATCATGACTAACTTCAGGTATGGACAGAATGAAAGAAAGAATAAGACGATTATTATAGTTAATAAATTAATTTTGAAATTACGAGTACACATTTATTGTTTATTTAAGAGTATTCAATCATAATTTATTTAAAAAAGAAGTTATTGATGTTTTCAAATAATTTTACTTTTTTAATTTGTAAATAAATGTAATAGAACCTTTTTTTTGAGTATCTAATAATTTTTAGAGTGAATCAGAATAATCTTTAGGATCAGGTAAAAAGTCAAAATTTTGTCTGGGAATCAGGGAAAGTCAGGGAAAAAATTAATTGTTTGTGTCAACCTTATAAATAGTTTTAAAATATAGAAAAAAATAGAAAAAAGTATCAATAGTCGGAGAGAGAAATAAATTTACAAAAGTGTTTTTTCTTAAAAGCAAAGTAAAATCCAGGAAGTGAAAAAACAGTAAGAAAAAAGTACTTTGGACAACTTTTGATCTATATCACGTCCCTGAGTAACATTTAAGAATTGCAAGTGCGTTATGGTGTGTGTCCATTACAACCCGTTTTAAAGTCCAAGTATTTTGTCGTGACAAGCCATTGACTTTATAGAGCAAGCTACCACGAATGCCACTGTGTCGTTACAAAAGAACGACGTATTGTTCTTTTGAGCAAACACGAAGCGCAGATCGTCGATCATGTTTTTCCCGATCGTGAGATCGTGTGTTCGGTTTCACTAAACCACTCAACTCTCTCTCTCTCTCTCTCTCTGTCTCTATAAATGAAAAAGAGAGAAGGGAAATACATCTTGGTGTCGTATATTATTTATATACACATATATACAAATGCACACGCTGTTCACATATAGGTATATCTCAAAAGCAGGTTATCGTTTCGTTTTACGGATGCAAAATAGCAAATCCAATGGTATCCGCGTAAAACACGTTTTCAACTTAAAATCATGCATGTAGAAAGTTAAAATAGATAAATATAGACATTTTTTTGCATAATTAAATGAAATGAAAATTTCAATAATGCAAAAAGTTATCGGACGTTCAACTGTTTATCACTTTCGTTTTTTATTATCTTAAAGTAAATTAGCAAGGAAAAGTTGCTAATTCAAATTAGTACCAATGTTTATTAATTCCAACTTGGAGACTAAATTATTGCAAGCTTTACTTAAGTGCCCTTCAATTCCTTTATTTTGTTTCTTTTCAAAAAGAACGTAAAACATTGATTGCATTTCCAAGAAATTGTCGAAATTGCTAAAATTTTGAGTGTATTTCGCACGAGAGATAATGAACTGATCAATATATGTACTTTTTTTCTTTTTGATTACTTATATACGAAATAAAACGGCACGAGTGTGTATTTCTAAAAATTGGTATCTGGAAGTTTTAAAGTGCTGGTTCCATTATTATTTTTATTTTGAAAAAAAGTGGAAGTACAAAAAAAGGAAGAAGTAGGTTCAATCATTTTCGTCATTTACTGTTATACTTGGAAGCGACGACATTCGCGATATCAACTGGTCGAGAAATTGCGCGTCTTTCTTTTTAAAGTACCGAAACCACTTTGGAGAACGGAACCAGAAGGTCGTAACCCAAGATTACATGCACGTGATCTTTGTGCGGGCATTTGCCATATCGACGACCATATGTACGCGAGTTTTGATAATCTTTTTTTCATTCTTTTTTTTTAATAAAAACGTCGTCTAATAATTCCCAAGAGTTAAATTTCTTTTCCAATTCTCAGAGGTGTTCAACACACTTTCAGACTTCGCACTCGATAATTAATTTTTAAAAAGTAGCAAAATGTATCTTTCAAACTAAAAATGTAATACAAAAAGTAGCTATCAAAAAATTAAACTTGACGACCAAAAAAACTAGTCTTAGACACTTCACAAAACTGACAAAAATTCCATTCTATATATTTTACTTCCCTGACTTTTTTCTAATTTTCATCAAAAATATTTACTTCTTTCTTATTCTGCTAATAAATTGAATTCCTATAACGAATTTTATTATTCATGAAAGAATTTAAATATTTATAAAAATAATTTAATTCCTGCCAAGAATTTTATAAAAATTTTTAAATAATTCATTTCTTTCAACTAATTTTAGGCAAATTCTAATTTAAATAATTGAATTCCTGAAAAATATTTATTATTCATAAAAATAATTGAATTCTTACAAATATTCTTACAAAAATTTTTAACAATAATTGAATGTCTGTGTGGTAATTTATTGAATTTTTTTGTAAATAATTGAATTCCTAAGAAGTATTTTATTATTTATGAAAATAATTGAATTCTTGCGAACGACTTGATTAGAATTTTTTAAAATAATTGAATTTCCAAGAAGAAATTTATTACTTTTAAAAATAATTGAATTTTTGTGATGAATATTGATATTTATGAAAATAATTGAATTTTGCACAGAATTTCATGAAAATGCCTTAAAATAATTGAATTTTCGGAAATAATTTTGTTATTTATCGTCATAATTGAATTCTTTCGAAGAACTATCTATTTATGTAAACATTTGAATTCTTCCAAAGAATTAAAAAAAAACATTTTTTTTAAATAATTGATTTTTTCGAGGAATTGAAATTCAATTTTTAAGAATAGTTAATTGCTAAGAATTTTATTAAAATTTTCAAAAATAATTGAATTCCTGAGAAAAATTTTATTATTTATAAAAATAATTGAATTTTGCAAAGAATTTTATGAAAATGCCTCAAAATAATTGAATTTTCGGGAATAATTTTGTTATTTATAGACATAATTGAATTCTTTCGAAGAATTATTTATGAAAATAAGTGAATTCTTTGGAAGAATTTTATTAAAATCTAAAAGAATAATTGAATTATTTAAGAAAAATTTAATTTTGATTGTATTTGAAATATTCGATTTTTTTCGAACTATTTTATTAAAATATTTGAAAATAATTGAATTTCTGTGAAAAATTCTAATATTTCTGTACATAAATGAATTTTTCCAAAGAATTTTAGAAAAAAGTTTTTTTAAATAATTGATATTTTCGAGGAATTGAAATTGAATTTTTAAGAATAATTAAATTTTTTAAGCAATTCCTATGTAAAATTATATTAGAAATAATTGAAATTTTTTATAAGAATTTTATAAACATTTTTATACATAATTAATTTTTTCTAAATAGAATAAATTTTATTTATTATATTTATTTATTATTATTTATTTGTGAAAATAGTTGATTTTTTCGATTACTTAATTTAAAATAGTATTAAAAATAATTGAAATTCTTCGATGAGTTTTATTATTTATGAAAATAATTGAATTCTTGGTTAAAATTTTGTCAAAAAATTTGATTATAATTTTTGAGAATAGTTTTTTATATCTATAGTTTATTAACGAATTTAAAGTAGTGGAAGTTCTAAAAAAAAGATATAGTAGCTTTTAGTGGCTGAAATCTAAAAAAAAACCCAAATGGCAGCATAACGTAAAAAAGTAGTAAATAGTAGATTTTAATAGATAAGTGCGAAGCCTGCACTTTTTATTTTTCTTCTTTTAGTCCAATGTTTTCACCTCGAACTAAATTTAGAAAAAAAAACCAAAAAGAAAAATTTCGCGAATGAGAGAAACCGAATATTGGAAAATGGAAGAGAAGAAGGAGAATAAAAGAAGAGTGCATATCTCTTCGGAGCCAAAAGAATCACGCACACGTCGCGCATTGGTTCGCACAGTGTGCGAGTCGAGATGAGACGGCCGCCCTGGGGCAAGAAGGGGAAAGGAATTAGAAAAGAAAGGAAGAGAGAGAGAGACGCACACACAATGAGGAGAAGAGAATAATGAAAGAAAGAATGCCGGCGTTTTGCGATAACAAAACATACACGCGCTCTTTAACATGGTCAAAATGGTAGGAATGGTCACACAAGCGAAACGTTAAGCAGTCGTGCCGCTCTTAGACGCGAGAAAGAACGTTCTTCCTCCCCCCGCGCACTTCACCTCAAGGTGTGCGGGGTAAAAGCGGAAAAAAGAAGAAAACCAAAAAGAAGCCCGATGAGAAGGGTGTAACAATGTACTCGCGCTCAAAAGTCAGAGAAAACAAAAGAGAGAAACGGAGAGAGAAAGAGAGAGAGAGAGGGACTTGAGGAGAAGTTATCTGCATCAAGATAGCGCAGCATTTGAGGGCTACCATTCGCAAGACGCCGCCCACTGGCAGTGCCAGAAGGACCCCAGTGAGAAATTTCTTACTGGTCCAATATCGGTTTAATATTGGGAGCCAAGAGACCAATCATCGGTCCAATAAAGGCTCCCAATATTGGACCAATATGGGCTGATTCTTGGGATGTAACGGGTTCGCCAAGCATCGGTTGTTAATATTGGTCCAATATTGGCCGAATATTGGCAACCAAGAGAAAATTTTTTTAAATAAATATTTTTAATTAAATAATAATAATAAAAAATTAATGTTTATAATTTTTCTTTAATATATTTATTTGTTTAATTATTTATTTTTAATAATTTATGTAAATAATAAATAATTTATTATTTATAAATTGTAATTATTTAAAAATGCAGCAACTATTAGGAAATAATCGAAATGGCATTCTGCAAAAACATTCTATCATTGAAAAATCAATGATAGGCGAGAGATATCCGCGTCATTAAACGGATTCGCAGATATACTCTGGTCTTGCGACGAATCTCTCGATACTTATATACACTGGAGTCGCCGTGTCAGTTGCGAGAACGGTTACAGCGTCCCTCTTTCGGCAGAGATAAGAATTGTCACGTAAACTGCGGGTATAATAAGGCCGTCGGTAAAGCGATTTAGCAGTTTACGTGACAATTCTTATCTCTGCCGCAAGAGGGACGCTGTAACCGTTCTCGCAACTGACACGGCGACTCCAGTGTATATAAGTATCGAGAGATTCGTCGCAAGACCAGAGTATATCTGCGAATCTGTTTAATGACGCGGATATCTCTTGCCTATCATCTGCGAATCTATTTAATGACGCAGATATCTCTCGCCTATCAATGATTTTTCAATGATAGAATTTTTTTGCAGAATGCTATTTCCTATAATAGCTGCTGCATTTTTAAATAATTATAATTTATAAATAATAAATTATTTATTATTTACATGAATTATTAAAAATAAATAATTAAACAAATAAATATATTAAACAAAAATTATAAACATTAATTTTTTATTATTATTATTTAATTAAAAAAATTATTTAAAAAATTTTTTTCTCTTGGTTGCCAATATTCGGCCAATATTAGACCAATATTAACAACCGATGCTTGGCGAACCCGTTACATCTCAAGCATCAGCCCATTTTGGTCCAATATTGGGAGTCAATCGCGCCCAGCACGGCAACCAATATTGGACCGATATTGGACCGATTAAAGTCTATTGGCAATTTCTCACTGGGACCTTTTCGGAAGGAGACAAAAAAATAAGAACAGAAGAAAAAAGTAGAAAAAAATAGAAAGAAGAGATAAATGAATCAGGGTAAATTCCCCTTTTTCTTTAAGAATTTTTAGAAAATATTTCTCGTGTTCTATATGAAATTACATCAGTTTCGGCGAAAAGTAATTGTCAGAAAGACAACGAGTTTCAAAAAATACTTTTCTAATCTTTTCTTTAGTCAAATTTCGCAACTATAGGCAAATTGATTTTTCAATATATATTTATTTATTTATAGTAATTAATTATGTATCACAAAAATTATAATATTTGTAATACATAATTAATCTATGAATAAAATTCTTCTCGTTTTGAATTTTGCGCCATTGTAGTTCTTCTAATTGCCGCCTAGACGGCATGAAAATTCGCTCGCAAACGAAGTGACGCAAACTCTTAAGTCACGGTATTCTTTGTTTCGATAAAAAATATCGTAATAAAATACAACAAGAAATAAACTGTAAAAAATAAAAGAAGAAACAATATTTTTTTTTATCCAGAAGTTGAATATAACCCACACAGCGCCGAAACTTTCCTAAAAATTTATTAAAGATTTACTTACAAACTTCGAAGTATTTACTTGAAAAGTTTAGTGAAAATTTTGTAAAGATTTAAATGTCCCACTTCAATAAATGTTTAGCGTGAAACTTTCCTGAAAATTTAATATAAATTTTCAGGAAAGTTTTAAGTTACATTTTCGCTTATAAGAGAGAAGTGGAAAATTTAATTTAAATGTTCAGGAAAGTTTTCAGTTAAATTTTTAGGAAAATTTGACTATAAACATTTATTTAAGTGGGACATTTGAATCTTTACACAATTTCCACTAAACTTTGCAAGTAAATTTTTCGAAGTTTGCAAGTAAATCTTTAATAAATTTTCAGGAAAGTTTTGGTGCTGTGTGGGGATTAAGTTAATAATGAATAATAATAAATACAACAAGAAATAAATTGTGAATAATAATAAATAAATAAATAATAAATAAAATAATATATTTTGTATTCAGAAGTTCAATATAGAGATTAAGTTAATAATAAATAATAATAAATACAACATGAAATAAATAAATAAAGATAATAAATAAATTTAAAGTAATAATTGTAAACAATAACAAATAATAATAAAATAATAAAAAAAGTAGTAGTAATAATTTTTTTTTACTTCTTTGACTCAAAACTTCAGCTATAGAGATTAAGTTTTCTCGCATACACGGAGAAAATTTCTTTCGTAATGATTACAATAGTCTATATTACAGCTCGGATATGTTACCACTTTTTGTAATGATTACGAAAACTATGTAATTTATTAAGAATTTAGTAGGAGCGATTACTATAGTTACTTTAATGAATCCAAACACTGTATTAATCGTGTTGAAATTTATTTTTTGGAATCATTAATAGTTTAGATGTACAGGTTCAGAAAGGGTACTGTAGGAATTCACGCAGAGACTTGTTATAGTTACAATAGTCTACGTTAAAAGGAAATCTTGGATACTGTTCACATTTGTAGCGATCTAAAGAAATCAGTGATACAGACTGTAGTAGTCTTTACAACAGGACTATTGTAAAATAAGGTGACCGCAGCTGGCTTGTCTTCTTATTTTACTATAGTTCTTCATAAAGACTACTATTGCTATATTTCTGATTACAAATGACTGTTGTAAAGTTAAAAAAGAAAATTTTCAACTAAAATAAAATTTTTTTGTAATTCATGACTTGCGTAAAGTACGTATTAATTATTGAGAACGAAGTGATTTTTTTACATTTAAAGTATATAAGTCTTTCTCGCAAGCGGTGAACTTTCATAGCAGTTAATATATAAGGAAGTTCAAGTCATGTATAAATATGTGTAAATAGCGATCGTTATTATGTTATGCGTTTAGTATTTAAGTTAGATTTATGTACTTAGGGTTTAGTGAAATTGTCTAGTTTAATAACACAGTGCAACATTTTTAAGGTCATCGAATGTGCACTAAGTTTTGACTTCAGTTTCTGAAAGTACTTATCGAAACTAGCAAAAACCTATTTCAGTTTTGCTAGATTAGCTCGGATTTGAATTTTATCGACATTTGAATTTTTTTTGAATTTTCACATTTTTCAGTTTTCTGATACGGGCGGATGGGAACACTGAATATTAAAAGTTTATTAAAAAAATTCGCAATAGTCACAATTTGAAAAGCAATAATCCCTCTTTAATTACAGAGAAAGAAAAAAAAATTTGGTCGAAAATTGTTCCAGTTACGAATTTTTTTTTACTTTTTTACATTTTTCGGTTTTCTGAAACGGGCGAGTGAGAAAGCTGGCTATTAACAGATTATAAAAAAAAATTCGCAGTGGTCATCATTTAAAGAGCAATAATTCCTCTTTAATATCTGACATTGAAAAAAAAATTTGGCCGAAAATTATTCGAGTTATGAATTTTTTTTTGTTATTTTTCAAATTTTTCGATTTTTCTAATACGAGCGCGTGGGAACGCTGTCTATTAAAAGTTTATTACACAAAATTCGCAATTGTCATAATTTGAAAAGCAATAATCCTTCTTTAAATTCTGATAAGAAAAAAAAATCTGGTCAAAAATTGTTCGAGTTATGAATTTTTTTGACTTTTTCACATTTTTCGGTTTTTTTATAAAGCGGGTGGAAACGCTGGCTATTAAAAGTTTATAAAAAAATTCGCAATGGTCACCATGTAAAGAGCAGTAATGCCTCCCTAATTTCTGACATTGAAAAAAAAATTTGGTCGAAAATTGTTCGAGTTATGAATTTTTTTCGTACTTTTTCAAATTTTTCTTATTTTTGACTCAGGCGGGTGAGAACGCTGGTTATTAAATTTTTTTTAATCGTAATGGTCACATTTTTAAGAGCAATACTTTCTCTTTAATTTCTGACAAAGAAAAAAAATTTGTTAAAAAATTGTTCAAGTTATGAATTTTTTTTTACTTTTTTTGAATTTTTGGTTTTCTGATAACAGAAGTGGGAATACTGACTATTAAAAATTTATAAAAAGAATTCGTAATGGGCACAATTTAAAGAGCAATAATCTCTATTAAATTTCTGCCCAAGAAAAAATATTTGATTCGAGAGATTTGGTTTCGAAAAAAGTAATAAAAATCAAAACCCGCGGTTCGACAGGATCGCGGGTATACAAATGTACAGAAATAAATAAATAACACGAATAATTTTCTACTAATTTTTTTCCTTTATCAGAAATTAAAGAAAGACGGATTAATGCTCTTCAAATTGTGATCATTCGAAATTTTTAAAAAAAAATTTAATAGCCAGCGTTCCCACTCGCCCGTATCAAAAAACCGAAAAATGTGAAAAAGTAAAAAAAAACCATAATTGGAACAATTTTTGACCAATTTTTGTTCTTTTACAGAAATTAAAGAGGAAATATTGCTCTGCAAAATGTGACCTTTGCGATTTTAAAAAAGAAAAATTTAATAACCAGTGTTCTCACCAGCCCGGATCAAAAACAAGAAACATTTAAAAATGTACGAAAAATATTCATAACTCGAACAATTTTCGACCAAATTTTTTTTTCAATGTCAGAAATTAGGGAGGAATTACTGCTCTTCAAATGATGACCATTGCAAATTTTTTTATAAACTTTTAATAGACAGCGTTCCCACCCGCTCGTATTAGAAAAACCGAAAAATTTGAAAAATTACAAAAAAAAATTTATAACTCGAACAATTTTCGACCAAATTTTTTTTTCAATGTCAGAAATTAAAGAGGAATTATTGCTCTTTAAATGGTGACCACTGCGATTTTTTTTATAATCTTTTAATAGACAACTTTCTCACCTGCCCGTTTCAGAAAACCGAAAAATGTAAAAAAGTCAAAAAAAAATTCGTAACTGGAACAATTTTCGACAAAATTTTTTTTTCTGTCTCTGTAATTAAAGAGGGATTATTGCTTTTCAAATTGTGACCATTGCAAATTTTTTTAATAAACTTTTAATAGCCAGTGTTCCCATCCGCGCCCGTATCAGAAAACTGAAAAATGTGAAAATTCAAAAAAAAATCTGTCCGCGCAAGCGCGGACACATTCTCATCCGCGCTTCGCGCGGGGGCTCGCTTCGCTCGCAAGTTTCAGCGCGCCTCGGGGCGCGCGATTATTGATCGTCGCGCTTCGCGCTCCGGCGATTATTTCGCACGTCGCGCTTCGCGCTCCGTGTGTTGTTGCGCGCTTCGCGCGCAAATGGCTCGCTTCGCTCGCCGGGGTCTGCAATTGTTGTGCATTATTTATGTTCTTATTTCCTATTATATGTTTCATAAAACAGTTTTTTTTTCTTAAAGTTACTACGACTTTAAGGATTACATTCTCATCACATGTTTTAGTTTGCTGATGATTGCGATATTAAGTGAATTTAAATGTATATTTTTGGTCTTGATGATTAAAATTGTAAAGTTATTTTTAATTATACTAACTCTCTTAGTAAAAACATGATTTGCAGAAGCAGCTAAAATATTTTTAAAGAATTAGTATCAAATTTTTTGTGTAGTGTAGACCGGAGCGTAATGACTAACTTTTCACTCTTTGTTTATTTACTCAGACATTTTTGTTTTAATTAAGTGTTTATCTCCTAAAAAAGTTACTCTGGTATATTACTTTCTCATATGTGATGAGAATGTAAAAAACCATTTCCAACAAGATAGGACCAAAAATTGAAATGTAAAAAGGGGTCACACCAGCACCAGTTAATGTGAGCATTTTTTGAGTACAATGGGGTGAGAATATGTGGAAATTAATGTAATAATTTTTTTCTCTTTGAGAAATTTTGATTTTTAGCGTTATTTTCGGATTTTTGAGTATTTTTTTGTTATTTAAGAGCCTATAACTCCGAAATTTGACTTTCTATGAAAAAATGTTGTAGAGGAAAGTTGTTTGTATTTTTCTAATCTAAAGTAATATAAAGTTAAAAACATTGAAATTTGAAAAAATTGAATTTTTAAATTTTTGAACGTACTGTAGTTTGTGTAATTTTCGACGAAAATGGCTGGCTAACGAACTCGATCTGTATTTTAACACTAACTTTGTGCATGCAAAGTTGCAAGTTGATACAATAAGTTTTTCAAAAGTTATCGTGGCGACACCATTGTGTCTACAGACAGACACGAAGACAGACATACGGACAGACACTTTTTTTAGACCATGTTTTTCGGACTCAGGGGACCCCAAAACGTCGAGATTTCATGAAATTAGCGAAAGTCAATTTTCGACCAAAACTAATACTTTCTCATATGATGAGAATGTAAAAAATTCAAATGTCTGATATTGAATTTTAAATTAATGCGCGAATTACAAAGGAAAAATAAGCGGAAGTAAACTAGCGACAATGTTTAGTGTGAATGACGTCAGAGTGGAGGAGAGGAGAGTTAGCGATCGAGAGTGTGCGTAGAGCGTCTTGCGAATTGTTCGGAAAATCGAGCGTAAATCTCTTTGAGTTCGTCTAGATTGTCTAAAAGTTTGTCTAAATCCGACTTATTGTGCGTGAACATTTTCTTGTCCGTTTAATACTCATTTTATATATTTTTATCTTAATTAAACATTAATATTCTTTTAAAACGAGACTTTATTTCATTCGATTCTAAAGTTCCTGACATCGTCCACGTTTTTAATCAATAATATGAAATTCATTCATAAGTATTCAAAACTATTTAAACAATTCCTTTATCATTTCGATAAAATTAAAATCCGAGCTAATCTAGCAAAACTGAAATAGGTTTTTGCTAGTTTCGATAAGTACTTTCAGAAACTTAAGTCAAAACTTGGTGCACATTTTATGTGTTGCACTGTGTAATATAATTAATCTTGAAGTGGGTAGTCTTGGAAGAGTGAAATTAATGTGCAATACATGATTAGAAGTCATGAATTACAAAAAAAATTTATTTTAGTTAAAAATTTTCTTTTTTAACTTTACAACAGTCATTTGTAATCAGAAATATAGCAATAGTAGTCTTTACGAAGAACTATAGTAAAATAAGAAGGCAAGGCAGCCGCGGTCACCTGATTTTACAATAGTCCTGTTGATGTTGTAAAGACTACTACAGACTGTATCACTGATTCTCTTAGATTGCTGCATATGTGGATAGAACCCAAGATTTCCTTTTAACGTAGACTATTGTAATCAGTCGCATAGACTTTGTGCTAACTCATATTTAGTTCGTATTTATTTCAAATAAATTTTTAATGAGTACGTTCGACTTACAGAATTGTTACAACGAAGCTACTTTAGGCATTACGGAAAGTGGTCACATATCCGAGCAGTACTGTTCGACTATTGTAATCATTAACAGAAAATTTTTCTCCGTGAATTATTATTATTGAGATTGTATTATTTGCAATGGTGACAATAGAAATGTTTACGTGAAATTATCTCGGGGATTATAATAAATGGGGGAGAGGATGGGGATTATAAATTCGCAGTTTTGCGAAGACTCGATTGTATGCGTTTGGAAAAAAAACACTTGGACTCTTATTCAAGGCGGTTCATGTAACTAACTGATATTAAAACTGAGGATTATGCTCTCTGTTCGGTTTACTCGTTGTGCAGATGCTCACCGACTGTTCTATAATTTTATAGTGCTTACTTTTATCCAGCCCTTAATTAATGGCCCATAAATTATGGGCGACGAGTCGTTAATGGCGAATACAGACTCAGATAATTTCTCCTTCTCTCTGTCTCTCTCTCTTTCTTCTTTCTACATATCTTCTTTTTTTCTTTTTCTCTCCTTTTTTCTTGAATCAATAAAATAATAAAAACCGCTGCCAAGTTGTACATTTTTATAATTTTGGTGTTCATTTCATGAAAACTTTGCTTCCTCATAGAAATAATAATAATTGAAATATAAATATTACTTTTTATAAAAGGGTTAAAAATCATTAAATCTTGGTCTAAAAAATGTGTTTTTATATATTCTATAAGATGGTAGTAATAGTTAAATAATTACACATAAGTTAATAAACAAGAATGTTGAAAAAATGATATTTTCCACAATTTTTGATTTTTCAAATACCAATAATTTTATAATTTGATAATTTCTGACCGAATCAGGTTCAAAAATAAGTCAATCGAAGCATTTTTTAATGCTCTACAAGTTAGTAATGCTACTTTTAAAGTTACTTTTATACATTTTTCAACAAAATTTTCAAAAAAGTATTATTTTCGAAAAATTTATATTTTTAAAATTTTAATATCTCTGGCTAATATGGACGAAAAATGTTCAGCGAGAGCTCAAAAGATGCGTCTAAAAAGACTCTATAAACTAAGGAAACAAAATGACAAACAAAATGAAAAATGCAAAAAAAATGTAGTTAAACTTTATGAATCGGGCTGAAAATACTCTCATTTTATGTCCCCCTGGGAGACCTACAATTTAAAAGAAATTGAAGCCTTTAGTTCTTTCTCGTTCTGAGATATTGAGGCAAATGTAATGTTAGTACACACACATCGGGACATTTTTTTAAAATCCGTTTTTTGGACTTGTGAGGTCAAATTACATAGAAATCTTTATTTATTTATAACATTTATACGGGCAGTGCCCATTCGTACATAAAGAACTAAAAGATTAGGTACAATGAAAATAAATTTATAAATAATATGTCAAAAAATCAAAATCGAAAAGGGAAACAATGGAAAAAAGGAGAAAAAATAGACAGAAATAAAGAGAAAAGTAAAAAGAATAAAAGAGAGTGGGGGATAAATTATTAGCTATATATTTGCGTATTAGTATATAAATATGCAAGTGTGTACATTGTGCGGAGTGTGTGTTCGCATTTACCATCACAGGCAATCTTTCGAAAGCATCTTAGAAGCTCTGTACGCATTTATGTATTCCCTGTGTTGTTACATGCTCGACATAAGTGATTATATTTGCGCGACAAGTGCTTAGTGGTCGTAAAAAGGCAACAGTGAACTGCTATCGTCAAAACGATACACATTACACTGTCACTGGTAAATACACACCATTTGCCATATATACACTAGTATCATTTTACCATTATACATATACGCATACACTGAATCCTGACATTTTATCTCATTAATTCACATTTCATTCGTTGAAATCGCATTTCTATATCGAGTCTTTACTATGCACTCTAGTCTACAGTGTGTTTTTTTATATAATATATATAATTATTCACTTTAACATTACTTCAATTTTCTTATTCATCAATTACTGTGGGTTTCTAGAGTTAATATTGTTTACTAACAATTTACCTATTTAATATATTAAATTATTAAATAAGATGAAAAATATAATTCATTATTTTAAAAAAATTAAAAAATAGACCCGAATTAAATAAATAGTAAACAAATAATACATACGAATAAGGAAGTATGAAAATATGCTCTGTAACTTGAACGTGGAATATTGTAATTGCAATAATAGTATATTATAATATACATTATATTTAATATATATTACAGAAGAATATTAAAATATAAGGAATAATTTAAAAATTAATTTTTAAATGAAAGATTAGCGCAATAAATTTAAGCTTAATGAATAAAATTCCTAAATTTTTATATAACATTTAGAATCTAACTTTTCATTTGAATAAATAGATTTTAGAAAATTATTTGCCAAATTAATTTATTAAAAAAATTTGCCATTATGAATAACAATAATGCCAAATGCAAATAAGTACCGAATAATTACATTACACCATTAAAACAAATACGAAACTTTTATACATAAGAACTTAAGAACATTGTTTAAATATTTACTAGAAGAATCTTCTTCTTCTTTGATTATGGCTTCTACTAGTCAGGCCAATTCAAGTATTATTTGTATTTTGTATAGTGTATTTTTGTATCGTTTTCCTTCATTTTCTCTTTTTTTATTCCCTGAGATGTGGACAAGCAGGAGCGGATAATGTATCTGGGCTCCCGGTGATTCTTAGAGTTGTCCTTGGAGATGATTGGGAAAAAAAATTTATAAAAAATTTCTGTAGACATAAAATTATAAGTAACTTGCTGTTTGTTGTTCCACTGTTGTAATATACTACATATAAGAATTTGTTTGTTTATCTGATTGTCTATGTGACAGTTGTATTGATTTGAGTAGTATTTTCAATGTATTTACAAATTGGTTTGATGGGAAAAGAACTAGGATAAGACCAGTAGAGATCCCTATTTTTTTAGTTATTTTATTTATTTTGAATTTATCTTGTTTAGCTTAGTTGTGTGTATTTTATTATATAATATTATCTTATTCTTCTATTAAATCTTCTACTTTCTTTTTAATATATTTAGTGTAAATTAAATTTTTCTTATTCCATTTACTTTTTTTACGTTTACTTCCTTCTTATCTGCATTTACCTATTCTCCCTTATATAAAACTATTAATTTTTAAGTAACTTAACTATGATTCCTCTTCTCTTCCTTAAATTATATTAATAACGCATTTAATTAATTGATTAAATACTATCATTGAAAATATTTGGTTTCATTGTATGTTTGAAATACATACCAAATCAAATAATGTCAAGTCACTTTTTAGTAACTTGGTTTCTCAAATAAGTTATATTGATTTTCAAAGTCAATAACGTTTTTTAGCTATATTTGCTATTAAAAAAAACAAATTGCTTCAAAAAACCTGTTTCACCAGTAGTGGCCACACAAGCACCACTTGTGGCCACCATTGTCCTAGTTGTGGCCACTGCTTAAAAAAGTGTTATCAGGATATTGAGGAATTATATTTTTTTAATAAATAATTAGAATTAGTAAATCTATCGTGTACAGTAATTAAGTAAATTTATAAAAGAAATGAATTAATTAATTAAATTTTATAAATCTTTAATTTATTTAAAATCACAGTTTACTTTTTTAACGTGCACTGGATTTTTTTTAAATCTTCCTTCTTCCTTTTATTAACATTTTTACATTTAAGAAAAAAAAAGTTTTGTTATTTTACCCACTCTTTTAATATAATAATTATAGCATAATTTAAATTAAAAAACTAATTAATTAACTATTACAGAGGATAAATAATTCGAAAATACAACAGCAAGAAATGTATTACTTAAACGTGAAATTATTATTTTTATTCAATTATTAACTCAATGAAAGTAAAATAAATACTGTCATACTTCAAATTATTTTTCGAAATAAATTCATTTATTAAGATAATTATAATATGAAAACTACTATAATCAAACTAAAATCATGATAATTTAGCCGATAAAATATATAGTGTGACTAAAAACGGTGTTTTTATATTTTTGCTGTACCGTTTTTGGACACGGGCTTTTTTACAAATATTTGAGGTTATTATTTAAAAAGTATTGTTTTTATATAGATATTCATCCCCTAGAAATAGTATATAAAAAGTAGAATATGAAAATATTGATATTAATGTCGAAAAACAATCATTTACTTATCAGTAATATTTCAACTCATCTACTAAAAATTGTACTTATTCGCCTCTGTCAAAATATTTGTACAGTTATGTGTGTTTTTAAATTAAATCAGCTGAACTTCTGTCAAAAACAAGTGAACACAGTGTTGCCAACTTATTTTAGAATTTTATGAAAGTATCTATAATTCACTAATAACTTTAAAAACTTCAATAATACCAACATAAATCTGAAAGTGGCCACAACCGGTGCAGTGGCCACAAACGGTACATCTACCCTATCAATTTTGATTTTGCCTTGTGTTTTCCGTCAGAGGAGAGAAAAAAAATGCATCGTAATTTTAACCTAAAATAATTAATAAATATTTGAATACCAAAAAGGTCAACCGCAGGCAGGTTTTCAGCAATCTAAAACTTTAAATAATTATATCTTCGTCGAGCAAGAAATTGCTGGTCTCAGAAACCGATTCCATAGTTGGTTTATAAATTAGGAGGTTCCATTGGGGAAGTTTAACTACTCTAGTTTTAAATTTTCTATGAAAAAAGTCTAAAAACTTGCTCCTTCTTTCAGAAAATAAATTACATTCATTAATATAATGCAATACTGAGCTGATTGCATGCCCACACTTGCATTGGGGGGAAATATTCCACCCCAACCTTGAAAAAAATTCCCCCACACATACATGGCCCGTCCTGAGCCTCGTGATCAAATTGATGGATCTTCTGGGTAAATCAAAGCCGGTAAACCAAGGTCTTTCTGTCTTAATAGTTACGTAGTCAAAGTATTTTTGCCGTATTCTGGCTGCTGGGAAAAAGGTCTAATACAGTTTTCTTCTTGCTCTATAATCATTGGTTAGCATAATTTTGAGATCATCTTTAGAAAGGAAGGCTTTTTTCCCTATTTGGAGATTTAGGGCCAGCTTTGATAGTCTGTCAGCTTCTTCATTACCCGATATCTTTGAGTGAGCTGGGATACAGACTATTTTTATATCTTGATTTTTGTCTATTAATTGAGATAATAATGATATAATTTCATGAACTACGGTTCTAGATTCAAATGAGACCAATCTGTCTTTTAAAATTTGCAGAGTTCTTAGAGAGTCAGTAAGCAAAAGAGGATTTGAAATATTTGATTCTACTTAATTTTTTTGGGGCTGAGTGGATTCCACTCAGTTCCGACATAATCGGGGATGAACAACCTTGCAGTTTATTGCCTAATCTAAATTGCGTCGATGGGACGAAACTACAGCTTGCACTGTTGTTAACCTCAAAATATGAGCCGTCCGAGTAGATTGGGGTGTGATCGTGATATTTATTTAGTATATTTGCATTAAATGAGCCCTGAGGGCAAACCGCTGATCTAATATCAAAGCCTGATTTTTAGGGACCTATAAGATTGGCAGTTATTTCGGCTATTGGGTTTAAGAATTTAATTGGTGGAAATTCCGACAGGTATTTGGGAGTAAGTTTATTGTTAATAATTTTTTCAGCAACAGAGTTTAACTTTTTAAAGAGAGGATTACTTTTCCATCCGAAAATTCTAACTGAATTCCTATTTAACAAAAAATTTCTTCTGTGTTTAAGGGTCTGTTCGCCTGCTTCCGAGAGAAGGATAGGTATTGGGGTAGTACGCATACAGCCGAGGGCTGCTCGCAAGGCAGCATACTGGAGCTGGTCCAGCGAAGTTAGTCTAGTACGCCCAGAACTAGCGAAGAGTATGCAGCCCATTCCAGGAGTGCTCTGGTGAGGCCACGATAAGCCGCCAGCATTGACTCTGGATGAGCTCCATAAGTCACTTTCGCTAAGGTTCTAATAATATGAACTTGTTGGCCTGTACCACCAGATCAGCAACAAGATCGTGCCAATTAATTTTTTGGTCAATAATAACCACTAAATAAGTTATGCTTTTCTCATTTGTAATTTGAGTATCCCCCACCCTGATCGTTTCCTGGAAAAGGTCATCCGAATTTCTAGAAAAGATGCACAACTGGCTCTTGCTTGTAGCTACGCTGAAACCTAAGTCTTTTAGCCAAGGAATTAATATATCTATAGCTTCTTTAATAAATAGCTGAGCAACATTTAAATCATTTTCCGAGGCATAAAGAAGTATGTCGTCTGCAAACTGAAGAATCTCTACTTCATTTGGAATAACGGACTTGATCTCTCTCAGAGCGAGATTGAATAGGAGTGGTGAGAGTACTCCACCCTGGGGGACCCCCACTTCATAAGATCGCGGTGCTGACGTAACTCCCCCGAAGAAAAGTGACCTATTCGTAATCATAAAGGAGACGAAATTATAAATTCTACCCGGAACTTTCAAATCATTTAATTGAGTGAGCACAGCTGAAGGCAAAAGGGCATTAAATGCCCCCTTTATGTCCAAAGCTACCGCCACTGTTTTTTTTCCTAAAGAGAAATTGTTCAAAATATCCGCAGATAGGTAAGACACGCAATCTATGGCAGAACGTTCCTTTCGGAAACCAAATTGATGATCCGGGATGAAACCTTGATGTTCAACAAAGTGTTCCAACCTAGTGTGCACCAATCTCTCCATCAGCTTACCAAGAGCTGACGTAAGAGAGATCGGCCAAAAGCCCTTCTCGTTAGGTTTGGGAATGAACTTTACCAAGGTTGATCTCCATGAGTTTGGGAATTCGGAATTTCTGAAGCAAACATTATAGAATTCCCTTATTTTCTCAAGACATGAGAGGGGAAGTTTCTTTATTGTAGCATAAGATATCCTGTCCAAACCAGGAGCCGAATCTTTTTTACACCTTGCAAGAGCAGAGTAAATTTCAGTTTTTGTAAAAGGCGAGTTGTAAATATTGGTTTCATCTACTTGATCGATTTAATGCCCTTTAAAGAATTCAATGTTAATTAAAAGGCATTAACTCCACAACAAATGATTCCCTTAAACGGCATTAAAGTGAATTCAGACTCTGGTCACGTGGTTACAGAGAATTGAATTGGATAGAAATTATCAATTTAACAATAGAAAAGGAATTCATTCAGATTGCGGACAAAAACGGAATTGGTTTGGAATTTAAGGGCATAAAAGTACCAATCCACTTTAATTCACCCCTTATTACTGGGTGGATAAAAGGCAAAATTAGAAATTGGTTATATTGGATTAAAGAAAAAATTGGAAATTGGTTCTATTGGATAAAAACAAAGCTCAAAATTGTTTAAATTGGACGAAAGAAAAAATTGGAAATTGATTATAATTGGATAAAAATAAAGCTGAAAATTGTTTAAATTCGATAAAAACAAAGCTGTAAATTGGTTAATTTGGATAAAAAGCAAAATTAGAAATTGGTTATATTGGATAAAAGGCAAAATTAAAAATTGGTTATATTGGATAAAAGGCAAAATTGGAAATTGGTTCTATTGGATAAAAACAAAGCTGGAAATTGTTTAAATTGGATGAAAGGAAAAATTGGAAATTGGTTATATTGGATAAAAACAAAGATGGAAATTAAAATTAAGAAAGATTTCGACTATATCAGCAATTAGTGACATCTATTAGACGTCTATTGAACTCTTTGGTTTAGAGTCAGGTGTTATTCTTAAGATAATTATTCCGATATGGTTGTCGGTATATAATTATATTTTTGAATTTAATTTTTGATCTGAAAAAATAAGCTGCGTGAACGACTGCACTGTGCATCTGTGAGGACTCGAACCCCAGTAAATAGCTGCCTTTCGCGGGACTAACGCCTACCAATGCACCATGCCAACACAGCCTGGACGTTCACGTTTCTTATAATCTCAGATCAAGCCCATACACTAGTCGAAGAGCTGTATAGTAAATGTAGGAAATTATTTGCTGATTAAGAATTTTAATTAAGGAAGATTTCGACTATATCAGCAATTAGTGACATCTATTAGACGTCGATTGAACTCTTTAGTTTAGAGTCAGGTGTTATTCTTAAAATAATTATTCCGATATGGTTGTCGGTATATAATTATATTTTTGAATTTAATTTTTGATCTGAGAAAATAAGCTGCGTGAACGACTGCACTGTGCATCTGTGAGGACTCAAACCCCGCGAAAGGCAGCTATTAACTGGGGTTCGAGTTCTCACAGATGCACAGTGCAGTCGTTCACGCAGCTTATTTTTTCAGATCAAAAATTAAATTCAAAAATATAATTATATACCGACAACCATATCGGAATAATGTTCTTAAGAATAACACCTGACTCTAAACCAAAGAGTTCAATCGACGTCTAATAGATGTCACTAATTGCTGATATAGTCGAAATCTTCCTTAATTAAAATTCTCAATCAGCAAATAATTTCCTACATTAAAGATAAAAATTGGTTAAATTGGATAAAAGGCAAAATTGAAAATTGGTTATATTGGATAAAAAAGCTGGAAATTGGTTAAATTGCATAAAAGGCAAAATTGGAAATTGGTTATATTGGATAAAAGGCAAAATTATTAACAATATTAAAGTCCGTATTCCGTTTGCATATAATATATATTTTGTCTGTTCGCACTTATTTTGTCTGTTCGCCGTTAGAAGGGACATAGCGCCCCCCGCTGCGAGGGCTACTTGGAATTGTGTCCCGAGCAACCTTCACGGCAGGGGTCGCTCGGACCCTTAAACCCTCATTAGAGAAAACTGTTAATGACTTTTCTATTAATAATGAAAATATAAATTTTTAAATAGTAACATTTTTAATTTTTAAATTAACATATTCAAATTCCTTACTTTTTCACGATTTTAAACATATGTTGTTTACTAAAAAAATGTTAAAATTTAAAGATTAATTTAAATGGTATTTGCTTTAAATACTGCAAATATTAGGTCAAATAGCATTAAAGTGATTTAGATAAAACCTATGTGATACAGTAAATATTTATTTAATAATAGGTATATGGTTCTTGGTAGAGTTAACTTCATTCCATGTATCTGGAAAAACTAATTAATTTTTTTAATTTTAACTTTTTTTTGGTAAACAACATATGTATAGAATCGTGAGAAAGTAAGGAATTTAAATATGTTAATGAAAAATAAAAAATGTTACTATTTCAAAAATTTATATTTTATAGAAAAAGTCATTAACAGTTTTTCTTAATGAGGGTTTAAGGGACCGAGCGATCCCCGCTGTGAGGGTTGCTCGGGGCTCAGTTTCGACTTGGTGTGCCGTATGGTGGGGGAAGGCTACTTCCCCTCACGGGACTAACTGGGAAAAAATTTTGGGGAGGCTGCTGACTTTTCATGTCCGAAATTAGTGCCCCTTGCTCAGGGCTCGCAGCTCACCTCAAAAAAGCGAGCATCTACTCCCGAAAGGTGAGCTGCTGCCTCTGAGGAGTTGCTGCTTACCTTTCGGGAGTAGATTCTCGCCTTTTTGAGGTTAACTGCGAGCTTGAGGCTAGCGGCACTCATGTAAAGCCTGCAGCCTCCCCAAAATTCTTTCAGTGTAGTGTAGAGAGTTAACGATCGTGCTTCGTGAGTGGTATATTCATTTTTTGAATATATCACATTACTATTTGATATATTTTTTTTTATTTTGGATAACATTAGATATTTTCTGTTTTTTATATAATTTCTCTACAATTTGTAGAGAGATAATTAAAGTGTTTCGAAAGTGGTATAGTTATACTTTTCTAAATATTATATTATCATTTGATATAGTTTTTTTCATTTTGAATTTAAAGGATAAAGAAATTGACATTTATTTTTTTTCCTGTTTAGAATAAGATTTGATATTTTTTCTGTTTTGAATAACATTTGATTTTTTTTATATAAAAGATAAGAAAATAAATATTGAATAAAATTAAAATTTCGATTGATTGGATATTGGATGGAATTTGAAGTATTTAAAATGGATGAAAGAGAAATATATTGGATGAATTTGGAATTTGACGTATTTAAAATAGATTAAAGAGAATAGATTGGATAAAATTGGAATTTGGCGAATTTGAAATAAATTAAATAGAATATATTGGATTCGTTTTTTGGGGGTTTTAGGGGTCGCTGAATTCGATAACGAATAAGTTTCAAGCGAATCTAAATATTTTTTAAATTTTTGAAGTCGCCATTTTGGGTCTGCCATTTTTACCATTTTTTTAATCTGACATCAGATTCGTAATCAGCGACCTAGAAAACCCCCGAGAAATGAATTTCTGTTGAAACGCATCAATTTTAAAATTATCTGCCATATTGGATCCGCCATTTTAAATTTTTAAAAACTAACCTCAAATTCGAATTCAGCGACCCCAAAAACCTTATATATAATGAAATCATGTTTTTTTGTAAACTTTTTATTCGGGCCGTTGTTGGACCATAAGCGGTCCTTAACTGGACTGCGAAGGGGTTAAAATAAATATTACAATTTTTTTTAATTCACTATTTTTTTAATTGCAGCAGCATCTATTCGACATAGAAAGCAATTTATCGCAAATTAATTAGTTAACTTTTATAAGAATTTCATAAAATTTTTTAAGTTTGAAATATATGTCTGAAATATCTAGACAAAAAATTTATTGAAGCAGAAACAATTAAAAAAATGTTTAGGCAAAATTATAAAAAGACAAAGTTCAATGCATAAAATAGTCTCATCCTGGGGGTTATTTTGTGCACGACTTTGAACGACTACAACTTAAACAAAAAAAAATTTCATTGCCCAACTCATAGGAAATCTTTAGAAGAATGTCCACAACATATATCAATAGTTGATTTTCTTTTTTCATTTAATTCTGAATTTGAATAAATCATTGAGTCCAAAAAACGCTATTTGGTGCACAAAATAGCCTCAGTTGACGGTATGTTATTAAAAATAATTTTAAAAAAGCAAAAACATTAAATAAATTGAAATTTTTTTTAAAAAGTGATTTTTCTCAAAACCAAAGTTATCGATTTTCGATTTTTTCCTTTCATTACAATCACTGATATTAAGGAAATGTTTCTTACTTATGCTAAATAGGTGTTCTTTTGGGTTTAAATGATATTTAAAATTATGTCAGTCGTTGAACAGTTTTATGTACTTGCTAGAAAATTAACGACTAACATAATTTTAAATATCATTTTAACCCTAAAAAACACCACTTTGGCATAAATTGGAAAAATTTTTTTATTTATGAGAGGTTCTAATGAAAGAAAAAAATCGATAACTTCGGTTATGAGACAAGTCACTTTTTACAAGAAATTTTAATTTATTTAATGTTTTCGATTTTTTAACGTTATTTTTATTACATATTTGAAATATTCAAGAAAAAATAAATAATTTCCATACATTAGGAGAGACTGGGGTAAACCCGCTAACTAGCGATTTGACGCTATAAACTCATATTGGTACTGCAAATAGTACTTAACATTAAACTTATATTAACGAACTTTAGTTTAGTTTTATGAATTCAACATAGAATCAGAGCCGATCAAATGTTTTTAGAGGTGACAGAAAAAAACATTCCTTGCTTTTTTAAGTTTTTGATAATTATTTTTGAGCCGTAATTTATTTGGCTAACTTTTTTTATGCTATTGGATGTTCATTTTTGAAGTACATAATTATATAGTTTTGTCTGATTTCAAAAAGATTTAATTAAATTCATTCTGAAATGTGAGGAATACATTCGGGGTAAAGCCGCTCACTTAGTTTTAAATTAAAAATTTAGAATAATATAATCAAATTTATAACTTGTTAAAACCAAAATTATAACTACATTTCACTTTCTCTTAATAAAATACAACATTATTTAAATCTATAGTTGTAATTCATGAAACTAAAAATGATAAATCAAAAACGCTTTTTTTTATAGAAATCATTAGCTTTCAAATGATATAAATTAACTTGGATTAAGAGAATCATTTCCTAGATTTTTACCGATTTGAAAAAAAATGAGCGGGTTTACCCCAGTCTCCCCTATTTAATTAAATTATTTAATGAAAATACTGGATTATTTAATGCAAATAAAGTAGTTAACGAAAACAAATAAAAAAATATTTAAATAAAATAAGTCGGTTCCGTTGACGATGTAGTTTGATTTTCCTATTTCTTTAGTACGGCAGAGTTAAGAGTCTTAGGCTTAATAAGTACGCCTAGGTTTCGATCCCCGTAGATTTTAAATTTTAATTTTATTGTAAGGATTTAACCCTTAAAGCGCACACTTACGAAAAAATCCTTAAACCGCACACTGGGTGTGCGACACCCGGGGACTTTTAAGTGTGTTCTGGAACAGGAATATTAAGCTGGAATAGGATATTATCTTTTGGAAAAATTATCTTATGTAGCTCAGTACATCTATTTTGAAGGAAAATAGGTTTTATAATGATTTATTTAATTTCAATAATTAAAAAAGAGTTTTTTAAATCTACTGAAATTACCTTAAACCAAAAACTGGGTGTCAGACAAGCAGAAATTTTTCGCCGTTAACTTCATAAAGTTATCAAATACACAAAGACACTTGACAGACTAATGTCACTCACGAAACATAAAGTTAAGTACAAAATGTACTGTCCAATATCAACACATGTTCAATTTTTGCGAATTTAAATGAGATATTAGAGTAAAAAGCTAGAATATGGGTGTCGCACACCCAGGGTGCGGTTTAAGGGTTAATGTTAATATTTCCAAGCATGTGAGTCCCTAGAAGCATTTAGGATAAATAATTAATTATTTTACCTAATTGATGGTATATTAGTCTCAAATAAAATAATGATTTATTATGAATATTTGATACAAATAAATCTGTAGTTCTTTGAAAAAAATTATTTTCTTGATTCAAATAAATATTTGAATTAAAAGAACATGAATTACTGAATCAAGCAATTTTCATAATAATCGATTTGAAGCAATATTTATTAATTCGAATTATTCCATTCATTTGACCTAAGTAATGCGTATTTGGTAAAAATAACTAAGTAATAGATAATAAATAAATAAAATATTTAATTGAATCAAACTATTTTTTTCAATTTTATTAATAATAATATTGATAATAATAATTTAATATTAATAATACTATAAAGAAAAGGGCCCCACGATGGTCATGGTTTTAATTTAATTTTCTACAATTTGAACTGTATAAAATATTTTTTGAATTGTATGTTGAATAAAAGTAGGGGAGGATGGGGCAAGAATAGTTAGGTAAGACCTTTTCGGATCATGTTATAAAAAATCAGTAAATTTTCGTTTTCTTTATTTTTTTGGATTTAGACTATTTAATATTGATATCTGAAAGTAATAAAAATATGTTCTGAACATTTTCTAAATTCCAATTATTGAATAAAAATTCGTCTGAATAGAACCTGAGAGTTAACCAATTTTCTTCAGACGACCACCAATTTCTTGGTCAATAAGCTTCATTTTTCCGTATTTAATTACGCACCATTGTGTATATCAACCTAAAAAGAACAATTAAACATTTTTTTATAATTTGCAGTCGTATTAGCAGGATTGTTCTGTGCCAAACTAGCTCTAACTATTCTTGACCCATGGGGGAGCAAGGAACCCATATTTCCATTTTTCCTAAATTTTGTGGAACAACGTGAGTTTAATTGAAAATAAATACGATATTCGTGTTCGGCAAGAATATAATAAAGTGTGATTACGATTACGTTGACATTTTAGAAAAACAGGTATTTTATAAAAATAAACTCCTAACTTCGCAAATGGTGTCAGATTGACTTCCAATTTTTACTATCATCTGTTAGGGGTCGTCCATAATCAACGTAGCCCCATTTTTTGGGAATTTTGACCCTCCCCCCATGTAGTACGCTATTACATGTATTAGCGCCATTTTTTCCTTTTGTCGTAGTCAATTGCTTGACCCCCCTCCCCCTCAAGAGGTTACATGGTTTATAAATGGCTCCTTAGTGTTAAGACACAAAAATATCATGAATGTTTCAATAATTAACATATTTCTTAGAATTGTTAAAATTTCGACATCCATTCTTACATTTGTGGAACGCTATCAGATTTAATTTTCTAAATATTATTAAAAAAAAGAATGAAATTAGTGTGAAAAATACTTAATTAAAATATTATTGTTTCTGTTTGACGATAACTGTTACTATTTAGAAATATGATACAAACTTTTTTGAAAAAAAGGTTTATGAGAAATAGTATTCAATATTATGATTTGTTTATTTTATAAAGTAGACAGAAAATTTTCCAATGATAATTGTTAAGTAATTATATAAGACTATGTAAAAATTATGAATAATTTGTTAATTTTTTGTTAAATGATATTGAATGCATTGGGCACAATTAATTAAAATTATTGCATAATTTATTTATTTTCTTACATTCTTTTTAAGATAATCAGGGTTCTTATGTTATGGCAGTTGCGGCCAGCAAGTATTCACGCGCTTTTGTTTTAGCTAGTTGGAAATTGGTTCTATTATATAAAAACAAAGCTGGAAATTGTTTAAATTGGATGAAAGGAAAAATTGGAAATTGGTTATATTGGATAAAAACAAAGATGGAAATTGGTTAAATTGGATAAAAGGCAAAATTAAAAATTGGTTATATTGGATTAAAAGCTGGAAATTGGTTAAATTGCATAAAAGACAAAATTGGAAATTGGTTATATTAGATAAAAGGCAAAATTAGAAATTGGTTAACTTGATTCTATTGGATAAAAACAAATCGGAAAAATTCTTGGAAAATTGGAAATTGGTTATATTGGATAAAAACAAAGCTGGAAATTAGATAAATTGGATAAAAGGCAAAATTAGAAATTGGTTATATTGGATAAAAGGCAAAATTAAAAATTGGTTATATTGGATAAAAGGCAAAATTGGAAATTGGTTTTATTGGATAAAAACAAAGCTGGAAATTGGTTAAATTGGATAAAAGGAAAAATTGGAAATTGGTTATATTGGATAAAAACAAAACTGGAAATTAGTTAAATTGGATAAAAAGGCAAAATTGGTAATTGTTTATATTAGATAAAAACAAAGATGGAAATTGTTTAAATTGGTTAAATTGGATAAAAGGAAAAATTGTAAATTATTTATATTGGATAAAAGCAAAGCTAGAAGTTGGTTAAATTGAAGAAAAGGAAAAATTGTAAATTGGTTAAATATTGGATAAAAGACAAAATTGGAAATTAGTTAAATTGGATGAAAGACAAATTTTGACATTGATTATATTTGATAGAATAAAAAATTTAAATGTTTTGAATACGGAGAGAATTGTAAATTTGTTATTATTTTCTATAAGAGGAAAAATTTGGTAACATTGGATAAAAGGAAATTATAAAATTTATATTTAAATGTATAAAACTTGATGTTAAAATTCTAATGTAATATTACTATTTTTAAAACTATAATTCTTAGATATAAGTAAATTTTAGAAAATAAAATAACAATTTCTAACATTTAATTTAATTTTCTAAATATTATTTAAAAAAAGAATAAAATTAGTGTGAAAAATACTTATTTAAAATATTATTGTTTCCGTTTGACGATAACTGTTACTATTTTTTTTTTTTTTTTTTTGCTTAGGGACTTTTGGGAAATCTGCCTACAGATACCTTGGATTCCGCACTCCAAGGTTATGTGGGGTTGGTACAATGAAACAAAAGGAAATATTAAAAAAAAAGATAAATACATAAATGTTATAATAAATTTAATAAACTGGCGACCTACTACCAGCCCGACCCACTAAAACCCGTAACCCTTCTTCTGGAGCCCTTTACCCTCCCTCGGAACTGTCGTAAGACTTTAGCCTTCGAGGGTGGCGCTCTAACTCTGTCGCTAATGCGACCTTCTTCTTCTCACTGCGGTTTTCCTGCGTCCGTAGTTAAAAAGATGATTAAAACTATTTCATAGTCTAAGCGGAATTTACACCACGACAATAATAAAAAAAACAAAAATTTTTAAGAAGTTTAAAAAGTCAGAAGATAAAATTACAAACGGATATATAAAAAAAAGAAAAAATAAACGCGTATAAAATATTGAAAACATAAAACTGTACAAAGATGAATAAAAAACACAAACAATTAAAAAATGTATAAGGACAAATAAATCACAAAATAAATTAATAAAAAACAAACGTACAAAATTAAAAGCTGTTTAAATTACGCTTTTTGGCGGCCGTCAAGATCCTTCCTCGACATAACCGAGATTATGAAGTTCTCGACTTGCCGCCAATTGTCTTCTGACTGGGTCATCAGCGATACCATGTTCTCCGGTGTAAATTGACTGTTTACACCTTCAAACATGGCGCCTTGCCTGTTTTCAATCTTTTGCCTGCTTTTTGCAGTTCACTAAGTGTGAAGAGTTCTTTCTCTTCGACTTTGCAAAAACTCCAGTCCCTTCTAAGGTATGGTTCCGCAGGAGGAAACAAAGAATTTATTATCTTTCTGACCCAATCGGAATTGTCCAGGCCGGGGGTCTTTTGCCTCGTCGCTAATTTCTTAGTAACGATTTTAAAAGCCAGACCCCATGGGTCCTTATCGACTTCCTCGATTAGCTCCTTCCAGCTACGGCGTCGCGACTTGCGGATCTCTTTCTTGAGGTCCTTTTTCGCCTTCTTAAAAGCCTCTTTCAGCGAGGGATCTCCCTTAGATCGGGTATATGTCCTTCTTGCTTTGAGGCATTCCTTTCTCAAGGAGGCTAGCTCTTTTGACCACCAGTGCAAGGATTTTCTTACGGGAATGGCGCCTTTGCGTGGCATTGACGCATTGCAAGCGGTGACTATCATGTTCCTCACCGCTCGCACCTCCCTATCCAGACTGCTCGGCCTCTTCACCCAGCCCAAGTCCTCAATTAAAAAGGCTTCTCTTAGGGACCGGCCGAACTTTTCCTTGTCGAGTCTCTTCATATTCCACGAGGAGGTTTTGCGACTAGGAACATCCTGTCTTTTTCCTCCTCGTGTGTCTCCTATCGAGACTAAGAACTCAATGTACTGGTGGTCACTTGCGGTATATTCCTCAGAGACCCGCCAGTCGGTTATGCGGCTAAATAGTTTAGACGATGCGATTGTTAGAACTATAATTGATCCGATCGCACCTCGTCTAAAAGTCAATGTATTACCTCGGTTTACAGCTAATAAGTCGTTTCTGGAGATCATTTCTCCAATACGAATTCCTCTCTTGTCGAGTCTCGTCTCGTCTCACCCCACTCTGGCGACTTTGCGTCAAAATCGCCAGTGATGATGACATCCAGCCTGGATTCTGTGAGGCTCGCTTCTAGGTCTTCGATATTGGTTTCGAAGTTTGTCAGTGGGTCGTTGGGTGAAAAGTAGCAGCTATACATACGTATATTAGCCACCTCTATCCACACGAACCCACTGCTCGTGTCCAGAAACTTGTCAACCCGCAATTCTGGGTTGCACAGCTTTATGGCGGCTCTCTTCGCCTTATCCTGATACCAAGGGGCGAGGTCGCTTCCTTGATACTGCTCACTGCAGAACAGGATATCGAACTCATTTTTCCTTGCTGTTTGCATTAGGAGCAACTGTGCATCCTTACTTGTATGCAGGTTGACCTGCAAAAATTTTAAGGATTTGCCTTTTTAATCTTTTGCAGTTCTTCCCTGTAAACCGGGCAGGCTCTCTTTCCGGACTCATGATCCGTTTCCGGCTTCCCCAGGTCCAGGCAACTAAGGCACTTCGGCTTAACGTTACAGCTCTTCGCGAGGTGTCCCTCTCCGCCGCATCTCCGACAGTTTTTACTTCTGTCGGGGCCTTTGCAGGATAGGGTTCTGTGTCCGTAACCTAGGCACTTTTGGCACCTAGCTACTTCAACATGCTCGCGAATTGGAGCATTTATCCAGCCGATTTTGATTCGGCCAAGTTTAAGCAGAATGTCACTTTCTGTTTCTGCCAAGCGGATTAGAGCAACCTTAGTTCCTCTGTAGCGCGGCAAAAGTCGACACTCCATCGTCAGGTCGAGTTTACCCAGCTTTTCTCTCAGTGCTGAAGTCACCTCATCCTCTGTGGTGGCTTCATCCAAATCCTTAATCTCTAGAGACCTTCTATTCACTAGAGGTGTGACTTCATCCTTGCCATGCAGGGCCGAAGTCAGTGCCTCTGCAAATTTTAAGGTCTCTCCACCCTTTTTCGCTATCAAGAGAACCTCCTGTTTAAAAGTTCTCCTGATTTTCCGGATCACGGTCCCCGTATCTTGTGGGTTTACCTTTGCTTTTATCAGCGGCAAGATACCCTCATACAGACTTAGGTCTCTTGCCGTGATTTTAACGGCTTCCGTGCTCCTTAGCTTCAAAGGGGGCTTCGGAAACTCTTTTTTCTCACGTGAGAGCTTCTCTTTTGGAGCCCGTTTCTTTTTGTTTTTAACAATTTTGAAGCCGTCCCCATTGTCCGCTTCGTCCTTCAAGACGGTCTCAGAATACGACTTGCCAGGACTATTTGAGGGCGCCTGTTTCGTTCCAACTAGCGACTCAGAACCAAGCCGTGGAGCATCCTTTCGCTTAATTCTCTTCCCGCCTTGAGTCGTTCGTTGCGGACTCGCATCTGGGCTTGCACCTTCCCTGGGGCGTTTATTAACGCCTTTTGCCTTATTGGGGCATGTCTTTGCGCCGTCCAGAGCTGCAGTAGTGCTCTCTGTCTGCTGTGGAACTTCCACAGTTGGATGTTGCGGCTCTTGGTCTTTAAAAGACTCGGGGATGAAACGTAAATTCTTACAGACTATATCGAACGCACTTTCTAAAACCGTCACGCCATCCTGGATGTCACGACTGACGTTTTTTTGCCGCTTGAATCCTTAGCGCAAGCTTTTAAAAATTCCCGGAATAGCCAGGAACTGATTTGCAACATTTGATTCGTAGCATGTCACCTGGCTATCTATTTGGCTCCCTCCAAAATCCTTGGAGCCATCTGCACCGACTATCGGGGCTTGCGCCCGATCAGAATCCGTGGTGGGATTACCTTCTTTCGAGGTACCCACTAGGAGTATTTCATTTAAAATTTTGTCCATTTCATTAAATTTTTTTTATTTCTTTGTCCCGTGTCGAGGAACAATCGGGCCTTAACAGGGTACTACCATCTGGCCAGGATGGACCCTGAACCGCCTCCGTTAGTTACATAGACGTTATAGCATTGCCGGAGCATTGATGCGACGTCTATGATATCCAAGGGCACGTGAACATGTATGTTTGGACGTGGAGGTCGATGTATCTCTCCAAGATAGCAGGAAGTTTCCGCAAAGGGAGTGCATCCTGGTATCTCTTCACAGAGTTTACATTATTATTATTATTATTATTATTATTATTATTATTATTATTATTATTATTATTATTATTATTATTATTATTATTATTATTATTATTATTATTATTATTATTATTATTATTATTATTATTATTATTATTATTATTATTATTATTATTATTATTATTATTATTATTATTATTATTATTATTATTATTATTATTATTATTATTATTATTATTATTTTTTTTTTTTTTTTTTTTTTTTTGCTTAGGGAATTTTGGGAAATCTGTTTACAGATACCTTGGATTCCGCACTCCAAGGTTATGTGGGGTTAGTAAAATAAAAAAAAAGGGAATTTAAAAAAAGGATAAATAAATAAATGTTATAATAAATTTAATAAACTGGCGACCTACTACCAGCCCGACCCACTAAAACCCGTAACCCTTCTTTTGGAGCCCTTTACCCTCCCTCGGAACTGTCGTAAGACTTTAGCCTTCGAGGGAGGCGCTCCAACTCTATCGCTGCTGCGACTTTGTTCTGTGTCTGCGGTTCTCCTGCGTCAATAGTTAAAAAATTTAAAACTATTTCAATATAAAAGCGGAATTAACAGCACAACAACAATAAAAAACAAAAATTTTAAGAAGTTTAAAAAAGTCAAAAGATAAAATTATAAACGGATATATAAAAAAAATAAAAATAAACGCGTATAAAATATTGAAAACATAAAATTGTACAAAGATGAATAAAAAAAAAAAAAAAAAAAAAAAACAAAACAAAACAAAACAAAACAAATTAAAAAAAATGTATAGGGACAAATAAATCACAAAATAAATTAATAAAAAACAAACAAACAAATTAAAAGCTGTTTAAATTACGCTTTTTGGCGGCCGTCGAGATCCTTCCTCGACATAACCGAGATTATGAAGTTCTCGACTTGCCGCCAATTCTCTTCCGACTGGGTCATCAGCGATACCATATTCTCCGGTGTAACTTGACTGTTTACACCTTCGAACATGGCCCGCCTCTCCAAGTCCCATTTTTTGCATGAGAAGAGGGTGTGCTCCGCGTTGTCCTCAGGGAACTGGCAATATGCACACACCTCGTTCTCGCGTAATTTAAAGCGACACAGGTACGAGTTAAAACACCCGTGACCTGTGAGCGCCTGAGTCAAATAATAGGAAACCTGACCGTGTTTCCTATTTATCCAGGTGGCGAGTGCCGGGATAAGGCGATAGGTCCATCGACCTTTTCCCTCACCATCCCATCTTTCCTGCCATCTTTCTATGAGCCTGTGCCTCGCTTCTTTGCGGATCAGGCCCTTGCTTGGTCTTAATTCCTCATCCCAGGAGCTGCTTTCTTTAGAAAAGAGAAACATTTCTTCCCTTTCCCTCGCCAAGAGATCTGCTGGCGGGACACTTGCAAGGACCTGCACAGCACTCGTAGATACCGTCTTATATGCAGAGATGATACGCGTTGTTATCGATCTCTGCGCCGACAGTATCTTTTCACAGATGGTAACACATCTTTTACTCCTCAGGGATGGGGCCCACGCTGGTGCTGCATAGAGCATTTTAGCGTGGGCGACACTCGCCACCAGTCTTCTTTTTTGTTCACGGGGTCCGCCAACATTTGGCATTAACCGTGAAAGATTAGCCGCACACTCGATCGCCTTATTCGACGCCGTAGCCATGTGGTGGTGGAAGTTTAACCTTCCATCCAACTCCACACCAAGGTATTTAATTTGTTTACTCCACTTGACCTCGAATCCGTCTATCACGATTCGTGGGAGCTCATAACCACGTCTGTCTGTGACTAGCAGTGCCTCGGTCTTTTCCAGGGCCATTTCAAGACCTCTGGTATCCAGCCAGCTTTTTGCTAGTCGCAGACATTCGTTCACCAATGTCCCAAGAGCCTCCTCACTCTCGGCAGTGCACACGAACAACGCGTCGTCCGCAAAGCCGATGATCATCGCACCTTCGGGCAGATCCATTCGCAGAAAATCATCGTAAGATACATTCCATACAAATGGACCCACCCTCGAGCCTTGAGGAGCCCCACGCTGCATCTCTTCCCTGAGAGTGCAGGTGTCTCCCTCATATATAACCCACCTGTCGCTAAGATAATTATCCATTATCCGCAACAAGTAGGGCGGCATGTTTTTCTTTTCCATCGACTCGATGAGATCTTTCCATCTTGCGGAATTAAACGCGTTGCGTATGTCAATTGCTACCAACGCGCAGAAGCTCTTCTTTTTCCCAGGTCCCAATTTGTTTTTTCCTGCTTTGGCTATGTCCACAACTGCCTGGATGGCATCAACTGTGGACTTGCCTTTACGGAAACCAAATTGGTAATCGGATAGACGATTCTCTTCGGTCAAGTGGCCCTGCATTCTCTGGAGAACCATATCCTCTAGAAGTTTACCCATCGTATCTAGCAGGCATATAGGCCTGTACGATGAAACCTTATCTAGAGGTTTTTCACCTTTCCTTAGGAGGACTAACCTCTGTCGCTTCCAGTCGCGGAAGAACTCTCCTCTCTCAAGGCAAAGATTGAAGCATCGAAGCAGAATCTGGGGTGAAGTGTCGATTACCAACTTTAGGATCTCGTTACTTATCCCATCGATTCCAGGCGCCTTGCCTGTTTTTAATCTTTTGCCTGCTTTTTTCAGTTCACTAAGTGTGAAGAGTTCTTCCTCTTCGACTTTGCAAAAACTCCAGTCCCTTCTAAGGTATGGTTCTGCAGGAGGAAACAAGGAACTTATTATCTTTCTGACCCAATCGGGATTGTCCAGGCCGGGGGTCTTTTGCCTCGTCACTAATTTCTTAGTTACGATTTTAAAAGCCAGACCCCATGGGTCCTTATCGACCTCCTCGATTAGGTCCTTCCAGCTACGGCGTCGCGACTTGCGGATCTCTTTCTTGAGGTCCTTTTTCGCCTCCTTGAAAGCCTCTTTCAGCAAGGGATCTCCCTTAGAACGGGTATATGTCCTTCTTGCTTTGAGGCATTCCTTTCTCAAGGAGGACATTATTATTATTATTATTATTATTGTTGTATTGTTATTATTATTGTTATTATTATTATTATTATTATTATTATTATTATTATTATTATTATTATTATTATTATTATTATTATTATTATTATTATTATTATTATTATTATTATTATTATTATTATTATTATTATTATTATTATTATTATTATTATTATTATTATTATTATTATTATTATTATTTCCGTGCCCAGTTGGAACTTTTGTTCTACCTGGGGCGCATTAGAGCTGTTCTTTTGCGCGGGGTTGCTGGTCCTCTATCGGACGCGTGCCAGGTGGCGGATAGGTTAGCTTCCTAGAAATAGGTGGTATCGAGGAAATCAAATACTCGACGGGGACCAAAACCAGCAAACAAGAAACATCCATCATGAGCGATTGTAAAAACGAGGAAGAGTACCTGCGGGGTATGCTACGGCTAAATCCCTCACTGGTTCCGATCGTCAAGCGCTTTCGAGCGTGAGGGCGGTGGCCAGTGGCCCAAGGATGCAGGAGGGCAACAACGCGTTGGTAGTGCCACAGATCATCGTGGACAGGTCGGAGAGACGAGGGAGTACGAGCAGCGTGACGAGTCAAGCCAGCTGCATTTCTGTCTTCAGTAATGCCTCGGCAAAGGACATTGCAAGCTGCAACCAAGATCGAGATGAATGCATTAAGCTGCGGGAGGAAGAGGCAACATGCATTCTAGCAATGGAGAAAGAGGTTAACAAGATGATGAAGTCGTGCGAGGTCCAGAAGAATGTCAATATGACAATCAAGGACGGACTCAAAAGCATGAAATCGCTCATACAGGAGATCAAGGAGAAGCACGTAGCAGCTACGAAAAAGGATGAGAGTCTCTACCAGGGATTGACTTGGTCGGAAGAGGCCAGACAGGATCGTAGAGTTAGACGAGATCGCTGTAACGCGATCGTGTTGAGAAACGTCGTCTTGGATGCTCAGAAGCGAAAGAGAAGTGATCCTGAGCTTGCGAAGGATCCAAAAAGGAAAAGGGAGGAGGGACCTCCTAAAAGATCCAAAGGCAAGGAGATGAAAACAGCACCAAAGACAACTTTAGATAAGAAGGGAAAAGCCACAATGGTCGTCAAAGTGGCTGAAGGAACTACCTTTGCCGAGGTGCTGGCGAAGGTTCGAAAAGAGGCTGACTTGGAGGCCAGCCAGACAAGGGTTGTGGGAGCTGTACCCACTAAAAAGGGAGACCTCCTTATTAAAATTGGGGGGTCTTCGAACAGGAAGTTGTTCACCGAGGAGGTGACAAAGGTGATCGGCGATCTAGGTAAGGTGCAGATGGCGGATCGGCAGACTGTGCTGGAGATCCGCGACATGGACACCCTTACCGAACAGGAGGATGTCAAAGAAGCCCTGGACAAACTATCTACGGTGCCAGCAGGAAGCAGGAAGGTGACGGTCCTCGGACCAAATAAGCGAGGTATTAAGCTCGCTGTCGTGGTCACCTCCCAAGAGGACGCTAACAAGCTGGAGAAGATAGGGCACATTAAAAGCGGTTTTGTGTCCTGCAGAATAAGTAGAAGAGTTATGGTCACAAGGTGCCACAGGTGCCTTGGCTATGGCCATGTAGGTCGAGACTGCCAAGCAGTAGATAGGTCAGCTGCGTGCTTCAAATGCGGAGAAGCCGGCCATAAGGTAGCAGATTGTAAGAAGAGCCCATGCTGCTTCTTATGCAAGGCGAAGTTCGGCGAAAAGGAGAACATCCAACACGTCGCTGGATCAGGTCGGTGCAAGGTCTTCAGGACTGCCTCAGAGGAAGCTAAGAAGACCCTGTCAAGAACAAGGAGAAAATAATGGCCAGAAGAAGAGCGGCACGGAAGAGTCGCGCCAGCGACTAAATGGGACCATCCATCTGCGAAGTCTGAAGCCGAAAGGTAGTTCCGTAGGTGGATAGAAGGTTCGAAACCCAGGGGAATCAAGAAGAGGTTTTAGTCGGTATTGTGACTGCCGTAAAAGCAGGTATGTGAGGTTTCTTTTTTTTCCTTGCATTTTGTGCGAGTCCGACATACCCCAGGTAAGTGGGATCTTCCTGGGCATGCGTTAATGCATTTCCTCTTCTCCCCCGTGAATAAAAAAAAAATTATTATTATTATTATTATTATTATTATTATTATTATTATTATTATTATTATTATAAGCCCGTTTATATGTTGAAATAAATGAATTATTATTATTATAAGCCCGTTTATATGTTGAAATAAATGAATTATTATTATTATTATTATTATTATTATAAGCCCGTTTATATGTTGAAATAAATGAATTATTATTATTATTAATATTATTGTTATTACAATTATTGCCAAAAAGAAAAAAATAGAGAAAGACAGAAAAGAATGGAGGGAAAAATGAAGAAAGAGGAGAGGAAAAATATAACTACTTTCAAAAAAGTAATATTCAGGGCTCGAACCAGCGAAAGTATTTAAAAATATAGACTTTACTGAAAAAAATTTAACCAGTCAGAGTTAAATAAGAGAACATTTTACTTAAAACTATAAATTTAGTATATTTCGTAACGAGTGCGAGCAGTTGTCAATTTTTGAATGAGCAAACTGTAGGCGAAGCGAAGCTTCGCCTACAGTTTGTTCCAAAAAAAGTACTCGTTCAAAAATTGGCAACTGCTAGCACTAGTTACGAACGATATTTTTCATAACAAGGTGCAAAAAAGTGCCCTTTTTTGCACCGCGTTATGAAAAAATTTTTTCATAACTTTAAAACATAAAGAAATCGATCACCCGAGTCTTTGACTCGGAGTAATTGATTTCTTCATGTTTTATAATAATTAAAAATGGCCAGTGACAAAATCATTATTTTATATTGCAGGAAACGTAGGAATATTCTTCTTGAAAATTATTTTCATCATTTTAATTAAATTATTATTTTCATGATTTTTGAACTAAAATTCTTCTTTCAATCAATTATTTTTAATATTTTTCGAAAAAGTTCATTAACAATTTTCAAATCCATTTGTTATTTATAAAGATAATTGGGATTTTGACGATAATTTTTTTTAAATTTTGAACATATGTATAATTGAATTTAATAAGAAGAATTTTTTTACTTTTGAAATTCATTGTATTTCTGCAATTATTTATAATTTCTCCAAAATTGAATTTTTTTAGTGTTTTCAACAAAACTTTGAATAAAAAATTTGTAAATTTTATTATTTTTAAAACTGCTAATTTTATTTTAAAAAGTAAGTAAGAAGTTAGCCGCACGCTTTAATGCGCGAATTGTTGCTAGTTTTAATTAAAAGTAAATTGAGAAGAAAACTCTTGAAAAAAATTAAATTAAATAAATTTCAATAGAAAGTATTTTCTTGTCGTTAAATTCATATTGTATTTACACGCATTTACAAAGTAAAATGACGTGCACGCTTGTCGCAATTACATTATTGGCGAACGGTGAAAACCACAAGTAAAAGTTGGACAATACATTTTGTAAAATATTTCAATACTTATTCTCTTTTCAACGTTCTTTTGTTAAAAAGTTCAATTTTAATAAATTCCATGAATATGGCTGCCGACTGACTTATATTCATATATATTTATAAATAAGAGTGTGTAAATATTTATATGAGAGAGTGTATGTAAAATTTATATATGTATAGAAAAACATTGACTCGCTTATATACAAAAGTTACACACGCCTCAGTAAAGTCTGAGCAAGAAACAAATTAACCAAGACAATAGAAGTAAACCACAAAGTAATCACAAGTCCCAAAAAGATTTAGAATCTCCATTCGCAATTAGATTTACGTTGACAACACTGCGGAATGCTTATTCCTCCTTGAATTCCTCTTATTTTTTCTTTCCTCTTTATTTTACTTTTTTTGTCAATTGTTTCCTTATACGATTTTTTTATACAATTTATTTTTTATAGTCAAAGCAAATAATTAACTGTTGTTACAATTTATTTATAAAATATTAAAATATTTTTATCCTTTTTTTATTTATTCAATCAATTTTATTTGACATATAAAATTTATTAATTTATAAAAAATTTAAATTTAAAAACGGTAAAAATAGTTAATAAAAGAAAAAATAATAGTTAACTCTTGTTATAAATATTTATTATACAGTACAAGTAAACAATAAATTTGAAATACTTTGTTTGAAAAAAAGTACAGGAAAAATGTATGTATAGTTAAAATTTACATTAGTCTCACCCCTTTGAGAATATTTCTTTATAAATCACTTCTCATCCCTGGGCAAAGTGAACTCGCGCGCGGTTCTCTTCTCTTCATATAGGTGCCCCGGAGAGATCTTTCTTGGAGAGCGCAACACTGCAACTCTCTCTCTCTCTCAAAAAAAAAAAAAAAAAATGACAAACACCCTTTCTTATTGCTATTGACAAGAACAAGTGACCCGTCCACCACGACAATATTTACTTCTTTCTCTGAGTAATTATCCTACAAGCGGGTACTTTGTTAAAAGCCAAAATTAATTTTTTTTCTGCTTAATATTATTGTATTGCTCGAGCGGAGAGTTCAACGACTGTTTCCTTTTCTTTTTCTCTATTTTGTTTAACAGAATTTTCACTTGACGCATTTATTTTGCTAATTTTTTTCGGTCAAATTTTCATTATACTGCGGATTTTTATTTAGCAAAAATTATAGCAAATTTAGTAAAAATTTCGCGAAGTAAAAATTTTACTAATAGGAAATTCCAGTAAATAATAATTTTGCTAATGAAAAATTGCAATAAAGGGAGCGTTCACAAATGATGTCACGTTTTTAGGGGTAGGGGGGGGTCGCTTCTAAACGTGACAAAATGTATTTTTACATGGGAAATTGTATGAAATTGCGTGACAGGGAGGGGGGGTCTAAAATCCCGAAAAATTGCGTGACATCATTATTTTGTGAACGCTCCCAAATGTTAAATCTACTAATGAAAAATTTTGCTAAATAAAAATTTTGCTAGTGAAAAATTCAGCTAAATAACAATTTTACTGAATGGAAATTTCGTTAACTAAAAATTTTGCAAATGGTCTACTTAAAGAAAATTTAGCTAAAGAAAAATTCCATTAATAAAAATTCAAAAATTCTGCTTAATAACAATTCTACTAAACAAAAATTTGGCTAAATAAAAATTCTACTTAATAATAATTTTGGTCAAGAGAAATTCCTCTTGATAAAAATTCTGCTTAATAAAAATTTAACTAAAACGGAAATTTCAATAGAAGGAAAATTCTGATAATGAAAAATTACACTGAATAAAAATTCAGCCAAATAGCAATGCTTCTGAATTAAAATTCCGCAAAATAAAAATTTTTCTAATGAAGAATTCTAGTTAATAAAAATTTTACTTAATAAAAATTTCTCTGGATAAAAATATTGCTTAATAAAAATTTAACTAAATGAAAATTTCACTAAATGTAAATTATGCTAATGAAAAATTTCATTAATTAAAACTCCTTCTAATAGAAAATTTTGCTAATAGAAAATTCTACTAAATAAAAATTTTAGGGGAGAGGTATACGCACGTTGAGACGGTCCGCACGTTGATATACTAAGATATTATAACCTGTGTAACTGATAATACCAAAAATTTTATTGGCATTTTGTCGTATCATTAATACCAAACTTTTTATTCAATAAAAGCGCAATAACTCCTGTTTTTCGGTAGAACTAGAGCGAACCAATTTTTTAGTTAAAAAAAAGTGTTTTTCAGGATTTCTGTTTAGTGTATTTATTGTATTTTTTAGTGACAGAAAAAATTGCGGATAACATTTACATATCCATTTTGGTTCTACTTTAAAGTTTCGACGAAAATTTAGACATACGTTAACATCTACAAATAATTTCAAAGCTTTAAAAAAATAACGGCAAGGTCTGCACGTTGAGGCACACTGTGGTACTCAGGTTAAAATGCTCACGGTGTGAAAATAGTACTATCATTAAAATTGATTTTGAATCCACAATTTTTAAGCGTTTTACATGTTCTTTACCTGTAAAATTTGCGAATATAAAAATTTCGATTAATTATTTTTGTGCAAAATAAAATTTTATTATTTGATTATTTTTTTTAAATTAATTTTTAATGTTTTAATTTTTTTCTTTGAGCTAAGACCATCAAAATAAGTAAATAAACAACAAACAATTAGAATCTGACGTAATTATTCATTTTGTTTCAATTTAAAATAAATTACTATGGGTGTCTCAACGTTCGTACCACTTTTTTTGGTAAAAAATAACATGTTTAAAAAATCAGCTATAAATTTTTCAATTTTGTCCAAAAAAATAATTTTTTTTGGCAATGTTGTAGCCCTGGACAATACTTTTAAGAAAGCATTTCGAATTTTTCGCTAAATTTTGTTTTTTAAAAATTATAACTGAAAAACAGAACCCGTCTCAACGTGCGTACCTCTCCCCTACTAAATAAAAATGGGAACATTACAGATTACACTAAATTGAAAATTCTACTGAAAAAAATTCAGCCAAACAGTAATTCTTCGGAATGAAAATTCGTCTAAATAATAATTTTTTGAAAAGAAAATTCCTCTAAAAAAATTCTACTAAACTAAGAATCAACTATGAATAAAAATTCTGTTCAGCTTAATATTTCAGTAAATGCAAAAACAGTGAAGAAAATGAATTAAATTTTCTTTAGATAAAAATTAAAATTAAAAATACAATTAAATAAAAATTTCTTTAAAAAAATAATTTCTTTTAAAACAAATAATTTTTTTAGCCTTCGCGCTACTAAAGATTTTTGAATACGCGGACTACCGATTGGCCACCTGGGGTGCCAAACGCTTTTTTATTTTTATGTTTCAAAAACGATTAAAATTCATCAAAGTTTTTCTATAGGTATATAATTATGTGTTAATACAAATACTGTATTTTAATAATGTGTTTATTCATATTGCATTTATTTAAACAATGTATTATTGTAGAATCATATAGTTTTCAAATAAACAAAGAGATTAAAAAATTGTTGACAACTTTTCTTTTTTAGCTTTACTTAGTATTAAATCATTAAATTAAAGACAATATTTACTGAAACGAGTCATAAGTATTATTAACAAATTATTTAAACAAATGATTGTTGTTATTTACCAACTTTTTGCAGAATGTAAATAGAAAGTTGCAGCTTTTTCCTAATTTTGCAATTTACCAAACCTTATATGATTATAGATAAATAGTAAAAATTGAATTATTATTTAAACAATTTTTAAACAAATAATTGTTGTTTACCAACCTTTTACAGAATACACCTAGAAAGTTGCAGTTTTTTTCCCTAATTTTCGGTAGCGCAAAGGTTAAAAAATATGGCATATTTAAAAAAGAATATTTAAAAAAATTGAAACAATTTTCAATTCTCACCTTTTCCCTATCCAGATATTTATCAGAAAGAAAGAAAACACGCCATCAATTTGTCCTCTTATCTCGAACAATCAAAACTGTCGAAAACTGACAGAAAAAATGTTGAAGACTTAAAAATATTCTCCCTCGTTTTCGTTTGAAATAAAATATTTTGACACAAATGTCAAATGCTTTTTTCTCTTCTCCGTACCAATTTTTATTATCATTATCATCATCATCATTGGTCATACTAGAATACTCGCATCTTGCGTATATTCAAAGAAAATTGACTATTCATGTATAATAACGGTAGCCTATGCTCTATCTTCCGCATCGCTGAATATATGCGCGCACATTATATATGCGCTTAGGCCAATGATACACATTTTTCTTCACTTTGTATATACACGCGCTTGTCTCATTTGTTTATTACTAAAAGATCGTCGCATTAGATGATTCCTTGTGATGAGTACCTTTTATAGGTAAATAGTATTTTTTTACTCTCCTCTTTATTATAATCGTTTTGAATATATACGAAAGATATTATTCACAAATTTTTTTTCTTTTTCTATAGTTTACTGTAAGATATGAGAGGAGGCTCGATTCTTTGCGGTTTATCATTTTTCAATCTTTTAAAGTGGGTCCAAGTTGTCATTAGAGGGACTTAACTGTCGCATTCTGCAGTTTAGATATTCATATATACTCGCAGGTACCATTTATTTTTTTAAACAGTGTTGAAGATTGGCTCAAACTGAAATTCCGTTGACATTCACTTCGTGATTCAAATTCACGATATTTATTTAAAAATTTATGTGTGTAGGAAACATTGATTTTTATTAGGGACTTTGAGATTTGGACCGTAAATTATTGTCGAGGGATTTTTACATTAATTAATTGCGTTTTTCAATATTCCTTTCTTCTCTCTTGGAGACATTATTTTCTTTGTTAAAATTCTTCGAATATTTTATGCACTTGTTTTATCTTGATTTTTACAATTAGTGTTTGTAATTTCTTTTAGAATTTTTTCCTTTTAATATTTTGATATTTTAATAAATATTATTAATATTAACTAACTTTATTAACTAAATTATTAATTATTTTAACTAACACTGAGAAAACGATTTATTTGATTCAAACAAATTTTGTTTAAATCAAAGTTAAAATATCTTTGCTATAGAGTAGAACGGGGTGAAAAAGCCACATTTTTACATTTGACGCTATAAAATCTGAATTAAAATTTTTGAAATTGAAAAAGCATTGAAAGTTTAGTTATTAAGCTTGAATATTCTTGACGAACATATTTTTTATTCCATGAAACGACTAAGTTATAAGAGTTTTACGAAAGCACTGCAAGTGGCTTTTTTGTACCACCTGGTGGGGGGAGAAAGCCACCTCGCGATTTTAGCAAAATATGTTATTAATTTTGGTATTTTTATAGTTTTCCTTTATTTACATAACAAAATATCTTATTTTTAAAATATTTAATAAATAAAGAGCTTTTAGCAAGAAAAATTGAATATTATGTTAAGTTTACCTGTTTTCGATTTACACTACCAAGTTTTTGTACCTTTTTTTAAAGTCTTTCTTACACGGAGAAAATTTCTTTTGTAATGATTACAATAGTCTATATTACAGCTCGGATATGTGACCACTTTTTGTAATGATTACGAAAACTATGTAATTTATTAAGAATTTAGTAGGAGCGATTACTATAGTTACTTTAATGAATCCAAACACTGTATTAATCGTGTTAAAATTTATTTTTTTTTGAATCATTAATAGTTTAGATGTACAGGTTCAGAAAGGGTACTGTAGGCATTCACGCAGAGACTTGTTATAGTTACAATAGTCTACGTTAAAAGGAAATCTTGGATACTGTTCACATTTGTAGCGATCTAAAGAAATCAGTGATACAGACTGTAGTAGCCTTTACAACAGGACTATTGTAAAATAAGGTGAGCGCAGCTGGCTTGCCTTCTTATTTTACTATAGTTCTTCATAAAGACTACTATTGCTATATTTCTGATTACAAATGACTGCACTGAGAAAAATTGCGTTTAACCGAGTGGTAGAAATAGCTCGGTTAAAAAAAAGTATTTAAAAATAAATAAGATATGGTTAAAAGAAACTAAGTTATACTGATTATCACAACCGAGCTGAGATGGTTAAAACACATCTGTTAAAAATAATCCTCCAAAGGATTGTCTTAACCAATCTGAAATGTGCATAATGGAAACAAACTTTCGTGGTTGTTGTTACCTATCTGTTTTTTGAATATAAACAATTACTATGCGATTAGTATTAACCGAGTTTCATGTAATTACGTTCAGTTGTGAGATTTTAACCGAGTAAACATATCTAGGCGACATATCGTCAGTCACAGTCAGTCAGTCACTTCGTTTCGTCTTTTCCGGAGAGTCGTGTTGTTACAATTCTGGTTTCTACCGACGCGATACAAATTTTTATTGATTATGTTACAGCAGCCATCAAATATAGAATTCATCTACAATAGTATAGATACATAAAAATAAAAATGAAATGGAGAATATTAAACGCATTAAACCTTACATCCCCGATGACATATTACACGATGCACGTTAAAGAGGTTAAAAGTATTTTATTCTATTTGAAAGAGATTTGTTTGATTATAAAAAAGAATTTTAATTTACAGAAAATTTTGGTTATCTTTAAATTAGAACATCATTTTTTAATCAAATAGATTTCTTTTCAATAAAAGAAAATAATTTTTATCAAGGGAATATTTTATTGTTCAAAAAATATTTTAATCGAGTTGGGTGGTTTAAAATTAATTAATCGGTTTCTTTATTATAACAGAGCTAATTGACTACAATATTCAAGTTTATATTATTACTGTAGCCTTTTTAGGTGGCTACAGTAACCGAGTAAGTTAACTAACGTTTACCGAGCATTAATCATAAACTGTTAGTTACAGTAACAGAGAAAGAAGCTACCGTAACCGAGTAGTCTTAACTAGTTTCTACCGAAATTTTTAATCGTATTCGATCGGTTACTGCAAACAATTTACATTGCAAGTGCTATATTAGCAGCATCGCTCGGTTGTTTTTAACTAAAACTTGGTTATATTTAACCTTTTATTTTTCTCAGTGTGTTGTAAAGTTAAAAAAGAAAATTTTCAACTAAAATAAAATTTTTTTGTAATTCATGACTTGCGTAAAGTACGTAAGTTACCTAATTAGTGCAATTTACAATAATTCGTCCATTACGTAACTTAAGTTATTTACGTAAGTGCAACTTACGTTATTTACGTAAGTTAACTTACTTATTTGTGTAACTTACTTTTGTTATTTACGTAACTTGCGTAAGTTATGTAACTTACGTAAGTTGTGTAACTTATATAACAATTTATACAGGCAAGAAATCTTGTACCTTCGGTGCGTGTGTTAGAAAAAAAAATTTCACTATAGAAATGTAATAAAAAATAGACCTTACAATATTAAAGACTAACAATGAACAATAATTGTATTAATTATTGAGAACGAAGTGATTTTTTTACATTTAAAGTATATAAGTCTTTCTCGCAAGCGGTGAACTTTCATAGCAGTTAATATATAAGGAAGTTTAAGTCATGTATAAATATGTGTAAATAGCGATCGTTATTATGTTATGCATTTAGTAGAGTAGAAGGGGGTAATGTAGTGCACTTTTCTTTCGAAGACTCCTGTGGTCGCAACTTTCAACCAATTTTGATCAATAAGGACTCGTTGGAAAGACAATGCTTCTAGCTACATTTATGGTGTACATTATTTTTTTGTAGATGTAGATGGAGCTTTTCTATATCCAAAAAACTGAAGGCACTGTTTTTCGACATTCTAAAATTTGTGGGGCAATGTAGTGCACCACTTTATTAGTGAAATAGAAAGCAGAGAATATATTGTAAACGATTTTATTTTATTAGATATTATATTAGGAACATAAGAAACTCAAAAAACTATAAACTAGTAGTGATGCCCACGAGACGAGACTTTGCATGTAAAAACCGAGACGAGATCTAGACTTTGCATGGTATCATCTCATCTCATCTGGTGGACAGTACTATAAACTACAGATTTCTTTGGTCCTGTGTTAGATAAAACTGAAAAAAAACTGCAAAAATTTGCAAAAAGAAAACATGGTTAAATAATACATATTTGTGGTACTCTGTATAATTGCACTACATTGTCCCCAACCCCGTGCACTACAATGCCCCCAAGCACTTTTTTCACGTTGACTTCAATATCTCAATAAAAACAAAATTAAACATCAAAACAATACTAAATTTGTGTTCAGAAGTAAATTTTACATGGAAAAAGCACTTACCCGATACTTTTTTAACGAGCCTTACATTTTCTTCAAGTCACTAAAAAAACGGAAATATGGTTTCGAAATCTAGTGTTTTTGAAGTGACGCCACAACTTCTTTTAGAAGAAGCACAATAAAGCCTAAATGATATACATTACTATAATTTGATACCTTAACCCTACCATATTAACGGCAAGTAATTCAATTCATTCGTTTAGTCAGTAAAGCCAGTGCACTACATTACCCCCTGCACTACATTACCCCCTTCTACTCTATTTAAGTTAAATTTATGTACTTAGGGTTTAGTGAAATTGTTTAGTTTAATAATATAATTAATCTTGAAGTGGGTAGTCTTGGAAGAGTGAAATTAATGTGCAATACATGATTAGAAGTCATGAATTACAAAAAAATTTTATTTTAGTTGAAAATTTTCTTTTTTAACTTTACAACAGTCATTTGTAATCAGAAATATGGCAATAGTAGTCTTTACGAAGAACTATAGTAAAATAAGAAGGCAAGGCAGCCGCGGTCACCTGATTTTACAATAGTCCTGTTGTAAAGACTACTACAGACTGTATCACTGATTCCCTTAGATTGCTGCAAATGTGGATAGAATCCAAGATTTCCTTTTAACGTAGACTATTGTAATCAGTCACATAGACTTTGTGCTAACTCATATTTAGTTTGTATTTATTTCAAATAAATTTTTAATGTGTACGTTCGACTTACAGAATTGTTACAACGAAGCTACTTTAGGCATTACGAAAAGTGGTCACATATCCGAGCAGTACTGTTCGACTATTGTAATCATTAACAGAAAATTTTTCTCCGTGTATAAATTCCACCACAGATGCCATATTTTGTTGCAACCGTTTTTCGCGTTGTTTATTTTGTTAGCGCACTTTAAACTATTTTTTCGTTGTGTTTAATTAATTTTATTAAGTAAACACGCGAAAATTTTGTAAAATTAGAAAGTTAGTTTAAGTAGAAAACAAATGAATTTCACATAATATTCAATGGATGTTTGTCCCTGGCTTTTTAACCCCCAAGACCAGTTTTTCTAAAAGCTAAAATTAAAACTATGATTTTCTTACTCAAAAAACAGCTACTATTCGAAAAAAAAATGTTTTGTTCGATTGACAAAAAAAAGTTTTTAATTTGTAAACCTGTGTAAATAATTAGGGGAGACTGGGGTAAACCCGCTCACTTTTTTTCAGATCGGCTAAAATCTAGGAAATTATTCTCTAAATCCAAGTTAATTTATATCATTTGAAAGCTTATGATTTCTACTAAAAAAATAAAAAAGAGTTTTTGATTTATCTTTTTTAGTTTTACTTAGAGAAACTTTTTAATAAACAATATACCAAATTTCGAAATCACAATTTTCCAGGGTAAACCCGCTCACTTTATCTTTTCAAGACGGAACAGTTTTATTTTTTAAATATTAAAGTTCGTCTTATTCCCGTCTTAAGTATGATTTATTATTGATAATTTATGAGTTATATAAACAATTCTATAAACAAAAAATTGGTTTAATAAATAATGAACATAGATTTCATGAATTACAGCTATGGATTTAAATAGTGTTATATTTTATTAAGAGAAAGTGAAATGTAGTTACAATTTTGGTTTTAATAAGTCATAAATTGTGTTATTGTTGAAATATAATACGTGAAATTATTTTATTCTAATTTTTAAATTTAAAACTAAGTGAGCGGCTTTACCCCGACTTCACGTGAGCTACTTTACCCCGAGTGTATTCCTCACATTTCAGAATAAATTTAATTAAATCTTTTTAAAATAAGACAAAACTATATATCGTCGGCTTAGTGGAAAACTGTACCATTTCAGGTATTCGTTATAAACTATACCATTTCAAAAGTTTGTTATAAAACATACCATTTCGATGAAGATCTATAAAAGCGTTGCACTAAAGAATTTCTAATGATTAACAAGCAATTAATTTAAATTATTAGAAATTTTGAATTAATACATTGAAAAGATGAACAAGAGTATATTTAAGATACCGTTTTTTAAAAAAGCATAACCTTATTTTATGTCCAGCAGCAGTGTTGACAAACTTGGAAAAAAATCAAAAAACTTTTTTTCTCGAAATGGTATGTTTTAAAACAATTTACCGAAATGGTACAGTTTATAACGAATACCTGAAATGGTACAGTTTTCCACTAAGCCGACGATATGTACTTCGAAGAAGGACATCCAATGGCAACAAAAAAAATTTGCCAGATAAATACGCTAGTGAGCGGGTTTACCCTGTGCGCGGGTTTACCCCAGTCTCCCCTACTTAATATATTGTTTAAATTAAAAAGAGATCATTAATTAATTAATAATCTATTTTTTATATATTGTATTTAATGTTATTTATTGTAGGTATTATTAATATTATTATATATGGAACACATTTCCTTTCAAGTTAAATATATTTTTCTTTTTTTAAATTAATATATTATTTCTTTATTAATAATTATTTATTTAATTGCACATTAATAAAGTTAGATTTTTATAAATATAATGAAAAAATTAAGTTTCTTATATTCTTCCTTTGCATCAATACAATGAATTTATTTATTGGTTAAATAATAATAATATTATAATGCAATTAGTTATTGTAATAATTAATTAGTTATCATACATAATTATATTAAAATAAATTTATGATTATACTGATAATGTGAATTATAACAATAAATGACGAGATCCGCAGTCGGATCCGCCCCAGCACCGAGCCAGTACAGACCTAACATCCGTCATTCTTCCGACGCCCGTAGAAGAACGAAATCTGCAGGCGGAACAAATCCAGTAACGCGCCAGTACTGACGAAAGTAGAAAGGCGGATCCGAAAGTCGGAGCCTAATCTTTTCCTCACCGGTTGCATTTTGAGATCCGAATCGGTACAGACCATCGGTACTGGCGGTCGTTAAGTGCTCGGATCCCAAGCGGTTGTAAACTCCGACTTTTCCCCCTGAGTAGGATCAGTTGGGGTAAATCCGGACAGCGGGGGAAATGCGGACAAGAGGGATTGGAGCTTAATTTAGAAATTAAAAAATAAGTTCGACGTCAATATTTCAAGCTTAGATCACTTACAAGAGATTCTGAATATTACCAAGTTTTTATCTTGACAATTGGCAACAGGATAATTAAAGTTGTCGCTTAATGCAAAAAAAGTTTACATTAATTTTCAGACTGGTTCAGTATTTCATCTCGCACTTGAAAAGTAACAAACTTAAAAATCATACAAACATTTTTTATTATTCCTTATGACTCCCGAAAGAGAAATTGACTTGGATTTTTGATTTTTGTCAATTCAGTTAATAATGACAAACTGTCCGAATTTACCTCAAGAATTCGAAAACTTGGGGTAAATCTGGACAGAGCTTCTATTACATTTTAAAAAGTAGGGAGTGTAAGAGAGAGTGAGAGACTTCAAATTAAAACCGACAGATTATCTCGGTCGGATAAATGCCTGGCTCGGCGGACACTTAGGACCAAGGGTACTTGGTTCGCGCCTATAAGCCTGGGATTTTTCCGGAACGTGAGATAATCTGAGCGGGAGGTTTGACGTCGAGGTATAATGATGTGCACCGTCGATTATTGTCCGGTACACACTATTAGAACTCGACTGTCGATAAACCGGTTGTACACTGCAAAAAGAGCTGTCTTGGGTGAAGACGTTTTTGGTGTCTTAGACACCAACACCCAGGTGCGAATTTAGGTTGGCCGCCAGAGTTTGAAGGTTGGCCCAAGTTTGGCCTAACTTTGGCAAGCAAAGTTTTGGTTGCCAGAGTTTGCCCAACTTTGGCAAGTACTTGTGCCCACAGTTGGCCCGACTTTGCAAGCCAACCATTAAATGCAGAGTTTAACCAACCGTCGGGCCAACTTTGGCGACAAAGGTTGGCACAACTTATCCAAACGTAGTTTAAAAGACTTTCAGTTTCGGTTGGCCGAACTCGGGGCCACGGTTGGCCCAACGGTTGGCAAAACTATGTGAAACACAGTTTAATTGACTTACATTATTTTGATTGGCCGAACTCTTGGCCACATTTGGCCCGACGGTTGGCAAAACTCTAGAAACGCAGTTTAAATGACTTAAACTTTCTTGGTTAACCGAACTCTGGGCCACGGTTGGCCCAACGGTTGGCAAAACTATGTGAAACGCAGTTTAATTGACTTGATTTTTCTTGGTTGGCCGAACTCTGGGCAACGGTTGGCCCAACGGTTGGCAAAACTCTAGAAACGCAGTTTAAATGACTTAAACTTTCTTGGTTGGCCGAACTCTGGGCCACGGTTGGCCCAACGGTTGGCAAAACTATGTGAAACGCAGTTTAATTGACTTACATTATTTTGGTTGGCTGAACTCTGGGCCACGGTTGGCCCGACGGTTAGCAAAACTATGTGAAACGCAGTTTAATTGACTTAAACTTTCTTGGTTGGCCGAACTCTGGGCCACGGTTGGCCCAACGGTTGGCAAAACTCTGTGAAACGCAGTTTAATTGACTTGATTTTTCTTGGTTGGCCGAACTCTGGGCAACGGTTGGCCCAACGGTTGGCAAAACTCTAGAAACGTAGTTTAAATGACTTAAACTTTCTTGGTTGGCCGAACTCTGGGCCACGGTTGGCCCAACGGTTGGCAAAACTATGTGAAACGCAGTTTAATTGACTTAAACTTTCTTGGTTGGCCCAACGGTTGGCAAAACTCTGTGAAACGCAGTTTAATTGACTTGATTTTTCTTGGTTGGCCGAACTCTGGGCAACGGTTGGCCCAACGGTTGGCAAAACTCTAGAAACGCAGTTTAAATGACTTAAACTTTCTTGGTTGGCCGAACTCTGGGCCACGGTTGGCCCAACGGTTGGCAAAACTATGTGAAACACAGTTTAATTGACTTAAACTTTCTTGGTTGGCCGAACTTTGGGCCACGGTTGGCCCGACGGTGGGCAAAACTTTGTGAAACACAGTTTAATTGACTTAAACTTTCTTGGTTGTCCGAACTCTGGGCCACGGTTGGCCCAACGGTTGGCAAAACTCTAGAAACGCAGTTTCATTGACTTAAACTTTCTTGGTCGGCCGAACTTTGGGCCACGGTTGGCCCGACGGTGGGCAAAACTTTGTGAATCGCAGTTTAATTGACTTGATTTTTCTTGGTTGGCCGAACTCTGGGCCACGGTTGGCCCAACGGTTGGCAAAACTTTGTCAAATGCGGTTTAAATGACCTAAACTTTCTTGGTTGGCCGAACTCTGGGCCACGGTTGGCCCGACTGTTGCAGCTTAAATATACATTTTGCGTTATGCACTCCCATGTGAGCGTAGCGTAGTGGTCAGTGTATAAGTCTTCGGTGCGTTAGGTTAGGGGTTCGATCCCAGCGAGCGATAGATATTTTCGAAAATGTATGTATGAGATTGTGTTTAATAATAATAGGTAAAGGTTATATCTGATGTTCCCGCTAATAATAACGTGTTAATTGTTTAAATAATGTAGTTTTTTAATAATTTTTTACCTTTGGCTGTTGAAGTTGGCCAAACTTTGAAAATTGTGGTTGGCCCAACTTACGCATCTAAAGTTGTGCCAACTTTGGCGTCAGTCTTTGGACCAACCATTGAAATGTATAGTTGGCACAACATATGCATTGTAAGTTGGGCCAACTTTCTTATGAGTTGTCGGGCCAACCATCGTCGCCATTAGACGGTCGCCGTTATCATCTGTATGGTTGGCCCAACCTCTGGCACGAGAAGTTGGACCGACTTTGTAAAAGTTGGCCCAACTATGGGCCGACCAAAAAATCGCACCTGGGCAGTGTCTTGGTTTGAGACGTTTTTGATGTCTAAGACACCAAAAACGTCTCCACCCAAGACACCTCTTTTTACAGTGTACTCGGAGAGGTTTTCTACAGTTTCCCTCTCCACTGGCGAGAAAACCCATTAGACGGGTGGTCCAGGCAAATGCGAGTACTCCTAATTTCATGCCGTTCTGTAGAAGCAAAAATTTAGTATAAGTACACGGAAAAAGTATCGGCACGTTAGATGTACAAGTTGTGTCAAATTTTCTTCTACATTTATTTTGCACGCCATCTGTGCCAGTTTGGCGTATCTGACGTGCATTATGTACGTCTGATATCTCGAAATGGCACCTCAGACGTGCAAAATGAAATGTACTGCTGTTGACACTGTCCTCGGCGCATCTAATGTCCCAGAATTTTTTCCGTGTAGTACCTATGTAAGAAAAATTCCACGGGGACACTTGTAACGCTAGTATTAAAGCAAAAAGACGAGTGTATAAATAAATAAATAAATAAAGTGACTTTAAATTCGTAATCTGCAAATCAAGCAAATACGATCAAATTTTTTAAATGTCCGCCATATTGGATCCGCCATTTTGAATTTTCGAAATCTAAAATCGGATTCTTATTCAGCGATCCCAAAAACAATTTCTTTATCAAGTTTAATTAAAATCTTGCCATAAAAATAATCTGAAGAGGACTGAAAAATTCAGTCGAAACGTTATGCAACATATATAATGTGCAATAAAAAAGACCAAATAAAAAATGAAACTAAATGAAAAAACCTTTCTATTTAATTAAAATCTATCAAAATTTGTTAAAGTTATTTAAGTTTTTCATTACTACTTTTCGAATGGTTGATTTCTTAACTTTTATAATACTATAACACTTAACTGATTTAACTGTTATACATCTACTATGGATTTTTTTCAAGTTGTTCCATGCCTTTATAGAGTAGTATAGGGGAGACTGGGGCGAAAGGTTAAACTGTGAAAACAGTTAAAATTCATTATCTTTCGAACGGAAATAGTTAGAACATTGCAATTTTAATTATAGAAGGGTGTTATCACTCTCAACAAATGTCCGGAGTTATGTGACATTCTGTTCATTTTTGTTGTGTCCATATTTAAAGCTTGTTTTCACCCTACTTTTGTAAATTTTTTCGTAAAAGAAAATATCAAGTTTTAAGTATATTTTTTGAATTTATTTTCATCGCGATTTTTTAGGTCCTTATTTGGGTCCCCTGAAGAGAAACCTAAAGGTATTTGATAAATATCTTTAGTCAGATTTTGTATATTTGTTGTTAAAGCCAAAAATGCACCCTGGGGCGAAATGTTAAATAATGGGTGGAGCGAAATGTTAAATGTGTATTTTTACATGTTTTTTAAAAAATTTTTTTACATTTTTCGTTTTTTTGGGGTTTATTTGTTGAAAACTTATTTATTTGTCATTAGGCAAGTACTCTGTCAGAAAACAAGACCGTTCACGTGAAATAAACAAAAAAAATTTTTTTTTTAATTTTAATTTTTTAACTTTTTTTTTTTTGCTTAGGGACTTTTGGGAAATCTGCCTACAGATACTTTGGATTCCGCACTCCAAGGTTATGTGGGGTTGGTGTGATAAAACAAAAGGAGATAAAAAAAGAAAAATAAATATATAAATTAGTAAATTTAATAAACTGGCGACCCACTGCCAGCCCGACCCACCAAAACCCGTAACCCTTCTTCTGGAGCCCTTTACCCTCCCTAGGAACTGTCGTAAGACTTTAGCCTTCGAGGGTTAATTTTTTAACTTTATAACTGCACTGAGAAAAATGGATATTAACCCTTACACGGAGAAACTTTTTCTTCTAATATTAAATATATTTGGTCATCTTTATTCTAAAAGTACGTTAGAATGTGAGGATTTTTTGTGCGTTGTGCTAATAATTTCAACATTAATACGAAAATATGATAAGTTCGTTATATATTAAGCAACCTTCGGTGTACAAAAATTACTATCTGCATTAGAAATAGTCTTATTTTTTTTCTTTAGAAAAGAATAAGATGCCAGTTTTTGTTTGTGAAATAATACTGTAATTCTAACCTTCTTTCCACATATAGACAGAATATATAACAGACATTCTAACGTAACCATGGTGTAGTATAAGGAGACTTAACGGTCATGCCAGTATGATGTGAAAAGTATTTCGTACTACAAGTCCTCTCGTCTTACTTTCCCGGACGTCACGCCCCTCGCGGATAAAAATTGTACTTCGGTTGTAAATAAGAACACATGACATAACCTACAGCAGTAAATTTTTGTGAATTTAAATAGTGGACAAATGCACTTCTCCTCTTTTAATTAAAGAAGGACATAAATTGTCTTTCTTTTAACCAAGGGTTCTTTTAAATATTTGACTAATAACTTTAAATTGTAATTTGTTGAGTAATGAGAAGGCCTAGATACGGTTTGTTTTTTAATGAAATTTATTAAAATCTAGGCCTTCTCATTACTCAACAAATTAATTAATACGGTCAAACAAAAATCACAATTTTAAATTGTAATATTTGTTACTGCCATTTATTAGGAAAATAGTTATGAATATTGGAAGCAAATTGTTCCACCAAAAAAAGCAAAGAATTGCTAAGGAGTCATGTCATTTGTGAGTTCCATTTTAAAGAAAAGCATTTAAATACACAAACACTAATTATCTGTTACGATTTATGAAAATACATTAATAATTTATGTAAATACTGAAAAGCTTTTCAACTTTAAAAATATTTAATTCCTATAAACACATCGAGCATCTGACAGTAGCAGACGATATTTAGTTTACTTTTTCCCCGTTAGAGACACTACTGTCTAGGAGAGTAAAGAATCATAAATTGAGATACATGAAATTGGCACACATTGTATGTACGTCGTTGAATCTCCTTATACTACTCCATGAACGTAACATACCAATTTTGGAAGGACTGCGAGCGGACTTAACCGATTTCGCCCGAGCATCACCGAGTCCATCACCTGACGTCGCGAACTAACCGTACACGGTGTGCTTGAATGAAGTTTAAATAAAAAGTTCTCCGAAATGAAGTTTTTTGACAGATTTTATTGATTTGGGCCTCCCTGAGTATTTTCCAATAAAAAAAGAAAAAATCGGTCGGGCCGTTTTTGAATGGGGTTAATTTTAAGTGTTGGAATTCGGTAAAATCATAAAAAAACTTTTTTGAACAAAAATAATTTAAAAAAAAAACTTTTTTGGTCAAAAATATATTTTTTAATTATTTTGAACTATTTTAAGACGAAAATATTTCTTCTCATTTTTTAGAAAAATGCATTTTTTAAAAATTATAAATATTTCAAAATTTTTAAGTATTTTCTTTATACGTTTAGATTTTGTTATATTTAACTATAAAAAAATTAAGTTTATGATACAAAACTACAATAAATAACAAGATTTCTAATTTAAATATTTATAATAATATTTAATAACCTCGAAAAGTGGTCCCTTTCCCACCAAAAATAAGATGAAAATCTACTTTCCACCAAACATAGGCGAGCTTTGATTTTTCTAATATCTGCATAATATACACCTTGAAAACTTCTAAGAAGCGATTCCATCCTATATGGTCAATTTTTAATTTTTGACCCCTACACGGAGAAAAATTTTCTGTTAATGATTACAATAGTCGAACAGTACTGCTCGGATATGTGACCACTTTTCGTAATGCCTAAAGTAGCTTCGTTGTAACAATTCTGTAAGTCGAACGTACACATTAAAAATTTATTTGAAATAAATACAAACTAAATATGAGTTAGCACAAAGTCTATGTGACTGATTACAATAGTCTACGTTAAAAGGAAATCTTGGATTCTATCCACATTTGCAGCAATCTAAAGGAATCAGTGATACAGTCTGTAGTAGTCTTTACAACAGGACTATTGTAAAATCAGGTGACCGCGGCTGCCTTGCCTTCTTATTTTACTATAGTTCTTCGTAAAGACTACTATTGCCATATTTCTTATTACAAATGACTGTTGTAAAGTTAAAAAAGAAAATTTTCAACTAAAATAAAATTTTTTTGTAATTCATGACTTCTAATCATGTATTGCACATTAATTTCACCCTTCCAAGACTACCCACTTCAAGATTAATTATATTATTAAACTAAACAATTTCACTAAACCCTAAGTACATAAATCTAACTTAAATACTAAACGCATAACATAATAACGATCGCTATTTACACATATTTATACATGACTTAAACTTCCTTATATATTAACTGCTATGAAAGTTCACTGCTTGCGAGAAAGACTTATATACTTTAAATGTAAAAAAATCACTTCGTTTTCAATAATTAATACAATTATTAGTAGTTTTTGTTTGTTTGACCGTATTATATATTTTGTAGGATCTAGGCCTTTTCATTATCCTACATAATACAATTATTGTTCATTGTTAGTCTTTAATATTGTAAGGTCTATTTTTTATTACATTTCTATAGTGAAATTTTTTTTTCTAACACGCACCGAAGGTACAAGATTTCTTGCCTGTATAAATTGTTATATAAGTTACACAACTTACGTAAGTTACATAACTTACGCAAGTTACGTAAATAACAAAACTAAGTTACACAAATAAGTAAGTTAACTTACGTAAATTACGTACGATACGTAAAAATATAAGTTACGTAAATAATGTATGATACGTAAAAATATAAGTTACGTAAATAATGTATGATACGTAAAAATATAAGTTACGTAAATGATGTAAGTTACGTAAATAACGTAAGTTGCACTTACGTAAATAACTTAAGTTACGTAATGGACGAATTATTGAAAATTGCACTAATTAGGTAACTTACGTACTTTACGCAAGTCATGAATTACAAAAAAATTTTATTTTAGTTGAAAATTTTCTTTTTTAACTTTACAACAGTCATTTGTAATCAGAAATATAGCAATAGTAGTCTTTATGAAGAACTATAGTAAAATAAGAAGGCAAGCCAGCTGCGGTCACCTTATTTTACAATAGTCCTGTTGTAAAGACTACTACAGTCTGTATCACTGATTTCTTTAGATCGCTACAAATGTGAACAGTATCCAAGATTTCCTTTTAACGTAGACTATTGTAACTATAACAAGTCTCTGCGTGAATGCCTACAGTACCCTTTCTGAACCTGTACATCTAAACTATTAATGATTCCAAAAAATAAATTTCAACACGATTAATACAGTGTTTGGATTCATTAAAGTAACTATAGTAATCGCTCCTACTAAATTTTTAATAAATTGCATAGTTTTCGTAATCATTACAAAAAGTGGTCACATATCCGAGCTGTAATATAGACTATTGTAATCATTACGAAAAAAATTTTCTCCGTGTATATTGTATCTATTATTTTAGAAAAACTAACTTCAGATTCGAAATTAGCGACCCCAAAAACCTCTAAATGCCAACTTTTAAGCAAATTTGTTTAATTTAAAATTTTTTCCTCAACATTGAATCCGCAATTTTTAATTTTTAGAAACTGACTTCAGATTCGTAATTAGCGACCCCAAAATCCCCCGAGTGACAACCTTCTAGCAAATTTGTTTAATTTTTGTTTGACATATTGGATCCACCATTTTGAATTTTTAAAAACTGACTCGAGATTTGTAATCAGCGACCCCGAAAATCCCCTGAATGACTACTTTTAAGTTAAATAAAATATTTTTTAATTTCATCGTACGCCATAGTGGATCTAACATTTTGAATTTAAAAAATTTTTTAAATCTGATTTAAGATTCGAAATCAATTATCGAAATCATAATTATGGGACTGAAAGGGTTAAACGAAAAGTTACGGTTTTTTGTCTTTTGAACAAACCTGTACACGGTACGCACGTGAATATATAATACACTTCAATATATTTTTCTCATAGCCAGCTGTGGTTTCTAGAAGATTAAAACAACGAGAAACTTTAATAAGAACAGCTCTCTATAAATTTTAAAAAAGAGTAAAAAACCAAAAGTGAGATTTTTCAAAACTTTAAGGTTCTAGGGGCAACCGTAAATATTAACCGATCAGAAATGAATTTAACACTATTCAATACACGCGGAGAGAAATTTCTATGAATATTTACCGTGCTGCCACCAGAAACTGCGTTGAAAGTGTTTTCCTGCTGCCTCTACAATCTGTAATGCAAAATTGTAGAGGCAGCACTGTAAAAACTGCAGGAATACACTTTGAACACAGTTTTAGTATTAATAAATACTATTAATAAATTTCATGCTTTAAATTAGAAATCTTGTTATTTATTGCAGTTCAGTATCATAAACTAAATTTTTTTATAGTCAAAGAAAACAAAATCTAAACGTATAAAGAAAATACTTAAAAATTTTGAAATATTCATAATTTTAAAAAACGCATTTTCCTAAAAAATGAGAAGAAATATTTTCGTCTTAAAATAATCCAAAATAATTAAAAAATAAAGTTTTGACCAAAAAAGTTTTTTTTAAATATTATTTTTGATCAAAAAATTTTTTTTCTTATTTTACCGAATTCCAACCCTTAAAATTAACCCCATTCAAAAACGGCCCGACCGATTTTTTCTTTTTTTATTGGAAAATACTCAGGGAGGCCCAAATTAATAAAATTTGTCAAAAAACTATATTTCGGAGAACTTTTTATTTAGACTTCATTCAAGCACACCGTGCCTAATGTTTTCGAAGTTAATAATTTTTTTCACAACTTTTACTTATTTACATAATTTGATTAGAAAGTTAGTTAAAAAAATGCTCTCTCTCGAAGGTACATATTTTTTCACTCGTTTAATATACACGGAAAGAATTTCAAGCCATCAGCTGCGCTACCTACAGCGCATCGCTTGTACTGCTATTTCGAGTCACCTGATATACAGAAAACGGGACAATATGTGTGTAGAAATAGGAGACAGCATTTGTCTCGAAAAAATGCACGTCTGATGTGCGGAACTAAAAACAAAATTCGTACGCATGCATGCGTATGAATTTTAGGTTATAAGATGCCTAGATATTATTTAGAATTGTCAAAAGTGGTTTTTCTGAGTAAAATTGCAACACTTTAGTTATTTGATATTTAATTAAATTAATTAGTTAATTTAATTAATTGAAAATTAATTAAAATAAATTTATAATTTATTGAATTTAAAAAAAATAAATTTATAATTTATTGAATTTAAAAAAAAAAATTTATAATTTATTGAATTTAAAAAAAATAAATTTATAATTTATTGAATTAAAAAAAAAAATTTATAATTTATTTAATTTAAAAAAAATAAATTTATAATTTAATTAGTTTTAACAAAATAAACTTATTTTACGATTGTAAAACGGTATAAAATATAAAGAATTATACTTCTACATAAAACATTAATTTTATTGTATAAAGAAATTCTTTTCTTTTAATAAATTATAGTAAATTTTATTTTCAAAACATTGTTAATATTTGTATAAACAATTTTATATACTCATATCATTCATTGCATAAATTTTAAAAATTATACAAAACAGTTTATACATTCTTTATTGATTTTGTTAATTTGAAAAAAAATTTATAAGATAAACTTTTTATTTCTTAATTGAAAAATGTATTTTTTAACAATATAACAACTTTTCCAAATTTGAAGTAGGTTAAATAGATTTTTGTAAACAAAGGATTAAAAATAATATAGAATAACAATTTTATTTAATTTTATAAATGAATTACAGACCAGAGTTAGCTACAAACCGTAGCGCGTAACAATACGATTTGCGCCGAGCAGAGAGACACCTAGTGTGCCTGGGTCGCAATTAGCAGTTGCGCCGAAACCGAACATCTACTGTCGCGAAAATGCACACCACATGTGCGGTGTGAATGTACAGCCCATGCCACGTAGTTTTCAATACCTCCGCACAGCAGGTGTATCGAAATTCTTTCCGTGTATAAGGACGATTCAACTGTGTACTTCTAACGAATCGTGCGATCTTTCGGTTTCCGTGACCAATCGTCGTGTCTTTACTTGCGTATGCGTGTGTGCGTTATTAATATAGGTTAGGTTCTTACGTCGTGTTAAATATATTTACCTACAGTTACAGTGACATACACTAATGCCATCTACCATCAGATCCAAGTATCACTATCGTCTCTATGAGTATCTATAGACAATTAATTTGTTGTGTTTCTTTTTAATTCATGGCTTTCCCAACTTTGCAAAAATTATTATTTTTTTTCTAAAACAACATATTAATTTTCGTTAGTCTCCTTATAAAGAACTGTAAAATATATACTAAATGAGTGTATTTGATAGTCTCAATAGCAATTTCTATAAACTATGTCGTTTTTCCCTTGAATCTAACCTAACATACTAAAATGTCTCACCAGTTTTAAGAATTATTGGTATTAAAAGTTTCTCCGTGTATTATCTAGATATTAATGGTCAATATCTGTGACAGTGAACTATGTAAACTTCTTAGATGTTCAAATTTAATATCTAAGATATTGGAAAAAGACTTGTTCAAACATAACCTCACATTTACAGATTATACTTTTTAACATCTGAGATATTAAACCATAACATCTGGATGATATGCATTAGCATCTTTTCTTAATATCTATAGTATATTAAGAGTTTTAATATCCAGTTTTCTCAGTGTGTTCTAAAGCTTTTGTTAAATAAACACATATCTTTTATTAACTAAATTACTTGTTACTTGTTTTCAGTTTTTTTTTATACTTTTACGAATTTTTTCTTAAGGAAATTCTGAGGAAATCGTGTAATATTTCCAAATATTAGGTCTTGGGTTTTGAAGGTACACACCTCAGGAATATTTACCACCAAAAACTTTGATGAATTTGCAAAGCGTTTCATTTAAAAAAATATTTATTCTCAAAATGAGCCTGTGGGTCAAACCGGCCATAGGTCAAACCGGCCCGTTTGCAAAATTTTTTTAAATTAACACAGCAACTAAATAATAAAAGATAAAGTATAGGTGCCTCTGGGAAAAAGTTGCGCAATTAAATGATCTTTCAAACAAGCCATCGAAAAATGAAATCGGTTGATTCGTTTAGTCACAAGAGTAAAAAAACCGTAGGTATGGTAATAATCGTGGATAAAAAATTAATTGTTAATGGTTACGTTTATTTAAAATCAAGAAAGCGGGGTGAGAAAACGTATTGGGACTGCAATCGGCTACGGGCAGGAGAATGTTTGGCTAGAGCAGTAACAGTGACTAATGGTATTGATGTGATTGTGTTAAGAGGACCTCGTGAATCACCACATGCTCTTCATCCGCCAAACCTTGAAGAAGGTATTACTATCATAAAGGTCTGTTTATTTAATTGTTAAATCTGACATTTTATTTGTAAATGTAGGCGAGGCAGAGGTTATAAAATATCGTTTGAAACGAACAGCCTCGGAACATCCTGAACAACCTCCTGCACATATTCTTCGGACTGAACTTGCGAATGTTCCCTTAGCAGTTCTGAGTCACTTGCCAGAACGACAAAATTTGGCAAAGGCAATGCGTGGTTACCGTCGAAAGGATTTGCCTCCGAACCCAAAATCATTGGAAGAATTACAATCTATTCCCGATCTATACACAAATACTCTGTCCGGTGAAAAATTTCTTATTTCTGATTCTCAGGATCCGCAGAAAAGAGTAATTGTTTTTGCAACGCGACGTAATCTCGAAATTTTAGGAAGAAGTAAAACTTGGTTTTTAGACGGAACTTTCAAGGTTATCATTATTATTATTTTTTATTAACTATTTCTTATTATTTTTTTTTATTTGCAAAAACTTTTTTTTTAAAACTTTTATTTAATTTCATTCATTTACAGGTAGCTCCCACTATCTTCACACAACTATTTACTATATTGGGTATGGTTAAAAAAAATCAACGAATTTCTACGGCTGCAGTCGAATATGTAGCATTTCCTTTGGTTTATGCTTTGCTCTCGTCTAAAGAAACTTCACAGTATACTTCTGTCTTAGAAGCAATTGACACTGCCTTGGACGGTCCGTGAAAGCAGCACAAAAGAAAAAATGGTTCGAGAATCAAAGTCGCTTGCGCTCGATCGTATTAAATTATGATACATATAAAAGTGATGACAATGCTTTGGAATATCTAAAACTTGTGTCTTACAATATCGTGTTATAATTGTCGAGATTTGCATTTGTCGGGAAATACGTGTCGGGAAATCGCCTTCGGGAAAATTACTTGTCGGGAAGAGAGTTGTTGGGAAAATAGCTGTCGGGAAATCTACCGGTAATCTATCAGAAAATAGTTTTAGTAGGCTGAAAATAGAATTTAACATTTAGCCCCATCCATTTAACATTTCGCCCCTGCATGGGGCGAAAAGTTAAAAAATACAAAATTTTCAAAAAAGGACAAAACATGTATTTTATGCGAAAATATCAGAAACTTTTTTATTGAAAGTTGTAGAGGACAAGTTGCCCTAAAATATTGATATATAAATATTTGCATATACGCGGATTATATTGCCTAAAAAATCATTTATGCAAAATTTAACCTTTCGCCCCAGTCTCCCCTACTTAAAATAATTTTTTTTAAAACCTTTCTTAGAAACTAAGGTGTCCGAATATACCCCAAATTTGAGGAAATTTTCTAAATCGTGGGGTAAATCCGGACAGTTAGTTTTAAGCGATTAAAGCTTATCTAAATTTTTTTATGCTCCATAAAATTAATCTAGGGAACTCAAGGAAGAAATTAATGCAATAGAAAATAGGAAATATTGCCTTCTATAATAAAAAACTTACGTCATTTGTGAAAAATAGGTATTTTTACCCTATTCAATTAATTAAAAAAATTTGAATAAAAATTTTTTGATAGAATTCAATTACTATTAACAATTATAATTTAATTTTGAACAAGAATTAACTATAATAATCGTCGTATTCATTCTGTCCAGTCTGTCCACACCTGAAGTTAGTCATGGTTATTCTTTTGTTTTCTATTCGTTTTGATAGAAAATAGAAATAAAATATAAAATAACGATTTTTTAACAAAATTTATGCTTTTGTTTTTTATATGTTTTGATAGATAATATTACATTTCTTTATTTTGTTTTTATTTTTTTAATTTAATAATAATATTTTTATTTCTCAAATAATTCAAAAATATTTTTATTAATCTAAAAAAATTATTAATATTATTATACTATTCATTATTTCCTTTGATTCTAAAAAATTAGCATTTTGTAACAAACATTTTAGAAAATTAACAAATGTAAATCCTGTAAAATATTTTCTTTTTTTTAATATGAAAAACTTTATTACTTAACAAAGTTTTGACTTCTTCCTTGACTCTAAAGAATATTCTGATTCTCTCTAAAAATGATTAGATACTCCAAAAAATGTTGTATTACATTTATTTACGAATTTCTTTAATTCTAAAATTATTTGAAAACATCAATTACTTCTTTTCTAAATAAATTTTAATTATTATTATTTTCCCACAGGAATAAATTATTTTTAATAATTTTTGAAAAAAGTTCTTTGAGAATTTTAAAATCCATTTGTTTACGAAATTTAAATTATTCAGAAATTCTTCAACTAAATACGAATTAAAAAATAAATACTTCAAATAATTTCAGAAAAAAATTCAATTAAACTTTTTTAAAATAATTAATTCTACAGAATTGTTAGTTATAAGTATGAAAAATACAAATTTTTAAAGAATTTGATTTAGAACCATTTTAAAATTTAATTATTTCTTAAAATTCATGCTATAATGCGTTTAATATTCAATTATTATGTAGAACTTTAACTGAAATTCATTTTTAAATAAATTTTTATTAGAGAATTCAATAATTTGAATGCAAAAATAAATAATTAAAATTTGTTAAAATTTAAGTCTGATAAAGAATTTTATCAAAACATTTTTAAATTCATTTTTTGAAGGCATAAATATGAAATTTTATGCAAAGTTAGCAAAGCAGTGATATATTTTGTAAATATCAATTTTTAACGAAATTTTAAAAAAATTTTAAATTATTTTTTGTGATTAAGTAGTTAAGCGATTAAGTACCAGTTTTTATTGTTAATAAGCATTATTATTAATTATCTATTAATACTAGGAGAAACTACACGCGCGTTTTTTAAAGCTATCACCTGTAATAATTTTAAAAGATAACATTTTTGTAATTTTTCATAAATTTTTCGAAGAATTTTTTATTGAAATTTTGTAAAGATAATCGAATTTCTTTTGAGTAATGATAATAATAATAATAATAAATTAAATACTTTGTTTGGCAGGCGTGACATTAACTACTTATTTATATCATTTATAAAAAAATTTTAAATACAAATTTCATAAAATTCAATTATTTTTTTAATTTTTAAATAAAAAATTATTCCAAAATAATTAATAAAAAATAATTTTTTCTCGATAGTTTTTCAAAAATTAAATTATTTAAGAAAATTAATTTTAAATCTGTAAAGTCTAATTATTGTTAAAAACAGGAAGAGTTTGAAATATATAAAATCTTTTCAATGCTCAAGAATAACATTCAAAATTTTCTTATGAATTCTTGAAATTGAATATTATTCCAGTACTTTTGACAAAATTTTCTGACACTTTTCTGATTTCTCTGAATAAATTTAGAAAAATAGTGATTTTGTGTAAAATTCTTCTGAATAATTGAATTTTTGAATGTTAATGATATGAAAATAATATTAATTAATTTTGACTAGAAAACTATTAGAAACAAAATAACAAATAAATAATTAATTCTAATTAAATGTAATTTATTTTTGATAATTAATAAGTCAAAAATAATGTAATGAACATATTTTTCATTATCGTCTCATTAGCATTCACGCTTTCATTAATTTTCATGTGACATGTAATGTAAAAATTACATTATTGTTATATATGTTAAAAGTGAAACAAGAAACTTCACGCGCGCGTTATTTGTGCTAGTTAACTATAGTAATCGTCGTATTCTGTCCATTCTGTCCAGTCTGTCCACACTTGAAGTTAGACTATTGTGCATGCTTTTTTTTATATATATTCTGATAGATAATATTATACGTCATTATTTTTTCACTATTTTTTTAATTTAATAATATTATTTTTATTTCTTAAATAATTCAAAAATATTTTTATTAATGGGTCAGTCCATTATGTTTCACCTAAAGTCGTTGCGGCCTATTTTTAGAAAAATCTGATATTTCGTATTAATTACCTTTAATATCCATACAATTCATTTTTGACAATTATTTTCATAAATTTTTTGCATTTTATTTGGAATTTTAATTTGTAAGTTAAGTTACACGGAAAATAGGTTAGTTTCACAGCTGTGAAAATTTAATAAAAAAGCAAGGAAATAATTTAGTTAGTATAAATTTTTTTATTGGAATCTATTCAAAATAGTTTAATTAACTTATATTAATAGATTACTATGTAAAAATTATCCAAATAATAGAAAAAAATTGATTTGAAAACTTATCTATGAAATGTCAAAAGTCACCACATTTTAATTGCATTTTTCTGAAAAGTTTATAAATTTTTAAAAATTTATTACTACTTAATATTAAGTACTTTCAATGTACTTTCATATTATGTGATGACTTTTTAATTTTATAATGAAGAAATATAAAAAATTCTACCTTTAATGTTGAGCGTTTCAGGATTTTCAGAGATTTTAAACACTTATAACTTCTCAGGTGCAAAACGAAAAATTCCAATTCTGGTCTTAATATTTAAGTTAGACCTTCTTTTTTATCCTGTCAAATTTTGGCGATGGAGAACGAGCTACTTTTTAGTTTTATTGAGTTTGAAAAATCTGCTTTGAGAAACGAATTTGAGGGTTAAATTGCAAGTAGTTTAATAAAGCTGAAGTTGGCCGTCTCAATTTCGACTTAGTTTTTTAAATTCAAATTTAATTTCGTAAAAATAATTATTTAAATTCATTAATATTTTTTTCAATTATTATTTATGTTACATATTAATGTAATATTTTATTGAAATTAAATATTATATTAATAAATTATTTTTGAAATGTAGAATGTGTTTTTAATATTAAAGTTTTTAAAAAAGAGTATATGAATGAGATAGTTGTTATCTTTTGTTAATAGAGAAAACTCTTTTTATAACCATAATTTATAACCTTATAACATTTATGTCATACACACAACTTTATTGAAAGGCATTAGAGTTTTAAACGTGTTATGTTATTTATTAAAAATGCAGTGTTCTGTAGGCGTTTATTTTAAAGATTCATGCAAAAGTGAAAAGAATCCGATTCTACAAGTAATAAAGGATAAATACAGCGAGTCTGATGAGGTTATTTTAAAATTAAGAACTAGTAATGAAATTTCCACAATTTGTGAAAAACATGAATATAAATATTTTCATCATTATTCTCAAACTTTTGGACGACAATGCTGTGACCCTTTTAATATTCACAAACCAAACATTAAAAATGGATTGAGGAAGATAACTTTAGATTTTGCAGAAAGGAATAATTTTTTAAAATTAATACCTGGTCTAAGTATTTGTTCCACTTGTAGAAGAAAAGTATCCGAAAATAAAATTAAAAATGCTGATGAACTCGATGCAATGAACGATCCCACGTTTGAACTTCCCGAAGGTTAGAATATAATATAATTACATATTATTGTATATAATTATGTTCGTTTATTATATTTGCAATATATGTTATATTAATTTCATAAATTATTTTTTTCGATTTTTGGAAGACGTATAAAAGGTAAAAGAAAAACACTCGTTTACATTTTTATAATATAGACGACGTTTCGGTGGTCTGGTTTGCCACCATCATCAGGTCACTTTAATAAAAAATTATTTTTATATAAATACAACACAATTTTTAAAAATTAAAAAATTAAATACAATTTTTACCCACTTAAAATCAATAAAATAAACATCACATCAATAAATAATCAAAATTTTACCTTTTATACATACGTCTTCCGAAAATCAAAAAAATTAATTTATTACACTCTAAATCTGAATTAGAGCAGATTAGTTTACCAATTTAAATTAGTAACATTTTTTACTAACTTTTAGTAGTTTTTTACTAATTGCTAGTAGAAAATTACTAACTCAATTAGTAGAACGTTTTTTTTTACTATTTCAAATTAGTAAATTTTCTACTAATAATTAGTAAAAAACTACTAAAAATTAGTAAAAAAAAGTTACTGATTCAATTGGTAAACGAATCCGCACTATTTCATTAGTAGAAAACTACTAATTCAGATTTAGAGAGTAAATAATTGTGGAAAAAATTACAAAATATTGTATACTAATTTTAATATTTATTAACATCCTCGTTTTATTTATGTACTTGATTTAGTAACTACTAAAGACTATGTATTTTTTGCAAAAAATCAATTTAAAGAATTTTTTTTAATTTCAATATTTATTAACGTTCTCTTTATATTCAAATATAAATCAAATAAAATCAAATACACAATTCTTAGAACTTTTTTACGTATTAAATTTGCAGAAAGCTCAAAAGATGAAGCTCTACTGATGCTAGGATTGCAACCAACTAAAATGAGAAAACTCAATTATGATCAAAGACAACGCCAGGTCGAAACAGCTTTAATTAAGTCATCGAAATCAATGTCCTCTGAAATGAATGAAACTTTTAATTTTCAAATTGAAACTGCCAATTCCGAAGATATTTTATGGGCCAAAAATTATAAGTCACTAATTGAAGAGTTAAAGGAAAAAATCAAATTTTCTGAGAAAATTTCAGACAAAATTAAAATTTTAAGCTTAGCTCCAAAGTTTTGGACAGTAGAAAAAATTTGCGCGGAATTTAATGTTACCGAATATGTAGCAAAAAAGGCAAGAAATTTAACAGAATCGCACGGAGTTCTGCCAGATGTTATTTATAAATGTACACGGAAAAAAATTAATCTCTAAACTTGAAATAATATTAATTTCAAATCCAATGAAATATAAGTGTATCTAAATTAAACATTATAGTCACAATTACTGTGATAAGTTGTGTTTGATTCTGTCAAACTTTATACCAGAAAACGCCATAAATTCACATCTCTGATTTAGAGATTTGTTAATTTCACAACTTTTTTTATATGAATTACATACAATTACAGTTTTCATCTTCCGTATTTTATGAATGTTTTTCTCGTCATCACGTGCAACATATATTTTTATTTATTAGACTTATCGGCGTTGAAAGGTCTGTGAAATTTTAAGGTTACAATTATCGCCCGACAAAACACGGCACTGACTGATTTATATGACGTGAAATAGGTAAATAAACATTTTTCAACCATTTTTTCTCTAAACACAGACACTTTTTACAAAACATGCCAACATACAACGGGTAAGAATCTTCTTAATAACCTAAATTCAAAAGATTGTTTAAATTCATGCAGAAACGCGGTTGTAAAATTTAAAATTGGAAAGTAATGTAATGACAGTTAACAAGAAGCGGTTTACTGCCAGTCGCCAGAACATATGTTCCATGTCTTAAAATTTGAGATTCCTAATATCATTTTTAGGCATAAGAAATACGTGTTCTTCACAATACTAATATTCGGATTAGATATAATACCAAATTTCAGTTTTAGTGATCTGCTTACATCTTACGTCCGATTCCAGTGATAGTTTATGCCTAAATCTCAGATTTAATCTCTAATTTAGAGATTAATTTTTTTCCGTGTAGGCTTCTCGAAATTTGCCGAGCTAAGGCCAAAATGGTGCGTCCTAGCAGGTCCTAAAGGCTCCCATAATGTGTGTGTGTGCATGAAGCACGAAAATTTGAAGCTAAGGATTGCTTTATTAAAACCTGATAATTCCTTAACAAATCTTTTAAAAAAAGGTACCTGTGACATTGACAATAAAGTGTGTATGATGGGAACTTGCGATAAATGCCCTGGATTCGATGTAATAAATGACATTGTTGAAGCAAAAATGGAGGAAGGGTCAATAGTTCAATACAAGCAGTGGGTTCATGTGGACAGATCTGACTTAATCACAGTCACCGAATCTCGAAATGAGTACATAGCGTCGCTGATAGAAAATTTACTGTCAATTAAAGAGCATCATTTTGTTTTTAAAAAACAAGAGGATTATTTAGATAAATTAAAAGAAAGTCTTCTTCCAAATGAAATGATTGTACTTTTGGATTTTGCCCAGAATTATACATTTGTTGTTCAGGATGAAATTCAATCTTGCCATTGGGTAAATGATCAGGCTACTCTCCATCCATTCGTCTTTTATTTTCGAGGAAATGAAAAGTTAGAAACTTTAAGTTTTTGCATACTTTCTGACTGCAAAGAACACTCAGCCTCAACTGTTTATGCATTTCAAAAGAGAGTTATTGAAGAAGTGAAACTGCTTTTCCCGAATGTAAGTCGATTTCATTATTTCTCTGATGGAGCTCCCCAACAGTACAAAAATAAAAAAAACTTGATTAATTTAACTTATCATTTTGATGACTTCGGGATAACAGCATCTTGGAATTTTTTTGCTACTGCCCACGGGAAAAGTCCCTGCGATGGTGTAGGTGGTACAGTGAAGCGCCTTGTAAGAGCAGCAAGTCTAAAAGGAATTAATGGAAACTCCACTATTTTAAACGTCAGTGAAATGTTTGAATATTGCAAAACACATATTATGGGAATCAATTTCATAAAAGTCGATACTGGAGAAGTAAATTCAATTAAAAGACGTTTAAATCGCCGATTTAACTCGATTAAGACTATACCAGGAACACGCAGTCATCACTATTATATTCCACTCTCAACATCAAAACTGAGGATGAAAAAAATTTCCGATTCAGAAGAATTTGAGGATGTTTCCTTTCTAGATTTGTAAATTTGTTTTTTAGCGACACACCTTGAAAGATCTGTAAAAACCATATTTTTTGAAAAACAAAGAATGATTGTTAATTAGTTATTTTTGACAAAAAATACAACAAAAACTTTGTAAGAAAACAAAATTTTATATAATGATACTTACATTATTTAATTTATTACTTCAAGTAGAGTACAGGTCTATTCATTCAGGGTATTTTAATTTTAATTTTCGTTCTAACCATACAAGAAGAAATTTCATCCATACATTTTTCGCAATAATGTTTATTTTTAATATGATAATTTGTTACTATTTAAACAACAAAATAAAGTTTTACTATAAGTTTTTGAACTAAATCTGTTTTACAATTAATTAGTTTTGAATGTCATAAAAAAAAATTTTCTATCCTGTGTAAAACACAAATAATTAATAATCTATTTTTAAAAATTTATATTAAATTTAAAAAAAAATTTATTACATTAATATGTAACATAAATAATAATTGAAAAAAATATTAATGAATTTAAATAATTATTTTTACGAAATTAAATTTGAATTTAAAAAACTAAGTCGAAATTGAGACGGCCAACTTCAGCTTTATTAAACTACTTGCAATTTAACCCTCAAATTCGTTTCTCAAAGCAGATTTTTCAAACTCAATAAAACTAAAAAGTAGCTCGTTCTCCATCGCCAAAATTTGACAGGATAAAAAAGAAGGTCTAACTTAAATATTAAGACCAGAATTGGAATTTTTCGTTTTGCACCTGAGAAGTTATAAGTGTTTAAAATCTCTGAAAATCCTGAAACGCTCAACATTAAAGGTAGAATTTTTTATATTTCTTCATTATAAAATTAAAAAGTCATCACATAATATGAAAGTACATTGAAAGTACTTAATATTAAGTAGTAATAAATTTTTAAAAATTTATAAACTTTTCAGAAAAATGCAATTAAAATGTGGTGACTTTTGACATTTCATAGATAAGTTTTCAAATCAATTTTTTTCTATTATTTGGATAATTTTTACATAGTAATCTATTAATATAAGTTAATTAAACTATTTTGAATAGATTCCAATAAAAAAATTTATACTAACTAAATTATTTCCTTGCTTTTTTATTAAATTTTCACAGCTGTGAAACTAACCTATTTTCCGTGTAACTTAACTTACAAATTAAAATTCCAAATAAAATGCAAAAAATTTATGAAAATAATTGTCAAAAATGAATTGCATGGATATTAAAGGTAATTAATACGAAATATCAGATTTTTCTAAAAATAGGCCGCAACGACTTTAGGTGAAACATAATGGACTGACCCATTTATTATATAAATGTTCTTATATAAAATAATTAAATTTAATACAAAATCGTGCTTACCGCATCCGAGAAATATCTAATGTCGGTAAGTAAGAGAAGCAAGGAATTATCAAATTCTAACCTTTTTTCAGTGTGAATAAATTTTTTGAACAAAACATTAACCCTTATGAATTTAGCTTTGTTTTACTTTAAAAATTCATTTCTATTATCTACATTTACTTTAAAATAGTGTTACATTAATAAAAATGCTTTAAAAGTCACCTCGTATACAAGCATTTATACACTTCTCATTACGGAAAAGGCTCGTATGAGAGATTTCTCATATTTCTCATACGAGCTACCGAGCTCGTATACGAACTCCGCGGTCCGTGTATCGAATTTTTTTTACTGGGAAGTAATGAAAAAGAGACTAATGGACTATTTATAGCTTTTTCTAATACAGTTCCCGAATTTCATTCAAACATTCATTGATTACCATTGAATGTTCGTCGCTAGTTCAGAGCTGTTACCACGTATCCAAGAGTTAGGAAATAATTCCTGAAATATCTGGGAACTTTTTTTTTCGTGTATAAGTTTTAATATTTATGATTAATTATCAACAAAACTTTGTGCCACTCATCGCGCTACTCGAAAATGGTTGTATCTATAGTCGGACACCATGATTTTTAAAATATTAAATAAAATATTTCTTGTTTATATTATTTTGTAAAATAACAGTATTTTCATAAAATATAAACTTCACACATTCATACTTTTTAAAGTAATTATCACAATGCATTATTATTTATTTGCCAAAAAACACGAAAGTGTCCGACTACTAGTACTGTCCGACTATACCCGCACTTACCCTATTATTCCAGCACTTTTGACAAAATTCCCTGACTTTTTCCTGATTTCCCTGAATAAATTTAGAAAAATAGTGATTTTGTGTACAATTCTTCTGAATAATTGAATTTTTTAATGTTAATGACATGAAAATAATATTATTTAATTTTGACTAGAAAACTATTAGAAGCAAAATAACAAATAAGTAATTAATTGTAATTAAATGTAATTTATTTTTGATAATTAATAAGTCAAAAATACTGTAATAAACATATCTTCCATTATCGTCTCATTGGCAATCACGCTTTTCTATGAACAATAGTCAACCTTAAAATATAACATGCTTAACGGAATAAAAATTTAAGTCTTATTCTCATGTGACATGTAATGTAAAAATTACATTATTGTTATATATGTTAAAAGTGAAATAAGAAACTTCAAGCGCGCTTTAGCGCGCGTTATTTGTGCTAGTTCAATAATAATACAGTTTTAATTATTAACAATTGTAATTTAATTTTTTACAAGAATTCAATTATTTTAATACAGTTTTAATTATATTTCTCTAAAGAATTCAGTTATTTTTAAAATTATTAATAAAATTTCACGAAATAATAAAATTATTTTCAAAAGTTTTATTGAAATTCTATATGAGAGAATTGAATTGTTATTTCAAAATTATGATAAGTTATAAAGTAATAAAATTTTATAATTTTGTAACTTTATTATTTTTTTATACAAAAGTTTTGAATATAAAATAAATAATATTAACCGTATTTTGCATGAATAAAAATTAAATTTTTTTACTAATTTTTAATTAAATCAATTTTTATGTTTTAAAATATTAAGGTACTACTACACTTTAGAAGGCTCTTAAAAGACAAAATTTAAAAAATTTTTTTCTTAGGTCTTTTATTATAAATATTTAAAAAACTTTTTTGCCTATATTAGTACATATTTGGAGAATAAAAATAATGGTTTGTTTTTAATTTTTATTTAATATCATAATCTGCAAACAGCATTCAGATCGAAACTCCAAAAAGTCAGTTGTCCAATTGCGGACAGTTTATCTCAAGATTGACAAATCGGAAACAAAAAATCCAAATTGCTTTTTAAAAAGGAAGGTGTCTTGCATAGAAATCTACCACCATTAATAAAAAATGGACTAAAATAAAAAAATAGCAGATGTTTCAATAATTTTTGTCAAAATACACTATGTTTTTCAGTATTTTTCTAGTCTGCAAAAATGTTTTTTTTTAATTTTTTGACCATTTTCTGGTAAATTCTCACACAGGACATTCTAACAAACAAAACGAGTTATTATTTATTAAAATCGGTTCAGTAGATTCAGAGAAAAACTGTCCGCAATTTGAGAAAACGTTATTTTGAGAAAAATGCGTTTAAACTTATACATATATATGTATCGTTAGAGGCCATCCTTTTGCAAATTGAAACTCCACTATTTTTTTTATGTCAGACACTGTTACATACATTAGCAGCAATGTTTCTACTGGTCGTAACAAAAAGCTTGATCCCACCATCCCCTTAACAGCATGTGATTGTTACAGAATTCAATGTTAATTTTTTCGACCACTTTTCTCTTAAAATATTAAATAAATTAAGCTAGTTTTTTGTGAATTGCTCTAAAATATCATAAAGAAGGGCAGTGATGTGAAAAAGTTTTAATATTTTTAAAATTATTTATTAAAAAATAACTTTAAAATTATCAGTTCTCAAAATCACTTTTAATCAATTTCTCGTTTTTTCCTATTTCAAAGTATTTTCTTATAATTTATTTTAGAATTATTAAAACTTTTGCACATCACTGCTCTTCTTTATTATATTTTAGAGTTATTCACAAAAAACTAGCTTAATTTATTTAATATTTTAAGAGAAAAGTGGTCGAAACAATTAACATTGATTTCTGTAACAGTCACATGTTGTTAAAGACTTACTTAATTTGTCAATGACTTTTTACATTAATTGAATATTTTTTGATAAACTTACTTTTATTTTTTAAAATTGGTCAGGGGCGTATCCAGGGGGGGTTTGGGGTTCACCCCCCCCCCGAAATTTTGGAAAAACATACATGTTAAAGCTTAAATTTATAATTTTATTCTGAGTACACCTCTTATCAAATTCCATAAACCCCCCCCCCCCGAAACTTTTTTTTGGCTACGCCCCTGCAATTGGTTATAAATACTTTAGGAGGTGTTTTCTGAAGTCATAAAGAGTTAAAAAATACAATAAAAAAAAAATAAAATTTTTTTAAATTCTAAAGTGTAGTAAGTGTAGTATATAATTGTACTTTAAGTCAAATTATAATTTTTAATTCTAAACTATTTTATTACTGTGTAGAATATTTTTTAATATTTAAAAAATTATTAATTATTTAAAAATAAAACTCATTCCATTGCGATTCACGTACATTAACTAATTAATAATTATTATTATGTTAAATTGTAATTAATGAATTAAATTCTTAATGCTAAATTATTATTACTATTATTATAAACTCTCTAAATTTGAATTAGCAAACTTTACTAATAAATATAGTAATTTCTACTAATTTATTATTAAAATTTACTAATTCAAAGTCAAAAAGTCGATCACAAATTCGAATTACTAAACATTTTTACTTCTTACTGATTTAAATTTAGAAAGAATTAAATTTGAGAGAGGTTTAATATGATTTAATTTAACTATAAAAAAATTTAATATCACATGTTTAAAGTCGAAAAAACACTAATTATTTGGATTAATATTCAGAAAAACAAAGATTTCTTTTTATTTTTGTCAAATACATATAATTTTTTCAAGGTAAGAATATTTTTAATGCGAGATAAATTTATAGCCACGTGAGTTTCGTTTAACTCGTAATTAATGTTGTGTGAGGATATTAAAAATGGAAATATATGGAATATCCGTGTAATATACTTATTTACTTGTGTCGTGTTGGTTTTTTTCTTTTTCTTTGAGAGACTGGAAAAGGGAACCCTCGCAAACTGTGGGTCAGCTTTCATCGTGACGTCATCAGATGAGCATTTCAGTGAAGCGACTCATCGTCAAAATGTATATAATATGTATATATATCTACACGAAAACCTTGTCTTGTACAATTTGCTTGAACATGATTATCCTGGTTGGAATGGCAATTCAAAAACCAGTCAAGGACTTGTCCACCTCCTCTGGGGAGAAACAAGAAGGTCTCGTGAGAGAGATCTTCTTAATCCCCCTCTGGACCATTTTACGCGCAGATAATCGTCTTCAATCTGTTAAAATTCTTTTCTCCCCGAAAAAAATTGTCTCTCTCTCTCATTTGACACCACATTTTCTCACTATTTATAACAAAAAAAAGAAAAAAAATTCTTGCTCGAGAAAACATGAATTTTACCAGTGACAAGACATAATTCTAATAGAAGTGACAAAAAAAGGGATAAGTACCTAACACTTTAAAAAACACGTTTTTTTAAAAATCTTCTAACACTGTCATGTCAGGAGAGAAAATCAATTTTTTAGATCTTAAAATTTTGTTCCTGAAAAATTTGCCATACCTAAAAGGAATTATTTTTTTTATTTGTATATTTCCTATTAATTATTTATTATTATTATTATTATTATTATTATTATTATTATTATTATTATTATTATTATTATTATTATTATTATTATTATTATTATTATTATTATTATTATTATTATTTAATATGTATAAGAAGTTATCAATCCTCCAAGTCAATCAATTGATTGACTTGGAGGATTGATAACTTCTTATACATATTAATATAATTTTACCAAGTGATAAATTCAATAATATTAAATATTATTATTATTATTATTATTATTATTATTTAACTATAATAATCGTCTTATTCTTTCTTTCATTCTGTCCACACCTGAAGTTAGTCACGATCATTCTTTTGTTTTTTATAAGTTTTGATAGAAAATAGAATAATAAAATATAAAATAACGATTTTTTAACAAAATTCATGCTTTTCTTTTTTTATATGTTTTATCTTTTTACTATTTATTTAATTTAATAATATTATTTTTATTTCTCAAATAATTCAAAAATATTTTTATTAATCTAAAAAAATTATTAATGTTATTATACTATTCATTATTTCCTTTGTTTCTAAAAAATTATCATTTTGTAACAAACATTTTTAATAATTAACAAATGTAAATCCTGCAAAATATTTTCTTTTTTTAATACACGGAGAGACTTTTAGTTAGAAAAATTACTTTATCGTATTTCGATACCCGTGTAGAAATCACCATGCTATGCCTAAAATGATTATTGGCCCTAGCTTGGACCTAACTTGGCAACCCCTTTTTATATATCCTGGGCTGGTCCTAACTTGGTACTAGCTAGAAGATCCAGTTATGACTTAGAAAAATTTTTAGGAAAATAAAGTGCCAAAATTGATACATGAAAAACATGTAAAAATTGATAAATATTCTCAATTAATATTTATAAAATTAATTGATAATCATATTTGTTTAAACAATTTATTGTTTGACATAAATCAGAAAATTATACAAATACTATAAAATAAAGTTAATTTATTAATTTATTAATTCAGCAATTGTTTAAACAAATAATTGTTATTTACTAACTTTTTACACAATCAACCTAGAAACTAGCAGTTTTTTCTAATTTTGCAATAAGTAAATACTCAGATTAGTTAATTGCAAAATTTTAAAAGACTACAAGTGTCTAGACGCTTTATTGTCTTAAGAATTAATAAATAACAACAATTTTTTGTTTAAACAAATGCTGAATTGTTAAAATTATAAATTATCTTCATATTTCACTACTCAAGTGTAATAATCGCGAAGTTAGATAAAAAACTGCAAATTTTTAAGTAATTTGTTACAAAAGTTAATAAAACAGCAAAATTTATTTATTTATTTTAACAGATACAGACTGCAATATAATTATCATTAGTAAAATATATTTCTAATTTCGTTCGCTGATTTTAAGTTTCGTTTAAGTTGATGCTAAACACTAAGAGATATTGCAATTCGAATGAGGGCTGACCCACCCAGGTCCAACCCGGGACCTACCTGGGCTTCCTAGTTTCATTAGCAAAAATTTCTAAGTCCAACTGTAAAAAATTTTTTGCAACAAAAATTAATGCTTAAAATGATTTAGAATAATGAAAAACGTGTTTTTAACATAAATTTTTTTGACATTTTTTTAAAAAGTGGATCACCCGCTTAATTAATTAGGAAAAATTTCCAAGTCCAAAAGACGAATATTTTTTTAGACCAAGAAATTAATGTTAAAAATGATTGAGAACAATGAAAAACCTGTTTTTAACGAAATTGTATAGATATTTTTTTTCTTGATATAATATAAAAATATTAATTTTTGAATTTTTATATTTGGATATTATTTTATTATTATTGTTGTTGTTAAACTATTTTTTTTATTTATTATCGTGTATTAGTGTCAATAATTACTATATTGAATCATCAAAAGCAAGTCCACAAGTCACTGACAATAAAAATTTTGATCTCAACTAGTTTCATTAGCATAGTGGTTAGGGCGTTAGTCTCGTAGTCCGTATAGGTCGTAGGTTCGATTCCCGCGTGCGTTAGATTTTATTTACTTCTTAGGTTTGCGTTTATTCCGATTTTTCTGCATTGTATTCGTATAAGTATGCAATTTAATGATTATATATACTGTAAAATAATTTAATTAACAAATTTCTAATTTTTTTATAATTTTTAATGTATATATTAGAGGAATATATATTAATCTCTACATATACTAACATTATTTATGAATTCGCTTTTGGTCATCATTTAATTGAAAAAAATAATAATTAATTAAAACTAATACTTATTATTAATAATTTAGGTTATTTCTTAGGAAATATTATAAACTAATTAAAATTATAATAAAATATATAAATAAACTGGTCATAACTAGGCTCCCAAGTTAGGACCAGGCTAGAATCGCATCACCACCCATTGTTGGTCCAACCTACACTGCCAACCTAGGACCAAGCTATTAACAGGGCAAAATAGGTAGGACCTGGCTAGCACCAATTTTCATTTTCCACACGGGTATTTCTAATAAAACGTAAGAATTTAGGGATAATCGAGGTATAGTTAGAAGAATTCTAATAAAGATTATGAAAAGACATAGTCAACGTCACTTTTGGTAATAAGTCTCAATGTTTTTTGAATCTTATCTAAAGCTTTATACTAAAAGTGAAGATCAGGTGACGCCACATATATATAACATATATAGGGTAGGGGTATACAAAATGCGTTACTAGGCACGTGTATACGTATATAATACATATGTATATAAATATATCCATGATTTATTATAATATTATTACACAATTCAATTGTTTAATCACTAATAACTTTTAAAACGTTTTTAACAAAATACTTTCAAGACGATGATGACGCTCGGTTGTTTGCTGAGTGTTCGCCTAACATTAACTGGTCTTCGGTTGTGGACGGAACTGTTCGAAAACCTTCGTGAAAATATTCTAATAAAATTTTGTAAAAATTCAAACTGCTTACCATTTCAGAGCGTGTTAGTATTGAAAATAATACAGTATCTAAAATTTTTTTACATTTAATAGTATTCAAAATAGTGGGTTTACAAATAAAAATATCAGAATGTATTATAAATAAGTTCCATATTCTCGTATTTGCAATTGTCTTAACATCAAATGATATTCTTTCTAAACTTTTATACTAACTTCTGTTCCCTAAAGACAAGAAGGCTAGAGACAGGAGGTGAAACTTCGGTAGTGAGGATGAGTCAAAAGCCTTTCATTAACCAGGCGTTTTTCGTTTCGAAAAGTCGCCGGCGCGGTGCTTCTGCACATCACTCACACATTCAAATTCTTGTATACCGTGTTTCACATGTGCACTGTAAAAAAATTTTTCTGTAGATTTACAGTTTTTTACAGGAATTTGTAAAATACCACCTTTGAAAGTAGCGAATTTACAATCCCTTTAATAAAATTACTACTTTCAGCGTGTCAATTTTACAATTTTCTGTAAATTTACTACTATGAAAGTAGGTAATAATCAGTAATAATTTTGTCCTTTTATTACCTACTTTCATAGTAGTAAATTTACAGAAAATTGTAAAATTGACGCGCTGAAAGTAGTAATTTTACTAAAGGGATTGTAAATTCGCTACTTTTAAAGATGTTATTTTACAAATTCCTGTTAAAAACTGTAAATCTACAGAGAATTTTTTTTACAGTGTGTATGATATGATTTTAATTTGAGGTTAACTTTAAAGTGCAATCGAGACACAATGTGTGTCATAACGGATATATATAGAAATAATGTGAGTGATTATTAAATTAAGTGTTATTCAAATAATTAAAAGTTCCGAAAACGTGCTGTGTGAAAAGTTGTAACAAGAAGAAAGATAAACACAGCACTATGACTATTACTTTTTGTTAACTTTTAATACACTTCATGCTATAGTTTCCACATTTTTTTATTTAAAAACTTTTTTTTTAATAACGAAAAGATGTTTGAAAATATATAAACATTTATTTTTCTTATTGTATTTGTATAGAATATATTTTCCTGTGTTTACGTGTGTAGCTGCGCAGAAGTCCGTGTGGTCTATTGCGGCGAAAACTTTTTTTGAAAGTAAACGCCTGACCATACATCAGCTGAGCGACTCAGCATTGCCATACCCCCACTACCGAAGTTTTACCTCCTGTCTCTAGTCTTCTTGCCTAAAAATTACAATAGTAGATAAAAAAAATAACACTACTTATTATTATAATAAGAACTATCATCATCGTACCTCGATTATCCTTAAATTCTTACGTTTTATTAGAAATATCGAAATACAATAAAGTAATTTTTGTAACTAAAAGTCTCTCCGTGTATGAAAAACATAATTACTTGACAAAATTTTGATTTCTTCCCTGACCCTAAAGAATATCAATATTCTGATTCACTCTAAAAATGATTAGATTGAATCATTCGTTAAGTAAAACTGAAGTAACATTTTAAAAAACTTTTATTAATTCATTTTTTGAAGGCACAAGTACTTACAAAATGTTATGCAAAGTTAGCAAAGCAGTGATAAATTTTGTAAATTTCAATTTTTAACGAAATTCATTTTTCTTACTAAATGAAAAAATAGGCATAATTTTTATTTTATAATCATAATTTTTGCACAAAATTTTGTTTTTTTAAATATTTGAATTATTTTTTGTGATTACACACGTGTATTACCCGTTTTTATTGTTAATAGACATTACCTAGTACAAAATATTTTTTTTCAATTAAAATAATAATTTTTTACTATAGATAATTGTCCAAATAGAATATTTTTCATTTCAGTCTGGTAATTTTTCAAAATGTTAGTACAAAAAAATATGTTTCGGGAATTTTTGTGTAAAATATAAAGACAAAAAAATCCTCTCTGGTAATACCGAAAAAGGGAGAGAGAAAGAGAGAGACAGTCAGCTTTGCAATGTAAGATAATTAATCGCGGCAGTCTTTTTATGGGGGGCTATTTATTTATATTGAAAGGGGGGAGATGGGAAAGTTTTTTGAGAGAAAAAAGTGCCCTAACTCGTGTCGAGTAAATACAACAGGTTGTAAAAAGGCAAGAGACAGCGTCGTAAAGTTGATTTAGTTGACAGGCACCTGAGGTCGTTTAATACGTTTAGAATCTTGAACGCCACTAAACTCTTGTTACAATAAAGATACATTTACCAGATAATTAAATGCTACAGATAAAATTAAACGGTACAGATAAACGGACCGTTCTTCAAATCGAGAGCATCGAGTTAACATATATAGTAAAAAAGATAAATTACATTTGTTTCAGTGTTGCGATCGTTCTCTTCTCTCTTTTCTTTGTTTCTGAAGGTCGCATGTTTACACACGAAAAGATAATTTTCAATGTTTTGGAAAATATCCTAAGAAGTTTTCCAAATATTTTACTTTTTTAATATTTATACTATTTTATTATTACATAATAGAATTCTTTGAAAGAATTAAAGAAACAAGTTGTAAATCCACATGTTCATTACATGAACATTTTGCTTCCTCTTTACGATCAGCAAAAAAAATGTGCTTCCTCGTGGAGGAAGCATTAACGATAAATATATTTCATTTTTAAATCATTTTTAATACAATTTAACATTTATAAAATAAAGTGCATTCGTCTTAATAGAAAGAATAAAATTTTCTTATACAGTAATATGAATCTAAATAAACAAAAAAATTTTTAGTAATAAAGTGAATTTTTCAAATTTGATTGTAATTAATTCTATTATTTTCAAGAGAATATATACTTTATATACATCAATCGATTCGTCTTGATGCAAAGAATAAGATTTTATTATATATTAACTTCAATAACCAACTTAAAAAAATTTTTTAGAAAAAAGTCAAACAAAATTTTTTTTCTGAGAATTTTTTAAAGTCTATCAATCCATTTCGAGATATTTTTATGATAAATATACCTGGTAAATTTTAGCCAAATTCGTTAAAACCTCTTCGAGTTATCGTGTTCACAAAAATCGGGATCCACACACACACACACACACACATACACACATCCATACATACATCCGGACAATTGTTCAGGGTCTTAAATAACATAGTCCTATATAGAAGAAAATTTGTTGAAAGGATTTTTAAAAATTTTGTAAATTAAACGACTACAAAGCTTCCTCACGAGGAAGCAAAAACTTTAAACTTTGGGTGAAAATTTTTTTTTAAATTTTGTAACTTTTATTATTTTGATATTGAAATAATATAATTCTTGCACAGAATTTTATTAAAATTTCTTGAAAATACATACTTGAATTGTTTCAAAGAATTTTTATTAAATTTTCGAAAATAATTGAATTCTTTGGAGGAATTCAATAAAAATTTTATTGAAATAATTGAATTCTTATAAATAATTGAAGCAACCATTTTTTAAATAATCGAATTCTTTCAAATTATTTTTATTCAGATTTTTAAAAATAATTGAAATTCTGCCCAATATTGTATTATTTTTGAAAATAATTGAATTCTTGCGAAAAAATGTACTAAAATTCTTGAAAATAAATAATGATTAATAAGTTGATTAATTAAAAAGTGAATTTTTTAAAATTTTGAATCTAAATTTATTCGCGTACAATATTTGCTATATATGTAGGGGAGTATTGAACCACTGTCTAGGCTTGTCGAAGCTTGTCTTAGTAAAACCTAACTTTTTGTTCAATTACATTTTCGGAGAATCGAAAATTGTGTTTTCTGTGACGTCGGTACAAAAAAAGCTCAAAAAAAGTTTTGTGCATCATGTGAAAAACCATTAATAAAAGATAAAAAAAAATTGAATCATCAAGGCAAGCATGCAGAAATTTTGTGGGACTTATGGTTGAAAGAAATTCGGTAATGTTACTTTCTGTCAAGGTCGGCCACTTTGTGTTTTTTAATTAGCTTGACATAAATTTCATTTATGTCAAGACGTGAATATCATTTAACATAATTATTATTTAACGTAAAATTAAATTTATATAAATTTTATTTAGCATAAATTCCATTTAACATAATTCTCATTTGGCATAAAATTTACTTGACATAAATTTCATTTGGTATAAATCCCATTTAACATAATTTTCATTTGACATAAAGTTCACTTGACATAAAAGACATTTAACACAATTCTCATTTGTCATAAAAGTCATTCAACAAAATTCTCATTTGACATAAAAATCATTTTACACAAATTACATTTTACATAACAATATCGGCGCAAATTTTAAAAGTAACCAATTAGATATTATCAACAACATTGTGATTCGCCAATTTTGAAATTCGCGCCTATATTTCCATGTCAAATGATCTTTATGTAAAATAAAATCTATGACAACTGAATTTTATGTCAAATGAGAATTATGTGTAATGAGTTATCCGTCAAATGAAATTTATATCAAGCTAATTTTATGTCTAATGATATTTATTTCAAATAAGAATTACGTTAAATGACATTTATGCCAAATGAAATTGATGTCAAATGAATTTTATAACAAATAAAATTTACGTTAAAGGAATTTTATGTCAAAAGAAATTTATGTTAAATGATTTTTATGTCAATAGAAATTTATGTTACATAATTTTTATGTCAAAAGGGAATTAAGTTATCTGAGTTTTATGTAACATAATATTTCTGTTTAATGAATTCTATGACAAATGATATTTATGTTAAATGGTTTTTGTGTACAATGAAATTTATGTTAAATAATGTGCATATTATGTGAATTTTAAGTTAAGTAGTTTTATATCAAATACCTATTTGGTCGAAAAATATTTCGGGAATAAGCATGCGTCTCGGTAAGGACCAACCTGGAATAAAATTTTTTTTTTTAAATCTTTATAACTTTTTCATTTCAAAACCAATCAATTTACTTTGTACAAAAAAATGTTCCTATTAAACAAGACTTTCCAGCAATATACTTCAATTGACCAAATTCATTTTTAAAAGAAAGTTATAAACAAAAGTCAAAAGGTGGGCCGACCTCGACTATATTCCCCTAGTATTAAATAAAATTTCAGGAAAAATACGGACATTTTGGTGACCATTTAAATTAAATAAATAAAATAAATAAAAAGTTTTTAAATAAAATTTTTAAATAAATTTTCTGATATTTAAATAATATTATTTATTTTATTTATACTTGAAAAAATCTTTTTAAATCACGAACCGCCTATTATCTTATTCCACACTGCTCCACACATACTTACATAAAACACAAAACAGAATAAGAAATTAATGATTGAAAGAAGGCGAGTTTGTTATTTTGTGCGAGAAAAATCAAGTCCTGGAGAAACTGTGTTTCTTTTTTTCTTTTTTTTGGAATTGGAAACGCGCGCAATGAGTGTTTCCACTAACAAGATCAAATTCTATCACTTAACGCAATAACGGATAGGAAACCTGATGAGGGAGCAGCAACAGTAACAGCAGCAGGAGCAGCTCAGGCATATCAATGGTAAAAACGGAAGAGAATGCTTATAGAAGTTCATTCGCCGTCTAAATGTAATTGGCATCTCGCGGTAAATCTACTTTACAGTGGAAATAAAGTTAAAACAAGTTTGCAATAATGTCTACGAGAATCATGTAAAAAAACAGAAATGAAAAAATCTACAAACAAAAAAATACAAAGAAATAGTCTTTTGAGAATTTACCATTTTAAGTTTCCATTTACCGTGTTCTATTACAATTTATGTAACGCTCTCATCACGTAACATATACGTGAAACAATGCAATCCAATCTGTAAGTCTTTTTAAACGACAATTTATATTTGTTATCTGTCCCTTTTATTTTTCTATTGCAATCATTTTTCCCAGAATTCACAATATACCATTCTCTCCCTCTCTTTTCTCTCTCCAAGTCGCGGGGAATTTTTTCTCTATTGTTCGTTTTACTGTATACGTTATTTTTTTATTATTTTATTTTATTACTTCTTTTATTATTTATTTGTTTAATTTATTTATTTTATTATCAGAACTAGCAACAATTCGCGCGGCTAATTTCTTACTTACTTTTTAAAATAAAATAAGCAATTTTAAAAATAATAAAATTTAGAAATTTGTTATTCAAATTTTTGTTGAAAACACTAAAAAAATTCAATTTTGGAGAAATTATAAATAATTGCAGAAATTCAATTATTTTCAAAACTAATAAAATTCTTCTCATAAAATTCAATTATATTCAAGATTAAAAAAAATTCTCGTCAAAGTCCCAATTATTAATTAATTATTAACTATAATAATCGTGGTGATTCCGGATCTCTGTCCACACCTGAAGTTAGACTTTTGTGGATTCTTTTATTTTTTTGTGTACACTCGTGCTCATTAATGCCTTCTCTCAGGGAAGGCACTAATTTGACGCGTTTTGCCCACTTTCTATATTTTTTATAGTTCGTGCCAATAATTCCATAGGAATTTTACTATTTTTTATTTTTACAGCCATTGGCTGATTTTTTATACAATATAGATGGTAGGCAAAGTTCGTGAAATTAGTGCCTTCCCTGAGGGAAGGCATTAATGAGCACGAGTGTACTATAGGTTTGACATGTTTATCTTTTTGTATCATTCTGAGGTTATTGATTGATGCATAATAATATAATAATTATCGCTTTTCTCCCTTTGCGTAATTGTGAAGTGAATTATCAAAAATGAGTTTAATAAAACTAAAAAAACTAATTTTGTTTAAAGAAACGTAATATTTTATCAAAGTATTTTTTCAAATATATTTTTATTTATTTACTGTAAATTTTCAAATTTTATTTATTTTTATCTACTGTAAAAAATCAAATTTAAAAAATTGTAATGATAAATTTGTTTTAATTCATTTTAATTTTAATTATTTATTGTGAAAAATTTATCATATTTATAAAAAAACTTTATAAAAAAATTTTATTTTTCAATATACTATAAAAAAAATTAGTGGAAAAAAAATCAATGCATAAATCAATACAACACATTTAATTTCAAGAATATATTTTTATTATTGTGAATAAAATAAATTTTTAAAAAATTTATTAATTTTAATTTTGTTTAATTTAGCCAATTAATTAGATTTTTTATTTAGTTGTAAAAATTTAAATTAAAAAAATTATTTTTAGTTACGAAGGTTATGTTAATTTCCCAAAGGGAAATTTACAACTGGCGGAGTACTGCGCCAGCACTGGCAGTACTGGCAGCTACGCTGACAGACAGCACTGGCATAACTCTGGGATGATAACGCTGTCTAACGCTGGCGAAGTACTGCCTGCCAGTGCTGCCAGACAGCGCTGGCGCAGCACTGGACCAGTGCTGGCTGAGAATATTGCCACAATAAATGCCGTATTGTTATTAATTAGTCGTAAATTAATAATTATAAATAATTTAACAACAAAATGGTAAATAATATTAATAAGTAGTTATTATTCATAAAATATTTCTCTTCTTAAAGAAATTGTATTAAAGATGGAGACTAACAATGGATATAGTAAATGAAGTAGAAAAAAATTGTTTATAACATTTAAAAATTAAATAATAAACAATTACAGTAAGTGTGCATTAGATTTTCATATTTTAACACCTAACGATTGGAATCTAGAAATATCGTAAACCTATGAAAATAAACAAAATTGCTGACGAAGGGAATCGAACCTACGACCTACGGACTAACAGACTAACGCTCTAACCACTATGCTAACGACACATGTGTACAGTAAAGTATTAATATCTCAGTATCATTCAGACATACAATTATTGAGTCAAAGATGAGAAAAAAATAGGGATACGTTAGAAATAATAAATTGAAATAAAATAAATTAAACTAAATTTTTAATAATTAAATTAAATTACTTTACTTATTGCATTTAACATTTTACGTAATTCTTAAATTACGTGGTAATTTTTTAATAATTTTTTATTCATAGTAAGAAGTATAATAGTATTTTAATAGGAACCAAATTATTATTGAGATTAAAGTTTAAATTTTGTTTATAATTTTAATTTGTTTAAATAATTTATTATTTTCAAAATTAGACAATTATGTTAAATTATTATTATTATTAAATTTAATAAAAATAAAAAATGAACAACTGAAAAGTAAAATATTAATTTTTTTCAATAAATTTATATTTATAAACATTCATAAACTTTTTTTATAATTTTTCTCAAGTTTATGTCAAAAAAGCAATGTTGGCAAAGAGCGTCGTGAACAATTTTTCTATACTCACTTAGCACTTGCCGCCGTGGCTTGTCCAAGCTTTGGCGAAACAAAAATTCTGTACTGCGCCAGCACTAATTGTCGAAGCTCGGCTAGACTACGCCGAACAATCGTCTGAGTACTAAGCCAGTGGTAAACATCGGCACTACACTGGCATTTCCCATTGGGTTATTACATATATTATTGCTCTGAATTGTTCTGAAAAATCTTAATATTCAACTGGTTAAATCTGCTACGATTTTTTTCAGTTTTATTTGTTTCAAATAATAATAGAATCTAATAAATATTTATTTGCATTAAATAACTTGAATTATTTGAATCACATTTTTTTAATTAATACAATAATAATTATTTAAAGTTGCGAAGGTTATCTTACTCTTACACCAAATTGAAAAAACAATTAATTTTAACTAAAATTATTTTTGTTATTATAGAATAATAATTATTATTTAAATATTTATTTGTTTGATTCAAATAATTTTGCTATGTATTTTTGATTGTATTTTCGATTCGTTTCAAGGGATTTCCTATTCGAATGTAACACTAAAAAAACAATCAATTATTTATATTGATTCAAATCATTGTATTTTTGACGATATTCTCGATTTTTTCCGAGTGATTTCTTTTTCGACTGTAACACTAAAACTGTGTTTTCGGATTCAGGTTTCCGTTCGGATTGATATCAGACTAGCTCGGACCTTTTTCGTACAATTTTCGGACTAATCCGTACTATTCCACAAGCAAACGTGTACTTTTACTTTAAAAATAAAAACAAGCACCGTTTGACACTTTATGCAACAGAAATTTAAGGTTATGTTGCATTCTAGCGAAAAGTGTTCGCGCCATGCAAGGCGCTAGAAGACGTCTGCGAGATAAACTGCCTTGCAAATTCCAGTGGTGGCGCTAGCATGTATTTTTATTTTATAATCATAATTTTTGCACAAAATTTTCTGTTTTTTAAAAATATTTTTTGTGATTACACATGTGCACTCATTTTTATTGTTAATAGGCATAATTGTTAATTATCTATTGAAACAAGAACGAGAAACTACAGCGAGCGTTTTTTTAGCTAGTTACCAGAAACCTGTTTTAAATAGGGCAAAGTGGGGCATTTCTGCACGGGCATCTGAGGGTTAAAAGTTGCGCAAAAAATGTATACGATCTGATGCGCGCGAAATTATTTTTCTGACATTTTATGTATTTAATTTAGGGGTTAGGTTGCCATATTTATTCATTTCGCGCCGGATAAGGAAGGGATTTCTCAAGATGGTTAATTTGTCCCTCTGTTATAAACTCATTTCCCCTCCAAGAGAAATGGCACGAATATCTGTCAATGGTGTATTTGAACATTTAGATTGTTATCCAATAGCTAACTCTCAAATATGAACGATTTGTCCCTCCAGATGTTTAGTCCAATACTCCAGTTTTCTCAGTGTATTTAAAATTTAAAAATTTTGTCCGACATATTGGATAGGCCATTTTGAATTTTTTTTGACGTCATATTTATATTCAGCGACCCCACAAACCCTTGTATACTAAGTTTCATAAAAATTCATCTACCAGATTTTGCTGAACATTTTGGGCCAATCATATGATTATTTTTCCAAACAGAGAAGGGGTTTATAAGATTGTTTTAAATTTTTTAAATTCTTTTGGTTTAAGTTTATTGCCAACCTGCATTTTCTAAGAAAAAAGTTTCGTATATTCGCATAATTCAAGTTATTTGAATCAAATAATAATAATAATAATAATAATAGTTCTAGGGCTTAAAAGATTTCTACATTCATGTACTTTAAGATGCCGATGGGCGTTTTTTGCAAATTTTCATTTCCAATGCCAATAGAGCTGTCAAAAGTCAGAAGGTCCAAAAATCTCAAAATACTTTAATGAATTAAAAGCAAAAAACGGGGTAAATTATTTGTAACTCATTCTTTAACAGTTTTTAGGGTCCCCGAATATAAATTTAAGTTTTTTTTTAAATTCAAAATGGCGGATCCAATATGGCGGACAAAATTCAAATTGGAACAGATTCGATTAAAACTTGTTACTCGGGGGTTTTTAGGGTCGCTGATTACGAATCTGAAGTCACTTTTTAAAAATTCAAAATTCAAAATGGCGGAAAAAATTTTCAAATTTGTAATAATAACAAATTGTTATTACATTATAGAACAGTATGAAACTAGAATTTCTTAAAAGTGACTTCAAATTCGTAATCAGATACGCTAAAAACCCACGAGTAACACTTTTTAATTAAATATGATCAAATTTTAAAATTTGTCCACCATATTGGATTCATCAATTTCAATTTCTACAAAGTAACTTTATATTCATAATTTGTGACCCAAAAGCCCCCGAGTAACACGTTTGAAGGGAACAGGATCAAATTTAAAAATTTTTTTCGCCATATTGGATCCGCCATTTTGAATTTTTAAAAAGTGACTTTACACTACTGGTCATGGGAGACCACCCATTTTCAGGCGAATGAAAATCGTTTTAAAACATAAAATTTATTGAAACTAAAATTTTTTTCTGCTCATTTTTTTAAAAATGATAAAATTTTGAACAGAACAAGATATTTCAGAAGTCGTTTGGCCAATAATTCATTTAGATATTTTTAAAAAATCGACATTTTCAATGTTTTACAAAAATTTGAATAACTTCTAAAATAATAAACGCTTTTTAATGATCTTAGGCTTATTTTAAAGCTCATTTGCTACACTTTAAGAATTACTTATAGGCATTAACGTGTAATTTTTTTCTTAAAAAATACAGGCGGTCAAACTTGAACCAAAAAAATATAAAAAATTTGAAACATTCTTATTTACAGAAAAATAATTTTTAAAATTCAAACGTATTTTTTATTAAATTTTCTTGAAAAATCTACACTATATAATGTTTTATATATTTTCTAAAATAGTTTTTAGTACAGAAAAATTGTTCTAAATTTGTTGAATTTTTTTGGTCCAAGTTTGACGGCCTGCATTTTCTAAGAAAAAAATTACACGTTAATGCCTATAAGTAATTCTTATAGTGTAGCAAATGACCTTTAAAATAAGCTTAAGATCATTAAAAAGCGTTCATTATTTTAAAAGTTATTAAAATTTTTGCAATACATTGAAAAAGACAATTTTTTAAAAATATCTAAATAAAATATTGTCCAAATGACTTCTAAAATATCTTGTTCTTTTCAAAATTTTATCATCTTTCAAAAAATAAAAAGCAAAATATTTTAGTTTCCATACATTTTGTGTTTAAAAATGTTTTTTATCCCACATGCACAAAAACGGCGCTTTCTGATAGCAGCCGACAGGGAGGAAAGTCATTCATTTCTTCGACCGTATGAAAATGGCGGCCGTGTTCTCCCAAGGGCAAGAAAATTAGCTGTTCACATGCATTTTTCTTGCCCAAGGGAGAAATCGGCCGCCATTTTCATACAAATCGAACAAGTGAATGACTTTTACTCCCTGTCGTCTGCTATCTGAAATCGCCGCTTTTGTGCATTAGGAATAAAAAATATCGTAAGCAACAAGAGGAGAAAGGCAGCCAATTTCTTTACGATGATTTTTGTGACACTCGTTCCGGACTCGGGGCGCCTACGGCGCCCTCGACCTCCACTCGTGTCACAAAAATCACCGTAAAGAAATGGCTGCCTTTCTCCTCTTGTTGCTTAATATACTATTTCAATCACCTGAAAATGGATGGTCTCTCAATTTTGACCGCGGTAGTGTAGATTCGTAATCAGCGACCCTAAAAACCACCGAGTAACAAGTTTTAATCAAATCTGATAAAATTTGAATTTTGTCCGCCATATTGGATCCGCCATTTTGAATTGAAAAAAAAACTTTAGATTTATATTCGGGGACCTTAAAAAACTGTTAAAGAATGAGTTACAGAATAATTTACCTCGTTTTTTGCTTTTAATTCATAAAAGTATTTTGAATTTTTTGGACCATTTGACTTTTGACAGCTCTATTGGCATCGGAAATGAAAATTTGCAAAAAACGCCCATCGCCATCTTAAAGTACATGAATGTAAAAATCTTTTAAGCCCTAGAACGTTTAAATCTATCAAAGTAATTTTTGTTTAGAGCTCTGTCCGTGTTGACGTGCGGAATGTCTCATAAATATTTAGGGGAGAGTGGGGCAAAGGCGCTATGCGGGGCAAAGACGTTTTTTAAAATATCTCCTTTATTTTCTGTCTATTCCAATTGGTATTAAAAATTGAGTTGCAATGCAATCAGACCAATTGATTAAAAAAAGAAAAACCTAAAAATATCAAATATTTTAAGAAATATAACAAAAAAATTGTTTTGCAAAAATAAAATGATAATTTTACTAAACAAACTTTTATTTTTTAAAACATAAGTTTAAGTATTTAATTTTTAAAAACGTAACATGTAAATAAATTAAATATTTCTCTACACAACTGGCGTGGTGTTTTAGTTTAATTTTGTATCTAAATATTTTAAATTTAAAGTAAAAAAAAAGTTTGTTATGTGAGGCAAAGGCAATATTGAACATAATTTGGTTAAAAACAATTGAATATTCGAATTTTCTATGTATTAATTCACAATATGAGGTTAAAATCACTAATAGTTTTTATTTTTTATTTAAATAGTTTAATTCTTTTAATAATATGTTGTTAACCTTATGTTTCGTAAATATTATACTAATAAATATCACTTGTTAATTTTTTTAAGGCTTATAAATGCTTTCTTTTAGAAATATAAGCGAAAACGTCGCTGCCCCAGCATGTGGGGCAAAGGCATTTTTTGCATTGTTTTTAAATTTCATTAAATACCCGTGTAGAAATCACCATGCTATCCCTAAAATGATTATTGGCCCTAGCTTGGACCTAACTTGGCAACCCCTTTTTATATATCCTGGGCTGGTCCTAACTTGGTACTAGCTAGGAGATCCAGTTATGACTTAGAAAAATTTTTAGGAAAATAAAGTGTCAAAATTGATACACGAAAAACATGTAAAAATTGATAAATATTCTCAATTAATATTTATAAAATTAATTGATAATCATATTTGTTTAAACAATGTATTGTTTGACATAAATCAGAAAATTATACAAATACTATAAAATAAAGTTAATTTATTAATTTATTAATTCAGCAATTGTTTAAACAAATAATTGTTATTTACTAACTTTTTACACAATCAACCTAGAAACTAGCAGTTTTTTCTAATTTTGCAATAAGTAAATACTCAGATTAGTTAATTGCAAAATTTTAAAAGACTACAAGTGTCTAGACGCTTTATTGTCTTAAGAATTAATAAATAACAACAATTTTTTGTTTAAACAAATGCTGAATTGTTAAAATTATAAATTATCTTCATATTTCACTACTCAAGTGTAATAATCGCGAAGTTAGATAAAAAACTGCAAATTTTTAAGTAATTTGTTACAAAAGTTAATAAAACAGCAAAATTTATTTATTTATTTTAACAGATACAGACTGCAATATAATTACCATTAGTAAAATATATTTCTAATTTCGTTCGCTGATTTTAAGTTTCGTTTAAGTTGATGCTAAACACTAAGAGATATTGCAATTCGAATGAGGGCTGACCCACCCAGGTCCAACCCGGGACCTACCTGGGCTTCCTACTTTCATTAGCAAAAATTTCTAAGTCCAAGTCTAAAAAAATTTTTGCAACAAAAAATTAATGCTTAAAATGATTTAGAATAATGAAAAACGTGTTTTTAACATAAATTTTTTTGACATTTTTTTAAAAAGTGGATCACCCGCTTAATTAATTAGGAAAAATTTCCAAGTCCAAAAGACGAATATTTTTTTAGACCAAGAAATTAATGTTAAAAATGATTGAGAACAATGAAAAACCTGTTTTTAACGAAATTGTATAGATATTTTTTTTCTTGATATAATATAAAAATATTAATTTTTGAATTTTTATATTTGGATATTATTTTATTATTATTGTTGTTGTTAAACTATTTTTTTTATTTATTATCGTGTATTAGTGTCAATAATTACTATATTGAATCATCAAAAGCAAGTCCACAAGTCACTGACAATAAAAATTTTGATCTCAACTAGTTTCATTAGCATAGTGGTTAGGGCGTTAGTCTCGTAGTCCGTATAGGTCGTAGGTTCGATTCCCGCGTGCGTTAGATTTTATTTACTTCTTAGGTTTGCGTTTATTCCGATTTTTCTGCATTGTATTCGTATAAGTATGCAATTTAATGATTATATATACTGTAAAATAATTTAATTAACAAATTTCTAATTTTTTTATAATTTTTAATGTATATATTAGAGGAATATATATTAATCTCTACATATACTAACATTATTTATGAATTCGCTTTTGGTCATCATTTAATTAAAAAAAATAATAATTAATTAAAACTAATACTTATTATTAATAATTTAGGTTATTTCTTTAGCAAATATTATAAACTATTTAAAATTATAATAAAATATATAAATAAACTGGTCCTAACTAGGCTCCCAAGTTAGGACCAGGCTCGAATCGCATCACCAGCCATTGTTGGTCCAACCTACACTGCCAACCTAGGACCAAGCTATTAACAGGGCAAAATAGGTAGGACCTGGCTAGGACCAATTTTCATTTTCCACACGGGTAATGTATTTATAATTATAATATACTAAATAACAACTATTAAAATTTCTTGTTGATTAGTTTTAGAATAATGAAAAACAAAGACCGCATAAATTAATAATTGCTTAATTTAAAAAATATACATCGATAAATGTAAGCCTAGCGCCTTTGCCCCACTCTCCCCTAGTTATTTAAAAAAAATTATTTTATTGATGCAAAATAAATATTTATTTCAATTAAAATCCATGCATTACTGAATCAAGTAATTTTCCTAATTGATTTAAAGCAATATTTATTAAATCCAATTATTCCATTCATTTGACTTAAATAATTCGAATTTGCTACAAATAACTATTTATTTGATACTACAAATTTAAATTTTTATATCAAGGGCAGTTCCATACGAAAAGTAAATGGTGGATCACTGATTTTTCTTAAAGTTTGTAATTTTGTAGTATTTGGGGTACTTAATAACTGTGTCAAACAGTTTTGCAAAAAAAAAATTTATTTTGCATGATATTTAGATTTGAAAAATCGGAAACTGAAAATAAATAAATAAATGTCAATTTTTTATAATATTAAAAAAAAGTTAAACAAAATTAAATTTTCAATAATTTGTTTAAACAATAATTTTTTATTGTTAAAAAAATATGCTAAGGACATCATGGAGTTTCCTAAAAAAATTATTTACTCAAAATTTAAACCTGCCTTAATAAGTGGTTAAATTTTAAAAGAAGTGCTTTTTGATGTTTTTGAGAAAAAAAATTTTGAAGTTTGCGCTACGAGTTTTTGTGCGTTGCGCTAACTAAGCAGCGCCTATATAAGTGTATTTTAAAAGATGATATGACCTTTACTGCTCGGCTCTAATACATTTATTAATTATATACGTATATATTATTATTATAAACAGTTTAACTATTTATTTATAACTTTTTTATAAACATTATTTTCCTTTTTTATTGTAAAAAATCTTTTCCTCCACACTTTATCCAGGCTTATATTTATAATTTTGTATTGTTATGGTCTTCAGTGGAACAAAAGTCAAACGTTATTGTGTCAAATTTATTTTCTACTAACTGAAAAAATGCTTTAAGGAAAAGATTTTTTACATTAACCCATTGATGCCTATAGGCAAAGGAATGCAGATATAATAAAAGTAACTATTGGAATCCTGGCATGGGATCTAATGATAATTTTTGTCGTTGAATGTTAAAAAAATATTTTTTTAACAATTTTTTTTTATAAACAAATGAAGAGAAGTCGATTTTTATAAGAAACTTATAGCGCTATTTGATTCTACGCTAAAAACCACCACGAAAACATATATTACATAATTTTTTAAAAAAGACCTATTGGTGTAAAAATATTATAAACAATTAGCCTGCATTCATACTGTATGAGGTATAAGGATCGTTTTTGAAGTTAAAGATTTTTTTAAACAAAATTAGCTTAATCAGGAGAGTTTTTGACGTTAAAAATTTTTTAAACAAAATTTTTACCTCAAAAACTATTTATGTAAGTTGAAATAAATAAGTAAAATGTCTTCCGAGCGAGCGAGGAATATGACGCTAGTTTATTAATTATTATTATTTTATTGTGAAAAAAGAAATTATTGCAAATATTTTATTTTAAAATAAAATTAAAACTTTGTAACAAAAATTGTAATTGACAAATAGAAATCATGCAACTTTTTTTTATTTCTTTTGAATAAGAAAATCAAGTTTCGTTAAAAATTGTTTTTTATAAAATCCAAATTATGCGTATTTTTTTCTTTACTTTTATACAAAACTAGCTGTCGTACCCATCTTTTGACGGATTTTAGTTTCTACTAACCCCAGTAGCACACGTAATATTACAGCAATATTGAGAACACTGCCTTAACATTACCAATATTGCCTCAATGTTGCTGGAATGTTCCCAACATTACGTGCTACTGGGGAATATATTTGAACAGGTGTCTACCAATCGGGAATTTAATTTGACTGGGAGAAACTAATAATTAGTTACCATTATCCGGAAAATATTACTATTTGAATCAGTAAAGGACTTTTTCTATCAAATACTATTTTTAACTAATTCAGATTTACAGAACAGTATTGCTTCCTCATAGAGGAAGGATTGTATTTGTCAATTTGTTTCTTAAACATTTCTTGAATTCAAAAATAAGAAAATTTTGATTCATAAATCCCAATTTGCTCTAATGGCGTCTTAAGGACTTTCTATGTCCCAGTGCCCGCTGAAGTCAAATTTCAGTTTTATTGGTACTTTTATTGCACCCTTTATATTGAGCATATATATTTTATTTTCTACGTTAAATATGACAATACATACTATGAAATTTTCAAACTTAAAACCTGAAAATATCAATATAGAAATTGTTTGCAAACTCACGTTCATTGATTTTAGAAAATTTGTAATAGACCTCAAATTCAAGACTCTAAACTTGTTAATAAAATAAATATAATGAATGTAATTTAAAATTTAGAAACAGCAACCAATGTCAATACCAATTTCATAAAAAATTAAACAATATTCAACAAAAAAAATTAATTAAAAATTTTGTCGAAAATCAAAAATATGATTTTGGCATAAAAATTCGTATATATTATATATATTTCATTTTTATAGTGAAAATTAGTTGTGTTTATATTAAAAAGTAGCTTCAGAAAGTGTCACATCAATTTGAAAAAAAATTTAAAAATTTGCATTTTTTTGATTTTTTGAATTTTGTGAAAAAAGCTATAACTTTCGTTCAGCTTACTATTTTTCAATCGGATATGGCTATAAATTTAAGTTAGACTAATACCTAACAGACTGTAAAGTTTCGTTTTAATCGGTCAAGTAGTCTTTGTGTTTATCCCGGACAAAATATTGCGGACAGACATACATACATTACATACATACATACATACATACATAATTTTTTATTGTCATTTTTGGAATTCTTACTACTTGAATAGAAAAACTAAACATGAATCTTCACATTCTATGCAATGTACAGACAAAAGTCTGATCTTATTTATAAAGATTAGGATATTTTTAAAGTATAACGATTAAGAAATATAAAATATACCCATTTTGCATGTTTTCTGTTTGTGAATCACAATTTTGCTCATAAAATTTTAAGTTTGTTTTAGAAAATGAAGAAAACCATTTGCACAATTCCTATTTTTTAATCACAATTTTTGGGGCTGTTGTTGCCTATACAATTTAACTGCCTACAGGGGAACTGCACACACTAAACTGCATAAAATAATAGTGTATACGAGCTAATTTTTGAATTAATTCATTGACAACTTTGAAAATAATTAGTTGATTAAAAATTTTGATTGTAAAGGTTCGACTGTAAGAGAAAAATTATTTTCAACTTTTGCTGTATTTACAAGTATCAAAATTGTTTGTTGAAACTCATAAAATTTTATCATTTCAATTAATTAAATTAACTAAAATTATTTTTTAATAAATAAAGACCTTAGGAAAGAATTTAATCTATATAAAAACTAAAATTTCTTAATAGTAAATTTGATTATAGTTATTTATACGTAGTAATAAAATTAAATTCCAATCTAATTTTATTTTTATAAAAAAAATTTGAATTATACATTTTTAAAATTTATTGTTAATTTAATATTAAATGGTAAAAAAATGTTGGCCGCGCGCGCATTGTTGCTATTTATCTTTATAAATAACAACATTCTTCCCCAAAGTTCAATTATTTTCAAAAATGTCAGTAAAATTCTTGTCCTAATTTCAATGATTTTTAAAATTTTTCTCATTTTAATGATTTCACAAGCCTGCAAAAAAATAAAAACTTCCGTTGTCTGAGATCGTCATTATCCGTAGCATTTGATGCGCTGAATCCGAATTTGGCAACAAAAATCTCCCACCACGTCAGGATTTTGAGAAAAGTGGGGGTAAATTCCCAAAAACCGCATGTTTTTCTCTGTTTTTGAAAATTTCTACCAGGCAAATCCGACGTGCAAGAGACTTGTAATAGGAGTCAAATTAAAGCTTGAACCCTCTACTTTACAAAGATATAGCGATATTGCTAACAACAAAATAAACTAACAGTCAAAAATGATTTTTTAACAGTTATCAAGCATAAAAATTCACTGACACTGTCAGTAGGGGAGAGTGGGGCAAAATGGGGTAGGCGGGTCAAATGGGGTACCTCTGTTTTTCCATGATAGGTACTTTTAATTTTTTTATCCTCGACATATATCATTCATGTTGATAAGAAACTGTTATTAATTATGAAGACATTCCAAAGAAAATTTTTTTTTGAAAGTTATACAACTTTTAAGTTTTAAGCAAAAAAAATATGAATTTTTTTCAAAATTAAAGTGCTTACCAAACTTTTTGGGATAATGCATTTAGTTTGGCAAGTGTGGGATCTTTTTCAGTACTTATTCTAGAGTAATTTCCAATAGAATAGATTGTTTAATTGTTTACAATAACTTGTAAACATTGCATTTTGTTTTAATATGCAGTGTGGGGCAGAATGGGGTACCTAAGTGTGGGGCATGCCGGAAGCTACGCCGTTTCATTAAAACTATTTAAAAACATTATATTATGCATATTTAAAGGTTTCCTGCAGAAGAATCGATATTTTTGCTTCGAGGCATTTATACTATCGATGTTTCATTATCGGTTTATCGATATTTTGCAATATTCATGTTTTTTTGTTAAATTCTAATAAATATTACTTGTTTTTTCATAATAATGAAGAATCCTACTTTGTGTTTGTATTTACAATCTCATATAACAAGAATTTAATGAATTTTGAAAAAATATTCAATGTTTTGTATAGTTATTTGATGCCACCCCATTTTGCCCCACGGGTGGCGCAAAATGGGATTTTAGCACTTTCTCAGAAAATACGATATAAGTTCTTTCAAAAATTTGTTTCTCTGCTATTATCATAATTTCCTCAAAGCTAAGTGTACTGTTACGTCAAAACGAGAAACCTTTTTAAATATACCTAACATTCCTCGTTTTAAATTAGTTTCATAAATGAATCTAATTTGGGATGAGGATAAGTCAATGAGCCTACTAAATGTATTGAGAGAATAATTTATTTAAAAACCAACAAGAAAGAAAAGAGTTGACAAAATTACAATGAGTACAAAAATTATGAATCTTACTTAAAGAATAACGATTACTGGTGGTGTGATGATAATCTCCTGTCTAATCTCAATGGTGTTGAGCGGTAGACAAAAGGGGCCTTCTGCTTGTTGTCCTTAATGGTTGGGTCTTAATCCTCTTGTTTACACTAATGAGATAGTGTATTGTATTGTGAAAATATCTGGTTCCTTCCAGACGGTTGTCGCCTCTTGAGCAAATTTCGATGGTTCGAAATTTGGAATGTGTTGTTTCAATATTAGATCTTCGTTAATTGTTGAGGTTAAATTTAATAATTTTTGGAAATTGTTTAAAATTTATATTTTGCAAATTGGTATAATTGCAAACGTTTGAATTAAAGTTCACTTCAAATTTAACACTTGGGGATATAATGTTCAGTTTCGAACAATGGACTTTGAAAAGAATATTTGGAGATATACTGTTCACTTTGAAAAATATACTTGATTTCGCTTTTAAATTATATGATGTTCTGATGTTGACTGAGCGATGTGTACTGGTTGATTCCCAAAAAATTACTCTCTGTCTCTTGTACTGAACGATGTGTTCAGGTTGATTTCTAAATAGTTACTCTCTGCCCTGAATGGAAAGGGTTCCCCTTTTTATATCGAATCTTCTTCATTAATTTGATGCTAATTGAGTCTTTGGGTCTGTTGTGGTGTGGCAGAGCCATTGGCTTTGGGAAACGTGGCATGCCTTCTCACTCGACGTTTGTTGCGTTTCCGTACTTTGTTGTTTTCTATCCTCCCACGTGTTGAAGGCTGTCTTTGGGTCTGTTGCAGTGTGGCATAGCCATTTGCCTTTGGGTCTGTTGCAGTGTGGCATAGCCATTTGCCTTTGGGAACGTGGCATGCCTTCTTACTCGACATTTGTTGCGTTTCCGTACTTTGCTGTTTTCTATCCTCCTACGTGTTGAAGGTTGTCTTTGATTATTCACCTTCTTCCACATAGCAGGTTATCTAATCGATGCACGATCGTTATTCTTTTTACATGGTTCAAAATATAACTCTTCTTCCTTTTAATTTGTTATAATTTATAAATCAGATATATAATAATAATTACCATATTTTTGAAATATACTGAATATAATGCAATAATATAAAAGAGTACAACAACAATAATATAATATATTCAAGGGAATAAAACATGTAAATATTATAGCTTAAACTAAGAATATGTGAAGAAGTTACGGACGTAACACCTGCCCCCTTAGATTGAGCATGGGAGAGAAATGAAACATGCTCAAACTATTCAAACAAATATATTTGGAGGAGATGTTATTATTATTATTATTCATGCATTTTAAAGAAAATTTCATACAAATCCACTCAATTCTTATCTGAATTACAATAATTATTTTGTTATTAAAATCAGTAATGCATTCATTCTATCCATTCATTGTAAAGAAAATTTCATCTAAACTAGTTTATTTCACTGAATTTTTATCAGAATTACAATAATTATTTTTGTTATTAATCTTTATTCTTAAAATCTATAATGCATTCATTCTATCCATTCTTTGTATTCTTAAAGAGGAAAAAAAAAAAAATTTTACTCAAATTTATTACAATAATTGCTTTATGAGTGTATGTAACTTATTCATTCCTTGAAAGAGAAAAAAAAAAAATTTTCATTTAAACTTATATTCTTTCACTCAATTTCATATGAATTACAATACTTTTTTGTTATTAATGTATGTTCTTTGAATCATTAATTTAAATCCATAGTATTATGATTTTTAACAATATATAAATATAATTTATGATCTGTAAAAGTTTGTTTTGAAATTGCATTAAAAAAAATATATTTTTACAAATTGGTTTTGAAACTTGAGTCTTGTATGACTTAAGACTATGACAAAATTTTTGCTCTAAAATTAAAAATTGTTTATGATTGAAATTTATTGCAGATTTAAAGATTTTTTAAATATTTTATTATTTATTATATATTTTTTAAATCATTTAACCTTTACAAGCAAAAATTTTCTACTTTCAATTTTTACAAACAGAAAAATATTTAATGACACATTTTTTTTTGACATGACAATTTTTAAATGTTTATTTCTTAATTTCCATTGCTTTTAGTTATTTCATTTATGCAATTTTCTTTCGTTCTTAAGTTACATTTAGACATAAATCATTAAGTGTTTGAAAAGGAAATTTTGTTTTTTCGAGTTTCAAATAAACCTTGTTTTTAAAAATGTTGTTGAACTCTGTGGTTGTAATACTTTTTTCTATTTAAATAGCTTTTTTCTTGATAATACTCTTCAGTCAATAATAAGGTAAAATTTCGAAGTAACCTTGTTTTGTTATTATAAATTTGAAAAATACCATTTTAAATTCTTCTTTAGTAAAATTATATTAAATAAGGTATAGAGTTTATTTTAATGTGTTAAAAAAAAAAGTTTTGATTTCTTTTAGTGCAAAACAAGTATGCAGAACAGTGTTTAAGATTTAAGATCAAATCATTACAAAATCAAAAATTGATAAAATGTTATAAAAATTTAATTTAAACTTGCGAATATTAGATTATTGTTATAGTGAAAAAAAAGATAATTAAACATTTGCTTATCATTTATAAAAGTTTAGTTTTAATGAAAACAAATTAATTTCTTTTTCTTTTGAATTCGCTTCCGAAAACATAAAACTATATATTATAAAAATATTTTATTACTCTTGTTTAATTCGCGATTGTTTCAGTCTGTTCGTATGTACTATTTTTTGCTTATTTTTAACTTGTATTTTAACGTTTCGTTTATCTAAGATTTCTAGTATTTTGTGTGGACCTGTATATTGATTAGCGAATTTATGAATTTTCCCCCCGTGTAATAAAAATACTTCATCTCCGAGTTTAAGATTTTGTGGATTACAATTTTTGTCATAATAAAATTTCGACTTTTCTTTTGCTAAAATTAAATTTTCTCTGGCGATGTTTCTCATTTCATGAAGTCTTGTTATTAAATTTGTTAAATATTGGTCATACGTTTCTAATTTTTCGTGTTCAAGTGGCGGATCACTTGATGGTAATCGTGCTAATTTTCCAAAAATTAACTCGTACGGAGTACACTTTGTACCTTCATGAATGCTTGTATTATATGAAAACATGGCTAATTCTAACCAATCATCCCATTCTTCATTTTTATTAATAAATTGTTTTAAATATTCTCCTAAAACATGGTGAGATCTTTCGATTGATCCGTTTGACTGGGGATGAAAAGCAGTTGTTTTAAATTGTCGTATTCTAAATCTTTTTGCTAATCTTCTCATTAAATTGCTTAAAAAATCTGTTCCCTGATCTGTTAACACTCCTTTGGGTGATCCGAAAATACAAATAAATTTTTTAATAAATGCATCAGCTATTGTACTAGCTTGATGATTTGGAAGTGCGATTGCTAAAGAATATTTAGTAAGATTATCTTGTATTGTTAATATATATTCACTTCCGTTTTTAGTTTTTGGTAATGGACCAACGATGTCCATTGCGATTTTTTCAAATGCTGTACCTGGTGTATCTGTAATAATCATTGGATCTTTTGTTTTAACTCTAACTAGTTTCTTTAATTGGCATTGGAGACAACTTTGAATATATTTTTGAATATTATTTTTCATGTTTTCCCAATAATAATTTTGACGTATTCTTCCATATGTTTTTGTTACACCTTTATGTCCTCCAACTGAGCTTGAATGAGCTTCTTCGATTAACTGCATATATTCTTCTTTAGTAGGATATTTTGTATATCCATTACATACAACAACTCTTTCAAATGAATTTTCAAAAATTAATTTTATCATTGATAGGATTTCGTCCCAAGTTACATTGTTTATTTGGGCTGTTTTTGCAATACTGATACTTTTCAATTTTAATTCTTCACATAAGTTTTTCATTGAAATAATTGTAGATTTAATTCTTTTTATTGTATCAGATAAATTTTCTTTTATTTCATTTTCTATTGGAAGAGCAATGTGATAATATATACCTCTCTTTATTTTTCTGCTATACCTAATTGAAGTTTACCAAAATTTGGTAATTTTTCGCGTTTAGCTAATGATCTGGAGCCGTTATCTCGAGGATCTCCATTAACTGAAATAAAATAGGTTAGATTGTCTCTTCTCATTGGTAATTGATCTCTACAATCAATAATATATTTTTCTTGTTTATTATTTAAATTTTCACAATTTTCATTTTCCACTAAATTATCTTCTTCATCAGATGATTCTTCAGAATTCGAATTTTCGTAGCCTTGGTCAATTTCTTCGTGTTTCTTCAATGTTGATTTTTCTTTAATGTACTCAGGATCTGATTCAATTTCGTCAGGAATAACTTCATTATAAAATTTTTCTTTTCTTTTATTATTTGTATTGCATACCTTTTTCGGTCTTCCCCTTCTCTTCTTGGAAAAGGAGGTATTCAAACGTGTGCTATGTTTCTTCGGTCTACCTCGTTTCTTTGTTTTGTGTGCTTTTATTTTTTCATTTTCAATTTCTTCGATTTCTTCATTTTTCTTTTCTTGTATATTCTTTTCATGATTATCATTTTCTTGTATTTTCCTTTGATTTCTTGTTATGACATTACAAGTTTCTTTACTTGTACAATATTTTCTTTCAATAGATGGGAGATTTTTCCTTATCTCCGAATTCATGTAGGATTCATTGTCCTTCAATATTTTTTCAATAGATGGGAGACTTTTTCTTATCTCCAAATTCATGTAGCATTCATTAATTATTTTTTCAATATGTGGGAGACTTTTTCTTATCTCCAAATTCAGATAGGATTCATTGTCCTTAAATATTCTTTCAATAGATTGGAGACTTTTCCTTATCTCCAAATTCATGTAGGATTCATTGTCCTCAAATAATTTTTTAATAGATCGAAGAATTCTTAATATTTCCGAGTTTTCATAGGATTCATTGTCCTTAAATATTTTTTCCATATCATGGAGATTTCTTATTATCTCCGAATTCAAGTAGTATTTCGTTTCATTTGCTACACAATGTATATATTTTTCAATTTTTTCTTGCACACATATCAATATATTTTCTTGTATTTCCTGAGTTTCTTCCATTTTTTCTTCTTTTATTCCTTGTACTTTTTCTTCAATAATATCTTCAACTGGATTTCTGGATAAGGCATCAGCATTGACATTTGTTTTGCCTGCCTTGTAGACTACATTAAAATCATATTCCGCTAGTTTTAGCTTCCATCTTGTTACTCTGGAGCAGGGATCTTTAGAGTTTTGAAACCAAACTAATGGTTTGTGATCCGTAACTAGCGTAAATTTTCTACCATAAAGGTATGGTCGAAAATGTTGCACACTATATATGATGGCCAAGGCTTCCTTTTCGTACGTGTCGTATTTTCTTTCGCATTCATTTAAAGTTCTTGACGTGTACGCGACTGGTTGGTCTTTTCCAATCACTCCTTGCGATAAAATTCCTCCTATTGCGAAACCTGAAGCGTCTGTTGTCAGTATAAAAGGTTGTGAAAAGTCGGGTCTTCTCAGTAGTGGTTCCTCACATAGTTTATTTTTTAACATATCAAAAGCTGTCTGTTGTTTATCAGTCCAAAGGAAAGGAATATCTTTTCTTAAAAGTTGATTTAAAGGATTAGCGATTTTTGAAAATCCGTCTATAAATTTTCGATAGTAACCTGCCAATCCTAAAAATTGTTTTATATTTTTTACATTTTTTGGTTTTGGAAATTTCTTTACCGCTTCTACTTTTTTCGGGTCGGGTCTTACCCCGTTTTTATCTATTATGTGTCCTAAGTATCCTACCTCTAATCTCAAAAATTCACATTTGTCTGGCTGTAATTTTAAATTAGCAAAACGTAATCGTTCCATAAGTTTAGAAAATTTTTCTTCATGTTCCTCCAAGGTGTCTGCATAAATCACAATATCATCTAAGTAAACAAATAGTTCTGATCCTTGTAAACCTAATAATACTTGATCAATAAGTTTTTGAAATGTACTTGGTGAATTTTTCAGTCCAAAAGGCATTCTGTCGAATTCATAATGTCCAAATGGAGTTGAAAAAGCTGTCTTGTAAGAATCTCTAGGATCCATTTTGATTTGGTGGAACCCTGACGCCAAGTCGAAAACTGAAAAATATTGAGCATTTCCGAGTTGATCCAGTAGGTCCGTAATATTAGGTAGTGGGTAAAATTGACCTACCGTGCGTTCATTAAGTTTCCTGAAATCTAAAACTAATCTCCATTTTTTATTCCCTTGTGAGTCATTTTTCTTTGGTACAATCCATATTGGTGTATTGTACGGTGAGTCCGAATCTTTAATAATTTTTTGTTTTAATAGTTCGTTTACTTGGCGTGTCATTTCTTCTTTGTGAACAGGCGGAAATCTGTATTGTTTAGTTATAATTGGTGTATCGTCTGTCGTTATGATTCTATGTTTTATGAGATCTGTTCCTTCTAAATATTCTCCAGGTATATGAAATCTGTCTGAATAATTTTTTACCAAGTTCATGATGTGTTCTAATTCTTCTTTGTTTAAGTGTTCAAGACGAAGTAATTTTTTAATTTCTTCGACTCTATCGTTGCCTGTAATGTTGAAAACATTTTCTGATTTAATATTTTTTGAAAATACATCAATTATTTGTTTAATTGATGAGTCTTCATTTTTAATATCAGATTTGTTTTTTGGAGTTTCTTGTTTTATTTCATCAAAATCTTCTAAATTTATTTCAAAAATTGGAATGTCAATTGATTCATTCAGTGTGTTAATTGCCTTTAAATAAGCTATGCCTTCTATGTTTGAAACTACTGCATCACCTAAGTAAACACCATCTTTGACTTCTAATCTTGGAATAAAACCCTCTTTTTTATTTTTATTTAAAACCTTTACATGAATGTTACAGATGGTCCTTGGTGGTATTGTAAAATAATTTTTTGAATCAAAATTAAATTTTTGTTTATTGATTTCTAGATGTCCTTCTTCATAATTAATTTTTACTTTATTCTGGACAAAAAATTCTGTTCCTAAAATACCGTCATGTTCGATTGGAACTTCATTGGGTAATAAATTAAAAATTGTTGGAATCCCGAAAATATTAATTTCTACTTGTCCTAAAGTATAAACTGCGTGATCGTTAATTCCTGTTAATTTAAGACATTTATTTTCATCAATTTTTATATCAGGATTTAATGCGCGAATTTTTAATAAATTTGGTCCTGCTCCTGTGTCAATCATCATTGTTATTGGAATTTTTAACTCTTTTGTGTCGATTCGAATGTATGGAATTGCATTAGTTTTTGCTAAATTAATGTTTCTGGATGCATAGTAATTTCTTCTTAATTCTTCCTCAGAGCATCCTACTGAAGAGGAATTTTGGAGTTTCCCTGATTTTGTGTTTGTGAATTTGTTTGTTGTTGTCTATTGTTATCATCCCACATCTTTTTCCTACAATTAGTGGAAATGTGTCCTAATTTTTTGCAATAATTACACGTTATACTTCTATTCGCAAAGTTTGTAGTATTGTTAGTTCTTGGTTCTTGAGAGAAATTTCTTTGTTGATTTTGGAAAATGTTTTGTTGTTGATTTTGTCTTTGATTTTGGTATGGAGTTCGGAATTGATTTTGTGGTATGTTTCTAAACTGATTTTGTGATGTGTTTCTAAATTGATTTTGAAAGTGATTTTGTTGAGGATTTTTGTAAAAGTTTTGACTTTGAAATCTATTAAACGTTGGATTTGGATTGTTGAATCGATTTTGATTCTGGTTTGAAAAATTTTGTCGTGATCCTGGATAAAAGGAGTTTTCTCTTCTTGGTCCTATCAATTTATTAAGTTGAAAACAGTTTACTGCAAAATGACCCTTTTTTCCACAAACTAAACAAGTTATTATGTTATCTTGAGCGATATTAATTTTTGTTGTTTTAGCAAAGTCTTTATTATTTTTAGGATGAGAATTATATTCAGTATTATGCTCATTTTTCCTTAGTTCGCGGTGTGATAACAATTTTCTTTCTATTTCTACTGCTTTGTTAACTATATCTTGAAATGTATCTGCTGTTCCAATTCTTATTTCAATTTCTGGTCTAAGTCCTCGTGAAAAACAATCAACAGTTGTTTTATCTAAACTTGCTTTAAATGGTTCATCTACTCTATTTTCATTGCTAATCCTATGCGCGTCTAATATTCTTTCTGCTGCTTCTGCGATTCTTGACCCATAAGAAATTACATTTTCGTGTTCCCACATATATATTGCTCCTAGTTCTCCTTGTAACTGATATACAGACTTTGCTGGCGCGTAAATTTGTTTTAATCTTTCTGTTAACTGTTCTACTGTATTAAAATTATTTCCTATTATAATTCTTCTTGCTTCACCCGAAATTCGACTCCTAATCAATTTTACTAAATTTGTTTGTACTTGTGCATTATCAGGAAGCATAGATTTTGCTTCTAAACAACTTTCAATAAATATAGATAGTGATATGTTTTTTCCGTCAAACATTGGTATTATTTCTAAAGCATCGCGTAAAGACACTTGCTGATTATTTGGAAGAGCCATGTTTTCCTCAAAATTGTTACTATTTCTAGTGTTATCAAGAGAAGTATTTTCAGAGTTATCGTCTGTTTCAATTTCGCCAGTTAAAGACTTATTTAAACTTTTATTTGAATTCTGATCCACTAAGGTTTTTTCAGTTATGGTATTTTCACTATCTTTACTGTCACTGTCGAATGAATTATCGTCAGTATCAAAAAGTTGGGACTTAATATACCCTGAGTCAAACTGTTCTTGTAATTCTAAGGGATTAGGGTTTTCTTTAGAATATCTGGGTGTACTTGTTGATGGTTTTATTTTATAATTAGGAATTCCCGAATTCAATGCTAATTCTGGATTATTCTTTATTTGTAAACGAGTTAAATGTGAGGAATCGGTAGTATTTTTATTCGAAGAAGACATTAAAAACTAGCATAGTGTTAATTGTAAAATTGTCAATCTTGTCTCTTGAATATAAAATACACTTTTCTTTTGTGGTTAATTTTTTTATCTTGCTTCAGTATAATAAAGTATTTTTAAACATGTAATAATAATAACAAATCACAATTAAATGAAAAAATAAAATTTGTCTTAGCACAAATTAAATATCAAAAATGATTCATATACAAGACAAAAAATTCCATAAGTCTAGAGGACTTGAACCTCTATTCAGTAATATAACAAAGGATTTAATTTGATGAATGCACCTTGCAACTTTAAAAATTATAAGTTGAGAGGACTCGAACCTCTATTTATTAATACAGAATTGAATTAATAAATGCACCATGCACATTAAAGAAAAATTTATAAGTTAAGAGGACTCGAACCTCTATTCATCAATACCAATATAAGATGTATATTTATGAATGCACCTTGCGACTTAAATCTTGTATAATGTTATCAATTAGCATAAAATGTGTTAAATTAATAAAAATTTTTAAAAAAAAAAAATTTTTTTTATGATACTGATTATTTTCAATTATTGTATGTTGATATTATTTGTTATTATTATTTGTTACAAAAAAAAATTTCCCCCTTTTTTAAACAATTGGTATACTCATTGATTTATTTATTCTTATTGAATTATTTCATTAATTTAAAAATTATATTCATTAAAATTTTCGAATGTTATTAAAAATTTGACAAAATTATATGGCTGATCGACTTTATAATTTTCCCGGCCGATGCACCAAAATTTAAAAGGGCTTCTGTTACGTCAAAACGAGAAACCTTTTTAAATATACCTAACATTCCTCGTTTTAAATTAGTTTCATAAATGAATCTAATTTGGGATGAGGATAAGTCAATGAGCCTACTAAATGTATTGAGAGAATAATTTATTTAAAAACCAACAAGAAAGAAAAGAGTTGACAAAATTACAATGAGTACAAAAATTATGAATCTTACTTAAAGAATAACGATTACTGGTGGTGTGATGATAATCTCCTGTCTAATCTCAATGGTGTTGAGCGGTAGACAAAAGGGGCCTTCTGCTTGTTGTCCTTAATGGTTGGGTCTTAATCCTCTTGTTTACACTAATGAGATAGTGTATTGTATTGTGAAAATATCTGGTTCCTTCCAGACGGTTGTCGCCTCTTGAGCAAATTTCGATGGTTCGAAATTTGGAATGTGTTGTTTCAATATTAGATCTTCGTTAATTGTTGAGGTTAAATTTAATAATTTTTGGAAATTGTTTAAAATTTATATTTTGCAAATTGGTATAATTGCAAACGTTTGAATTAAAGTTCACTTCAAATTTAACACTTGGGGATATAATGTTCAGTTTCGAACAATGGACTTTGAAAAGAATATTTGGAGATATACTGTTCACTTTGAAAAATATACTTGATTTCGCTTTTAAATTATATGATGTTCTGATGTTGACTGAGCGATGTGTACTGGTTGATTCCCAAAAAATTACTCTCTGTCTCTTGTACTGAACGATGTGTTCAGGTTGATTTCTAAATAGTTACTCTCTGCCCTGAATGGAAAGGGTTCCCCTTTTTATATCGAATCTTCTTCATTAATTTGATGCTAATTGAGTCTTTGGGTCTGTTGTGGTGTGGCAGAGCCATTGGCTTTGGGAAACGTGGCATGCCTTCTCACTCGACGTTTGTTGCGTTTCCGTACTTTGTTGTTTTCTATCCTCCCACGTGTTGAAGGCTGTCTTTGGGTCTGTTGCAGTGTGGCATAGCCATTTGCCTTTGGGAACGTGGCATGCCTTCTTACTCGACATTTGTTGCGTTTCCGTACTTTGCTGTTTTCTATCCTCCTACGTGTTGAAGGTTGTCTTTGATTATTCACCTTCTTCCACATAGCAGGTTATCTAATCGATGCACGATCGTTATTCTTTTTACATGGTTCAAAATATAACTCTTCTTCCTTTTAATTTGTTATAATTTATAAATCAGATATATAATAATAATTACCATATTTTTGAAATATACTGAATATAATGCAATAATATAAAAGAGTACAACAACAATAATATAATATATTCAAGGGAATAAAACATGTAAATATTATAGCTTAAACTAAGAATATGTGAAGAAGTTACGGACGTAACAGTACAAAGAAAAATTCTGAAGTTTAGCTGAATCGATTTATTCGTTTGGTTCTCTGTAAACAGCCAATTTCAAAAAGGTACCCCATTTTGCCCCACTCTCCCCTAAATAAAATTATTTTGAAAAATGATTGGATTCGCTTAAAATTTATTACTTAGAGGTTTTAAAAATTTTTAAAGTTTTAATTTCATTTTTAATTAAAATTTTTAATTGACAAATAGAATTTATATACATTTTTTTTCTTTATTTTTAAAAAACTGAATTTTATTAATGCAATTGTAATTAAGAAATAGAAATGATGCAAATTATTTCCTTATATGAAAATTGAGAATTTTCTACAAAAATATTAAGAAACGGGAATATATGTATTTTTTATTTTTCCCCAAAGAAAAGAATCAGTTTGTGAACAATATTGTTATTAAGAAATAAAAATTATACATAAAATGGGAATTTACTTCCTATTTCTTAATCATAATTTTTTAACAATTTTCTATTTTTTATAAATAAATAGGAAAAAAATTTGCATAATTTAGATCAGTCAAACTAAATTTGTTATGAAAAAAGCATGTAATAAGCAAAATGGGAATACTTTCCATTTGTTAATCAGAATTTTTTTGAAATTTTCTAATTTGTAATATTACTTTATTCGAGATTTGTTAAACAATATTTTTTAAAGAAAAGAAAACAAAAGCATACACGGAAACTATCTTCACACTGCGGACAGAATGAATATAAGAGTACGGAGATTAATATAATTTATAGTTAACTAATAATTAATCTTGTAATTTCGAGTACATATTTATTATTTATTTATTCAATCAAGCGTGAAGAAAGTAACAATTAATATTTGAATTCAATATAAATTTCTTTCATTTTATTTAGAGTAAAGAATATTTTTATATTTTAGTGAGAAGATGGAAAATATGATATTTTACATATAATCAGTAGGTTACAAGTTTTTAATTTTTGGGATTTATTTAAGTTATAAGTGAATGAAATTTATTATTTCTGGGCTTTGTGTCAAAGAGGTAAATTACAATTGCGTTTTACGTGCGTATTTATATAGGAATAGAGTCGATAAATAATAATCCACCTACTGATGTTGAATAACGTAGACTTTATGGCATTATACAGTCAATAATAAACCCTTTCATATTTATCCGGAGGTTATATTGACAATCAACAGTTGATTATATTTCACCCACTAATCAATTGTGAATAATAATTATCTCGTAATTCACATTTATATATGTATATGCAACAGACTTTGAGAATAAATAAATTATCTTTTCCCTTCAATTATAAACTTGAGTGAAACAAATCGATCACAAAATTAAAAACTATGCAATACTTTTTTTAGCAATATATTTATTTTTATTATTTTTGCTTCCTCATGAGAAAGCTTTGCATTGGTGACGATTTTCAATTTTTCAAAAGAAGGTTATATGGACTCATTTTCATCTAGAAAATATGTATATTCAATTATGAGCAAATGTCCAGATGTATGTGTGTGTATGTATGTGTGTGTGTATGTCACAAAAATTGTGTACAAATTATCTCATACAAATTTTGATGGATTGTCCTGAAATTTTGCAGGTTTATTGCAGTCATTAATACCTTAAATCTGACACAAGAATTTTCAAAAATGTCTACAAAATTTTTTTTATACAATTTTTTTAAAATTCAGAAAAAATTTTTTTTTGTATTTTTTGAAATAATTTTTTTATTTGTTAATATTTTTATTAATTATTCTCAAAATTACATTTCTGACAAGAAAACGAATCGATTGATGTATACAAAGTATATATTTTAACAAAATTTATAAAATTAATAAATATTTTTCTTTTTTACAAAAAATTCAAATTTTGTATTTTTTTCATAATTAATTTAATATTAATATTAATATTTTGAAATAATTATTCTATCATAAAATAGAAGCAATTGGCAAATGAAAGTGTAAATATCACCAAATATTTATACTACAACTTATAAATGATTTATATAATTTTATTTTTAACAAATCTTCTAGACGAACCCTTTTGTACATAGTTTTTCAAAAGTTTGCAAAACCGCAATTTTTATATATTGAGGAAGCTAAATGGTCATAAAATGAACAACTTGTTTATTATTATATTATTAAGCAAAACATTTTTTTTATTTATTATTACACATTTTGCTTCCACGTGAGGAAGCTTTGTAGTCATTTAATTTACAAAATTTTTAAAAATCCTTTAAACAAATTTTCTCCTATATAGGACTATGTTATACAAGACCTTGAATAATTATCCGGATGTATGTGTCTGGATCCCGTTATTTGTGAACACGAGAACTCGAAGAGGTTTTAACGAATTAGGCTAAAATTTTCCAGGTATATTTATCATAAAAATATCTCGAAATGGATTGATGGACTTTAAAAAATCCTTAGAAAAAAATTTTTTTAAGTTGGTTATTGAAGTTAATATATCCTAATAAAATCTTATTCTTTGCATCAAGACGAATCGATTGGTCTATACAAAGTATAGATTGTATGAGAATTTATAGAGTTAATCACAATTAAAGCTGAAAAATTCGCATTTTTATAAAAAAAATGAGTTCTTTCCGCAAAATTATGTTTCTGTATAAGAAAATCTTACTCATTTATTTCAAAAATCTTATTCTTTGCACCAAGCCGGATCGATTGGTATATATAAAGTATATATTGCAGTTAAAATTTATAGAATTAAAACCAATTATAGACCAAAAATTTGCACTTTTAAAAAAATCCATTTTTTATTAAAAATCATGTTGCTGTACAATAAAATGTTATTATTTATTGAAAATTAAATCAAAAACCTTATTCTTTGTATCAAGACGAATCGATTGATGTATATATAAAGAATATATTTTTTATCCCACATGCACAGAAATGGCGTTTTCTGATAGCAGACGACAGGGAGGAAAGTCATTCATTTCTTCAACCGTATGAAAATGTCGGCCGTGTTCTCCTTTGAGCAAAAAAATCAGCTGTTCCCTGTCGTCTGCTATCTGAAATCGACACTTTTGTGCATTAGGAATAAAAATTATCTTTATTTATCCTCTTGTTGCTTAATATACTTATATTGAAAATTATAGAATTAATTACAATTAAAGTTGAAAAATTCACTTTTTTACTAAATATTTTTTTGTTTATTTAGATTCATATTATTATATAAGAAAATTTTATTCTTTCTATTAAGATGAATGAACATTATTTTATAAATGTTAAATTGTATTAAAAATGATTTAAAAATTAAATATACTTGCCGTTAATGCTTTCTCCACGAGGATAAGCGCAAACTTTTTTTGCTGATCGTAAAGAAGAAGCAAAATTTTCATGTAATAAACATCTGGATTTACAACTTGTTGCTTAAATATTGCAACAAAATCTAAGCAAAAAAGGTAAAAAAAAGATAAAGTTAAATAAATAAAATAATTTCTTTCTATCCGTTGAAGGAAATGATTCATCGGGGGTTGTCAAAAGGGAATTTCTTTTTTGCTGCTGAGGTGAAAGAAAAGAACGAACCTGTACTCAAAACAAACATCACTCTCGCCATTCATTATCGTGGTGTGGATTCAAATATCCATCCAGTGTTGTTGTATATGTGGTCTATAACAATGGCAATGCGAGATCGAGCTCCATTTCTTGATCCTTGTTTCACCAGTGAACGCATTCACACGGCGAATGTTGAAAAGGAAGTGACCCGATATTGGAGGCAATCTAAAAAAATAGGCGTGCGACGAAGCCAACACCTCGCACGACTCTTGATATCCTTTCTTATATTCCTTCTCTCTCACTCTCTTTTACTCTTTTCTCTATTTTTTCTCTCTCTTTTTCTTTTTGCTTTGCTTTTCTTCTTTTCTTTTTCTCTGTTTTCTCTTCTTTTTCTTCTCTTTCTCTATTTCTATTTTTTCTCTTTTTGCTTTACTCCTGTCTTTTTTCTCTCTATTTTCATTTTTTTAACTATTAGTTATTTATTTAAAATTTAAATTATTTAATATAGGTACTTATTCAAAACAATAAATTTTTCATCATTATAAAATAATTTAAAAATTAAAAAAAATTCTCTGAATATACTCAAAAACTATATCGGTATTCCCTCCCCTTAATTCTCCGAAAAGATTAAAATCGCCGTTTCGCACAAATTTCACATAAATACCCCTGAGACTCTCTCCAAAAGCGATTTTGGCTCTCGAATTTTTCACACTCCCTTCTTTTCAATATATTTCTATAAAACTCCTTCCGGCACAAAAAAAAACTCGTCATGGAAGTACAGTCGAGTGTGTCTCTGAATAAAATCTAATCTGATTAGCGATTATATTCACAACGTATTATAATTATTTGCTTTATCAGATCACATGTTAATTAAAATTGTAGAATTCATTTGCGCGCTCAGTACCAGCTATATAATTAAATATTTAAAGTAGTTTCGTCTCCCTTATGTATGATCAGCTCTATATATCTGATTATTCAAATTTTTTTCTGTGTTAAAAACTGTTCATTAATTATATTTACATTTTTCATAATGTACGAAATAGAAATTTTTTCCGTTAAATGAAAAATTTCTTTTAAAAACTCGAAAATTATTTTTGCCTTATGGAGAGGACTCGCGAGTTGGATAATAATTATAGGGCAGTGAATTGTGTACACTTTATTACTATTTATTGTTCTAGTTGATATTTAAAAATTACCACTAAAAATATTAAATAATAATAATAATAAACAATATTAAATAATAATAATAAACAATAGGGGAGTATAGTCGAGGTTGGACCACTGTCTAGGTAGGCCATTCGCGTTTTTTTGTCAAGTTCACTAGCGCCACCTACGCGCATGCTTGTCGAAGCTTGTCTTAGTAGAACCTAACTTTTTGTTCAATTACATTTTCGGAGGATCGAAAATTGTGTTTTCTGTGACGTCGGTACAAAAAAAGTTCAAAAAAAGTTTTGTGCATAATGTGAAAAACCATTAATAAAAGATAAAAAACAAATTGAATCGTCAAGGCAAGTATGCAGAAAATTTGTGGGACTCATGGTTGAAAGAAAAACAAAGTAAAAAATCGAATCCCGAAACGTATTTCTTTTTGTTTACAACAATTCGGTAATGTTACTTACTGTCAAGGTCGGCCACTATGTGTTTAAAATGCGCAAAGATGAGGACGAGCTACTTCATTTGCAAATACTGCAATTCTGTATAACTTATAATATAATTGATCATCTTATTAATATTTTTATTTAATTTTATTAATATTTTAGTGAAATATTTTTTTTTATTTATATTTATTTTTATTATTTTGTTATTTCATAAAGTTACAAACTGTAAACAATAAAGAATCAATTTTCCGTAACTCCAAACATGTTATTTTATTTTTTAACGATTAATGCCCTTTGAATTTTAAACATGGCGGACCTTGGCTGTAAGGACCAACCTCGACTACAAATTTTTTTTTTTTAAATCTTTATAACTTTTTCATTTTAAAACCAATCAATTTACTTTGTACAGAAAAGATGTTCCTATTAAACAGGACTTTCCAACCATATACTTCAATTGTCAAAATTCATTTCTTAAAAAAAGTTATAAACAAAAGTCAAAAAGGTGGCCGACCTGGACTATGTTTCCTTATTAATAATAATAATAATAATTAATAATAATAAAAATTAATGGTAAAAATCACCATTGACATTTTTCTCGAATGGTTTAATTTTTACCAATGGTAGTTATTACCAATGGTACATTTTACCAATTAAAAATGGTTAAAAATTGCAATTGATAAAAATTACCATTGGTAATTCAAATTAACCTAATTTTTTAGCTAAAAAGTAGAAAAGCAGTTAAATTGAATTCAACTGCAAATAAAAATCATCAAAAAAACCCCGAGAAAGAAAAAAAATTTTATTGAAAAACTTCCCTTTTATTATCACTCATTTTCACACTTTAACTATAAAATTAATGATTTTCACTCAATAATCGTGAGTGTAAAATTTGTATGAAATTTTATTAAAGCGAATCCTTAAGTTGCTAGTGTAAATCTTGATTTCTCTCTCTCTCTCTCTCTCTTCTGTCTTTCTTTTTCTCGTCTCTTGCACTCGTTCTTGCCGAACGTTGACTCAAATCGAATCATGTTTGCAGCGTAACAGAAAATGTATGTGTATATATATATACTTGGAATAATCAAGACTTCGCGATTTCGTTGCACTTTTGTTTCTCCATTTCATCGTCCCACGAACATTTTGCCATGAACTGGTAAAGGAAAGTCAAAAATCGACGAAAGAAGAGAGCGAGTGAGAGAGAGATGGTAAAACACAAAAGAAACCTCGAGGCAAGAACAAGGAGCATGGCTAATGTCTCTATCGAAGCACGAATCTTCCTCGGGGTTCGTGCGATCGAAATCGACCAAAAGTGCTCACAGAAATTTAGAAATTTAATTCTTTGTTCAAATTTTTGTTTTTTTTAGATAATTTTTTTTACCTCTTATTTTGTGCATCTTTTCTTCCAAAGTATTTTTCAAATCAAATTCAAATAATAATGTATATATTCAAATAATAATAAATATAATAATAACAATACAAAAATATAATAGGTAATAATAAAAATAATTAATTAACTATAATACTGCCGTCCTGATTTAAAAACACCATATCTACATTTTGGGTTGTTTCGAGATATTTGACAAAATACGTTTTTATTTATACTTTCTTTAACATAATGTTTTTTTAAAACGTAATGATGCTTCTTGAGTAATTCGGGTACGCTGAATTTTATTATGCAAAAAAAATTTCAATTTTTCATTGCAAATATGCAAAACTGTAGATGTGCTAATTAATTAAGTGAAAAATCGCGGCGAATCCTTACTAAAAAGCATATCTACGCAGATATGCTTTTTAACATGGAAAAACAGCTCAAGTCCATCAGGAAAGTAGCCTCTACAAAGCTCGAGTTCCTTATCCCAAATAGCCTATCTACGTATTTAGGCTATGTTCATCAGGAAATCACTGGTCAAACGACCTGAAATCCTCATAAACCTGTAGATAGGCTGTAGATAGGCTATTTAGGATCAGTATTTGACCGAAATCGATGTAGATAGTCTTTTCTAGTAAAATTAACTCCTAATTAACTCGAAAATTAATTAAGATTAATAATTCTTATTAGCATAGAAAAATTCGTCTTTTTTTTACGAATCCAACGATATATAAAAAATCATTTTTTATAAAAAGTGTAGATATGGTGTTTTGAAATCAGGACGGCAGAATAATCGTCGTATTCATTCTTTCATACTGTTCACACTTGAAGTTAGTCATGATTATGCTTTTGTTTTTTGATACGTTTTGATAGAAAATATTATACTTACTTTCAGTTTTTAAATTTATTTATATTATTTTCATTTTTTAATTAATTCAAAAAAATCTTTATTATTCTAAAAAAATTATTAAATGCTTTTATTGATTATTTTATTTTTTTGCGTTGGAGTTACAAATTATACACTTATAAAACAGAAATTTAGAAGATTAATAAAAACTTGGAATATTCATTGAGAAAAATAGAATTTGAAAAACTGGGAGTCAATATTAAATAAACTGGACTCAGTCCAGTAAAAGTACATTAATTCATTTCCATCAAGCATCTTAGGGTGTTGCGTATAGTGTATAGAGGGTCTTAGTTCCAAATGTCACTGGTAAGTTCTCAAATGAGCCACGGATCAATTACGCCACTGGACAAAGGCCCCACATTTGTCATATTTGAGGAAAGTGAAAAGTTTGTTCGAGAGATGGAGCTAGGTGTTCTTGGTATAGAAATTTGTCAAGTGAATTCAATTTCTTGCCAATTTCGCTCCGTATAGTGAAAATAAATTTAAGTGAAGTGTTAATTAACTGGTAATTAATTAAATGTTCTATATCAATTGCGGATAACATTTTTGAGGTAAGTTGCTGTTTTTATTTTATATTAATAATAAGAATAATAATAAATATTATTATTATTATTGTTTAAAGAAATGTGGAAATTTTTTTTAATAACTAATTTATGAAACATTTGATTTTTAAATCGTTTTTATTTATATTTTTTCTTTGGAATAATTTAATAATTCCTTTAATAATAAGATTTTTTGATATTTTCAAAAGCTCTTTATTTTTATAGAATTAGTTTGTATTTTAATTAAATAACGAGATTAAGAATTCTTTATTGTATTATACTTAATTTTACTTTCATAATTATAAATTAATTGCATTTATTTTAAACTTAGAAAGTACTTAAGTTTTCTTGAAGACAAATAAAATATAATTTATTAACAATTGTAATATTGAATATAATTCTATTTTCTAATTTGAATTTCATTTAATTAATTTTTTAAATTAGCTAACGTAAAAGTTTTTCTGAATTCACGTTCATACTTTTAGAAATGATAAGACTTCTTATAAAGTTTCAAATATTACGGAAGTTTAGAAAAATTATTCCAATTTTTATTAGGGTTCCGTACACCTACGGTGTAACGGCGGAACCCTATTGGTGAGACTCTGTTGTCCGTAGCCAAATCGTGTCCTCCCCCAGGTGCGAATTTTGGTCGGCCGCCAGAGTTGGAAGGTCGGGCGCAGGTCGGCCCATCTATGGCTGCCAATAGGTCGGCAGCCAAAGTCGGGCCGACTTTGGTTACTGTTTCCACCCAAGTTTGGGCCGACTATGGGTGCCAAAGTTTAGAGAACCTAATTTTAGTTGGTCGGGCCGACTCTGGCCTCAGTCGGGCCGATGGTCGGTAAAACTATGGCAGCCAGAGTTTAGAGAACCTAATTTTAGTTGGTCGGGCCGACTCTGGCCTGAGTCGGGCCGATGGTGGGTTAAACTATGGCAGCCAGAGTTTAAAAAACCTAATTTCAATTGGTCGGGCCGACTCTGGCCTGAGTCGGGCCGACGGTCGGTAAAACTATGTCAGCCAGAGTGCAAAAAACCTAATTTCACTTGGTCGGGCCGACTCTGGCCTGAGTCGGGCCGACGGTTGGTAAAACTATGGCAGCCAGAGTGCAAAAAACCTAATTTCACTTGGTCGGGCCGACTCTGGCCTGAGTCGGGCCGACGGTCGGTAAAACTATGGCAGCCAGAGTTTAGAGAACCTAATTTTAGTTGGTCGGGCCGACTTTGGCCTGAGTCGGGCCGATGGTCGGTAAAACTATGGCAGCCAGAGTTTAAAAAGGTTAATTTCTGTTGGTCGGGCCGACTTTGGCCTGAGTCGGGCCGATGGTGGGTTAAACTATGGCAGCCAGAGTTTAAAAAACCTAATTTCAATTGGTCGGGCCGACTCTGGCCTGAGTCGGGCCGACGGTCGGTAAAACTATGGCAGCCAGAGTGCAAAAAACCTAATTTCACTTGGTCGGGCCTACTCTGGCCTGAGTCGGGCCGACGGTCGGTGAAACTATGGCAGCCAGAGTTTAGAGAACCTAATTTTAGTTGGTCGGGCCGACTTTGGCCTGAGTCGGGCCGATGGTCGGTAAAACTATGGCAGCCAGAGTTTAAAAAGGTTAATTTCTGTTGGTCGGGCCGACTTTGGCCTGAGTCGGGCCGATGGTGGGTTAAACTATGGCAGCCAGAGTTTAAAAAACCTAATTTCAATTGGTCGGACCGACTCTGGCCTGAGTCGGGCCGACGGTCGGTAAAACTATGGCAGCCAGAGTGCAAAAAACCTAATTTCACTTGGTCGGGCCGACTCTGGCCTGAGTCGGGCCGACGGTCGGTGAAACTATGGCAGCCAGAGTTTAAAAAGGTTAATTTCTGTTGGTCGGGCCGACTTTGGCCTGAGTCGGGCCGATGGTGGGTTAAACTATGGCAGCCAGAGTGTAAAAAACCTAATTTTAGTTGGTCGGTCCGATTCTGGCCAGAGTCGGGCCGATGGTCGGTATAACTACGGCAGCCAGAGTGCAAAAAACCTAATTTCACTTGGTCGGGCCGACTCTGGCCTGAGTCGGGCCGACGGTCGGTGAAACTATGGCAGCCAGAGTTTAGAGAACCTAATTTTAGTTGGTCGGGCCGACTTTGGCCTGAGTCGGGCCGATGGTCGGTAAAACTATGGCAGCCAGAGTTTAAAAAGGTTAATTTCTGTTGGTCGGGCCGACTTTGGCCTGAGTCGGGCCGATGGTGGGTTAAACTATGGCAGCCAGAGTTTAAAAAACCTAATTTCAATTGGTCGGGCCGACTCTGGCCTGAGTCGGGCCGACGGTCGGTAAAACTATGGCAGCCAGAGTTTAGAGAACCTAATTTTAGTTGGTCGGGCCGACTCTGGCCTGAGTCGGGCCGATGGTGGGTTAAACTATGGCAACCAGAGTTTAAAAAACCTAATTTCAATTGGTCGGGCCGACTCTGGCCTGAGTCGGGCCGACGGTCGGTAAAACTATGGCAGCCAGAGTGCAAAAAACCTAATTTCACTTGGTCGGGCCGACTTTGGCCAGAGTCGGGCCGATGGTCAGTTTGAAGTTGCAGCTTATAAAATCATTTTTGTTCTTAGGCTTTCATGTAAGCGTAGCGTAATGGTTAGCGTGTTAGACTTCGGTGCGTTAGGTTGCGAGTTCGATTCCTGCGAGCGTTAGAAATTTTAATTTGTATTTATGTGTAAGATTGCGTTTAGTGTTAAGATGTATACAATAAACAAATAAATAATGAATAATAATAATTAATAATAATAATAAATAATTAATAATTTTTTGCAATCGGTCGGCCGACTTTTGGCTGCCAAGGTCGGCACGACCAAGGTTGCCAAAGTGAATCCGACCTTCTTTCTCATGGTCGGCAAAGCTTTGGCACCCCTGGTCGGCCCGACTTTGGCAACCATAGTCGGCACGACCATGTCAGCCACTGGACGGCGGGTGTTACAATTCGCTAGTTCGGCCGACCTTTGGTTGCCAAGGTCGGCACGACTATCCACTTGGTCGGCGCGACCATGGCCCGACCAACTTTTCGCACCTGGGCCCCCCTAGCGGCTAAACTATTTGACCTAAAGAGCTCAAATTTGGTCCAGATATGTATTTTCACTCGTAGATTACAGGAAAAATATAGCGAATGTGATTGGACGTGATGGTCATAGCGTTGTCAAGGAAATAACAAGATTTTTGGCCAAAAATGCATAAAAAGTGACCATTCCCCCCCCCCCCTTAACTTCTAAACTATTCGACATGGAGAGCTGAAATTTTGCATGCTGGTGTATTTTTACTCGAATATTACAGGAAAAATATAGAGAACTTGATATGTAATGATGGCCATAGCGTTGTCAAGGAAAAACTAAAAAAATTTAAAAAAAAAAATTTTTTTGCTCTAACTTTTACATTATTTGACCTAATGAGCTGAAAATTGGTATCCTAGTGTATTATTACAGTCTGACGACAAAAAATTTATTTAAGAAACTTTTTGAAAAAAAAATCAAAAAAAATTTTTTTTAAATTTTTTTTAGTTTAAACACGTGGCATTAAATATTTTAAGGAAGAGAGTGAAATTTTAAGAGAATAAATGAGAGATTGTCTTCTGACTTTAATTTCTTAACTAAAAAAAAAAAAATTGGACAAGTGCGAGTTGTACTCGCACTGCAATGGCGGGTTCCGTACACAAATATTAAAACAATACTTGCAACATTTATCGGTAATTGATAGAATTAAAATAAACAATTAAAAAAATATATTAAAATCATTTGATAAAAAAAATAACTAAAAAAAATTAAAGTATTGTATATCTAATATTGTAAACAATAATAAACAGAGGAACTATAATTTTGAAAATCTTGTTCCTCTGCTTATTATTGTTTACAATATTATATATATACAATACTTTAATTTTTTTAGTTATTTTTTTTATCAAATGATTTTAATTGTTTATTTTAATTTTATCAATTACCGATAAATGTTGCAAGTATTGTTTTAATATTTGTGTACGGAACCCGCCATTGCAGTGCGAGTACAACTCGCACTTGTCCAATTTTTTTTATAATTAATGGTATTTATATTAAAAACAGTAATATTTTAAAAAATAATTTTTTTTTTTTGGAAACGTAATATATAAAAAAAGCAGGCTTCGCACTCATCTACTAAAATCTATACTATTTACTCCTTTTTTTGTCAAATTTCTGACACTAAAAGATACATTTTCACAAATTACATTAGTTTAAATCCTCTAATCATTGAAAAAAAATTTTTCTTAATCAATTTTTTGTGATTCGATTAAAACGAGATTTTTTTAATCGTCAAATTTTAATTTTTCGATTGCTACTTTTTACTACTATTTTCAGATTTAAAGCTACTTTCTGCTACTTTTTTAAAAGTAATTGTCGAGTGCGAAGCCTGAAAGAGTAATAATTTATTAATTATTTGACAATGGTATTGAATTCTATAAATATTTCATTATTTTAACCTCTTAAAATATGTGACTTCTTTTTTTTTAGATTCTGATCAAAGTGAAGCTCTGATGATTAAAATCGAGCCTTAAGATGTAGTGACGATAAAAAAAAGTTATAAATAATTAGGCATCACAGACCGTTACAATTTTAAAAATTATATTAAAGCCAAATAATGTAATTAAAAGTTTTAAAAAATATGTTAAAATTGAATCTCAATTTTTCGACCAAATTTTGTAACTTTATTCGTCAATTAAATTTTTTTAAATAAAATCCTTATTTACCTCTCTATTATTGCTAAATTAATATCTATCCTATCTCTCAAAAATATTAAACAAAAACAATTACTAATTGCATTATTCTATAGAAAAATTATAGAAAAATTATATTAATAACTATAGCAAAATTATAAAGTGATTATAAAAATTGTAATATAATTAAGAATATAAATTTATTGGCAAAAAAATTATTTTATTGCCAAAATGCAGACGACAATCGACTCGAGCTCTAGGAAAAAAATAAAATTGCAAACGAATATAAATAAGATCTCTTGTTTTGTTGAAAACTTCACGCTTCCAAGCGGATTTTTAAGATTAAAAGTCGATTTTCGGCTGCATTTTGGCAGAAAATTCTACACAATTTCTATATAATATTGGAGTTTACTGATTTGTCTTTTTTTAAATTAATCCTTGGAGTTTTGCGCATCAATACATGGTAATTTAATATTAAAAAAACATTGCGAACATTCTTCAATTTCCAATTGTTTAAAAGAATTTTCAATAACAATTATAATTATAATATAGTGTCAGAAATTTGACAAAGAAAAGGAGTAAATAGTATAGATTTTAGTAGATGAGTGCGAAGCCTGCTTTTTTATATATTACGTTTCCAAAAAAAAAATTATTTTTCAAAATATTTCTGTTTTTAATATAAATACCATTAATTATAAAATAAAAATTGGAATAATTTTTCTAAACTTCCGTAATATTTGAAACTTTATAAGAAGTCTTATCATTTCTAAAAGTATGAACGTGAATTCAGAAAAACTTTTACGTTAGCTAATTTAAAAAATTAATTAAATGAAATTCAAATTAGAAAATAGAATTATATTCAATATTACAATTGTTAATAAATTATATTTTATTTGTCTTCAAGAAAACTTAAGTACTTTCTAAGTTTAAAATAAATGCAATTAATTTATAATTATGAAAGTAAAATTAAGTATAATACAATAAAGAATTCTTAATCTCGTTATTTAATTAAAATACAAACTAATTCTATAAAAATAAAGAGCTTTTGAAAATATCAAAAAATCTTATTATTAAAGGAATTATTAAATTATTCCAAAGAAAAAATATAAATAAAAACGATTTAAAAATAAAATGTTTCATAAATTAGTTATTAAAAAAAATTTCCACATTTCTTTAAACAATAATAATAATAATATTTATTATTATTCTTATTATTAATATAAAATAAAAACAGCAACTTACCTCAAAAAAGCTATCCGTAATTTATATAGAACATTTAATTAATTACCAGTTAATTAACACTTCACTTAAATTTATTTTCTCTATACGGAGCGAAATTGGCAAGAAATTGAATTCACTTGACTAATTTCTATACCAAGAACACCTAGCTCCATCTCTCGAACAAACTTTTCACTTTCCTCAAATATGACAAATGTGGGGCCTTTGTCCAGTGGCGCAATTGATCCGTGGCGCATTTGACCGGTGGCGCATTTGTCCAGTGGCGCATTTGAGAACTTACCACTGTAAAGAGCATTGAAACACAGGCGAAGATTATAAGGCGCGCTGCAGTGTGCATAGTAGAGAAACTGGACTCAGTCCCCTACTTCAAAATTTTTACAATAAAGGAACGCAGGCGCGGAACCTGTCAAAATAAATGGCCGACGCGACGCGAAACGAGTGTTTCCTTTTATTCACTTCGTCAATTTTATTTATTTATTTGTTTATACACCCGTCTTAAGCCTACAATCTTGGCTATACAAGTGTTTGTTTACATCTCGTAAATTTCTCTTACAATATTTCTTTTTAGACATTTCCTTAATACTAAATTTTGCGCCTACAGAGCGACTTGAAAATTAGGAGTACTCGCATTTGCCTGGACCACCCGTCTAATGGGTTTTCTCGCCAGTGGAGAGGGAAACTGTAGAAAACCTCTCCTGAGTACAACCGGTTTATCGACAGTCAAGTTCTAATGGTGTGTACCGGACAATAATCGACGGTGCACATCATTATACCTCGACGTCAAACCTCCCGCTCAGATTGTCTCACGTGCCGGAAAAATACCAAGCCAAGTGGGCGCGAACCAAGGATACTTATACCCTTGGTCCTTAAACGACCGCCAATGCGAGGCATCTATCCGACTGAGCTAATCTGTCGGTCGTCAATTTTATATAAAAAAATCAATAACCAATCATTAAAAAAAAGAAAAATATGTTAAATGCACTCTTTATATATTCATATTCATTAATTCACAAGTTTTATTCTTCCCACATCTTCATACTTATAATTAACAACTAAATGCATCGGAAAATCTTACAATCATACGGGATTGAACACCTACCTAACCATACAACTAAATATACGCATAATTATAAATCGCACGCTTTTACATTAAGCCTCTCGGCTACGCAATCGATGGGGGAAATTTCCTATTTAAGAAACATCCCTTACCAATGAAATAAATTAGATCATGCGTGAATTTTACTTTGTAATTAATGTAAGTATGGATGTCAACAATATTCATAATATTGAATAAATAATATTGTCAACTAGTTTAAATTTGATATGGTTATTAGAATTTAATAATAAATAAATAAAAAACATTAATTTTTTCTTAACCTTTTTCAAGTTTGACACTCCTCATCGTAAATTTGATTATTCTTTTTTTTCGTGTACAAAATAGTGAATTGACGTTGAATGAAATGTATAATTAATTATTCTCACAGCAATATTTAATAATTTAATGAACTTAACTGCACTGCATAATAGTTGAGAGTAGTAAGAGTAAGTGAAACGGTAAGATAAGTGAACGACCATTAGTGTGAGAGAGAGAGAATAACTTGTGGTTTTCGAGTAGGTATCTACTTTATGTGCACTTGTGTTGAGTCCCAAACTGTTCAGCTATGAAACTTCTAATACTATAGTGTGTACCTGTCACATATTATTCTATAAAGGAGTACTACACTGACTGCATAAATCATTTTTCCATTTTTCTCCGTGTTGTTAATAAATTGACATTAAAAAGAGAAGTCATTCAAAAAAATTTTCCTTATTTGTTTTGCAAATCAAAATTGAGCAGCTCTCTTTTCTTATCTTTAAAAATATTACAGAAACAGAATTGTTAAAAAAATTAAGATTAGGGCATAGAACATCTTTTTCATATTTTCTGTTTCTCAATCGCAATTATCTTCACAAAATTAGGAGTTTCCTTTTGAAAAAAGCAAATTTTTGCAAAATACCTATTTCTAATCACAATTTTTTAACAAAATCTGTTTTTCTTTGAAAAATGGAAATAATAATTTACATCATTTCAGAGAATTTTTAGGAAATTTTTGTTTCTGTAAAATAATCATTGCTATAGACTAACCCCTAAAGTGTACCCGAAATGTCTGGGTGCTAGTGGATCATTATTTTAAATAAATTTTAGTTATCATAGCATATAATTGTAGGTTCAGATTAACATCAAGGTAGACTGTGATTTGCAGGATGATCTTTGTGTTAATCTAAAGCTATGCATTTCGATGGCGACCTAAGTTCCCAGATGATGATGTTTTACTGAGTCCTTGTCATCCGAGTGTACTTCGGTTTAATCTAGAGCTATGATTTTTCAATGAAAGCCTATAATTTCCCAAATTTTGGTGTTCAACTGACTCTTAGACATTTGGGTCAAGAGATAACTAAAGCTATATCATTATTTTATGAAACCTAGAATCCTCTGAAGATGATGATCAACTGACTCTTAGTCATCCAGTTGCATTTAAGTGTTAGTCCTTAACTATGATTATTCATTAGAAACCAAAATTCTCTGTGGATGATGTTCACCTGACTCCTGGACACCCGGGTGCACTTTAGGGTTAGTCTATGTTTATGATTATTCAATAGAAATCAAAATTCCCTGAGGATGATTTTCACTTGACTCCTGGACATCCGGGTGCACTTTACGGTTACTCTGCAGCTAATATTATTCGATAGAAACAAAAATTCTCTTATTAATTGACTCCAGGGCATCCGGATGTACCTTGGTGTCAACTAGAAGAGTATTTAAATAATTAAATATTCAAGTTTTATTGTCACGAGTACTCGAACTTTTCGGGAATTCGAACTGAGTAGGCTCGGCTCGAAAAGCTCGACCGAGCCTCGAGCTTTTTGCACACCTCTAAATTATATGAATAATTTTTTATAAATATGGTGAAACTGATTGAATCTTGGGTCAATCAATGTATTTTTAAATATCCTACAAGATAGTTATAATAGTTTAATAGTTAAACAAAAGTTTTCAATCAAAAAAGTTGAGAAAATGTCATTTTTCACAATTTTTGGTTTTTAAAAAACACCAATAATTTCGAAATTTATGATCAAATTAGGTTTAAAAATAGGACAATTATAGCGTTTTTTAATGCTCTACAACTTGGTAACGATAATTTTAAAGTTATTTCTATATTTTTCAACAAAATTTTCAAAAAAGTCTTATTTTCCAAAATTTTTGATTTTTTTCTTATTTGAACCAAAAAATACAGCCAAGGGTAAACCATTATAGGCACTACAAATTAAAGTAATACATATTTATGTATAATAATACTAAAAAAAGAAAGAAGTATGTATAAAATAAATGAAAAATGTGTGTAATTCAAATAAACAAAAGCAGGCGAAGAGATGAGGAACAAAAGAAAACAAAAATGATAAAGGAATTAGAGAAAAATCAAAATAAAATTTAATTATGGTCGCAGGGCTATGATGCGTGAAATAATATTACGTTTGAAAGCTAAAGCATTTAAACTAAAAATGTCGAAATTTGTATCGCTACACTCTAATATATCGTTAATGGTTTTACACATTCTATACATCGGAGACATATAACCAATTGGTCTTGTAGGCTTTCGCGAATAAAAAGGATACCATGACCTAGAGGTAAGACGTGGGATTATAAAGTTTATATTACTAAGTAAGAAAGGGCAATCAATTTGAGAATTTAATAAATTGTAAATAAATTTACATTTAGAAAGAATGCGTCTTTCATTCAAAGTTAGAACGTCAAAATTAGTACAAAGGTCAATGTAGTCTGAACCTCTTGGCGGATAAACTCCGTACTTGCGAAAACTACAATATTTCAAAAAACGCTTCTGTAATTTCTCGAGTAAATTAATCTCAACATCAAAGACTGGATCCCAAAGTAAGGCGAGGTATTCTACTTTAGACCGAAAGATGGTGTTAAACAGTGTTAATAAAACGTCAGTAGATTTAATAAATTTAGAATTTCGGATAAGTGCTCCTAAAGTTTGGGATGCAGCTTTCGACAAGTCGTTTAAATGACTTGTAAAATTCAACGTAGAAGAAAAGGTTATTCCAAGATCACAAACAGTATTCGCCCTTGTTATTACTGTATTGCTGATTTTATAATCAAAAAATATAGTTTCTCCAGTCCTGGAAAAGGTTATGACGAAACATTTACTTGAATTTAAATCTAATTTATTGTGTTTATACCAAGTCAATAATTTATTTATATTATTTTGTAAATTTATGCAGTCATCTTCAGATGTGATTCTAGTAAAAATTTTAAAGTCATCAACAAAGAATAAATTATCTATATTAAGTTCATCCACGACGTCATTAATATATATATTGAAAATAGAATCGATACAAGTACGGAACCCTGTGGAACACCTGAGGTTCGTATAAAAGAAGGGGAAGAATAACCCGAGTATTGAACGTAACTTTGACGTTTAGTTAGATAAGAAATTAGGGTTTTTACAAGGTTTGGAGGTAGTTGTAAATTCATTAATTAAGTAAAGAGTAGTGTGTGATCAACCTTATCGAAAGCTTTTGAAAAATCTGTATAGATCACGTCAACTTGAGTGGATGATTGTAAAGCTTTGTTAATATATTGCGTTATAGTTAAAAGATTTGTTGCAGTTGATCGCTTAGAGATACATCCATGTTGAGTGGAGGTCACGATTGATGAAAAGGCAGACGTTAAAATTTTTAAAATCGATTTTTCAAAGATTTTAGCAAAATTAGATATTTAAAAGTTTAGTATCTTCGGTTAATATTGACAAAAAATGTTCAATAAGGGCTCAAAAGATGCGTCTAAAAAATCTCTACAAAATTAGAGAAAAACATTTATAGGTATCTTAACATTTTTTTTAAGTTATGGGCAAAATTCGATTTTTTGAAACTTTAAAAATCCAAAAAAATATAGTTAAACTTTATGAATCGGGCTGAAAATACTCTTATATTTTGTCCGCACGTGAGACCTACAGTTTTTAAAACAATTCATTCCTAAAGCTCTTCATGATCTCGAGATATTTATGAAAATGTGATGTTTATACACACACACACATATGGAATGACATTTTTGAAAATATCATATTTGAACTCCTGAGGTCAAATAACATAAAGATATGTCAAAAAATCGAACTCGAAAAATGTTGGTATTACAATACTTCCTTTATTAGGAAGTAATATAAATAGAATAATAAAAAAAAATTGGAAATAATTGATTATGATTCACGGAAAAAAAATTTCCCAATGAACATCAATAAGTTTCTCTAGAATAGCAAAAATGTTAATTAAAATAACCAAAAAGATTCGCTAATGCAGCGGGAGGAAAAGTACTTTTTCGGTAAACAGGTGTTACACAAAGTACTGTGTGCAACACGTACGAAAGAAGATTTTCCGACTTCATGCAAATTGCTGCCCTCGCTTCGCTCGAAGCAGCAAACTTTGCACTCGTCGGAAAACAGCTTCTTTCTGTACTTGTTGCACAATATACTATTTTGTCCTACACCCTAAAAAAAGTAATCTTGATTTGATGCGGATTCCTCTAAACTGAATGCGCATATTTTCCTCTTATATTTGGTACCAAAAGTTATATTCTTCATTTGAGAGGATTTTCCTCTTTCGAAAATCCTCTTACAGAGAGAATAATACTCTCACATTTCTACATATAAAAAATAACAGAAATTCAAATTTTTATTATAATATTATTAATAATCATGGCAAGAAGGCTAGAGACAGGAGGTGAAACTTCGGTAGTGGGGATGAGTCAAAAGCCTTTCATTAACCAGGCGTTTTTCGTTTCGAAAAGTCGCCGGCGCGGTGCTTCTGCCCATCACTCACACATTCAAATTCTTGTATACCATATGTTTTACATATGTGTATGATATGATTTTAATTACGTGTGTAGCTGCGCAGAAGTCCGTGTGGTCTATTGCGGCGAAAACTTTTTTTGAAAGTAAACGCCTGACCATACATCAGCTGAGCGACTCAGCATTGCCATACCCCCACTACCGAAGTTTTACCTCCTGTCTCTAGTCTTCTTGAATCATGGTTATGTCAGTTATGTATTGATAAAAATCATAGTTCTGACACACTGAATTAATTATTAACACGAAAGTCTAAAAAAAAAATTCCCTAATGTCCTTAATATTATGAACAACAATAAAAAGTTTTTCTTTGCAATCAAATAATAATTATTTTACAGTAGATAAATAATGGAATTACAGATAAGTTAAATTAAAACAGTTTACTTGAATATAAAATTCAATATTTCCTTTAAATTTAACGAAATTTAAACATCATAATTTTAGAAATTGTAGTATAGTTTGTAGTAAGGATTGAGCCAAAGGTTGAATTTGTTGTATTAACCTACACATTACACACGGCAATTACTTGACTATTAAAGATAATTATAATTATTTATTTATAATAATTATTTGTAAAGATTTTACAGGTTAATTAAATAAATAAAAAAAAAAATTTTTTTTTTTAAATTTTTAAAAATTTTTTTTTTTTTTTTAAGATATAAAATTGAAAAAATTATTATCAATGTTAATGTAATAGAAAATAATTATTAATAAATAATAATAAATATTGTCACATCTGTGAGTGGTAGTAAATAAAAATTAGGTGGAAAATTAAAACTTCACATAGTCAGAAAAGTAATTTATTTTCAATATTTAAACAGTAAACTATAAACTACAACTAAATTACTTATAATTTAAATCCTGTTGCAAAATCATCTTCAAACCACTTTTTGGCACAACAGTTAATTTTAAAGGATATGAAATCACAATTTCATCGTACATATGACGATTTAAATATTATCTTTACTTACTTTTAAACGATTCAACATATTCATTAAATTTTAATTCATTCAATAAATCTTCGAGTTTTTTTCCATATTTTTATTTATTGAATTATATATTTTCCACTTAAATCAGCACTTATCACAAATATTGAAATTAACAGGTTAAAAAAAACAACAGCGCAACTGTTAAACGGGAAAAATGTTGAACAATAGTATTATCAATATTGTTCCTTTTCCTTTCTTCAAATGGTGATTTCTACACGGGAATCCTATTTGTATAATCTATTTTTCTCCGTGTACACTCGTGGAAATCAACCATTTTCCTCCCTTGATGCACAATATACTATATTGTAATTAATTACAATTATTATTATTATTACTCAGAATACCGGTGTGCCCGAATTGCGTGAGGAAATCCAGGTATGATTCCTTTTTGATCGAATTGCGTCCCAGTGGCTATGGGGGGCGATCGAATTGCGTGCTAGTCGATTTTGGCCTAAGAGATGAGAACCACTTGCAAACTGTCCCCCCATATTTTTCTTTTTCCGAAATATAAGCATCAAAAGAAATTATTCGTTTCCAAATCAGTTGACAATTAACGCGATGATATTAAGACAAATAATTTTGAAAGTTTTTTATTTTGTAATGACAAGATTCATAACATTGTTTTATTTTTAACTGAACAAAATTTAACTTTTTTTAAGTAATTTAAGTACAATTTTTGTTGACGGAACATTTTATAGTTGCCAAAAAATGTTTAAGGAACTTTTTATTGTTCATATCAAAAAGCGTTTGATATTTTGATAATTAAATGTTCCAATTTCCAAACTTAAATTAATATTTTCACCAACTACTTGTTTGTAGACTTCGAGAAAACTGGATAGAGTGCGAAGGAAAATGTAGGGGGGTGGGTAATTTTTCATTTTGCCTGGGACGCAATTGCACTTATACCTGAAATCCCTGGGACGCAATTAAAAAGAAAATTTTTTATAAATTTGACGGAAAGAAATTAATCATAGACTATTGAAGATACGGTTGATGACTTAACAGAAATCAGATAAAGAAATGTGGCTACCAGTCCTTTTGTTTCCTCCCCCCTTTTCAAAAGTATATTCTAATTATTGTGAAAAACCTTACCTTATTATGAAGGAGTTTACACCGAGTGGCATATATTTCTACTCGTGCTCGCATAAACGGATATACACTGCAAAAACTGGTATCTCACTCGTGTCTTAAAATGAGTTGCTTTAAGTGTTTAAACCATTGAGGTACAAAATCTGTTTTATATTGAGACATTTAATTTCATCTCGTGTCTCATTTTAAGACGTTAAAGGTAACTCAATGCGTATAAGACACGTAAAACGTCTTCTTAGTGTGAGACGGATACTCGAAACACATTTCGTGTCTCAAAATGCATTGCTAAATGTGTAAGACACTTTGAAACGTCTTAAAATGAGACACATATCTGTTTCAAATATGTGAACTAAGACATCTTATGTGTTTCAAATATGGGACAAAACGTCTCAAAATGAGACACTTGTTTTTGCAGTGTACCTCCAGAAGAATAGACTCGCGCCTGCGCAAACACGTGGTCAAGACAAATTCTTTCACTACACAACTGCAGGCAAACATTATGCGCAGGCGCGAATCTATTCTCCTGGAGGAATGTCCGTTTATGCGCGCACGAGTATAAATATATGTCACTCGGTGTAAACTCTTTCTATATATATAAATCAAAAAGTACGCTCCAATTTCAAAAAGTTAAGGTTCCTTTTTATAAATGAAATCATCGTCGTTTTTGTTAATTAATTAAATTAATAGGAAGAAAATGAATTATTTAACTGATTCTGTCATCGGACGCCATGACAGTTCTGCCATTTTTAAAATCGCAAAAAAACTACCTTGTGGCCATTTGGAAAAAATTCGATGTCAATACATGAGTATGGCAATTATTGGAATAACCGATACAGCATATTGATAATAATAATTAATCTGAAACGAAATATTGTGCTCAAGGAGAAAAGAAGAGAAGAAAAAAAATTCAGTGCGTCTGATGAAGAAAAATGAATCCTTCACTGACAAATGTCAATTGGACCAATCGGTATGACGAATCGAGGTGGGTCTTTCTCGTTCGTTAAATTTTAATATTCAAAAACATAAGTGAGGTTCAAGTCTCTCATGAGTGTATATTCCATATATTGACAGAAATTAGCACGTGATTAAGTAAATAGATAATTGAATAAGAAAGTAAAAAAGTAAATAAATAGGTAGGCATAAAATAAATAAAAAACCAATAAGCATTTTTTATTTTAATAAATAAAAAATAAATAAGTAGTTAAAAATAAGAAAATAAGAAATTGAGAAAATAAATAAGAAAACGAATAAGTAGTTAGATAAGTTAATAAAAATTGAGTAAATAAATAAGATTGATTTCATTGGTTCTTTAGAAAAATGAAAAGGGCCTATTTTGTCGGTCATTTGCAAAAGTAATCCGTATTTTAAAAATAGAGATGTGGGAAAATTTAAAACCTCTTGATTTTTCATCTTTAAGGTGTCCTGGACTGTAAACAATTCTTATCTGAATAACTTGCCAGAAGAACCCGAGAGTAGGTATGTGTATATATATTAATATATATATCACGTGGTAGAATACGTGGATCCATTTATCTGCAAGGGTAGGGCTGAGATAGGATCAGCGTCCGCGCGTGGTCCTGCCAGTATTTGTCATGGAAATGCGACCTCACTATACCGCTCTATCTCCCTTCGTTTATTTTCTTTTCCACACATATATATATATATATTTTATAACTCATATGAATACTTATACATATATATGTATACACACATTCCTCCTTTCCGTCTTGCAAAACAGAAAATTACCCTTAACACGGTGAAATTCTTTGCGGCGGTAATTTGCCGCGAGTGTCGACATCGTCACGGCAGATCGTTGCCTTCGTATTATACGCATTTTTTGTCCCCCTTAAACCCTTCAATGCCCGGTTTTTTTAATTGTGTTCGTCATATATAGACCCATATAACGAGCTAACTAAATCATGCACCGTGTCCTCCCTTGGTGTCCAATCTCGGTTACAAGTCGTTGCCGATCATTTTGTTGCGCTGTTGTTCATATGCCGGAAACGATTTAAACACCGTGGCGGTGGGGGAAATTGACATTAAAAAATTTTAATGAAATCTTTTTCATGTGGCCAATTATGAATTTCTTTTAAAGTTAATGAAAAGTTGTTGTTCGTTATTTTAATATTTGTTCATTAAAAGAAGAATTAATTTTTATTTCAGTTTATTAATTTTAATCTTGTACGGGTTGTGAATATAATGTTTATTTACTTATTTATTACTAGCTGTCGTACCCGTCTTCGACGGGTTTTAGTTTCTACAAATACATTCAATAGTGTGTCGACCAGTCTCGAAAAATGGGAAATAGCGGGGAATTTAATTTGACCGGAAAAAATAATATTTAGCTACCATTAACTATTTCATTAGAAAAATATTACTATTTTAAATCAGTGATTGACTTTTTACCATCAAATAATTTATTTTTAATTAATTAAAATGCAGAGAACAATGTTTTGTCAATTATTTGTAGAAATTTAATTATTGTATTATAAGTTAATCCAAAATTTCCACCAGTTTTTAGAGTAAAGTAAAATTCGAACTAATTGTATCATAATTGCTAAAATCTAAAATAAGACCTATATTGCAGGCTGAATTCACAGTTTTTCCCGATTAAATTAAATTCCTGCATATTTCCCGTTTTTTCCAGTTCGTAGAACCCATGTTAAAAGTATTAGTAAAAACAAAAACCCGTCGAAGAGTATTTTCATAAAATAAGTGAATTTTTATAGCCATTTGTAGTTTTATTTATTGTTAATTCTTATCAAGAAAATTTATATTTGATGAGAAAAGATACACCTGGAAAAATTTGGACAAAGCTGGGAAAAACCGGATAGTTTGTTAAACAAAAATAATAATAGACACCCTGTTTAACTTTTGCCTTTACAATGCTCAAAACATCCCTAAAAGTTAAATCTAGAATTAAAATAACCAAACTTTTTACTATCTAAGTTTTTTCCCAGTAGCATAATGCAAGTATCGTATCACATATTCTTGAATTCCTGCAGTATCAATTTTATCATAAGAATCTCCATTTTTAATATTTTCGAAATTTTTGCAATTGAGTACTCCTAATAAAGTCGGCTGTAGACGCAAATTAGGTTAATATATAGAAAATTTCTAAAGTAGAATGGTTATGCTTAATTCAAAAAAGTATTTCTCGGGGACTCTTGTCGAAGTGCGTAAGGCCAATAGGGCAGGAGTATAAACAATAAAAATATTTAATTACAGAAAGTTTAAAAAATATACATTAAAAAATATAAAATTTGGAAATTTTCCATTTTTTAATTTTTTGAAAAAATTGAATACCTCCCGTTCTAATTAATATATTTAAAATCTGCAAATTTATTGCTTATATATATCTTACAAAAGTCATAACTGATTAATTTACAGCAATCTGTCAAAATTTAAAAAAAAATTTGAATTTTTTGGAAAATTCATAATTTTTTTTCATATTAATATTATTTTTTATTTAATTTATTTTTATATATCTTTAAAATCATTTATATTATTAATAAATTAAAAAATTTATGCCAATCTGCAAAAATTGAAAAAAATTTTTTTTTTGAATTTTTTGAAAAATTCATAACTTTTGTTTAGCTCAATATTTTTTCATTAAATATAGCTAATATTTTAAGTTAGACCAATACCTGAAAGATTGCCAAATTTTACTTTAATCGGTCAAGACGTTTTCAAGTTATACGCGAACAAAATTTTGCGGACATACATACATACATACATACATACATACATACATACATACATACATACATACATACATACATACATACATACATACATACATACATACACACATACATACATACAGACAGGAAATTTTCTATTACCATTTTTGGATTCTCCATTGTTCAAATAAATAAATTATGCTAGAAAAAATTAATTTCGTGCAATGTACAGACAAAAGTCTGATTTTATTAATATAGATTAAATATTAATATAGTTATTAAAAGTTAAGTAATGCCAATAATCGTAATTATAATAAAAATTGTAAAGAAATAAAATTATTCAGAAATGAAAAAAAGTAAACATAGTAAAAATAATAATAGTGAAAAATAGAAAAAATAAAAAAATATTAATAGTAAAAAACTAAAAGAAGTAAACAAATAGTAAAATATTAAAAATAGTACAATGCTTAAAACAGTAAAAAATAAAAATAGTAAAGAAATAGAAATAGTAAAAAAATTGGTAAAAATAATAAAATACTAAAAATAGTAAAAAAAATAGAAAATTAATAAATCGAGGCTATATGTATGTACCGGGGCAATATTGTCAATTTAAGTTCAAAATTCAGCCAATCCTCAGCAATGGCTATTTTGCTCTTCGAGTTATGAGTATCAAATTTCATAATCCCCGCTCGATGTCGGAAGTCGGATCGAGCGGTAAAGAGTAAAGGATTTTTTTATGCAGTTGACATGCCGGAAACGATTAAATTTTACTGGAGAGAGAGACTCGGGAGTTACATTTAAAAAGAAAAGAAAAAAGAATACGATAGAGGGGTCTTAGTGTGATTATTGTAAGGATGACAACTCTTATCATGTTTAAATGACCAAAAAGTATACACGTAATAAGTAAAATTATATCGTGTCTGAAACTGAGGAAGCCTAATAAAGTAAAATGTGACTTCAAAATTAAAAACGAAAGAAAAAAAAGAGAAATTCACTCCCCAGGGACAAGGTGATCCAAACTATTTTTTTCTGGCGTTTATTATTTCTTAATTCCTTTGTGGATTTAAATTAAATTAAATTCGACTCGTATGAATAATAATAAAATAATAAATAATTATAAATTTAATTAATAATATAATAATAATTAATAACAAAATAATAATTGACATAATAATAAAGAATAAAATAATAAATATAATTATAAATTAAATTAATAATATCCCTAGTAGAAATTTGTCCTAGTTATTATAAAGGAACTGTCCAGTCGCGCTTGAAATTGTCTAGTTACTTTACAAGCCAACTGGCTAATAACTGGAATGGAGTGTCACCCTTTTTTCATCAAGTTATTATCTAGCCCAACTTTATAAATTCTGGTCAACGGATCTGTAGAAAAACTAGACAAATTAATTCTTTTAAAATACTGAAAATTTGTTTAATATTAAGATTTACTGTAGTTAACACATTTATTTCATGCAATTAATATAAAATTTCTATTTAGCACCAAAGAAATTCAATAAAAAATATTTTTGGAAAATTTCTGTATCCATTATAATATATACATAATAAATGGAATAGTATAAAAAATTATATAATATTTTATAATTTTTAATTAATTATTTGAATTATTATATAAAAATAATGTAAATAGTAAATTATTACATGTAATTTTCTACATTACTTTTTGATTTTTAATTCAATTAAACAAAATTCTAAATTCGAATATCCTAAATATTTACTGTTTTCAAACAACTTTAATTTTTGTAATGCACTATTATTAACAATAACACTGAAACAAATATTTTTTATTAGTATAAACAATTATAATCTATATAAACCTTAAAACGAAAACGCAATTTCACCGAAAAAATCGTGGGGGGTAACGGGGAGCGAACCCGGGTCCCGCTTGACTAAAGTCGCACCGCTTAACGCACTCGGCCGTTCAACGCAATAGACCTCTTCATTTAAGACCGGAAGTTGAAGCTACGCCATGACAGACGGCGCGATTTCAAAAGTTTCGAGCAACTTTGTGTCAGAATGTATATGGTGCTAATAACAATTCAAATAAAAAACTCGATGAAAATGATATTCCAGAAGCAAAATTAATGTTTGAACAGGTAGAGAAAAATACTGTCTGTCAATTAAAAATATGGTTATAAAGCCGAAGTCAGTGTTTAAAGGGTAAAAAAGTCTATATTGTTTACATGTAAATAAGGTTATGTTATGTTATGAACATAACCTTACCCAAAGGTCTCATTTTCGATATACTTGACAAGTTTTGCAATTACTTCGAATATTTTCATTCCTAATATTTCATTTTCTAAATGTTAAACGGTTTTGGGAAAGAAATAAAGTAATAATTTTCAGTCAAATAAGACTTGCAACGAGCATCGCTTTTGCAATTCCCAAAACAAACATTTTTTTTGTGCATCAATTTTTTTTCTTCGTGGATTATTTTTCTCAGGGATACTGCTCATTTTTAATACACGCTAATTTTTTTTCTACATTCTATAGTTATTAGACATTATTGCAGTGTCATCGACACAACAAACTTAGAACTATAATTTCTAGGAGTACATTAAAGTAACATTAAAAAAACTAGACAGAAGTTATGTCTAGCCAATATCAAATTCAACTTGAATCTTTGACGAAGAGCGTTGGTCAGTAACTTTACCAGTCCGCCTAGAATCAGCGTCCGTGACAAAAACTGTCCAGTAACTTAAACAATCGAGTGGCTCCATGACAAATTTCTACTAGGGATAAAATAATTAAAAATTAAATTATTAATAAGCTTATTCTTGTATGTAGTTCCTTAGTGAGCTCCAAGCCCTAAGAACTTAATCTCATTAAAGAAAGAAATAAATAATAAAAATAATTTATTTTTTTCTTTACTTATTATTTTTATTTATTTTTTATATTTTTATATTATTCTATTAATTAATTAATTTATATTTAATAGAATTTAGTAGTTTTTATTTATTTATTTAGCTAAGAATTTAGTTACTGTTTTTTCAAACACAAAGAATTTTTTATTCTGTTAATTAAAATGCAGAGGACCTATTTTTTCTTTGTAATTTTTATTTCCATGAACAAGACAAATTTGATAGTAAAAAGGAAAGATGTGTGATTCGAATTAGAAGGAGAAAAATTAATTTCAAAACAAGTGACACGAAAAATAAAGTGAATGTATAAAATCTTTTCACAAAAATGTCCTCTTTCTGAAGAATCCATTTATATGTTAATATTATTAGAAGATTAAAATGATCTCGCTCTTTTTTTCAACTTCTATCCTTTAGTTCATCAGAGGGGGCTCTCGTTTTTCTAAGACCTTTACGAATTCCGGTTCTAAAAAATATTTATGTCTCATTGATTTAATCTAAAGCAGGAAATCTATTTCTCTATTTCGAAAAATTCTTCCCTTCTCTCTCACGCACTTCAATTTTTGATAAATTAATTTCGTTCATCTCTCTATTGAGAGAAAAAAGAAATAAAATTATTTTTTTTCCAAGTAAACGTACTAATAAAAAAAGGAAATAATAAATTTAATAATAAAAAAAGTAAAAAATAAATTTAATGACATATTTAAATGTTTTATTAGAACCCTTAAATAATATGATTGTTTTTAGAGGTGTGCAAAAAGATCGAATAGCATGGTCGAGCTCGAGCCGGGCTCGATACTCGAGCATTATAAATTTTTTAGTTACTCAAAAATATTTGAGTGCTCGAAAAATTCAAGTGCTCAAAATTATTTTATAGCTTTTATACTGCACGTGTCGGATGGAATTTGGTTCAAGTTCGGATTGATTCTGCTCAGCTCTGCTAGCAAAACAAAAAGCTTGAAAATACTCGATCGAGCTTTTTGCACAACTCTAATTGTTTTATATCACTGAAGAAGGCACACATTCGATGCCGAAACGTATGAAATAGAAAATTTTCTTCTCTTATTTCACGAACACAAAAAATGGGAGACTTACTCTGCTAAGGATCGAAACCCGCAGGAGAGAGGTTTCATTCTAATCTTGTACCAGAAACAATTCTTTCACTTCTCCCTCACTTTTTTAAAATAAAATTAGCAATTTTAAAAATAATAGAACGTAAAAATTTTTAATTCAAAATTTTTTATAAAAATAAAATGTCAATTGGAATAGGGTCAGTTGGGGTAAATCCAAGGGTAAATCCGGACAAAATACCTATTTTTCACAAATGACGTAAGTTTCTTATTATAAAAGGTAATAGGGGAGAGCGAGGTTGAAAGTGCCGGGGGTAGGTTGTGCCGTTGCTTATATCTCGAAAACGAAAAAAGATATAAAAAATTGAAATGAGAGATGTATTATTTTACGCCTGCGCACCTTTGGCAACCATTTTAATTTTATTTACTACGCGAAATAAACAGTTTTTAGTATCTTGATGCTTTGACGCTATGTAAGTATAAATTTTCAGGTGTGCAACTTTTGGTCTATTTTTTAAATGGTTGAAGCTATCAATGCGCTTCTTTCACTAAAATGATTCATATTTAATTAGGAATCAAATAGTATATTATACTTTACAGTTGAATCAACTGGTTTTTTCATATTCGATAAAAAGTGAAAAACTACGCAATGGGACTGATTGTGCCTTTCGCTCGGGGCTAATTGTGCCGCAGTCAGTGGCAATTTTTTAGAATGAGAACATACAACATGTATGGTAAATTCCACGTAAAACATAGTTATTAGTTGTATCAAATGTAATAAATTAAAAAAAGTAAAAAATGGCATTTAATAATCTGCTTTTTGACCTAGGTGCACAATATGCCGCGTGCGAGCGACCTGCACGCGGAGATTAATTATTTTTTATAATCTATGAAACTTATCAGATTAGCTCTAAAATTTTTTGCAAAAACTTCTTAGTATTTTTAGGTACATTTTAAACAAAAAAATTTTTTTATCGAATATCTTAAGTTAAAAAAAATCTTAATTTGTTTATAAAAAATTGTTATTTTTTTAGTATAAAATGGGAAAATTTTTTTGTTAACATATTATTCAATAGTAGAGAAGAAATCAAAACTATTCTTCTCTTGTCAAAAATTATAAAGAAACAATATTTTTCGAGTTATCTGATATTAAAAGTAGGTAAAAAAAACATTTAAAAACGAGTAATTTTGAAAATTTGTAAATCAAAAATTTGGATTTAAACGTTGCAGATTATTTTAATCTATTCTGGTGTTGATTTACTGTGTATTTGAATGTTTATAATAAATAATATCATTTGCTGTAATATAAAGAAGGTAAAACTCTATGCGGCACAATCTGCCCCAGCGTCGGCACAACCGGCCCCGCAGTGAGAGTCGTTGGGACACATCGCCGCGCTGCAAAAAATCACATTTTTATTGAAAACTATGAAAAATTATTAAAAAGTATAAATAAATTCGAAAACTACATAAAATTCTACACCAAATGGTTCATAAATAAAAACAAATAGTTGTTATTTTACTATTCTTTTATTTCATTTTGTCAAAATCGGCACTTTCAACCCCGCTCTCCCCTACTTCCAGTTTTATATTGCATTAATTTCTTCCTTGTGTTCCCTAGATTAATTTTATGGAGCATAAAAAAATGTAGATAAGTTTTAATCGAATGAAACTAACTGTCTGGATTTACCCCACGATTTAGAAAATTTCCTAAAATTTGGGGTGAATCCGGTTAGCTTAGTTTCTTAAGAAATGTTTTTTAAAAAAATTATTTTGCGTATACCACTGTATTAAGGGATGGAACAACTTGAAAAAAATTCATAGTAGATGTATAAAAGTTGAATTATAGTTAACGGTCACCAGGGGTAACCAAATAATGAAAAAAGTTGTAAATCTTCTCAACTTTTTCATCAATCGAATAGCGATTTTAAATCACTAAACAAAATTTTATCTACTTTCGAAAAATAAAAAAATAAAATTTTTTTTTCATTTCTTCTTGTTTATTTATAACAATTAAAAAAGTATGTTCGAGACTACCGAAAATTGCCTGCGTGTTTATTTTGTATATTGCAAAAAAAGTAGAAATAAAATCATCAAAGTTTTGTAAAAAAATTGTTTATGTCAATAAATACAATATATTTTGATGTTACAATGAATTACTTCCTCATAGAGGAAGTATTGTAATACCAAAATTTTTCTAGTTCGATTTTTTGACATATCTTTATGTTATTTGACCTCAGGAGTTCAAAAATGACATTTTTAAAAAATGTCATTCCGTATGTGAGTGTGTGTAAACATTACATTTTCATAAATATCTCGAAATCATGAAGAGCTTTTGGGTTGAATTTTTTTTTAAATTGTAGATCTCACCTGTGGACATAAAATGAGAGTACTTTGAGACAGATTAATAAAGTTTAACTAAATTTTGTTTGGATTTTTAATTTTGCAAAAAAACGTTTTTTACCCATACCTTTTAAAAAATGTTTTTACATAATTTTGTTTTCTTAGAAGCATCTTTTGAGCCCTAATTGAACATTTTTCGTCCATATTGACCGGAGATATTAAACTTTTAAAAATCAAAAATTTTGGAAAATAAGACTTTTTTGAAAATGTTGAAAAATGTAGAAGTAACTTTAAAATGACCATTACCAACTTGTAGAGCATTAAAAAACGCTTCGATTGACCTATTTTTGAACCTAATTCGATAATAAATTTCGAAATTATTGGTATTTTAAAAACCAAAAATTGTAGAAAATGACATTTTTTCAACTTTTTTGTTTGAAATTTTTTTTAACTATTAAACTATTATAACCGAGGGGCAAACAACTAAAGAATTGGGTGTACACCTACTACAATAATAATTGAGTAATTCATGGTAATTCGTGGTAATTCACATCAGTAATTCAATACAAGTGTACACCACAATTCACGAGTTGTTCCCCCTTTAATTATAACTATCTTGTAGGGTATTTAAAACTACATTGATTGACATAAGACTCATTCACTTTTACCACATTTATAAAAAGTTATTCATATATTTTTATTATTATTATCTCTATGAGGAAGCAAAGTGTTCATGAAATGAGCACCAAAATTATAAAAAAAATATCAGTCAAACGAAATTTGTTATAGAATATCAAACAATATCTTTTAAATATATAAATTTAAGAATTTATCACTCGGTAAATGAATAGAGGATGAGATTTTATTAATCTTTCCGAGTCCGATATTTCATCCTTTAATATCTTTTTAAGAAAAAAAAACAAAAGTATACACAGAAACTAACTTCAAACTGCGGACAGAATGAATGAAAGAATGTGGAGATTAATATAGTTAATGGTTTTCCATGAATATAAAAAAAATTCCTCTCATATGAATAAAATAATAAATTTTCAAAAAAAAGAGTATAACAAATGTACAAATAAATATAATTACATCGAATAATTTTCATTCTACAAGAAATTCCATGTCATATAATTTTTATTCTTCTAGGAAATAAAACAATGATAATTAAATTATTCGACAATTTTATTATAATCTCTTAAAGTGTCAAATTTGTTTTTTTCCTCCTCATAAGTGTATATGAGTGTTTCTTCCTTTACATCTACTTAACTAAATTTTAAATATACACGTATTCAAAAGATTTAGAGAGGATGTTTGACAGAAAAGTCGTCGAATGTTTTACGGGAAGCAATAAAATCAACAGAGGAACATATATATACGTATATGCAGGTGCTCATCTATATGAGCATTTAGCTATATAATAATGCAACATATAGTATATATATATATATATAGCATAGTGAAGAAAGAAAGAGAGAAAGGCGTTCTTACAACGGAAAAATGTCAAAATGATTTATTCCTAGATTGTGCCGGGTGCAAAAAAAATACACATCAAATTGAGATATAAAGTTATATATCTATCGTTCCTTCAACGGTAGTTACTGAACGAATTATTATATACACTATCAGGAGGAGTTATTTTCCCAGATTCGAGAAATTTTCAACCCACATGATTTATATTAACAATCAGCAATAAAACAATGTTCCTTAAAGTTCCTAAAAGTTCAAATGAATGAAATTTATTTTTTCTTCAAATTGAATATTTATTACAATAATAATTTTGCGCCACTGATAAAAAAATTAATTGCAGTTAATTAGTTAATTTATTTCTAAATGTTGAATTTAGTTTTTTAATTTTTATTACAATCAGTAAAAATAGAATTATAATTAATTAAATTATAATTAAATTAGTTCATTAATTTCTAAATTTTAAATTTAGTTTTTCAATGTTTATAACAATCAGTAAAAATAATTATAATTAATTAATTTTACTCCCTAAATTTGAATCAGTAAAAATTACTATTTCTGAGTTAAATTTACGAATTGAAAACCAAAAAATCAGTCCCTTATTTAAATTAGCGAACATTTTTACTAATTCAAATTTAGAGAGTATTATCATTGTCATTATAATAAATAAATACTGAATAAAAATTATTATTATTATTATTATTATTATTATTATTATTATTATTATTATTATTATTATTATTATTATTATTATTATTATTATTATTTAAAAATACTAATGTATAGTTATGTGTTTTACTTCTAGGGACCTGAATATTTCCGAGGATAATAATAATACTTGTGTACCAAAAACTTCTCTACGCGCGACCCAATGAAAAGATTGTTTACGACAGGTGATAAGAATCAGAATTTTAGTAGCACTTATCATGAGAAAATTGTTTTTGAAAAAGAAAAAAAAATTCTTAACTTGTAAGATACTTATTGTTCCGAGTACAAATTTATGATACAATGCAAATGCAAATCATGACTTACAACTACTCGCAACTTTTATTGGATCCTTTATTTACAACTTGTGTTCTTCGGCTCTTATGCAATTCTTGATAAAATACACTCGAGTACAAGTTTTTTTTTTAAATACATGTACAGTTTTATTTTTTTTATTTTCATCTCACCTCCAAAAAAGAAACAGTTTCTCTTATATTTGCAAATGTAAAAAATTTTGTCTCAATTCTTTGAGATTAAAAAATAAAAACTTCAAGTAGATTTCAAAAAGAATTCAATTAAACTTTTTCAAAAAAATTATTTCTGCAAAATTCTTAATTAAAAGCATGAAAAATTCAGAGTTTCAAAAATTTTAAATTAACACCTTTTCAAAATTCAATTATTTCTAAAAATTCACGCCATAATGCTTTTAATATACAATTATTTAAATACAAAAATAAATAATTTATTGAACTCTCTAAATCTGAATCAGTGGAATGCCACTGAAAATCAGTGACTGAGAATCAGTGATTCTATTCTCGCGATTTGAATCAGTGGAATTTCACTGAAAATAAGTTAAAAATGATTAAAATTTCAGTCATTTTCCACTAATTCGACAATTAAAAAACTACTCAAAATTTCTGTCATACATATTGAAAATTTCAGTTATTTTTTAATTGTCCAATCAGTGAAAAATGACTGAAATTTCAATCATTTTTAATTGATCTTTAGTGAAATTTCACTGATTCAAATCGCGAGAATCAAGACACTGATTCTCAGTCAAATTTCACTGATTCAGTTTTAGAGAGAATAGTTGAATGTTTATTAAAATTGAATTCTCATCAAGAATTTTATTAACAAATTTTTAAATAATTGAATTCTTTCGACGAATTTTAATAAAAATTTTAAGAATAATTACATTCTTTTTTACAAATTGTATTAAAAATAATTGAAATCCTGCTATATGAGTTTTATTATTTATGAAAATAATGAAATTCTTGCGAAGAATTTTATTAAAATTTTCAAAAATGATTCAATTTCTTTAAAAAATTCGCAGATATTCAATTATTTTCAAAAATGGTAATAACATTCTTGGCATAAATGAAAAATAACAAAATTCTTTGCAGATCTTCAATTACTTTCAGAAATTAAAAAATAAAAATCTTTGCAGAAATTCAATTATTTTGAAAAATCTTAATAAAATTCTTGGCAAGCATTTAATTATTTTTACAAATATCAAAATTTTCGCAGAAATACAAATATTTTTAAAAGTTTTGATAAAACTTTTTCGGAGGAATTCAATTATTTTTAATAAAAATTTTAAAAAATTTCTCGATATAATTCAATTATCTTTAAAATTTTAATGAAATTCTTCGAAAGTAGTATAGCTAGGGGGGTTCTGGGGCAGGTTCTGATCTCGGCTAAGTACCTACGGTCGGTAATGTAGATTTCTACTTTATCATCAGTCGGTAAGGTAGGGACCTGACAGAAATCTTGACTCAACCGATAAGGTAGGAATCTGTTTTACCGACCGAGTGTAGTTCCTGCTGCCACTGCTAGATGGCGCCACTAGCGAATTCAAACTTGCTTGGCGGGAAATTTAAAAATTTAATTTCAAACTTTCGAGTGGCTTACAAGGGGTTCTCTGTTTTACCGACCGAGTTAATTTAAACTTAAACCGCTAGATGGCGCCACTAGCAAATTCAAATGTGCTTGGCGGGAAATTTAAATTTTTACTTTCATAGCTTTAAGTGGGTTAAAAGGGGTGCTCTGTTTTACCGACCGAGTTAGTTCCGGCTGCCACCGATAGATGGCGCCACTAGCGAATTTAAACCTGCTTGAGGGGAAATTTAAAATTTTATTTTTTAACTTTCAAGTGGGTTTAAAGGGGTGTTCTACCTTACCGACCGAGTGTAGTTCCTGCTGCCACCGCTGGATGGCGCTACTTGCGAATTCCAAACTTGCTTGGCGGGAAATTTAAAATTTTATTTTTAAACTTCCAAGTGGCTTACAAGGGGTTCTCCGTTTTACCGACCGATTTTTTTAGTTCTGACTACCGCCGACAGATGGCGCCACTAGCGAATTCAAACCTGCCTGTCGGGAAATTTAAAAATTTTATTTAATAAATTCAAACTGCTTAAACAGTGAGCCGCCATTTTGTTTTACCGACAGAGTGCGGTGCCGAGAGATGGCGCCACAACTGAATCGTTTGTATTTCGCGGGCAAAGATGGCGCCATATTGTTTACACTAATAAGATTATTAAAATTTTAATAGATGGCGCTTGTAAAAGTTGTTGAAATCTATTATATTAAACATAACCTTAAAATCTATTATATTAAACATAACCTTAAAATATATTGTATTAAACATAACCTTAAAATCTATTTTATTAAACATAACCTTAAAATGTAAACCTTATTATCTAACGTAATACTAATGAAGGTATTTAATTAAATACAGTATTAATAACATTTCATACATTTATTATATTCAATATACAATATTTACACTTGTTTTACATTCAATATACAATATTTACACTTGTTTTATTTTAAATTCAATATGGTTGTATGGACCACCAATATACTTCAGCCGTAATTGTCCAGAACTAATAGCTTCTTGCATCTGATCCAAGCATATAGAGTCATCAGTGAACATTGGTACAAATCTTGAAGGCAGGAATGTATTGAACTTTTTATCCACCTCAACGACGACCTTGACTCCATACCTGGTGTTGACAACCTGGATCTTCGTTATAGGATACTTATGTCCAGGAGTCAGCTCGGAAAGCGGCTTCGTAGGTAGGAAAGCATCCATGCGACCAATGGCGTTGATTTTGGTTAGATCCATCTTTTCTTAGAGATAATAGTTTGTGAAGTTACAAAACAGAATGAGCTTTACAGCTCAAGGTGCCTCTATTTATACCCAAATATCACACATTATCCCCACCATTACTTTTACGCATGCGCAGTACCCATACCACTATTTTTACGCATGCGCAATAGCTTTTTATGTTTGCAAAATACCCCCACTTTTTATTATTGAGCCACGCCCACTTTGTGACGTCATAAGACAAGTCTAGACTAGTTTTAACGTGTTTAATAGTTTTACACATGTGTAATAAAGATAATAGGATAGGGAAAGGTTAATTAAAGTAAACATTAATAGACATTTAATACATTTATTCATTATATAGGAAATTTTCACAATCATTATAAAAATCTTTCAATGTACAATCATTGTCAACTTCATCATTATTTTCTATATTATTTCGTAGTACATTCGATGGTTGTATCAACCAATTTCGTAGATTACATACATTTTTCACAGCACAATTACTAAAGCTACGTGTGTGATTTGTGCATGTAGATGAACTATCTACACTTAAACTTTTTAGCGACGGACATTTAAAATCATCTAAATTAAACACATTCAATGTATATTTTTCTAACCATTTTTGTTTTTCTAAACCTTTTACATAAACAGTAGGTGTACCTATTAATACTTCTTTTATTATAGGTTGTAATTCTTCATAATATACGTCACCAGCAGCCCAATCGATACCATGATAATTATTTGTAAGCCATCGATTCTCACATTTGTATCTTGCAGGCAATCGACTCCAGGCATATGGCGGCTCGAAGAGGTAGACCAATGGATGAGCATCTTGTTGAAGTGGTAGAATCGCCAACTCTTTGATGACAAACTCATTGTATGGTCTCTTGAAGCACTGAATATCTACGACGTACGCCATGGTATCTGAAATAGAATAATGGCTCAAGCCTTAGAGAGACGCTCTCTTTATAGCCTTTCCCCCACCACTCCAAATACCCCCACTACCGATGTCGTCTATGATTGGTCAATATTTCCACCAATCACGTTACTTTTTTAACAACGCCGCTGATTGGTGTATACTGTATAATGCGGTCGTGAATTATAAGGCAATATGCAGCTGTATTGGCTGGAAAATTTTCATTTGCTTCAAATTCCAATCGCACATCTACAGATGCTTGTTTTAGAAATTCGTTTTGTTTTGAGCAATCAATAACAGCCAATGGTGCATAATCTTTAAAGTTATTTCTAGTTAATAAAGGTTCAGATTCTTTTCCATAGTAGGATGGTTGAAAATTACAATACATTTCATATAGTATGGAAAATTTGTTTTCAGTAAAATTTAAATTTAAATTTCCATAAGGATAGTACTGTGAGTTTAAGAAAAGTTTAACATTGAGAAGATTACAGGTATCAAATAAATTTGCATACCTTCCTTGATCTTCTTTTCGATTTGTTTGAAAACCAAGAATAACATATCGAGGTTTTTCAACTTGCGTTGAAGTTTTTACAGTCCACACGTGCTTTTGAGTGGCAGGAATCATAGGATACTCATACAAATCCCATGATCTAAAACTCATTGTTATAAGTGAGTCTTTTTCAATAAATTTTAATAACTCAATTTTTTGGCGATCATTTACCATTAAATATGGAATCAACCATTCAACTTTATTAATTATAATTTTAAATTCTTCACGCTCAGCTACTCCAATGTTTACTACAGCATTGAGATCAGTACGAGATCTTGTTAAAATAAGTTCATGTTTTGCATTTACAACAATCTTTCGATAGTCTTCAGCAAAACCAATAATCATACTTAGTGGAATATTTACATTAAAATATCCAGCATCATTTGTTACTCTAGTATCATCATCATAAGGTAGATAGCCAGCATTTTCAGAGTAAATCATTTGATTAGGTGTTTGAGAAATTATATTTTTCATTGTGGTTGTAATACCAACATTTTTAGAGCGATCAATTTCAACACCATTTAATTCATAACGAATCTCATTAAACAGGTAGGAAATACCATTGCTAATTAACTTTGTATTAGTTACAAGCGTATTGTTTGGCTTAACAATTCTACCAGTGACGTGTAAAGTACTTTTAGAGGGAAGAATGTACAAGTCTTGATGTTGAACTGCAATTCGAATCTCATCACTGTTATTAAATGCTGATGACACGTATGGTTGATGTGCATGAATCTCATAGTGTGCCACAGAATTATCAAATTTAACTGGACTTAGAATGTTTAAAATTTCTTCCATTTTTGTTACAACAACAAATAAAAAGTATGTGAAAAATCAATTTTTTCCCTTGTTTTCTTGATAAACTCTTAGGCCGAGCTGCTTCAGAAATAGTATGTTCTGAGATGTTAGTCTCTTGCGAACTGATTGAGGAATGAATGACTTCTGACATGGCAACTCTTTTATATAGCTTCCACCAGTTTTTCTATGAAATACAATTCCCATTACGTTGATTTAACGTGTAATCGAATTGTTATAGTTTCACCTCTAAAATTTATTAAATCTCCGTCTTGATCAACGATTCTTACTTGAATATTATGTATTGTCTTCACGGCGATTGGAAGGTAAATGACGTGAGATGGAACTTCCACAATCTTATATCCAGCTGGTACAATTGGAAAAAATTCGTGAATTGTGTGTACCTTTTTATTATTTATGTATGCACCAGTAGTAATGTTACATTCAATTCTGATAGCATTTACCTTAAGAATGGCTACTGGTACATCTGACGTATGAGCCTTATTAGCTGTCAATATTCGTGGAGTAAATCCTAATAATTTACCAATTGAATCGTTTTGTTCAAAACTCACTTCAAGGCTGCTTGTTATTTCACTACGTAAAGTATTATTGTTAGGTTTGATTCTTACAATTTCAGATCCATTTTCAATAGAGTTTTGAATATATTTTTCAATATCTTCAATTTCATAACTTCCAGGAGGTATAGTAATCACTTTATCACCAATATAAAATTTATTTTTACCTTGATCGATATTAGGAATTGAATTGAAAGTTAGTAATTCAACTAAGCCAAGTACATAATTTTTATTAGATAATAATTCTATAGGAGGAAAATATTCTGCCTCCAGGACAGATGAATTGCCTGAGATAGTCAGAGTAAAAGATTCTTCCATGTTGATGACTTTTTATAAACTGATTAGGTGGAATGACTTACAATCACTTATATAGAATATATTTTTGAGTTAATTCAAGCTGTCCACATAAGAATTGCAGACATAAATGACCACAATTAAAGCTATTATAAACTTGATAATTTTGATGATTATACTGTATTAAAGTATTATAACCTAAGTAATTGACAAGTTCATAGGGTGGTTGAAGATTACCAAAACTATCAAAGTATACTGCTTTATTATTAACTTTTTTATATGCAACCCAATGAGTTCCAGAACCATCTTTATCATCTAAATTAATAATGGCGGATTCATTTTTTCGAGGACCTCTTATAGGTAGTTCATTTCGCATAAAAACTCCTCGAAAATGAGGAATTTTCATTTCTTTAGCATATTTAAGTAAATCTAGATCAGTAAGTGCTCGTTGAGGTAGCTTTAAACTTTTTTTTTCGTACATTGTCTCTTAATACCTTGTCCTTTAACGTATGGTTTTAAATGAAGTCCCAACCCTTGTCGGTATGGTTTTAAATGTAGACCTTTACCAAGTGCAACTGCTTCCAACTCTCTATTGTGACGCTGAGCTTCCTTCAACTGCTCTTTTGCTGCACTTGCATCATTAACAGCTTTTGCTACACCAGCAGCTCCCCCAGTAAGTGCTCCAAGTGCACTTAGCCCAGCAAAAATTGGAATTAATGGTAACAGACCACCAACTTTTGATGGCACAGGTAGAATACGAGGTGTTAAAACTTTTTCTCTACCACCTGCATTCCTTACAGCTTTTCGAGCTGTTTCAATAGCTGACTTTATTGTTGATCGAGCATCATTACCAGGAATTATTGATTTTCTTGCAGCATCCACAATTTTCCTAAGATTTACTCGCTTCTTTGATTTTATCTTCTTCTTCTTTACTCCCATTCCAAATTTTGATTTTGCTTTCATAGCGTTTGTTATTGCGTAAGCTGCAGCTCTTTCACTATATCGTGCGTCTGGTGCAAATACACGTTGCCACGCTTTGTCAGCTAATACTCTATCAGCAGCGTTTCTTTTTTCAACGTTTTCTCGATTTTTCGAGTAAGCAATATCGTGCTCTTTACAAGCGGCGTCTAATGGATTAACACCTGGATCACCTCGGTCTAGACGTTTTGCTAACTTTGTACCAGGTCCACAATATTGATAACCTGGCAAATGTAATTCAAATGGCAACTTGTTTATAAGTTTATTAATTAAACCTTTTCCTCGAGAGTGATGATATATAATCATACCTTACTCTGTGAAAGTTAAAATTAGAATGACTTGTGAGCTATATAAGCGCTGTATTTATACCTTTAGCGGCAGTCTAAATCAGGATGCGGTTCAAGGAACAACTTCACAAGCTGCCAGTCGTCAATCTAGACTCGATTGTTGAACAACAAGACAAGAAAGTGAAGCGTCATGGTAGCTTGTTATCAGGTAGTATTCGAGCTATTTTTTGTGGACCATCAAATTGTGGAAAGACAAATGTACTGCTTTCTTTAATTTTACATCCTAATGGTCTTAGATTTGATAATATTTACTTGTACTCAAAGTCTCTACATCAACCCAAGTATAAATTCTTGGAACAAGTTGTAAGTAATGTTGAAGGAGTAGAGTATTTACCATTTAGTGAGCATGAAGAAGTCATTACTCCTAAAGATGCAAAACGGAATTCAATATTTATATTTGATGATATTGCTTGCGAGAAGCAAGATAATGTAAGGGCATTCTTTTGCATGGGTAGACATGTTGATGTTGATTCTTTTTATCTTTGTCAAACATATGCCCGCGTTCCTAAACATTTAGTACGTGATAATGTTAATTTACTAGTTCTTTTTCGTCAAGATGAGAAAAATTTAAGACATGTTTATGATGATCATGTTAATACTGACATGACATTTAATCAATTTCGAGAATTATGTTCAACATGTTGGAATTCAGACAAATATGGATTTGTAGTAATTGATAAGGATTCTGATTTAAATGATGGAAGATATAGAAAAGGATTTGATAGCTTTGTAACACTATAAATATAAGATCATTTCTAAAATATTGTTAGTTCAATATGAAACCTTGTAATAATAACATGTTTCATAAAGAAAAAGAATATCTTCATCAAATTGCTAAAGCTAGTGAGGCAATTAGGCGAAAACATCGTATGTTAAAATTAGGAAAAGAAGAAGCTGAAAATGTGTTGAATGAAACTTTCAAACCGATAATTCAACCCTTACAAAAAATTATCAACTTGACAGACAGTGAACATGAAAATGTCAAGATTGAAAATGTTAAGGTTGAAAAGAAAGAGCAGAAAGAGGATGATAGCATAAACTATGAAAGTGAAACTGAAAAATCTCCAGATGATGATAAAATAAGTAATAAATTTCTATACTTATTAAATCATAATAGAAAGCAATGTTTAGATTCAACATACGGCATACGTAAGCTAAGTGATGGATCACTTATGATTGGTGATTCACCAATAACTCTTGAAGATCAGTTTGTTAAAATTGGTGATAAACGATATCTTCAAACACCTGGATTACTTGAACTTTTATTCAAAAGTAAACCTACCAGATCGTTTATAAGTGAAGCTGATGAAAGAAACTATAAAGAGATTCTGATTGCTACTAATGCACACAAAAAGAAGTACAGTTCCTCTGAATCTATACGTACAGATAAGAGTTACAAGTATTTGAATTTTATATCTCAATTCTTCCCTCGAACACCTACCAAACAGCCATCTGTAAGCGGTAGTTCATTACCTAAATTTATGATTACAAACAGAAATTTTCAACGAGAATATATCTATTGGGATGATCCGAATGAGTTGGTTGACCGTCTTAGACTATTAATGGCTTCTGAAGCTGCTGGAAATCCTAGTCACAATAATGAAATCATGTCTATCATTGAGGAACTACGTGAAGCTAAAATTATATATTAAGATATGTTTTAGCAAATATCATTCATTTCAACAATGAGCATTGACGTGTTCGGACATCCTCTCAATCAAAGAGGATCAGCAAGACGAGGGCCTCCTGGAGTTGGTTTTAAACTTAATTCTCAAGGTAACTTTGACGTTGAAGGAAGAAAACTCTGTAATCTTGCTAACGCTGAAGAAGAAAACGACGCTGTCAATTTAAAACTTGTACGACATATGATAAAACACGAAGTGCGTTTATTGTATGAAGCTAGTGCCTCACTTAGATCAGAGGTGGACAATAACAACTTATTTCTAAAAGTTCTTGAAGACTCTATTACAGAAAAGATAAAAAATTTTGAAAAAGATATAAATCAAGACTTATCTTATCGAACAGCTGAAATTATTAGTGAACTGGATACTCGCTTAAGTGCTCTTGAGAATGAACAACAAAAAATTAACAGTAGTGAATGAACTTCATACTCAGGCTAGAAAAAATTATCCTCGACGGCGAGTTGAAATGCGTGATATTGATGAGACCTGGCAAGCAGATTTAGTAGAAATGATACCTTATTCAAGAATAAATAAAGGTTTCAAGTATTTACTAACAGTTATAGACATATTTTCGAAATATTCTTGGGCTGTTCCAGTAAAAAGTAAAAGTGGAAAAGATGTTTCTCATGCAATGCAATCTATATTTGCTAAAAAACGCATACCAAAAAACTTGCATAGTGACAAAGGAAAAGAGTTCTATAACTCACAATTTGAAGCATTAATGAAAAAGTATAAAATAAATTTTTACTCAACATACAGTAATATGAAGGCTTCTATTGTTGAACGGTTTAATCGAACACTAAAAAGAAAAATGTGGATGCAATTTAGTTTACGAGGAAATTACAAGTGGTATGATATATTGCCTACTCTTATTTCCAACTATAATGATACAAAACATAGAACAATTGGAATGAAGCCTAAAGATGTTACTTCAGAAGACGTTGAAATTTTAAAAGAAAGGATCTCTAAACTGAGAAAAATTCCTTTAAGACGACCAAAGTATAAAATTGGTGACAAAGTTCGAGTAAGCAAATATAAAAACGTTTTTGAGAAAGGATATACACCCAATTGGACAACAGAAATATTCACCGTGGATCAAGTTGTATCAACTCAACCAGTGACTTACAAGCTCAAGGATTACCAGGATCAACCCATCAGCGGAGGATTTTATGAAGAGGAACTTCTTAAAGTAAAATATTCAGATATTTATCTTGTGGAAAAAATTCTCAAGACACGTGGAAACAAAGTTCTTGTCAAATGGCTTGGCTTTGATAATTCTCACAATACGTGGGAAGATAAAGCAAATGTATAATCTATTATTCGCAAATCGTCCCTAGTAACTTAACGCAAATGTCAATCAACCAGCAAATCAATCAAAGATTAATGTTAGCGTAGAACCTCTCTATAAATCAAAACTACTTCCAACAACAGACCTTTACACTGCCAGTGCCAAATTTAATTAACATTAAATCAATAATGAATCAATAATGAATCAACAATGAATCAATAATGAATCAACAATGAATCAATAATGAATCAATAATGAATCAACAATGAATCAATAATGAATCAACAATGAATCAACTATGAATCAATAATGAATCAATAATGAATCAACAATGAATCAATAATGAATCAACAATGAATCATTAATGAATCAACAATGAATCAACAATGAATCAATAATGAATCAATAATGAATCAATAATGAATCAACAATGAATCAACAATGAATCAATAATGAATCAACAATGAATCAATAATGAATCAATAATGAATCAACAATGAATCAATAATGAATCAACAATGAATCAATAATGAATCAACTATGAATCATTAATGAATCAATAATGAATCAACAATGAATCAATAATGAATCAACAATGAATCAATAATGAATCAACAATGAATCAACAATGAATCAATAATGAATCAACTATGAGTCAATAATGAATCAACAATGAATCAGTAATGAATCAATATTAAATCAGTTGGCACTGGCATTGTAAAGGTCTGTTGTTGGAAGTAGTTTTGATTTATAAAGAGATTCTACGCTAACATTAATCTTTGATTGCTTTGCTGGCTGATTGGCATTTGCGTTAAGTTACTAGGGGCGATTTGCACATTTAAATTAATACAAGTTTTAATCATATGTTATTATGTATATATGGAAGGATTTTTTTAATAAAAACACATGGAAATTGTATATAATTGCATTATTTATTAACAAACCTTTTATTTTTTTACAATCATGTTTTACAAAATCATTCGTCGATTTTCGGGATCGCATAATGTCCCCACGGTAGAGTGTCAGTACTCCCCGGTAACAAATATCGTTTGTCGTCTTGCGGACTTAAGGCTACTTTTATCTGTTTTACAGTTTCGACATTGTGTAACCGCGATCTAATGTTATATTGCGTTCGAGTTTGAATGTCAAAATCTCTCAGACATTTTACATAATCATCAAAGTGAATACTCTTTTTAACAACGCCGGATTTAATGCCTTTAGCTTTTTTAATAATGTCTTCACCTTCAACCCGTACGCTGTACATCTTACTCCGCAAGCCAACAAATTCGGTAACGATCTTGCCGTTACATTCGTCTTTCATTAGACCGAGAATCTTTTTGTTGGCTTGCGGAATGCCGTACACGTTGTTTGCGGGATAGTCTGACGTATCGAACTTTTGGATGTCATTTTTCATGTCATTGTAGACATCTTTACATTTAATTTCATAGATTAGACTGTCTGTATCGGTATACATCAGTTTACAATTGTCGCCGTATTTTTTTAACATATACCCGTAGTGAAAATCGTAGATTAGCGTTTTGGAAACATCGAGCACACTTAACCCCACATAGATTGGTTTGTTGAGTAGTACCTCGGTTTTACGCAGTTCAATGGCAACCAGATTTTCGTCGAATATTGCTCGACTATGGAAATCGGGGCGAGAAATAAGGGCTTCAGCTCCATAGCGGCCAAACCATTGGGTGACAAGCTTAATGTCGACATGTTTACGGACATTTTCCATTGTTTTACCGTATACCGCATTGTTCATGAGCTTGAACAAATTTTTCTCGAACTCATTCTTGGCGTTGGTTCGCATCATCGTATTATAGTCTATATATGGTTTAAGCCATGTTGATTGCTTAAACTGTAAGACTCGATGAATTTTAACAAGCTTAATGCCGTTGGCGACAACTTGTTTTAAAGTGCGGTAGTGGATCACATATTTTTCTTTTGGTTGGAGAGTTGTTAATAATTTTTCCTGTTTCGAGAGGGGTGGTTTCGCATTTTCTGCGCAAAATGGCATATCTTTGTGAGTATCGTGGAGATTTTCAGGATACTCCAAGTCAACTTCGAGTATGTACCCAACAGGTGAATCGTCAGGCACATTAAAATCGAAGGAGTTGTCGACATTATCAACCCATTTGAAGCCGCCATAAGGGAGCGCTTGAGCCATTGCCCAGCCATATAAATTGTTGGCGTCAAAGTACATGATGTAGCTTGTATCTTTGCTATCATCGAAATTTTCCATATATCTATTATTCGCTATAGTATATCGGTTGCAGCATTGACTTATGCCACCTCTAATACCAGACTCAACAAACATAATCATATCGATATCGGTTATTAGTTGCAATCCTATGCTCGTGTACTTGAGCATAGCATCCCAAGTTAAACCGGGGGTCGTATAATAGTGAGCAGGATCTAACCCGTACGCTTTAACACATTCTTTTCGAAAATTTTCAAAGACATCCGCAAGTAACAATACATCTGTTTTCATATACAAATGTACATAGTCGTAGAGATTCTGACAGTCAAACTCGGTCCATACTTTCTGCGCATGCGCATACTCGTCATCAGAAATACCGGCATCATAAAGCGTACTATAAAATTTCTCGATCGGGGGCAATTCGGTTTCGTCTAACTTACTTTTCGAGTCAAAGTACTCATAGGGGAATACACCTTTACGCGTTAGTAATTTTATTTTATCCGGATCTGTCACCGTACTGGCAAAAACGGAGTTGACGATTTTGTACTCGTCTAGGTACGATGCGAGTTTTTCTAGGGATGCTGCCATGAATCGCAATGAGTCAATGAATCGAAATTTGACCTCACTCCCCTTGACATGTTTAGTAAAAGAGATGTACTTCTCTTTGTTAATGGGGAGGAGGTCAATTTTTCCTTCAAAGCTCGTAGAAATCGCATGAATTATAAAATGGGCGTCGTAACCACTTAAGTTGTGGAACACCACGGGAATTGTTTGACAGTCTTGGTAGTTTAGATTGCACGATTCATGGGCAGCACCCCTATATTTGCCAGTAAGGTGACAGTGATCGCGGACTTTCTTTTCGCTTGCCGGTATTTTCTGATGACAAATGTGACATATTGTCGCTCGCTTAAAGTCACTGATTTCTTGAGGAGTTAAGGCATTCATTGGTATCGGATTTTTAAATACATTATCAATTTTTTCAGATAATTGCCTTAATTCCTCAGTAAACCATTTAGCAGGATCAGATTCATTTTTCGGACATGGTACATATTTACATAATGTTTCGTCATAACTACATTTTATATAATAGCCGATGCTTAACAATTTGTGGCGCTGGAATACTTCAGTTTTACTTAAATTGTCTACATCTTCATCGGCGGGAAGAAGTAGACTTTCGCAGTCGGCGTAAATTACATACGGTACTTTCTCTTTATTCTTATAATTTTTAAATGTGATCAGACTCTTGTCAGGCGTCGGTAATTTAATTTTACACTCATTCATTTTTTTACAATTTTCGATGTGTGCATTCAATCTATCTACAGATGAAAAGTAGTGTAAACAGCGGTCACAGATATGTTTTTTACATTTCTTTTTAGACAACTGTGTAGACACAAGGCGTGACAGATCTTTAATCCATACATAATGGAAGTTCATAAAATCATCGTTGTCATACAATACAGTATTATCATCATTATTTTCATCCGCATACATGTCGGCAACATACAAGAGATTTACATGCTTATCTCTTTTTTCCGCAGTGAGATGGAGAGGGTGTACCGTAAAGTTACCATAGCTCTTTGATAGACCGTACACATTAATCGAAACATCATTAAGCTTTTCAAATTTCGGGATATTTTTAAGCGTCACTGGGAATTCAATTCCCTCAAAGTTCAATTCATCTTTAAATTCTTTAAAACTAGACACATGTTTAGGATCGGAGACATTTGGGTGTAAGGCTGACAATACCGCCCACTTAAAACATTCATTGTCATTATTTTGCACGTTAATACATGCATGTTTATTTTTTATTTTTATCGGTAAATCAATGTAAGAGCTTGCACGCATTGGATTATATTTATTTACATTTATTTATAATCTTATGATTGATTGAAGGTTCCAATTTGAACCCTTTGCATAGAACTCTTCGACGCTGTGCAAAATCGGATGTTTGATGTTCTCATCAAACCAATCGTCTAAAAGGGTTGTGGGAAAGATGCTGTTGGCCTTGGTTCCAAAAGGAATAGGCTTAACAACCTCCACATCATTCTCAACCCTCTTAAAATTGGCGATGAGAACACCATACACTACAATAGGTCCATTTTTATTTAAGGCACCTCTAATGTGGTCCTGAAACAGTATGGACGCATCGTTTAAAAACGAGCTTACATCGACGTGTACTAGGTTCAAGACCATATTAGTGTACAGTCTACACGCGAAAGCACTCTCACACTCTGCCCAGCGAACACGTTTCTTAATGTCTGGGTCACCGATTCCAACGCCATCTATTACGTGGGATTCAAACAATGCGCGAAACCTTATGATGGATTGTAGAATGCTTACACATCTTTGCTTTTGATGTGTAAAGTACATCGATTTAAGAATGCTTGATAACACGTTTTCATGTTGTGAGCATTCTACAACCCATCGTTCGATAAAAGAGCGTCTCTCATTTACGTTACTTAAATAAGGTATCAACTCAAGGGCTTCTTTAATGAGGGTGACAGTGATGTCACTCTCGTCGAGAATAGTACCGTAATTCGGATACTTACGTGGTGGTCCATCGGTGGTCGTCGCCTTCCGCTTCATCTCTGCACCTGAAATCAAAAGAAACACACTTACAAGCTAACACACTTACAAACTAAACAGAACACACTTACAAGCTAACAAAAGAACGAACTTACAAACTAACAAAAGAACACACTTACAAACTAAAATACTTATACTAAACAAAACGAACTTACAAACTAAAGAACTTAACCTAAAAATCAATACAAAGTAAATGCAATAAACACAGAACACAGTAAATATAAATAACAAAAAAAGACGGTAAATATAACAATAAATGTAACAAAAAAGACAGTAAATATAACAAAAAAGACAGTTAGTAGTGGCAATGGGAATCTGCTGCTGCTGCTGTTGGAACCGCTGAACCTGTGAACAGAACAGCTACTGACTAAACTCACCAAAATCCCTGAATATATACCCCGAAATCCCCACTCCTACCTTTCACGCATGCGCACTAGACCATTTACCCCCACTCCAACCTTTCACGCATGCGCACTAAACCATTTACCCCACTCCAACCTATCACGCATCCCACTCTTAAATTTTCCCCACCAATTCGCGCATGCGCAGAATAAATACATAATTTATTAATTAATATTATTATGAATATTAACTATAATACGCCCGGGATAGCGGTAGTGTCGTCTCCACCCTGGGCTCAAGAGAATGCGTCCTGGCCTTGGTCATCTTCACCCTGGGCTCTGGTGATGGAAGTGGCCTTGGTGAAGTCATCGGAAATAGCACCTCGTTACCTTCATTCTGCAACTAATGAATTTATATTATATTAATTATATTATATTTTACTATATTGTATTAAACATATTATATTTTACTCTATTTTATTAATTATATTATATTTTACTATATTTTATTAATTATATTATATTACTTACGTTATACTCCGGCCGTGGTAGCAACAGCAGCTTGTTTCCATGGTGGACTGCTAACTCCACTGCTATGAGCTGAATGAGCTCTCTACCCTAGACCAGCTACCCTCGTAGGGCTCTCTCCCCACCAAGTGGTTCCCCCACTACGCGCGCTCACCACTCTGCTACGTGTGGCGGTTGACTTGAACTACTGTGAGCTCACCGCCGGCAACGAGCTCACCGCCGGTAACGCGCGAAATTCAATTTGAATTTAAAACGCCTATTGTAGTTTTAAGTAATAATTTCACTTACCTTAATTATAAATTGTTTATAATTAATAAAATAATAATAGTAATAATAATAATATTAATAAATAAGAAGTTAATTAAACTTACCTTACTTAAATAAATAAATAGTTTTAAGAATAAATAAATATTAATTATAAACATTTGATTATTTTTTATATACAATACATAAATATTAATTATAAACAATTAGTTATTTTGTATATATAATAAACAAATATTTACAAATAATATTTTATAAATAACAATTAAACTTACCTTCATTAATAAAAATTTAGTGGCGCCATCTAGCGGTTTAACCTTGAACCCTGTCGGTAAAACAGAGCACCCCTTTTAACCCACTTAAAGCTATGAAAATAAAAATTTAAATTTCCCGCCAAGCACATTTGAATTTGCTGGTGGCGCCATCTAGCGGTTTAAGTTTAAATTAACTCGGTCGGTAAAACAGAGAACCCCTTGTAAGCCACTCGAAAGTTTGAAATTAAATTTTTAAATTTCCCGCCAAGCAAGTTTGAATTCGCTAGTGGCGCCATCTAGCAGTGGCAGCAGGAACTACACTCGGTCGGTAAAACAGATTCCTACCTTATCGGTTGAGTCAAGATTTCTGTCAGGTCCCTACCTTACCGACTGATGATAAAGTAGAAATCTACATTACCGACCGTAGGTACTTAGCCGAGATCAGAACCTGCCCCAGAACCCCCCTAGCTATACTACTTTCGAAAGAATTCAATTATTCTTAAGAATTTTGATAGAATTCTTTATATAAGAATTAAATAAATTTTAATACAATATTAATTGAATTCCATATATATGGGGAAATCTTACGAAATGGGGACTTTTTGTTGTAAAAAAATTTATTTTTCAAATTAGTGGCACATTTTTTTTACCATAAATTATTATTCTTCGACTCAAGAAGACTAGAGACAGGAGGTAAAACTTCGGTAGTGGGGGTATGGCAATGCTGAGTCGCTCAGCTGATGTATGGTCAGGCGTTTACTTTCAAAAAAAGTTTTCGCCGCAATAGACCACACGGACTTCTGCGCAGCTACACACGTAAACACAGGAAAATATATTCTATACAAATACAATATGAAATATAAGTGTTTATATATTTTCAAACATCTTTTCGTTATTAAAAAAAAAGTTTTTAAATAAAAAAATGTGGAAACTATAGCATGAAGTGTATTAAAAGTTAACAAAAAGTAATAGTCATAGTGCTGTGTTTATCTTTCTTCTTGTTACAACTTTTCACACAGCACGTTTTCGGAATTTTTAATTATTTGAATAACACTTAATTTAATAATCACTCACATTATTTCTATATATATCCGTTATGACACACATTGTGTCTCGATTGCACTTTAAAGTTAACCTCAAATTAAAATCATATCATACACACTGTAAAAAAAATTCTCTGTAGATTTACAGTTTTTAACAGGAATTTGTAAAATAACATCTTTAAAAGTAGCGAATTTACAATCCCTTTAGTAAAATTACTACTTTCAGCGCGTCAATTTTACAATTTTCTGTAAATTTACTACTATGAAAGTAGGTAATAAAAGGACAAAATTATTACTGATTATTACCTACTTTCATAGTAGTAAATTTACAGAAAATTGTAAAATTGACACGCTGAAAGTAGTAATTTTATTAAAGGGATTGTAAATTCGCTACTTTCAAAGGTGGTATTTTACAAATTCCTGTAAAAAACTGTAAATCTACAGAAAAATTTTTTTACAGTGCACATGTGAAACACGGTATACAAGAATTTGAATGTGTGAGTGATGTGCAGAAGCACCGCGCCGGCGACTTTTCGAAACGAAAAACGCCTGGTTAAAGGAAGACTCTTGACTCATCCCCACTACCGAAGTTTCACCTCCTGTCTCTAGCCTTCTTGCTTCGACTAAATAGAAGTATATTTTAACCGGCGTAATTCATATTTATTAATTGCTACTTTATTTAAACTATTTTTTTCATATTTATGGTTATGAGTGCAGGTAAAACGTATTTATCTTCAAGAATTTATTATATTTTACAACCCTTCAAAAAACATTTTCCTTTATCTACCTAAACTTACATTTATCAAAAATCTACACGCGATATAGTTCAAATATATTTTTTCCTAAAATGGCACTATAATTGACTAAGTAACATTATCTCGTACAAAAATTATTTAATATCAACCACAAATATTATTTTTAGGGGTGAGCATTTTGCACACATATTTATTAACACTAAGCCAAGATATTACACGAAGGTGAATACATTTTTTTAAATGTGATTTCTTGTGCTCGTCAAAAAACCATTTTTTGACAACGAGTTACGCACTCGTTGCGTGTTTTCGCAGAACGATTTCGTAAATGTTTTAAGTGGCACAATGTTCTGCCACCCATAATTCTTTTCCTAAATACCTAAAAATATAAATAATATATGGGCGAATTTTAAATAATGATCGCTCAACAAGTATTATAAGAAAATTAATGATTTTCAAAAAAAGGTGAAAATGCAATTACAGTTATAAACAGCTTATTATCTCGAATATTATAATTGGCACACTTGTCTAATTTACCTTTTTCTACCCTTCACAACCTATAGATAAATGACAAAATATCCCAAACATTAAAAAAAATTGCTCAAAAAGTTATCGCTTAATGATAATTCGATTTTATGCGAGTTACGTCAAGAATTTCTCAATGTCTACAATTTTAATGAATAAATCAGGTGCATAATTCTTTAATTTTTACTAACAAGAATTTTTTTTATATCTCATAGTCGCGATATAGTATTAGCAAATGTATAAAAATTTGGGTTAGCAATATGGAAGCTTTTTGTGGCACATATATCTCAGAACCCAATTTCACACATTGGAGTTCGAGGAAATGAGGAAGCGGACTTGTTGGCCAAGTCTGCAACCATAGAGGACTGTATGGGTGATTAGAAGATACCGTTTACTGACATGTATGAATCTTTTGGGAAAAAGTCTTATGTACAGACTAGAGATGTTTTGCTTGAGCTTGGTTTACATAAGGGTAAAAAATACTTTGAAAACTTTTATTCTGATACCAGAAAAGCTTGGTTTTATGGTAGATCATTGACACGGAGACATATTGTTACGATCAACCGTTGTAGGGCAGACCATTATAATTTAGCAGCCTCTCTGGCACGTATTGGTATCGTGGATAGTCCTATGTGTAAATGTAATTGTTTATGTGAAGATTTAAACCATGTGGTGTGGCAATGCCCACTTTATGTACCCCAGAGAACAAAGTTACTAAAAAAACTACTAAAAATAAATATGTGTATGCCTTTATGAGTGGAAATGTTTCTTGTTAGTCCGAACATTGTTGCGTGTAATTATATTGTTCACTTTTTTAAAGAATGTAAATTAACTATTTAAACACATGTAAGCTTATAAACCTTTTGAGAGGTTTTTTTTATGCTTTAAATAAAAAAAAAAAAAAATTAATCAAAATAATTGAATTTTTGCTAAAAAATTTATATTGCTTAAAATTTTACATAATTTACGATAACAATCGAAGTCTTTTGAGGAATATAATTAAAATTGCATTCAATATAATTGGATTATTATAAAGAATTTTGTTTAAACTTTTGAATGTAATTGAAATCTTTAGAGAAAAGTTTTATTAAAATTGTATTAAAATTGTATAATAATTGGATTATTATAAAGAATTTTGTTTAAATATATATGTAGTAATAATGTTATCCTGACTCGGAGTGATCGACTATCTCATCGTTTTTATTAATTTTGTTTAAATTTTTATAAGTAATTGAAATTTTTAGAGAAAAGTTTTATTAAAATTGTATTCAGAATAATTACATGTTTGCGAAGAATTTCATTATTTATGAAAATAATAACTGAATCCTTGTAAAAATTTTATTATTTATAAAATAATTAATTGTTTTGCGTAGAAGTTTATAAAAATTTTGTTTAAATAATTGAATTCTTTTGGAAAATTTTTATTGAAAATCATTAAATTGAGGAAAATTTTTGAAAATAATTGGAATTTTGCCAAGAATTTTATTCAAATTTATTTATTATGTATAATAAGAACCAAAAACCTTTGTCAACCCTGTGATTTTATATTATTTATTCAAATTAGTTTTTATTATTGCTTATTATATAAAAAAAGGAAAATAAAACGAGCGAAAATAAAATCTTTCCCTTCTAATAAACAAAGGTCAATGCCCCCGCGATCTTTAAATCGCTATTGGATCGACGGATCGTTATATATATATATATATATATATATATATATATAAGTATAATCAAAGTGAATCGATCAGAAAAGTCCTAACGAATAGCAGGACTCTCTCACATCGCTGACGGTATGATGGCCTTCTCCTAGATCGCGCACAGCTGGTCCACGAGGAAGCTGGCCAATTAAGGTCTTATTGCGAAGGAACGACGAAAACTTTAGCACGAGTTTCGAGATAGATCGTCGTCGAACACCTGAGCAGCCAAACACCATCAGCACTAATATAGAGTTACACAAGAAATCAAAAAAATCCAAGTATGGGTGCGCACATCCATTCTAAACACACTATTCTGGTCACCTACTAACACCTCTAAGGTGTTATTTATCGTGAGAGTCTTCTTGGCTTGCACATAAATATTACACAAGTATGCCTTTTTCAGCCAACGATAGTAGAAACAGTTAAATCGTTTTGATTATTTCTATTTTTTTCCTTGCAGCAAAAAAATAAATTTCATAATTATAAATAATAATAGAATTACAAATATACACGAACATGACATGGAGATGCTATTCTCCACCTGCGAACGCCAAGGTCACCGCTAGATGGCAGTTGAGTTTTCTTGGAATTTCTCTTGCCACCTGGTGGTGACCTTGGCGTTTTCAAGCGGAGAAATTCAACCACCATTTTCCTCATATTTTTTCATCTCAATTACTTTTCAATACTCGACAATTTCTCGTCATGGACTAAAAATATTCGAAACGAATAATTCGAACATAATTAAATCCAGCCCCACTATTAAATTAAAAAAAAATTCACACGACTTTATTCTTCCCTACATTGAGAGACCTTTGGGACTGTAGCGGAACAACGTATGTGACAGCAGCTCCACTATGGTTTTGGTGCGCTGCGGTAAAATTTTGGGCGCGTGACAGTCCCAAATGTTGGTGAGCAGCTCACCTAAGTAGTGGAAATGACGCCTTTGGTTTGCAGCTCAACAACTTTAGGACTGTCACGCGCACAAGATTTTACCGCAGCAACCCAAAAGTATAGTCCTGTAGCGTTCCTCCAAAATGGTCAGTAGCAGCCTATCAAAAGTCTGCTGCTGACCCAAAGGTCTCTCAGTGTAATAATATTTTTTCTGGTATAAAGAAGCACAAGAGTGACCAAAACTAACAGTATAATTCAGGCCATGTTACAAGAGTCGTTTGTTAGTGCTGTGACAAGCAAACTAATGATCAAGATATCAACAGCAATGTATTTGAGATAGATCTGCGACCTGAAGCACAGGTATTTTTAAAAAAAAAAAAAAATTGCCGCTGTAAATGAAAGCAAACGTGTACGTGCAAAATTTCTCAAAAATAAAGCTGATGTTAAGAAAAAGACATGAATGTTTGCGATATGAGTGAAATGTATATATCAGTCTTTATATATATTATGATTGTCTCGGACGGCTGATAAACAGGGAGCTGATGAAATCGGCGAATCGAGATCGACAATCGGGATGAGTTTGCAATATGCACGCGAATATTGAGAGTTTTGATACGGATCTGCACCAATACTGATTGATTCGACCACCGGAACCACAATTCGCTTCTTTATTTTTCTAGCGTAACGCTTATCTATATTTTTTCACTTATGCGTATGTTTAATTTTATTTATTTTTCGAAGAAATTTAAAAAAAAAGAAAAATAATTATTATTATATAAATAAAAAAAATATAGGGGAGTATAGTCTAGGTTGGACCACTGTCTAGGTAGGCCATTCGCGATTTTTTGGACAAGTTCACCAGCGCCACCTACGCGCATGCTTGTCGAAGCTTGTCTTAGTGACACCTAACTTTTTGTTATATTTCATTTTTGGAGAATTTAATGTAGTGTTCCCAGGTAGAAATTTCAACTCTATAATGACCAGTCACTGGGAAGTTTTCTAGATTCTGGTCAGTGATTGACCAGAAAATCTGGCAAGTGATTGATTGGAAATGTAACGCGCTGCTTTAGCAGTCACTGGTTAGATTATCTGGCCAATGACTGGCAAGTAACTGGCCAGTAAATGGACAGTTTTCTGCTCAAAATCTAGAATAAAATATAATTTTTCCTGGTTCCTTTTATTTTGTTTATAATTACATATTTATTTACATTTTTGTGTTTATTCAAATAGTTAAGACTAATGAACAATTTCTCTACCAATAACACTTAAATCTAAGAATGAAAAATTCGTACGCATGGGGGATCGAACCCTAGACCCTGGAGACACAACGCATGTGCGTTACCACGCAGCCACGGTGACTAGATAGTAACTTATCATAACTACTAGTTTAAGAACTGAAGTTTTATTTCGATTGTGACCAGAATTTCTGGTCAGTGACTTGACAAAAGTACTGTTCACAAAGGGTAATTGTTTTTATCCAGTAAAACTGGCCAGTCGCTTATTCAGGACTGGCCAGATTGTTTTGGCAAGTAAAACTCGCTCTCGACTCTACAGCTACTGGAAGGAAACAAGTAATACTTGACGAATTATGATAAGTTACTATTTAGTCACCGTGGCTGCGTGGTAACGCACATGCGTTGTGTCTCCAGGGTCTAGGGTTCGATCCCCCATGCGTACGAATTTTTCATTCTTAGATTTAAGTGTTATTGGTAGAGAAATTGTTCATTAGTCTTAACTATTTGAATAAACACAAAAATGTAAATAAATATGTAATTATAAACAAAATAAAAGGAACCAGGAAAAATTATATTTTATTCTAGATTTTGAGCAGAAAACTGTCCAGTTACTGGTCAGTTACTTGCCAGTCACTGGACAGATAATCTAACCAGTGACTGCTAAAGCAGCGCGTTACATTGCTAATCAATCGCTCGCCAGATTTTCTGGTCATTAACTGGCCAGAATCTAGAAAAGCTTCCCAGTGACTGGTCGTTATAGAGTTGAAATTTCTACCTGGGAATGGTACATTTTGTCAAGGTCGGATCACCATTTATAATACATGAATTTGACAGATACTTTTTTAATAAATATAAAAAAAACATTGGTACACACACATACTCACACATTTTGCCAAAGATATTAGAAAAATAATATTAAATCCTGTAAATTTTGTTAATTATTTCATTAAGTTAATTTGAACTGTTACGCGTTACTTTTTTGTAACAATAACGTTTTACTTTTTTGTATTTATAACTCTTTACAAGTTGGAAACAGTAAAGGATATTTTTTTCGTAACGCTAAAAATATTATTTTACTTTTTAACGGTAATGCCCTTTGAATTTCAAACATGGTCCGACCTTGACTTTAAGGGCCAACCTGGACTACAAATTTTTTTTTTAAAATCTTTATAACTTTTTAATTTTGAAACCAATCAATTTACTTTGTACAGAAAAATATTCCTATTAAACAGAACTTTCCAATAATATACTTCAATTGACCAAATCCATTTTTAAACAAAAATTAGGTACAAACAAAAGTCAAAAGGTGGTCCGACCTTGACTATACTCCATTATTTTTTTATTTATTTTATTCACTTAGGTAAATATATTTACCTTTATTCAATGACTGGCAACAATTCGCATGGCTTACTTCTTACATATTTTTTTAAATTAGCATAAAATTAGCAATTTTAAAAATAATAGAATTTAAAAATTTTTATTTCAAATTTTTGTTGAAAACACTAAAAAAATTCAATTTTGGAAAAATTACAAATAATTGCAGAAATTCAATTATTTTCAAAAGTAATAAAATTCTTCTTATAAAATCCAATTATGCTCAAAATTTAAAAAAAGTTCTTGTCAAAATCCCAATTATTTTTATAAATAACAAAATTCTTCCCCAAAGTTCAATTATTTTCAAAAATGTCAATAAAATTCTTGTCCTAATTTCAATTATCTTCAAAAAATTTTCTCATTTCAATGATTTTCAAGATCTACTACAGTCAGGTCTCCAAACTGTATCATTTGAAACTGCGACAAACTTGGAACTGTAACAATTAGTTACGCCCACTTGACTTGAAACTGTGACATGACGTCACAGGACGTAGTCAACTGTCAGTGTCGTACTTTTAAGTAACTTGTACTTATTCATACCAAAAATATATATATACGTCCACACAAAATTTGTGCGTGGACGTACCTGAGAAGGTAGGTAGTGGGGTGTGTTACAGTTTTAAGTCCAGCAGTAGGGTTAATTTCAGGCCTTGTTACAATTTGCAGACCTGACTGTATTTTAATAAAATTCCTCAAAAAGAATTTAATTATTTAAAAAATATTTTAATAAAATTGTACGCAGACATTTAATTATTTTCATAAATAATAAAAATTTCACAGGAATTCATTATTTACAAATTTTTTATGAATTTCTTCGAAATAATTCAATTATATTTTTATAAAAAATAATTTAAAATTCTAGAAAATAATAATTAAATTGAAATGAAGAAAATAATTTTGAAGAAGTTATATTCTTGTAATATAAAATAATGATTTTATCACTCGATCATCTTTAATTATTTTAAAACATGGAGAAATCGATCACTTCGAGTCTTCGACTCGGAGCAATCGATATCTTCATGTTCTATAACAATACTTTTATAAGTTGTTTAATTTCAGAAAGGTTTGAATTTGAAATTTTTGAATATCTTAATTCCTGTGGAAAAGTATGAATAATTAAATATTTATCTAAAAAAGAAGTTATTGATGTTTTCGAATAATTTTATAACTAAAGAAATTCTTAAATAAAGTTAACAGAACATTTTTTTGAGTAAAATTTTTCTTTATTTTCTAAAAAGTTAAAAAATTTCAATTTCATTTTCAATTAAAATTTGTAATTGAGAAGTAGAATTTATAAACATTTTTAGGGTTCCGTACACCTGCGGTGTAACGGCGGAACCCTATTGGTGAGACTCTTGTGTCCCTAGCCAAATCGTGTCGCGCCCCTAGCGGTACAGATACGTATTTTCACACGTAGATTACAGGAAAAATATAGAGAATGTGATTGGAGGTGATGGCCATAGCGTTGTTAAGGAAATAACAAGATTTTTGGCCAAAAATGCGTAATAATTGACCATTCCCCCCCTTAACTTCTAAACTATTCAACATGGAGGGCTAAAATTTGTCATACTGGTGTATTTTAACGAAAAATTTTTTGAAAAAATTTTTTTTTATCTAATTTCCACATTATTTGATCTAATTAACTAAAAATGGGTTTATTAGTATATTTTTACAGTCTGATCACAAAAAATATATTAAAAAAAAAAAATTTTTTTTTTTTTAGATTTTTTAAAAATTTTTTACAAAAATTTAAAAATAAAATTAAAAAAAAATTGGACAAGTGCGAGTTGAACTCGCACTGCAATGGCGGGTTCCGTACACAAATATTAAAACAATACTTGCAACATTTATCGATAACTGAGTACCTGCATGCAACAACTCGCCGAGCGCTCGGACGCACTCTCTAATACCAGTCGGGTGGCAGTGAGTGGCGCAGAGGCGCTCACTGATCCCCGACTGTTACTAGCGCTTGCGTAAGAGCGCTCGGCGAGTTGTTGCATGCAGGTACTCAATTGGTAGAATTAACATAAACAATTAAAAAAATATATTAAAATCATTTGATAAAAAAAATAACTAAAAGAAACTAAAGTATTGTATAACTAATATTGTAAACAATAATAAGTAGAGGAACTAATTTTGAAAATTTTGTTCCTCTACTTATTATTGTTTACAATATTAGATATACAATACTTTAGTTTCTTTTAGTTATTTTTTTTTATCAAATGATTTTAACCCTAGAAGGAGTAACTGGGGTGTCTGGACACCCCAAGCAAAATTCAAAGTATTCCCATGGCTTAACCAATAATTTTTTTACGCTCAAAACTTGTTGATAATTTAGTTTGAACCTCTATCTTTTGACACCTGTATATGCCACCAAAAGTTTTGCTCTAGGAAGAGCTCTATCTCCTGTTAAAATATGTCTGGGGTGTCTGGACACCCCAGTTACTCCCTAACGTTAGAAAAATTGTCAAGATAAGTAAATTCAAATTTTTTTAAAAAATCGTTTTTAATCAGTTAAAATCATCTGATAAAGTATAAATTGATAGGTTATGCATGAAAAAGTTGTATTTTATAAAAAAGAAACATTTTTATACAAAAATTTTATTTTTATGAAAAATAGACATTCTGTATTTGTAACAACTTATGAAATTTGAGTTAGGATTTATTAAAAATTTATGTGCTCTCTCTACAGTCAGAAATTAAATTCTAATACAGAAAAATGTAGTATATATGACAGTCAAATTTAAATTATAAATTCTATATTGTTAATAATATTTTAACATATATTAGAGGTATTAAGAATTGTTAATTAAAACTTTGATTAAATATTAATTTACAGAATCATTTCATAAGTTAATTATTTTAATGTTAATATATTCAGATATATTAAGTTTGTAAAATTTTAAATTTATAACACCATTTTTAGTAAATATTAATTGGTTAAAAGTCCATTTTATAGTTCATTTTTATGATTTTCACTATTCGTCAATTGTCTTTAATTTCTTTCACTTCAGATGTTCAAATAATTATGTTTTTTGGAAGTAATACAAAAACTAATTTTTTCCCCTAAAAGTGTATCTATTTAACTTTAAAAACCTAAACTAGTTTTAAAATTAGTCAAATTTTTAAGAAACTACAACGTTTTTTGTGAAAAAGTCAATTTTGCAATTTTTTGGTGTTTTTTTGGGTTTTTATGGTTCTTCTTCAAAATTTTTTTAATTTATCAAAATATAAATAATATTATTGTATTCCTTACTAAAAAACCAATCAATTCATTATAATGAATTTTTTTACGTCAAATATAAACCTTATAAAACAAGTTATAAGGGTGGGGTGTCGGGACACCCCAGTTACTCCTTACTCTCTAAATTTGAATCAGCGAAAAGTCGCTGATTCACCAGCCCAGAGTATGCAGCTGATGAAATAGCGTATATACACTGATGAAACAGCGTATATGCACTGATTTTCCAGCGTATATACGCTGTTTCATCAGCTGCATACTCTGGGCTGGTGAATCAGCGACTTTTCGCTGATTCAAATTTAGAGAGTAGAGGGTGAGTAAACTAACGTACTCCTTCTAGGGTTAATATATTTCTTTAATAGTTTATGTTAATTCTACCAATTATCGATAAATGTTGCAAGTATTGTTTTAATATTTGTGTGCGGAACCCGCCATTGCAGTGCGAGTTCAACTCGCACTTGTCCAATTTTTTTCCCTTTATTTTTAAAAAAATACTTAAAGAAAGCCTTATAGTGATGTTGATTTCCGAATTTTTTAGAACAATTATTTTTACAAATTTTCAAGTGTAGTATATATAATTCGTCGAGAGGAACAAATGTCCGGATGTATGTGTATATGTAACTGTTGTTTATATACTTTTTAATATTATTTCCTTATTATTATATTTTTTAATTTTCTTTTAATAACACAGGCACACAAAAAAAAGTCAAAACCCAGAGGTCACACCCCCCTATTCCCATGCTTTTGGGGTCGCTGAAACCGAATATGACCATGGAAATTTTTTTTTCATCGGCCATTTTCTCGCTACCACCCCCTTACACCTGCTCCCGGGGGTTGGAATTTCAGTTTAAAAAGAAGTGGAATAGGGTGTCTATTCCTATGTTTTTTGGGTCGCTAAAACCAAAAAAGGCTACAAAAACAAATTCTTCCCTCCCTTAACCCCCTACAACCCCGGGGTGAGGGGTCGAAATTCGAATTTTCACGAAAAGTCGATTACGGTGTCTAAACCTACGTTTTTTGGGTCACTGAAACCAAAAAAGACTACAAAAATCAAATCCTTTCCACCCTTAACCACCTACAACCCTCTGCAATGATTTTTGATAATTAATATTTAATTTTCAATTTCCCAAAAATATAATTGCAGAGGGTTGTAGGGGGTTGAGGGTTGAAAGGATTTGATTTTGGTAGTCTTTTTTGGTTTCAGCGACCCAAAAAACGTAGGTTTAGACACCGTAATCGACTTTTCGTGAAAATTCGAATTTCGTAAGGGGGTTGTACACGGAAAAAATAAGTCGCGGAAATTTTCCTCGACTTTGTTGAAGACTCTCGGATTTAGTGGAAAGTGTTTTAAAAATCATATTCACAGTTTTTGAAGAAATAGACTACATTTGAAGAAACTTTCCGCGACTGTCGAAGAAAATGAAGACTCCACGCGCATGTAACCGATTCCGCCACAGTCGCGGAAAATTACAAACCTGAATTTACTCTACAGCGTTCTAATTTTTAATTGACAGTCGCGGAAATTATTTAGAATTTTTTAATGTATATATTAATATCGACACATTGAATAATAAAAATAATAATAATCTTGACAATCAATTGTCATAAATTGTTAAAAAAAATGTTAAAAAAACAGTGTTTATTGGTTTTAACGCGCGCAACTTTTGTGCGCACCATTTTCCGCGACTCGTCGACGAAACCTTCTATGAAGTGTTAGAATAATTCCGAGACTGTTTTCCGCTACTAGGTTTCTAGAAAGTCCTCGACTTTTTTTGGAGAATTTCTGCTAAAATCGTAGAACATTTCTAAAAGTCTATAAAAGATTCGTTCATATCCGAGAGTCTTCGATTAGTCGCTGAAAATTTCTGCGACTATTTTTTTCCGTGTAGGGGGTTAAGGGAGAGAAGAATTTGTTTTTGTAGCCTTTTTTCGTTTTAGCGACCCAAAAAATATAGGAATAGACACCCTACTCCACTTCTTTTTAAACTGAAATTCCAACCCCCGGGAGCAGGTGTAAGGGGGTGGTAGCGAGAAAATGTCCGATGAAAAAAAAATTTTATGGTCATATTCGGTTTTAGCGACCCCAAAAACATGGGGATAGGGGGGTGTGACCTCTGGGTTTTGACTTTTTTTTGTGTGCCTGTGTAATTTTACACGGAAAAAATCCTTAGTTAATAAAAAACTGCTAAACTATTACCAACTCCAATTAGAGTTGGTAACAGTTTTTTATACTTTTTAATATTTCCTTATTATTATATTTTTTAATTAAAAAGTTTTGTTTAATAATTTTACGCACGGAAAAAATATTTAGCTGATAAAAAACTCTACAAAAATATACAACTTGGTATATTTTTAGAAATTCCATACGGAAATTCTTTACGAAATTTCTGTAGAATCGTTTCACGTGGGATCATTCGGTTTTTTATTTTATTTCTTTTGTCGCAATTTAATTATTTATTAGGAGAATCAGTCAGTATGGACAAAGGGAACTGGAAACGGAAGCCCTGGCACTGGCGAATTTTGAGTGGATGAGTGTGATGAGAATTGGTTAAGTTGCGTGTAGGTTAAGTTTGTTGATGTGGGTCATGAGCGGCGTTATAAGAAATTAAGAAAATTTCACGGAAAAAAAAAGTTCCCAGATATTTCAGGAATTATTTCCTAACTCTTGGATACGTGGTAACAGCTCTGAACTAGCGACGAACATTCAATGGTAATCAATGAATGTTTGAAAGAAATTCGGGAACTGTATTAGAAAAAGCTATAAATAGTCCATTAGTCTCTTTTTCATTATTTTCTCATGTAAAGTTCATGGCACTAGCCGCAACTGTTTCTGAAATTTTTGGGAACTCGTCAAGGAATTTTGGTGCGCAGAAACTGTGCACAACAGGCTCAACAAGTCTCACCGTCAGTAAGACTTGCGTGCCTTATATATTTATTTTATGCTGAGGTATTTAACTCGCCTGTTTAGCTCAGCTGGATAAGACGCCGGACTTCTATTCTCGGGTACGCGAGTTCTGTTCCAGCCGCCGTCGATTTTTCTACAATATGGTTTTTTCTGTTTCAGAAACTTAATAAAAAAAAAAAATTGTATGTGACCTTCAAGGATAAATGTGTGTGTGTGCGCGCACGTGTCAAGAAGGGGAAGTGTGAGGGGGGGGGCAGAATCCATTTTTTCTGGCATTCGCCTAACTTTTCGATTTTCTTGAACAGTTCCCGACTTTTTCAAGAACAGTTTGCCGAGAAGTGGTGAAATAGTTATAATTTGTAAAGAAATAGTAAATGACATATTTAAACGAGGCAACCTTTAGTTATCTGTGTACTACCCGCCGTATCCAAGAGTTAAGAACGAAGTTCCCGAATAATCCTCGAACTTTTTTTTCCGTGTACTCTCTAAATCTGAATATGTGAAAATTCACATAGTTGTACGTTATAAGTCGTCTTCTCGATCAATAAGTGCATATACACTTATAATAAGTGAAATTTCACTCAGAATAAGTGAAAAATTCACTTATTTATAAGTGTATATGCACTTATTGATCGAGAGGACGACTTATAACGTACAATAAGTGAAATTTCACATATTCAGATTTAGAGAGTAAGGTTAAGAAATTTTGTATATATAGAATAAGCTGACTTGTGAATGTATTTGGGAGTCTCGAACCCTGCCTATTGCAGGGAGAGTAAGTAAACACATAAAATTATTTATTAGGTATTATTAATTAATTATTATTTAGTTATTAATTTAATTATTTAACAGCTTTCGGGGGGGAGTGTAACGTCTCCTTAAAGAGAGGACCCTTAAAAAATACTAACTCAACAGCAAAGGGGGCTAAATGTTTCCATATGGGCAATTCCACGCAAGATTTACCTATGACCTTGAAAATTCGGTTAAACATATTTTTTTCTCAATCTATATGGAAAAAAGGAAATACGTGTTTTTTTATTTTTGTTTAATCGCCCAAATTTTCGAGTTATGAATTTTCGAAATTTTGGATTTGTAACTGTAGACATATTTTCAGTAGCTTATAAGTCTGAAAATATTGAGTATAGAAAAAACTTGTCAAGAAATGAAAGTTTTAGTTTTCTTTTAACTTTTAAAAAATGTAAAAAAAAAATTTTTTTTTAATTTTTTATTAAAAAAAAATTTTTTTTTTACAAACAAATTAATTTTTTTTAACTTTGGACCCTTTTCTTTTTTATTTTTTTTAAATTTATTTATACCTTATAATATACAGAAGATTTTCCAAAAAGTTTTGGAGTGGGCCGACGCGTTTAATGAGTTGTACAAAATTATCAAAAATCACGTGCAAGGTGCTCGTGTTCTACGAAACGCCTCACAATGGAATTTTTTTACAATTTACTTCTCAAAAAATATCTACAGACTAAAATTTTTAATCGATTCGAGTGTTTTTTGTTTTAAATAAAAGGAGAAGAATTTCTGAACATATCCCTCCATGCAAACCTAAGAATCTTCAATTGTTTATAATTTTTTTTTAAATACAAAAAGTTAACAAATTAGTTGTGTAGTTTCCTCTAAAAATGAATGATTATTTTCTTATTTTGCTACTACACATGTCCTAAATCAGATTCAATTAATATAATATATGACCACCAGATAAATAGTAAAACATAAAATAATTTATCTAAACACTTATAAACAATATTAGTTAACAAATAGTTAACTTTGGTTCCTCTCCATAAAAAAACTTTGTTCTTTCATATTCATATTGTACTTTAGGTTCATTTAATGAATACATCTCCCTTTCGTTAAAAAACTATTTTTAATTGTTATAAACAATAATAGTTAACAAATAATGAACTTTGGTTCCTCTGCACCAAAAAGAATTTTTTTCATAGTCTTCATTGAAGTTTATTGCAAAGAATGTTTGTCTCAAAATAAAGCAATAAACATTTTAATGTTCAGAATATATATTAATTGCATTTATTTTATTTTAATTAATTTTTTTATTTTAATTTTAAAAAACACAAGGAAAGAAAAAAAACATTTAATACAAATTTATATATTAAATTGTTTATAGTTATTGAACACACTATTTCATACGTTCACTATTTTTTAACATATATTCTTTGTAATAAACTTCAATGAAAACTATGGAAAAAATTCTTTTTGGTGCAGAGGAACCAAAGTTCATTATTTGTTAACTATTATTGTTTATAACAATTAAAAAGAGTTTTTTAACGAAAGGAAGATGTATTCATTAAATGAACCTAAAGCACTAAATGAATATGAAAGAACAAAGTTTTTTTATGGAGAAGAACCAAAGTTAACTATTTGTTAACTAATATTGTTTATAAGTGTTTAGATAAATTATTTTATGTTTTACTATTTATTTGGTGGTCGTATATTATATTAATTGAATCTGATTTAGGACATGTGTAGTAGCAAAATAAGAAAATAATCATTCATTTTTAAAGGAAACTACACAACTAATTTGTTAACTTTTTGTATTTAAAAAAAAATTATAAACAATTGAAGATTCTTAGGTTTGCATGGAGGGATATGTTCAGAAATTGTTCTCCTTTTATTTAAAACAAAAAACACTCGAATCGATTAAAAATTTTAGTCTGTAGACATTTTTGAGAAGTAAATTGTAAAAAAATTCCATTGTGAGGCGTTTCGTAGAACACGAGCACCTTGCACGTGATTTTTGAAAATTTTGTACAACTTATTAAACGCGTCGGCCCACTCCAAAACTTTTTGGAAAATCTTCTGTATATTATAAGGTATAAATAAATTTAAAAAAAATAAAAAAGAAAAGGGTCCAAAGTTAAAAAAAATTAATTTGTTTATAAAAAAAAAATTTTTTTTAATAAAAAATTTAAAAAAAAAATTTTTTTTTACATTTCTTAAAAGTTGAAAGAAAACTAAAACTTTCATTTCTTGACAAGTTTTTTCTATACTCAATATTTTCAGACTTATAAGCTACTGAAAATATGTCTACAGCAAGAAGGCTAGAGACAGGAGGTGAAACTTCGGTAGTGGGGATGAGTCAAGAGTCTTCCTTTAACCAGGCGTTTTTCGTTTCGAAAAGTCGCCGGCGCGGTGCTTCTGCACATCACTCACACATTCAAATTCTTGTATACCGTGTTTCACATGTGCACTGTAAAAAAATTTTTCTGTAGATTTACAGTTTTTTACAGGAATTTGTAAAATACCACCTTTGAAAGTAGCGAATTTACAATCCCTTTAATAAAATTACTACTTTCAGCGTGTCAATTTTACAATTTTCTGTAAATTTACTACTATGAAAGTAGGTAATAATCAGTAATAATTTTGTCCTTTTATTACCTACTTTCATAGTAGTAAATTTACAGAAAATTGTAAAATTGACGCGCTGAAAGTAGTAATTTTACTAAAGGGATTGTAAATTCGCTACTTTTAAAGATGTTATTTTACAAATTCCTGTTAAAAACTGTAAATCTACAGAGAATTTTTTTTACAGTGTGTATGATATGATTTTAATTTGAGGTTAACTTAACTATTGCGGCGAAAACTTTTTTTGAAAGTAAACGCCTGACCATACATCAGCTGAGCGACTCAGCATTGCCATACCCCCACTACCGAAGTTTTACCTCCTGTCTCTAGTCTTCTTGGTCTACAGTTACAAATCCAAAATTTCGAAAATTTATAACTCGAAAATTTGGGCGATTAAACAAAAATAAAAAAACACGTATTTCTTTTTTTTCCATATATATTGAGAAAAAAATATGTTTAACCAAATTTTCAAGGTCATAGGTAAATCTTGCGTGGAATTGCCCATATATTTATTTTTTTATTTATTTCACTTGTTTACAACATATATTTAAATGTGATTACAAGGGAGTTGCGCAGTATAAAAAATCGGACAAGTGCGAGTTTCACTCGCATTAAGATCGAGGGTTCCGTACACCAAAATAAAACTCATTGTTTATAAAAAAATTATTTCAAAAATTCTTACAAAATTTGAAAAAAATAATTAAAAAAATAGTAATATATTTTTTTAAATTTCGAATAAATATTTTTATTATTTTATTTTATTAATAAATCTTTATATTTTTTCTTTTATAGTACTTATCTTCGCCAATCACCATCTCTTTATTTTTTCTATAATTTGCACTTGAAAAAGAATATACAAGCTGAATCTTAACTCACCAGGTTTAAATTTATAAAAGTTAAAGTAGGGACAGTGTAATTTTTTCGAAAAATTCAAATTCTTGCCCTTCAATTTCGCAAATAACTCCGCCAATCAGGTTCGCTATATTTTTCCTCTAATCATTACTTAAAACTGAAGATCCCTACCGAATTTAAGCTCAACAGGATAAGATTTGTAAAAGTTAAAGAGGGGGACAGGGTCATTTTTTTGCAATTTTTTCGAAAAAATTGAATTTCTTTCCCTCCTAGTTCGCAAATATGTCCGTCAATCGGGTTCGCTATATTTTTCCTGTAATCTGCACTTAAAACTGAAGATCCCTGCCGAATTTCAACTCACCAGGTTGAGATTTGCAAAAGTAAAGGGGGGACAGGGTCATTTTTAGCATTTTTTTCGAAAAAATTGAATTTCTTTCCCTCCTAGTTCGCAAATATGTCCGTCAATCGGGTTCGCTATATTTTTCCTGTAATCTGCACTTAAAACTGAAGATCCCTGCCGAATTTCAACTCACCAGGTTGAGATTTGTAAAAGTTAAGGGGGGGGACAGGGTCATTTTTTGCAATTTTTTCAAAAAAATTCAATTTCTTTCCCTCCTAGTTTCCAAATATCTTCACCAATCAGGTTCGTTATATTTTTCCTGTAATCTGCACTTAAAACTGAAGATCCCTACCGAATTTCAGCTCATCAAGTTAAGATTTGTAAAAGTTAAAGGGGGAACAGGGTAATTTTTTTAATTTTTTCGTAAAAATTGATTTTCTTTCCCTCCTAGTTTCCAAATATCTTCACCAATCAGGTTCGTTATATTTTTCCTGTAATCTGCACTTAAAACTGAAGATCCCTACCGAATTTCAGCTCATCAAGTTAAGATTTGTAAAAGTTAAAGAGGGGGACAGGGTCATTTTTTGCAATTTTTTCGAAAAAATTGAATTTCTTTCCCTCCTAGTTCGCAAATATGTTTGTCAATCGGGTTCGCTATATTTTTCCTGTAATCTGCACTTAAAACTGAAGATCCCTGCCGAATTTCAACTCACCAGGTTGAGATTTGTAGAAGTTAGGGGGGGGCAGCCCATTTTGCAGTGGCTGGGACGGACACACGAGTGATTTCATAAGGGTTCCGTCAGTACACCTATGGTGTACGGAACCCTAAAAATAAGAAAAAGAAGTCGCGTCCAGAGAACAGTCAAGCATTATTATAGGGTATACGAGAATTTAAGACTTTAACAAAACAATTAACAAATTTCTTAATTACAAGTTGGTTATTCGATGATAAAACATTTAACCAAAATTTTTCCAGTGAAGAGAGGTTATTACACTCATATTCTTTATGATGGAAGCAAATAAATGATCGCAGGCCGGGCATGAAACTAATATGTGAAACAATAAATCCTCCTCTAAGTAACAAAAAGTGCAAGTTGCATTCGGGTGGAAAGTGAACTTCTTCCGATCGAATAGAATAGAATAGAATTTTTTTGTAAAAAATTGGTATACGTAATAATAAATAATATTTAAAGTACCAGACTGCAAAGAAAGAGATGGAAAAATCACAAGACTCTTAGAAAGTCTCAGACATTTCATGTCTCGATCTTTAATGAAAAGAAGATATTTCCCGAGAACAATTTCACTATCCAAGGGTTTAAACCTATTTCATTCTAAAGTTCTGTAATGTCACAAGGATCGAAAAAGGTGGATTTAATCTGGGTCATCCAGTTAAATCTGTTTTCCGGATTACTTTTTGCTAAACTCATTAGGCTAAACAAACACCTTCTTGGGTACCGAGAATTTTCCATTGAAATAATTTTATTCAACTAAGAAAGAATGTTTTTTTAGAACTAAATGAGCAAGGTGAACAGACTCCGTCTCCAATCTAACGGCGTAATTAGGAGTACAGATAGGGAGATTCAACAGCCTCTTAAAGAAAGAAAGCTGAACGCTTTCAATTAAGTTCAAGAAGTTCAAACCCCATATCTGACAACAATACATAAGAATACTTATAGAAAGGCTTTGAAATAACTTAATATATGAAATGTTTCCATATATACTCCAATTACTACCCAATTTCGAAGTAGGTACCAAAGATTAAAAATCGGAAAAAATACTTAAAATTTGAAAATTAGCATTGAAAGTTAATACATAATAATTGTCGGTAAATGCCTGCCAACTTAGTAAAACAGCGTTAGATTTCTGCTCTTCTATAAAGTGTGTTTAAAACGTACAATTTACAACTTTAGAATGTGTGATACACACGGGATGCTGAAGTGTGCTTGTTGCGAGAGAAGACTTCTTGTGTTGCCCTGTATTGAGCGCTGTGTTCCAACTTGTGCAAAAGAGGCATTTTCATCACTGGCAGCTCAATGCAGTTTATACAACAAGGCGCGGATGTCGTGAGAGGAGAATGCACGAGCGATATCTACACTTATTCATCGACGTCTTTTTAAACGACGTGCTGCTCCAACACTTTCAATATATATACACTTTTCAATATATAGACACGCATATATACAGAAAACATTTATATATAAATAACTTTTAACAGTAGCCGTCAATAAACAATCGCCATTTTCAATTTATAGTCACATTCATTTTCCAAAAATTCTACTTTCCCTAACTTCGAGCACAATTTATCCAATGGACTTGAAACCTTCATCAACTTCACTCCTGCCGATATCGATCTTATTCAACAATTCTCTATTGTATATTGACTACATAGAAACACTATCTGATTACTATTTTTATTTATTTCTTCTGCAGACAATATTTTTTAGTGCTGTTTGCTCTCCGGATGAAAATATTTAAACAGATTTTGTTTTCGCCTTAAATCCAAAAAAAGAAAAGGGCTAACTTACTCTCTAAATTTGAAACAGTTAAAAATAACTGATTTAGAAGCAAAAAGTCAGTTACTAATTCAAATAGTAGTATTTCTACTGACAATTAGTTAAAAATAACTGATGTTTCAGTAAATTTTTTTTTTTGACTGATTCAATTAGCTAAGTTTAACTAATTTTTCAGTTATTTTTAACTGATTCAGAAGCAAAAAGTCAGTCACTGATTGTAAGTTAAAACCATGATTTTTAACTGATTCAAATTAAGAAAGTAGCATCAGCATAGGTTTCAAGAAAAAAATCTTTTTGATATCAAAGAGGAAAAAATTTGCAAGGTGTAAAGACAAGAGAACACAACAAGTAGGGTATAGGATCATGTGCGCGGCATATCAATTCAAACAATAGCCGACTCTTGATATGCATAAAAAAATAATGTAATAAGAGATCGTATAACGGAGTTTTAAATATAACGGGGAAGAGAGCGACGGGTGCGAAAAAGGCGTAGTCCCCTCTCAAGAGAGCAAGGTAATGAAGAATTAATTACGCCCTTGGGCATAAGTATGAGTATTCAAAGCATCATCGATAATCACGCTGATGACCCGTACGGAACATTTCAACTTTCGCTTCTTTTTCATCTTTTTCAAGGTATGCCAATAAGCTTTATGGACATAAATATTATTTTTAATAAAAATTCCCATACTTCTCAAAGTCTGACTTCTTTTCCCGCACTCTTTTTGTAATAAAAAAAAGTATTTTCATCACAGTTGCTCATTACAAATTGAAATTTTATAATTTCAACCGTATATTCGCTCAATAAATACTTAAGCCAGCGAATGTGGTATGCGATGAATATGAAATCTATTGAAAATAATATTTACAGTTTGATGGGGAAAAAATGCATAATGCACAATATTTGGTTCGTATATTGGATTTTAATCAACTAAATACGATTTATAATAATCAATTAAATACTCAATTTTTTTAGTATAAATTCGTTTTAGACACTTCACAAAACTGACAAAAATCCCATTCTACCCAGTAAAAAAAATTCGATACACGGACCGCGGAGTTCGTATACGAGCTCGGTAGCTCGTATGAGAAATATGAGAAAACTCTCATACGAGCCTTTTCCGTAATGAGAAGTGTATAGATGCTTGTATACGAGGTGACTTTTAAAGCATTTTTCTTAATATAACACTATTTTAAAGTAAATGTAGATAATAGAAATGAATTTTCAAAGTAAAACGAAGCTAAATTTATAAGGGAAATGAAGTTTCAAGAAAAAAAGGATAATTTTGTTCAAAAAATTTATTCACACTAAAAAAAGGTTAGAATTTGATAATTCCTTGTTACTCTAACTAACCGACATTAGATATTTCTCGGATGCGGTAAGCACGATTTTGTATTGGCGGTAGAATAAATAAGTTTTTTTCATTACTAATTAATAATATATTATTATTTATTTATTATATAAATGTTCTTATATAAAATAATTAAATTTAATACAAAATCTGCTTACCGTATACGAGAAATATCTAATGTCGGTTAGTTAGAGTAACAAGGAATTATCAAATTCTAACCTTTTTTTAGTGTGAATAAATTTTTTGAACAAAATTATCCTTTTTTTCTTAAAACTTCATTTCCCTTATAAATTTAGCTTCGTTTTACTTTGAAAATTCATTTCTATTATCTACATTTACTTTAAAATAGTGTTATATTAAGAAAAATGCTTTAAAAGTCACCTCGTATACAAGCATCTATACACTTCTCATTACGGAAAAGGCTCGTATGAGAGTTTTCTCATATTTCTCATACGAGCTACCGAGCTCGTATACGAACTCCGCGGTCCGTGTATCGAATTTTTTTTACTGGGTATATTTTATTTTCCTGACTTTTTCCTAATTTTCATCAAAAATATTTACTTCTTTCTTATCCTGCTAAAAAATTGAATTCCTGTAACGAATTTTATTATTTATGAAAGAATTTAAATCTTTATAAAAATAATTTAATTCTTGCGAAGAATTTTATAAAAGTTTTTAAATAATTGATTTCTTTCAACTAATTTTATGCAAATTCTAATTTAAATAATTGAATTCCTGAAATTTTTTTATTATTTATGAAAAGAATTGAGTTCTTACGAAGATTTGTTTGGAAATAATATGAAAATAATAAATATTGAAAATCATTAAATTGCGAAAAGTTTTTAAAAATAATTAAATTTCACAAAAAATTCCATTAAAATTTTTGACAATAAATAAATATTTGTGTGGTATTTTATTCAATTTTTTTAAAAATAATTGAATTCCTAAAAAGCATTTTATTATTTATAAGAATAATTGAATTTTTCTGATGAATATTGTTATTTTTTGAAAATAATTGAATTTTGCAAAGAATTTTATTAAAATGACTCAAAATAATTAAAGTTTCGGGAATAATTTTGTTATTTATCAAGATAATTTGAATTTTTCATAAGAACTTTATAAACATTTTTTTAAATAATTAATTTTTTCGAAATACATCCCGTGTGGAAAATGAAAATTGGTCCTAGCCTGGTCCTACCTATTTTGCCCTGTTAATAGCTTGGACCGAAGTAGGCAGTGTAGTTTGGACCAACAATGGCTGGTGATGCGATTTTAGCCTGGTCCTAACTTGGGAGCCTAGTTAGAACCAGTTTATGGGTCCATTTTTGGACCTAGAAAGGACCATTTCAGACAGTATTTTCTATATCATTATAATTTTAATTAGTTTATAATATTTGTTAAAGAAATAACCTAAATTATTAATAATAAGTATTAGTTTTAATTAATTATTATTTTTTTCAATTAAATGATGACCAAAAGCGAATTCATAAATAATGTTAGTATATATGCAGAGATAATTATATATTTCTCTAATATATACATTAAAAATTATAAAAAAATTAGAAATTTGTAAATTAAATTATTTTACAGTATATATAATCTTTAAATTGCATACTGATACGAACACAATGCAGAAAAATCGGAATAAACGCAAACCTAAGAAGCAAATAAAATCTAACGCACGCGGGAATCGAACCTATGACCTGCGGACTACGAGACTAACGCCCTAACCACTATGCTACGGTGCCTAACTGTACATCGACGTCTTATTGTCAGTGTTGACTTGCTTTTGATGATTCAATATAGTATTTATTGACACTAATACACCATAATAAATAAAAAAATAGTTTAACAACAACAATAATAATAAAATAATATTCAAATATAAGAATTCAAAAATTAATATTTTTATATTATATCAAGAAAGAAATATTTATACATTTTCGTTAAAAACAGGTTTTTCTTTGTTCTTAATCATTTTTAACATTAATTTGTTGGTCTAACAAAATATTCGTCTTTTGGACTTGGAAATTGTAGGATTAATGGTTTTTATTATAATAAATTGTAGACATCAGTTAATCTCAAAACTCTGAATATTTATTCAACAACGATACTTCTCTCTCTGAATACAGAAACGAACTAAACTAGTTGCACTCTCTTCCGTTCGCGCGCTGAGAATATAAAGTAAACATAGAGGGGGAATCGGTCCCACGAATGCAACGCTACGGAATATCGACAAAGCTAATTCTTACACTCCCTCCCTTTGCCGATTTTCAAAAACTTTAAATTTCAATCTTAATTTTAAATCAACTTATAAAAACTTAAATACTATAAAATAGTCTTAATTCTGAGAAACACTTTAAGAATAATTTTATTTATATCGTAAAAATGAAGATCCAATAAAATGAGGAATCCATTTTGTTAATTTTGAATTTTTATTGAACTCCTGGATCGAACTGCTTTCCGTTATTAAAGAAACTTATTTTCGCTATTCTGAAAACAAAATCATAATATTAGTTTGTTGAATATGTAAATTTTGAATAAACCTCTGAAATAATTTTAACTCGTATCATTTGATTTCATATTAATAATTTTATCTCTTAAATAAGTAAATTCTTTCTCTGCTAACGGTTTCGTCCTTATATCGGCAAGATTTTCTTTACTAGGTACCCATAGGACTTTAACCTTTTTCTCATCCACACATTGTTTTATAATATCTCCATGAGATTCTGCCATTGGTTTTCTAGTTCCCGTTTCTTTTCTAAATGCTAAGTCTCTTTGAATTACTTCTAAACTCTGATCAAATGTCTTGAGTTTGTGACTCCCATCCATTTCGGTACAATCTCTTGCAGATCTATTGTCGCACCATATGATTACCGGAAACATGGTTTGTCCTATTATGTATCTAATTGATTTATCCAGCGATATTAACTCTTGACATGCATCACTCATGGCTAAGTATTCTGCATGGCACGTTGACAATGAAATACTAGATTGTTTGTGACTTCGCCAAGCAATTACATCACCAAACAGTTTTATGACATAGCCACCAGTAGTACTCGAATTCTCATGATCTTTAAAGCTTAAATCAGTAAGTGCCTCTAACTTCTCTGAATCAGATGTGAATTTTATACCTAGATTCGTGGTTCCTCTTAAGTACCTAAATACTCTTTTCACATCATTCCAATCATCTTCGGTAGGTTCAACTTGTTTCCTCGCTAGATAATTAACAGCGAAAGCAATATCTGGTCGTGTTGCATTAGCCAGATACATCAGACTTCCAATTGCTTCTCTGTAAGGTACCTTTTTCATTTTTTCGCCTATTTCTGGATTCTCTAGTACATTTTTCGATTTCTTATTTCTGTTCTTTACTTGCCGGGTTATCATTGGAGTTTTCTGTGCCTTACATTCTCCCATGTTGAATTTTTGCAAGATTTTCTCAGTGTAAGCAGCTTGATGTAATTGATGCTTCTTTCCTCTTTATTCCTCTGAATTGTCATTCCTAAAAAGTCTTTGGGCTCTCCTAAATCTTTCATTTTAAAAACTCTACAAAGATAATCTTTAATTTGTTTCAGTTTCTCTGGATCATTGCTTGCAATTAACATATCATCAACATATAAAATGATAAATGCTATTTTTCCATCTTTCCTCCAAGTAAATAAACATGGATCATGCAGATCATTTTCAAGACCCAGTTTACATAATTCCTCTGCAAATTTTTTACTCCATTTCTTTGCGCTGATTTTTAAACCGTAAATAGATTTTTTAAGTTTACAAACTTTAATTGTCTTTATATTCTCTTCGTTTTCAACTCCTTCAGGTATTTCCATAAATACTTCTTCGAGTTCTCCATTCAAGAATGCTGTCTTGACATCCATTTGACACATTTCTAAGTTTTCTTTATTTATTGTAGAGATAGTTGCTCTTATAAGTGGCAGCCTTGACACAGGAGCATATGTTTCTTTTAGATCATAAACGTTTTTGTCTTTAAACCCTCTGATTACCAGTCGAGCTTTATATTTAGTTGTGCCATCTGTGTCGGTCTTTTTCTTAAATATCCACTTCGAATCAATAATATTGGGTTTTTTACCATTTGGTTTCTGTTTCGGTCTATCAATTATTTCCCATACATCGTTCTCTTTCATTGAATTTAATTCTTCATTTATAGCTTGTTCCCAAAATATTTTATCCTCGGAATTTATCGCCTCTGTTAATGTAATGGGATCCTTCTGAATTGTTGCAAAGAGAATATGTCCTAACTCATCTTCATTCATCTTATCGGCCTCTGAAAACTTTGAATAACGAACGAAACTAATATCTTCAATTTTTTTAGCTTTACTTCTCGTAACTGGTCCAACATTTTGATTACTTTGCTCAATTGACTGCTCTTTATTTTGCTTTGAATTTTGTTTATTCTCTTTCAAATCTGTTTTCCTTGGTCTACCTCTTTTTTTATGTTCATTTTTACTTAACTCTGAATTCTCTGAATTAGACACTTGACTTTTTTCAATCAAATTTTCTTTTTCTTTTGCTGGTTCATTTATAAGAAATTCGATTTGTACATCCTGCGTGATTTCTGTTTCTTTTATTTCCATGTTGATTTCATTTTGACCTTTCTTGTATACATCTTTGTATACTAATTTTTCTAAAAACCTTACATGTCTTGATTCTAAGAATTTTCTTGAGTTTGAATGCCACAAAATATATCCAGTGCCTGTATGTCCGACTAGAACGGTTTTCAGTGAAACATTACTAAATTTAGTTTCAGTTTTAGGAAGTTTAACATAGGCAATACATCCAAATCTCTTAATTTGTTCCAAATGACATCTGGTATTCGGTGAAAATTTTAATAACGGAACTTCGTAGTTAATCGATTTATGTGGAGTAATGTTATACGTGTGTACAGCTGTTTCTGCCGCCAACTCCCACAAGCTTGATAGTAAACCAGAGTCACACATAAGAGCTCTAATTGTCCTCTGAATAGTTTTATTGAATCTCTCTGCAGTTCCATTAAGTTGTGGAGTATACGCTGGTCCACAGTCTGATTCAATGTTTTCCTTTTTCATTACCTCTGCAAATTTTCCACCTGTATATCCTGTTCCTCTATCGGATAGAATATAACATACTTTAGCATCTGTACCTAGAAGATTTCGAGCTGATACCAAATAATTCTCAAAAGCCTGACCCGCTTCATGTTTTGATTTTAGACAGTATATTCTGGCATAGCGAGAATAATCGTCTACGAATGTCATAATATACCACTTTTGACTAGGCCATGAAGTGGGTTTGATTGGTCCCATTAAATCTGAATGAATCATTTGTAATGGCCTCTATGCTGGACTTCTATTTTGTTTAAATGGAAGTTTTTCCATTTTAGACAATATACAAGTTTCACAATCTGGAATTGTTTCATCAAATTTTACATTTTGTAAAACTTTGTCGTGCTTTTGCAACATTTTTAAATATTTTAAAGATGCATGACCCAATTTGACATGCCACAACATCCCTTCACTTAATTTTGATTCTGATTTTGAAACTTCCGTTTGATTTTTAGTCATTAACAATACAATTTAAATTATCTACATTGATTTTTTTAAGGGATGTCAGATTGGAATTGCACTCTTTAAATATAATCTCTGAATTTAAATTTTCAGTGTTTGACACAATGAGTTCTTCCAAATTCTCCCTCTCAATCACAGACTCTTCGGTAAACTCTGAATCAGCTCCCTCCGAAACTAAGGGTTGCTTGTTATCAATATTAGTCTGTAATTGTTCTGAAAACTCATTGTCTGTTTCCATACATGCAATGCAACTATAATCATCGTAATCATACTTATCATACTGAGCTTCATTTTGTGACCTTTTTACTTTAAATCTTACTACCCAATTAGGTTTTTCGTAAATCCCTTCAAATATTGTTTTCTTATTTTCTTTGTTATAAACTCTGAAAATTTTATCATCCAAATGTATACTAAGACCTGCATCTACTAATTTACGTAATGACAATAAATTTTATGAAATGTCTTTTGCTGCAATTACATTCGTTAACTTGATAATGTTGACGTTTGAATCATTTTCAATCAACAAATTACCTCTACCATCAATTACTATGTCAGCAAAATCATTTTTGTTCGCGCTTTTAATAACGCCTTACTTAGAAACTTTAAAATCACTTAGTATAAAACTTTTATTTACAACGTGTTCAGTTGCTCCTGAATCTGCAATAAACTCTACGTGATTTTCAGTATTAGAATGATTATAAGTTTGTTCACTTTTACCTTGATTTTGGTCATCCTCAAAATCATCATCATACCCTTCACCGTTTGAAGTTGAGTTTTCATTTTTGACGTTATATTCTGCTCTTCTGACATTTGAGCCGTTTCTCGAACCTCGATGAAATCCTCTGCCTCTGATGTGACCTCTTCCACGACCTCGATCGCCTCTGAAATTTGCTGTTCCTCTGTTGTGGGTATGTTGATTTGGAGTGAACTTACTTCTTTTGGAAGGAGGGCCAGATGAATCAAGGGTTTTGTTGAAAGGTCTCTTGTTATGTCCTTCAAATGGACGTTTATAATTTCTCGGACAATCTTCGCCTTTATGATCAGTTTTACAATTACAGATGTAACAGAACCAACGATTTGAAACTGTCAAAGGACACTCTTGTTGCCAATGTCCGAATTTATTGCATCTGTAACACTTGGATTTATTGGGCTTGGTTTTGAACGAGTTTACTCTGGACGCTGATGGTTCTCGAACTTCTAAATCTCTTTCATCGGTATCGTTATCTTCTTGAATACGGATCATAGCTTTTCTTAAAGCTTCCATACTCATCTCTTTGCCTGTAGTTGTGATTACAGCTGAATCGGTGCGTCGTACTTCAGGCATGACTCCGATGATTGCTTGATAAAATGTGGAACGCTTCTCTTGATCGGTCAGTTTCTGAGGATCATCACTTAATTCGTGTTCTCTGATTATCTGATCGAACCGTTCACAAAACTTGTGAACTTTCTCTCCTTTGCTCATTCGAAGATTGTAAAGTTTGGTTCTAATTGAAGTTGGAGTAGATACGACTTCACCTTTTCTGCTTTCTCTTAATTTTTGGAGAATTTCAATTGGCTCTGTCATTCCTTAAAATCTTCTTATGATATTCTTCATCAATATGACTAATGATGATGTCCTTGATAGAATTTTTTCTTAATATTGTTTCGTTTTCCGAAACTCCAGTTGGTGCAGGTATTTTTGGATCAACTAGATACAGCAACATCCAGCTGGTCAACTCTGTTTTAAGGCAATCTAACCAAACTTCAAGACTCGATTTTGTAGTTAATTTGTAACTCCTCTGAATTTTTGGTCTCATGTTAGTGATACTCGTTGAACTCTGATTTTCAAGTATGGCTTGGCTGTTTTGACTCATATTTTTGTTGTTACTGGTACTCGGAAATTCTTGCGCACTTTGATGGTTATTAATTCGTTGATCTGTTACTTGCATCGATTTTAACTTCGATTTTTCTAATTCGAGAATGTTATTTTGAACCAAAACTAGTTTGCCTAAAGCTTTTTTTAATAAATCTCGATTGATTTGATTTGTTGATACATTGGATGCCAGTTTCTTAGCTAAAGCTTGAGCTTTTGAAATGACACTTTTTAGTTCCTCTGCATTCTCTTCAGTTTTCGATGCACTAACAGTCTGCTGCGAAGTGCTCAGTGACTATGAATTTAATGGAGACAATATTTTGTCCTGCGAATCATTCACTACTTTGTTCATCTCTGAATTTTGAAATGTATTGCGAGTTGTATTATTTCAACCTCTTTGTTGTACGACAATCGCTGTGAATAATAATACAGTCTTATTACCTGGATTTTATCATAAAAATTGTCAGATCTGACCATTCACTTTAAAATTATGAAAAATTTCTCTGAATTCTCTTTAACTTTCAATTTTTCTCTTACTTTTACTCACAGCACTCTGAATTCTCAATCAAACATAGATCAATAAAATGATTTATTCTTACGTTCATTGTTATCTTCAGGATCAGACTCGTTTGTTTGACATCTGGTTCTTAAATACTCAGCATATGCCTCAGCTTGATCTTCATCATTTTGATCCTCTGAATTCCATGTATTTACATTTGACATCTGTTCCAGGACTAAAGAAACACTCTCTATTAGTATGGAATAAAGATATTAAATTTTTTGTTATTATTATTCTGAATTTATTTTAAAATCAACTCTGAATTTTATTCTAAACTTTTAATTCAACAATATTTTAATTTTCTCTAAATTTTCTCTTCTTAATTTTCTTTCTCTAAATAATACCAGGTACCTCTTGAATTTTACTAAATAGAGATATGTTTTATGCTTCTGAACCAAAACAATTGCACGGCAATTGCTTTAATCCGAAACGAAAAATCGAGTTTTTGCACCGCACAAAACATACATGTACACCACTCGCCGATATTTAACTCCGAGTGTTACCACGAAAGTCAATCGGTTTTGGGTTGCGCAAGCACATGCATGGGTCACGGATATGATACTACCGATTTCTCTAGTCAATAATTAGATTATTTACTGAACACAAGTGTTTATCTAACCATTGACCCCAGAACTTTGTAAACATGCTCAAAAAAAATTATTTTATTATTTATAACAGTTTAAACCTTTATAATTTTTAGAAAACACTCAAATAGCCAGTGATCAGAATCCGCCCGCAAGGCAGGTCAGAAAATGACACCAAACCAAAAGAATATTTTTCATTTGTTCTTTATATTTAATAAAATTATTTTAAAAATAATTAAATAAATAAATAATAAATAAATTTTTAATTTAATTTATTTAAGAGCGATTGTTTACATTCAGTTTGATTGAGTAACTTTTATTTATATATTATTTATATTTAATTTTTATTTTAATCTAAACACTTTTCATCCTCTGAATTTACATAATTTAGTTAATTGTAACAACTCGCTTTTAAAATCAATTATTTTTATTTATATGTGTTATATATTATTTATCTGCTTGTAATATTCACTTAAACATTTTGAAAATTTCCGACGAATTATTTGAATGCAAAACATCAATCAAGTGCTGCCCCATGCGTCAATTCAAGGAATTAACGCGCAAGTGCTTTAGATTTCTCCACTTCCGAACACAAGGTGCTCGATCTTGGTATGAAATCCGCCATCACCAACACCTCTATGAATTATCAAATAAAGCAGATAAACTCTTAAACCCAAAATATCCCTAATTTTTACTTTGTAACTTTGAAAAAGGTTCACAAACTTTGATAGATTCTAATTGAACTGACATTTGATCCGTCGTTTTACAAAGCACCGCTAGCCTGAAAACCATGTCGGCCACGCCGTGCACGCACCGACATGTTTTACACAGCTCCTTTGTTCTTGTGACTTCCCACTCTCTATATACCTCTGAATTTTACACCATCGGGAATATCACATTTTATAAGAAAATTTGATAACTTACTTTTCAAGTATCCACGTGAATCACTCTCCTAAATGCGTACACAAGAACCTCAGTAAGTCACACTGCTTGAAGATTGGTATTCTCCGTCATTCGTTTCAGTATACACTTATTCCGACTCAGTTTATTGTACTAAATCACTTTTATATTTCGCAAATCGCAACCAAGGACCTCTGCTACCATGTAGGATTAATGGTTTTTATTATAATAAATTGTAGACATCAGTTAATCTTAAAACTCTGAATATTTATTCAACAACGATACTTCTCTCTCTGAATACAGAAACGAACTAAACTAGTTGCACTCTCTTCCGTTCGCGCGCTGAGAATATAAAGTAAACATAGAGGGGGAATCGGTCCCACGAATGCAACGCTACGGAATATCGACAAAGCTAATTCTTACAGAAATTTTTGCTAATTAATTAAGTGGGTGATCCACTTTTTAAAAAAATGTCAAAAAATTTATGTTAAAAACACGTTTTTCATTGTTCTAAATCATTTTAAACATTAATTTTTTGTTGCAAAAAATTTTTTTAATTTGGACTTAGAAATTTTTGCTAATGAAACTAGGAAGCCCAGGTAGGGCCTGGGTTTGACCTGGGTGGGTCAGCCCACATTCAAATTGCAATATCTTCTAGTGCTTAGCACCAACTTAAACGAAACTTAAAATCAGCAAACGAAATTAAAAATATATTTTACTAATAATAATTATATTGCAGTCTGTATCTGCGTTTAAATAAATAAATGTTACTGTTTTATTAACTTTTGTGACAAATTACTTAGAAATTTGCAGTTTTTTTTCTAATTTCGCGATTATTACACTTGAGTAGTAAAATATGAAGATAATTTATAATTTTAACAATTCAGTTATTTATTTAAACAATTAAATGTTGTTATTTATTAACTCTTGATACAAAGTACCTAGAAACTTGCAGTTTTTCCTAATTTTGCAATAAACTAATTTAAAAAGTATGAAATAGAGATATTTTATAATTTTAACAATTCAGCATTTGTTTAAACAAAAAATTGTTGTTATTTATTAACTCTTGAGACAATAAAGCGTCTAGACACTTGTAGTCTTTTAAAATTTTGCAATTAACTAATCTGAGTATTTACTTATTGCAAAATTAGAAAAAACTGCTAGTTTCTAGGTTAATTGTGTAAAAAGTTAGTAAATAACAATTATTTGTTTAAACAATTGCTGAATTAATAAATTAATAAATTAACTTTATTTTATAATATTTGCATAATTTTCTGATTTATGTCAAGCAATAAATTGTTTAAACAAATATGATTATCAATTAATTTTATAAATATTAATTGAGAATATTTATCAATTTTTACATGTTTTTCATGTATCAATTTTGGCACTTTATTTTCCTAAAAATTTTTCTAAGTCATAACTGGATCTCCTAGTTAGTACCAAGTTAGGACCAGCCTACACGGAAAAAAATTAATCTCTAAACTTGAAATAATATTAATTTGAAGTCCAATGAAATATAAGTGTATCTAAATTAAACATTATAGTCACAATTACTGTGATAAGTTGTGTTTGATTCTGTCAAACTTTATACCAGAAAACGCCATAAATTCACATCTCTGATTTAGAGATTTGTTAATTTCACAACTTTTTTTATATGAATTAGGTACATTGTGTTTTAAGTTAATCAGTGACAAAAAAGATTTAAACCATTTTAATTAATTAAGTATTAATTTTATTTTCAAATATCCAAATAAAAGCGAAGGTCTGTGAAGGAAGGTCTGTGAAATTTTAAGGTTACAGTTGTCGCCCGACAAAATACGGCACTGACTGATTTAAATGACGTGAAATAGGTAAATAAACATTTTTCAACCACTTTTTCTCTAAACACAGACACTTTTTACAAAATAGGCCAACATACAATGGGTAAGAATCTTCTTAATAACCTAAATTCAAAAGATTGTTTAAATTCATGCAGAAACGCGGTTGTCAAGCGGTTGTAAAATGTAAAATTGGAAATGATTGGAAAGTAATGTAATGACAGACAACAAGAAGCGGATTACTGCCAGTCGCCAGAAGCGAGGGCAGAAGCATGCAGAGAGCACAATGGTCCAGCTGTAATATTCTTAGCATTACATCACTTTCCAATTTTACATTTTACAACCGCGTTTCTGCATGAATTTAAACCATCTTTTGAATTTAGGTAATTAAGAAGATTCCTACTCGTTGTATGTTGGCCTATTTTGTAAAAAGTGTCTGTGTTTAGAGAAAAAGTGGTTGAAAAATGTTTATTTACCTATTTCACGTGTCGGGCGATAATTGTAACCTACAAATTTTACAGACCTTCAACGCCGTTAAAACAAAAAAATGAAATAAAAATATAAAATTCGTATTTTGTTTTAAAAGTATCCAACTACTTTTTTATACTTGTCAATGTATAGTTCATACAGGGAAAACAATATAAATATTTTGTGAATAATTCTCACTCTAAATTGTGATAAATTATAAATTCTTATTACATCGAGTTATTACAAAAATAAGAATTATATAAATATACGACTAAAATTTTTAATATTGTTTATTCAAATAATATATTAGATTTGAATTTATTCAAGTAAGTTGATAGTTTAGAACATATGTTCCATATGTCATAAAATTTGAGATTCCTAATATCATTTTTAGGCATAAGAAATACGTGTTCTTCACAATACTAATATTCGGATTAGATATAATACCAAATTTCAGTTTTAGTGATCTGCTTACATCTTACGTCCGATTCCAGTGATAGTTTATGCCTAAATCTCAGATTTAATCTCTAGTTTAGAGATTAATTTTTTCCGTGTAGGATATATAAAAAGGGGTTGCCAAGTTAGGTCCAAGCAAGAAGACTAGAGACAGGAGGTAAAACTTCTGTAGTGGGGGTATGGCAATGCTGAGTCGCTCAGCTGATGTATGGTCAGGCGTTTACTTTCAAAAAAAGTTTTCGCCGCAATAGACCACACGGACTTCTGCGCAGCTACACACGTAAACACAGGAAAATATATTCTATACAAATACAATATGAAATATAAGTGTTTATATATTTTCAAACATCTTTTAGTTATTAAAAAAAAAGTTTTTAAATAAAAAAAATGTGGAAACTATAGCATGAAGTGTATTAAAAGTTAACAAAAAGTAATAGTCATAGTGCTGTGTTTATCTTTCTTCTTGTTACAACTTTTCACACAGCACGTTTTCGGAATTTTTAATTATTTGAATAACACTTAATTTAATAATCACTCACATTATTTCTATATATATCCGTTATGACACACATTGTGTCTCGATTGCACTTTAAAGTTAACCTCAAATTAAAATCATATCATACACACTGTAAAAAAAATTCTCTGTAGATTTACAGTTTTTAACAGGAATTTGTAAAATAACATCTTTAAAAGTAGCGAATTTACAATCCCTTTAGTAAAATTACTACTTTCAGCGCGTCAATTTTACAATTTTCTGTAAATTTACTACTATGAAAGTAGGTAATAAAAGGACAAAATTCCCAAGTGCGAAAACCAACGCGGCCCAACACTGGCCCAGTATTGGCAAAGCTGGCATCGAGACTTGGCAGACAATATTGGCCCGACTTTGCGCCGACTCTTGTGGTGTTAACAGCGGTTGGACGTCGGCAGCCAGATCTCGGCAGACATTAATGGCCCAATATTGGCACCAGATCTCGGCAGACATTAATGGCCCATTATTGGCAGCCAGATCTCAGCAGACATTAATGGCCCAATATTGGCTGCCATTACTCCCCCAGTGTTGACAAAATTAGAAAAAAATAAAAATAAATTTTTTTTTATTCAATTAACTAATTAATTTATAACATTTATACGGCTTATTTCCCTAAGTTAAACGCAAACTTACAAATATTTGAAAAATTCTTACCTCGCGCGGGGATTGATACCTTAACCTGACGCACCACAGCCTAACACTCTGACCACTCTGCTACTCTGACTTGAAGTCGAGGAAGCAAAAGGGTTCTTATAAGCTACACTACACTGGCCGATACTGTGCCATTGTTGGGCCGAGCTACGTCCCAATATTGGCAATTATAATTTGCCATCATAGATACAAAATGATAGACATTAATGTGTCATTACTGGGCCAAGCTACACCCCAATTCTGGCAATTATATTTTGCCATCAAAGATACAAAATTTTTGCTATTAAAGTGCCACTAATGAGCCATTAATGGGCCGATCTTCGTCACATCACTGGCAATTGAATTTTGCCATTAAAGATTGATCAACTTTACCAATATTGTGCCGTTAATGAGCCAAGCTACGTCCCAATACAGGCAATTATAATTTGCCATGAAAGACACAAATTTTTTGCCATTAAAGTGACAATAATGAGCCATTAATGAGCCGATCTTCATCACATCACTGGCAATTGTCTTTTACCATTAAAGATTGATCAACTTTGCCGTGAATGTGCCATTATTGGGCCAAGCAACGCCCCAATTCTGGCAATTATATTTTGCCATCAAAGATACAAAATTTTTGCCATTAAAGTGCCATTAATGTGCCTTTAATGGGCCAATCTTCGTCACATCATTGGCAATTGAATTTAAAAAAATTTTAATATCAAAATTCATGCTATGTTTTTAATATTTAATTATTATCTAAAAATTTGCCTAGAATCCATTTTGAAATCAATTTTTACTAGAAAATTCTACGAGAATTTAATTATTTGAATGCAAAAATAAATAATTTATTGAATAAATTGAAAATTTCTTAATTTTTAGATAATAAAGGAAAAATTTTACTCAAAAAAAGGATTCTGCTACATTTATTTACGAATTTCTTTAATTGTAAAATTATTTGAAAACATTAATAACTTCTTTTTTAAATTAATACTTAATTAAACTTTTTCAAAAAAATTAATTCTTTAAAATTGACAGTTAAAAATATAGAAAATTCAAAGTTTCGAATATTTTAATTTGAATCCTTTTCAAGCTTATTCAATTATTTAAATACAAAATAAATAAATTATTGAATAACTGAATGTTTCTTAAAATTAAATTCTTATAAAAAATTTTACCAAATTAAAATGCCATTAATGTACCTTTAATGGGCCGATCTTCGTCACATCACTGTCAATTGTCTTTTTCCATTAAAGATTGATCAACTTTGCCGTGAATGTGCCGTTATTGGGCCAAGCTACGCCCCAATACTGGCAATTATAATTTGCCATCAAAGATACAAAATGTTTGCCATTAAAGTGCCACTAATGTGCCATTAATGGGCCGATTTTCGTGACATCACTGGCAATTGTTTTGTGCCATTAAAGATTGATCAACTTTGCCATGAATGTGCCATTATTGGGCCGAGAGCTGGCCCAGTCTTAAAAATTTGAAATTCTGACCATCGGCGCCATCATTGGCCCAGTAATGGGACGTTTTGAACACCAATAATGGCCCAGTAACTACTGCCAATTCTCTGCAGACATTACTGCACCAATGATGGGCCGTTTTTGCAGTCTTGGCATTTCACACTTGGGTTATTACTGATTATTACCTACTTTCATAGTAGTAAATTTACAGAAAATTGTAAAATTGACACGCTGAAAGTAGTAATTTTATTAAAGGGATTGTAAATTCGCTACTTTCAAAGGTGGTATTTTACAAATTCCTGTAAAAAACTGTAAATCTACAGAAAAATTTTTTTACAGTGCACATGTGAAACACGGTATACAAGAATTTGAATGTGTGAGTGATGTGCAGAAGCACCGCGCCGGCGACTTTTCGAAACGAAAAACGCCTGGTTAAAGGAAGACTCTTGACTCATCCCCACTACCGAAGTTTCACCTCCTGTCTCTAGCCTTCTTGGGTCCAAGCTAGGGCCAATAATCATTTTAGGCATAGCATGGTGATTTCTACACGGGATATAATAAATACACGGAGAGAAATCTGTTAGGATTAATACTCGAAACTTTTTATATACTTTTTCCATAGATTCTTTGATGCTAAAATCCTAACAGAGAGCCTATTTATTGCTCGAGTCCGCCTGAATATTAGGCGGAGTCGACTGATATTCAGGCGGACTTATACTTTTCACTAGTAAGTGCTTATGCTATATTCATAACCTCTACTCTATGCATTATTCGCAACAGATTTCTCTCCGTGTAGGATTATGAAAATTTTATTTTAAATAATTGAATTCTTGTGAAAAATTTTATTTGTGGAAACAGTTAAATTTTTCGATTAATTAATTTAAAATAGTATTAAAAATTAATGAAATTCTTCGATGAATTTTATTATATATGAAAATAATTGAATTCTTGGTTAGAATTTTATCAAAAAAAATTTTTATAAATTGAATTTCCATGAAAAATATTATTAGTGAAAGTAATTAAATTATTGTATAGAATTGTATAAAAATTTTGTTAAACAATTGATTTTTCGAAATTTTTTTTGAAAATGCTATATTCAAAATTAAGTAATTGAATTCCTGTGGAAATTTTATCAATGATAATAATTGAATTTTAGATGAATTTTATCAATTCTTTTTAAGTAATTGAATTCTTTTGCGAAATTTTATGTAAATACTAGATATTGAAAATAATTGAATCGTTTTAAAGAATTTGATTATAATTTTTGAGAATAGTTTTTTCATTTCTAGTATTAGTGAATTTAAATTTTAGTAGCTGAAATCTAAAAAAAGTACCCAATTAAAAAAAGAGGAAGTAAAAGAAAAAATGGAAAAGAAGAAAGGAGGAAGAAAAGAGGAAAGGAAGAAAGAAATGTGAAAAAATGAAGAAAGCACCTGAAGAAATTTTCAATTAATTCCAAATTGTATTTTACCATAACGGAATAAAATTTTCCGATACAATTTATCACCTGGAAAGGATATAAATATTTTCTGACTAATGAAGGAAGACTGGTTAGTGAGTTTATGAAAGCGCGGCGCGCGATGTGATTAAAAATGGCGATTACGAAGAGAGGAGAAGGAGAGAGAGAGAGAGAAGGTGAGACAGGAGGAGAACAGTAGATAGATAGGTAAAGATAAGAACAATATCTGAACCTGGAATCTAGAACGGATCTTGGAAGTTCTCAAGCCGACGTAAAACTACGATGGAGAAACATGTCAGACACGAGATTTAGAGACCGCGACGGCGGACAATGCACGACACCTGCGGCACCTTTAGGAAAAAGGAAAAAAGGGGGAAAAGCAGAGGAAAAACGACAGGCAACGAGAAAGATATAGGTCCATTTGTTTTACTCCCTATCATCTCGTTTTATATGGTATTAACACCCGAGTTGTACTCGAATGAAGTGGGAATTTTACTCTCTTGCTATTTCTAACGGTGAAATATTCCTTATTTTTTTAGTACAAATATAGACACTTTTTTTATTTGGGTCATTCTCTAAGAAAGAACAAATTTAGAATTTTAATTTCATTTAAAAAGAAGTTAAAAAATTACTTTTATTACTAGTCCTGTGGCGAAAGGGGCATCTTAATAAACCTATAAAATACGTTGTTACAATCTTTATTATTAACATTATTATTAAAAATTAATGTTTTTATTCAAAAAGGTTATGTGAAAAATTTCGCAGCTAAAATAAGTTAAAAATTGATGGAAATTGCTCAAAACTGGTTTCTCAGTGGTTTTTATGGTTGCCAATTACGAGTAAGGCGCCAAAATTTAAATTTCAAAATGGCGGATCCAATATGGCAGACACTTTTTGAAAAATTCATCGGATTTGCTCAAAACTCGTCACTCAGGGGTTTTAGGGGTCGCTGATTACGAATTTGATGTCAGTTTTTAAAAATTCAAAATGGCAGATCCAATATGGCAAACATAATCTTAAGTCTATTACCCGTGTAGAAATCACCATGCTATGCCTAAAATGATTATTGGCCCTAGCTTGGACCTAACTTGGCAACCCCTTTTTATATATCCTAGGCTGGTCCTAACTTGGTACTAGCTAGGAGATCCAGTTATGACTTAGAAAAATTTTTAGGAAAATAAAGTGTTAAAATTGATACATGAAAAACATGTAAAAATTGATAAATATTCTCAATTAATATTTATAAAATTAATTGATAATCATATTTGTTTAAACAATTTATTGTTTGACATAAATCAGAAAATTATACAAATACTATAAAATAAAGTTAATTTATTAATTTATTAATTCAGCAATTGTTTAAACAAATAATTGTTATTTACTAACTTTTTACACAATCAACCTAGAAACTAGCAGTTTTTTCTAATTTTGCAATAAGTAAATACTCAGATTAGTTAATTGCAAAACTTTAAAAGACTACAAGTGTCTAGATGCTTTATTGTCTTAAGAATTAATAAATAACAACAATTTTTTGTTTAAACAAATGCTGAATTGTTAAAATTATAAATTATCTTCATATTTCACTACTCAAGTGTAATAATCGCGAAGTTAGATAAAAAACTGCAAATTTTTAAGTAATTTGTTACAAAAGTTAATAAAACAGCAAAATTTATTTATTTATTTAAACAGATACAGACTGCAATATAATTATCATTAGTAAAATATATTTCTAATTTCGTTCGCTAATTTTAAGTTTCGTTTAAGTTGGTGCTAAACACTAAGAGATATTGCAATTCGAATGTGGGCTGACCCACCCAGGTCCAACCCAGGACCTACCTGGGCTTCCTACTTTCATTAGCAAAAATTTCTAAGTCCAAGTCTAAAAAAATTTTTGCAACAAAAAATTAATGCTTAAAATGATTTAGAATAATGAAAAACTTGTTTTTAACATAAATTTTTTTGACATTTTTTTAAAAAGTGGATTACCCGCTTAATTAATTAGGAAAAATTTCCAAGTCCAAAAGACGAATATTTTTTTTAGACCAAGAAATTAATGTTAAAAATGATTGAGAACAATGAAAAACCTGTTTTTAACGAAAATGTATAGATATTTTTTTTCTTGATATAATATAAAAATATTAATTTTTGAATTTTTATATTTGGATATTATTTTATTATTATTGTTGTTGTTAAACTATTTTTTTTATTTATTATTGTGTATTAGTGTCAATAATTACTATATTGAATCATCAAAAGCAAGTCCACAAGTCACTGACAATAAAAATTTTGATCTCAACTAGTTTCATTAGCATAGTGGTTAGGGCAGTCTCGGCTAATTCGTCGCTGAGTACGGAAGTACGAGACTACCGTTGCTCACTTCTCTATATTTGTAGTATAGTCATAGTGCAGCCCCCCGGTCTCAGTGTATCATAGCCGGAGTGTATTATTTCCACCCCCGCTACATTGTTTTTTCAATATAATATCTCATAGTTTGATAAACAAAATAACGAGGAATATTCGCTCGCGCCGTTTACCAACGATAAATGGCGTCGTTAGTGTAGTGCTTCCTGTTTTTCTGTGCAAATGAAATTTATACATCGACTGTTATGGCTAATTCTAGTGATTATATTATATAAAGTGTATGACACACAAGTGCAAAGATTAGTTCCAAACGAACAGATAATATTGAAAATAAAAAGTGCAACGTCGATAAATTCGGCTATTAGTGTGAATAATTACAAAAACAATATAATTAAAATGTCTGTGAAATCGGCAACATCAAGAAAAATTACGTTTTCTACAAAAGCTAATAAAACAATATCAAGAAAGGAAAAAGCCAATATTTCAAGAAACATTAAAGAATTATCTTTAACTGCAAATAATCGGAAAACACTGGACAAAATCCTGAGTAACCTTGCACCGAAGACTCTCCAGCATGTTTCTGCAGCAGCATTACAAAAAGCCAAACGCCAAGCACCACCAAAAAACTTGCAAATACCTCAAAGTATAAATGACAGCAACATGGAAATTGATGTTCCAACATTCGACAATGGTAAGAATGCACATTTACCAGCCGTAAATGAATTATCAAATAAAATTCAATTATATAATGACTCCGAGACTATTCGTCACGAAGAAGACATATCAATCCCGATGAAAAATTCCACACCTGACGACAATGCTGAGATTTATCAAACCGAAAAACAAACCATCACCTTGGAAAAAGTAAACAACGAAACCGTAACCAACACTGAAGAGGCGCACGAAAACTCAAAATTAATTAAAATACACTCGAAGAGAGAAGTGAGTAACCTCCCAGAAAACAAAAACATATCTTCAAGCAAAGAGAACGAGTATCATCAAATTGATAGAGATAGAACAGAGAGTGAGGAAAATGAGATGGACACGGAAAATGAGAGAGATGAAACGATTCCACTGACCCAGGACGGAACACCGAAGAACAACAAAAGGAGATCCGACTCGATTACTGAGGAAACACTGGAAATCAACAAGAAGAGGAAAAACGGTCAATCACCGGAGAAAACAACAATGACAAAATGTAAATTTAGATCTAATCTTCCACCATTTATCATGCAAAACGTTAAGGTAATATTTATTACTAATTTATTATTAAAAGCAATAAACATACAGAGTTTTATATTCAAGAGTCTAGCTGAAAATAAGTTAGCCCTTTATGTAAATTCCTATAATGATTTTAAAATAGTATCTAAAATTCTCAAAGATAATAACGTAGAATTTCATTCGAAAACCCCTAAAGAAGAAAGGGTTATGACGTGGATCCTTAAAGGCATATCGGGAGACTACGAGGGGGATGACATCCTTGCAGAATTAGAATTATTGAAATTAAAAAACGTAGTCATAAAAAGTATTAAAAAAGTAAATTTAAAAGATTTCTTCAAAGCAAAAAGAGGTAGGGATGCATTCCTTGTCGGGGTCTCCAGCAATAGCGATTGTTCTCAACTAACAAAGATTTCTAGACTATTTCACCAAATTGTATGGTGGGAAAAAATAAACCACAAAAACCCTACTCAGTGTTTTAATTGTCAGCGCTTAGGTCATATAGCTAGGTATTGCAACAGAAAATACCGCTGCGTAAAATGCGATAAGGATCACGGTCCGGGAAATTGTCATGTGACTTTTGAAAATGAAACTCTCAAAACAAATATTTATTGTATAAACTGCAATCAAACAGGTCATCCTGCCTCTTATAGAGGATGTCCAAAATTAATAGAACAACAAGAAAAATATAGCGATAGATTAAAAAATATTAAAACAATTAGAGAAAAAAAAAATAAATATTTGGAAAATTTAGTTAAACCAGATGTCACTTTTTCTTCGGTTATAAAAGGTATCGACAAATTAATTGAATCAGAAAAAAGTTCAAATGTAAATACAGATGTATTGTACGCTAAAGAAAATATAGAATCTAATACACACACAAATACTAGTGAACGAACGAAGAATGATAGCAAAAGCGAAACGAGGACTACACACACAATTGAGAGCATGAACATGAATACAAATCCCGAGACAAACACAAGTAATTATAAGAATGCAAATGAATCATCGATGTCGAACGTCAAATCCGATATGAATCTTGATTTAATATTGTCAAATTTTATGCTGCAAATGAAGGGTTTTATGACAGAACAGCTAAGCTGGGTCAAAGAGGCCATTCAAACCAATGCACACAGAATCGATCAATTATACACATTATTTGAAAATAAAAATGGATAACGTAAATCTGTCGAAACAAAATAATTCAAAGCATTTCAAATTTAAAAATCTTAGACTTATATCGATTAATGTAAATTCTATTATATCGAATAAACGTAGATACAATTTAATTCATTTTTTAACAAAGAATAATATAGACATAGCATTACTAAACGAAACCAAACTGAAAGAAAAGTACAAAATACACTTTAACAATTACACAATAATCAGAGATGATAGAGTTGATAATAATGGGGGGGGAGGTACGGCCATAATTGTTAAAAATAAAATTAATTTTGTTCGAGTTTACCTTAATTATCAAGTGAATAAAGAAACACTAGAAACAACCATTATTAAAATTCCATTACAAAACAATAAAAAATTATTTATAATTAGCGCTTATGCTCCAGGCCATTCAACTGCTAAATATGATTTAACTGATATCTTTAAAGAATTAAATTTAGATTCATTAGATAATTATTACATTTTGGCAGGTGATCTGAATTCAAAAAATACAGCCTGGGGAGACAGTAACAATAATTCTAGAGGTAGATATTTATGCAATTGGATAAAGGACAACCAAATTCAATACCGTGCTAATTTAATAGGACCAATAACCCCCACTTATCCACTAAATAATTCTTATCTCGATCTAGCCATCTGCGATACACGCATAGGGATCACAAATACTTTTGACAATAAACTACAGGTACTTCCATATGATAGCGATCATAATGCAATCTTTATAATATTTAAAATTGAAAATATGGATGATTTTTTATTTACCCAGACTTGTGAAAGTACGCATTATGATTTTGCTAAAACAAATTGGAAAAAATACCAGGATGGTTTACAAAATAAAAATATAAACATACCAAATAACAGAAATCTAAGTAATCACGAAATTGATAAATATATAAATGATCTCAGTGCTTCTATCGCGGAGGAATTGTATCGAGTGACCCCCACTGTCAAAATTCATGATTCAGTAAAACGATATATTACTTCTGATATAAAAAAGTTACAGGTATTAAAAAACAGACTATTATCCAAACTTCATAGATTAAAATACAGGAAGCATGCAAATGAAGCGACCTTACTTCCATACAAAACACTATTAAATATAATAAAGGAAAAATTAAGTATAAAATTTAATGTGTCAGTTAATAATTACTGGATTGATAGGTTTGCAAAAATAAAAGCTAATGATAGTGAACACATGTTCCCTCAAATAAATTCAATTTTTAGAAAAAATAAAAATAATAATATTCCAAATTTATTAGTACCCACAAATAATGAAAAATTAATTAATAATAATATTCTTAACACTAATAAATGCCAAGTATTTGAAAATAATACGATAATATCAGATCCTACAGATAAAGCCAATATATTTGCAAAATATTTATCAGATGTAAACAACACTGAAAGAAAATCAAACAGCGCAGGTTTGGAGAGAATTGTTGAAAGGACAGTGAGAGAATTCTTAATCGATAATAACCCAAATTCACCACATACGAATTCATTGATAACATTTAATGCAGCAAACAAAGCTACCGATCCGGTCTTTGAGGACCCGAATTTTTTTTGTTCTTATATTTCACTCAAACCTCTTTTAAATAAATTAAATAATAAAAAATCATCGGGAAACGATAGGATACCAAATATAGCTTTAAAAAGATTACCAATGAACATTGTTATACAATTAGTTATATTATTTAATAATATGCTTAATAATGGTTGTTTTCCAAGCAATTGGAAAGTGGCGAAAGTCATACCGCTTCTTAAAAAAAATAAAGACTCACGATTGGTGGAAAGTTACAGACCAATTAGTTTACTACCGAATTTGGGTAAACTATTTGAAGTTGTAATTAATAGATCAGTAGCTAAATTTACATATGAAAATCAAATAATACCTCATGAACAATTTGGCTTTAAGCATAAAACATCCACGACTCATGCAATAACCAAACTTGTATCCGATGTTAGTGAGGCCTTAAGCAAAAAAAAATTCGCGGCTGCAGCCCTTATCGATCTGGAGAAGGCGTTTGACTCCGTTTGGCTGGAAGGTCTTCTCTTTAGATTAATAAAAAAAGGTTATCCTAATCATCTGATCAGAATTGTTTGGAGTATGATAACAGGTAGGAAAATGTTTATTTCTTTATCCGATAAAGATAATAGCAGACAGTATATATTGGTTAACGGCCTTCAGCAAGGGGCAGTAAATTCTCCCCTTCTTTTCAACATTTATATTTGTGGATTGTTAAAATCGTTTGGACTCAATACTATTGAGCATAAAAAAGCGATCGGATTTGCCGACGACATAATAATCTACGTTATCCATAAATGTATGTTTAAGGCACAAGATGAATTGCAGAACTTGTTTAGATGGGTATGTAAATTTTTTGCAGCGTGGCGATTAAATTGTAATTACAGCAAGTGTGAGACTGTCCTTTTCAGACCAAAAATCAGTGATATCAACAACATAAAATACTGTAAGGTATGGAGAGACTTTAAAATAAAGTACGATGAGGAGGAAAACAGCTCTATCTCGCACAGCATCAATGTGAAATATCTTGGTGTCTACTTAGATGATAGACTCAAATATGGCATTCATGCAGATGCGGTGCTGGAAAAGGCTAGCAAAACCTTTTTTAGTCACAAGGAGCTGTTTTACTCCTCAAAGTTAAATTCAAGAGTAAAAATAATCTGTTACTTACTATTGGTACGTCCAATACTTACGTATGGTTGCCTGGTGTGGTATGGGGTGTCACCGTCCACGATGGAAAGAATTCGGGTGTTCGAAAGGAAATGTTTGAGGGCTTGTCTCGGGAAGTACAGGGATCCGGATACCGACTATCAGAGGCACATCTCCAATGTGAAGGTTTACAATATGTCAAGAATCCCCAGAGTAGACGTATTTATTGTGGGCCTTATTCGCAATCATATTGCAAAGGCCCTCAAAAATCGCTCAAATCCCCTCATATCGTTACCATTCACAAAGGATGAATGTGTCCTGAAAGATCTGGTCAATAACGGGTACTTGCCTCCCGAGACATTCATTTACCTTGATAAATACGGTTTTGTTCAGAATGGCGATAATATCCCCATCCTCTACCATATATACAGACATGCGAGTGACAGACGTGTAAAGTATAATTCAGATGATTTAAAGAATATTCCTTCCTTGTCGAGATTCTCAGTGGGCATGCCTGACAAGGACAGTCTCAAAAACTATAGAACTTTTTATCATAAGTACGAGTGGTTACGGTAGATTAGCATTTAGGGTTGTTTTTTTCTATTGAAGCGTTGATATTTGTGAATGTTGTTAAAGTTAATATCTTATTTGAAAAATTAAAATCTTATTGTCATTGACATGTTATTAAATTGAACATGTACATTCTTTTTTTTTCTCACTTATTTTTAAAAATATTAATGGTTTTATTAGTTTTTAGCTTCGGCGTTTTCTAATGAATTTGTTGTAATATAATTGTTTTAAACTCACAGTAAAAAATCATTTTTGTTATAATTATTTTCTATTTATGAGATGAGAGTGTGCGTCGACGAGTAGTCCTCGATGACCGTTTCGACAATAAATTATTGTTATATCTGCAAATGTATCACAACGTTGTTGTTTATTGCGTTATTTTGTATATTTCTCTATATTTTTGTTGATCAATAAACTAAAAAAAAAAAAAAAAAAAAAAAATAGTGGTTAGGGCGTTAGTCTCGTAGTCCGTAGGTCGTAGGTTCGATTCTCGCGTGCGTTAGATTTTATTTACTTCTTAGGTTTGCGTTTATTCCGATTTTTCTGCATTGTATTCGTATAAGTATGCAATTTAATGATTATATATACTGTAAAATAATTTAATTAACAAATTTCTAATTTTTTTATAATTTTTAATGTATATATTAGAGAAATATATATTAATCTCTACATATACTAACATTATTTATGAATTCGCTTTTGGTCATCACTTAATTGAAAAAAATAATAATTAATTAAAACTAATACTTATTATTAATAATTTAGGTTATTTCTTTAACAAATATTATTAACTAATTAAAATTATAATGAAATAGAAAATACTGTCTGAGATGGTCCTTTCTAGGTCCTAAAATGGACCCGTAAACTGGTCCTAACTAGGCTCCCAAGTTAGGACCAGGCTAGAATCGCATCACCACCCATTGTTGGTCCAACCTACACTGCCAACCTAGGACCAAGCTATTAACAGGGCAAAATAGGTAGGACCTGGCTAGGACCAATTTTCATTTTCCACACGGGTAATTACAATCGAATATAAATAGTATAACCAAAAATAAAGAATGAAGGACAATTAATAGTATATTAAGCAACAAGGGTATAAAGGCAGCCATTTGTTTACGATGATTTTTGTGACACGAGTGGAGGTCTCGGAGCGCCTACGTCCTCCACTCGTGTCACAAAAATCACCGTAAACAAATTGGCTGCCTTTATTCCCATGTTACTTACGATATTTTTTATTCCTAATGCACAAAAGTGTCGATTTCAGATAGCAGACGACAGGGAATAAAAGTCAGTCACTTGTTCGACTTATATGAAAATGGCGGCCGTTTTCTCCCTTGGGCAAAAATAACGCATGGGATCAGCGGTTATGTTTGCACATGGGAGAAAATGGACGCCATTTTCATATGGTCGAACAAATGAGTGACTTTACTTCCTGTCGTCAGCTATCTAAAAGCGCCATTTTTGTGCATGTGGGATAAAAACTATATATTAAAAACCAAAATTAAAAAAAATGCGTGTTTGAGAAAAGGACACTTGTCGATTAAAGAACACCCCATAAGGTTATCGAGAGTTTCGCCAAGGCGATTGGTAAACTAACGGGAGAAAATCAATTATTCTGCTAGTGGGCAATTGGCTCCTTGGTCGCATCATTTTTTTTCAATGAGCCCCCGGTATTTCAGGACACCCGCTGTTAATGCGCACCAGCCAACACACATCTTTATATGTATATGTATATATGAGAATCCAAGTGTAACATATATCAAGAAATCGCGTATTCCATTTTCAATTATTAATGGAAGTACCAATTATATTTCTTAACGCGCGCCAGAATATAAATTCATAATCCTTTGAACTCACAGATAAAAGAAACCAATTATCGTGTTAGCTACCAATACACGTGCTTAACCTATATAACACTTGGCTTGCTCCTTGGCGAGAAATTCTCATCGCTATAAATTTTTCATTCTGTCTGAATTTTATTTTTATGCATTCGTAAATGTAAGTAAATATTTATAATAATTAAATATGTATATTATATAATTTATGACAAAAATATATTCTGTTTCAATTTTTCTTTTTAATTTTGTGTTTGTAAATAAGTAAATAATTTTTTAATTTTTGCAAATATACAAAAAAGTTTTAATTAATTATTGTTTATTAATGAAATAAAATTGCCACACAACTGGAAAATTATGAAAAATTTACTAAAAAATTCTAAAATATAATTATTTACTATGAATTTAATAATCAATATTTATTTAAATAAAAAAAATTTGTTATATTTCTAATCACTCAAATCCGAGAGAGTATCGTCACTATCGTCAGAAAATCGTGGTTCGCGAATTTTTCTCACAAGCTGCATTGGTTTTTCAGCCGTCAAATAATAAACGTCAAGACATGTTTTCTTAATTTTTCCCATAACCATTCCAGTTTTCAATACCTCAGTCACTAGAAATCTTGCCTTATCTTCTGTAATACGAGTATGATCCATCACGTACTTGACAATATTTGTAAATGTTGCACCCGCATTTCTTCGTTTTGGTAAATTATTTCTCGCTTCCATTTTGTCACACAAAAATCTGTTATAGTGAAAGAAAAAAAATTATTATAAATCTCAGGTTCTCTTTATTACTACAATAATCTATATTATATATATATATATATATATATGTTCATCATCAACAAGCAATATATTTATGATGTTATGTCTAATGAGCGAATGATGATCACGCAGAAATGATTAATTACATCGCGAACGCAACGAATCACTCGCGACGAAATGAAAATGCAATCTCTTCTTATCCTTAGATTTTGTTTTGTTTTATGTATATATCTATCATTTTATATTGCACACGAAATGTCATTTTTTGTATTACTTTACTTGGGAGATGAGATAATTTGAAGACGAAAAAGATAATTACTCCACTGACTGTCTTGTATAGACAAAAAAGTAAATTAGCATGAAATTTTTAATTACTTCTTCTATCATTAATTTTACTATTTTTTTCTATTAACTAAAAGAAATTTAAAAATTAATTTAAAAAATTTTTTTAAATTAATTAAAAACACTTCTTTACAGAGAGAACATTATTTAAAACCATAACATATTATTTTTCCTACTTATTTATGATCTATAAGTGGGCAAAAGTTTGATAAACAGCCACAGCAGCTCCACTCGAGTGAAGTAAAACAGTACCGCGAAAATTCAAAAAAAAATTTCCACCTGCGTATGTTTTCCAAAGAAATTACTTCAAAAATAATATATTTATTGTGTTGCTATACAATTAATATAAATATTATCAAAAATTTCTAATTATTAATAAATATAGGGAGACTGGGGCGAAAGGTTAAATTTTGCATATTCTGTAAAAAATTTAGGTAGTTAACGGACTCGGGAGTGGAATTTTTCGAGTTAAAAATCAACTCCAAAAGAGAGTTAATTTACTAACTCCCTTCATCAACACCCGCGCGAGTTATTTATTCCTTGGGGAGTTAGCATTTGGGTGTAAAGTTTTAACTCTCTTTATCCAACTCTCCTGGCATAAACTCCCCAACGGGTGCGACTTTTATAGAATCCCCTGGGGAGTTAAAATTTAACTCCCTTATTTTACAGTGTAAATGATTTTTTTAGACAATATAATCTGCTTAGATGAAAATATTTATATATTAATATTGTAGGGCAACTTGTCCTCTACAACTTTCAATAAAAAAGTTTCTGATATTTTCGCATAAAATACATGTTTTGTCCTTTTTAAAAATTTTGTTTTTTTAACTTTTCGTCCCAGGTTGGGGCTAAATGTTAGATTCTATTTCTAGCCTACTAAAACTATTTTCTGATAGGTGTTAAGTAGTACATATACGTTCAATTATACGTAAACAAGTAATTTAGTTAATAAAAGATCTGTTTATATTTAACAAAAGCTTTAGAACAGTTATAGAATTAATAAATTAAAATTTCAAAAAAAAAAAAATGGTTTGGTTCATTTCACGTGAGTGGTCTTGTTTATTGATAGAGTACTTGCCTAATGTCTAATAATAGTACTTTATGACACTCGTTCTCGAAAGCGGAGTTTATAGAAGGGTGACGTTATTGCGCTCCTCATCGTCAGCTCGTGCAACAGTCACCACTCGTTTCGCCCTCGGCTCCAACTCGTGATGCCTGTTGCACTCGCTTCCGATTCGTGGCGCTAACGTCGCCCTTGTATAAACTCCGCTTTCGAGAACGAGTGTCATATACTACTTTATATATAATAAATGCATAAAAGGTCAAAGAAACTGCACGTATATACAATGAAGGACACAAACAATTGCACTGTTATACTATCAAATCCTCATAAACGTCTGGTCGCGCGGGGGGGTTGCCCCCCGACTACAAAAAAAACCAACTTAAAATAATAATAATTTATGACATTTCAAAGAACGGCATTTTCTAATACATCAAGAGACCGGACGCGTCGGGGGGAAAAGCCCCCCGAAACCTAGTTGCGTACTTAGACGTATCAATAAAAAGTATGATAAAAGAATAAAAACAGAATTTTTCACGCGAGCGATTTCATCAAGAAGGTTAGAAACTCGCAGAAAATGACGCGAGTCGTGTAGACTTTTTTACCGACATGCATTCTAATTTGATTTTCTTCTCACAGATGGCGCATTTTTAGTTGTGCTTCCGCCGCTTTAAATAGCAAGTCACTACAACGTTTCTGATTGGCTGTTAAATCAAAACTGTGAAATAAAAGTGTGAAATAAAGTAAAAAGTGTGAAACAAAGAGACTAGGAACAATATACGCATGCGCGGAAATATTTATATGATCGTTCGCTATAAAACGCCCTTTCTCGCACATTTTCCTTGCACCAGAAGTGGGACTTTTTATGCATGTATTATATAAATACTTTTTAAACAAATAAACCCAAAAAAACGAAAAATTTAAAAAACATTTTTAATAACATGTAAAAATACATTTCACATTTCGCCCCACCCATTATTTAACATTTCGCCCCAGGGTGCATTTTTGCCTTTAACAAGGACAAAAAATTCGATATTTCTGTTAGTTTTAAAGTTTCCACTAATTTTTTTTTGCAAAAAATTCTGGAGAAGATAACGAATCCAAATATCATAACTACAAAAAAGTCGAAAGGGTGCTTATGCCCGAAAAAATGAAATCAAAATTTTTTTTGACTTTTTTTTAGACAAATTTTGGATTTTTTTTCTTTTAATATTGCACTTTAAATTGTCAGGAAATCAATTATTATTACCCAAAAATATAAACAAAATCTAACTAAACGAATAACAGTTATTCGTTTTTCAAAAAAATGTACTTTATTGTTTGATGCCCGGTAAAATCCACAATTTTCAAAATTTTTTTAATTATTTTTTTCCTAAAATCTTTTATCACAAAACACTACATTTATACCAAGTTTCACAAAAATTGAAAGACCCATGACCAACTTTTATTTCTTTGAGAAAATTTGACCCAATTTCAATCAAACATTATACTTTAAATAAAATTATTATATGATATTATCACTCGGTTGTTATAAATATTTAATAAACATTGAATTTAACGATCATTCCAAGTCAGGTGTGATCGTCAAATTCAATGTTTATTAAATATTATACTTTAAATGTTTATTAATACGATGGTAAGCGTCTTTTGAAAAACGGCTTAAATCAACTTAAGCCGTTTTTCGAACATTATTTTTTATTAATTTCTTCAGGAAATATACACAAGTTCAAAATGTTTTTTCAAATTTTCGCGGTGCTGTTTAACTTCATTCAAGTGGCACTACAGTCGCTATATAGATAAAAATCCCTACTTTTACCCAACTCCTAGTTCATCAAACAAATAAAAAAATCTTCTTTTTCTTTCTCAAAATAGTTAAGTCGTCAAATTTGTTAAATATTCAATTATTTTACTTTCTCCTAAATATCAAAAGCATTCAATTAATTCAATCTCATGCTTATTAAAATCGCTGATTTACAATTTAATTCATTGCAGTGTAGTACAAAAAAAATAAAATAAAAAAAAAGTCACACGTCGTTTCAAGTCATCAGTACCATGACGATTAATTTTCTCATGCCAATAAATTTTATAACCCGACTGTCGTTGCGGACAGCGCACAATAATTTTATTGAAAAGAAATATCAAATGAAATGCGGATTAAGAAATTTTTCATGAATGATTTCCTTTAATGTTATATGCTGCGGCAAAAGACGAAGCTAATATAGAGTGAAATGCAGTTATTAAAAAAATAATAATCTATTATTATTATTACTTCTCATTTATTATAATTTTATTATTGTTATTATTACCACTAAAAATTATTATTATTAAATTATTATTTTTACTTAATTTAAAAAATTAGTTTTATTTTATTTTATTGTGAATTATTGTATTGTGAACTGTTATTTATTTAATTATTTATTATCCATGTCCCAGGTAGAAATTTCAAGTCTATAATGACCAGTCACTGGGAAGTTTTTCTAGATTTTGACCAGTGATTAACTAGAAAATCTGGAAAGTGATTGTTTAGAAATGTAACGCGTTGCTTTAGAAGTCACTGGTTAGATTATCTGGCCAGTGACTGGCAAGTAACTGACAAGTAACTGGACAGTTTTCTGCTCAAAATCTAGAATAAAATATAATTTTTCCTGGTTCCTTTTATTTTGTTTATAATTACATATTTATTTATATTTTTGTGTTTATTCAAATAGTTAAGACTAATGAACAATTTCTCTACCAATAACACTTAAATCTAAAAATGAAAAATTCGCACGCATGGGGGATCGAACCCTAGACCCTGGAGACACAACGCATGTGCGTTACCACGCAGCCACGGTGACTAGATAGTAACTTATCATAACTACAAGTTTAAGAACTGAAGTTCTATTTCGATTGTGACCAGAATTTCTGGCCAGTGACTTGACAAAAGTACTGTTCATAAAGAGGAATTGTTTTCATCCAGTGAAAAGGCCTGGCCAGATTGTCTTGGCAAGTAAAACTCGCTCTCGACTCTACAGCTATAGCTGTAGAGTCGAGAGCGAGTATACTGGAAGAAAACAAGTAATACTTGGCAGATATCTACCTGGGGTGTTATTTATTTATTGTTTTTATACCAAGACGGATTATTTATTTATGGTATGTATGTTTATTGATTATTTTTATTTATTATTATTTTATATTAATTTTTCATAATTGTATTATTATTTTTCATTACTTTTTCATAAATTTAATTTTTTATTATTGATTATTATTTTTAAAAATTTTTTAATTATTTTTATTTTTTTAAAATTTATTTTATGAATATTAAGTTCCTTTATAATTTTCTGACTCCAGACTCTACTCCATCGTCAGGGCATAAAGTTTAAGTCTTCGTCTATTTTAATTATTATTTTTTGGTAAGATAATTATCCATTAAATTTTGATTGTTAAATTATTTTTTATTATTATTTTAATTTTGTAAATAGTTTTTTATATAGACTTCCTGAAGAGGAAATCATTTAGATTTCGAAACGTTGGAGTAAATAAATATTTTATTCATTGTCCGAATGTTTTCATTTTACTAGCCTTAATTTATAAAGGATCTCGGATGTTAAAGATTATTTATCTAATTATTATTATTATTATCATTAACCTTTATGGGACTGAGAAAAAAAACACCTTCTATGGACGGACGAGGTACCCGGGTACCTATGTTTAATTTGACGATTTCTTATGGATATTATTATTAATTATAGCAACTGAATTACATATTTTATAAACAAATTATGTGTAGTACTATAAAAAATTTTTTTTTGAAATTTTTCATAATTTTTTAATAGAAATTTCAACATCTATTAGCCTGAAATGTACAGAGGTACCCGGGTACCTTATCCGCCTTTTATGGGTGAAGAAATTTTGTTTATTTTTTCCAAATAAATAAATAAATAAGTTACATTATAAACAATATCAAAACACTTTGTATGGATAGATGTTAGATGCCAAAAAACCTTAGGTTGATACGATTTTCGAAATTATGAATAAAACCAATATGAAAGTGCAGAAGGTACCCGGGTACCTCGTCCGCCTTTTATGGGTGAAGAAACTTTGTTTAATATTTCAGAATAAATAAATAAACAAAGTACATTATAAATAATGTAAAAACACTTTATATGGATAAATTTGAGATGTCAAAAACCCTGGGTCGCTACGATTTTAAAAAATATGAAAAAAATCAATTTTAAAATGCAAAAGGTACCCGGGTACCTCGTCAGTCCCATAAAGGTTAATATTATTACCAATGAAAATTATTATTATTGTTTTTTATCATTATATTATTACCACTAACAATTATTATTATTAAGTAATGATTGAAACTATCACTCGGCAAAATTTTAATAATAGATCCAATTCAATGGAAGAGACAACATTCAGGATGGAAGCACTTTCAATATTCAGTGGATGAGGGAGCCGTATTATATTGTTGAATCAAATATGGATGTGACATCCATAGGCATGGTTGGGCTTACAATTCATGCTATGGATTTTCACATATGGCTGCCTCATCCATATAAACTTTAGTTGGGAGATCTATAGTTAGTTCAAAATTTCTATACATGTTGCGCGCAATTCATTATCATGGCATCCTTTTAAAAATGGTCGTCTCAATCTGTCTATCGCGTCTGTCTCCTGTCGCGTTGTTAGTTTATTGTGTGTAAATAGTGTTACATGGAGAGAAATCTGTTAGGATTAATACTCGAAACTTTTTATATACTTTTTCCATAGATTCTTTGATGCTAAAATCCTAACAGAGAGCCTATTTATTGCTCGAGTCCGCCTGAATATTAGGCGGAGTCGACTGATATTCAGGCGGACCTCTTATACTTTTCACTAGTAAGTGCTTATGCTATATTCATAACCTCTACTCTATGCATTATTCGCAACAGATTTCTCTCCGTGTATAATTGTTTATTATTCTTATTGTCTATTAGTGTTTATGTATAAATTCATTTTCATGAAATATGTGTAGAGTATATAAGGAATATTATATGCTCAAATATTTTAGTTGCGTGTATAGTGTAGTGGATAGCGTTAGTGTTTAGTATGCGTTAGGTCTAGGGTTCGTGTCTCCCCCATCGGTTAATAATTTATTTCGTAAATATGTGGTTATTCAATAAGTGGTGTGTATTAATTAACAAAAATGTGTATAAAATATCTCAAGTGACATTGAATTTAATTAATTGAGTGAATCAAATTTTTTTGTTTCCCATTTCCATTACTATGGATCACCCAACCATCGGTTAATAATTTATTTCGTAAATATGTGGTTATTCAATAAGTGGTGTGTATTAATTAACAAAAAATGTGTATAAAATATCTCAAGTGACATTGAATTTAATTAATTGAGTGAATCAAATTTTTTTGTTTCCCATTTCCATTACTATGGATCACCCAACCATAGATCTTTTGCTGCTCCAACAATATACAGCCAGCCATAGAATATGGATGCAGCAATCTTAACTTATAGATATCCTGTATTTTTTAATATAATATGGCTGTGATATCCATGTATCTGGATGTGTCAACTGTTCTTTTCTCTCCGTGCATTTAATTGATTTAAATAAAAATTATTTGATTCAAGTAAATTTTTACTCGATAATAGACAAGTGAATGGTTATTTAAATCAAATAATTTTTTACAGTTTATTATCAGAATTATTATTATTATTATTATTATTATATAAATGCGAAAGAAATCAAGTGGCTTCCTAGTTATAATCGAAGTGGTAGTAGCCTAATTGGATTACACACTACACTTATTAAGAGGAATGCATATAAGACACGGTAATGAAGCAACAAGGGGACCAAAAAAGAAGGAACATGCACATATTGCTTTATGGGTCGTATATTAATCCTATAATTGAGATATGATGGTCATTCCAAAGAAGAGATGCGCGCACACGCAACTCCTTCGGCGCGCAAGAAGTTGCCCATTATAACCAAGATGAAGCCTTTCAAGGAGAGTTGTCAAAAAAAATTAATAATAATAATAAAGGTACGGAGGTAACAAAAAAATTCAAGATTAATTGCAAGACGACTAGAATATATGACAAATTATATTCTAAATCTAAAAATTATAAATCTATTGATACTTTTCCGCACTCTTTTTTCTATTTCCTACTTTTTTCTATTCTACACTGAGAGACCTTTGGGACTGTAGCGGAACAACGTATGTGACAGCAGCTCCACTATGGTTTTGGTGCGCTGCGGTAAAATCTTGGGCGCGTGACAGTCCCAAATGTTGGTGAGCAGCTCACCGAAGTAGTGGGAATGACGCCTTTGGTTTGCAGCTGAACAACTTTGAGACTGTCACGCGCCCAAGATTTTACCGCAGCAACCCAAAAGTATAGTCCTGTAGCGTTCCTCCAAAATGGTCAGTAGCAGCCTATCGAAAGTCTGCTGCTGGCCCAAAGGTCTCTCAGTGTATTAATAACTAATTATTTAACTACTATTTTTTTGGATTTCTAACTTTCAGGAAGCCAAAAAAATTATATTGAGAAAGAAATTTGCTATTCTCCACCTGCAAACGCCTAAATGTCAGTTAAAAATTTTTTTAGAATTGCAAAAATGTTTTATTTTTAAATTTAAATTATCATTTTAGTTGCACAAAAGGCTTTTTATTCTCAAACACAAAACATACTCTTTATTTGTAAATAAATAAAATGCCACAATTTGCAACTACTACGAACATTAAGGGCATAGATGCCATATACTATTTTGAAAAAAATCCAAAAAAACCCATTTTTTCGTAAACTACTAGGTACTTAAAAAACAATTTTTTTTAAATTTTAAAATGAATTACTTTAGAATTTTTATAAAAGAAATTTTGAAATATTTTTTTAACTGTCTTATTTATCTTTATAAAATATTTAAATTTCATTCAAATCGGTTGAGTAGTTTTCGAAAAAAATGAGTTTTTTTTCTTTCTTTTCCCCTACTTATTAACTCCTAAAGAAAGGCAGATTTGAAATTTTGAAGATTTTATAGGTAGGTGGTCACTTTTTCTAAAAAATATTTCCTAATTCTTTTTGTCTAAAAGAGCGATTTCTAATGAAATCTGTTTTCTAAAAAAAGTTTTTTTAAAAAGTTATGATTTCTAATATTTATTTTCCTAAAATTTGTGAAATTAGGTACATAATTTTGATAAAAGTTAGAAAATTGTTAAAAAATTAAGATTAGGAAATAAAAACTATTTTGCATATTTTCTGCTTCTCAATCACAATGTTGTTCATAAAATTATGAGTTTATTCTTGAAAAAGAAGAAAAACTTTATAAAATTCCTATTTCTTATCACAATTTTTTAACAAAATTCTGTTCTTCTTTGAAGAAAAGAAATAATAATTTGCACCATTTTTATAGGGGAGAGTGGGGGAAACCGGCCATACTAACGGGTTTTTTTTTACTCTTGTGACTAAAGGAATCAACTGATTTCATTTTTCGATGGCTTCTTTGAAAGATCATTTAATTGCGCAACTTTTTCCCAGAGACACCTATACTTTATCTTTTATTGTTTATATTAGTTGCTGTATTAACTTTAAAAAAATTTTCAAGCTGTCCGGTTTGCCCCATCTCCTGGGGGGTAAACCGGCCAGTTGGGTTTTTTATCTATAATATTGCATTTGTACGATCTGCAATAACAACAAACATAAAGAATCATGAACCATTGTTCATGTGAACAATGGTTGTAATAATGTAAATAATAATACAGGATTGAATTTTAATGAAATAAATAATTTTTTTTAATAACAACACAAAAATGTTTAAAATATTATCGAGGAAACAATATTAAAGGGTCTAATTCTCATTGGAAGATAATTATTTTTCATTGAAAGTAAATATTTTAATGAAAAAAACATTCTAATTAATAATAATTTCCGTGAAACTCTGATACAATGAAAATATCCTATGGCCGGTTTGCCCCACAGGCTCATTTTGAGAATAAATATTTGTTTATAAAAAAAACGCATTGCAAATTCATCAAAGTTTTTGGTGGTAAATATTTCTGAGTTGTGTACCTTCCAGGGACTTTCACGAAAAATTCGTGTCGTGCCCGTGCCGTGCCTTGGCACGGCACGAATTACACTTACTAAATCGTGTCGTGCCTTAAATATTGCTTTTGAGATTCTACACAATATTCCATGCGTGCCTTTAAAACGTGCCTTGGCACAACACATTTCAAAAATTTTATTTGTGTCGTGCCTTGGCACGGCACGAATTACCAAACGTACTTTGTGTCGTGCCAAGGCATGGCACGAATTACAAAACGTTTTTCGTGTCGTGCCAAGGCACGGCACGGGCACGACACGAATTTTCGTTTTTTTTCGTGTCCGTGTCGGTCCCTGGTACCTTCAAAACCTAAGACCTAATATTTGGAAATATTACACGATTTCCTCAGAATTTATGTAAGAACAAGTTCGTAAAAGTGTATAACGGAATTAAAAAAATAAACTTTTGCTCATAGCGTTGCATAAACAAAAGTAAAAAATGTCAAATTGAAAAAATAAGGTATACCTTATTTTATACCTTATTTTTTCAATTTGACATTTTTTACTTTTGTTTATGCAACGCTATGAGCAAAAGTTTATTTTTTTAATTCCGTTATACACTTTTACGAACTTGTTCTTACATAAATTCTGAGGAAATCATACTACTCATGGTTGTTTCAAATTTCTAAACAACACTTTTGACAATTTCGCCATTTTGGAGATATTGACACCTGGCCGGTTTTCCCCACTCTCCTCTACCAAAATTTACAATATTAATATAAATTTATAAAATTTTTTTTTAGAAAATTTTAAATATCTTTAGAAAAAAATTGCTATAATTTCTATTTGTTAATTACGAAATATTGTTAGAAAAAAAATTTGAAAATTACTTTTCGTAGAAAAAGAAATTTTTAGAAAATGACCCTTATTAGAAGAAAGAAAATTAGAAAATCACCTTCATTATAATAGTATATTAAGTAACAAGATTAGAAACAAAAATTTTCGAAAATAAAAAATTAGAAAATACATTTTAGAAAAACTGTACCCCAACCGATTTTATACTCATATTGGTATATTGTCATATACTGCTTTATATGGTATCAATATGAGATTAATACGTGCGGGGGCAATTTTTGCATACCTAACCCCCTATGCCCTTTATGACTCTTTTGATACTTTTTTTATTTCTAAATTCAGTCCGAGGCGAAAGCGTCGGAGTAAATTTGTAGAAATAAAAGAAAGTGTCTATATTTGTACTAAATAAAGAAATTAGATTTTTTACTTCTTATTATCACCGTCAGAAATAGCAAGAGAGTACAACTCTAGTGTTAATAGGGGAGACTAGGTGCGGTTGTTACGCTGTGCAGTTGTTACAAATGGAATATCTTAGAAACAGTTATAGATATAGAGATGGGGTTTCAAAGAGAAAAATGTTTAGTCTTTATGTACGAACTTACTGCAATATGTTTAAAAATTAAATGCAAGCTTTACAAGTAAAAAAATAGGCACCTTGGTTTTTAGAGGCTAAAAGTAAATATTTCTCTGCCTGATATTTTTTAAATAATTAATAAACCTTTATACTTAACAAAGTAAATTTTTTTAATATTAATTCTATGAGGATTAAGCTTTAAAAAACTGCCTTGGTTGTCCACATTTAGTGTATACTTTTTTAATAAAGTGTTTTATTGTAAAAAATGTATCTGTTGTGCAGTTGTTACAAGTGATAATGAGAACGGATATTTTTTCTAAAATTCATCAGATTCGTCTGAAATGTAAAATATTTGTCAAAAATGTAATCACACTCATTTTTTATGAAAAATCTCATGGTTTTTCTAAATTCGTCTTCAAAATAAATGAAAAAAAAACTTTTTTAAGTTTCGTTCATTTCGAAACAATATTAATGCTGCCATCTCTATGCAACTGTCACGTACTATTACGTTGAGCCAAAAATTATAAATAATTAGTAAAAATGGTTATAAAAAATTATTTGTCTTCAATTTAGAAATGTTATAGATGATTCTTGGTATTGTAACAACCGATATTCACTTTGTGCAGTTGTTACAATTTACACGCTGTCACTCAAATGATTCTAGTTAATTAAATAATAGATAATATAGAGCTAAATCAATTATGACCTTTTAAAACTAGATAATATACCTTTGATTTAATCGTTTGACCAAACCAATTGGAGTTAAACTCTAATCACAGTAACTGTTTTTATCAAAATTGTAACAACTGCACCTAGTCTCTCCTATTAGAAAGAATAATAAAGCACGAAAATTAGAATACGACTGAAATGACGTGACGGGTGTACATTATATTATAAAATATATAAATATAAAGAAAAGATCAACGTGTTTTTCCTGTTCGTAGTGTCGAAGCAGGTGATTCTCCTCTAGCTTAATTGAAGGGGTGCCCCAGTGGATTGACGGTAACGTGTAATTATCGTTCGGAATGAGCTCGAGAATGTCGGCTAAAGAAGAGTAGAGGGGTTGATGGCTCAAAGCGAGAATAGAGACGTTATATTCCGAACCTCTCTCGTGGTCAAGTCGTACTATATATATATATATATATATATATACTCTCATTTCTTTTGTCTCCACAATGCGGTTATTTCTCCTCTTCTCGTTTCCCTAAAGTGCGGACGACGAATACCAAACCGGATCCCCTGCTTTTATACTTCACAAGTTCTCGCATTTCTCAGTACAATGTTTAAATCATTGCAATCCAATTCAGTGCCGCAAAGAACAATATAACCGAGAGGCGAAGTTTTAACTTCCACATTTTTTGCTCTCTTACTTTCCTTCTTCTTCTTCTACTTCATTTTCTTCTTTTTTGCAAAGTTTTATTTTTAAATGGCACTCATTTAATAGTAGCTCAAAATATTAATTTCTAGATTCTTTAAATCTCAACAATAACATCTTTGATGCAAAAAGTTCCGCCAAGCAAAATTTTTTGTAATTTTCCAAACAATTATTGAAACTATAATTTCAAACTAATTTCGATTATTAAAACTAAAGTTTTAATATTGATTGAGCGGTCATCCCCACATAACCTGGGTTTATTTAACCAGGTAACTGAATTTACAGATTTTCCACTTCCGACTACAAAAAAAAATAAATAATAATAAAATGTAAATAAGAATTATATATAAGTTTTTGAATTAAAAATAAATTTTCAAGTTTAAAATAAATTTTTTAATTCAAAATAGTATTTTAGAGTGCGAGATAAATTTACTGGACATAATCTTGCAAAAAGGTGGATTTGAAAAAAATGCAGAAAGGGTAACGTGTTAATTAAATTTATAACTCGAGCACACGTTATATAATTGTATTCATAAAATGCTGTTCTTTTTGTTTTTTAATTCTTTATTTCTTCATTTCTTTTTTTTTGCTTTATTTTACCATATCAAACTATAACATTTAGCTCGAATAAACCTGTTACGAGTGTGAAACAACTCAATTCCAACGTATAAAGAGCATTTTTTAAGACATTCATAAAATTCATGCGGCTCGCTTTGATCTGAATATTAAACACATTTCCTAGGTATATGTATATGAACTGCGGAAATTCTTTGTCACGTGCTCACTTTTTTTTAGCGCGCTACACACAACATATGTGACACGGAAATAAATCAAGAAACGCAATAATTCATAATTTACGTACCTACCTAATCTTAAATATTATTTTCTGATACATAAGAAATTATTATTTTCTTATATATTTTGGAAAAATTTAGTATTTTTTTTCAAAGTTTTTCTAATTTCGTAAAATCAATACATCAAAATTTGTCTAAAGAAAGAAATTCACTACAGTTAATACATAAATTAAATTTTAATAAAAATTAATAGAAACAAATTTGTTTCAGTAAAAATTTTGTAAAATGAATAAATAAATAATTTAAGAAATAAAGTAAATAATTAATTTGTTTAAAGAGAAAAATTCAATAAATTCAATAAATTCTCATAAAGTATAAGTAAAAAAATTGTTTTTAAAGAAGAATTTAGTAAAAATAATATATAGGGGAAGTGCGCCGGTTGTGGGCACCCCTACGTAAACTTCGACGGCAAGCAGACTTTACTGATATAAGTATTGCAAGTCGTGTTCGTTGACAATACGGACTTTTCGTATTGATAACAAAACAAATATATGCATTTGTGTAATAGCTGTGAGCATAATAAAGAAAATTTGCATTAAATAAATAAAAAAGTAATTTTGTATTGTTTTCGAAGAGCAACATATGGGTGTAGATTAGTTCAGAAAAAAAGGGTTTAATTTTTTTTTTGCAGTGTTGTCATTATATTTTGTGATTTATTTTCGTGTTTAACCAAAATCCTGCATCACAAAATGTGTTGGTCTTTTTAAAAAATGACTGTCATTCCCGGTTGTGGGCACCTTTATGTTAAGGAGGCTCTACCATCTGACAATGATGAGGACTACTGTCTCATCTATCTAAACTTTCTGCCAAGGAAAGTGACAGCCGCAAACTCCATTAAATGCGATGAATATAGTCGTTCAGTGCATTAGAAGTGCGTTATGGTTTGCGTACTAGCTACTTCACATGCAAGCATTATGCTTTGGTTAGCGATGAGCATAGTGTGAAAACGTGTCATCATTTTTGTTCTTTATCCCGGCAAAGTCTCTTAAGGCTATGTCCAAGTTGTGAAATGTAAACAAACCAAAAGGTTACTACACCAGCACTAAAAACGCAATTTTGCGACAGCCAATTCTCCCACAAAAAATAACATTTTTACACTTTCTTTACGAAAATGGAAAATTAGAGTATCAAAGTTTCCAAAAAAATCATTTTTGACTATGAGCAAAAAAAAGCAATTAGTAAAATAACTAATTAAAATGACCTGTAAAACAGCATTTTTGACGCGTCGCGAAAAATAAACTGTTTGAGTATATCAACCGCACGGATGATGAAGAAGTCTTATGTCAGCGATTGGACCTTCAACATGTGGAAAGGGAAATTTTTCCCTTTCCTCCTTGAAATTACAAGAGAAAGGGTAAAAACTTCTTCATCGTCCGTGCGGTTGATATAGTCAAACACTTTAATTTTTCGCGACGTGAACTCTGTTGCTCGCTGCGCGTGCGCAGACCGTACCAAGGTCGCAATGACATCACCATGAAAAAAGGCACATTTTGTTTTCTACTGAAACTTAGTTATTTTCTCATTTTTTTCAGCTATGCAAGGTGTAGTTACCAAATTCGATACTTTAGTTCGCCATTTCCATAAAGAAAATGTGAATTTATATTTATTTACGCAAATGGAAACCGCGAAAAAATGCTTTACTATTCGGTCGATAATGGGGCATTTTTTCGCTGTTCCCATTTCCGTAAATAAATATAAATTCATATTTTCTTTATTGAAATGGTGAACTAAAGTAACGAATTTGGTTACTAAACTTTGAATAACTGAAAAAATGAGAAAACCACTGAGATTCAGTCAAAAAAAAAAATGTGCCTTTTTGCATGGTAATGTCATTGCGACCTTGGTACGGTCTGCGCACGCGCAGCGAGCAACAGAGTTCACGTCGCGAAAAATTAAACTGTTTGACTATATCAACCGCACGGACGATGAAGAAGTTTTTACCCTTTCTCTTGTAATTTTAAGGAGGAAAGGGAAAAATTTCCCTTTCCACATGTTGAAGGTCCAATCGCTGACATGGAACTTCTTCATCGTCAGTGCGGTTGATATACTCAAACAGTTTATTTTTCGCGACGCGTCAAAAATGCCATTTTACAGGTCATTATAATTAGTTATTTTACTAATTGCTTTTTATTGCTCATAGCCAAACATGATATTTTTGGACATTTTGAAACTCTAATTTTCCATTTTTGTAGAGAAAGTGTAAAATTGTTATTTTTTGTGGGAGAATTGGCTGTCGAAAAATTGCGATTTTAGTGCTGCTATAGTAACCTTTTGGTTTGTTTACATTTCACAACTTGGACATAGCCTTAAAATAAAGAAACTTTCATTTCTTCTTTATTTGTGTTGGTTTCCTTTAATATTTTTCCATTTTTGCGGATTTTTCAAGGGTGCCCACAACCGGGTACAAAAATTTTTTTGTCAAAAAATTTCCATTTTACTAAATTTCTAATAAAACTTTTTTATTTAAAGGAATCAATTTAATTCCTTCACTGACAGTCACCTTAGACCTCTAGTTTTAGATTCGTACACATATATATTTGTATAATATGCACATGGACAAATGTTATGAGGCAAAAACAAAAGGGTGCCCACAACCGGAACACTTCCCATACAAATTTTTTTAAATAAAAATTCTTGCTAAATATTCAATTTCTACAAAAATAACCAAATTACAAAAATATTAAAAATAACTTCTATTTATCTTTCATTAAAATAGCTGGTTTAAATATTTATTCAGCCCAAATGAGAAAAATTAAAACATCGCCTATTTTTTCGACTTAATTAGAGAGAAGGAGGAGATTTTATTTGGACATGTTTAAAAGTTTTGCTAAACGTTGGCATCCGTCAAGAAATTAAAGTTCATCATGGTGTAAACTTAGTCATGGCTCGATGAAGCGAGGCCAAGCAAAGCAGCGCATGTACACAACTCTCTTTGGAGATTCCGCGAAGAGGCATTGAAATCACCGCCAAGGCGTGAAAGTATCCGGGTTATGGGAACGCTTGAGGAACAAGCAGAAAGGGCAAAAATGAGAGAGAGAAAGAGAGAGGAAAAATAGAAAAAAACAGGAAAAATAAAAAAAGAGGGTAAAAAAATGAGAAGAAACAGAAAAATGTATACGAGAATGGAAGAAGGGAAAAGGAAAAGAAGAATCAACGAAACCAAGACTTGAAACCATAATTTTAGTAATGCCTGGTAAATACCGGTTTCAATTCTACTTCGATTAAGACAACTTAGTACTTCTCAGAAAAATACGAAAGCAATCGGTTCTCCTCTCTCTCTCTTTTTCAGATAAAAGATTAATTACGATCGAATTATCGGTTCGATGACGAAAAAAGCACGAAAAGTGCTAAAAAGAAAGACGTGTTTAAAGACAGAGAAAGAGAGAGAGAGAGAAGGGGGACAAGATTACTCTCACGGTTTAAATATACTTCTCAAAAAAATTATACCAATTTTTGCTTCAATTTCTCAAATTGGAAATCTCTCAATTCAATAGAAATTATTATTTATTTTATTTATATTTATTTGTTTTATAGTTATATTTATTGATTTTTTAGTGAAAAATAAATAAATTTGTAGTAAAAGTATATATATATATATATTTTTTTTTAATACACCTTGATTTGTGTTAGCAAAAGAAGAGATTTATTGTCAGGTTAAAATTATACGAAAGCAATAAGATCGATTATGAGAGATAAAAAACATCGATAAAATTGCTAAAATAATTATAAACGACAGGAATGCAACATAATGAAGTAATCTAATGATATATTAAACGATCGAGCAGATAATAACAGGACAAAAAAGAAATTTTATTCTAAACACCGAATAAATTACCTCTTTTTCCCTTAGAGAGATAAAATATGCATAATTTTTACTTCCGCAACTTATTTAATTCGTGAAAAATTATATCAAGAAAAGGGCAAATATTTTCCCTCTATTTTTCCCCGATAATTAATTGAAAAAAAAATTGGGACAATTAAAGCATTTTGTGAAGTAAACACGCTAAATGCTATTACAGGAACATTGACTGTTGCGTTATTTGTGTGACAAGATTGAGCAAATAACTATCTTGACGTGCAAATGGTTAAAAGTCTATCCATCGTTGTAATGACTCTATCGCGATTGCCATTGCTTGGGTCATGGTGACCTTGCGCCAGCAAAGACCCAGGGAAGTTACCGTAACATCTTATCGCGATTCTTGAACGTGACTATCCTTTATTCTATGGTTTACTTCAACAGAATTCCCCACAAAGATATGGTGAAATTAAGTAACCGAGAAGAAAATACGACAAAGGAAAAAAACGACAAGAGGAAAGGAGTGTGAGAGAGAGAAAAAGAGAAGGAGAGAAAAAAAGCAACGCCTGTTAGCGATTCTAACGGGTTATTTATGATTGGCATTAGATTTCATCGTTATTCGCACACGAAACAAAAAAAATGAGGAGGAAAGAAAAAAGGAAAATTCTTGTCTTTAAGTTTTTTGCTATTATGCTATTTTATTTAAATGGCAATTTTTCAATTTAATTTAAATGGAATTTTTTATTTTTTCTTTTCAATTTCAGTGTCATTTTGGTAAATTATTTTTTTTTTTTTGCAAAATGGCACTGTGGTGAAGAATAAATTGGCTATACACAATTGCATAGTATGGTAAATAGTACATTTGGCCTTTTTTATTTGGATGAAAATTTATTTTTTACACCTTGTCACTTAGGCTAAATGTCATTTTGAATAAAAGCCATTTCCATTAAATGCCATTTTAACTATGTGCCATTCAGCTAAATGACATTTTGAATAGAAGCCATTTCGATTAAATGCCATTTTGACTAAATGCCATTCGGCTAAATGTAACTTTTTATTGTTAATTTATAGTTTACCGTTATAAATTCTTTTTTAAATTCTCTAAAAAAATAATTCTCTCAGTTAACAAATGAGTCTCAGATTGTAAAAGAGAGAAAAAATTGTCCCTCTTATATAAATTAATATATATATATATATATATACCCAGTGGGAAATTTCCAACCGGCGCGGATCCTCGCCTGTACCGACGCCGGAGTAGTGGTACTGGCTGGGAACCGCCTGCCTACCGCCCGAGAACTGGTATTCTACCAAAAGATGACTTGGCCAGGAGCTGGCTGGCCATCCGTCCCGGAACTGGCATTCTACCTCCCGGTAACCGGCCGCGAAGAGCCGTTCCGTGTATAATTCAACCGGCTGGGACCCGGCACTGTACCGACTGCGGATCTTTCATTTCCTAGCCAGATGTGCGCTGGCAATGCTGGCATTCTACCGCCTGACAACCGGCTCGGATCAAAATGATAATTTCAACAAATATCAATAAAAAAATAATAATTAATTGCAAAAGATAAATACGGATGACAATTCATTGACAGTTCACTTTACACATTTTTTTATTTCTTTATACACTTAAACGCAATTTTTTATTACATACACATTTGAAAAATCCTAACGCTTGGGGGTACGAACCTACGCCTAACCGAATATTTACGCACCGAAATCTCGCACGCTAACCACTATGCTACGCTCGCATGGAACTCTCAAACCTTAAATGCTTTCAAGTCTCACTAGCTGAAATAAAAATTGTAAAATTACTACGCGGCAATAGGCAATTTGGAAATACGAACTGATGTAATACCGGTATACTTTCAATACTTTACTGAATGTGTATTTATGAATATTTCAATATTTCGTTTAAAAAAAATGTTATATTTTTATTATTATGTTTTTTAATATTTTATTACATAATATATCGAATAATATGAACATAACTTCACTGCAAAACAATTTATAACATATAAGTAATAGTATTAAATTGAATTAAATTTTAATGCACAACACATTTTTTTAATTATTTAATTTGCAGAAAAGTGTCAATAAATAATTACTTAATATATTGTTTAAATTAAAAAGAGATTATTAATTAATTAATAATAAATTAATTAATAATAATCTCTTTTTATATATTGTATTTAATATGTTATTTATTGTAGGCATTATAATATATTGATCACATTTTCTTTCAAGTTAAATATATTTTACTTCTTTCAAATTAATATATTATTTATTAAAAATTATTTATTTAATTGCACATTAATAAAGTTGGATTTTTATATATATAATGAAAAAATTAAGTTTCTTATATTCTTCCTTTGCATGAATACTATTAATTTATTTATTGGTTAACTAATAATAATATTATAATAAATGCAATTAGTTATTGTAATAATTAATTATAATAATAAAATAAATTTATGATTATACTGATAATGTAAACTATAACAATAAATGACGAGATCCGCAGTCGGATCCGCCCCAGCACCGAGCCAGTACAGACCTAACATCCGTCATTCTTCCGACGCGCGCAGAAGAATGAAATCTGCAGGCGGAACAAATCCAGTACCGCGCCAGTACTGACGAAAGTAGAAAGGCGGATCCAAAAGTCGGAGCCTAATCTGTTCCGCGCCGGTTGCATTTTAGGATCCGAATCGGTACAGACCCAACTATGGGCCGACCAAAAAACTCTCGTGCCAGAGGTTGGGCCAACCATACAGATGATAACGGTTCGCCGTCTAATGGCGACGATGGTTGGCCCGACAACTCATAAGGAAGTTGGCCCAACTTACATATGTTGCATATGTTGTGCCAACTATATACATTTCAATGGTTGGTCCAAAGACTGACGCCAAAGTATGCACAACTTTAGATGCGTAAGTTGGGCCAACCACAATTTTCAAAGTTTGGCCAACTTCAACAGGCAAAGGTAAAGAATTATTAAAAAACTAAATTATTTAAACAATTAACAGGTTATTATTAGCGGGAACATTAGATATAACCTTTACCTATTATTATTAAACACAATCTCATACATACATTTTCGAAAATATCTAACGCTCGCTGGGATCGAACACCTAACCTAACGCACCGAAGACTTATACACTGACCACTACGCTACGCTCGCATGGGAGTGCATAACGCAAAATCAAAATGTATATTAAAGCTGCAACCGTCGGGCCAACCGTGGCCCAGAGTTCGACCAACCGAAACTGAAAGTCTTTTAAACTACGTTTGGATGAGTTGTGCCAACATTTGTCGCCAAAGTTGGCCCGACGGTTGGTTAAACTCTGCATTTAATGGTTGGCTTGCAAAGTCGGGCCAACTGTGGGCACTAGTACTTGCCAAAGTTGGGCAAACTCTGGCAACCAAAACTTCGCTTGCCAAAGTTAGGCCAACCTTGGGCCAACCTTTAAACTCTGGCGGCCAACCTAAATTCGCACCTGGGTATATATATATATATATATAATTAGGGTGGTTCTTATTTGGGCGATGTTTTCAAATCTTCGGTCTCACCCCAAAAAATTAATCAAGGTATAAAAAAAAAATTTCCTGAAAGTTTGAAGCAAATCGAACAATATTAACACGTGCCTCTAGTCGACTAAAATTTTAAATGGAAAATACATGTAATTTTTCGTGGAAATCACAAAAAGTTTTTTCTAGCTTATACAAATTTATTTACAATTCTCTAATTTTGGGTTCTTTTAGTACATGATAAGAGGTAAAACTTCCAATTTTTCCAAATTTTTGAACGGGGCGAGGCAGCCAAGACGACACATTTTGGTTTGCGAGGCAGTTATTTAAATAGGTTTTTTCAATCTTTTTGGCTAAAAAATCGCCATAGAACATTTTGACGTAGGTTGCACTTAAAAATTTCTACAACCCTTTTCCCAAAGGACCACATTTTGGCATATTTGCAAAAACGTGGGGTGAGGCGGCCAACTATTTTAATAGTTAAAAAAACATAACTTAAAGTTAAAATTAATGAAACATAACAAGGTATTTGTACTTAACTTACTTTTATTTTGTTAGTAAACTTCAAAAATTTACATTTGAATAATATTATAATAATAACATTAATTAAATTCAATTTAACATTTTAAGGAAATATAAATTTGTTATTCTTAAAAAATGGTTTATAAAATTCAATGTTAACTTTAAAATGTATTGGAGTAGGAAAAAAGAGAAAACATTTAGAAGAACCAATAAAATCAACACAAAAAGATGAAAAATTTAGCGTTGGTTGCCTAACCCCACGAGTACTTTTTTAAGAAAACATTCACAAAACCCGTAATATTAAAAATATCGCAATTCTATTAACACCATCGTCTTCGGCACTAAATTCTGCATTGAAATCACTATACAAGAATTTTATTCGTGTAACTCTATTAACTAAAATCACCAAAATAACTCTTAGAAAAGTTACATCCAAAAAGTCTGTTTTCATAAATGATCCCAGGCGGAAAAGTCGGACGAACGTCGGAGTTTACAACCGGCTGGGATCCGCGCCCGTACAGATCGCAAGTACCGACGGTCTGTACCGATTCGGATCTGAAAAAGCAACCGGCGCGGTACAGATTATGCTCCGACTGTCGGAACCGTCTTCCCACTATTGTCAGTACTGGCTCGGTACTGGATTTCTTCCGCCGGCGGATCTTATTCTTCTGCGGCGTCGGAAGAATGACGGATATGTTGAGTCTGTACTGGCTCGGTACTGGGGCGGATCCGACTGCGGATCTCGTCATTTATTGTCACATTATAAATTAAATAATTATTACAAGTAATTGCATTATTTTAGAAAATAATTATTAATAAATGAATCTAATCAATATATTAAGTAATCATTTATTGAGACTTTTTTAAAAATTAAATAATTAGAAAAATTCGTTATTAATTAATATTATATATTATTAATTAATAATATCTCAATAATAATTGAATAATTGTTTCTCAATATAATAATAATGAAGGTAATGATATTAATAATTTTAATTAATATCTCTATAATAATAAATTTATGGTTATTGATATATTATTAATTAATATTAATATTGATAATTTATTATTAATTCTCAATAATATTAATGTTAATTAATAATATATAAAATTAATTAATAATATCTTAATAATAATAAATTTATTATTATTGAGATATTAATTAAAATTATTAATATTATTACGTTCAATATTATTATATTGAAAAACAATTATTCAATATATGTATTATATAATAATAAAAATATAACAAGTTTCTTTTTTAACGAAATATTGAAATAGTCCTAAATATACATTCAATAAAGTATTGAAAATATAGCGGTATCATTGACGCGTAGTAATTCTACAAGTTTTATTTCAGCTTGTGACACTTGAGAGTATTTAAGATTTGAGAGTCCCATGCGAGCGTAGCATAGTGGTTAGCGTGCGAGATTTCGGTGCGTAAATATTCGGTTAGGCGTAGGTTCGTACCCCCAAGCGTTAGGATTTTTCAAATTTCTATGTAATAAAAAATTGCGTTTAAGTGTATAAAAAAATGTGTAAAGTGAACTGTCAATGAATTGTCATCAGTATTTATCTTTTGCAATTAATTATTATTTTTTTTATTGATATTTGTTGAAATTATCATTTGGATCCGATCCGGTTGTCAGTCGGTAGAATGCCAGCGCTCGGCTGGCTATTGAATGAAAAATCCACGGTCGGTAGAGTGCCAGGTCCCAGCCGGTTGAATTATACACGGAACGGCTTCTCCCGGCCGGTCAGCGGGCGGTAGAATGCCAGTTCCGAGCCGGTTGCCAGCGCGCTCCTGGCCTAGTCACTATTCGGTAGAATGCCCGTTCACATTCGGTTGGCAGGCGGTTCCGAGCCAGTACAGTTACACCGGCGTCAGTACGGGCGAGGATCCGCGCCGGTTGGAAATTTCCGCCTGGGATACTGTCATTGCTAAACTGCTGCAGCAATAATGCCCATCTATTAGCAACTAAAGTAAACTACCATAAGCAGTCTACATTATCAATAGCGCACGATTTGAAAAAATTATGCAGAAATAAGAAGCAATTGGCTGCCTCACCCCGTTGGCTGCTTCGCCCCGTTCTCCTCTAATCCGTATTTTAAAAATGGAGATGTGGAAAAATTTAAAACCTCTTTAATTTTCATCTTTAGGGTGTCCTGGACTGTAAACAATTCTTATCTGAATAACTTCCCAGAAGAACCAGAGATATTGATGTTAGAGTCTTTTTTTCGTAATTGTCAAAATGAAAATTTGGATATTGCGTCAATTTTTTCATAATACACGGAGAAAAATTTATTCGTACTGATTACAATAGTCTATATTACTGCTCGGATATGTGACCACTTTTTGTTATGATTACTATAGCTGTTGTAAGGAGTACAAACATGAAGGTATCCCTTACAACAGCTATAGTAATCGTTCCTACTAAATTCTTAACACATTACATAGTCTTCGTAATCATTCCAAAAAGTGGTCACATATCCGCGCTGTAATGTAGACTATTGTAATCATTAAAAATAATTTTTCTCCGTGTAGAGACTGTCAAAAATTAAATTTTAAGGGCAGTTTTGACCTACCCGTCAAAAATTGACAAACAATTCCCGCTACTCTCAAAATTTAGGTTAATTTTAAGGGCAGTTTTAACCTCTAGGTCAAAAATTGACAAACTAATCCCTCTGCTCTTAAAAATTAGGACAATTTTAAGGGCATAAAACTGCCCTTTAAATTGTCCTAATTTTAATTACCAACAGATAAAAAATTGACAATCTAACCCCTCTGCCCTTAAAATATAGGTCAATTTTAAGGGCAGTTTTAACCTACAGGTAAAAATTGCTAAACTTATAGCTCTACCTTCAAAATGTAGGTCAATTTTAAGGGCAGTTCGACCTAAACGTCAAAAATTCACAAACAATTCTCTCTGCCCTCAAAATCTAGGTCAATTTCAAGGGCAATTTTAACCTATAGGTCAAAAATTGACAAACTGATCCCTCTGCTCTCAAAATTTAGGTCAATTTTAAGGTCAGTTTTAACCTACAGGTAAAAATTGACAAACTATCCCCTCTGCTCTCAAAATTTAGGTCAATTTTAAGGCCAGTTTGAACCTACAGGGCAAAAATTGACAAACTAATCCCTCTGCCCTAAAAATTTAGATCAATTATAAAAGAGAATTCTACTTTGCAAACATGATTATGGTTTTATGGTGCCCTTATAGGTCCTTCTTTATACCTACAGGTAAAAAAATTGGTCAAATTTGTTTTAAAACTGCAGGTAAAAAGGGGCCCAATAATACCTTTGACATTGAGAAAAAAGAATGATCAAATTTACTATGAGGAGTGTCAAACTTGAAAAAGTTGAGACTGTAATCATGTCCGTAAAGTAGAATTCTCTTTTAGTGCTCTTTTTTATTAACTCCTGTTATAATTTACTCTAACCTATTACTATGCATTCATATTAAGAGAACATGATTTGAAAAATTAAAATAAATATATAAAATAGTTGGGGGGTTGGCGCGCAGGGTGGCGAAGCCCCCCTAGTATATATATATATATATATATATATATATATATATATATATATATTAGCAATATCCTGCCCTCGAAAACTCGCTAAACTGGAACATAAATCATCAATTAATTAAACCTCACACGCAGTATCTTTTGGAAGAGAGGGAGATATATCTATATATTTATATATTATAAATTTAAATGGAATTCGATGCTTGGAATCAAAATCGCAACGTTTACTTTGTATAATTAAAACATCCGTTATTTTTCGTATATATCGCAAAGCCCGATGCGATGGTCAATTATTCAGTGCGCACTTTAATTCGGTAGGCGTTAAGTGATCATCGAAGAGAAATCGTACATCGTTAATTTTTCACCATCTGAAGATGGTCCTTTTTGTGAATCCCCTTTCCCCCTCTCTGTTTTTTTCTTTTTGTGTTTTTTTCTCGCTCTCTCTTTCTTTCCCTCACTTTCTATTTTTCTGTTTTTTTCTTTTCTTCTATCTTTTCTTCTCTTTCTATTTTTTTCTCTCTCTTTCTTTCTTTCCCACTTTCTGTCCATTTTTTCTTCCCTTCTCTCTCTCTCTTTTTCCCTCTGTTTCTATTTTCCTCTTTTTATTTTTTCTCTCTCTCTTTTATCCCTCTGTCTCTATTTTCCTCTTTATATTTTTCTTTATCTCCTTTCCCCTTCTTTCTCTATTTTTCTCTCTTTTTCCTTCCCTCTCTCTCTCAATCTTTCTTTCGCATATCTTTTTCTTTCTCTCTCTCTCTCTCGCTCTGCCTACTGCTTCGGTTAATTTCGAACCGTTAAAAATGTTTTCGAGACTCGTAAAATTGCATGAATTGCGCGCAAGGAAGGGTGAAATAAAGAAGTACGATAGGAAGAAGTTTGTTCATTGTGGTTTCTTTTTTTTTAATTCTCCTCCTCTTCTTCCTTTTTCTCTTGATTGGTACATTCGAAGAGGCAAGAGTCGAAGAAAGAGGGAAGAATCTCTTCATCTTGCGCGCAAAGAGAGACTCACATCACGCGACGAAAACGAGGCCCCAAACCAATTAACCCGTCACTGCCGCTAATTGCCTTGACACGCAGCCCAAGAGATAGAGGGAAAAGAAGGAGACAAAAAGAGAGAGAGAGAAACTCTTCTAGGTAACCCGGTTAACAGGCGCAGTATCATTGTTGACTCTGCAAAAATAACAACCCTTAGCGCGAGATCCTTCTCATGGCGTTAACCATCAATTTTTTTCTTTTCTCTTTTCTGACCATTTTTTTCTATATTATTTGTTTTTTTATTTCTAAATGTAACCCGAGGCCTTCGCCTCGGACTCAATTTAGAAATAAAAAAGTATATCAAAAGAATCATGAAATTTTGGTAAAAACAGAAGTTCTCCACTTGAGAACGCCAAGGTCTCCACCAGGTGGCAGGAGGAATTCCAAGAAATAACTCAACTGCCATCTAGCGATGACCTTGGCATTCGCAGGTGAAGAATAGTTTCTCCATATTGTCTGTCAAAATATTCTCAAATAATCGTAATTCTATTATTTATAATCGAATCCAGAGAATAGAAACAATAATAAATAATAGAAAAGTAATAGACTATTTGTATAGAATAATTTTGTTTTTCTGAAGAACTGTGGGAAGTGAATTGCAATTATTACGAATGTCAATTACAATTTACAAAAGGGTAAAAATTTTACCTTCAAAGGCCCAGAAAAGGAAAATTAAGTGAAAATAATATCGTTCAGAATGTGTGAATAAAAACAAACTTAACAATGGGAAATTGAGGAAAGAATTCAAGAGAAATATATATAAATTATAATTGAGCAGTTGTTGGCAATTGGAAAGAATTTCCTAATTACAGCAATTTCACCCGATTTTCTCAGTGAGACGATCACCTACGTGATGATTATATGCCCCTCAAAGAAGAGTTTGCGAACACGGAGAGAGCGAGAGAGGGAAGGAATTAGAGAGAGAGAGAGAGGGGGGGGGTGCTATACTAGGAATTGCAGAATGTGCACGTGGCTTCAATTTTCTGCAATAACAAGACAACCCTTGGTGCCATCGTTTATCCTTTTATTCACAATCAGAAAAGAGTCGCGACCATTTCAAGGTATAAGGTCGTCTCGTTGTTTTCTTTATAAAAGCGGGGAATGCTAGAAACGAACAAGATCAGGATAAAGTCATTACGCGATGGACAAGTTTCCACGCACGACAATAACAACAATCACGCTCTCGCCAAGAATCACAAGAAACGAGATTGAGGCGAAGCTGAGAGATAATTGTACCATCGTCGAAGGAATCATGAAATACTTTTCACGGTCAATTCCATTCATGACGATAATACAACTGAAGCAGAGATTTTTTTCTTGCAATAATCGAAGAAAAATTAAACAAATTAATAAACCGAGTAAATAAGAATTATTCTTGGATAAAGAAATTGTGTTTCTTAAGTAAAAATGGGCGAAGAAAGAAATTCTTTCGACGAAGAAAAAAAGAGAAAAGGAAACGAAAGAGAAAAAAAATACTTTCGTGGAGACTCGAACCCAAAGCGAAGAATCGTGAGGACGAGGGTTCTAATGCCCTGACCAAATTGTTAATTCCAAAAAAATTTCTTTTAGCCACACTGCCGTCCAGTTTAAAAAAGGCACTATCTACATATTTTATGAAAAATGAGTTTTTTATACCGTTGGATTCGTAATGAAAATACGAATCTAATAGTCGTATTCGTAATTGAAAATTTTAATTAGATTAGAAGATAATTAGCGGTCAGTTAAACTATCTACAGAGATTTTCGAGAAATATTTTTTAAAGTGTCACTATCTGCAGAAGGAGACGACCTATCTACAAAATTTTCAGGATTTTCAACCCACTTGACCCCTGAAGTCCTGATTCACGAGCACTATGTACATAGGTTAGTCAGTAAACTGGTCTCAAAAGTCACAAAAGTAGAGAACTATGTACATAGTGACGTTTTTCGTACATATTTTTCTCGAACTTTGGTTAACTTTCCGCGAGAGACAGCACTCTCTACAAGTTTAATTATCCAAATAAAATAAAAATAATACAATAATTCGCCAATAAAGCTTTTATTTTGTATTAACACATATATTTAATGCAAATTAAAAAACAATTTTAATTATTCTTTTTTTAAAATTAACATTTAATTTAATAAAAATTTCATGCAGAACATAATAGTCAAATAAAATAAAGTTATAATGGTAAATAAAATTTATGTATTGAGGGGCTGATAGTAAAAATGGTTTAAAATAATAACGGGAAAAAAAGTAGAATAAGTGACTTAGAAGCAAAAACAGATTAAAATGATTGTGTAATTTCTTGATAAATTAATTATAATAATTACAAAATATTAATTCAAATAAAATAAGTTTTTTATTATTGACAATATTTTTTAAGCATTAATATAATTAATTTATCAAGAAATTACATAATAATCATTTTCACCCGTTTTTGCTCTCAAGTCACTTATTCTACTTTTGCTTCCATTATTATTATTATAAACCATTTTTACTATCAGCCCCTCTATTGTTCGTCATTTTTCGTTCGGTATTTTCAAAATTAAAAATATAATATAATTATAAATAAAATAAAATATAAAATAATGATAAAAATATAACAGAAATAAAAGATTGTGTTAGAAAACAATGTAGATAGTGACGCTTTAAACAGGAAAGTGGACAGACAAAGCAATTTTAAACGTACTATCTACCACACAGTGCACTTTTCATGTATTCTCCATAATTTTTGGATAAAAAATGTGCACTATCTACAGTTTTATTAATAAATAATTAAAATTAATAAATTTTTTGCACCAATGAAAAGAGCGTGTCCGAATTAGTCAAGAACATAAGTTTGTTTACATAATTTTTAATTTAATTAAGAGATCCAGATGCAAACGCGTTTCCTTCAATATCTCCGATTGAGCTAAAATGTAGATAGTGTCTTTTTTAAAAAGGACGGCAGCACAAGACAAATGTTTTACTCAGAAGAAGTAGATAGAAAATAAAAGAAAACGAAGAAAAAAAGAATAGTTTCAATAAGACTCGAATCTAGACAGAAGAATTGTGAGGACGATGGCTTTAACCTGTAACGATATCAATATGATAGTAAATAAGAAAATAAATAAGAGTGAGGGATATGGACGAATGAGAGTTGATAATTATATGTGTGGATCCACAAACAAGTCAAAGGTGGGGATTGTCATAGAGAGTAAATTTGAATGTAATCGGCACTGGCAATCACTTAATATCTTGACGTACTACAGTTGACTTAAATTGAAAATTGCTATTAATTAAATATAAAATTCGAATTTAAATAATAAGGACAACGCTTTGAAAGCGGAGGTACCGAAATAAATTTAGAAAGCCACACCATAAATTGTGTGGTTTTCTTTGCGTATCAAAAGTTGCGAGAACACGATTTCCCAATCCCCTCAAATCGTTTTCTTATGCTATCGAGTTGGTTACGAGCAATTGGATACTTAATTCCACCAGATGAAATGTGGGTGAACGACTCCACGTTGGATTATTGTGTCATCCATATTGCCAGTTAGTAAACCAATCAGGCTGAAATAAGTGAGTTTATGCAAAAAATATATTGGAGATTTATTTGGAGAAATTAAATTGACAAAATTATAAATAAAAGTCAACTTTAGTTAAAATTAAAATAATTGTATTGTGGGCATTTGTATGTAGTGTATGTAAAAATAAGTATGAATGGTTTTTAGAGATTAATTTTATGTAATATTTCGCGACGGACACTTATATATATAAATTTATGCTAGATGATTTGAAAGTTAATAAATGTTATATTCATATCAGAATTGAAGTATTTTGATTAGTTATCATTTGTCAATAAAAATCGAAACGTAATTTAATGTTGAAAAATAATAATTATAATTGTGGATAGAATCTTCTTAACATTTGCAATAATAAACTATTAGACAATTTATGACTTGTAACAAATCCCTAGGCCAAATTGTTAAAACCAAAAAAATTTGATTTAGCCAAAAAAGAATTGTTTATACGGAAAAAAAGTATAAAGAAAAATTATTTATTGAGAAAAAAGTAGAAAACGAAAAGAATATACTTTTGATAGGACTCGAACCTGAAGCAAAGAATGTGAGGACGAGAGTCTTAGCACCAAGCCGAAATGGTTAATTCCAGAAAAATTTGATTTAGCCAAAAGAAAAATGTTTTGCAAAGAAAAAAATAGAAAGAAAAGAAAAATTTTATATAAGTACAGAAAAAAATGTAATGAAAAAAAATACTTTTAATAGAACTCGAACCCAAAGCAAAAATTTTGAGGAATTGAGTCCAAAATTGAGTCCAGAAAAAATTTGATTCAGCTAAAAGAGAAATTTGCTTTACCCAAAAAATACGTAACATGGGTCAAAAGGACCAGAAAACGTATGATTTTTTAATAATATTTTTTTCATAAAATAGATATATTTTTTTTATTTGAACACTTTGGTATCTGAAATTACACTATTAAATAAGTAAGATATAAAATTTTTGATAAAAAATATTAAAAATCAGGCCCGTAGCAACAGTTTTTCGGGCCCCTTTCCAAAAAATTGCTTTTGTGGTGGTCAAGATATCATTTGACTTATTTTAAATATTTTTTAATGAAAATTTTACAAGTTACTCATTTAATAGTGTACTTTAAGATTTGAAAGTGCTCAAATAAAAAAAAATATATTTATTTTATGAAAAAGAAATAATTAAACAAACATAGGTACATTGTCTGGACGTTTTGACCCGTGTAACCCCTTTAAAAAAAATTTCTCCCGTTAAAAATCGACATTAGAAAAAATTTACTAAACAAAAAATTGTCCTGCTTAAAAGAATAGTGCGCTTTAAATTCCCAAGAGTCATAAGGTAACAATTAACGAGAATTGATCTTGTTAATTTCCCCTCCTTTTTTCTCGTATGGGAAGTTAGAGTCAAGTTTCAAAAAGGAGATATCATTTACACAATCAACAACTCTCGTCGAGCCAAGAAGAGGGCTAATCAGTTCAAACTTGGTATAAAAGTGGGAAAGACGATCCTTACGGGATCCGCAAATAAAAGACGGTTTTGTTATGTAGAGGAATTTTAATTCAGTTCGCGCGGTTTAAGTTAATTACAAACGTCAAAAAAAAACCAGTGGAAATACAAGGTTCGATTTTTTTATTTGAAGCAAAAAAGAAAAAAAAGTTTTTCACAAATTAAGAGAGAAATGTCCAAATTAATTTTCTTTGACCAAATTTGCTTTTCTTCTCTATAATTAACAAATATATTTACTTTTAAAATATTTCTATTATACATATTTTTGTTATATAATAATAATCTGTAAAGATTTGTTAATAAATAATAATTTGTTACATAATAATAATTTAAATATTTTTAATTCCTATTTTAAAATTTTTATTTCCAAATCTAGAATTTGAATTTCAGTATAAAATTGTCTTTTCAAAAATTGGCATCAACAAAAATGTACATTTCACTCGCCAAAAAAATAAGGCATTACTGCATATTGCTTTCGCGTTCTGTTGTGAACTTGCGAGTGCAAAATTGTAAACACGAGAGAGAACAAGGCAAGAAACAAACTGCGGGAAAGTCCTCCTCTCTCGTTTCATATTCATTGGCATGTTCATTCAATATTGGCGAATTTACCATACAGGTAACCCTTTGTAGAAATTGTAAAAGGGTCGAACTGTGAAAATGGAGAGATAACAGACATTGGAGAGAAAGGAGAAAAGAGAAGTCGAGAGAACAAGAGGTTTATACAAGATCCATATATACAGTTGCAAGAAAGGGAAAAAGAGATAGGCCATTCTTGCTCTCGGCGCGAAAATTACCATAAACACTCCCAATGTCGTGCATATGTACATCTTAAGTCTTAATGTGTAAATTTTAACATACCCAAAAAAGAAACTTTATTCTCTGCTAGTTTTAAATGTATTATTATTACTTCTCAGGGGAAACATTTTATTATCCATTTTACTATATGTATACAGTAAAAAGATGACATTTATTTTTCAGTAGGAAATAGTACATTTTTTTCTATTTCATAATAAATAAAAACTCCAAAAATTTAGAGGCGAATAAAGAAAGGGAAACAGAAAAAATTGATAATAATAACAATACACAATAATAAGAATAAATTTTAAAAAATATTAATTAACTAAAATAATCTTCATATTTCATTCTTTCATTAATTGTCTGTCCGCAGTTTGAAGTTAGTTTTTGTGTACCTATCCTTTTTTTTCTTTAAAAAATATTGTTTGATAAATCGAAAATATGCGCAGGTATTGTTTCCTAATTTAATATAAAATAATATATGAAATTAAAAAATTTTTTAAAAATTATTGGCTGATTCTATCTCAATTCATGCAGGGTGAATAGGTTAAAAATTCTAAATCAAGTTAAAGGTAACACTGGTCGACAAAAAATAACTTTTTTTCTGATTCAAAGATCGGACAAGGATATTCTTATAGGATTTTCATCGCTGAACGCGAATCTGACCTCCAAAAGTGCCCATCACGTCGAGATTTTGAGAAAAATGGACTCAAAGTCTCAAAAAACCCTGTTTTTGGCCTTTTTTTATCACGTGTAGAGAATGATGCCGAGGTGCTAGAAATCTCTAATTAGTCTTAAATTAAAGCTTGAACTGTCAACTATAAGAATCAAATCAAAAAAGCTCTGAATCAATCAAAAATTTTCATATAGCACAACTTTTTCATGTGCGCGCGCACTCTACTTGCACTCATAGAGCGGTACACAATGGCACACTTACTTATTCATTTTATTTACGCTATTTATTGTTATTTATCATTTTTGGGGTCGCTGAACATTGCTGATTGAATGTAAGGTCGTTATTAAAAAATTCAAAATGGCGGTTTCAAAATGGCGGACATAAAATTTAATAATAATAACTTAATAATAATTTTTTAATAACGACCTTACATTCAATCAGCAACGTTCAGCGACACCAAAAATGATAAATAACAATAAATAGCGCAAATAAAATGAATAAGTATAAGTGTGCCATTGTGTACCGCTCTATGAGTGCAAGTAGAGTGCGCGTGCACATGAAAAAGTTGTGCTATATGAGAATTTTTGATTGATTCAGAGCTTTTTTGATTTGATTCTTATAGTTGACAGTTCAAGCTTTAATTTAAGACTAATTAGAGATTTCTAGCACCTCGGCATCATTCTCTCCACGTGATAAAAAAAGGTCAAAAACAGGGTTTTTTGAGACTTTGAGTCCATTTTTCTCAAAATCTCGACGTGATGGGCACTTTTGAAGGTCAGATTCGTGTTCAGCGATGAAAATCCTATAAGAATATCCTTGTCCGATCTTTGAATCATTTTTAGTGTCGACCAGTGTAATTTTTCTTGTTCTTTAGGACAAATAAAGCGACACGTATTTTTTTATGTAGCGAAAAAAATTTTTTTAGCTGAGTTATGAGTGTTTGAAAATTTTAGAACATATCGTGATTTTAGAGCTAAACAGCTGACAAATTATTTTCAAATCTTTCTAATTTTTGCAAAAATAAATATTTTTTAATTTTTTCTCTTGATTTTAGTAGTGTTTTTGATACTTTTTCTTTGCAAACTTGAAAATTTTGAAAATTAACAAAATGGCGGCCATTTTTCAAAAAATCGAAAACTAAAAATACTAAAAATAATTGAATAAAAATATTCATTTGGAGGTTTTTGGAGTCGCTGAGTTAGAATATTTGGTTAAAATTTTATAATTCAAAATGGTGACCAAAAAAGTTTAACGGTCGCCATTTTGTTAATTTTAAAAATTTTTAAGTTTGCAAATAAAAAGTACCAAAAACACTACTAATCATCGAAAAACATATAAACATGCAATAAATATGAGGCTCCACGGTGAAAGGGACCTTAGCTCCCAACAGTGAATTTTGCAGGAAAGGCGATTGAAGTAGAGCGTCTCTGATTGGTGGAGACGTTCCATTGAAATTCAGCCCCACTAACTCACTACACATTGATAGTTGTCCGTGTTACACGAAGCGCACGAATTGTACGTACATGATCAGTGTAGTAGTATTGAAAAGTAGAGGGGCTTATTTTCTGAACAACCACGTGTAAACACACAACAAGCTTGTTTTTAAACATTAATAACAAAAAAACCTATAAGTAGAAATTATTTTTGACTTTTGTATATGAAAGAGCAACTCAAAAACTATAGTATGATATAAATAATTTAAAATTAATTTTTTGTAGCAAAGGCCCCTTTCACCGTAGAGCGTCACAAATATAATGAATTGCAAGAATTTGATACAAATTACAAATATATATATATACATGCCGATACATTTATACTCGTATCAACTCTCTAAAACTGAATCAGTGAAATTTGACTGAGAGTCACTGACTCTATTGTCTATTCTCGCGATTTGAATCAGTGAAATTTCACTGAAGATCAGTTAAAAATGAGTGAAATTTCTGTCATTTTTTACTGATTGGACAATTAAAGAATAACTGAAATTTTCAATATGTGTGACAGAAATTTTCAGTAGTTTTTTAATTGGCGAATCAGTGGAAAATAACTGAAATTTCAGTTATTTTTAACTGATTTTCAGTGAAATTCCACTGATTCAAATCGCGAGAATAGAGTCACTGATTCTCAGTCAAATTTCACTGCTTTTCAGTGGAATTTCACTGATTCAGATTTAGAGAGAAAATAATGAGATTTGTTATATTCTGAAAAAAATTATTGCGACTTCCAAACAGTTTTTGCGGACATGAAACCTTTTAAAATTAATTCCTTTTTTCATCTATTATTATTATTAAGAAGAGGGTTGTGGACTTAGGACCTTGCAGGTCAACGCCACTAACGCTTGGGTAATCCCTTTACGTTCCCCATAACCACCCCTATATCCGAAGTCCTTTCCACAACAGGAGGACTTCGGCCAGGTTTCTGGTAGCAATAACGGTCTCCCCCAGAAAGAAGTAGCCCGTAATGTGTTCCCGCTCCTTCACAAGTGCAGGGCAGTGACACAAGATGTGTATCGGGGTTTCATATTCCTCTCCACACCTACGGCACTTCGGGTCGTCTAGGATCCCCATTTTGTGCCTATGATAGCGCAGATCACCATGGCCAGTTAATAGCCCTGTTATGATCTTTGCCTCTTTTCTATTTAATTTGCGGAATTCCGCTTTCCTCATAGGGTTAATACTACTTCCCATGAGTACCTTGGCTTGTCTACAGCCCTTAGTTACCTGCAATTCCCTTTGGTGTTCCGCAGCTATCAACTGTTTAATTTCCAGTGTCAGGCAATTGTTGGAAACACCAATGGGAGGTTCAGGTCCAATAAGTTGTTTTCTAGCCCCTTCTTTGGCTAGCTCATCCGCCCTATCGTTTCCCGCGAATCCACTGTGACCAGGGATCCACAGGAGGGTAACGCGGTTCGTTTCAGCTAGTTTGTTAAGTGCTTCATGACAATCACCGACCAGCCGTGATGTTGATACGTATCGTTTCAAGGAGAAAATGGCCGCCTTGCTATCCGAAAGGATAAAAATATCTTTGTTGTGACAATTTTTCAAGGCTTCAACAGCACCATAAAATATTGCCACAATTTCGGCTTGTAACACAGTAACAGTGGTCCCTAACTTAAAGGAGTGTCCCACTTGGGAGGTTACATGATAGATTCCTGCACCAACTCCATTCCCGCCTTTTGATCCATCTGTGTACCAGACTTCACAGTCAGCTGGAATACTTGTCAGTCCATTTATCCAATCTTCTTTACTAGGTATATTAACCTAGGTATATTAACACTCATAACTCAGATAAAAAAATTTCTTTCGCTAAATAAAAAAATACGTGTCTCTTTATTTGTCCTAAAGAACAAGAAAAATTACCTTTAACTTGATTTAGAATTTTTAACCTATTCGCCCTACATGAATTGAAATAGAATCAGCCTATTAACAAATAAATTTTGTTTTATATATGATTTTTTATAACAAAATTTCGATTGTAGTAACCTGAAAATAATTGGTTAGAATGTGCTTTTCACTCAGGCAATTTTTGCCTAAGAACAAAAGCAAAACAGGCAAAGCAATTGTTTCTTTAAAAAAGGCAATTTCTGACTTAAATTAAAGCAAAAATTGCCTTAGGGGAGAGTTGTCAGGGTTGGACATAGTTTTAACTTTCCTTTATAACTTTCCCTGTAGGACGAATTTCGCGATTTTACACCCTAAAAAAAGTAATCTTGATTTGATGCGGATTCCTCTAAACTGAATGCATATTTTCCTCTTATATTTGGTATCAAAAGTTATATTCTTCCAGAGAGAATAATACTCTCACATTTCTACATATAAAAAATAACAGAAATTCAAATTTTTATTATAATATTATTAATAAGCATGGTTATGTCAGTTATGTATTGATAAAAATCATAGTTCTGACACACTGAATTAATTATTAACACGAAAGTCTAAAAAAAAAATTCCCTAATGTCCTTAATATTATGAACAACAATAAAAAGTTTTTCTTTGCAATCAAATAATAATTATTTTACAGTAGATAAATAATGGAATTACAGATAAGTTAAATTAAAACAGTTTACTTGAATATAAAATTCAATATTTCCTTTAAATTTAACGAAATTTAAACATCATAATTTTAGAAATTGTAGTATAGTTTGTAGTAAGGATTGAGCCAAAGGTTGAATTTGTTGTATTAACCTACACATTACACACGGCAATTACTTGACTATTAAAGATAATTATAATTATTTATTTATAATAATTATTTGTAAAGATTTTACAGGTTAATTAAATAAATAAAAAAAAAAATTTTTTTTTTTTTAAGATATAAAATTGAAAAAATTATTATCAATGTTAATGTAATAGAAAATAATTATTAAAAAATAATAATAAATATTGTCACATCTGTGAGTGGTAGTAAATAAAAATTAGGTGGAAAATTAAAACTTCACATAGTCAGAAAAGTAATTTATTTTCAATATTTAAACAGTAAACTATAAACTACAACTAAATTACTTATAATTTAAATCCTGTTGCGAAATCATCTTCAAACCACTTTTTAGCACAACAGTTAATTTTAAAGGATATGAAATCACAATTTCATCGTACATATGACGATTTAAATATTATCTTTACTTACTTTTAAACGATTCAACATATTCATTAAATTTTAATTCATTCAATAAATCTTCGAGTTTTTTTCCATATTTTTGTTTATTGAATTATATATTTTACACTTAAATCAGCACTTATCACAAATATTGAAATTAACAGGTTAAAAAAAACAACAGCGCAACTGTTAAACAGGAAAAATGTTGAACAATAGTATTATCAATATTGTTCCTTTTCCTTTCTTCAAATATTCTAAATTAAAAACGGAAAATCTTATCTAAAGAGGAATATATTAAAGAAATCCTTTTGTCACTATTTTATTAAAACAAAAAATAAAAATATTCTACATTAAAGTTGAATATTCTTATGTTTTGAGAAGAAATACTGAGAGGATATTAGAAGAGGATTTTTCCTCTAACTATGAGATTACTTTTTTTAGGGTGTACTGTATTGTTAGAAAGATCTACTCAAATGCAATGTTTTTGCTGAACATTGTAAAAAAATTGCAAATTTTAATTGAAAATGAAAGTGAAACTTTTTAAATTTTTAGAAAGTAAAGGAAACAATTTTACTGAAAAAAATGTTCTGTTACATTTATTTACGAATTTTTTTAATTGAAAAATTAATCAAAAACATCAATAACTTCTTTTTTAAAAAAATATTTATTATTTTTTCTTAAACTTATTTTTATTATTTTTCCACAAAAATCAAGTGATTCAAAAATTTCAAATTTAAACCTTTTTGAAATTAAACAACTTATAAAAGTATTGTTATAAAACATGAAGACATCGATTGCTCCTAGTCAAAGACTCGGAGTGATCGATTTCTTCATGTTTTATAATAATTAAAGATGACCGAGTGATGAATTCATTATTTTATATTACAAGAATATTGTTACTGTAACATCTTCAAAATTATTTTCTTCATTTCAATTGAATTATTATTTTCTAGAATTTTTAATTATTTTTTATGAAAATGTAATTGAATTATTACGAAGAAATTTGTAAAAAATTTGTAGATAATTGAATTCCTGTGAAATTTTTATTATTTATGAAAATAATTAAATGATTGCGTGCAATTTTATTAAAATATTTTTTAAATAATTAAATTCTTTTTGGGGAATTTTATTTAAATAGTAGATCTTGAAAATCATTGAAATGAAAAAATTTTTGAAAATAATTGAAATTAGGACCAGAATTTTATTGACATTTTTAAAAATAATTGAACTTTGGGGAAGAATTTTGTTATTTGGTTCAAAATTTCTTAAGCGTGCTACTAATTTTTCGATGGAGATATTTTTATGTTTTACATAAATAATTTTATAGTATTTCTAAAACAAAGAAGTCAGTATATTGCATTAGGTCAAAAGTTATTAATATTTTTATGACCGCGCACGCGACACTATTGACGCGCCACACAGTGTGATTTTTTTATAATTTACTGTTCAAAAATGTCTACAGCCTACAATTTTTGAACGATTTAAGTGTTCTGTGTTTTAAATTAAAGGGGAATAAATTCTTAAGACATCCCTGGAGGCCGATTTTTGAGATTTTAATTATTTATAATTTTTTAGTTTAATCAAAATAACAATTTAATACAATTTTTTAAAAAAGAACTTTTTTATTATTCCGTTACTGCGCATGATCTAAATCAGTTCAAATTAATCCAATATGACCACCAGACAATTAATAAAACATAAAATAATTTATTTAAATTGTTGTAAACAATGTTAATTAACAAATAGATAACTTTGATTCCTCTTCAATAAAAACGGATTTTTTTCGCGTTTACTTTTTTATTTAGGTTCATTTAAACAATATATATTCCCCTTGTTTAAAAAATAACTTATTTAAATTGTTATAAACAATATTAATTAACAAATAGATAACTTTAATTCCTCTCCACTATAAAATGTTTTTTTTCACGTTTACTTTTTTATTTAGGTATATTTAAAGAATATATGCCCTCTCCTTGTTTAAAGGATAACTTACTTAAATTGTTATAAACATTATTAATTAACAAATAATTAACTTTTATTCCTTTTCACCAAAAAAGTCCTTTTTTAAAAAATTGTATTAAATTGTTATTTTGATTAAACTAAAAAATTATAAATAACTAAAATCTCAAAAATCGGCCTCCAGGGATGTCTTAAGAATTTATTCCCCTTTAATTTGAAACAAAGAACACTCAAATCGTTCAAAAATTGTAGGCTGTAGACATTTTCGAACAGTAAATTATAAAAAAATCACACTGTGTATAGTAGTATATAGTAGTAATAGTAGGGCTATTGTATATTACTCATTTCAAAATTTATTAAAATCCATCAAATAGAATGGTAGAAAATAATGTTTTAATAATTTTAATCTTAAAAATTGTTTAAACAATAACTCTTAAAAAAATTAAAATTTTGCAAAAACAACTTTAGGGTCATTTTTTTGTACGAAAATACTATAAAATTATTTATTTGAAACGTAAAAATATCTGCATCGAAAAATTAGTGGCACGCTTCAGAAATTTTGAGCCATTTATAAAGATAATTGGGATATTAACGAGAATTTTTTTAAATTTTGAACATAATTGAATTTTATGAGAAGAATTTTATTACTTTTGAAAATCATTGAATTTCTGCAATTATTTGTAATTTCTCCAAAATTGAATTTTTTAGTGTTTTCGACAAAAATTTGAAATAAAAGTTTTTAAATTCTAGGTATTATTTTTAAAAATGCTAATTTTATTTTAAAAATTAAGTAAGAAGTTAGCCGCGCGTGAATTGTTGCTAGTTATAAAAAATAATAATCCTAAAACACAAAGGCGAACAAAAAAAAAAAAACGAAAGAGAAACCCCAAACAAACTAAATTAATATAATTAAAATCCTTTGCAAGAGAATAATTTTATACAAAAATATCTCTACCCAATCTTCTACTACCAAATTATTATTTTCAATAATACGTTTCCATTGGTTTTTCTTTTCAATTCACAGCAATTCTTTTTTCTCGAAACAATGTTTTTACAATTCTCCCGTCTTACTCTCTGGAAATGGCGAGTCGAAGAATTTCTTTTTATCAATTATTATTTCTCTAAATATTTCTATGAAGAATTTGCCAATTCTTTTTTCTTTTAGTAGAAAGAGAAGGGGGGGGGGTGAAGAAAATCATAAAAATATCTTCCTCCCCTTGGAAAAAAAGAAAAATTTAAGCGAATCTGTGCGAGTCTTTTTATACTGTTTCTCTCTCTCTTTCTCTCTCGGGGTTTATTATACCAATGGCAGTAAATTTCTTCGATGCTTTTTAATTACAATACCCGCGAGTTAAAGATAACCGGAATACTTGAACGCAAAAGTCTATATAGAAAACTTGTTCTATTATATATAGGAGAGAATTCCCCGTTATAATGTTTCAGCAAAGATAAAAGGTGTGTATATAAATGTGTGCGTTTATATATAACTAACGTGCGAACCTTATAGGACTCCTAATTAGAACATTTATTAATCCCCCGATCAAATTATAACGTTGATTTAACTTCAATTGAAAAATGCAATTAAATTCCCACTAATTATAATAATTAAAAGTTTAATATTAGCTGCATTATAATACTGCTGCTTTCAGCTGCTTCCAATATTCAATTTTCAAGGCATTAACAATGCTCTTTATTATAGAAATATTTGATAATGCGATTTAATAAAATATTGTCAAATAAATATTTTCTTGATTTTTATTCAAATTAATTGACAATATGCAGCAAATTAAGTGAAATATTGAAAATTAAAATAATTATTGGTTCAAAATTCAAAAAGAATAGAATTTACCTAAATAAAATTAATTTGATTCAAGTAAATATTTATTTAAAAGACAATTTATCCTATTTTTTTAGATGAAATTTAATTACCCGTTTTTCGATGAAATTGAATTCTATACATTTTTTTATAATGATTATTGCTAACGCCATTAATAAAAAATAGCAGAATAAAATAACCATAAAATCAGCAAAAATTCCAAGTCGTTTAAGAGATTTCACTTGATATCTTTTTTTTGTAGCGTAACGGTTAAGAATTAACTGAAAATTTCGGTAGTTAATCTAGTAATGAATTCCTAATCCATTAAATGGAATTACTCTTCTGGGTGTGACATTGATTATTTAATAGCGTGATTGAAAGTGTATTCAGCAATCGACACTCTACATGAATGTACGATCCACAGCTGTGAAGCACGACAGCGCGTGTGGTTAATGGTAATGATTATGGTAATGATAATGATAATGGTTATGTGGTCTATGGCGGGTGTGCCTATGACTCTTTTAGTCAAGATTCTCTCTCTCTCTTTCTCTCTCTTATTTTTCTTTTCTTTCTTTTACTCTCTTTCTTTTATCTTTCTCCTTCCTTTCTTTTTTCCTTCTTTCCTTATTTCACATTTTCTTTTTTCTTTTCTCCTTTCTTTCTAAATTTCTCTTTTCCTTCTTTCACTCTCTTTGTTCTTTCTTTCTCCTTTATTTCCTTCACCCTCTTTCTTTTCTTCTCTTCTCCTTCTTTCACTCTCCATCTTATTTTCTTTCTCCTTTCTTTCCTTCACTCTTTTCCTTTTTTAACTCTTTCTTTTTTCTTTCTCTGTTCCTTCTTTCACTCTCCTTCTTTTTTCACTCTTTCTTACATTTTTTCATTTTTATTTCTTCTCACTTTCTTATTTTTCTCCTTTCTTTCTTTCATACTCTTTTTTATTCCTTCTCTCTTTCTTTTTTCTTCGTTTTCTTTCTTTCTTTTTTTCATATTTCTTTCTCCCTTTTTCCTTTTTTTATTTTTCCTTCTTTCTTTCTATATCACTTTTTCTCTCTTTGTTTTTTCTTTCTCGCTATTTCACTTTTTTCATTCTTCTTCTCCCTTCATCCACTCTTCTCTTTTCCTCTCTTTTCTTAATTCTTTCATTCCCCTTTCTCTATCTCTCTCTCTCTCTTCTCCTTTTTTTCTTCGTCTCTTTTCCCACTCCCAAGACAACACACACAGAAAAAAAGAGGAATTAAAAAAAAATTCCAAATGCAGCAATATCCTTGTGCTCTAGTCATTTATAGCATTAAGAAGACAGGCCGACGACAAGTTCTGATCCAGTCCCATATACTTGCCAGTTTACCCACGCGCAGCCCCCGTGCTGGCTTCTTTGGAATCTTTTATTTTGCCAGTCTGATCGAAACGTTTATCTTCCAGTACATCTCATCCTTCGTATATAACTGGCTTCGATCCTCTTTACGATGATAAAGAAAATGCGAAAAGAAGTGGGCGTCACGACAAAAAGTTTCTCTCACCAGCTCGCACGCAGAAATTCCCTCTCGCCAATTTTCAAAAAATCGAGAAAACAATTATTCTCGAAAATTTATCATTTATTCGTATACAATACTCAAGACAAAAATTATAATCCGACAATAATAATGTAATTTTTATTTCTAAATTTACTCCGAGGCGAATGCCTCGGATTAAATTTTGGAATAAAAATTAAATTTTCCTTTTTTTCTCTTTTTTATTTTTAAATTTAGAAGATTTTGAATTATTAAAATTTTTCAAAAATCTAAGTTCATTAAAATTTCTAACTAATAAATTCATTCAACATTGAAATTATATAAAATTTCAAATTGAAACCGTTTAAGTTAATTTATTTATGAAAATTCAAACGCAACGCAACAAAGTGAGTGAGAACTAAGCCTAGTTCTATTTTTTTATAATCGAATACAGAGAGTTTAACTATTAACATAAATAATTCAATTTTCGATATTTTTTTATTCTCCTATTTTTTGAGTCTTGAATTTGATTTTTTTAATAAAAAAACTGATATTCAAGAGATCGATTATAGAAAACCATTGGTGGCTAATTTTTACCATTATAGTGGCTTTTTTAGCAGAAAAAGTGCCATTAGTGTAACTTATTTAGAAAAATATTAATTAAGTAGTTTGTATGTGGTGGGAAAAACGTCGGGTGAGTTACATCATTACAGGCCTATATTTTTATTAATAAACCATTGGAATGATAAACTAGGCAAACATTCCAAATTCTAATTATCGAATTCGATCTATTAATATGCAAATTCTCTCCCGCTGAGAAACTCGCGAAACATATACCCACTTGGTTAGAAAAAAAAACTTTTCCTTTTTTTTCCATTTGCAAAACTGATAAATAAGGCGAAGTGTAAAAGTTGATATAAATATCAGTGTCGCCATAAGGTGTAACGACATTGTCGCCTACGCTCTACATGTATTAACTACTGTAATAGATATACAAAGCAACTGAAGAAAATTTGTACAATTCGTGTATATATAGGCATATATATATACATGTATAAACGTGTGACGAAGTGTATATCGTGGCATATCAGAGTTGCCTGTTTGTTAAACAACCCAACAGTCTACTGGACTGGTCATACATATACATATCGTGCAAAACTATCAGGTTATCTCGCGCGGTATACGGCCGCACACCGCATCAACGATCAAGTGTTTTGTCCTCTTATCACTGGAACGCGATTTGCCATTGATAATCGCGCGCTCAGACCACCAAAGCAAAACAGAACCAATATCACACGACATACATACTTATACAAACACCTCAGAAGCTGAACGGATTTTTTTTTATTATTATCTCTCTTTTATTCGAAATAAACACGTTGGTTTATTTTTAACTGTTAAAACAGGTTATTTTTAACTACTATGTCTCTATATAAAGTTACACTCTAGAGGAAATAAGTAAAATAACTTCTAAAGTATAAATAAGTGAAGTAACTTCAAATCAAAAATTTTAGCCAATTTTTTCAAAAATGATGAGGTAAAACTGTTTCGGATAAATCGAACGAAATTCATTAAATTTACAAACTAAGTTTGCTAAATACTCCTTTCAATGACGAATAACTTCGTTATTGATGGAAAATTTTTGTTTATGTTGAATGGCTGTGGGATTAAAGGCGTGTAGTTTCAAACCAGACGCGTCCGGGTTCGATTCCCGGTTCGGTGAGAATTTTTCTTTCTCAAGTTTTTTTATGAAGAAAAATCAAATAGTAAAAATTTGTGAGTAAATGCAACACCGAATAATAGTATCTAATAGATAAAAATGCAACAGCAAATAATAATAATAATAATAATAATAATAATAATAATTGTAATAAATACAAAACCGAATAATAATAAAAAATGAAATATAATACGCAATAATAGCAAATAATAAATAAATAAATACAAAAACCGAGTAATAGTAAATAGTACACGGAGAAAATTTCTTTCGTAATGATTACAATAGTCTATATTACAGCTCGGATATGTGACCACTTTTTGTAATGATTACGAAAACTATGTAATTTATTAAGAATTTAGTGGGAGCGATTACTATAGTTACTTTAATGAATCCAAACACTGTATTAATCGTGTTTTATTTTAATTTAATTTAAAATTTAAAAATTTTTTAATTTTTTGGAATCATTAATAGTTTAGATGTACAGGTTCAGAAAGGGTACTGTAGGCATTCACGCAGAGACTTGTTGTAGTTACAATAGTCTACGTTAAAAGCAAATCTTGGATACTGTTCACATTTGTAGCGATCTAAAGAAATCAGTGATACAGACTGTAGTAGTCTTTACAACAGGACTATTGTAAAATAAGGTGACCGCAGCTGGCTTGCCTTCTTATTTTACTATAGTTCTTCATAAAGACTACTATTGCTATATTTCTGATTACAAATGACTGTTGTAAAGTTAAAAAAGAAAATTTTCAACTAAAATAAAATTTTTTTGTAATTTATGACTTGCGTAAAGTACGTGAGTTACCTAATTAGTGCAATTTACAATAATTCGTCCATTACGTAACTTAAGTTATTTACGTAAGTGCAACTTACGTTATTTACGTAAGTTAACTTACTTATTTGTGTAACTTATATTTTTACGTAACTTATATTTTTACGTATCGTACGTAATTTACGTAAGTTAACTTACTTATTTGTGTACCTTACTTTTCTTATTTACGTAACTTGCGTAAGTTATGTAACTTACGTAAGTTGTGTAACTTATATAACAATTTATACAGGCAAGAAATCTTGTACCTTCGGTGCGTGTGTTAGAAAAAAAAAATTTCACTATAGAAATGTAATAAAAAATAGACCTTACAATATTAAAGACTAACAATGAACAATAATTGTATTAATTATTGAGAACGAAGTGATTTTTTTACATTTAAAGTATATAAGTCTTTCTCGCAAGCGGTGAACTTTCATAGCAGTTAATATATAAGGAAGTTTAAGTCATGTATAAATATGTGTAAATAGCGATCGTTATTATGTTATGCGTTTAGTATTTAAGTTAGATTTATGTACTTAGGGTTTAGTGAAATTGTTTAGTTTAATAATATAATTAATCTTGAAGTGGGTAGTCTTGGAAGAGTGAAATTAATGTGCAATACATGATTAGAAGTCATGAATTACAAAAAAATTTTATTTTAGTTGAAAATTTTCTTTTTTAACTTTACAACAGTCATTTGTAATTAGAAATATGGCAATAGTAGTCTTTACGAAGAACTATAGTAAAATAAGAAGGCAAGGCAGCCGCGGTCACCTGATTTTACAATAGTCCTGTTGTAAAGACTACTACAGACTGTATCACTGATTCCCTTAGATTGCTGCAAATGTGGATAGAATCCAAGATTTCCTTTTAACGTAGACTATTGTAATCAGTCACATAGACTTTGTGCTAACTCATATTTAGTTTGTATTTATTTCAAATAAATTTTTAATGTGTACGTTCGACTTACAGAATTGTTACAACGAAGCTACTTTAGGCATTACGAAAAGTGGTCACATATCCGAGCAGTACTGTTCGACTATTGTAATCATTAACAGAAAATTTTTCTCCGTGTAAAAAATGAAATAATTGTAAATAATAAATAAATGAATACAACACCAGATAATAATAAATGATAAATACAACAGCGCATAATAATAGTAAATAATGAATAAATCCAACGCCAAATAATAATAAATGTCAATATTAAAAGATTACCTACTTCACTGATAGATCTAACAATTTGATGAAGATTATCAGCGGAACTATTATTGCATCGCGCGCAGGTGTAATAAACGAGATGTGAGGTGAATTTTTCACCGATACGTGTGCCACTTTACGGTACATATATGCCACTAGAATTGTGATAGTCATCATTTCATAGTTGTATGAATTATAGTGCGCTCCAAGTTTCAGCGAAAGATAATTTCACCATCAAAAGAGATATAATTATACAATTTATCGCGTGGAGTGCAATAAATTTCTCATCCCGTGAAGGATTTTCACACTTCTTCAAAATTTGACTCTCTCTTCGTTCTCACTTATTCTGGTTGCAACATTAATTTCCCCCCCCCTTCTTCTTTAACTTTTTAATTTTTATTTTATTTTTTTCATTTTTTAACTCCAACTTTTCTTTTTTTTTTAATTTGATAATTTTTAGAACAAGCGAGAGGAAAATTATTTAATTGTAAAGTTAAAGAAGAAAAAGAAAAGAAAAAAAGAAGTTTAATAATTTAGTTAAACAAGTAGAAAAGTTGAAAAAATATTTTTAATATTAGTCCGCGTATATTGTTCAGATAAATGAATATTTCGACAGAAAATAACAATTCACCGAAACCATAAATCTATAAAAATTAAAAAATTTGAGAAACAAAAATTTTGATGAATAAATTATGCAACGAGAACTGCCTCGCATAGAGATATTCTCCGTGTTGATTTTTTTCTCCTTATGCGAGGGAAAAAGACAAATTCTAATATTATGTTAATGGTGAACTGAAATTCAAGCATGTAATTTCTACCTGTTATCAACTTATCCCCTTTTACGATCTGATGAATAAAATATAACAGAGGAGGTCAAAAGGCTCACCAACCTTTCCAACAAGAAGAAATTGTATTCAAACAATATAAACTTTAAATCTCTTTTTCTCTCTCACCATAGATATTATATAAATATTTCCCTTCAATTTTTTTAGCACCAAACAAATTTTTCTTTCAATAATAAATTACACAGTTTTTCTAAAAATATCAAACAGAGACTTTTTTCTTTCTTGCTTTATTTCAATTTTTTCTTCTTTTCTCTTTTCTTTCTGATTCTTTATCGAAAATTGAGAAAAAAAACGCATAACCATTTTTATCTCAATTTATATTATTTATTATAATTTTGGCTCTGAACTTTTCAAGAAAAAAATAAATAAATATTAATACGCTAAAGTAGACTAGAAATAGAAATGTAAATATTGTATATTATAAAATCGCAGTTTATCTATATCCATATCTTCTTGATCTTCTCTCACAATAACCGATGAGAAATAAGGTATACATATATAAAAGAGAGGTCAAATGAAAATAATTGAACCGAGTTGAAATATTACACTGCAAAAAGAAGTATCTTAATTTAAGATGTTAAAAGTATCTTCGTACACATTTTCTGTGTATTTTTGGGGCAAAAAGTTTTGAGGTTAACTATGGGCTCTTATGGAAAACACTTTATGTATCTTAGTTTTTAGTAACTTATACACTTATGGCGCATCTTACGATTCTCAAGTAACTTATCGCTAAACATCTTATTGCAACAGAAACATCTTAATTTAAGATTCTTTAAAGAACTTACAAAAGTATCTTACTTTTCTAAGATAGAAGAAATATCTTCATCACTGATAAAACGTATAAAGCATCTTAAATATCAGTAAGATGCTTTAGAAAACATCTTATTTTAAGATGTAAGATACCATTTTTCTATCTTACATCTTATTTTAAGATATCAAAAAAGACACCTATTTTTGCAGTGTAAAGTTGAATTGTTGAGAGTTTTCATGTTTGATGATGAGAGAATTCTCGGATTAGAATGATTTCATCCCTCTTGGAATCGTCTTCAACCTCTTCATCCCGAGGAAGGGGTAAAGAGTGCACGTGCATCGTGAATATAAATGTGAGCGTGTGAGTGTGTGTGCGAATATGTTTTTACATGCAACTCGAGAAAGAGTATATATATAAGCACAAAACCTGTTGTTACTGCTCCTCCTCGCCATTATCTTACTCACGCATCGGCGCCAATTTTTATAGAACAAGTGATTCACGAGGCAAGTTCATCAAGTCGTCTTGTGTGCCTCAGTCGAAAGGAAGGATGATGATCCTTCGCGAGCTTTCATTGGAATTAGAAAACGCAAGTTGGCGACCCTCTCTCTCTCTCTCTCTCCTTTATACTTCTCTTTTTTTTGTTTTTCTTTTTAGCTTTTTTTCCATTTTTTCTTTTCTTTCTTTCTTCATTCCTACGTTTCCTTTTTTTCTAAATTTAAGTCTGAGGCCTTCGTCTCTAATTCAATTTAGAAATAAAAAAATATATGTAAAAATGTGTAAAAATATCAAAGGAATCATGAAATTTGGGTAAAAACTGAATTTCTCCACTTGAGAACGCCATGGTCACCACCAGATGGCAAGAGAAATTCCAAGAAAAACTCAACTGACATCTAGCGGTGACCTTGGTATTCGCAGGTGGAGAATAGCATATCCATATTGAATCTCAAGATATTCGTATAAATAATAGTACCTAATTATTTTAATTCCTAGCTATCAGGAAATAAAAAAAAATTATATTGAGAAAAAAAATTGTCTCAATAACCAAAAAAAATTTATATACCGAAAAATAAGAACATCAGAAGATATTTTCTCCCGATGTTATCTAACACAGGTGGAATTCCAAAACCCTTCCTGTGTCACCGATTGACAATGATGAACCATTGGCCCACACGGAATCATCTCGCCCACATAAATATAATATACAAACTACACACACAAATAAAGGAAAAAAATAGATGATACCAATTATTTAAAATTGATCCTAGAGACATTTTTGAAAAAATTTTTTTTCTTTTACATCGACAAATCGATGTAATTTTATTCCCCTCACTGCGTATAGTCGCGATATAAATCTGGCATTTTGATTTATTATACAATTCTCCTGTTCAGATATATAGAGTTACTTGGTCGTTTATGGAAAGCGGAGACTACTTATTAATTAGAATCAATTTATTAAAATCAAAAAAAGGTGTAGGATTAATTAGCAAAAATAATTTTTGGGAACATTAATATTAAATTTTCGAAAATGTATTTCTTTATAACCTAATGAAGATATTAGTATAATTGGAGGCAATTTTTAAGGATTTTTAAAAATATTTCCCGTCAAGTGTAATTAGCAGAAATATTAATCAAATTTTTGGAACGAGATGTAAATATTCGTAATTGACAATAATTACGATTAAGATTAATCATTACAATTAATCAATAATTACAATGACAATTAATTAACAAATACAATTATTACAATTAATTAATAATTACCATCGAAGTTAATTAACAAACAGAATTACAATTAATTGATAATTATAATCACATTTAATAAACAGTTAATAAGAGTTAATAATTGTCAACATTATTATATAATAATAATAATTTTTAAAAATTGTTAATAATTGTTGTTAATTATTGTCAACAATTTTTAATAATTGTCAATAACTATTAAAACTTGTTAATAGTTGTTAATAACTGTCAAAAATTGTTAATAATTGTCAATAACTGTTAATAATTGTCAATAACTGTTTAAAATTGTTAATAATTATCAATAATTGTTAAAAATTGTTAATAATTGTCAATAACTATTAAAAATTAATAATATTAATAATTGTGAATAATTTGTTAATAATTGTATAAAATAATAATAATAAAATATAAAAATATAATAATTGTTAAACATTGTTACGAATTGTCAATAATTATTAATAGTTATGAACAATTGTTAATAATTGTTAATATTTGTCAATAGTTGTTAATAATTGGCAATAATTGTTAATAATTGTTAATAATAACAAAAATAAATTGCCCTTTAATTAAAAAAAAATACAAGACTATAATTAAATTTGCCACCTACAATATTAAATTCGCAATTTAATTTTTAACACGATTTTCCGTTCCAATTTCTCCTCAATAAATTCCAAAGGTCATATATATATACAACACTCAAGAAGATAGATCCATAGATCTGTCAACAACAATTGCAACATTATAACACAAAGTTTACACATTGCAGAAAGTCAAACGTAAATTATTATAGTTACACATGACTACATCAAAATGTTAAGGAAAAAAAGAAATATTAATATTCAAATTCACCTATACACTCGAACGCCTTTAATTCTAGACTATAAAGATTGCATCTAACTGATAAGTAACATTCACCTCAATCATATTCACGTCTCCCTGTATTAATAACCTCTGTAATAAAAAAAGAAAAAAAATCAAGACGTGTTTTTTATACACTCATATTTCCATATATATTTGATAATACTCTTTGAAAACATATACGTAAATAAGTAAGGGACATATTCTATAAAATGTGTGACAAACAATATTTTTTCCCTATATATTTGAATAAATATTATTATTTTATCGATCGTGAGAAATGTCATATGGTAAGAAATAAATAAATTTTAAAATGACATAATACGCGGCTAATTAACATGAAAAAAGTGTCGATAGTGATAAATACATGGAGTGTTAAAATCAGGATTAAAACAATGATTAAACATGAGAAAATTGATTACGAACGAAAGATTGTAAACGTTAATGAGAATCAATTGTTTTCGAGACAACGATATTTATATGTACACATACACTCATACATACACATCATTATACTACATATATTTTAATTTTTTTGGATATTATTTATTTATATTTTATTAAATAAATAAAATAAATTATTTTATTATTATATATTATTTCCATATTATATTAATATATTTCTTATTTCAATATATAGTTTTAATTGTTTTCATTAAATAATTAAATCATTAATCTAAATTATAAAGTAAAGGAGAACGGCGACAGTTCTTTCAAAACCGAAAGGCATGACAACTAATGTATAATAAATAATATTATATATATTAATATATTATTATTACTAATATTATTTATTTTTATTTATATTTATTATCTATACATATACATTATATACAATTATATGTATATGTATGCATACAATGTGTATGTAAATAAAAAAAATATTATCGCACGTAATTCATCTTCTTTTATATTCTTCTCCTCTAAAGTTGGTGACATCTTTCAAACGAATCGCGCCTTGTCTCGAGACATATATCTCTCGCGAATGTAAGTTGTTGTCCTTGGTTTATAAAAAGGAAAGATTTTTCGACTTTCTATGAGAGCGCAGCATCTCCCATAAGGAGAAAAAGAATCCCGACAATAGATATCGTGTCGCGCGCATTTGCAGATCTTTCTCATTCCCGGCAAGTTTTGAAATTATCGGCGAAAAATCTGGAATCTCGCGAGAGAGACGGGAATGGAAATAGTTTATGTAGGCAAATCTCTCTCTTCTATTCGAAACATTCATATTTTTTTTAAAATAAATATTTTATTCTTATTATTTTTCGACAAGAATTTAAATTTTCAAAAATTGCGCTCTAAAATACCTTTTTGAAATATTCATTTATGGGAATTTTGGAGAAAATTTATTACTAGAGATATAGTACTAATCAGGGAATAAAAAGTAATAAATATATAATAAATAAATAATAAAATAACATTTGAATTAATTTAACTTAATTATTTAAATAAAAATTAAACAGTTTTTTTTAATTTTAAGAAAAATTTAGCACCAGGGAGTAAAAAATAATAAATAAATGTGTACGTCCACATGAAAAGGGCCCATTTTGTCGGTTCTAGTTTTCGAGATAATCGCAATTTAGTAATTTTTAAGCAAAGTCTTAATTTTTTTTTATTTTTTATTATCAATCTACATGTTTTGACAAGTCGAATCATGCGGTTTTGATTAATTTATCGATAATTTAACTGTTTGATTTCATTAGTTCTTTAGAAAAATGAAAAGGGAACATTTTATCAGTCATTTGCAAAAGTAATCCGTATTTTAAAAATGGAAGAGTGGAAAAAATTAACACCTCATGATTTTTCATGTTTAAGGTACCTAGACCGTAAACAATTCTTATCTGAATAACTTCCTAGAAGAACCAGAGATATTGATGTTAGAGTCTTTGTTTTTGTAGTAGAAGTGAAAATTTCAATATTTCGTCAAATTGAATAATAGAGACTGTTAAAAATTTTAAATAAGTTTAATTTCTATTCTTCTTCTTCAAATGACACAATAAAATTTTTATTAATAAAAAACCGTCTTTTTTAGAAAAGGGCACATTTTGTCGAATTTTCGTATCTGAATAACTTACCAGAAGAACCAGAGATATCACCATCAATTGGTAACACAATCTTTAATTTCGTTTTTCTCGAAATGAGGTTTTGGCGTTCTAAACTTTGAAGTTCTGTAACTCATCGAGTTTTTTACCAAAAAAGTTCTATGACCACTCAAAATTTTCCAAATTTTGCAAGGAATTCGCCCATGTAAATAAGTCCAATAGTGCCAAAATGGGCCCTTTGCATGTACAAATAATAAAATAACTTTTCAAATAATTTTACTTCATTTAAAAATAAAAATTAAACAGTATTTTTTCATTTTGGGGGAAATTTAACACCAGGGAATAAAAAATAATAAATAAAATAAATAAATTTAAAAATAACTTTTTAAATTAATTTTACTCAATTTAAATAAAAATTTTCCCTAAAATTAAAATAAACAGTTTTTTTATCCCACATGCACAAAAACGGCGCTTTCTGATAGCAGCCGACAGGGAGGAAAGTCATTCATTTCTTCGACCGTATGAAAATGGCGGCCGTGTTCTCCCAAGGGCAAGAAAATTAGCTGTTCACATGCATTTTTCTTGCCCAAGGGAGAAATCGGCCGCCATTTTCATACAAATCGAACAAGTGAATGACTTTTACTCCCTGTCGTCTGCTATCTGAAATCGCCGCTTTTGTGCATTAGGAATAAAAAATATCGTAAGTAACACGAGAATAAAGGCAGCCAATTTCTATACGATGATTTTTGTGACACTCGTTCCGGTCTCGGGGCGCCTACGGCGCCCTCGACCTCCACTCGTGTAACAAAAATCACCGTAAAGAAATGGCTGCCTTTCTCCTCTTGTTGCTTAATATACTATTTTAATTTTAGGGAAATTTTAACACCAAGGAGTAATAAATAATAAATAATATAGGATCGAAATATTCAAACACAAGTGATTCTCATTTAAAATCACAGTGGATTTTAATAATGAACCGGAGGTCAAGCGATCATAGATGCTTCAGTGATTTTTGAATTTCAGGACTTTAACGGTAAACGGAAGGCAAAACACTTTTTAAAGGTTAATATTTTACTAGACAATTTTTCGATTGGAAATTTAATACCTCGGTATTTATTAACGCCCGCAGCTGTCTCCAATTTTCTATTTCGAAAAAAATGAAAAGAGAAAGACAAAAAAAACTTGATCGAGAATGTATCTATAATATAGAGAACCGATCAATTACTCAACGAATGTGTTTTTTGAAAACAAAAAAAGAAACAAAGAAAAAGAATGAAAAGAAAAAAAAAGACATTTAACAAAAAATGGACAGCAATTTTAAACACATATTTTAAACGAGTCTTTTGGCGAAAAAATTTCAATACCTATTAATAATAAAATATTCGTTTCGTATAAAACTATTTTGAATATTAAAAAATATTTGATCAATTTTTCTTATTCACGCAAGTTTTTTTTCCTTTAAAAAATCGTTCCGTTTAAAAATATGTCATGGAATTTCTACTCGTTTGTGTTGTTTTTAAGAGTTTCTACCACTCACGCAACTCAAATTTCAACTTGCAATGTCCGATGGTTGGATTGGATTACAGGGTAAACTTTTCAGATTTTATCGAAACAGCTTTCTGTCAATTTCAAATTACTGACTTTCGCTTAATATAATAATGAAAATTGCTGCTTCAATATATAATATTCACGTATACAAATACTTTCACCTACGGATATAGAGAAAATATTTTTTACAACAATTGGAATTTATTTTATTTATTATACCCAAGCAAAAATTGACAACTGGCGCAGTACTGCGCCAGTACTGCCCAGTACTGGCGGAGTACTGGCCGCCATGGTTGAACCAGTACTGGAATTTGACCGAAATGATAACGCTTTTCAGTACTGGTTGGATGTTACTGGCAGCCAGTACTGGTTTAGTACTGGCGCAGTACTGGTTAAGTACCCGTGTAGAAAAATCTTCTGGCGCTGGCCTGAATCAGACCAGACCGTCTATTTTCCAATCTAGTGGAAAATTTATTTCAATTCAATATTAATATAATAAAAAAAATTAATTTATATTTGCAAACATGTAATAATTCCCAACTTTTAACTTTTAATCAAATTAATGTTTACAACGCAGAATAAACGCAAACCTATAACGAAACAAAATTTGCCACTGTGGGGAATCGAACCTACGACCTACGGACTTCTAGCCTAACACTCTAACCACTACCCTACCGAAGCTACAGGATAATAAATTTTAATTTTCGACACCTTTTACACTTACAATTAATAAAGAGTGTTTAACTGCGTAATTAAGTTAAATTATTATTTAATTGAACTAAATTCAAAAAAACCAAATAAGTAAATTACCCAATAAATTTCCATAAATTACCTCTAAAATATCCATAAATTACCGACATTAAATATTTTAAGTCTAATTTGTGTTTTACATATTTTAATAAATTATTTATCGTATAAATTTCTATAAATTACCGCAAAAATTTCCATAAATTACCATAAATTACCGATATTAATTTTTTTAGTTCTCGTTTGTGATTTACATAGTTTTATAAACTATCGTCAAAATCTTGATAGATTACCACATAAATTTCCATAAATGACTGAAATCCAAAATTTTAATGATAATTTTTGCTTTACATATTTACATATTAATTATTGCGAAAATTTCTATAAATTACCGCAAAAATTTCCATAAACTGATAAAATAAAAGTTTTTAATTGTAACTTATGTGGAACATATCTTTACGAATTATTGCGAAAATTTCTATAAATTACCGCATAAATTTCCATTAATTAGTTCCTAACTGACTATTGTCAGTTTACCGTGTTAGCAATACTGGCACAGTACTGGCGTAGTACTGGTTTGCCAGTGTTGTTTTCGCAATACTGGCACAGTACTGGCATAGAACTGGCATAATACTGGCATACCAGTCTTAAAGGGCAGTACTGGCGTAGTACAGAAATTTTAGTGAAGCCAGTACTGAACCAGTACTGGCAAGCCAACTGCTGGCATGCCAGTACTAGTGCAATACTGCGCCAGTTGTGAATACTGGCATTTGACAGAAATTTTTGCTTGGTTATTTGTTCATTTAATTTCAAATATTTGATAAATCTGTTATAAAACAAAAAATCTAAATTAAATAAAACAATTACTATAATTATTATAATTATAATTAATAATATTCAATATTCAATTAATTGGCTTTAGGATCCGTGCAAAAAGAAATAATTAATAATGAATTAATAATTGTTATTCAATCCCATAATTAACAGCCAAGCGATTATTACATTAATAACAACAGGAAAAAAAGAAAGAAAAATATTTAAAAGAAAATCCTTTTAATGAAAAAATAAGATGTTAAAATTAAAAATGTCAAAAAACCAAGAGATGCGGAAAGAAGATAAAGGAATAAAGAGGATTAAAAAAAGAAGATAATGATAAATACGAAGTATAGAGAAAAAAACTAAAATTTGAAGGAATAAGAAAGAAAGGAATTAAATTTCGTCACATCTGTTTTTTTCTGTTCTCTGTTACAGTTAAAAAATTATGTCAACCGAACCATTAATAATACGCACTTAATCGTTTTTATCTAAATCTAAAAAAGTCATATAGGTATACATATATATATATATATATATATATATATATATATATATATATATATATATATATATATATGTATAGGACCCTTCTTGTTTTTTTCTTCGTTACACGCACATCAAATACACAGACCCAAATGAGACAAATTACTCAACTTCTACATTTTTTTCCCCCGAACAATATTAATCTCATCTAATTATAACTGATTTTGAATTTCGATAAGCACCTTGTAATATATGTATGTCGCCATAATTTCCTTTCCACCACTTTTTTCCATTGTAATGTTACTCCTTTCTTTTTACATTCTCATCACATGAGAAAGTATTAGTTTTGGTCGAAAATTGACTTTCGCTAATTTCATGAAATCTCGACGTTTTGGGGTCCCTTGAACCCAAAAAACATGGTCCGGCGATGGTGTCTGTCTGTCTGTCTGTAGACCAAAAATTTTTTTCTCACGATAACTCTTGAAAAACTTATCCGATCGTTTTTAAATTTAACACACTTAAAGTTGGTGCAAAAATGAAGGCCAAGTTCGTTAACCAGCCATTTTCGTAAGAAACTACTTTTTTTTAAAAAGTTTTTGGGTCAGTCAGCTTAGGGAGCGTTTACAAATGATGTCACGTTTTTGGGGGTAGGGGGGGGTCTCTACTAAACGTGACACAATGTATTTTTGCATGTGAAATTGCATGAAATTGCGTGACAGGGAGGGGGGGTCTAAAATCCCGAAAAATTGCGTAACATCATTTGTGAACGCTCCCTTAACTGTATTAAAAAATTTGTTATTGATTTTGTAAAATGTTATAACTTTTATAAAAATCCATTTTTATCAACAACTTGATAATAATACTTTAAAAATATTTCAGCTGCTTCTGCAAATCATGTTTCTGCTAAGAGAGTTAGTATAATTAAAAATAACTTCACACTTTTAATCATCAAGACCAAAAATTAGAGTTGTGCAAAAAGCTTGAAGCTCGAAGCTTGATCGAGCTTTTTCGAGCTTTTCATTTTTCGAGCCGAGCTGTGTAAAAAGCTCGAATAGTTTCGAGTACTCAAATTCACTCTAGTGCTCAAATTCAATCGAGTACTCGAATTTTTCGAGTACTTGCGAAGTCACTCAAGTACTCGAAAATGTCGAGTACTTGATACATTGAGCCGGCTTGGGCTTAGCTCGGCTCGAAAAAATTTCGACTTGGCTCGGATCGACATTTCGAGCTTTTTGCACATCTCTACCAAAAATATACATTTTAATACACTTAATCTCGCAATCATCAGCAAACAAAAACATGTGATGAGAATGTAATCCTTAAAGTCGTAGTAACTTTAGGAAAAAAATGTTTTATTAAACATATAATAGGAAATAATAACAAGAACACAAATAATGCACAACAATTGCAGACCACCGCGAGCGAAGCGAGCCATTTGCGCGCGAAGCACGCAACATCAAACGGAGCGCGACGTGCGAAATAATCGCCGGAGCGAGAAGCGCGGATGAGAATGTGTTCGCGCTTGCGCGGACAGATTTTTTTTATTATTTCTCTTCTTTTCTCTCTTTCTTCCACTTTCTTTATTTCTCTCTTTGCCTCTTGCCCCCTCTCACTAAAAATTATTATTAATCATTTTTATCAAAAATGAAATTTTTTAACTCCAAAATTTTTACTTTTTTCTTATTAAAATTCTGGGTTTTTAATTTCTAATTAATTAATTTTTTTTAAATTAAAATTTTTGAAAATTTGTAATTACTTTTTAGTAATTTGTACACTAAAAATATAGAGTAACAACTATAACTATTTTCAGAATTTTACTATTAAATTGTAGAAAGTACTTTATACTAATTTTCATTAAACTTAAATTTACTTAGGAAATGGATAAGTATACTCATAAATATTATTTACTGTTTTTACTTCCTATTTTTATTTACTTATTTTATTACTTATAGTAATTTAATTAATTATCAATTTTATTTACTGATTAATTAACTTACTAATTTTAGTTACTAATTTAATTACACATATAGTAATTTAATTTCGAATCAATTTTATTTATTGACTCAATTATTTACTAATGAATGCACTCAGAAAAAAATTTGTTCAAAACAACTAAATTTTGGTTGAATTAACCAAATAAATGCATTGCTATATAGTCAACCAAACGTTTGTTTGATTCAACCAAATAATTTCTTCCAATACGTTTATTTGTATTAACCAAATGGTTATTACACTTAACCAAAAATTTTTATTTAATATAACTAAAAAATTTGTTTATATTAAGAGAAAATATTTGTTTGATTAAAATAAATAGTTTTAGTAAATGTATTTGGTTCATTTAAATAAATATTTTTGTTTACTTAATTTTGTTATTTATTTTCCTGGAATAATGTTTGAATTTCCTAATTTAATATTTTCTAGTACATTATTGGTTAATTTATAATTTATTATATAATTATTGATATTTTAAAATTATACATATAATAAATCATAAATTAACCAATAATATGTATACTGGAAAATATTAAATTAGGAAATTCAAACATTATTAGAGGAAAATAAATAACAATCAAGTAAAATATTATATATTTCTTCATATAAAAAAATTACTTAATTATAAAAAAAACATTCAAAATATTACATTAAACATATTATATGATTTTTATACATGCACTTAGAAAAAAGTTTATTCGAAACAACGAACTAAAAACTTCACAAAACCTTTTTGTAAATAATATATTCTTCTCACTGGTACAAATTAAATATGCAGTAAGTCTCACAGTAAACACAATGCATTTATTTAACCGACACTTATATAATTTTATTTCTTCAATTTATCTAATGAATTTGACGCGAACGCGGACTGTAGACAAGTGAGATCGCCATTTTTAAATTCACACATGTACTTTTTGAGACAAGCAAATATTTTTGTTTGACTCAAATAAAATGATTTGGTTGAATGAAACAAATTTGTGTGTTGTGTCGAACAAATTGTATTTAACTAAACAATATTCTCTATTCAAAAGACAAATTTGGTTAAATGAAACAAACAAATTCAAATAAAAAATTTCTTTAGAATAACCAAACAAATTTTACGTATTTATTAAAATGAACCAAATTTTTATTTAAATCAATAAAATTGTTTTATCGTGACAAATAAAATAGGTTAATTAAACAGTTTGGTTAAGTGAAATAAACTTTTTCTCTGAGTGTGAAGAATATGAAGAAATGAAAGAAATGAAGAAAAGAAATGAAGTATAACAATACTTTTAAATCTTGTTTAATTTCAAAAAGGTTTGAATTTGAAATTCTTGAATGTCTAAATTCCTGTGGAAAAATAATAATAATTAGGGTAAGGGGCCTCAAGGTGGCCACACATATCTTTTGAACGACTGTAATTCCTAAACGGTATTATATAACATAATTACTAATATATACTCTGAAACTGTATCTCCTTAGCTAACTTTTTAGCAAAAAAAATTATATTGTGCATCAAGGAAGGGAAATCGTTTTTCCTCCCGAGTTGCACATACTATTTTTTCTAACACACGTACACCGAAAGTAAAAATATTTAATGAAGCATTGAACACAAGTATTAACTTTTTAATGAAACTTTATTAATAATACTTTGTCGAGAATGAAAAAAACTTAAACATAGAAGAACCAAGTTCCAATTAAGTTCATTTGATTCAATTCTCAAGATCGTAAAAAATTAAATTATAATTTTATTTATTAATATTAAAAGTGGCCTCAAGGTGGCCACCATTCAAAAATTTACTGAAAAATTAAAAAAATAGTTACAAAAATCAATTATTTAAGGTAATTTTATTTGAAATGTATTGCTTTTGGCTTATAATCACAGAATCAATAGTTGCAAACTCTGTTTTTTGCTTATAAGAAGCCATTCTAAAATATTGTTAATTATTTATCCTATTTCATACATTAAAAACTAAATTATTTTATTATTCATCATAAAATTTTTCAAATCGATAAAATTTACATTTTCCATAATATATTTTGATAAATATTACATCGTAAAAAACTTCAAAAGTGATTTTACATAAAAACGGATAGTAGCCTCCTTAGGGCCAGGACATGTTTTAAAACTTTAAAAAAAATTGTATAACACGCAATTTTATCGACATTCATTTATAATAATATTGTATTATATGTAGAGTAGAACGGGGTAAGGCAGCCAAGATGGAACATTTGGGTTTGCGAGGCAGTTATTTGAATAAGTTTATTAAATTTTAATGTCGCGTTAGAAAGCTTGTCTTCTTGGCTAAAAAATCGCCATATAGAACATTTTGACATAGGTTGCACTTGAAAATTTCTACAACCGTTTTCCCAAAGGACCACGTTTTTGACATATTTGCAAAAACGTGGGGTGAGTATAGTTGTCCTTAACTTACTTTTATTTTGTTGGTAAACTTCAAAAATTTACATTTAAATAATATTATAATAATAAATTATAATCAAATTCAAAATAATGAAAAGAACCTGAAGCATTCAGTGTTGCCAAATAATGCACAAGAATTTCCCTAGGGTGGCTACCTTAGGGCCCTGGCTAGCTTGGGGCCCTCTACCCTAATGGAGAGTCCACAATATGTGCAAATATGTAGGTAGCAAGTCCAAGTGCAAGTGCGATTCCTATACATTTAGCATTGGTTCGCACTTGCACTTCTTGCCTTTTGCACCTATTGTGGACTCTCCATAAATCCTTAAAGTTGAGTCTCCAATGTGAGAGAGGTGCGCATCGATGTTCATAGCTATAGGTATACTAAAGTATGCTGTGGTATATCTATAGCTATGAACATCGATGCGCACCTCTCTCACATAAGGTAGTTCAAGTTGGGTGGGGGAAATCCAATATGGCTGACATCAGCTGATTTACCGGAGGACAAACAATGCATTGAATTCAATGGGACAAATCAGTTTTTTAACCATAACTTTTTAAATATTTATTTTTGAACCATAGTGTAATGGAAAATTATTCTTTATTTATCGAAATCTATTTTTTTAAAACAATAAAACCAAAAAATTAAATTTTATTGTTTTAAAAAATAGATTTCGATAAATAAAGAATAATTTTCCATTACACTATGGTTCAAAAATAAATATTTAAAAAGTTATGGTTAAAAAACTGATTTGTCCCATTGAATTCAATGCATTGTTTGTCCTCCGGTAAATCAGCTGATGTCAGCCATATTGGATTTCCCCCACCCAACTTGAACTACCTTATTGGAGACTCAACTTAATATGGTAAATTAACTACAGTGAGTTCTCGCGAGTCGTTCAATTCTCGAAAATTTTCAAGATCATAAAACTCACGAGTCGTTCAACGCATAAGCCACGCCTCCAAGGCGATTTCAGGGATGTGTGAAACATATTTATCGCCTCGAAAGACACAATATTCAATGACTTTGGTCCGTTTAAATTACACAGCACTGAGCACCGGCGCGCGCATGCTAGAAATTGAACGACTCGTGAATCGGACACTGATCAGCTGTTGTATATTCTGTCCAGCGTGTACATTCTGTCCGCAGTGAGAGAGAAAGAGAGGGAAGTATCGCCTGTCCTTTTAGTTTAGAGCAGGAGCGAAAGAGAGGCGAATATTATTATTATTATATATATATATGTATTAAGTTAGTCTTTCCTTATATATGAATGTATTCTGTTCACAGTGAGAGTGAAAGAGAGGGAGGGAGGTATTGTCTCTCCTATTAGTTTAGAGTAGGAGCGAAAGAGAGGCGAATATTATTATATATATACTAGCTGTCGTACCCGTCTTCGACGGGTTGTAGTTTCTGATAATGCACTTAACAGTGTATCTACCAACCTAGAAAACCGGAAAATAGCCGGGAATTTGATTTGACAGGGAAAAAATAATAATTAGTTACTATTGTCTATTTCATTAGGAAAATAATACCATTTGAAACAGTGACCGACTTTTTATTATCAAATTAGTTATTTTTAACTAATTCAAATGCAGAAAACAATATTTCTCAATTTGTAGTACTTCAATCAATATAATGTATTAAAATCAATCTAAAATTTCCTCCAGTTTTTTGAGTTATAGTACAGTCTAATTCGAACTAATTGTATAGCAAGTAGATCCAGTTTTTCTCGGTTACATTAAATTCCCTGATATTTTACGTCTTTTCTGGTTGGTAAGCACCCTGTTAAATGTATTATTAAAAAAAACCCGTCGAGTAAACCAGGAAAAATTTGGACAAAGCCGGAAATTGTTTTAAACCAAAATAAACACCGTGTTTAACTTTTGTCTTTACATTGATCAAGATATCTCTAAAAGTTAAATCAGAGAGCCCACAAATACTACTGAATTAAGCTTCATAGTAATTGGTATCAATTATAATTTTTTCAATTTTTTGATATTCAAAACATTTTTATACTTACATCTTCGTTATAAGAAAGTATTTTTGAAAAATTATGCTAAAATGTGACTAAACAACATGTAATACTCAACTATAGAAAGTTTAGAAGCAATCCATGAAAAAATATAAAATTTAGAAATTATTTGTGTTAAATAAATTCATTTATTAGAGTCAAGTATTTATTTAATTAATCCAATTAAGATTTATTTGATTCAACTAAATAAAATTATTTAAACGAAATAAATTCTTATTAGATCGAAATAAAAACTTTTTAAATAAGATATTATTTTTCAAATAATTATAATTACTTGAATCATATAACTTTTTTTAGTGTAGCTATAGTAAACTAAAAGTTATTAATGTGAACGAACATTATCTATATTAATAAAATCAGATTACTATCTGTACATTGCTCCAAACTTGAAAATTTTTATATATTTTTTCGTTTTGAGACATTAGAATTCTAAAAATGTAAAAAAAATTTCTGTCTGTCTGTCTCTGTCTGTATGCAAAACTTTGTTCGCGCATCAATTGAAAACGGTTCAACCAATTAAAGTGAAATTTGGCAGTCTATTAGGTATTAAAGTAACTTACAATCATAGCCTTATCCGATTAAAAAATATTAACTTGAACAAAAGTTATGACATTTTTCCAAAAAATTCAAAAAAACAAAAAAATGCAAATTTTTTATCTTTTGTAAAATGAATGAAAAAACTATCCTTAGCTAACTTTTTCAGATAAATACAACCCATTTCTACGATAAAATTTTTAAAAAAGATGTATTTTGAAATTTTTTTTCGTTTTTTTAGATCAACTTTTTTCGAAGAAAATAGTGATTTTTAATCTTTAAGCAAGCTTTTCAGGAAAAGTTATTAAAGTTTTTTATTTAAAGATCAGTATGTAAAGTAAAAAATTTGCTACATTAAACAAAAATAATTAGCTAAATGCCATAAAAAAGAAGGAAAAATGTTGAATTTTAAGAAATTCGGTTTTTTGAATTTTTGATAATTTTCCATAATTTTAGATTTTTTACCGAAGGGTGGAGACTATTGAATAAGTAAAGTATTTTTTAAGAGCACAAAAATAATAAAGCTAAATGCCATAAAAAGAAGGAAAAATGTTTAATTTTAAGAAATTCGGTTTCTCGAATTTTTGATAATTTTCCATAATTTTAGATTTTTTACCAAAGGGTGGAGACTATTAAATATAAGTAAAGTATTTTTTAAGAGTACAAAAATAATGAAGCTTAATGATATAAAAGAGAAGAAAAAAATGTTAAATTTTAAGAAATTCGGTTTCTCGAATTTTTGATAATTTTCCATAATTTTAGATTTTTTACCAAAGGGTGGAGACTATTAAATATAAGTAAAGTATTTTTTAAGAGTACAAAAATAATGAAGCTTAATGATATAAAAGAGAAGAAAAAAATGTTAAATTTTAAGAAATTCGGTTTCTCGAATTTTTGATAATTTTCCATAATTTTAGATTTTTTACCAAAGGGTGGAGACTATTAAATATAAGTAAAGTATTTTTTAAGAGTACAAAAATAATGAAGCTTAATGATATAAAAGAGAAGAAAAAAATGTTAAATTTTAAGAAATTCGGTTTCTCGAATTTTTGATAATTTTTGATTTTTTGCTAAAGGGTGGAGACTATTCAAATAGTATAATTATACTACCGAAATAGCTAATGGTAACTAATTATTAATTAATTAATTATTAACTAATTAATAATTAACTAATTATTAATTATTAATTATTAATTATTAATTATTAATTATTAATTATTAATTATTAATTATTAATTATTAATTATTAATTATTAATTATTAATTATTAATTATTAATTATTAATTATTAATTATTAATTATTAATTAATAATTAATTTATCCCGGGTATTTTTGATTTTCCAGATTGGTAGAAACATTGTTAAATGTATTGGTAGAAACTAAAACCCGTCGAAGACGGGTACGACATGACAGCTAGTGCTATATATTTTCAAAATTTTTAAAATTCAAAATTTATCTTTTGAAATAATTATTGTCATTAATTTTACTTAAATTTTATACAGGGTTAATTTTAGTATTTTTTATTACAATTTAGTCATCAGAATGAAATTTGAGTTTTTCATTTTTTGATCATTAATTAATAAAATATAATAACAATTTTGAATTCTGTGCAACATACTGACAAAAGTCTCATATTAATTATATGGATATTGTTAATATTCTGACCTAATAGAATTCTTTTAAGAAAGTAAACTTATGATTTCAACAACAAATTTTTATTGTTGACCTAAGAAATACAACCGTATAAAAATTAATTACAAAAAAATTTCAATTTTTAAACTTTTTAATTTTTCAATATTTAAATCTAACACTTTTTATTTGTTATTCAAAATTTTATTATTCTGACGATTAAATCTTCATAAGAAACACTAAAATTAACCCTGTACCAAGTTTAAGTACAATTCACTAAAGTATATGAAAAAACTAAAAATTTCGAATTTTCGAATTTTTGAAAAAATGGCATAACTTTCGTCCATATTAATATTTTTTAATCTACTATCGCTAGGATTTTAAGTTAGGCTAATGCCTAAAAGACTGCCAAGTTTCACTTCAAACGATCGAACCGTTTTTCCGTGATACGCGGTCGAAAATTTGCGGACATACATACACACATACACACATACACACATACACACATATACACATACACACATAATTTTCTTAATAGTATTTTCGCATTCCTTAGAGTGTAAAAAGAAGGAATATAATAGAAATTTTGAATTCTATGCAATGTACAGACAAAAGTCTGATTTTATTAATAAGGATATACTAGGGGGGCTTCGCGCGCCAACCCCCTATCTCTATTTTTATATTTATTTTAATTTTTATAAATTTAAAGTAATTTTTTCTTAATATCAATGCATCTCAATAAATTGCATACAATACATGACAAAATACACATAGATTTTGACGTAATGTAACAATCGTTATGGTATCATAGATACGTTTATTGTCCTTTATTGTCCCTTTTTAAGTTGTAGTTAAATAAAAGTCAAATTACACATAGATTATGACGTAACTAAATGAGGGAGTAAAAATAAAACGTCAAAATTAGGTCAAAATTATAGGTGTAAGAGCAAACACAATTTTAAAATTACCTTACATTGTTAGGTCAGATGCCAAACTTCACCTCATCATTAAGTCTGCGCGCGGAAATTGTTTGACAAATTTTGACGTCTCTATGTCAAAGCTGCCCTCAAACTTGACCTAAATTTTGAGGGTACCCAGGCGGAAATTTCCAACCGGCGCGGATCCTAGCCCGTACTGACGCCGGTGTAACTGTACTGGCTCGGAACCGCCTGCCAACCGAATGTGAACGGGCATTCTACCGAATAGTGACTAGGCCAGGAGCGCGCTGGCAACCGGCTCGGAACTGGCATTCTACAGCCCGCTGACCAGCCGGGAGAAGCCGTTCCGTGTATAATTCAACCGGCTGGGACCTGGCACTCTACCGACCGTGGATTTTTCATTTAATAGCCAGCCGAGCGCTGGCATTCTACCGACTGACAACCGGGTCGGATCCAAATGATAATTTCAACAAATACACCCAGAGAAATGATTTATTTGAATTAAATAAAATTTATTTAAAACAAATAAAAAAGGATATTTGTCTCAGAACCAACTAAACTTTTATTTAGCACAAATAATATTTTTTATTTGAATTAATATATTTCATTTAAATATTAATTTATATTTGAATGAAAAAAATTTTATATTTCGTTTAAATATATTTTATATTTACAGCAAATAAAAAGGATTTTTCATTTTAATAAATTCTGTATCAATTCTGAAATATTAAAATTGAAGGGCTACATAAAATAAGGGGACGAACGCTTGGTTGAAAGGGATAATATCAGTCAGGTAGCAGCGAGCGGCTCAAGGCTTGTCACTGCTACCCGACTGGTAGTATCCCTTCCAAGCCTCGCGTTCGTCCCCTTATTTTATGTAGCCCTTCAATTCACTTATAACCTTCAAATAATTTTAACTATCACAATCATTAATGAACCTTTTAATATTTATTATAAAAAATGTTTCTTTTTATAAGAATTAAAATACACTCACATCTTCTTAGTCATTTTACTTTACTTTTTCACTTCATATGTAAAAGTCCACTGTCACATTTTTCTCACAAAATCTCAAATAAGACACTAAAATATAAATTTAATCACTTATAAATCTGTTATTTTTCACTAATTAAAATTTTCATTTAAAAAGAAAAATTTTGTACTTAAATTAATTAAATTTATTGATAACTATTCACTATGAATAAATCTTTTATATGCTTTAAATTGTTGAAAGCAAAACATCTTATTGTTTTACTATAAAAATGCAATATGCGCAGGCGTCTACTTATAAGTCACACAAACATTTATTTGAATCAAATATATTTTTTATTTGCTACAAATATATTATATTCTAAATTGCAAATATATTTTTTTATTTTAGATTAATAAGTACATGTATTTCAAATAAATATTAGTGTATTTATTTTAAATAAAATATTTATTTGCAACAAATAATTTTTTTTAAATATACACTTTTATTTAAAATAAATACCTTTTTTCTCTGGGTGTATCAATAAAAAAAATAATAATTAATTGCAAAAGATAAATACTGATGACAATTCATTGACAGTTCACTTTACACATTTTTTTTATTTTTTTATACACTTAAACGCAATTTTTTATTACATAGACATTTGAAAAATCCTAACGCTTGGGGGTACGGAACCTACGCCTAACCGAATATTTACGCACTGAAATCTCGCACGCTAACCACTATGCTACGCTCGCATGGGACTCTCAAATCTTAAATACTCTCAAGTGTCACTAGCTCAAATAAAACTTGCAGAATTACTACGCGTCAATGATACCGCTATATTTTCAACACAGGAAAAAAAAAGTCTGACTCCGTTTACACCTTAAATTCAGCCCATGTATTTCACATAAGTCTGTCCTTGTTTAACGGGGCTGACTCCGTTTACACCTTAAATTCAGCCTCAAAAATAGGCTGAAAGTAAAACTTTTTTTTTAGTGTGAATACTTTATTGAATGTATATTTAGGACTATTTCAATATTTCGTTAAAAAAGAAACTTGTTATATTTTTATTATTATATAATACATATTATATTGAATATAATTGTTTTTCAATATAATAATATTGAACGTAATAATATTAATAATTTTAATTAACATGTCAATAATAATAAATTTAGTATTATTAAGATATTATTAATTAACATTAATATTGTTAAGAATTAATAATAAATTATCAATATTAATATTAATTAATAATATATCAATAACAATAAATTTATTATTATTAAGATATTAATTAAAATTATTAATATCATTACCTTCAATATTATTATATTGAGAAACAATTATTCAATTATTATTGAGATATTATTAATTAATATTATTATTAATATTAATAATTTATTATTAATTCTCAATAATATTAATGTTAATTAATAATATATAATATTAATTAATAACGAATTTTTTAATTATTTAATTTTTAAAAAAGTCTCAATAAATAATTACTTAATATATTGATTAGATTTATTTAATAATAATTATTTTCTAAAATAATGCAATTACTTGTAATAATTATTTAATTTATAATGTGACAATAAATGACGAGATCCGCAGTCGGATCCTCCCCAGTACCGAGCCAGTACAGACTCAACATATCCGTCATTCTTCCGACGCCGCAGAAGAATAAGATCCGCCGGCGGAAGAAATCCAGTACCGAGCCAGTACTGACAATAGTGGGAAGACGGTTCCGACAGTCGGAGCATAATCTGTACCGCGCCGGTTGCTTTTTTAGATCCGAATCGGTACAGACCGTCGGTACTTGCGGTCTGTACGGGCGCGGATCCCAGCCGGTTGTAAACTCCGACGTTCGTCCGACTTTTCCGCCTGGGTAGCGGGAATTCTTTGTCAAATTTTGATGTGTAGGTCAAAACTGCCCTCAAAATTGACCTAAATTTTGAGGGTAGCGGAAATTGTTTGTCAATTTTTGATGCGTAGGTCAAAACTGCCCTTAAAATTGACCTAAATTTTGAGGGTAGCGGGAATTCTTTGTCAAATTTTTACGCCTAGGTCAAAACTGCCCGCAAGATTGACCTATATTAACGTAATGTGAGGCCGTTATTTATCCTCTTTTTGACCTACAGGTCAAAAAATAGGTCAAATTAGACATAGATTTTGACGTAATGCGAGGTCGTTATTTATCCTCTTTTTGACCTATAGGTAAAAAAATAGGTCAATTTTGACATAAGTTTTGACGGCCCCTTTGGGATAGGGCGCCCTTACAGAATCTTGAAACAGCGGTGACAGCGGCAACAGCGATATATTTTTGTAATATAGGGATATATATATATATATATATATATATATATATATATATATATATATATATATATATATATATGTATATATATATATATATATTAAGTTAGTCTTTCCTTATATATGAATGCATTCTGTTCACAGTGAGAGTGAAAGAGAGGGAGGGAGGTATTGTCTCTCCTATTAGTTTAGAGTAGGAGCGAAAGAGAGACGAATAGTTAAGAAAGTAATGCCCACTTTTTGGGTTTAGAAGGGGGTATCATGTTTTCTCCATTTTCCGTATGGAGCGTGCAGTTTCGCGGGCGGTTGCACTGCCGCGTTACATGCGTTGAATTGGTTTCAATTTGTTAGTTAATGCTTTATTTATTAAGCATTTGATACATCATTTCGAAAATTTTAATAAAAATTAAATTAAAAATGGCGGATCCAATATGGCGAATAATATGGCGCTTAACAAAAATATAGCTTTATTTTGTAAATAAAATGCGGGCCCAGAAATTTTTTTTTGGTAATAGTTCCACATTTTACGTAGAATAAAATGCTGTAAAGAAAATTTAATTAATTATCTCATTTACTTTTAAAATTTAGTGTTTCAATGAAATTAAAATACCCTTCGCAAATCATGAGTACACTTCAGAAAGCCTTACCCCAATTTTGGAAATATAAATTAAAAATACTGAAAATATTGAATTTTTAAAAATTAGAAGCTAATTTTTATGTTTAAATTGGCCTTTAAAGACTTTTTATTCTTTAAGGGGACATTCCAGTTCAAAATGTCAAAAAAATCGATTTTTTGTTTTTATTTTTGGATTACTTATAGTGTCAAGAATACTCTCCTAAAATGTTATTGCAAAATTCGAAGTAGGGGAGAGTGGGGCAAAGGCGCTATGCGGGGCAAAGACGTTTTTTAAAATATCTCCTTTATTTTCTGTCTATTCCAATTGGTATTAAAAATTAAGTTGCAATGCAATCAGACCAATTGATTAAAAAAATAAAAACCTAAAAATATCAAATATTTTAAGAAATATAACAAAAAAATTGTTTTGCAAAAATAAAATGATAATTTTACTGAACAAACTTTTATTTTTTAAAACATAAGTTTAAGTATTTAATTTTTTAAAACGTAACATGCAAATAAATTAAATATTTCTCAACACAACTGGCGTGGTGTTAGTTATTATTATTATTAGTTTAATTTTGTATCTACATATTTTTAATTTAAAGTAAAAAAAAGTTTATTATGTGGGGCAAAGGCAATATTGAACATAATTTGGTTAAAAACAATTGAATATTCGAATTTTCTATGTATTAATTCACAATATAAGGTTAAAATCACTAAAAGTTTTTTTTTTAAATAGTTTAATTCTTTTAATAATATGTTGTTAACCTTATGTTTCGTAAATATTATACTACACTTGTTAATTTTTTTAAGGCTTATAAATGTTTTCTTTAAGAAATATAAGCGAAAACGTCGCTGCCCCAGCGTGTGGGGCAAAGGAATTTTTTGCATTGTTTTTAAATTTCATTAAATAATGTATTTATAATTTTAATATACTTAATAACAACTATTAAAATTTCTTGTTGATTAGTCTTAGAATAATGAAAAACAAATGCCGCATAAATGAATTGCTTAATTTAAAAAATATACATCGATAAATGTAAACCTAGCGCCTTTGCCCCACTCTCCCCTAAAACAAAAGTTATACATCCTTATTCTTCGCCATGTCAAAGATGTTTTTGTATGCGGATATAAAGCAATCGAATGATTTAAATATTTTCTCATTTGCATTTTTTAAAAAAGACAAACAAAAATGTATTTAGTGTTGCTGATCACAAATTAGATATCAAATTTTCAAAATTCAAAATGGCGGATCCAACATGGCGGAAAAGAAAATTTTTTTATTTTAATTTTTTTTTCGTCCACCATATTGCATCCGCCATTTTTAATTTTAAAAAAATTATGTCATATTCGTAATCAGCGACCCCAAAACCCCCCCGTAACGATTTTTAAGCAATTCCAATGATTTTAAAAAAAGAATGTCCGCCATATTGGATTCGCCATTTTGAATTTTAAAAATCTGATTCAATATTCGTAATTAACGACCTCGAAAACCCCCGAGTAACGATTTTCAAGCAAATCCGATGATTTTTTTTGAAAAATTTCGAAACTTATGAACAAAAAAATAAAATGCGTTTTTCTCAAAATGTCTTTTTTTGATCTAGTAAGAGTGATATCTCGAGTTCTTCTAAAGCGATTTTAAAAAATCAAACGGCTTTTGATTCAGCTTCATCATGCCTATAAGTTGAACCTCAAAAACTAGAAAATTTCCAACTCTTTTTATTTTATAAGAGAAATTCTTAATAAAAACACCTTTTTTTTGCATATTTTGGGAAAAAAGTACTCTAAAAAAAGGGGGAGGAAGAAAATTCAACTTTTTTGAAGTTCCACACCTAAAGAAATATCTAACGTAGAGAATGTCACTTCGTTTTTGGTTTTATCTGTTATAGAAAGTTTGGAATCGATCTTACCACCGAAAATCGGCATTTTCGAAAATGGCGTATATCGCCGCCATTTTGAAATAAAAATGAAAAAATTTTTTTTTTTACAAATTCTTAAATAAATTATTTATTACATGTAAAAGAAATTTTTTAAATAAATGTCATAGTTATTTTCATAATATATACTAAAAAAGCCTTCTTTTTGCTTGTTTTGAACTAGAATGTCCCCTTAAAAATTAATTTTTTTAAATTGAGCGGCCGGATCGTAGAAGGGCACGTAAATTTTTCTCGAGCGAAATCTAAGTCCCCTGAACACTCAAAATTCAACTTCTGAATTTAAATATTTTAAATACACATCCTTATAGAAAATTTCATTCCGCATCTTTTTTTCTTATGAAATTTTTTTCTATGTATTACCGTTTTCGAAATATTTTGGAAAAACTGTTTTTTTGAAAACTGTAAATTTAATGACATTTTTCACTTCAACTCGCGATATTTCAGACAATTTTAAAAATTTTTCAATGAAACAAAAATGAAAATACGTCTTAAGGTATTCTACGAATGATAAAAAAAGAAAAAAGTGGTTTTCTTTATAAACAAAATTGTTATTAATTTTTTTCTTTATTAATGTAAAAATCACGAACTACAATCTTCACGGCTCTCGTTTAACGGGCGAATTTTGAGTAACAGAGAACTTTCAGTGAGAAAGTTATTCATTATGATCCAAAAAAGTTTTCTGGAAAATAATAAGGTTAATAATTAATTAGTGTCGAAATGGTAAATGTTTAAAGTTGCTAACGACCAAATGCATAGCACGCGCCACTAGCCATAACCTATGAAACAACACTCCCAAGCAACTATGGCGAGTGACGCGTGCTATGCGTTTGGTCGCTAGCAACTTTAAACATTTACCATTTCAACACTAATTAATTATTAACCTTATTATTTTCCAGAAAACTTTTTTGGATCATAATGAACAACTTTCTCACTGAAAGTTCTCTGTTACTCAAAATTCGCCCGTTAAACGAGAGCCGTGAAGATTGTAGTTCGTGATTTTTACATTAATAAAGAAAAAAATTAATAACAATTTTGTTTATAAAGAAAACCACTTTTTTCTTTTTTTATCATTCGTAGAATACCTTAAGACGTATTTTCATTTTTGTTTCATTGAAAAAATTTTTAAATTGTCTGAAATATCGCGAGTTGAAGTGAAAAATCCTCTATTATATTAAGCTGAAGAACGACCGACCGACCGACCAACCCTAGCCGTATATATATGTATATATCTTTTAAAAACAATATTAACAAATGTATACATATTCACAAATCACGTATGCTCAGTAGTGTTGTGTCAATGTTACGCATGCGCAGTAGTGTTCTGTCAATGTTACGCATGCGCAGTAGTGTTCTATCAATCCATTCTTCCACTCTATGATATTCAGTTGAAGAACGACCGACCGACATTACACATTATTACAGTTATTTATTTTAAGTTCTAGTAAGGATAGAAAGTTAGTTAAGATCTTATTTCAAAGCTAATATTTTCTACTTTCATAATATCAAAATAATAAATTTGAAAAAAACATATTTTTCATTATTGTTTAAATGCAATTACCAATAAACAATTTTTTTAAATGTATGATAATTTAAAAACATATTTTTCTCATGTTTGTACGTCATGTAAATCTCAGGGACCGATTCTAAAACGAAACTAAATTAAAAATTTACGTTTAATTTAGTTTCATGTCAACTAAAAATAAATTATAATTCTATTGAAGTCTCCTCATACTACTGTATATCTATTATTAAAGTTATAATTCTATTATTTCTTTAAATATTTTATTGTTAGCTGTGATTTTTTAATTAGAACTAGGTAATTGAGTTTCTTAGATATTTTTTTTGATCTGTACTAAAATAAATTCAAGTGTTTAAAAATCTAATTTATTTTTTTTTAGTTTAGTTTGCAGTCGACATGAAACTAAATGTAATTTGTTAATTTAGTTTCGGGTCGACACGAAACTAAACCAACAAACTGAATTTAGTTTCGATTCAACACGAAACTAAACTCAGTTTGTTAATTTAATAGTAAGAGGGCGTTTTTGAGCCATATACAAGAGGAAAATATGAATTGAAATAAGAGAAATCTTCTTAAGACAAAAATATTTTTTTCAGTGTAGGCTCTACATTTGTCAAAATTTTAAAAAAATCGGATTGTTTTCGGAAAAATCTAAATATTTCAAAAAATACGAAATGTTTTAAAATTGCCTGAAATATATATCGAGATTTTAAACCAATTAATAATATTCCAAAATATTTACAAATCCGTTTAGAAGTTTAGTTTTCTTTGCTTCAGTTCTATAAAAGTATCCAAAATATTGAATAACCTTATCATAATTCTTTCTTTTATCATTCTTTATCCAACAAAAAAATTGAGCAAAATCAGTGAAGATTTACTCGAGTTATTCGATTTTATCGATAAACAGTTGATATTTACAAAAATAAATTTCTAATTCGTTAAAAAAATTTACAAAAAAAAGTAAGAAACCGACAGTAGTCGGCCACTTAAAGCAATCTTTTTAATTAACAATGTTTTAAAAGTGCCTTTTCATATTTTTTTCGAATTCTTTTATGTAATGTTGTTCCTTACGATCACACAAAACTATTAAAACAATCATGTTTATAAAAAATAAATTTTTATTCGTTAACAAAATTAGTAAATAAACAAGTAAGAATCTGACAGTGATCGGCCACTTAAAAAAGCTTTCAAAAACCGTACAAAATTTTTTTTTCAATTACAAAAGCTTAGATTTGTTTATAATCACCTTAGAAATGATTATCAACAAACAAAATATTTTTATCTCATACGGTTTTATAGCTATTCAAAATTGAAAAGTGGCCGACTACTGTCTGGTTTACCCTATACACGGTTTTTAATTTTTACTTAGCGGCAATTCTCTACCACGAATCTTGATATAATTTTCTAAATAGTTTTTTATTAGGGGAGAGTCTCCAGTTGTGAGACAGTCAATTTTTTTAACATGCAATATTAAAAAGCCGATTGGTTTATATAAAAACATTTCTTTTTATATGAGCCAACTTTTTCGTGTACGCCGAAGCGGATATATAAACTGTTTTTGTTAAATACCAACACTGTGTGTGATAATCGACTAAAAAGCGTTTTTTCAATAAATGCAAAGTACTTTTTTTCCAAGTTAATCAATTAGAAAAGGTAAATGTAATGCATTTTCTTTTAGTGTTTTCCTTATATTTTGTGATGCAATATTGCATTGTTCCAATCTACGGTTGAAAATAATTTAATTTTCCTTTTTCAAAATAGCGCCAATTTCTGGGTGTGAGACACAGCATATCACCAGTTGTGAGACGGTGTCAACACCCATCTGGGCAGCATAAAAAATACGACTTTGCAAGCATGTCAAGTGGAAGAAAGTTAATTGATTCAGAAGAAATCAATTTTAATGCTCTTGTTGAAGCTATTAAATTGTGATTATTTGATAGTCATATTTTGGCGAATAAATATTATTATTTAGTATATAATAATATATATTATTAATATATTTAATTATTTCCACTAAACATAACGTTTTATGTCAAACTTATTAAATTTTAGCAATTTTTAATGAGTGTCTCACAACTGGAGACATTTTTTTTTTTTGACAAAAGCGATGTGCTCGGAAAATGTATCGTAACATTTTTTGAGTTCATCGAAACACTACACTTTCTTTTAATAAAAGTTGAGTATTTCTGTTACCTTTCGAACGGTGTATTTTATTTACAATTTCGTTTACCCGTTTACAATTTACGGGTCAAAAATAAAACCCGTCTCACAACTGGAGACTCTCCCCTATTTTTAAAATTCTTTTACGTATGGAAATGGAAAAAAATTCATTTTTTCAACCCTTTAACGCCCAAATGTGCTGATTTTTAACTTCGGTTTCAAGCTTATAATATTAAAAGAAAAAAATTATTAAAAATTCTACAAGGACATGTCCATATGTTTTTGGGGTCGCTCTTTCGAATGGCATGGTCAAAATTTCCAAAAAGTGACGTTTAACCCTTATTATTTTCAAAAATACTCAAAAAATATAAAATTTTGGGAAGTATTTTTTTTAATCCAATTTTAGTTGTGATACCGATACAATTTTCCAAAGTTCTTGAAATCGCTTGAAATCTGTTACTTGAGGATTTTCGAGGTCGCTGATTACGAATTTGAAGTCAGATTTTAAAAATTCAAAATGGCGAATCCAATATGGCGGACAATAAAATTAAAAATGCATAGTATTCGCTTGAAATTTGATACTCGGGTGTTTTCGGGGTCGCTGATTACGAACCTGAAATTAGATTTAAAAAAGTTAAAATGGCGGATCCAATATGGCAGACTAAAAAATTAAAAATGCATCGCCTTCGTTTAAAATTTGTAACTTGGGGGTTTTCGGGGTCGCTGATTAAGAATCTGAAGTCAGATTAAAAAAATTCAAAATGTCGGATCCAATATGGCGGACGACAATATTAAAACTTCATGTATTGGCTTCAAATTTGTTACTCGGAGGTTTTCGGAGTCGCTGATTACGAATTTGAAGTCAGATTTAAAAAATTCAAATTGGCAGATTCAATATGGCGGAGCACAAAATTAAAAATGCATCATATTAACTGCTCATGCCCTGTTAAATATTCTAACATACGATAACGTCTTTGTAGCCAATAGGATAAAGTTTTAATTTTACATCCAGCTATATTGAATCCGTCATTTTGAATTTTTAAAATCTGATTTCAGATTCGTAATTTTTGTAATTTTGTTCTTTCAATATTATGAGCTTGAAACTGAAGTTAAAAATCAGCACATTTGGGCGTTAAAGGGTTAATACAAATTGAGATTTATTTGAATCTAACACTGCTTTGTTTTGATGCAAATAAATTGAGTATTTGGACTATATTTAAAGCAATTAAAAGTATATTAGTCTGAATTAACATAATAAATTATGAAGAATAATTGCATATTTGATACAAATAAGTATTTAGTTATTTTAAAAACAATATTTTATTGATGCAAATAAATATTTATTTGAATTAAAAACCATGCATTATTGAATCAAGTAATTTTCCTATAACTGATTTAAAGTAATATTTATTAGATCCAATTATTTGACTCAAATAACTCGAATTTGCTACAAATAACTATATATTTGATACTATAAATTAAAATATTTATATTCAGTAAATATTTACTTAGCACAAATAAATAAAAACAAAGAAATAAGTAAAAACAAATAAGTTTAATTACAACCGAACGAGCGTTAGCGAGTGAGGTATATGTAGCTAGTGTCATTAAATTTACAGTTTTCAAAAAAACAGTTTTTCCAAAATATTTCGAAAACGGTAATAGATAGAAAAAAATTTCATAAAAAAAAAGATGCGGAATGAAATTTTCTATAAGGATGTGTATTTAAAATATTTAAGGTATTTGTCGCGCGACTGGTCACTGTCAAAAGTTTGTATCCGTTGACTGTACTTATGAAACGATTATGAATGCGAGTGTCCGAAAAACTTTTGCCGACGTACAGTTTGACACACAGATGTTCTCAAAGTATATTCATAACCTCTCGCATGCAAAAACGATCGTGGCAACGTCGCAAGTTTGGCGTATGGCCGTCTTTAAAATTTCGCGCCAAAAGTAGCAGACAAGCTGTAGTATTTAACAAGCGCTATTGCCACGTTTACAAATTCACCTGTCATTTACAGTAAATGTTAAAATAATTTTTCAAGTTTGATGTTAAATATCTTTTAAACAAGACGGTGAAAAATTTTCATTTTTTTTATAAAAGTTCATTTTGGTTCAATAAATAAAACTTTAGTTTTTCTAAAAAATCTGTCGATTAGTATAAGTGCAGAAATTAAAAATCTGTGGTTTTCATATGGTTTTCCTATACCGTACATGTTAAAAATCGAAACTTTGATTTCATTTTTTGAGACTTACAGACGGTCAATTTTATTTTAATAGCCCTTATTTTGTAGATAAATATCCAAAGAATAATTATGTGAAATTTAAAAAAATTCTGTCGAAAACGAATTTACGCGACAAATACCTTAAATTCAGAAGTTGAATTTTGAGTGTTCAGGGGACTTAGATTTCGCTCGAGAAAAATTTACGTGCCCTTCTACGATCCAGCCGCTCAATTATAACAAAATACTATAAAAAATTAATTATTTTTCAATTCAATTTTACAAAATATCAACTATTCAGAAAGATTTTTATTGTACATATATTTCAAAAATTTAATTATGTCTTAAAAAATGATTAAAAAATTTTTTTTTAAATTTGTTTATAGTTACTTTTTGCATTATCAAAATCAAAATAACTTGCATTTTTTTGCTAAAAATTGTGGTATTTTTATGTTTGGAGTTCAAAGGAAAAGACGAAAAAGTGGCAATTTTTTAAAGTTAGTCGAACTAACTTTTAAGTTTTTCTTAATTTCTCTGAAAACTTTTTTTATTCCACATGCACAAAAATAGCGCTTTTAGATAGCTGACGACAGCAGGGAGTAAAGTCATTTATTTGTTTGACCGTATGAAAATGGCAATTTTTTTTCCAAGGGCAAAAAAACAGCTGGTCCCATGCTTTTTTTGCTCAAGGTAAAAAAGGCCGCCATTTTCATACAAGTCGAACAAGTGAATGACTTTTACTCCCTGTCGTCTGCTATCTGAAATCGACACTTTTGTGCATTAGGAATAGAAAATATCGTAAGTAATACGGGTATAAAGGCAGCCAATTTGTTCACGATGATTTTTGTGACACGAATGGAGGTCTCGGGGCGCCCTCGGCCTCGACTCGTGTCACAAAAATCACCGTAAACAAATGGCTGCCTTTATACCCTTGTTGCTTATAATATAATACTAGCGTCATATTCCTCGCTCGGAAGACATTTTACTTATTTATTTCCACTTACATAAATAGTTTTTGAGGTAAAAATTTTGTTTAAAAATTTTTAACGTCAAAAACTCTCCTGATTAAGCTAATTTTGTTTAAAAAAATCTTTAACTTCAAAAACGATCCTTATACCTCATACAGTATGAATGCAGGCTAATTGTTTATAACATTTTTACACCAATAGGTCTTTTTTAAAAAATTATGTAATATATGTTTTCGTAGTGGTTTTTAGCGTAGAATCAAATAGCGCTACAAGTTTCTTATAAAAATCGACTTCTCTTCATTTATTTATAAAAAAAAATTGTTAAAAAAATATTTTTTTAACATTCAACGACAAAAATTATCATTAGATCCCATGCCAGGATTCCAATAGTTACTTTAATTATATCTGCATTCCTTTGCCTATAGGCATCAATGGGTTAATGTAAAAAATCTTTTCCTTAAAGCATTTTTTCAGTTAGTAGAAAATAAATTTGACACAATAACGTTTGACTTTTGTTCCACTGAAGACCATAACAATACCTCGAACAATACAAAATTATAAATATAAGCCTGGATAAAGTGTGGAGGAAAAGATTTTTTACAATAAAAAAGGAAAATAATGTTTATAAAAAAGTTATAAATAAATAGTTAAACTGTTTATAATAATAATATATACGTATATAATTAATAAATGTATTAGAACCGAGCAGTAAAGGTCATATCATCTTTTAAAATACACTTATATAGGCGCTGCTTAGTTAGCGCAACGCACAAAAACTCGTAGCGCAAACTTCAAAAATTTTTTTCTCAAAAACATCAAAAAGCACTTCTTTAAAAATTTAACCACTTATTAAGGCAGGTTTAAATTTTGAGTAAATAATTTTTTTAGGAAACTCCATGATGTCCTTAACATATTTTTTTAACAATAAAAAATTATTGTTTAAAAGATATCTTACAACCTATTGTTATTTTGTGCAAAAAACTTAGGATTTCTATCATTTTTTCTACCACAAATAAGATCCAAAACACCTTATTACCATCTACGAGAAGACTAACGTCATTTATAGAATTTCATGTAACAATTGTAAAGGTGTTTATATCGGACAAACTATACGATCCTTAAAAAGACGAATTTGCGAGCATACATATTCAGAAGCTCATAAAAAAGAAAATACTGCCCTATGTAAGCACGCCACCAATTTACACCACACTTTCAATTTCGACCAATCAGAAGTAAGGATACTTGAATCCGTGTATCATGCCTACGATCTCAAATTTTTGGAAATGTACCACATTGTGAAAGACAAAAGGTCTATCAACTTTAGAACAGACACGGAAAATTTGTCGATTATGTACTTCGACATAATTGATCCTTTAACAATTTTTTTAAAGATTAATTTCTAAGTATTAACTTTACTTTTTTGTTTAAATTTAAATGCAATTATAATATATACATACATGTGTGTCTACCTTTAGACTACATGTACACTACGAATCAACCTTTATTTATTTCCATTCGTTCACACACTATATAACGTAACCTGAATTAACAGTGTGTGCGTACCACTTTTCACAACAGTGAGCACATCCATGCCTCTGTAACTGAAATTTCAATTTTACAATGTTTTTAAAAAAGTTTTTTTAAAAGGAACGTTTTTTATGTATATTTGATGGTTGATCTGTGTCAGTTCCATGATGGAGCTTTTGTCTTATGAGACATTTTCTTTCTAACAAATAGCATTTTCATATTTTTTTGAGGTTATGTATCAAAATGCCTCCAATTTCAATGTGTATATTTTTTCTAATGTAAAAACTCCAACCCTTTAAATATGCGGTATGTTACCTGATCTTTATTCTCATTTTTTTGAAATATGACCATTGTATTATTGTTTCCCTTTATGACCGATGTCTTTTTTTTGTTATTGTAGTTCCTGATGAGCCATGTACATGGCGAAAATGCATTTGAGTGGTGTTTTAATCTTAATAAAAAAATCCTCAAGAATAAATAATCTATAATAATTTTCACCTCATGGACCAAAGGCCACAAATGAAACCAGTTTTCTTATTTATAATTATTGTTTAAACAAATTACAAACTTTAAGAAAAATCGGTGATCCACCATTTACTTTTCGTATGGAACTGCCCTTGATATAAAAATTTTAATTTGTAGTATATCAAATAAATAGTTATTTGTAGTAGTGATGCCGCGAGAGTTCTCTCGTCCATGCAAAAAGTCGAGACGAGACGAGAATTTACGTGATCTCATCTCGTCTCGCGGCATCACTAATTTGTAGCAAATTCGAATTATGTAAGTCAAATGAATGGAATAATTGGATTTAATAAATATTGCTTTAAATCAATTCGGAAAATTACTTGATTCAGTAATGCATGGATTTTAATTCAAATAAATATTTATTTGCATCAATAAAATAATTTTTTAAAAATAACTAAATATTTATGGGACATTCCGCACGTCAACACGGACAGAGCTCTAAACAAAAATTGCTTTGATAGATTTAAACGTTCTAGGGCTTAAAAGATTTCTACATTCATGTACTTTAAGATGGCGATGGGCGTTTTTCGCAAATTTTCATTTCCGATGCCAATAGAGCTGTCAAAAGTCAAATGGTCCAAAAAATTCAAAATACTTTTATGAATTAAAAGCAAAAAACGAGGTAAATTATTCTTAACTCATTCTTTAACAGTTTTTTAAGGTCCCCGAATATAAATCTAAAGTTTTTTTTAAAATTCAAAATGGCGGATCCAATATGGCGGACAAAATTCAAATTTTATCAGATTTGATTAAAACTTGTTACTCGGTGGTTTTTAGGGTCGCTGATTACGAATCTACACTACCGCGGTCAATATTGAGAGACCATCCATTTTCAGGTGATTGAAAAACATTTTAAAACACAAAATGTATGGAAACTAAAATATTTTGCTTTTTATTTTTTGAAAGATGATAAAATTTTGAAAAGAACAAGATCTTTTAGAAGTCATTTGGCCAATATTTTATTTAGATATTTTTAAAAAATTGTCTTTTTCAATGTCTTGCAAAAATTTAAATAACTTTTAAAATAATGAACGCTTTTTAATGATCTTAAGCTTATTTTAAAGGTCATTTGCTACACTATAAGAATTACTTACAGGCATTAACGTGTAATTTTTTTCTTAGAAAATGCAGGCCGTCAAACTTGGACCAAAAAAATTCAAAAAATTTGGAACAATTTTTCTGTATACTAAAAACTATTTTAGAAAATATATAAAACATTATATAGTGTAGATTTTTCAAGAAAATTTAATAAAAAAAATACGTTTGAATTTTAAAAATTATTTTTCTGTAAATAAGAATGTTTCAAATTTTTTATATTTTTTTGGTTCAAGTTTGACCGCCTGTATTTTTTAAGAAAAAAATTACACGTTAATGCCTATAAGTAATTCTTAAAGTGTAGCAAATGACCTTTAAAATAAACCTAAGATCATTAAAAAGCGTTCATTATTTTAGAAGTTATTCAAATTTTTGTAAAACATTGAAAATGGCGATTTTTTAAAAATATTTAAATGAATTATTGGCCAAACGACTTCTGAAATATCTTGTTCTGTTCAAAATTTTATCATCTTTAAAAAAATGAGCAGAAAAAAATTTTAGTTTCAATAAATTTTATGTTTTAAAATGATTTTCATTCGCCTGAAAATGGGTGGTCTCTCATGACCAGTAGTGTTAAGTCACTTTTTAAAAATTCAAAATGGCGGATCCAATATGGCGAAAAAATTTTTTAAATTTGATCCTATTCCCTTTAAACGTGTTACTCGGGGGCTTTTGGGGTCGCAGATTATGAATATAAAGTTACTTTGTAGAAGTTGAAAATGATGAGGGGGTTTTTAACGTATCTGATTACGAATTTGAAGTCACTTTTATGAAATTCTAGTTTATACTGTTCTATAATGTAAACAATTTGTTATTATTACAAATTTGAAAATTTTTATCGCCATTTTGAATTTTGAATTTTTAAAAAGTGACTTCAGATTCGTAATCAGCGACCCTAAAAACCCCCGAGTAACAAGTTTTAATTGAATCTGTTCCAATTTGAATTTTGTCCGCCATATTGGATCCGCCATTTTGAATTTAAAAAAAACTTTAAATTTATATTCGGGGACCCTAAAAACTGTTAAAGAATGAGTTACAAAATAATTTACCCCGTTTTTTGCTTTTAATTCATTAAAGTATTTTGAGATTTTTGGACCTTTTGACTTTTGACAGCTCTATTGGCATTGGAAATGAAAATTTGCAAAAAACGCCCATCGGCATCTTAAAGTACATGAATGTAGAAATCTTTTAAGCCCTAGAACGTTTAAATCCATCAAGCAATTTTTGTTTAGAGCTCTGTCCGTGTTGACGTGGAATTTCCATTATTTATATCAAATATGCAATTATTTTTCATAATTAATTATTTTAATTTAGACCAATATCTCTTTAATTGCGTCAAATAATTATTTATGTAGTCATTCAAATAATTTTTTTATCTATATATTTATTTGATTCAAATAACTTGAATTATGCGAATATACGAAACTTTTTTCTTAGAAAATGCAGGTTGGCAATAAACTTAAACCAAAAGAATTTAAAAAATTTGGAACAATCTTATAAACCCCCTTGTTTGTCTGGGCCACTCACTGCTACCCGACTGGTATTAGCGCGTGTCTTCGAGCGTCGGGCGAGTTATTCGATCCAAGGCCTCAATTGTTCAGCGATCTGTAGAGGTAGAATTTTGAAAACTGTTTACAAATATTTTTATTTAATCATATATTTCAACAAAAGAGAAAAAAAAATTTTATGGGAGTATATTTTTTATTAAAATGTATTTCTATTAATCTATGCTACTTTAATTGAAACAAGAGTTCCAGATAAACAATATTTATAAGTGTACAATAAATAAAAATTTTATTTGTTTAAAAGTATTCATTCAAATTTTTTTAAGCTTTGATTCAAAAATATAATTTGTTTAAATAATTATGTTTAATTCAAACATATTCTAAGTTTTGATTTCAACAAAAATTATGCTTAAATATTTTATGTTTGATTTAAACTTCAAAGTTGATTATAAATAATTCTTAAATTAACCCAAAAATCTGTTTCAATTAAACTCAAATATGTTTCAGATTAAAAAAAAAAATTTACAAGATAGTATAGTTGTATAAAAGTTATGCCACAGAAAAAATTTTGTGACTTTCAATACATTTTTCTAATTACCTGAAACGTCTTTGGCAGTATGTAAACTGCCTAGGTATTTTGCTTATTACCTGTTTTTATACATTCAAATTTAGGCATTTTACTAACTGCCCGCGGTTTACAAACTGCCTAGGCAGTTTGCATACTACCGGATTATGCTATCTGCCTACGACATAAATATGACGTCAAAAAAAAATTCAAAATGGCAGATCCAATATGTCGGACAAAATTTTTAAATTTTAAATAGATATTATAAACAAAAAAAACAAAGAACAGAAAGTGTAATGTAAAACCTTTGCAGCCTCCACGCGGGACATTCTGGTGTCATGATTTGTTTTATCAGCTAATGCAAAGGATATAGAATAGAGTACAAAATTTGATAAAAATCGGGATGAATTAAAAAAATTACGTCCCTCATTTTGAATTCATAATTTTTTATTTTGAAAGACAAATTTAAATTCAGCGACCCAAAATATCCCTAGATACTAAAATTGATAAAAATCCAAATGAATTTAAAAAATTTTCAAAAAGTATGTCTGCCGATTTGGATCCTGCATTTTGAAGTTTTACAAATGATGGTCAAACTCAAATTCAGCGACCTGAAAAACCATTAGGTACTGAAATTGATAAAAAACCAAATGAATTTCAAAAATGATGTCCGCCATTTTGAATTTTTTACAATTAATTAAATTCACCGACTCCAAAAACCCTTATACACTATGTCACTTAAATTAAAAATAAATTTTTATAAATTTTACTTGTTTTTAAATTGTTATATTATTTAAAAATAATAAATAATCATTTATTTATTACTTAATTTAGGAGCATTGCAATTAATAGTGTGTTAATAATGATATAAAACAATTTATTTTATAATTTACATAAAAAATTGCATTTATTTTGCGCTAAGAAGTTTACTACCCAACGGTTGTTAACAGGCAACGGGTTAACAGAAAAATAATTTTTAAAATTCAAACATTTTTTTTTACTAAATTTTCTTGAAAAATCTACATCATATCATGTTTTATATTTTTTGAAGGATAGTTTTTTGTACAAAAAAATTATTTCAAATTGAAATTTTTGTGTATAACTTTGCCGACCTGCAATTTCTAAGAAAAAATTACACGTTAATGTCTACAAGTAATTCCCATTCTGTAGAAAAGATTAATGAGTATTGAGATTTAACAATTCTATTTCTGTGTAAGATATTTTTAAAAAATCATTATTGTCAATGTTTTACAAAAATTTAAATAACTTCTAAAAACATAAACACTTTTAATGATCTTAAGCTTATAAGCTTATAATTATCATGTTTTTAGAAGTTATTTAAATTTTTGTAAAACATTAACAATAATCATTTTTTAAAAATATCTTACACAGAAATAGAATTGTTAAATCTCAATACTCAATAATCTAATTCTTTTCACTTACATTACAATTCAACACTTCTTATTTTGGAAATTTCATATTTTGAACATTTTGGGCTTTGGAAATTTTGTATCATGAAGAAAAATAATTTTTAGATTGTGTATGGATTAAAAAATTCAATTTTGAAGTTCTGAATGTTCTTCGCATCACAACTGCGCATGCGTTATAATGATAGAACACTACTGCGTATGCGTTATAGTGATAGAACACTACTGCGCATGCGGTATAGTGATAGACCACTACTGCGCATGCGTTATAGTGATAGAACACTACTACGCATGCCTGACATTGACAGAACACTACTGCGCATGTTTGATACTAATAGAACACTACTGCGCATGTTTGATACTAATAGAATACTACTGCGCATGCGTTATAGTGATAGAACACTACTGCACATGCTTGATACTGATAGAACACTACTGCGCATGCCTGACATTGACAGAACACTACTGCACATGCCTGACATTAACAGAACACTACTGCACATGTCTGACATTGACAGAACACTACTGCGCATGTCTGACATTGACAGAACATGCTTGATACTAATAGAACACTACTGCGCATGCCTGACATTAACAGAACACTACTGCGCATGCCTGACATTGACAGAACACTACTGCGCATGTCTGACATTGACAGAACACTACTGCGTATGCCTGACATTGACAGAACACTACTGCGCATGCCTGACATTGACAGAACACTACTGCGCATGCCTGACATTGACAGAACATGCTTGATACTAATAGAACACTACTGCGCATGCGTTATAGTGATAGAACACTACTGCACATGCTTGATACTAATAGAACACTACTGCGCATGCTTGATACTGATAGAACACTACTGCGCATGCGTTATAGTGATAGAACACTACTGCACATGCTTGATACTGATAGAACACTACTGCGCATGCGTAACATTGTCCTAACACTACTGCGCATGGCTGACATTGATTGACAGAACACTACTGCGCATGCGTATATATGTATACAATGTGTATTATTATATATGTATATTATACGATGAATAAATGATAAAAGTCGAACGACTGAACGATGAAGTACGGAAATACACGAACGACGGACGACAAAACGACGACGAATATGTTAATATTATAAAGGATTTTTACAAGATTAAGGATTAGGTACAATTTTATTGTGTCATTTGAAGAAAAAGAATAGATATTAATCATATTTAAAATTTTTTGACAATCTTCATTATGAAAAAATTGATGCAATATTCAAATTTTCATTTCGACAATTACACAATTACACCTCCATTATTAAAATAAAGGATTTTTTTTTGCAAATGACCGACAAAATAGGCCCTTTTCATTTTTCTAAAGAACCAATGAAATCTAACAGTTAAATTATTGATGAATTAATGAAAATCACAAATTCCTGGTAATGAGAAAATTATAAAAAAACATGTTTCCCGACATGAATTTTTAGGGAAATAAGAATTTAATATAAGTAAAGAAAATTTTAATTTACTTAAAATAAAAAAACCTTTTCATTTTTAAAACTCTTTTTAGTTCATTTATTTTATATTTCGACTGACTCGATTATAAGATTGCAAACTTCTTTTATATGAAGATACTAGTGCACCAATTGAACCTTTTGCGACAACTTTATCGAATTACGAAAAAAGTAGCCATGGTTCCTCGAAAATCTGGTATTTCAATAATTATAGAAAAAATTACTATTTACATGAAGAGATTAATTTAAGAAGGGAACCAGTCAAATTTTAACTTATTGAAATTATTGCTGTTTGCCCCATACGCTCATTTTGAGAATAAATGTTAGTTTAAAAAAAACGTATACTACACATGGTTGTTTTGAAATTCTAAACAACAGTTTTGACAATCTCGCCATTTCAGAGATATTGACATCTGGACGGTTTGTCCCACTCTCCCCAAATATTATAATATTATTTTAATGATTAACCCATTAACGCCTGAAATAAGAAATTTTTTTGCGCAAATTCAACCTATACTTTTATGAATAAAACGGATTATATTTTATACCGCAAGTATGTTTCTTATAGGTATTTAGTGTGCTTTTTTCGATTCCGGTGTGAAAAAAAAGAATTTCGTTTAAGGAGTTAAACGTGCGTGAATAATATTCAATTCTCATCCATAGAGGCACAAAAATTGTATACTTTAAAAAAAAGTAAATTAGAATGTAAAATTTAAAGATGGCGGACCAAATATGGCCTAACATATGAAGGAAACTTCGAAAGGGGTGGTCACTATTTTTCAAAATACTAAAATGTTATTAAATTCGTCTAAGTTTTCCTACTCGAAGGCTTTTGGGATCGCTGATTACTAATTTAATGTTATTTTTAAGAAATTGAAGATAGCGGATCTAATATATAGAAATTTTGTTTTTAAATTTATGCAATTGACCTTAATTTTGTCACTCGGGAATTTTTGTGGTTGCTGATTACGAATTCGATTTTAGTTTCCCATAAATCAAAATGGCGGATCTAATATGGAACAGAATGTTTACTTTATGCAATTAATCCTAATTTTGTCACTCGGTGGTTTTTAGGGTCGCTGATTACGAATACGATGTTTGTTTTCAAAATTTCAAATGACTAATATAATATGGGCAAGAAAAATTAAAAAAAAATTTCTATACACGCTCGCTGGTCGTGAATCGACGCAAGTGCTAAAATAATTGTCAGTGAGCGCTCCTATGACATTTACAGCTAACTGTCTGGTATTAGAACTCTCGAGTAACAAAATTAAGGTCAATTGCATAAATTTAAAAGAAAACTCTGCCATATTGAATACACCATTTTAAATTTATGAAAACTTACATCAAATTCCTAATCAGCGTCCCTAAAAACTACCGAGTGACAAAATTAAGGTCAACTGCATAAAGTAAAAATTTGTGTTCCATATTGGATGGGGGAGGGTCAAAAATTAATGTTTGACAAAGAAGGAAGAATACGTCAATAAAATAATTCTTCTGATGTATAATTAATATATAAAGTTTTTCTATCGCTTGACTGAACTAATCAAAACAAAAACCATTCTTTTGTAATTTGACTTGCTTGGTACTTTGAAACGTCTGGCAATACAGTATTTCTTTAGTCGTGTTGCAAATGCTTGGTATGACTTGTTTACATTTAGTTTTGATTAGAAAATTGTGTGCAATGTTTCCAGATGTTTAAACAGCTGTTAAATATACTGTATAAAACATGAAATTTTTTTTACAAATTAATTTATTGCAACTCTCACAGGTACCTAATGACACTTTTTTAACAGATATTTAACCATTATATATCTGTCTCGTATTAAAAAATGTTTTATTAATTTCTTAATGTTAAGTACTTTGTGGTGAGTAAATATGTTTGAAAATGTACTCAATTCCCACAAAACTCAATGTTAAAAGTTAAAAACAAAGACGCTTATAACTTTTTTCACAAGTACCCACAGGTCTAAAAAATTAAACTACATTTTTTAAAAACTTTTATCTAACAGTGGTACAAATTTCAACAAATTGGTAATGTTAATTCTATTTGCGAAAAAAACCTTTCTATTATCTTCAGAAAATCTGTAATTGCCTTAACGTTTTATAAACATTTTACAATATAGCTCATTGTGTTAAATTTAATTTTTGGTTTTCGTGTTTTATGTTTTTTTTATTCTTCAAAAAAAATTGTAATCTTTTTCCAATATTTCAGAAGAAGAAAAAAACGGATCATAAGGTCTTAGTCACATTTTTATATACACACAATAAAATAAGGTCTTGAGTATTATAAGACAGAAACAGAAATATCGCGCGCGCGTAGCTCTGCTAGTTGGTTATATATTAGACTGACTGTTAATTCGACTACTCATGATTTAAGTATTGTTGTCACTGAAGGAGCAATGCTAAATAATGATCATATGTATGAATTTCAAAAGCTATTGGGAAGACAATCAAATTTTTTTTATAATATGCAAAATACTTTGTGTTTACAAAAAATTGATTTGATAGTTCCAATCGAGAAAAATAAGCAGCACATTCAAATACTTTTTAGTGGATCTTATAAATCTGGTCATTGGATTTGTACTTATTATGATGGAATAAGCCTTTATATTTTTGATGGTCTTAATAAAAAATATTTAAATCATGATCAAAGAGATTATTTAATTAGATTATATCCTTTTGAACCACCAGTAGTTTTCACAACTGTTGATCAACAACCAGAATAGTCTTTCTCATGAAGTATATGCAATAGCATTTGCAACATCGTTGTTTTTTAATATTCTGCCCCACTCTGTCAATTACTATTATTGTAATATTAGAAATCATTTAATGTTAATGTTCGAAAACAATAGTTTATGTAAATTTCCATCTGTACAACTTTCTAATAGTAGATCTTGCATAGTTGTGTATGACTGAAATTGCCTATTAAATGAAAAAGATATTCAACTTCAGTATGGAGAATCAAACTTTTCTATAAACTCTATTAAGAAAAAAATTTCTTTCTCGAGAATAATAAATGAAATAAATGAAGGAAATATTGCATCAACAACACTTAAACAAAGTAGGGCTGAAATTCAAAAAAGTTATCGTAAGAGATAAAAATTAAAACGTAAAATTGATAATGAAAATTATTTAGAGGAAGCATACACATCCATTTCTTTCCCGAGAATTATAAATAAAATAAAGAAAGAAATATTGCATCAAAAACACTTAAAGAAAGTAAGGCTAAAATTTAAAAAAATATCGTGAGAGGCAAAAATTAAAACGTACAATTGATAACGTAAATTATTAAGTGAAAACCACACTTCAATTAAAAAAAAACTTTAAGTCGAATCCAAAATAGAATATGCTGAGAACCTTAAATTAAAAAATATAAATAGTGATACGAGTTCTTTGTCAAAAACAAAGAATACTCGATGTCAAAGAAATTATTGTGAAGGAGTATTAAAGCATCAAATTCAAAATGAGTTAAATGTTGAAAATTATCTAGGTCCCATAAATAATTACTGCACACATTGTCAAGCTAAACATTTTAAAGATGAAAAAGTTACTGGTAAAAAAGTTAGTTTTAATGACTGCTGTAGTCATGGAGGTGTTGTGTTAACTTTATTACAATATCCAGATGAATTAAGGCTTTTGTTAGAAGGGTTTCATAAAAAATCAGGTCATTTTTAAAAGAATATAAGGCTGCATAATAATTATTTTTTTTGCATCTTTAAATGCTAATGTAATTAATTTTAATGGCAGAAGAAGAGGACCATTCTGTTACAAAATTCAAGGTCGAATTTACTATAAACTTAATAGTGCTTTATATCCGGATAAAGGTGAGGATCCATGTTTTGGTCAATTATTTATTTATGACCCTGAGGAATCAATCAGATACAGATTAAAAAGTATCGAAAATTTTAATGAAGACGGTTTAAAATCTATAGAAAATATTATGAGAAATTCTAATGCATACACAAAATTTCACATGATGATGTCAGAGGTAATTTAAATAGAAGCTGAATTAGCAAGACAAATAATGAAGAAATTCCTGAGTTACAATTATTGTTCACGTTGAAAAAAAGCTTTGATAAAAATAGATACAATTCCCAAAGTTTTAATGAAGTTGCTGCAATTTTTAATACAAACTCTGAAGGAGAAATACCAGAATCTTATGTAACGGTTTATAATAAATCTACAAAGGAATTAAAATTGGTTAGTAACTTAGATCCTAATGTTGAACCATGGATTTATCCTATATTTTATCCACTTGGAAATAAGGGTTATAATATTAATATGATTCGGAGTAATAGTGATTACAGAATTAGAAATCATACTATTTCTAGGTCTGCCTACATAAAATACAAAATTACTGTAAGAGATAAAGAATTTAATCAATTTTTATATGGAGGTAGATTGTTTCAACAATAGGTGGTTAAAAATGATGTAAAAATAGAAAAAGATAGATTAAGATTTTGTGCAAATAATAAAGCTCAAGTGAGAAGTAAAAGATATAAAGGACTGATGGATTATTTACACAATCATGTTTTGGAAAATGATGTACACGTGTGAAAAACGCTTATATTGCCTTCTACTCTTATAAGATCACCTCGCAATATGATGCAGGAAAATTTATTCAGGAAAATTTATTCCCCTATCAAACTGTTGCTGATAGACCGGATATAGTAACTAGGGTTTTCGCATTAAAAGTTAAACATCTACTTAAACCTATTGTTGATAATAAATTATTTGGAGAAGTCAAATCTTATGTTTATGTTATTGAATTTCAAAAGCGAGGATTGCTACACATTCATTTGTTAGTTATATTGAAAGAAAATTCAAAAATATTAACAGTTGAAAGTGTGGATCGTTATATTTCTGCAGAAATTCCTGATAAAAATATCAATCCTATTTTACATAAAATAATAATGCAAAATAATATTCACGGACCTTGTAGAGATTGGTGTTTAATTGATGGGAAATATTCAAAAAAATTTCCAAAAAGTTTCCAAGAAGAAACTACAATTAAAAAAATTTGCTATGTTCATTGTCGTGGAAGAAATAATAATAAAGCGTATGAACGACCAAATGGATTTATTGTTGATAATTCTAATGTTGTTCGGTATTGCCCTAAACTTTCAGAAATATTTAATTGACATATTAATGTACAAATAGTTTCGAGTATCAAGTCTGAAATATTTATATAAATATATTCTCAAAGGGCATGATGATGCATCTATTGTTATAACAAATGCGAATGGTGAAGTAACTGTTAATCATAATGAAATACATCATTATGAAGAAAACAGATATATTGGTCCAGTTGAGGCAGTTTGGAGAATTCTAAGTAAACCTTTAGAGAAAAGGAGTCATAGCGTTAATCGCTTACCCATACATTTGCCAATGAACAGAAAGTTATTATTCGAGAAGAAAAAGATAGTAACGGCATTTCTTTCGATTTAAATACAAAACTTTTCGATTATTTTAAACTTAACCAACAAGATAGTAATGCTCAAAAGTATTATTATTCAGATATACCGGAGATATACATGGGTAACAAAATCTCTTGAATGGAAACAAAAAATTCGTAAAGTAAAAGTATAGGGAAGAATGTATTCAGTCAATCCACATCAATTGGAGGTATTTCATCTTAGATTATTGTTGCTTACAGTAAAAGGAGCAACTTCTTATGAAAGTTTGAGAACAGTTAATGGAGTTGTTCATGAATCTTTTACAACTGCTTGTTTGGCATTTGGACTTGTAGAAGATGATAGTGAGTGGATTAGGACAATCGAAGAAGCTGCATTATGGATGATGCCTCATTCACTTCGCCAATTATTCACAAGAATTTTAATTCAATGTCATCCTGTACATCCGGATAAACTATAAATGGGAACAATTTAAGGGTCAAATGTCAGAAGATTATTAAAAAATAAACGACATTGAAGCTGAAAAAAAGGGCTCGTAGAAATATTAAAACAATGTTATTTAACGAAGGATATAATTTAACTGACTTTCAGGGGTTATTAGATGTACAAGATGAAATTTTTGCTAAACAAGTTAATGATATAAATATTGCAGAACATATTAACATAGAAGAACAGAATTATGCTAAATTAAATGTAAAACAAAAACTTGTAGTTGATTATGTACTTGATGCCCTAAAGGATTTTTCTTTTGATGGTTCTATAGCAATTGTTAAGAAGTAAAGGAATAAATGTTTGCAACATGGCATTTACAGGTATAGCTGCGACTCTGCTTCCTAACGGAAAAACTGTTCATAAAGTTTTAGGCTTACCCGTTCCATTATACAGTGATTCATCTTCAAACATTAAAGTTCAATCTTTAGAAGGCCTCTTTTTAAAAAATATAGATGTTTTTATTTGGGATGAAGCACCAATGGCTCCAAAATATGCTTTAGGAATTATGGATTATCTATTTCAACGAACCTTTTGGTGGTAAAATTGTAATTCTAGGCGGAGATTTTCGAGAAACTTTACCAATTAAAAAACGGGGTTCTAAATCAGAAATAGTAAATTTATCAATAAAAAATAGTAAACTATAGAAATATTTCAAAAAATACATATTAACAGATAATATGAGAGCTTTACCACAAGAAACGGAATTTGTAGATTTTTTACTTAAAGTTGTCAATGGTGAATTAAATGATGCAGATGATAATGTTATATTACCAGAACATATTATTCAAAAAGGGAATAGGTACACAAAATTTAAAATAAAATTTAATCCTTTAAAGATAAAATGTTTTTAATAACTATGTGTGTATCTTTAGAGTAATATTAGAAACTTTTTCATTTGTGTAAAAACATTTCCATTTTTAATAGCATAAAGAAAAGGGGCCTGCGTAGCGCGCAAAAATAGTGACTAGTATTTATTTAAAAAAGAAGTTATTGATGGTTTCGAATAATTTTACAATTAAAGAAATTCGTAAATAAATTTAACAGAACATTTTTTGAGTACAATTTTTTCCTTTATTTTCTAAAAATTTTAAAAGTTTCAATTTAATTTTGAATTAAAATTTGTAAAATTGACAATTAGAATTTATAAACATTTTCTTTCTTTATATTTTAAAAAATCTTCATATTTTATTCAGGGACCGACACGGACACGAAAATTCGTGTCCGTGTCGTGCCTTAAAACGACACAAAGTACGCCTGGTAATTCGTGTCGTGTCCTGACACGACACAAAGTTCGATTGGTAATTTGTGTCGTGTCAAGGTACGACACAAAGTTCGCCTAGTAATTCGTGTCATGCCATAAAGCACGACACATATGAAATTTGTAATTCGTGTCGTGTTAAAACACTTTTAAGGCAAATTCATTGGTAACTTTCAATAAAAATTATATTTAAACCATAAGTGAATAATTTTCATATTGAACAAGAAATATGAAAAAATAGTGAATAATGCTTTACTTTAAAATTTTTAAGTTGAATCCTTCGAACATTACATTTCCTGCATCTCCAACATGATTTTCATAAAGCACAAAACTGAAAGCAATAAATAGATTCTGGAAAAAATCAATTTAACAAAATAATTCAAATTTGTAGTGTAAATTTGCTCAGGAAATAAGTCTATACAAAAAAGATGTGCGGGTCTGGATATTTTAAGTATGTTAATTATTTTAATTTATAATTCGATTTTTGCTTCCTCATAAAGGAAGCCTTATAGTGATGTCGATTTCCGAATTTTTTAGAATCAATTATTTTTACAAATTTTCAAGTGTAGTATATATAATTCGTCGAGAGGAACAAATGTCTGGATGTATGTGTGTATGTATGTGTGTGTGTGTGTGTGTATGTCACCGATTCTTGTGGACAAATTTTCTCTTACACGTCTTGACGGATTTTGATAAAATTTTGTAGGTGTATTACGGTCACGAATACCAAAAATCAGACAGAAGGATTTTCGAAAATATCTAAAAAAAAAAATTTTCAACAATTTTTTAATTTTTGAAAAAATTAATTTTTGGATTTTTTGAAATAACTTTTTTCTATATTAAAATTTTTATTAATTCTTGGCAAAATTGCATTCCTGACATAAAAACGAATTGATTCATGTATATAAAGTATATATTTTATTCAAATTTATAGAATTAATAAATATTTTAATTTTTCACAAAAAATTGAAATTTTGTATTTTTTGAAATTTTATCTTAACACTTTAAAATAATTATTCTAAAATAAAAAATTAAACGATTGGTATATATTATATTGAGGAAGCTTAATGATCATGAAATGAACAACTTGTTTTAATAATAGTACTCTTATAACTGAAAATTGAACGATTTAAAACGGTTTAAGCATTAAACTGTCAAACTTTACCTTATTTTTTATGGTTATGAGTACGTTTAATTGAATGATTGAATCTAATTACTTATTGATAAAACAATATTAAATACTTATTCCAATAACTTTGAACATTGTTCTTAATTTCTTTCTTTATTGATTCTAAAGAATATTTAGTTTTATTTTTGCAGATTATAATATATTTTGCCAGAATAATAATGGTGAGCGAATTTACCCTCATTTAAAGGTAAAGTCGCTGACAACAAAACGGCTTATAAATATAGTTTTCTGTAACATATTTTAATTTCTTTATGCAGTAATAGGAAAGAGAAAGGGTTAAAGATTATATATTTTCAGTGCCAATGTTTATTTTCATGGTTTCCCGAAGTTAATTAAAGAAGAATTGAAAAATTGAGCGAAATTAGCCTCTTTTACGGTAATTATTAAGAAATAGAAATGATGCAAATTATTTCCTTATGAAAATTGAGAATTTTCTAGAAAAATATTAAGAAACGGGAATGTGTAATGTTTTTTTTCTCAAAGAAAAAAATCATATCAGTTTGTGAACAATATTGTTCACAAAATTTATTTGTTAATAATTTTTTTAATTTCAAATACTATTTTAGTATAAATCATGAAACAATACCTGCATATTTCAGTTTTGTCACACAATATTTTTTAAAGGAAAAAAATAAGAAAAGCATACACAAAAACTATGTGGATAGACAGAATTACTGAAAGAATGAATAATATAATAATCTTGTTATTACACTTGACTATGATATAGCTAAAAATACACGCGCTAAAACGCGCGAGTAGTTTCTGATTCTGATTTCAATATAGATAATTAACAATAATGCGTATTAACAATTCCCAATTTCTTATAAAATAAAACAAATGATTTGTTGATGTAAATATTATTATTGAACTATGTCAATAATAATAATTCTTGGATTCTAAAGCGGCAAAATTCATCCTGCATGTCAAAATAATATAAATTTGATTTCCTTTAAATTATTATTTCCTTAACAGAAATAAAACAAGATGGGCGATGTTTATAACATGAACATTTTGCTTCCTCTTTACAATCTGCAAAAAAAAATTTGCAAAAAAAGAATTTTTTTAAAATCGTGATTAAAAAATTGGAATAAGGTAAAAGCACCAGTACTTGGACACTTTTAAGATAGAAGCAAATTTAGCAACGATTTTTTAAAAAATAGTATAGTTTTACTTGCCAAACTTTTTATATTTCGTTTGTATTATGATTAAAGAATTCAAATTAAAAAAATTAGTCTAAATTTTTACTTTAGTTAAATATAAATCTAGAAAATAACTAATTGCTTCTTTACCGTAATAGTTGGACATGCCTTTTTAGAGGGTCCAGTTGGTCCAGTAGTTGGACACGATAAGGACTAATAGTTGGACATTATAAGAAAATACGCATGATATTTATTTACATACAATTTTTGCATTTGTATATTAGTTAATATTGTCAGCTATTAAATTTATTAGTTAGTCATTTTATGTTAATTAATTCATTATTTAATTAGATGAATCTAATTAAATAATTAGACAAAAACTTAACAGGCTTTAATTAAAGCCTGTTAAGTTTTTGTCCAACTACTGGTGCTGCTGGTTTTTGAGGTTATGAAGCAGAAGGTAAACTTGGACACTCATTTTGATTAGTTTGAGACTTATAATTTTTACATTCTCATAAAAAATGAGAAAGTCTTGTTTTTTGATAAATTTTTAGCTTAGAAATTAAAAAATTGAATTATAACCAACAGAGATCCAAAAGCTAATATTAAAAAACGACATATATTATTTTTTCATTTACATTGAAAGCAGTTCTAATTCTTTTTGTTACTGTCCATCTATTGGTTCCATTTTTTGCAATGTCCAGGTACTGGTGCTTTTACTTATGCAAATTTTTTTGACTTATTAAAAAAATTGAGATTTCGTTAAAAAATTGTGGTGAATAGAAGTTATGTAAATTTTCTAAATAATTTCGTTAAAAATCGTAATTAACAAATAGAAATTATGAAAATGCTCATCCTTTTTTTCGAAAAAAAATTTAAAACGTTCTAAAAAAATGTGATTTATAAAAATCTTCTTCCTTTATTTCTAAAAAAACTTCGAATTTTGTTTAAAAAAATGCAATTGAGGAATATAGAAATAGTGCAAATTACTTGCTTTTTTAAAAAACAGAACTTTGTTGAGAAATCGTGATTAAAAATAGGAATATTGCAAAATTTTTAATTTTTTTCTTAAAAAAACTGATGATTTAGTTAGCAAAATAAGATTCCAAATCGATAAATGTCCAAATAATTAAAAATTGATTTTGTAAATTTTAAAATGGAGTTCTAGAATTCTAAAATCGTGTTCAGAACTTTTGCAATAGAATGCTTTAAATAATAAACATATAGCACAATTGCCAAAAATCAATTTTTGAAATTTTCATATATTATAGATAAATATCCAGTAATTAAATAAGTACGAAAACTAAATAAAAAAAGGTGCACATGTGAAAAGTATTTATAATATTTAAAAAAACAGAAAATTTTGTACAACAATTGTGATTATAAAATAAACATTATAAAATTTTTCATACTTATTTAAAAAAATTAATATATTTAGTTAAAATTGTAATTAACAAATAGAAATTTTTCCAAAAGAAACTGAAAATTCTCTGAAATGATGCAAATTATTTCCATTTTTCAAAGAAAAACAGATTTTGTTAAAAAATTGTGATTACACGGAAAAAAATAGTCGCAGAAATTTTCAGCGACTAATCGAAGACTCTTGGATATGATCGAATCTTTTATAGACTTTTAGAAATGTTCTACGATTTTAGCAGAAATTCTCCAAAAAAAGTCGAGGACTTTCTAGAAACCTAGTAGCGGAAAACAGTCTCGGAATTATTCTAACACTTCATAGAAGGTTTCGTCGACGAGTCGCGGAAAATGGTGCGCACAAAAGTTGCGCGCGTTAAAACCAATAAACACTGTTTTTTTAACATTTTTTTTAACAATTTATGACAATTGATTGTCAAGATTATTATTATTTTTATTATTCAATGTGTCGATATTAATATATACATTAAAAAATTCTAAATAATTTCCGCGACTGTCAATTAAAAATTAGAACGCTGTAGAGTAAATTCAGGTTTGTAATTTTCCGCGACTGTGGCGGAATCGGTTACATGCGCGTGGAGTCTTCATTTTCTTCGACAGTCGCGGAAAGTTTCTTCAAATGTAGTCTATTTCTTCAAAAACTGTGAATATGATTTTTAAAACACTTTCCACTAAATCCGAGAGTCTTCAACAAAGTCGAGGAAAATTTCCGCGACTTATTTTTTCCGTGTAGAAATGGGCATTTTGTAAAAATTTTCTTTTTTTTCAAAAGGAAACTCCTAATTTTGTGAAGATATTTGCGATTGAGAAACAGAAAATATGGAAAATGTTTTCTATGCCCTAATCTTAATTTTTTAACAATTTTATAATTTTTTTTAAAGATAAGAAAAGAGAGCTGCTCGATTCTGATTTGCAAAACAAATAAGTTTTTTATATTAAAAAAATGAAAATTTTTTGAATGAATTCTCTTTTTAATGACATTTATTAACAATATTCCAAGGTTTAATTAATTTTCTGAATTTCTGTTTTATAAGTAGGGGAGACTGGGGTAAACCCGCTCACTAGCGATTTAACGCGATGAACTCAACTTAAGATGGATATATTGATACTGTGAATAGTACTTAACATTCAACTTATATTAACGAACTTTCGTTTAGTTTCATGAATTCAACATAGAATCAGAGGCAATCAAATGTTTTTAGAGGTATCAGAAAAAAAACGTTTTTTGGATTTTTAAGTTTTTCGATAATTATTTTTGAGTCTTAATTTATTTGGCAAATTTTTTTTTGTTGCTATTGGATGTCCTTCTTCGAAGTACATGTATAGTTTTATCTTATTTCAAAAAGATTTAATTAAAATTCTGAAATGTGAGGAATACACTCGGGGTAAAGTCGCTCACGTGAAGTCGGGGTAAAGCCGCTCACTTAGTTTTCAATTTAAAATTTAGAGTAAAATAATTTCACGTATTATATTTTAACAATAACATTATTTATGACTTGTTAAAACCAAAATTGTAACTACATTTCATTTTCTCTTAATAAAATATAACATTATTTAAATCCATAGTTGTAATTCATGAAACCTATATTCATTATTTATTAAACCAATTTGTTGTTTATAGAATTGTTTATAGAACTTATAGTTTATCAAAAATAAGTCACGACGGGAATAAGACGAATTTTAATATTTAAAAAATAAAACTGTTCCGTCTTGAAAAGATAAAGTGAGCGGGTTTACCCTGGAAAATTGTAATTTCGAAATTTGGTACATGTGTATATTAAAAAGTTTCTCTAAGTAAAACTAAAAAAGATAAATCAAAAACTCTTTTTTATTTTTTTAGTAGAAATCATAAGCTTTTAAATGATATAAATTAACTTGGATTTAGAGAATAATTTCCTAGATTTTTACCGATCTGAAAACAAGTGAGCGGGTTTACCCCAGTCTCCCCTATATAATTTGTAACTCCAACGCAAAAAAATAAAATAATCAATAAAAACATTTAATAATTTTTTTAGAATAATAAAGATTTTTTTAATTAATTAAAAAATAAAAATAATATAAATAAATTTCAAAAATGAAAGTAGTAGGGTCATTTGGGGTAAATGTAAACAAGGGGTAAATGTAAACGCAGTAGATGTTTCAGCTAAATTTACAAATTTAAAAATAAGTACGACGTCAATATTTTTACCTCAGCTCACCTACAACATGTTCTGAGTATTGACAATATTTTATTTTGTCAATTGGCAATGCCATAGTGTAAGTTATCTTTTAATGCAAAAAAGATTGAAAATCAAAGTTTACTGTTTCAGTATTTTTTCTCGCATTTGCACAAAAATAAATTAAAAAATCAAACTAAAATTTGTAATTCTTCCCTATTAATATGCCTTAACAAAAATTGACTTTGATTTTTGATTTTCGTCAATTTAGTTAATAAATAATTAAGTGTTTACATTTACCCCGAGAATTCGAAAACTCGGGGTGAATGTAAACAGAACTTGAACTACATTTTAAAAGAAAATAATTGAATAAATTTGCTTCTATTTCACAATTTCATTACTTTGGCAATGTAAAATTACATAGAAAAGGAAATTAGGTCTTCTGTCATATCTCGTTCGTGTTAGTCAGTTAGTCATAATTTATGTTTGACCGCCATATTGGATCCACCATTTTGAAATTCAAAAATTCGATTTTAGATTCTTATTCAGCAACCTTAAAAACTTCTTTTTACCAAGTTGAATGAAAATCTATTAAAATTTGTTTAAGTTATTCAAGTTTTTGCATTACTAATTTTGTAATGGTTGATTGTTTATTTTATATGATACATTATCAGTCAACTGGTTGTTTTACTATACATCTACGAAGAATTTTTTTTTTAGTTTTTCCATCCCTTAAAACAGTAGTATACTTGAAATAACTTGTTTCTTAAACCTCGCTTAACTACAGTGGTGTTAACATTTGCCCCGAATTTTAGGAAAATTTCAAAATCTCGGGATAAATGTAAACAGTCATATTTAGGCGATTCAGGTGCATCAATATTTTTTGTACCTCATAAAATTGTTCTAGGGAAGTAATGTAACAAGTTCATGTAAAAGAAATCCGTCCGTTTTACCTTTTAGCAGAAAAAAACTAATGTTTTTGTTGAAAAATAGATATTCCGTTTACATTTACCCCAAATGACCCTATAATATTTTCTATAAAAATGTATTAAAAAACAAAAGCATAATCATGATTAACTTCAGGTGTGGACAGACTGGACAGAATGAATACGATGGTTATTATAGTTAATATTTTTTTGCTAATTTATTTACTAATTTAATTTACGAATTGAGTCACTCACTAAATTAATTTAGTAAACAATTCTTTTGAAATTGAAAATATAAATTATTGAAAAAATATCAAAACCACCTCGGTGGCTTGTAATTAAATTGCAAATAAAAAAAGGAAGAGCGAAAAATAGATTCCATCGTGAAAAAGAAGTATGCAAAACAGAGTGCATTTATAAAAGAAATTATTATAGTGCAATCTCATGGTGTATACGGGGCAAGGAATCAATATTGGCGGATTGGTTCGATAACGCCTCGTAAATATAATAAAGCCTCCCGCTCTTTGCGCGGCGGGAGATGATGATCGCAGTCCTAAGGTTCGCGAATGCTGCTCGCGTAGCAAATAGTGTTACATAGAAATTGGTGTATATTTATGCATACACCACCACAGATATACATTTACTACTATATATATACATTTACTACTACATATGTATATTTACCACCATATATACACACAGATGTTTAGGAGAAATAGCCACACTCGATTCCTCACACCCCCGCTATTGAAAACCTTCTCGTCCTTTTATAATCCCTCCACCTAAAGCCCCCACTCGTTCACTCTCTCTCAACGTCTGACTCGTGCACGGGACTCTTCACTATTCTCAGGCAGCACAACTTGAACTCGAATCAGTGAGTTTCAGCTCGAGCCGGCGAGCGGTTGTGCATGTCTTTCCCCATCACAACCAATTCTCATTTTGACGTTTCGTTTCCCATGTCAATTTTCCATCCCGAAAAAATTTGAAAACTTCCCTCAAAAAAAAAAAAAAAAACAATTCCACTCGCCAAGGATTATTCAAAACAAAAACTACAAAACACATCTCAAAGGATTAAAAAAAGCAAGGAAGTGTAAATAAAGTGAGTGATTCTTCCCAGTGGATTATACAATATTTTTGGATATTTCGGATTTTTTGCATCTTCAGTGTTTTTGGGTGATGATCGCTTAGCCTTCAGTTTGCAGTCGGTTAACTGTTGGTTTGAAAAAAGTTGATATCAGATAGTTGATATCAGTTTGCTATCAGATCGCCATCAGTTTGCTATCAGTTAGCAATCACTTTGCTGGCAGGTAGCCATCAATTTGTTATCGTTTAGCCATCAGTTTGCTATTTAGTTAGCAATCAGTTGCCTTCAGTTTGCTATTAGTTATCAATCACTTGACAATCGGTTTGCAATTAGCTAACAATCAGCTTGCAAGCAATCAGTTTGCAGTCAGTTAAGAATCAGTTTGCAATCATTTAGCAATCAGCTTGCAAGCAATTAGCAATCAGTTAACAATCAGTTTGCAAGCAGTCAACAATTAGCGAACAATTAGTGAATATCTATAATCATAGTCGGTTAAAAAGTTGTTCAGTGATTATTGTCGAGCACATACGGAAAATTAATTAATAATCAGGAGTTACTTACAAAAATCAGTGATCTAATTCGTCTTAAGTGAATTCTTCAATTCTTTCAATTCCAAAAAACAAATCAAAAACAACTCACCGAAAAGTGATCAATTAAATTCTTCGCCTATCCAATCAAAAAATTTTCTTCTCCCTTGGGGCAAAAATTTCGCAATTCTCTGTGTATATTTTCGAAGCGCAATATACAGAGAGGATAGGAAACCGGCAGCTCAACCCGGAGACTTCAACGCCTGTGTGTGGTCCTTCTTGCTGCTGCGGAACCCGCGAGTCCGGTGGATCTCCTCTCGATCGAGAGACCTTGGGCGTACGTAGTTGGTTATTTCGTTCTCGAGGTTGAGAGATCGAGGATACACAAGGCGAAGCCAGAAGAAGTAGACGAAGAAGAAGAAGAAGAAAAAGTAAGAGGACAAGAAAGAGGGAAATGGAGTGAAGCGAGTTCTAAAGAGCCTTTTTCAAACCACATGAGAGAAAGTCCCTTTTTCGCGACAGAAAAAAAACATAATAATGAACTCTTCATAAACAAGAAAAAAATGAACTCTTGATAAACAGGAAAACAAAAGGAAAAAGAAATAAGAAAAGAACTCTTCGTTAAAAGAAATAATGAACTCTTCGTGAACAAAACAATAATGAACTCTTCGTAAACAAATCAATAATGAATAGTTTTCTATTTTACGAATAGTTATTCGTAAAGAAAATCAATTTTTGGGAGGATGTCACTCCCGAAATTTTCCTCTTCTTCAAATAAACGATGACGAAAGTTTATTTGAGGATTTTTTACCGCAGGAGGAAATAATCACCGCACGTGTGTGTTTTCTTCACGCTATTCGCTCCAAAAGTGTATTCTAACAGTTTCACGTTTTAGTGCGTATCGTTCTAATATTATATTTCTATAACATAAATTCTAAATATATACTTTTTCGTTTGGAAATTTTTAAATTCGAGAATTTTCAAGTGCTTTATATACGTGAACAAGTGATTTGAACGGAAACAAAGTGCGATTTTATATTAAAGGAAAACAAAAATTCCTGGATTATTGTCAAATGCAGTTTGCCGAACCGAATAAGACATGAGTGTAAGTCGAAATTTTATTTTATTTCTCGAAAAATTTGATTAATTTTTACACTTCAAACCAAAGGGATAAAAATATGAGAGCAAATCGGGGGAAATTTATAATATTCCTAAATTTTTCAATGCATTCAAATGCGAATAAGAAATATTTTTCTGTTCTACAATAACATTTTCCGAAATTACTGACTCAAATGACAAATATTGTAAATCAACATTTATTTCAGTATTATTAAATATTAGTCATTAATTATATAGTAATAGAAAGAGTAAGAGTGAAATTTTATACGCGCAGAAATAGAAAAGGCGCAAGATAGTAAAATTCATATACAGAAGGAAAACAATTATATGTATTAACCAAGGAAGGAAAGAATTTTGCGATCATAAAAGCTAAAGCACGTCGCGATTATTTTTTTTCTCGCGCGAAACTCTTCCAACATCACGCGGAGAGTATAGGGTTTGGTTGCCACAATGGAATTATATGATGGAAGGTTCTTAACTAATGTGAAAATCAATTATATATTATTTCCCGGTGGTTATAATACAAATAGCTACAAACTATGCAATTTACTGCAGCCTTCCTTCTATGCGGATCAGTTTTACACTTTGAGGTAATAGAAATATAGCATTACTGTCATACACAAAATTAACAACACGTTCAATTTGATTGGCAGTCCGCATGAAAATGTAGAAAGAATCAAAATTAATCGTAAATTTTTCATTAATTAATAAATGGTAATTATTAATTTATGGTATAGTTTTGCTATATTCAAATTGACCGTTAAACTATATTGATAAATGAATAAAAATTTAGCAAAAAGCAAAGTTCAAATTCAAAGTTTAGCAAAACTTTGCTTTCTGCTAAATTTTATATATCAAATCAAATTCTATATATAGTTTAAAATTTGTCAAAACTCTTTTTCGCTAAAACTTTGAATTCGAATCTTAATTAAAATTTAGCAAGAAGCAAAATTTTTTTTATTAATTTCGATGTTGAATCTATAAAAAATTTAGCAAAAAGCAAAGGTCAAATATAAAATTTAGCGAACATTTACTTTTTGCTAAGTCTTTAACCCCGTAACTGCCGGCTGAAAAACAATAAATGTGCCCAGAATGCCAAAAATAAAAAATCATCCAATTTGTTTGAAACTTGTTACTCAGGGGTTTTCGGGGTCGTTGATTAAGAATCTGATGTCAGTGATGTCAGTGATGTCAGCTATATAGGTGATTTTTAAGTTTCTGAGTTTAACTTTTTCATGAACATCTTTTAACCTTTATCATCAACTACTATATTTATAAATAACAAAAGTCTTCAGTATGCACCCCCTAAACTTATGTCAAATTGGGTTCGAGGACATTGACAATGATTGTTTTGAATTTTATATCATAAATCCTAATTTTATAGTTATCCTTTATTCATTGACTTTGTGCACTTTTTAACTTTTATAAATTGTTTTAGTACATGTGTATATGCTTGTTAATATTAATTACGCAAATTAAATAACATAAAAAAAATTTACATAAAACCGAAAAAACTAAACGAATTTAAAAAATAGAAAATAGAAAAAAATACAAAAAAGAAAAAAAGTGGAATGCTAAATCTTATTGTCAACCTTCTCGAACTCAATCGGACAAAGGTTATAAGAAGTTCATAAAAAAGATAAACTAAGAAACTTATAAATCACCAAATATACATTTGTATATTTCAAATATCATATAATATCATATAATATCATATTACTCTTCAATATCATATCATCTTATAAAAATAATAACTATTTTTAAGTTATACTGATCGAGTTTTAAAAAATCGACCGCCATATTGGATTCGCTATTTTGAAACCATTTTATTTTTAATTTTCAGACATTTTTGACTTTAATTTTTATCATGGCAAAGATTGTCACTTTTCCGGCACTCAGAGCAAAGTCCGAAATGGCAAAGATCTTTGACATCGGCAGTCAAGTAGTTAAGTTCAAAATTTAGGAAAACTGCTTTGATTTAAAATTAAATTCTAATTCAAAATTTATCAAAACTTTACTCTTTACTATAAATTATAAATGAGATTTAAATTCAAAAATTTAGCAAAAAATAGGAATGTTTTGCCAAATTTTTAATCTGGATCTAATTAAAAAAATATGCAGACAACAAAGTTCAAATATAAAATTTAACAAAATTTTGTTTTTTGGTAAATTTTAGAATTCAAATATTTAAAATTTATCAAGTTTAATTTTCTAAATTCAAAATTTATCAAAAATTAACTCTTTGGTTAATAAGAATAAGTAATATTGAAATTCAAAAATTTATCAAAAAGGAAACTTGTGACAAATGAATCTGAATCTTAAAAATTTGAGAAAAAAGCGCAAATTCAAATTTGAAGAAAACTTTACTACTCTGAATTAATTGCTAGAGAGTAAAAATTTTTTTTGCCTGAAGTTTGCCCTCAAGTTCCCTCTCAAAAAAAAGAATTACTTCTCCAATAGAAGTCAAGACGACTTATGTATAAAATTCACCAATACATAATACACCCAAAAGAAATTTTCAAAGACTTGTATCATTTGGAAAGAAAGGAAAAAAATTATCCCCCCAGTGATTGGCATTTCAACCATAAATAATTGATTTTCAATATATACATAGAAAGAAGAAGAAACTCCAAAATGAAAAAAAAACCGTTTGATTTAGTGTGTGCTCGATGATTATAATCGCTGTTTTACCTCAAGTTGGGTACATCCTCAACAGCGCGCCTCTTCTTATACGATTTGTTATTTCTCTCTCTCTTGAAGACACGAGGGCCATTCAACAAGAGAGAAGTAATAAAATCCCAGAGGGGAGTCTTCTAAACAAGGGAGGTCTATTTGAATTCGAATATATTTTTTTTGAAAAAAAATTTTGTGGCTAGATCGAGGCGCGTGTGTATAACGTTATCTGTCGAGATGTATTTCCTCATTATCTGTAATGTATAATCTTTATTCATATATTTCTCTTATGGAATGTTGTGTCAAAAACTATCATCTGCTGTTCTTTTTATTATTGAATTTTTTTGGTTATTCAATTCAAATCAAGGGGGAGGATGAAAATTTTCCCGATTTTATGAGGATCATAAGTTTGTTTTGATGGTTTTGGAAGAGTCGAGTAACTAATTTCTTTTGTTAAGTGACTATAACTCTTGGGCCGAATTAAATTTTTGGGTCCTTTGCTTGATGCTGTATTCGTTTTTCTTGGGAGTCGAAAGTATTTATTTAAGATTTTATTTTTTGGATCCTTTGCTTGATGCTGTATTCTTTTTTCTTGAGAGTCGAAAGTACCCAACGGGAAGTTGCCAATGGTAACGATTGGTTCAATAATGGGCCATGCTTGGTGCCCAATGGTTTTTTCTGGGCAAAACAATTGGCAACCATCATTGGACCACCAATGGTTTAAACTTGGGATGATCACGCTACTGCCAATGATCGGTAACTAAGCATCGGGCCAATATTAGTTGCCAAGGAATTGCCAAGGAAACAAAATCGATTTTCAAAAGCTTGATTTTTTATTGGCAGCCAACAAAAAACCAAGGTTTTGAAAATTGATTTTTTTTAATTATTAATTAAAATTTATTTTTCAAAAATTTATTCTAAAAAAATATATTTTTTTAAATTAATAGAACGTATTAATTTAATTTTTCACCTCTGGTAAAGCAAAGGTGAAAGACTGATAAAAATTCCCTCACTGTATCTCACAGTGGAGGGATAACTGTGAATGTCTTTGCGAGAGAGGAGCAGGTACTTATAGAGCCAGTGTAACAGGTCACAAGCGAGAAGAAATCACTAGCATGCACTCTGGCGGCGCTTGTCGGAAGTGGCGCAACGTTGGTTGCCAAGCGCTGTGTCGATAATGTCAGGATATGCATGCGCGCCAGAAAACAGTTCCGACAGGCGCCGCCAGAGTGCATGCCAGTGATTTTTTCTCGCTTGTGACCTGTTTCACTGGCTCTATAAGTACCTGCTCCTCTCTCGCAAAGACATTCACAGTTATCCCTCCACTGTGAGATACGGTGAGGGAATTTTTATCAGTCTTTCACCTTTGTTTTACCAGAGGTGAAAAATTAAATTAATATGTTCTATTAATTTAAAAAAATATATATTTTTAAAATAAATTTTTGAAAAATATATTTTTTTAAAATAAATTTTAATTAATAATTAAAAAAAATCAATTTTCAAAACCTTGGTTTTTTGTTGGCTACCAATAAAAAATCAAGCTTTTGAAAATCGATTTTGTTTCCTTGGCAATTCCTTAGGAACTATAATATTGGCCCAATGCTTGGCTACCGATCATTGGCACTAGCGTGATCATCCCAAGTTTAAACCATTGGTGGTCCAATGATGGTTGCCATTAATGTTCCAATAATGGAACGGAGTTCGCCAAGCATGGCCCATTATTGAACCAATCGTTTACTTCCCATTGGGTATATTTACATTAAAATTCAATTCTTTTGGATCCTATGCTTGTTGCTGTATTCGTTTTTCCTAGGAGTCGAAAGTATTTATTTAATTATCTTTATACAAGCATCATCACTACAACCGCGAAATGTTCTCCACTCTTTATTTCTTACAACTTTTACAACAGTTTTCTTTTTTGCAACATTTGCAACATTGTTTTTCCTTTGCAACATATTTACATAAACTATGGAGATCTTCTCAAGTTGAGTGATTCGACGGGTGACATTTGTAATTGCAAGAAAAACGGTAAATATCTACTGCATAGGAATGTGATAGCCAAAAGAAAGAATCGAATCGCCAGCTCTCGACTCGAGTGGCAAAGTCGTTCAATTTTTGCTTCTATGCTACTCGCCAAACAATCCAAGTGGGGGAGAATGGAAAAAAGAGCAAGGCAATCATCGTGTTCGGTCCACAGCTTATTAGTTCGCATTGGTTCGCGCGAAAACCGGCTGGACAATGAAGCGAGATTGCATATTGTTGTTTATATTTACGCGGCGCGGCATAAATCTTCGTTTAACTCGCATTCAGAGTGGGATATTGTTTGGTACCTGTTCGTACTTGTGGCGCGTTACTCCTTCTCTCTCTTTTTTTCTTTTCTACTTTCTTCTGTTAACCTTTCACTATTTTTTTCTTTTGTTTCTCTCTCTCTCTCTCTCTTTTGATTATTTCTTTCTATTTTCTCTTTTCCTCTATTTTTTCTCGCTTTTGCTTCTTACTCTCTCTTTGGAGAATAGCAAAAGAGAAACGAGACAGAGAGAAAAAGAAGGAAAAGAGAGAATGTCTCTCTCTTTTCTCTCTTGCTCTCCACTACAGTTCGTCACGGATAACGCGCGATCTTCATTAAACCTAACCTCTCTCTTTGCGTGTTGTGCGCCCATTAAGAACGCGGGTCCGGCCTACAACTAATTTGTACTGTAAATGAGATCCAAGGATCGTTACCCCCATGAACAAGAAACACTCTTTTCTCTCTCTTTCTCCTTTCCTCTCTTCTTCTCCTTTAGAGAGTAAAGAAGAAACAGAGAAAACAGTAAAGGAGAAAAAGAGACAATGAGAGTAAAGAAGAAGAGAAAGAGAGAGAAAACATGTGCTCACCAACTGCAAACTGAAAGTGCGTCTTGCAGCTGCACGCTTATCCTCTCTCTGAAAGAGAGAGAGAGAGAGAACCCCGTACACGAAGAATCACCAAAATTTAGTACGTGCTTTCGATTACTTTCAATTCGACGTGGGATTGCTCTCCTTATGTGTGTATCGCGTGATATTCTTTTACTGTTTTTAGAGATAGGGGAAATGGCGTGGGTGAACTCGCCCAGCTGCTCCCTGTGGTCCAGACTTTTATATACGCGCAGCTTCCGAATGTGGCCGAGAACTTAAATTTTGTTTAAGATTTATATCTTCAACAGTGTCTGAATGCGCCTACTTCCAAATTCAATTCAGTATAGTTTTTTTTCTCTATTGTTAGAAAAATCAGTTTGGTATTATATAGCGATGGCTAATTTTTCTATTTTTGATACAAATTGATATCCATATATAGTAGTAATTGTATTTAGCCATTAGCCAAAATATTTAATTTTTTTTCTCCACTATTAACTGAATAAATAATAGTTGCAGTTGCCTCAACATAAATTCAATAAGATTCTAAAAGAAAGTTTTCAATCACACCAAATGGTTAAAATCATCTGTAAATAGAACATATATAGTTAATCGTGCACTGAACAGTGTGACCTAAATTTGTCTCATAAGACTTCCATAATCATTGAATTAAATCTCGAACTCTTGGAGATCAAAAGTGGCATGATCACTTCTCCTATACGGTTACAGATTAGAATCATCGAATATATTCCTAATGCTCCGTTGTACACGATTTGCACTTTCTCTCCCCTTATTGATTCTTGCTCTCTAAATTCAAATTAGTAAAAATATTTACTAATTTGAACTAAGACTTTTTGCTATTGAATTAGTAAATTTTACTAATAAATAGTAATTTCCACTAATTTACTAGTTCAAAAGAAAACAACCAGTCACTAATTTAGTAAACATTTTTACTAATTCAAATTTAAAGCGTGCTTGAAAAAGATTTTTTACTTAACGAGAACAATTTTTCTAAGGATATCAAATTAAGACAAAAAACTAAGAGAGAAAGAAAGAAAAAGAGAGAGATAGAGAATAAAAAAAACTTTCTTATACTCTCAAGATGTCGAGTAGATAAGAAATAAGCAGAAAACAATGTCCACATTGATTACAATCGATTCAGTTTTCTCTCAACAGAAAAAAATAGCCAACTAATTAAATATACGCACAGACATGGAGGAAAATCATTAATCATTTGCAATGCACATATATTGCAAAACTAACTCTCTTCGTCATCTTCTATAATTTTACTATATATATATTCTCGAAAATGAAGATATATGAGAAAATTAAATTAACTAATTTTTGCACAACGGAATCTATATAGAATATTGTATAATGATTTATGATTATTTATTTGTCGCTCATTAATGCGCAATTCTCAATTTTAATTGTTTAACATTACATCGAAATGGAAATCAATCATTTATTATTATTAAACAGTAATTAGCCTCACAACTCACACTTTACATATATATATATATATATATATATATATATATATATATATATATATATATATATATATATATACGCACTAATTGATAATGAGATTGGTAATTAAACAATGATGTATCAGTATGATCATTAGCAGAGGATTGTCTATGAATTATTTATATTCAATGATGCGGTTAGAAAAGAAAAAGGATTTTTTTCTACTAATAATAATGCGCTCTCCCTCTCATTTATTATTAATAATAATAATAGTTTTTACTATTACCCTCCCCCTCTCATTTAAAATAACAGTATTTTTTAGTATTCCCCCTTTTCATTTAATAATATTTTCTAGTATTCCACTCCCCTCTTCTCTCTCATTTAAAAATAATAATAACAATATTTTTTAGTATCAGTAATATTTATTAATATTCTTATAATTATCAGTATATCAGAAACACTGTCACTATTGCTACAATTTTCACTATTATTAGCACTATCAGTGTTAGTAATATACTAACATTACATTACTATCAGATTGATAGTAATGTTAATACTAACACTGATACTATAGTAGGGGAACATAGTCGAGGTCGGCCACCTTTTTGACTTTTGTTTATAACTTTTTTTTTAAAAATGAATTTGGACAATTGAAGCATATGGTTGGAAAGTCCTGTTTAATAGGAACATCTTTTCTGTACAAAGTAAATTGATTGGTTTTAAAATGAAAAAGTTATAAAGATTTAAAAAAAAATCTGTCCGCGCAAGCGCGGACACATTCTCATCCACGCTTCGCGCGGGGGCTCGCATCGCTCGCAAGTTTCAGCGCAAATGGCTCGCTTCGCTCGCGGTGGTCTGCAGTTGTTGTGCATTATTTGTGTTCTTGTTATTATTTCCTATTATATGTTTAATAGTACATTTTTTTTTCTTAAAGTTACTACGACTTTAAGGATTACATTCTCATCACATGTTTTTGTTTGCTGATGATTGCAAGATTAAGTGGATTAAAATGTATATTTTTGGTAGAGATGTGCAAAAAGCTCGAAATGTCGATCCGAGCCAAGCCCAAGCCGGCTCGATGTATCAAGTATACTCGACATTTTCGAGTACCCGTGTAGAAATAACCCTACTAGGGCCATAGTAAGGAATGAAACGCCGCGCCCGATCAGGCCCAGATCGGGGCGACAAGAAAATGTGGATTTCCAGATCAGGGCCATATCGGGCGCGGTGTTTCATTCCCTAATAGGTCGGCCCTATCCGGCCCTGATCAGGGCCCCAGCGAAATTTCTACACGGGTACTTGAGTGACTTCAAGAACACGAAAAATTCGAGTTCTCGGGTAAATTCGAGGACTCGATTAAATTTGAGCACTAGAGTGAATTCGAGTACTCGAAACTATTCGAGCTTTTTACACAGCTCGGCTCGGCTCGAACTGATTAGGCTCTGCTCGGCTCGAAAAATGAAAAGCTCGAAAAGACAGACAGACAGACGAACAGACGGACACCATCGCCGAACCATGTTTTTTGGGTTCAGGGGACCCCAAAACGTCGAGATTTCATGAAATTAGCGAAAGTCAATTTTCGACCAAAACTAATACTTTCTCATATGATGAGAATGTAATAAAAATTACTTTTTTTGAAAATAACTCGAAAAGTATAGGGTTTGGCGAAATTATGTCTACAGCAAAGTTGCAGCTAAGGATGAGACGATATAGATATATATATAATATAGAGTGGTTTTTCGAGAAATTGACAGTTTTATGTCTATAAATATGTTTCTTGGGTGTATTTGGGTGAGATTATGTGAAAATCGTTGAACTTACTTTTATTTCTTTGAAAAAATGTTTTTTTGCGTTGTTTTGGGATTTTTGAGTTTTTTTGACCATTTTAAAGCTTATAACTCTGAAATTTGACTTTTTGACAAAAAAAGTTGTAGAGAAAAGTTGTTTGTATTTTTCTAATCTAAAATAATATAAAGTTAAAAATTTGAAAATTTGAAAAAATTGAATTTTCAAAATTTTGAAATTACTGTAGTTTTTGTAATTTTTGACGAAAATGTCTGGCTAACGAACTTAGCCTTCATTTTTACACCAACTTTAAGTGAGTTAAATTTAAAAACGATCCGATAAGATTTTTAAAAGTTATCATGGGAACAACATTTTGTGTCTACAGACACAAAAGTTTGTAACTTAATGAAATAACAAAATAATAACAATAAACAATATAAAAAAATAAATATAAATAAAAAAAATTTTGTACTAAAATATTAATAAAATTAAATAAAAATATTAATAAGATGATCAATTATATTAAGAGTTATACAGAATTGCAGTTTTTGCGAATGAAGTAGCTCGTCCTCATCTTTGCGCATTTTAAACACATAGTGGCCGACCTTGACAGTAAGTAACATTACCGAATTGTTGTAAACAAAAAGAAATACGTTTCGGGATTCGATTTTTTACTTTGTTTTTCTTTCAACCATGAGTCCCACAAATTTTCTGCATACTTGCCTTGACGATTCAATTTGTTTTTTATCTTTTATTAATGGTTTTTCACATTATGCACAAAACTTTATATGAGCTTTTTTTGTACCGACGTCACAGAAACACAATTTTCGATCCTCCAAAAATGTAATTGAACAAAAAGTTAGGTTTTACTAAGACAAGCTTCGACAAGCATGCGCGTAGGTGGCGCTAGTGAACTTGCCAAAAAAACGCGAATGGCCTACCTACACTGAAAAACTGTTGGTAGAGCAGTTCCGCTATTGACTGTTGTGCAGCGCTACTTAACTTTAAACTCACAGCTCTATCAAAATTAGGCGAGTTGCTCTCCTAAACTTGACTACCAATGCCGTTGGCGAGCGGCTGCTTGACAAAAAGGTCAGCAGCTCTATCAAAAAGGAGAGTTGCTCTATCAAAAAGGAGAGTAACTCGCCCAAAAATAAAGTGAGCTGTGCGTTTCTTTTTAACGCAGCAGTTCACCGCATTGGGCGAACAGCTCTACCAACAGTTTTTCAGTGTAGACAGTGGTCCATCCTCGACTATACTCCCCTACTATTATTATTACTATCACTATATTATATTAATACTAATAGGATCACTATCATTATCAATATTACTATCAATATCATTATCACTGACACTATTATTGTTATTATATATTAATAGTGTCACTGTCGCTATTAATAACAATATCACTGGCACTATTACTATCACTATCATTACCGTTATAATTATCACTATCATTATCACTGCAGTGACAATGATAGTGTTAGTAATAATGATAGTTCTAGTAACAGTAAGTGATAGTTATGGTAGTGATAGTGATAGTATAATAGTGATAGTGATAGAATTAATAGTGCTAGTGAGATGGGAACAGAGTAAAAAAATGACTATAAGTACAAATTGATGGTGAAAAAATGATTAATGAATATCCACGAAACGAGAGTTGATAAAGAATTCTTTTTTCTCTCCCTCGAGTGCGGGGGAGAGGGGAGCGGAATTCAGAGGGACACCCAGTATGCAGGTGCAACTCGCGCGCATCTTCTCTATACTCGCTTGACGTAGATCGCCGACGTGGATTTATTTGGCGCGAGGACCCCTGACGCTGTTTCTGTGCGCGATTCTTTCGGTTGCAGCCGGCTCTCTGAATTCCAAATGTTAAACGAGAAAAGAATCCATAGAAGAGAAAGAGGAAAAGGCGCAATAAACAACAGAGAGAGAGAGAGAGAGAGAGAGAGAGAGAGAGAGAGAGAGAGAGAGAGAGAGAGAGAGAGAGAGAGAGAGAGAGAGAGAGAGAGAGAGAGAGAGAGAGAGAGAGAGAGAGAGAGAGAGAGAGAGAGAGAGAGAGAGAGAGAGAGAGAGAGAGAGAGAGAGAGAGAGAGAGAGAGAGAGAGAGAGAGAGAGAGAGAGAGAGAGAAAGGCGCGTTAAAAACGAAGAAAGAAGAAAGAGGGAAAAAAAGGAAGAGAAAAAGAAAATGGAAAGAGGGAGAGAGAAAAAGAGAGAGAGAGAGAAATGCGCGATAAAGAAGAACAGAAAGAAAGAGAGAGAAAGGCGCGATAAAGAAGAACATAAAGAAAGAGAGAGAAAGACGCGATGAAGAAGAAGAGGGAGAGAGAGAATGAAAGGAGGGGGAGGGGAAATACGAGAGTTTATAGAAAAAAAGGCCAAAAACAAGAAAAAATGGAGAGCGAAGAATTCAGACCCGAAAAGCGATTCGGATCAGAACTCGAGGAACATTTGTGTCGCCGCCGCTATCCAGTTGAAATTTAGGAATCCGCGTCAAGATCAACCGCAGACTAAAATTCGCATGTGCCCTTTTCGTTAGTCATTTTCGGAGTCTTGGGTGCTGCTCTTTTTTTCATTTCTTATTTTCTTTCTTTCTTTTTTTTTGTTTCGCGCGCGAATTTGTTGTGGAACTCGAGACGAATCTTTCTAATTAGTTCCCCGTTATGGGAGGATAAGATATACCTGTCATTTGATTCTTGATTGACCAATTAGCGCATACAAGTTGAAGAGAATGGTAATTTAATAATTAAGTGCATTTTATTTCTTTCAAATAATATATAAATAATTATGTAATTAATTATTTTTTTCAATTTTTACGTGTTCACTTCATCCCTCCTGCTTATATACTAATATATATTATACATAAATTATTGTTACAAATCTGTTATAAATTCGGTTGACAGATATAAATTAAACAAATTTTTCTACACGGAGAGAAATTTCTGCTAATATTTACCGTGCTGCTACCTAAAACTGTGTGCAAAGTGCATTCTTGCAGTTTTTACTGTGCTCTGTCTATAATTTTGCATTACAGATTGTGGAGGCAACACAGTAAAAACTGCCAGAATGTACTTTGAACACAGTTTCAGGTGGTAGCACGGTAAATATTAGCAGAAATTTCTCTCCGTGTACTTTTTATTTATAAAAAATAGAAAATTGTTAATTGTTAAAAAATTATGATTAAGAAATAGGAAATATACCCATTTTATGTATAATTTTTATTTCTCAATAACAATATTGTTCACAAACTAATTCTTTTCTTTGGGGAAAAAAACATGACATATTTCCCATTTCTTAATAAATATGTAAAAAATTTTCAATTTTCATAAGAAAATTATTTTTGCATCATTTCTATTTCTTAATTAATTACAAATTGCTTTCTTAAAAATAAAGGACAAAAATGTTTATAAATTCTGTTTGTCAGTTACAAATTTTAATTAAAAATGAAATTGAAACTTTTTAAATTTTTAGAAAATAAAGGGACAAATTTTTTACTCAAAAAATGTTCTGTTAAATATATTAACGAATTTCTTTAATTGTACCTAAAATTATTCAATGACATCAATAACTTCTTTTTTAAATAAATATTTAATAAATTATTCTTATTTTTCCACAGGAATTTAGACATTCAAAAATTTCAAATTCAAACTTTCTTGAAATTAAACAAGTTTTAAAAGTATTTGTTATAAAACTTGAAGATATCGATTGCTCCTAGTCGAAGACTCGTAGTGATCGATTTCTTCATGTTTTATAATAATTAAAGATGACCGAGTGATGAAATCATTATTTTATATATTATAAGAATATTGTTACTGTAACTTCTTCAAAATTATTTTCTTCATTTCAATTCAATTATTATTTTCTAGAATTTTTAATTATTTTTTATGAAAATATAATTGAATTATTACGAAGAAATTGATAAAAAATTTGTGAAAAATTGAATTTCTGTGGAATTTTTATTATTTTATGAAAATAATTAAATGTTTGCATACAATTTTATTAAAATTTTCTTTAAATAATTAAATTCTTTTTGGAAACTTTTTTAAAATAGTAGATATTGAAAATCATTGCAATTAGAAAAATGTTTGAAAATCATTAAAATTAGGACAAGAATTTTATTGACATTTTTCAAAGTATGATTGAACTTTGGGGAAGAAGTTTGTTATTTATAAAGATAATTGGGATTTTGATGAGAATTTTTTTTAAATTTTGAACATAATTTAATTTTATAATAAGAATTTTATTAGTTTTGAAAATAATTGAATTTCTGCATTATTTGTAATTTCTTCAAAATTGATTTTTTTTATGTTTTTAACAAAAATTTGAATTAAATTCTATTATTTTTAAAATTGCTAATTTCATTTTAAAAAGTAAGTAAGAAGTTAGCCGCGCGCTTTAGCGTGCGCATTGTTGCTAGTTTTAATAAAATTCCCTGAAAAATTCAATTATTTTAAAAAATTTCAATAAAATTCTTCAAAATAATTCAATTATTTTCTGAAATTTAGAAAATAATTATTAACCCCTTCGCAGTCAAGACCAAGCAAAATCTCATAAGTGGGCTCAAAATGTCGACAACTTTTTAGAAAATTAAAATTTGCGCAAACGAGCATACTATTGTATTTGAACTTGCTGATTGCGAATCCGATATCAGATTTTAAAAATTCAAAATGGCGGATCCAATATGGCGGAAATTTGAAAAAATTCATTGGATTCACTTGAAACTTTTTACTCGTGCACTGTTAGAAATTTCTGTAATTTTACATCAACTTTACAGTACAAACGTACTGTGAATTTACAGTTTTTGCTGTAATAACACATACATGTAATAAATTCACAAAAATGTTGTAATTTTTACAGTAAAACCTTACAAATACAGCAAAATTTCATTGTATTTGAATAATTCACAGCAAAAAAAAATTGTACTTTTTATTTACAGTAAATTGTTTGCGAAATCACAGTATAAAACTCAAAGAATTTTACAGATATTCATTTTGTGATTTCAGCTGAGGTTTTTTACATTATAACTAGCATTGACTGAATTTTAACCTTGAGAATATGATTTTAAGTCCTAAAAGTATAGCTGAATTATTTTTAAGCTTAAAAATAGTTTCAATAAAAACTATTTTTTAATTATATACAGCATTTTAGTTGTGAATAATTTCAGACTGAAAAGAAAAATAGAGTATGGTACACATGTTTCTTATATTTGATACTGTAACAGATTTAGTTTTTTTTTATTTTTTGTCTTATGCAAAATTTTAATTAAACTTTTCTTTAGTTTGGAGATGTATGATTTTAATAAATATAACATTAATTTTTATAATTTGACAAAAAGATAATATTTTATTCCTTATTAATTTGCGATTATTACATTAAATTAATTCATTTTTAACTGTCGATCGAAGAAAAGTCATTCAACATTCATATAATAAATAATTTGATTATTATAATGACTATTTCGCGTCGGGCCAATATACATAATACTCTGCAAGAGACTTTCATAGCCTCTCTTGGTCGAGCGCGTCTAGGCGCAGCTCCCAAGGTTGATGGCTCCATACAAGACATAGACAACACTATACAACTAAGGGTTCAAATCGTGGCGTCGCATTTCTGTAATAATGATAATAAAATGCTAATAAAAATTTTTTTTAGTTAATTTACTTTTATTATAACATATCAGAAAACAATATAAACAGTTTTGATTTTTTACGTAAATATTCAAATGGTAGAATTTCCGAATTAATAGTAGGGAATATTTCCGAAATACATGGTATACTGTAAATTTACAGCACTTTAGTAAAGTAAAATTACATTATTATTTTGATGGATAATTGTTTCTTGTACTTTTGCTGTAAAATCACAACAGAATTTTCTAACAGTGTGGGTTTTCGGGGTCTCTGATTACGAATACGATATCAGATTTTGAAAATTCAAAATGAAGGATCCAATATGGCGGACGAAATTTTCTACAATTCATCGGATTTACTTAAAACTTCTTACTAGAGGGTTTTCGCTGATTACGAAAAACTTTTTAAACGATAAAAAATATCAAATTTTCCCCCCGCAGTCAGCTGGTATATACTACGTTACTTACGACCCCAGAGTGTACCACGGGGAGGAATGCGGTCGGATTTTACACTCATTTATTTTTTTTGTTTTGTAATATTTTTTTTGTTTGTTCTTATATTGGATTCGTCATTTTCAAAATCGATATTACATTTCTAATCTACGACATCAATAATGACTTCAAAACATGACTAGTTCTTATACTAGATCCGCCATTGTTAGAACCGATATTACATTTTCAATCTGCGGCATCAATAATGAAATTAATTATTGTTAACTAAATCAAATCTAGACAGTTGATTAACAATGGAAATGATACAGGAAATAAAATGTAAATGCCATCAGTAATTATATTATCGCAGGGATGAAATGCGGTCACAGATACTCTACATTATAACATAAATATGCTAATGCAATTCAACTGACACATATTACGCCTCTAGTTCGCCCTCTGCTTTTTGAAAACCTATAATTACATATCAGAGATAGGCAAATTTTCCTTTTCCACGACGTCCTTTCATTTGCGCGTTAAAAGAGGTGAGAACAATACCTTTTTGGGGGCGTGAAAGATCACGAGAGAGTCATATAATGTCTCTCTTTCTCTCTCTTGTGTGGAAACTATTTTGTGACCTTTTCCTCCATGTTCCGGAAGATTTACATATTTTACATTTTATCTTATCTATAGATTTGTCTCGAGATTTTAATCGTTTCACAAGAGACAGACTATTTTTTAAAAATAATTAATGCATTCTCCGTTTTCTTTTTTTCTAAATAATAAAAGGTTATATATAAAGTCTTTTCAGTTCTTATAAAATACAATTTATTTACTTATGGTAATTGTCACGAATTAGATCGGAGTTTAAATGTATCTTAATGTCGTGAGTAAATTCCAAGGAGAGGGCAGATCTCGCGTTACTCTTAATTAGAAGTAATTGTTGCTGTTAGAAATGGCTCGTTAGTATTTGATTAAAACACGGCCTCTTGATTTTTATTTCGAGTATTGCAACGAACTGAGAAAAAACAATCGAGAAAAACAGTATAAAAAATATAAATTATAACTATAAATTTAAAGAGTTAAAGAGTAAAATTAAAATAAATTTAAAGATAAAAATACAAAAAATACAAAAAAAGAAAATATAAATAGATTTATATATATATATATATATATATATATATATAAAGGTAATTAACCCATTTGCACTGTTGTATTTCTCCTCAAGTCGTATATTATTTTTATTAGCGTTCCGTGAACTTTGCGAATTTCGAAAAAAGTTGCCAGTTGACGCAGCGAAACTGTCATAAGGAAACAGAACTAAATAAATCAATGAAATTAATTTATCGCTGCAATAAAATATTTCCATTGTGCAAAAATAAACAATTGCAAAGTATATTTAAAGCAAAAAATTGTATTAGTTTCTCCGATTCGTGATACGTCGCAGGAATGCAATAAATTATCAAAAATAGATCGTTAATAGTTTTATCTATATAACAATAAAAAACTAAAAGTAACTAGAAGGTCGTCGAAAAATCCACGATAGTGACTGTATTTTTGGACAAGGAAAAATTAGAAGAATTTGGTTCAATTGTTTTCACGAATACACCGCTGGCACTAAAATAAAAATATTATTAGAGCTGTGCAAAATTCGAACCGAACCGAGTTTTGTTCGGTTTTGGGGCGCCGAAATGTCGAATATTCGACATTCGAACTAGGCTAACTCGAATGTCGGTTTTTCGACATTCTAACTGGACTAGTTCGAATGTCGAAAAACCGACATTCGAACTAAGCTCTCTCTAAATCTGAATTAGTAGAATTCTACTAAGGAATAGTAAAATTTGACTAATTTTTAGTAGTTTTCATGGACGACTTTTCCCCTTTTCAATTAGTAGAATATTACTAATTCTTAGTAAAATTTTACTAATGTTTTAGTAGAAATTCACTAATTAAAAGTCACTCATTTCACTAAATGAATTAGTAAAACTGTTTTATCGACTATTAATAAAACAGTTCTACTAATTGTTAGTAGAAATCTACTAATCAATTAGTAAAATTCACTATTTGTTAGTAATATATTACTAAATCATTTGGTGGACGACTTTTCGCCATTTCATTAGTAACTTTCTACTAATTCAGATTTAGAGAGCTAACTCGAATGTCGAATTTTCGACATTCGAACTAGGCGAAAGAATTCGAACAGTTCGGTTCGAATTATTTTGCACAGCTCTAAATATTATACACAACATTGAATCATGAATATGTATAAATGTTGGACCCTTACAGTTTCTTCTTGACTGTCGTGTTGCCCTATACCCCACACACCTTTTTCCAGACTTCCCTCACTGGGAGAGTTAGTTGCATCTCAGGAAAGGTATAACAACCTTCTTCTATATACCTTCAATCCCGTATTTAGCGAAGCTTGCTCGAAATTCATCAGTGCTGCATTTCGATGAGCTTGAGATGCTCCTCTTCTTCTTATTATTATTCCTCTCCTTCTTCATCCTCTTCGTTCTTCTTCAGCCATCGGCGGACGCATTTTATATTTTTTTCGAGTAACTCAATTTAGAGATGCGTGCCTCGCTTAATTTAATTAAGGATACATTTGTGTTCTCCTTTTATACAAGCATGGGATGAGAGACTCGCGGTGAGAGAGAGGGAGAGATAGATAAAAAAGTCACCTCCTCACATGAATGAGTTCACTTTTTTTCCTTTTCAAAGATATACTTATTGTGTGGGAAATTGCAACAATTGGGAATTTTTTTCGCTTTTGAAATTTTGTTCTCTCTTTTTTATACTACTCTTACAGGATTGCCACAGGTCAGGGAAGTCAGGGAAAAGTCAAGGATTTTTATTAAAAGTACTGGAAAAAATTAAATTTTTAGAATTCATAAGAAAATTCTGAATTTTTGTGTTTTTTTTGTTTGCCTCATAAACTATGAAATTACCACGAAACCTTTAATTTTTTCTATTTCTGACAATAATTTCTAATTAAATAGCTTCATTTATAAATAGATGAACTTCAAAAGGTAATAATTTGAAATTTTATAAAACTTCAATTTTGAATGAATTTAATTAGAAATTTTAAAGAACTTAGATTTTTTAAAAATTGTAATATTTCAAATTCTTCTGAAATTATGTAGTTAAATTTTTTAATATATATAGGGGAGAGCGGTCCTAAGTTGGCCACACTGCGTTTCTCAGAGATGGTATATACTGGACGAATCTATAATTTCGTTGTGTGATATATTGATAAACCGCATGATATAATTTATGGATCTAATTATAATCTAAGATTCTTCTGCTCATTGGGAGGACAATAATTGAATATTTAAATTTTTCATACTTTTAACTATAACAATTCTGCAAAATTAATTTTTTTTAAAAAGTTTATCTGAATTTTTTTAAAAATAATTTTATGTTTTTATTTTCTTACCTATATTATTAATTGAAGAATTTCCGAATAAACGAAATTCCGTGTCAAATTGAATTGTACACGAAAAAATGTAAGGTGCACATGCTATACCTTTCAAAAAATGTATCCAACATTTAACTTCACTTCATATAAAAACAATAGGAAATAATAAGTGTGAAGTGAATTGAATAGTAAAATTTTTAGACAAGGATAACCGATGCACCAAAAGGTACAGATACTGTCCCAAACATTTTTCCGTAAACAAAAGGGTTTGATAATTATTAAAAAACTTTTTCAAAAATTATTAAAAATAATTGATTTAACAAAGTTGAAGTCCACAACGTTTATCAACGAAAGAAATTTATTTAATACATTCAAGTATTATTTTTAATTTAATATTTAATTGTAAAATAATTATTAGCAAAATATGAACATCAATCTTTTTTCTAAATATTTTTGTGTCAATATTGCTGCGTCATTTTTAATTAATTTACTAAGTGAACAATTTTTTTTCGTTGATCAACATTGTGGACTTCAACTTGGTTTGATTTGAAGAAAAATTTTAGTTAAAAATTCTAAATAATCATTAATTAATTTTAAAGAATTTACAGTAACAATATTCTTATAATATAAAATAATGAATTCATCACTCGGTCATGTTTAATTATTATAAAATTCGAAGAAATCGATCACTCCGAGTCGAAGACTCGGATCAATCGATATCTTCATGTTTTAAAATAATATTATTAAAAGTTATTGAATTTTAAAAGGTTTAAATTTGAAATTATTAATTTTATTTCCTATGGAAAAATAATAATGTTTAAATATTTATTTAAAAAAGTAGTTATTGTTGTTTTCGAATAATTTTACAATTAGAGACATACGTAAATAAATGTAATACAACATTTCTTTGAGTATCTAATAATTTTTAGAGTGAATCAGAATATTCTTTAGGGTCAGAGAAAAAGACAAAATATTGTCTGGAAATCAGGGAAAAGTCAGGGAGAAACAAAATTTAATATTTGTTGCAACCCTGTTTTACTAAAATTTTTATTTTTACTCTCGCAGTGTTTCTAAAGATATATCAAATTGAGACAAAAAGCGTAATAAAATTGTTGAGAAGGTATAAAAATAATAATACAAAAGTTTCGCGTGCGAAAATCGAATAAGAGAGAGGGAATAATTTAAATTCTCAAAAGTTGTAACAAGTTTTCTGCAGAAGCAAGATAAATAACTTGAAATACGTTGGTAGGACATTTCCGTAAACCGAGAAGTATGTAGCGTGTTCGCATAAACTATATGAGCAATTTTAATAATATGCACCTGCATTTCGACAGTTCTAATGAACCCTAGTTCCTGAAGAGGAGACTATATATATATAAATATATATGTATACATAAACACTATCGCTGTGTGTGAGCAGCAAGGAAAGATCAGAAAGATACACGCACTCTTTCTCCGCGCAAGTTATAAGAGAGTGAATATACGCTCTTCGAAAAGCAATACGCGCGCGTTGTTCATGCATAATGTATAGCCATATATAAATGCATATAGATTCGCAACGTCCTCAGAAAAGCCTAGACATCGTGGCATTTTCAAATGCGTGTACGTAAATATTATAAGCCAGTCAGAAAGGGGATATAGTTTCATATATATGCGCGCACTGAAGACAAAAATTTATTCGATTCAAGTAAACGATTATATTTGCCCGTATCAAATATACGCACCGAAAAGAAATTTAATTTCAGTGAGTACCTAGAAAATTCCTCTCAACAATCACTTTTAAATTTTGTTTCTTTTGCCTCATTATTTATTCGAATTTCTTGTGATTCAATAATGGAGATGCTATTCTCCACCTGCGAACGCCAAGGTCACCGCTAGATGGCAGTTGAGAAATTCTTAGAAAAACAACTTTTTTAGAATTCAGAAAATGTTATTTTGAAAATACTTTTAATGGTCTTTTTAGTGCACATAACGCTTTTTATTCTCAAATACAAAAAATACTCTTTATTTGCAAATAAATAATCTGCGACTATTTGTAACTATTACCAATATCTTTGTGACTATTTTGTTCCTTTTTTTTATTTCTAAATTTACTCCGAGGCCTTCGCCTCGGACTAAATTTAGAGATAAAAAAAAGAAAGAAATAAAATAAATTTCGAAATAAAAAAAATTACTCGATTCGATTCAATTTAGGTACTTGATAATAGACAAGTAATCGGTTATTCGAAGCAATAGTAAATAAAATAAAAAGTACATAAAAAATTAAATACGACCTCCCTTTGAATCAAGCGTCAGTGTAGTAATCGAGCCTGAATTAATTATTAATCTCCGTTTCGAGTGTATATCGTGCAATTGGATTAAAAGCTACAGAAATGCAATCTCGCTTAACGTTATAAAATCCTTTGGCGAACCAAAGGCGCGTACGTGTATATATAAACCTCGTGTGTGAGCTTTACTACCGTCTAGTTACATATACATTTTCAGATAATAAATTATTATTATCGCATATTTATTTTCCAAAATGATTAAAACACTGTTTCCATTTAGCGTCAAGGTATAGCAAAGAATAATAAAAAACAATTTTTTTTATTTTGCAATTTTTTCTTTTACAATCATACACTTGATTTTTTTATTTTGCAATTTTTTCTGAGGATATCAAATTGATAAATTTTTTGCCAAAAAACGAAAAATGTATCAAAAACGTTGCTTTGCTACAATTTTGATAGGTCTTTTGTTTCAATAATTTTTACGAAGCAACTTTTTTGATACGTTTTTTTGTTACAAAAAAACAAAAAGAGTGAATTTGAATGTGAATTTGAATTTATAGAGCTACACTGAGAAAACATTATACTTAAATGGAAATGCAAAAATAATTTTAAATGATTTTGTTTAATTGAAATTAGTTTGTAAGCTTAATCTCAATATATAGAAAATATCTACTGCGTTGATTTAAAAATATTATTTGTTTGAATAATTATATTTAATTCAAACATATTTTCAGTTTCGGTTTAAACAAAAAACAGGTTTAAGAATTTTATGTTTGAATCAAACTTAAAAGTTGATAACAGATAATTTAAAATCAAGCATAATAGCAAAGATATTTAAAGTTTGATTTAAACAAAATTTATTTGAATCAAATAAATCGTTTCCTCAGTGTAGTATTATTCCCGATATTTTGCCAAATAAATATAATTTGATAAAATTGTAATAAAATATAAATAAATAATTAATAATAATAATAATAATAATAATAATAATAATAATAATAATAATAATAATAATAATAATAATAATAAATAAATAAATTATTAAGAAAATAAAAATATTTAAAGTATAAAAAATTAAAAATTCATATATTTTTATTATTTTACAGTCAAATGTTGAAAATTAACACTTAAAGAAATGCTTATGGGTAAATGTACGTTACGTATTTTGTTGAAAGCTCGTAAAATGTATAATGAGCTAATGAAAAAATTCATTTTTTTTGCTGCCTCTCGAAAACTCAAAGGATCAAAAAGTCGATTAAGCAGAGAACACGATATGCGTCAAGGTTAAACGTTAATTGACCAAGCCGCAGGGTACGATACGAAATTATTATTATTATAAATATAGTATATTTTGCTTTGTCGATTGAGATATAGTTATCAGGAGAGAGCTTCGATATAAAGTCAAATACTATGATTAATGTATTATTATAATTTTAACATTCATATTATTATTATTATTATTAATATTAAATTATTAATATCAATTGATACTAACTACTACTGTTGCTATTATTAATATTAACTACTCTCTAAATCGGAATTAGATAAAAATAACTAATTATTAGTAAAAAAATACTAATTAACAGTAAATAAATAACTAAAAAATCGTCAAATTTCAATTGAGTTAGTTACAAAAAATTTCAGTTATTTTGACAATTAAATAAATTTAACTAATAATCAGCCCTTATTAACTATTTTCATTAGTAGAATATTAATATTTGAATCAGACTGACTTTTTGCTAACAAATTAGTCATTTTTAACTAAATAAAACTTAGAGAGTAGTTTGTAATTTAATTAATGAATTAAAATTAAATTAACATTTTTTGCAATAATAATACGTCAAGTATTAAAAAAAATTAAAAACCGCTACCAAGTTGTATATTTTTTTGTATAATTTTGGTGCTCATTTCATGAACACTTTACTTCCTCATAGAGATAATAATAATAGAAATATATGAATAACTTTTTATAAATATGGTAAAAGTGATTGAATTTTGAGTCAATCAATGTATTTTTAAATACCCTACAAGATAGTAACAATAATTTAATAGTTAAATAAAAATTTTCAAACAAAAAAGTTGAGAAAATGTCATTTTTCACAATTTTTGGTTTTTAAAATACCAATAGTTTCGAAATTTATAATCGAATTAGGTTCAAAAATAGGTCAATCGAAGCGTTTTTTAATGCTCTACAAGTTGATAACGATAATTTTAAAGTTACTCCTACGTTTTTCAACAAAATGATTTTCATTGATGATTTCGAGATATTTATGAAAATGTGATGTTTACACACACACACACACACACATATATATACGGAATGACATTTCTTGAAAATGTCATTTTTGAACTCCTGAGGTCAAATAAAATAAAGATATGTCAAAAAATCGAACTCGAAAAATTTTGGTATTACAATACTTCCTCTATGAGGAAGTAATTATAAAGTTTCTAAATGTTTAATTTTATTTTTGCTTTTGCTTCCTCGTGAGGAAGCTTTGTAGTCGTTTAATTTATGAAATTTTTTAAAATCCTTTTAACAAATTTTCTTCTATATAAGACCCTGAACAATTGTCCGGATGTATGTGAGGCATTCCATGTCAAGTGATCCAGGTGTCTTACGGTGTAATGCTTATTTCGATAATTTTTTACTCTTAAACTATTAAACATAAAAATTTGGCAAGGTACATTTTGGAAAGGTTTTTTCATGCTCTTTCGATTGAAAATAAGCATTTAAAAAAAAAAAAAATTTTTGACCCAAAAAAATCAAAATTAAAAATAAATTTTAATTTTTTGGAAAAAAGGTCCCATTTTTTTTTTTTTTTTTTTTAAACGAAAGCTAAGGTTTTTTCCTAAAAGGACATATAAATGAAAAAGTGGGACAAGAATGTTTAAACATTGAAAAACAGAGGTTTCTACTCTCTAAACCCGGTTTTTAGCTCTGTTTACGAGAAAATTCATTTTTTCAATGTTTAAACATTCTTGTCCCACTTTTTCATTTATATGTCCTTTTAGGAAAAAACCTCAGCTTTCGTTTAAAAAAAAAAAAAAAAAAAAAAAATGGGACCTTTTTTCCAAAAAATTAAAATTTATTTTTAATTTTGATTTTTTTGGGTCAAAAAAAATTTTTTTTTTTAAATGCTTATTTTCAATCGAAAGAGCATGAAAAAACCTTTCCAAAATGTACCTTGCCAAATTTGTATGTTTAATAGTTTAAGAGTAAAAAATTATCGAAATAAGCATTGTACTGAAAAACCCAAAAATTTAACCCCCTCCCCCTCGGAAAATATTGGACTAGGTAAAAAAATATTTTCACGAAAAATTACTATCTATTAGTACTACAAAAGCCCCAAGTTTTGCTACGATTGGAGAAAAATTTTTCTCCACCCGGATCACTTGACATGTATGGATGTGTGTGTGTGTGGATCCCGATTTTTGTGAACACGATAACTCGAAGAGGTTTTAACGAATTTGGCTAAAATTTACCAGGTATATTTATCATAAAAATATCTCGAAATGGATTGATAGACTTTAAAAAATTCTCAGAAAAAATTTTTTTTTTGACTTTTTTATAAAAAAAATTTTATAAGTTGGTTATTGAAGTTAATATATAATAAAATATTATTCTTTGCATCAAGACGAATCGATTGGTATATATGAAGTACATATTGTATTTAAATTTATAGAATTAAAACCAATTATAGACAAAACAATTTGCTCTTCTAAAAAATTCTTTTTTTCTTAAAAATCATGTTGCTGTACAATAGAATGTTATTATTTATTGAAAAATAAATCAAAAATCTTATTCTTTGCATCAAGACGAATCGATTGATGTATATAAAGTATATATTCTATTGAAAATTATAGAATTAATTACAATTAAAGGTGGAAAATCCACTTTTTTACTAACATTTTTTTTGTTTATTTAGATTCATATTACTGTATAATTCGTGTATTAAGACGAATGAACTTTATTTTATAAATGTTAAATTGTATAAAAAAAGATTTAAAAATGAAATATATCGTTAATGCTTCCTCAACGAGGAAGCAAATTTTTTTGCTGATCGTAAAGAGGAAGCAAAATGTTCATGTAATGAACATCTGGATTTACAACTTGTTATAATAGTCGCAGTAATTTTTTAAATTAATAATAATGGCAGATTTTATTGGATTTGATTTTTATTGAAAATAGTAAAAATTAGTAAAAATATTTAATATGTATTTTGTTTTTTTACAACGCATTATTATATGGATATTTGTGGTGAAATTGACGGAATCGGAAAGGAAACGCGCAAGCTGCACACCCTGCTTTGTGTGGTTTTGATTTCCATGTTTGAAAGTTGAGTTACATGCTCCAGTTGCGCAAACAGTGTGACATTGAAGGGAATATTTGTAATCTTCCCCCGCATGATGCCAATTTCCTCTTTCGAAATTTAATGAAGCAGAGCAATTTTTTCGATTCATGTATTCTTAGCAATTGCATTTTTCCCTCACTTGGCAGTACTTAATAAATGTATGAGGGCCTACATTTATTAAAAAAATTAATTTTAATTTCAAAAAAGCTATGGTTTCAAATTTTTCACTTCAAACGTTTTTGTCTTCGTAAATAATTTTAGTTTTCTATTTCCGAAATAAGTATAAAAATTAGTTAAATTTACATTGAACGTAGTAAAATTTACTCTCCGGAAATAGTAAAAATTATACTTATCAGTATTTAGTATTTTTTGTCGAACCTGATCGCAGTTATTGCATACATAAACACAAATTCTGTCAATTACTAAGTGGCAATTATTAAATAATTATTTACTTAAATCAAATCTACATACTATATAGTATGAAGAAATCTTTTGTTCAGGCGCGGATCCACGGTGGGGCGAAAGGAGCGATCGCCCCCCCCCCCCAAACACACTTACTCACAGTGTAATGTTATAGGTATTAATATATCTATGCCTTCATTACTATAAGGTTTTAATTTACGAATCGCCCCCCCCCTCAAAAAAAATTTGCTTCTGAATCCGCGCCTGCTTTGTTACAAATTTAACAATATTAGGAAAATATTTTAGTGCTTCAATTAACACTTTTGCTATTTTAGAGAAACTTATCGCTGTTTCAGGTGAAATTTTTTTTTACCGTGCAGTATTTGAAGCAAATACACTTTGACTTAAAATTATTCATATTTACGAATGCATATTAATTCAGGGTGTCTACTATTTTTGTTCAACAAAATTCCCGGCTTTGTTCTAATTTTTCCCGGTTTTTTTCTCATCAAATTTAAATTTATTTGATTTCGAACATAAATAAATCAACAAATGGCTTCCAAAAATTTTATTAGAGTTTTTATGAATAATTAAATACTTTTGAAGAGTTTCTTTAAATTGTTTAAAAATAATCTTTTTTTTAATAATTTTAATTACAAGGAAAAAAATTAATCTCTAAACTTGAAATAATATTAATTTGAAGTCCAATGAAATATAAGTGTATATAAATTAAACATTATAGTCACAATTACTGTGATAAGTTGTGTTTGATTCTGTCAAACTTTATACCAGAAAACGCCATAAATTCACATCTCTGATTTAGAGATTTGTTAATTTCACAACTTTTTTTATATGAATTAGGTACATTGTGTTTTAAGTTAATCAGTGACAAAAAAGATTTAAACCATTTTAATTAATTAAGTATTAATTTTATTTTCAAATATCCAAATAAAAGCGAAGGTCTGTGAAGGAAGGTCTGTGAAATTTTAAGGTTACAATTGTCGCCCGACAAAATACGGCACTGACTGATTTAAATGACGTGAAATAGGTAAATAAACATTTTTCAACCAATTTTTCTCTAAACACAGACACTTTTTACAAAATAGGCCAACATACAATGGGTAAGAATCTTCTTAATAACCTAAATTCAAAAGATTGTTTAAATTCATGCAGAAACGCGGTTGTCAAGCGGTTGTAAAATGTAAAATTGGAAATGATTGGAAAGTAATGTAATGACAGACAACAAGAAGCGGATTACTGCCAGTCGCCAGAAGAGGGCAGAAGCATGCAGAGAGCACAATGGTCCAGCTGTTATATTCTTAGCATTACATCACTTTCCAATTTTACATTTTACGGTTGTAAAATCGCGTTTCTGCATGAATTTAAACCATCTTTTGAATTTAGGTAATTAAGAAGATTCCTACTCGTTGTATGTTGGCCTATTTTGTAAAAAGTGTCTGTGTTTAGAGAAAAAGTGGTTGAAAAATGTTTATTTACCTATTTCACGTGTCGGGCGATAATTGTAACCTACAAATTTTACAGACCTTCAACGCCGTTAAAACAAAAAAATGAAATAAAAATATAAAATTCGTATTGTGTTTTAAAAGTATCCAACTACTTTTTTATACTTGTCAATGTATAGTTCATACAGGGAAAACAATATAAATATTTTGTGAATAATTCTCACTCTAAATTGTGATAAATTATAAATTCTTATTACATCGAGTTATTACAAAAATAAGAATTATATAAATATACGACTAAAATTTTTAATATTGTTTATTCAAATAATATATTAGATTTGAATTTATTCAAGTAAGTTGATAGTTTAGAACATATGTTCCATATGTCATAAAATTTGAGATTCCTAATATCATTTTTAGGCATAAGAAATACGTGTTCTTCACAATACTAATATTCGGATTAGATATAATACCAAATTTCAGTTTTAGTGATCTGCTTACATCTTACGTCCGATTCCAGTGATAGTTTATGCCTAAATCTCAGATTTAATCTCTAATATTTAGAGATTAATTTTTTTCCGTGTAGAATTTTATCAAAATTTTCGAAAAAAATAAATTGTGGAGAACAATTTAATTATTTATAAATAGATAATTGAAATTTTTTAATTTACAAATTAAAATAGTGAAATGAAATTACTGGTTTTCCCGGTTAGTAGACACCCTGTAATTTGGTAATAGACTTCTAATTGTTTATTTGAATCAAATAAATTTTGTCTCCAGTCTCGAATCCCACGGTACTCGAAATCAATACTTTTCAACTAAAAGAAAATTTTCTCTCCTTTCTCAAGCTCAGCACAGAAATAAATTCCAAAAGAAATGCAACACCAGTAATTAATAACCAGAAAATTTCTTTTCTGAACTTTCACACTTGATGAACATACAGTCAATTTACGACGAGCGGAAACGAAATTTATTTTCTAATAGGAAAGTATATTTGAATCTTGATTAGAAATGGGCAAAAGTTGATCGTTATATTTCACTCCTCGATTCTAGAGAAATGTCTTTTTTTTTGCGTAAAAATTATTATAAGTGGCGCATGTTATAAATGCACGATGAACACCCGGCGGCATTAATCGCGTTGAAAGGTAAGCAGGCATGTCTAGTAACATTCTTCGCATTTGAAGGCGGGTGCGAGTACTCTCTCACTCTTTTTCTCTCTCTGGAGGAGCAGTACTCGAGGAGAAGTACTCATAACTGAAAGCCGCAAAACTATCTGCACACACAAGTTGCGCTGGCACACAGGGCGACCCTTAAGCGGTTGTAACTTGTACTACAGGTATTCTATACATATATTCCGTATTATGTTCTTTTACCAAGAAGAAGAAGAAGAAGGCACAAGGAAGTGGGTAATACTAATCGGCTACACGCCGCACTCTATATATACATGCAACGAAAGGATTGAACGCCGCTATACCCATAACCATCCTCGAGCGACCGCTAGGGCACGAACGACAGATTATATATACTCTTTTTCATTTCCACAGCATCACGTGACTTTATTAAACTACCATCAACATTACCGTAAATCGTAATCGCTCAATTACTGATTTCAAAACGGGTCAAATCAAATCTCTTCTCGATATCGTGATACGATCTTTCTTTCTTTAACTCTCATCGTTATTTTTTGGGATTTTTTTTTCTTTTGCAGCGATATTTTTATTTCACTTTTCTTTTTAACTTTCTTCTCGACCGCTACTTTCTAATTGTAAAAGTTTAATTTAGAATTTGGCAAAACTTAGAATTTTAATATGGAAAAGAAATAAATTTCGTTAATTCAGAATAAAATATGTAAATAAAATATTTATTAATCAAATAAAATATTTAATTTCTACTAAATTGTAATAAAAATTCAGGGTATTGATAAATAATTGAATTTCTGCAAAGAATTTTACTAATTATAAAAGTATAATAATTATACTTCAATAATAATAAGGATTCAATTATTATTCACTGTAAAAAATAAATCTTACTTTCAGTCCACTTTTGACTAAAACCGTTTACATTAGAAACATTTTTGATTGAATTTTAGCCATGAGAGTATTATTTTAAGTCCTAACTTAAAATAATAATCCAGTTAAATACTTAATCCAGTTTTAAGCTTAAAAATAGGCTATTTTTCAAACATTTTGATTTTAAAAAGTAAACGGTTTCAGACTTTGTTTTTTCTGTGTTGAAGAAGCCTTCCAAAGAATGTTATTATTTATGAAAATAATAATTGAATTCTTCAGAGGAATTTTTTAAAAAAATTTTAAAATATAATATAAGCAATATTAATTAATTATGTACTTAATAAGTAGTAAAAATTTAATTTGATCCAGAAATAAATAAATAACATTTATTTGAACATTCAGAAATATATAAAATTATAAACATTAAAGAGAAGTTCAATAATTATAATTATTGAATAATAGTAATAAAATAATATAATTTTTAAAAGCAAAAAATTGATTTAAAACTTTAAGAGGGACTTTATATATTAAGGGGTTACACCACTTTGACCCGTTCAAAACATAAGCTTTTTCAACAATTTTTATTGAAGAATAGAAATTTTTTTAGGAAAATTAAATTACAGTAGGGTATTGTACTACTCTTGAACTACAAAAAAATATATATAAATTTCTTTTTTTTTTAATTGTCGGTTTGACAGATGATATGTTAAAGTGCTTTAAAAATGTATCCCCACACGGTGGACACTATAACTCGGTCCAGAATTAAGCTAGACCAAAAAGTAAAAATGCTTTATTTTCTGTAGCTCAAAATCTAGCGAAATACGTATCCGTTTTAAAAAAATTTATTTTTCGCAAAATGGCATCGATTTGAAGGAAAAAGTCCGTATTTTTGCCTAAATTTCATAATTTAAAGTTGTCTAGAAAATTTAAATATTAATATTTCGAAAAATCCGTACGTATTTCGCTAGATAATTATATCACAAACAAAATAAAAAAAGAATTAAGAGAATCGATTGAAAATTGTGGCAGCTAGAGTGTCCACCGATTTTTAAAATACAGTTTTGAGAAAAACGAGTTTAAAGTTTTCATTACAATGTAAACGTTAGCGCGCGACCCTGCTTGAACAGTTCGAAAATTGTCTTTTTACTTAAGATATCGATATATAACTAATGACATATCATTTTGGTGTCCACAAAAAGTATTTTAAGCAAAAAAAAATTTTTTCAATTTTTTGAAAATTTCAAAGTGGTGTAACCCCTTAAAAATAAAATTATAATTATGGTGATTAACTTTCTTTGATTGTTTTCAAAAAATTTAAATAAAATTATTTAAAAGAATTCAACTATTTTTAATAGAATGTAAAGAAATTTCAATTATTTGAAAATATTTTAATTATTTGATTATAAAAATTCAATTATCTTGAAACAATATAGAATTAAAAAATTTCAAAAATCTTATTTTTCAAAATTTTCAAAAAAACTTTGCAAAAATTCAATTTTGTAAAAAAATGTTAAGTGTGTATCTTTTTTTAAATTAACTAATAAAAAATTTAATTATTAATCTTCGCACTAATAATAAACATGAATATTACATATTAGATAATGTGACTCTTTATAAAATTCAATTATTAAATTAAAATACTCTGAAGTTTCGATTTGTTAAAAAGTTTTTAATGAAATTCTTTAACAAATTTAATTATTTTCAGTTGAATTTCCCTAAATTTCTATATTAATTCGATAATTTTTTTAAAAGTCATTTACTAACTATATTTGAATCAGTAACTGATTTTTTACTATCAAATTAATTATTTTTAACTAGTTCAAATTTAGAGAACAGTATAAATATATCTAAAACAAGTTGATCATTTCATGATCATTAAGCTTCCTCAATATAATATATACCAATCGTTTAATTTTTTATTTTAGAATAATTATTTTAAAGTGTTAAGATAAAATTTCAAAAAATACAAAATTTCAATTTTTTGTGAAAAATTAAAATATTTATTAATTCTATAAATTTGAATAAAATATATACTTTATATACATGAATCAATTCGTTTTTATGTCAGGAATGCAATTTTGCCAAGAATTAATAAAAATTTTAATATAGAAAAAAGTTATTTCAAAAAATCCAAAAATTCATTTTTTCAAAAATTAAAAAATTGTTCAAAAAAATTTTTTTTTAGATATTTTTGAAAATCCTTCTGTCTGATTTTTGGTATTCGTGACCGTAATACACCTACAAAATTTTATCAAAATCCGTCAAGACGTGTAAGAGAAAATTTGTCCGCAAGAATCGGTGACATACACACACACACACACACACACACATACACACACACACACACACATACATACACACATACATCCGGACATTTGTTCCTCTCGACGAATTATATATACTACACTTGAAAATTTGTAAAAATAATTGATTCTAAAAAATTCGGAAATCGACATCACTATAAGGCTTCCTTTATGAGGAAGCAAAATTGAAATAAAAAGCGATTTTTTAAAAACAAATTAAAATAATAAAAATTTATTTCCAATTTGGTGAAAAAATTCCTGGTTTGGCATAAAATTCCTGGCTTCTTCCCGGTTATTCCGGGCCAAATTAAACTCCCGGCTAGTAGACACTCTGAAATTCTACTTATTTTTCCTAAGGAGGATTTATAATTACATAATATAATATTGATTGACAATTTAAATATTCGTCGCTATATGGCGTTGATTATATACATATTTCGCTCGAAAAAGTCTCAAAAAAGCAAACAAAAATAAACGATCGACTTTTTTTCTCTCCCCTTCAAAAGTCTCTTTTTTTGTCCCCCTCATTCACCGCAAAATCTCGCATTAATCGTCGAGCTGGATTAAATTCTAAAATTCCATGAAACGGAATCTAGTCGATCGGTAGGCAAATTAGCAGAGCGTGAAGACGAGCCGCACCGTTTAATAGAGACGTTTCTCATGAAACGAATAAGAGAGGACCTTATACACATACAAACACACATATAGAGATAGGCCCATATATAAAAGGGAATAGTGCCCGTTTTTCCAGGCGGAATGGATTCGAGGATGAAAGAAAGATACCGCGGCAAAGAATATATGGAGAAGAGGGGGTTATATACGCGCGCGCTAGAGCGTAAGAAGAAGAGGAGAGAAGTGAGATGAATCCAGTAATTCGATGGTGTATATGTATAATTTGTGACGTGCCACCGGAAACTCTCCATTTTTTATGTAAAAAATGATTAGGTACTGCTCGGTATAATCGAATCCAATAAATTACGAAAGCCAGAGGCTGTCACGCTTATATACATAGAGAAGAAGATGAAAAAAACAACCAATGTCTTAGCAATCATATACCAACCTCTTAATTGGATGTGTCATATTTAACACTTTTGTATCTTCATTACTTTGTCATATTCTAATAGTCGTTTTACTTCTTTCTTTCTATTTCCCATCATTTTTTTACGGATAGAAATTATATACTTACGAGGCTATTATTCCAAAAATTTAAACATAGTCGTACATTTTTAGTTGATATCTGTTCGACGAAACAATTATTTATATTCAAAAACTTCACAAACTTTTTATTTTTGTAGACAAATTTTTTGTCTTATCGAATTCAATTGTAATTAACTATTTTTTTATTTATCAATTTGAATTAGTAAAAACTAATTACTGATTTTAATTAGTGACTGACTTGCAGTACTTAACAGTACTAATTGCTATTTAGTAGAACTTGGCAGAACTGCTCAGTACTAACTAGGATTTAGGAGAGTTGAGAATTTTTTTGTCACCTAAATGTCTAAACGGACTTTAAAAAAAATTGAAAAGAACTGCAGGGAACTTTCTGTCTTCTCCATGCGAGGAAATAAAAAACTATTATTACCTCGCCGCATATCTTTCCGTCTAGGGCGAGTAGCTAAATTAAAGTCAACTTAGACCATTTTTGTGGGTCTATCATTCAATCTTGATTTTTATGGTGCAAAGGCAAAAAAAATGTGGAGCTTCTCTCGGGATAGGATAATAATTTCAAGTGTTTACGAGGTAGAGTGTTGTTCATATATATAAGAAAGCGGAGGCTATATACGAAGTATAACTTTTTACAACCATTTTATGACTGGTAGTTATAAGAGAGAGAAAAAGAGAGAATGAGGGTGCGCACAGTGGCGGCAAATGTCGCGACGGCGATGAATTCCCAAAACTATGGAAACATAAGCGTTGGCATGTTCTTGCTTGTTAACCCCATAGAGCAACAAGCATCTGTATTTCCAGGTGGTTTTGGAGGTCGCTACAATCGTAAGAAATCTTTTTTCGACCAAAAACCGGCAGATGGTTGGCCGTACTTTTGACTCTTTTTCCTTCTTTTTTTTGTTATTTTTCTTCCTCTTCTTCTTCTTCTTCTTCTTTAACTCGCGCGCAAAAACTTGAATCGCCACTGCATTAATCACATAAGTGGCGCAATTCACGATTCCCAACTACTATATATCAATGGAATATTTTTCCAGGAAACCAGTTTCCGGTTATTTTGCACATATATATTACTTTTGCGGTTTATCGACTCTTGATTTTTATTTAAAAATCAAATCGTGTCAAGATTTTCTGGCTAGAGATTTGGAAAAATCTAAAATAATTCTTTTAATAGGATTCGGCAAGTTTTTCTGATCAGTGGTGGACCAGTTTTTCAAGGTGGAATCTTAAATAATTCTTGAAATCAGTGACTGGTCAGTGTCTGGGAATTGTTTTTATCCAGTGAAACTGGCCAGTCACTCATTCAGGACTGGCCAGATTGTCTTGGCAAGTAAAACGAAATTTTTTTCTTTTTGTGTGCCTGTGTAATTAAAGATGACCGAGTGATAAAATCATTATTTCATATTATAACAATATTGTTACTGTAGAGTAGAACGGGTCGAGGCAGCCAAGACGGCACATTTTGATTTGCGAGGCAGTTATTTGATTAGGTTTTTTAAATTTTAATAACGCGTTGGAAAGCTTGTCTGTTTGGATAAAAAATCGCCATAGAACATTTTGACGTAGGTTGAACTTAAAAATTTCTACAACCCTTTTCCCAAAGGACCACGTCTTTGTCATAATTGCAAAAACGTACGTGGGGTGAGGCGGCCGACTATTTTAATTGTTAAAAAAACATAACTTAAAGTTAAAATTAGTGAAACATAACAATGTAGTAAGTTGTCCTTATCTTACTTTTATTTTGTTAGTAAACTTCAAAAATTTACATTTCAATAATATTATAATAATAACATTAATTAAATTCAATTTGTTATAGTTGGTTAATTTTCAAGTTTTAATATTTGAGACAATTTTGCAATTCATTGCAAAATTAATCAAATATTAATAAACTTTGAAATTCCTTTAAAGTGTAATTTTTTTACTCACTTCTTGTGCGTGAGGAAATAACTAATTTTGTTTCTTATTCCACATAATATCGTTTAATGTATATTATAATTCTGTCTAATATATTTTTACAATATATTAGATAGAATACCGAATATAACATTAAAGAATATTATAAAAGTAAATTCATTAAATTTTGTTTAGCCTGAAGTTAGATTTTTTTTGTACCGGAGGTACGGTACAACGTTGACGGTAAAAGGCAAAGTGGCACGGTGCAACGCCTTTAAGTCGGTTCTACAATGGGCACGTCGGACGTGGTCGTCTGACGTGCCGTGCTGACGTCACCCATGCTATTCAAATGGGTGACGTCAGCACGGTACGTCAGACGTCCACGTCCGACGTGCCCATTGTGGAACCGACTTTAGGAGAGAATCTGGAGACACGTCTGACTCGCCCTGTGTCTCCCGCTCGACCAACTCTCGCTCTCGAAACCTCAACCGTACCGCGCTTGCACGGAACGGGTGGGGGCAACTCACGCGCTGATTGGCTCTTGCCAAGGTGGAAGGGATGTCGCGGATGCGACTCAGCAGAGGAGCATAAATACATCGCGTTTTCCCTGACTCGCTCTCTTACCTCGCCAGACTTCGACGGAGCAACACGTCTCTCACACGAGAGACACGGACACCTGCGCTGGCGTCGCTGACGCCGCGCTCTCGCCAGCCAACTGTCACTCTGCCGAGTGACGCTCTCAGCCGCTGCCACGCCGCCATTTCAACAACGACGCCTCGCCTGACACCTCGCCGCCTACATACCGTCAACTGCCTGCCGTCCTCTTCAGGGAAAAATATTTGAATAAATATTTTATTTTGGAATTTGGAAACGCCGTCTCTTCTCTATTCCGCTGGCTGCGGAACCTCACCATATTTACCAACCTGTCCTTTTCAGGACAAATAACGCAAACAAATTTCACATTGACAATTAGTCCTTTTCAGGATAAATTGTCAATCTTTTAACGGAAAGAATATTTTGGTTCAAAACATAAATCAAGACGTTCCTGTCGCCACGCCGGAGTCGCCCGGATTAAAGCAGAACGCGGCTACAACCGCTACCTGGACAACGCTCAGCTCACCGGCTCGCGTGCACTGACTCCTGCAGAAGGTGCTGGCAAGGGCGACCTAAGGCCCATAACCGGGACCTTTCGAGTCCGACCCAGTTTCCCTCAGGTGAGTGCACGCCGCCGCCACCCTCCGGACGACCAGGTGACGTCACTCAACGTCGTCCCAAGGATCGACTCTTCAGGGGACTAGTGAAGTGACTTAAGGCCCGTAAGGCGACCTTCTGAACCGAACTAGTCCTCCAACGAAACCTACCCTGTGGATGGCCAAAGACCAACGCCAAAGACCACATTCACGTTAGGGCGAATATTTGTTTCACGCACTCCCCTCTATTTTCTCCGCCTTTGAACCAGTCGCTCTTACTCACACCCAGTGACCGGTATCAAATTTAACATTTTAAGGAAATATAAATTTGTTATTCTTAAAAAATGGTTTATAAAATTCAATGTTAAGTTTAAAATGTATTGGAGTAGAAAAAAAATAAAAACATTTAGAAGAACCAATAGAATCAACACAAAAAGACGAAAAATTTATCGTTGATGGCTGCCTAACCCCACGAGTACTTTTTTAAGAAAACATTCACAAAACGCGTAATATTAAAAATATCGCCAATTCCATTAACACCATCGTCTTCAGCACTAAATTCTGCATTGAAAATCACTTTACAAGAATTTCTTTCGTGTAACTCAATTAACTAAAATCACAAAAATAACTCTTAGAAAAGTTACATCCAAAAAGTCTGTTTTCATAAATGCTACTATCATTGCTAAACTGCTGCAGCAGTAATGCCCATCTGTTAGCGACTAAAGTAAACTACCATAAGCAATCTACATTATCAATAGCGCACGATTTGAAAAAATCATGCAGAAATAAGAAGCAATTGGCTGCCTCACCCCGTTCTACTCTAACTTCATCAAAATTATTTTCTTTATTTCAATTCAATTATTATTTTCTAGAATTTTTAATTATTTTTTATGAAAATAATTGAATTATTGCGAAGAAATTTATAAAAAAAAATTTGTAAATAATTGAATTCCTGTGAAATTTTTATTATTTATGAAAATAATTAAATGTTTGCGTACAATTTTATTAAAGTTTGTTTTAAATAATTAAATTCCTTTTGGGAAATTTTATTAAGATAGTAGATATTGAAAATCATTGAAATGAGTAAAATTTTTGAAAATATTTGAAATAGGACAGAAATTTTATTGACATTTTTGAAAATAATTAAACTTTGGGGAAGAATTTTGTTACTTACAAAGATAATTGGGATTTTGACAGAATTTTTTTTAAATTTTGAATATAATTGAATTTTATGAGAAGAATTTTATTACTTCAAAAATAATTGAATTTCTGCAATTATTTGTAATTTTTCCAAAATTGAATTTTTTTTAGTGTTTTTAACAAAAATTTGAAATAAAAAATTTTTAAATTCTATTATTTTTAAAATTGCTAAATAAAGACCTAATAATAATAATAATAATAATAAAATAAGAGTAATAATAATAAGTTAATGACATAATCTTGGAAGAAATGACAATGAGAGTCGAGAGAGAAAAATTAAAATACTTAAATATTGTTAAGCGAAAAAAGATTATGTCAACAAATAAAGTATCCGCGGGTCGTTTTGCGGTGTTTAAACTATATACATTTTTCAGGTCAATGAATAAAACATCTTATTTCCTCGGTTTTAAAACGGCCAATTACCGTAAAAAGTTAACAACTTTCTTTCTCTCGCTCTTTCTTGATAGTGCCAAAGCGATTGTTGGCCAACTGTTAATAAATGTGCCCGTTATATTCTATAATAGTAATTTTTTTGTAAATTATTAAACGATCAAATTATTATAAATGTTCACAAGGTCGAAAATATTAATGATGCGATTGTATTAAATTCAAATTTAAATACTCAAAATATTAGAAAAGTGCACTGAGAAAACTGGGGAGTCAAATTCAGAGGTTCAAAAATTGTATGTTTCCTTTGCTTATGAAGAGAGTTAAATAGTCCTTCTAAAATAAATTTTGAATTGATAATGGAAATCTACTTGTATATTCTCTCCCATTATATCTGAGGGTTAAAAGTTGCGCAGAAAATGTGTACGATCTGATGCGCGCGAAATTATTTTTCTGACATTTTATGTATTTAATTTAGGGGTTAGGTTGACATATTTATTCATTTCGCGCCGGATAAGGAAGGGATTTCTCAAGATGGTTAATTTGTCCCTCTGTTAGAGAAATGGCACGAATATCTGTCAATGGTGAATTTGAACATTTAGATTGTTATCCAATAGCTAACTCTCAAATATCAACGATTTGCCCCTCCAGATGTTTAGTCCAATACTCCAGTTTTCTCAGTGTGATAACAAAAAAAAGTTGTAAAAAAGTAAATAAATTCCTGTTGCAAAAAAAAAATATTCGCGTGGACTCGAAAAATATTTTTTTCGCAGTTTGCGCGGGTTATGGGTAATATTATGTTAATTGCCGAGTGTACAAGCACTCTTCTTCAACCTGTCTCTCTTGTTTCTTTTTTTCAAGTCTCTTCCTGTCTATATGCAACTCGGCTCCACGATAATAAAGATACTTCTATTATAACAGTCTCATATGGTTCGAAATTTGCGTTGGTTGGATCACTCATCATCTCTTTTCTCATAATATACTCATTTATTCCTCTTCGTCTTCTTTTTCTTTTCATACTTGTAATACATACATTACCCATTTTTCAGACATTTATCATCTCAATTATGTCGTCTCTCAACATCCTGTTTTTCATTTTTTATTCATATTTTCTTTCGCTTTCTCTCTCTCATTTTCTCATTTTTTAAAATCAAACTCGTCATTATTTTCTTCCTCGAATATTCAAGAAAAATTCGGAAAATAAATTATTATTTTTATTATCCCTCGAATAAAAATTCATTTATTATCCTCGAATATAATTTAAATTTTGTATTATTAAAAAATTTAGGGAAAACAATCAAAAGTTATACAACACAAGTGATGAAAATATATTTTCTTTCGAAAAAGAAATCAGCGATTATTATTTAAATATGAAAAGAGGAAGTGAGAAACATTTTTGAAAAAAAAAAATCTAAATCAAGAATATAAACAACTTTCGTCGGAAGATTTTAAACATTCATTCATACGGGAGGTTATAATATGAAGACGATAGACCACCCACTAGTTTTAGTGTCAGCACGCTAAACATCATAAACATATATATATATATATATATATATATCCATATTTATACAAGTCATTATATCGCAAATTTATTCGTCAACGTAAAAATATATTTAACATTAACACGTTCCCTGTGAAACTCAACCCCTTTGATTATTATTATTTCCGTTCTTTTTTCTTTTTTTTGTGTAACATCCAAACACTAAACACATGTTAAGAAAAGAAATTTAAAATCAACAAGATTGTAAAAAAGAGGGATAGAAGAATTTCTTGATACCTGCGAACACATGATTTTATAGTATTTTATAGAAATTCAAAATACTGCAACATAAAAACAAATAGCGCCACGTATTTTTTAAACACCCCGAATTATTAATTAATTAATTTAATTATTTGTATAAAAATACAAAAAATTTAATTAATTAAATAATCATTATTTGTATAAAAATACAAAAAATTAATTAATTAATCATTCGGGGCGCTGAGATACCAGAGTAACTTTTCTGAGAGATAAACATATTCAATTAGAACAAAGAGTGAAAAGTTAGCCATTACGCCCTGGTCTCCCCTACTCTCATTTTATGTTCGCAGGTGAGATCTATCAATTTAAAAAAAAATTCAACCCAAAAGCTCTTCATTGATAACATAAAGATATGTCAAAAAATCGAACTCGAGAAATTTTGGTATTACAATACTTCCTCTATGAGGAAGTAATACAAAATAAAATAAACAAAATAAAACAAAATAAAAAAAGTAATAATAATAAGAGTATATTTACATTGTTAATTATTATAATTATTTAATTAATATTTATTTATTATGTAATTAATTAATAATTAATTAATAAGAGAAAAATAGTGGCAATCAGAAACAAAAGTGATAGTAATAGGGGTCGCTTTTGAGAAAGAGAGAGAGAAAAAATTGCCATTTCTCCCAAACAAGAAATAGATAAGAAGTTAATCGAGGCAAAGGTGGTCGGCTAACATTGACGTCACGCATTACAAGGCGAACATTTTTCTTATCTTAAAAAGCATTCCGCCGGTAGGCAACCCAGATTATAACCACCAAATGCACCGTCGTGATGCAATCAAGAATGGGGTGGAACTCTCACATCGGACTTTATTATTAACGAAAAAAAAGAACGAAGAAATTAAATTAAATTAATTCAACTCTATTATATATTACATTGAATGAAAACCAACCGCACAATTTTTTCTCGAGTCATTCCTTTCTCTTCTTTTCAAAATCGAAATTGAATATGTGTATCGATTAATTTTACGATTGGCGCTGTTTTTAATTATCACTCGCATTCATTTACAATAAATGTAATTTAGAATTAAGAATTCGAAATAAATATAATAAAATAATATTACACCGAAAAAAATCTCGATGGTATTATTAACTATCCCAAGCAGAAATGTCCGGAGTTAGGACGGAGTTAAACACCGACATGGTACTGACTCAGTACTGACCGTCGGTACTGACTTTCGGAACCCGATCAGTACTGGGAGTATACTGACTCCAAAACCGAATCAGTACTATGTCGGAGTTAGAAAAGTTCTAAAATCAGTACTGGCAGAAAACTGGCTTAACACTAAATCAGTACTGCGAAGGAGTTAAAAAAGCAATCAAAATTTGTTATAATGTAATTAAACATTAAACATCGTTTGATTTATTAACAATTAAAATATTTGCAAAGATTTGTAAAAACATTATTCATCAACAATAATATCAAACATTTTATTAATTTATTATTAACTAATAGATATATTTTAATAATATAATAATAAATTATTATTAATTAATTATTTTTAGAATTATTACGTATTATTAATAATAAAAAAAATTTTATTTTTTAAAGCTGTATATATATTTTTATTTATTTATTTAACAAAACTTTTTCTTAAATAAATTTTTTTTTATTATTATTTTAATAAATAATTAGATTATAAATAATAAATAAATAATTATATTAATAATAATTTTTACCATATTATTATGATGTATCTATTAATTACTACATAATGACTTGATAAAATGTATATAAAGATATATGTATAATAATTTTTCTTGAAATAAATATAATATGCAGTGGATTTATTATTAAAGCACTGTATATATCGGTCCCACAATTCAAAAGGAAGTTTATGCGAGATAACTCCCGAGCTTGCGTGGCTATGCGGTATGTGTATTCGACTTGCGTCCTCGAGGTCTAGGGTTCGGTCCCCCGTGCGTGCGATATTTTTCCGTCTTAGTTTTAAGTGTTTTGTGTATAATTCTTAACAGTGTTGCATAAAGTATAAGTTTAAATAATTAATAACCAGTAATAATAATAATTTAGTCATTAATTTAAATAAATAAGAATTAAATAAATAATGAAAAAATAAGAAAAATATTTTTTTAAAACTTATTTTAATAAAAGGAATTCTAATAATTAATTAATAGTAATTAATACTAATAATAATTATTAGTATTCAATAAATTACTCCCCATGCTTTAATAATTAAATAAGGAGCTTATACTGACCGCCGGTAAAAATCAGTACTGGACAGCGTTACCAGCCAGGGTTTTCCCAGTACTGACTTTAGTACTGGAGTCAGTACTGCAATACTGGCAGTCAGTACAAGATCAGTACTATGCCAGTATTACATTTCTACTTGGGATGACTCTATAGTTAATCTTAATCTAGTAAAAGTAATAAGGATTCCTAATCATTATGGTTAGGATCGCTAGGTTGATTCAACAAATTCAAGCCTGGCAAAAACAACCCTGCAAATCCTAAAATCCTAGTCAAATTGACTAGGATTTTAGTAATTTTGCCTATTTCCATAATGCGCACGCGTCTGCTTCTGTTCTGACAGTGTTTACCTCTATATCTTTCGCGTCATTTATCGTGATTTCCTAAAACGATTTTTTATCATTACTCGCGTCTATTTTTTGTACATAAAATGGAGTTCTTACATACATCAAAATTGCTGGTTTCTCGGAACCTCTGGAAATATAGATAGTCCATGTTTTGGAAAGTAAACTATTTAATTATATTAGTCAATTCTTTCAGACTTTTTTGGTTAGATTTCAATATAAATCGTCGAAATTTTTACGCACGTGGTGACAACATTTTTACTATTTTAATCGCGCAGTGTGTTTGAAAATTTACCTTTGCAATAATTTGTGTATTTAAATTTATTTTCATTTAAATGGCATAAATAATTAAAAATAAATAGTTTTTGACAAGTGTATAAAATTGTGTACTCGAAATGTATAAAACATCATCTGATTAAGTATTGTATTTTGACTCGAAAATCTAGTGTCTATTAAAAAATTAAAATACCAAGTCGTGTTTAGTGTAGTGGTTATCGTTCCGGGTTTCAAAGTGCGTATTCGTTAGGTTCAGGTGTTCGCGTCCCCCCCTGCGTCAAATATTTATTTCATAAGTTTAAATTAATTCTAAGGTATATAAATACAAAGTCAAATATAAATATGTTCAAATACGATAATTAATTTTTTTCTTTTAATTAGTTTTTCTCTTTTATTTGATAATAAGAATTTGATTAGCAATTTCAAATAATTATGATACACAGTGTAAATCTAATATTATTCTCCTAGTCAATTTGACTATTTTTTCCTGATTACATCGACTAATTTTCCTGGTCACTTTAACTATGCTTGAATCTTATTACTTTGACCAGGATTCTATAGTTGGCTCCTCTCGTAACTAGGAAACCTAGTCAATTCCTGGTATACGGGTCCTAGGCATTTTTTTCGGTGTATATTATTAAATCGTTTTCTGTATCGAAAATGATCTAATATTTAAATAATAGTTTAATAATCAAACGCAGTACAAAGGATAATTGTTACGTCCAGTTTAAACAATAAACTTTTTCGCCATGAAAAACATTTCTAGAAAATTGTGAAAATTTAAAAAAAATAATAAAAACTAATTGAAAAATTAAATTTTTTTCTGTAATCGAAACAATCTAATAATTAAAAAATTAAATAATTTAATCATTGATCGCTGTGGATTTCAATAGAAAACCAATTAATTAAACCACACCATTGAAATTTTTAATTTTCGAATATAAATTACAAGCGAGAAGGCTAATTACGAATTACTAATTGGCGTACGGCGAAAAAAACAGAAGTTCCATTTTTCGGGTATTAATTAGAAGAAAAGGAAGTGGTTTGTTACTGTCAAATTTGGTGACACACACACAAACACACACACCAAAAAGGGAACGGGAAAAAAAGAACAGAGAAAAAGTAACTAAAACGAATTCGCAAAGAGGATATAGTTAACTGAATGCGTGTGTGTATATACGTGTGAATGTAAAGATGCAAAAGGGGGAGAAAAAGGTAAAAATTTAGCGCATCTTTTGCCCTTAAGGAGAGACTATCATCGCGCCACTGTACCGACAAAGTCCGAATCATTATGTCCGACCCACGCATTCTTTCCGCGTTGGGATCTTGGGTCTTCTTCTCCTCCTTCTCTCTCTCTCTCTCTCTCTCTCTTGTTTTTTTTGTCTTGGTCGCCCAGTGAACTGGGTCCCGGTACGGACTCTGGTGGTCTCCCAAAGCTTTGCTGGTGGCCTCCTCGCACTTACACACTCGATCGCACATTCGATCTTGCGAACGACCTCAATGTCACACAATACCACCTCTGCGGCAAATAATCATTCCATACGAGGAGAATTTTATCCTTAATGACTTTGTTTTGCAATGTTCTTACCAAATGGCCAAAAAAAGGGGAAAATATTTTTTCTCCAACGCCTGCTCTAAAAGGAGTTCTTTTCTTGTTATAAAGGCGTGGCGAAAGTAGAACTTTTCTCAACTGCTTTGTGGCGAAACTAAATTTTAGCGTGGCGAAAGTAGAACTTCTCTCAGCTTCTCTGAATAGCGTGGCGAAAGTAAATTTTTCTCTTTCACAGACTTCGCACTCGATAATTAATTTTAAAAAAGTAGCTTTCAAACTAAAAAAAGGAGTAAAAAAGTAACTGTCGAAAAATTAAACTTGACAACCAAAAAACTCGTTTAATTTTAATTCAAATAATTGAATTCCTGAGAAATTTTTATCATTGAATTGCGAAAAGTTTTTAAAAATAATTAAATTTTACAAAGAATTCTATTCAAATTTTGAGAAATAATTGAATGTCTGTGCGGCATTTTATTAAATTTTTTTTTTGAAAATAATTCAATTCCTAAAAAGCATTTTATTATTTAATTTAGGAAAATAATTGAATTCTTGCAAACGATTTGATTAGAATTTTTTAAAATAATTGAATTTCCAAGAAGAAATTTATTACTTTTAAAAATAATTGAATCCTTGCGATGAATATTGTTATTTATCGACATAATTGAATACATTCAAAGAATTATTTACGTAAATAATTGAATTCTTGGGAAGAAGTTTAGAAAAATTATTTTAAAAAAATTTAATTAAAATTGTGCTTAAAATAATTGACTTCTTTTGAACAATTTTATTAAAATTTTTAAAAAGAATTGAATTGAAATAATTGAATTCTTGTTAAATGTTATTATTAGTGAAAGTATTTGAATTATTGTGAAGAATTGTATAAAAATTTTGTTAAACAATTGATTTTTCCGAAAATTAATTATAAAAATAATTGAATTTTATCAATTTTTTTTTTAAATAATTGATTTCTTTTGCAAAATTTTATGAAAATACTAGATAATGAAAATAATTGAATTTTGAATATTTTTTGAAAATAATTGAATCTGTTTAAAGAATTTGATTATAATTTTTGAGAATAGTTTTTTGATTTCTAGTATTAACGAATTTGAAGTAGTGTAAATTCTCAAAAAAAACAGAAATAGTTGCTTTTAGTGGCAGAAATAAAAAAAAAGTTAGTTAAAAAAGATGATAAAATTATCAATTTAAAAAATCTAAAAACTTCAAAAAATTACTATTAACTCCAAAAGAAGAAGAAGAAGACAAATCTCAAAATCTTCAGGACTTAAATATAGCCTCATTAGAATCTAAAAGTCAGTCAATAAAAACACTTTCTATAAAAGCAAACCGCGTCATTACGCTGCAGAATGTCGCATCATTAAACGTGAAGCATTCAGAACATATATATTCATGCACCACATCTATATAGAGTTACCGGCATTTCTTTTCTGATATAATAAATCTATTGCGAATGGAGAAAATAAATATACAACACATAGCATAAGAGAAAGAAAGAGATTAGAGAAAAAAATCCTTCAAAGTGATTTGACATCAAGTTTTCAGAGAGACGTTATCACTTAATGTCAGCATTAATAACTATTGACGCGGCCTTAACGAGTCTAAACTTGCAAAACTATCTGTGACACACACGTGGGCCGATCTATTTGATTGCGATACACTGTTATAACTTTATGCACTTATTGAAAACTAGTTGCACTACATATATGTAGAAAGTGGAAAGTTGTTGTGCAATCACCAAATATGCGTGATATTTTTTTTCCTCGAAATATGTATAGATCCGGGCATAATTTGGAATGTTTGGGATCAGGTTAAAAGTTTGTATAAACAGAAGTCCTATTAGATACAATTAAAAATACAAAATATTATTAATTTATTTAAACAAATGTAAAAACTGGAGGGGGTCAAAGTTTAAATTTTTGATCTTACATGGAATATTTGAAAAATTCGTAGTTTCTTTAAAAGAAAACGAAAAGATGTTTTCTATTTTGGGATTTTTTGCTGTTTTCCAACACTTTCTAATGGTGTAAACAAATTTAAAAAAAATAAATTTTTTGACCTTGAAAAATTAAATTAAAAAATAAAATTTCATTTTTTTATGAAATGGACATTTTTTATTAAAAAAAATTTTTTTTTTCATAAAGGTGAGGTTTTTTCCTAAAAAAAATATGTAGGTCAAAACGTGGGACAAGAACTTTTAACTGGTCAAAATAAACATTTACTTCTGCAGTACACCTCCGCTGCGCGTTGTTAGGCTGTATATTGTTTATAACAACTGAAATAAATTATTTTATGATTTATGAATTATCTGGTGGTCATATTGGATAAATTTAAATTGATTTAGATCATGTGCAGCAACGGGATAAGAAAATAAATGTCCTTTTTTAAAAAAGTGTATTAATTTGTTAACTTTAATTAAAAAAAAATTATAAACAATTAAAATCTCAAAAATCGGCTTCGAGGGATGTATTAAGAATTTATTCCCCTTTAATTTAAAACAGAGAACATTCAAATCGGTTAAAAATTGTAAGCTGTAGACATTTTTTAACAGTAAATTGTAAAAAAAATTCCACTGTGGGCCGGTGCACTGCAGAAGTAAATGCTTATTTTGACCAGTTAAAAGTTCTTGTCCCACGTTTTGACCTACACATTTTTTTTAGGAAAAAACCTCATTTATTAATTAATTAATAATAAATTAATTAATAATAATCTCTTTTTTATATATTGTATTTAATATGTTATTTATTGTAGGCATTATAATATATTGATCACATTTTCTTTCAAGTTAAATATATTTTACTTCTTTCAAATTAATATATTATTTATTAAAAATTATTTATTTAATTGCACATTAATAAAGTTGGATTTTTATATATATAATGAAAAAATTAAGTTTCTTATATTCTTCCTTTGCATGAATACTATTAATTTATTTATTGGTTAACTAATAATAATATTATAATAAATGCAATTAGTTATTGTAATAATTAATTATAATAATAAAATAAATTTATGATTATACTGATAATGTAAACTATAACAATAAATGACGAGATCCGCAGTCGGATCCGCCCCAGCACCGAGCCAGTACAGACCTAACATCCGTCATTCTTCCGACGCGCGCAGAAGAATGAAATCTGCAGGCGGAACAAATCCAGTACCGCGCCAGTACTGACGAAAGTAGAAAGGCGGATCCAAAAGTCGGAGCCTAATCTGTTCCGCGCCGGTTGCATTTTAGGATCCGAATCGGTACAGACCATCGGTGCTGGCGGTCCGTACAGGCGCGGATCCCAGGCGGTTGTATAATCCGACATTCGTCCGACTTTTCCTCCTGGGAAAGTCAAAATCGAATCGAAAGTCAAAGTTAAAGTAAAAAATTAAAGTCAAAGTCAGAAATTTAATGTCAAAATCAAAATCGAATCGATTTTTTAAGTTTTTTTTAGTGTAGAATGAATGGAAAATGAAAATAACCAGAATTCTATAGTTATTTCAACTAAACTTTTTTTCAATTGTGAAATGAATGGAAAATGATTTTATTTATATTCTCAACACACGGAAAAGAAGTATTTTTCCTTTTTTTATATAATTATACACTGACAATTGGCTCTCGACAGTCTTTTGAAAGTCGATGAAGCATTTATATACACGCGTGCGTGCGCGTATCTCGTTAAAACTCTTTGTTTTGAAATCTTGCACCAAGTATGGAAACTTGAAATGTCTTTATAGATCCAGAAAATTTATATACAATATCGAATTCTTTTTTTTCGTTCTCTAATTTATAGCACCAGAAGTGTATAATATCTTTTCAGTTTCTAATCCAGTTATTGCTTTTAGCTGTGCATTACATCGAAAAGATAACCGGAAATTTTATACATTATTTATTTTTATTTATATGTAGGTATAAATAAATATTTCACTTTTTTCTTTCTTATATTAATATATTTGTACTATATATAGTGTATCAAAAAAGGAAAAAGTGAAATATTTGCTAATATCTATATACAATAAAATTTGCTACATATCTGTATGATATATTGTTTATCTATCTATATAGTAAATGCGAAATGTTTCACTTTTCGAGTATGAGGAAACGCTTTACGATAAAATATCAAAAAAAAGTTGTTCTAATCGTGACAATAATAATTGTTGTCGTAATTAAACACTTTCTTAACGAAGCATAACGAGATATCTATATTTTCGTTATTAAACTCGACTCGCAAGGCGGATATAAATCTATCGGAGTCCTAATTCGGGTTGGTTAAACTGAGGCGAAAACAGGTACTACATATATATGTATATGCTCCGTGCGTGTTAATGCTCCCAGTGCACGAGGTCATTGTGGTGTCATTTGACAAGCTTATTCGAATGTAAACGCTCCAACTTATTGGCCAAATGAAATTGTAATTTGCACACGTCGCATGTTAGAACATACAGGACATAATTTTTCAATATGCTCTAAACATTTTTTTTCAATAAAAATTAGTTATAATTAATTATAATTCAAATTAGTTAAATATTATTATAATTATTTATTAGGCCATCTAAGTAGGCTACAGTGGTCAATTAGCGAAGTTAGCGAATGACCCACTATGAAGAGATTTAGTCGTGTAATGATTGGAAATATTTTCGTGTGGACGATGACAAAGTGAATAATCGGGAATTGACCTCGAGTCTTGTTAAGGAAAAGACCACGACCCCGGGGGGTTTTCTAGACAAGGCAGACATGCACCTTATGTATATATACACACACAAATGGTGTGTAGGTTCCGCAACTCTGTCGATCGTATACCTGTCCTTCGACAACTTAATAAACTCAACTCGCAATATTCACTTTCAGCGCGCGAAGAAACAAAAATCCGAATAAAATAAGACCGTGTGGGAAAAATATTTCTCATGAAAAATAGAAAACATTATACCTTACGGATCATTGGAGCACTTGACGCTAATTAACGTTCGGATTATTTCTCTATTTCTCGACATTTCATGAATCATTCTCGTATTATTTTGATATCTTCTTAATCGCAACAATTTTCATACCATTTCATACATTTTTTGTCTCATCATTTTTATCATCATTTTTTTTTAAAACAAATTCCATATAAAAGAATTGAATTTAAAAAGATCAGCACCAAAACACATTGAAATATTTTTAAAAGTCCCTCGTGGCAATCCTTTCTTAAAAAAGACATGGAGTGGAAAGGTCGAATGTATCGAAAAGTATCGAAGTAAAGAATGGGCAATGAGAATGTAAAATCTTAATAGAAGGGTGTTCTTAAAATTATTTGGACATGTGAAGGTGGCGCTGCAGTCGTATGTTATTTAAAAAGAGCGCGAATATATGAATTTTATTTTTGTTAGGACTCATAATAAATCTTATTTTGCATTGTCAAAAAAACGTCAACATTTTAAATATAAATATAAGCAAATTTTTAACTGAAAAAATTTGAATATTATAATGCCTGTATTATAATTAATATTATTATTAATGAAATAATGGACTTGGACAATGGACATATAAAAACTAGCACCGTAGACGGCCGCTTGCGGCCGTCGGAGGAGCTAGTTAAAAGTAAAAGGTCCATTTTTGCGCATATACTTCTGAACAAAAAAGAGAGGGTAAAAAAGGATCAATTATTATTTAAATTACATATTCTAATAGCAGAGGAGAGGATAATAATGCGCAAACGTAAAATTGACACTAAAATTTTAATATCTCTGAAAGTGAGCGCGGTATATACATGTATAGTGGAAGAGGAGGAGGAGGAAGAAGAAGGCTTTTCTAAAGGTGTTTAAAAGATGTAGATTTCTGTACGTCGATTTGTGTTTGAACCGTCTCTGTAATTAAAGCTAGACCGCCGCGTAGACCTTAATTACTCTTATTCTCTCCTGAGCGGTGTGCTCACTGAGCGACTACATTTCTTTCCTTTAAAATCGAATGCGAGAATGAGAAGATATTCACCTCTAGTATATATAAATATATATTATATTCTATATACTATATATATTATATACTATATCGCTAGATACTTGCTCCGACATATCTAGATAAATATATGAGCTAATAAAAGAGCAGATTCTTATCTCCGCGTGTATGCCACTTGGACAGGTGTATACCGACACACGTGAGATTGATAAACAAGATTTTCCACAGATTCCTGGTCATTGCGGAAAAAAAACCAAAACTACGCATTTCAACTAAATGAATCCTCTCTTTACTGCAGGAATCACTTAACTTCTTTTTCTAAAAAAGTGTTTTTTCGATTCTATTTTTCGTTCTTTATTTGATTCCTTTTATCTTCTGCATTATTGAACTTATAAAAAATAGGACATTTTTAATTTGTTAAAAAAATTATGATTAAGAAAAAGGAAATTCATTTTATGCATAATTTTTATTCATCGATAACAATATTTTTCTCGAACTGTTTATTTTCTTTGGGGAAAAAAACATTACATATTCCCGTTTCTTAATAAATTTGTAGAAAATTTTCAATTTTCATAAGAAAATAATACCCTACATACCCTACAAACCGTATTAGCGTAGTTAAATAGGGATGGAAATTGGGGTACTTTTGTACACAACAGGGTAAAAGAAATTCGAAAATTGACAAATATAGAAAATTGGAAGTATGTGCCAGGCGAGAATAACCCTGCTGATTTACCATCGCGTGGGTGTAATCCTCTACAGTTGGTTGCAAGTAAATGGTGGTTGGAACCGGAGTGGTTGAAAAAACCAGAGAATTATATTGGCCGTCAGCAAGGGAGAAAATAAATGAGGACGAAGTAGAAAGGGAAGTTAAGAAAAGCGCTACCGTTAATATGGTTAATCACGAGTCAAACGAAATCAATATAAATAGTATTTTTTCATCGTATACTAAACTTATACGTTTTATCGCGTGGGTACGAAGATTTTTGATGATCCGAAAATTAATTTTACAAGAGCAAAAAACAAAACAAAACGATGCGTTCAGTGAGCGAAATATTAAAGTAAAAAATTATTCGTCGGAGAAAGATCGAAAAAATTTATATTTAACGTTATCAGAATTAAGAGAAGCTGAGAATAATTTGTTAAGACATTTACAAAAAATTATGTTTCGAGATACAAATAAAAATAAATTATCTTCTTTTAAAACTTTTGTAAACAAAGACGGATTATACGTTGTGAAAACGAAAATTTTAAATAGAAAGGATAGTGCTTTGTTTTTGAGTCCTATTTTATTAGACAAACATGAAATTATCACTTTATTAGTAAGAGAAACTCATGAACGTATCGGTCATTCCGGAACACAAATTGTTATGAACGTATTAAGAGAAAAATTTTGGATTATTTCTTTGAGGCAAATAATTAGATCCGTGATAGCGAAGTGCGTGATATGTAAAAAGCAGAAAGTGAAACACATGGAGTGTGATTCACCTCCTCTCCCCGAAAATCGTGTACGAGATGCAGCGATTTTTGAAGTTACCGGAATTGATTTTGCCGAGCCAGTTTTTATAAAAGGGGGAGGGAAATGTTGGATTTGTGTATTCACTTGCGCGATATACAGAGCGATACATTTCGAGTTGACGTCATCATTGTCGGTAGAGGGATTTGTAAAGTGTCTTAGAAGGTTCATCGCAAGGCGGGGTCGACCGCAGTATATCTATAGCGATAATGGGACGAATTTTGTGGGCACTGCGAACGCTTTGGAGGGATTGGATTGTCCAAGAATTATAAAGAAAACTGAAATTTTTCAAATAAAATGGCAACTTAATCCGCCTGCTGCTCCATGGTGGGGGGTTGGTGGGAGAGACTTATCGGCATTTTGAAAACAATTTTAAGGAAAGTTTTGGGAAAAGCTTGCTTATCATACGAAAATTTAATGAATTCTCTCTGCGATGCAGAAAGTATAATAAATTCGAGACCATTGACATACGTTTCAGAAAATAGCGATGTTGATTCCTATGTTGTTTCTCCAAGAAATTAAAGAATCGGTAACGCCAGATTTAGACATGCGCTTTATGCAGAAAAATTAAACAAAAAATTGACTTATAGAAAAAAGATTTTTGACGATTTGAGAACCAGGTTTCGACAAGAATATCTTTGTCAGTTATTATTAAAGAATCGTAAAAAAGAAAATCGAAATGTAAAAATAAATGATATTGTTTTGATAGGAAATGATTTTGGCCTCTTGCACGTATTGTCGATTTCATCAAAGGACGAGATGGACAAATAAGAACATGTATCTTAAAAACAAAATCGGGAATAATTAAGAGACCCATACAGAGATTGTACCCGCTTGAGATCCATCAAGACAATGAGGAAAATGCGAAAAATTTGAACGAAAAAATCAAGAATAAAAATAGAAATTTGTCAGAAAATATTGTAAATACTAATAAGAGAGAATGCCAAACGACGAACACTAAAATGTGTGAGAGAGAAAATTTGTTTAGATAAAGATACACAAGTAAAAACAAAGAGTGGTCGTATAAGTAAAATACCCGACAGATTAATGTATTGAAGATTGTTCAATGTAGTGATGCTTTCTTTTTATTAGAGTATACTCTTTGATCCACAGCACTTTTAACACCATTTTTCCCTCCTCCCAATTCCTAACAACAATTTTTCTGAATCAAATTTAAAGAATTTTTTAAAGAATTGTTATAAAAAAAGGAAGATATATCGATTGCTTCGAGTCGAAGACTATCATGTTTTATATAAATAATAATTAAAGATGACCAAGTGATAAAATTGTAAATAATTAAATTCCTATGAAATTTTTATTATTTATGTAAATAATTAAATGTATGCGTACAATTTTATTAATTTTTTTTTTAAATAATTAAATTATTTTTGGGAAATTTTATTATAATAGGGGGCCGTACACATAATACGTCACGCGGCTAGGGGGAGGGAGGGGGTCTGAGAATTGTGACTAAGTGTGACATGGGGGAGGGGGGGGTAAACTCATGTGTTAAGTCACAATCTTTTAAATTCAAAGATTATAAGAAATTATATGTGACAATGTCACTTTTTCTAAATAAAACAAGTTAAAAATGCTTTAAACTATTTAATATCTATTATGTACCTATTTAACATCTATTGGTTTATTATTTATAATATAATATGATAAATAATATATTCTCTTAATTTGAATCAGTTAAAAATCTTGGTTTTAACTGACAATCAGCAGTGACTGACTTTTTGCTTCTGAATCAGTTAAAAAAAATAACTGAAAAATTATCCACAAAACACCGAAACTTTTCTAAATATGTATATATTAAAGATTTGCTTGCATACTTCGAAAAATTTACTTGCAAAGTTTAGTTAAAATTGTGTAAAGATTTAAATTTCTCACTATACAATAAATGTTTATCGTCAAATTTTCTTAAAAATATAGCTTGAAACATTCCTGAACATTTTAATTACATTTTCGACTATAATTTCGTGAATATTTTCAAGAAAGTTTCGCGTTAAACATTTATTGAAGTGGGATATTTAAATCTTTACACAATTTTCACTAAACTTTGCATTTAAATATTTCTAAGCTTGCGAGTAAATCTTTAATAAATTTTTAGGAAAGTTTCGGTGATATCCCACATAGCACAATCATTTTCTGCAAATTTGTGGCAAGTTTTCAAAGCCAAATTCGAAAACTTGCCTGGCAAATTTGCGGTAAATACCAAAATGTCCGTTTGGTGGCAAGTTTGCAGAGCAAATTTGCAGAAAATTTGCATGGCAAAGTAAATGTTAAATGCATGCGCAGTAGTTTTCTATGACATCTAGAGCTGCGCACTACATTTATGTCACCTTCCCTGTTAGGGAAGGCAACGTTTATCAAAATACTTACATTTTGAATACAAAAAGATTTTCTTTGAAATTTTTAGGTTTTTTGAAAGTTTTCTGCAAATTTTCCTCAAGTTTACTACAAAATTATCTGCAAGTTTGCCACGCAAGTTTTCTGCAAATTTGCTCTGCAAACTTGCCACCAAACGGACATTTTGGTATTTACCGCAAGTTTGCTGCAAATTTGCCAGGCAAGTTTTCAAATTTGGCTTTGAAAACTTGCCGCAAATTTGCAGAAAATTATTGTGCTATGTGGGATGTAGGTAGTTAAACGTGACTAAATGAATTAATCAAAAAAAATTGTATTGAAACATCAGTTATTTTTAACTAATTGTCAGAAAAAAATATTTTTAACTGATTCAATAATTTTGAGTGTAGGATATAATATATAATGTCAAATGTATAAAATTCACATTAAAATTTACGTGTGTGACGTGACGTTATAGGGGGAGGGGGGGTTCAAGGTTTGTGACGAAGTGTGACATAGGGGGAGGGAGGGGTTAAAAATGGTCAAAAATCGCGTGACGTATTATGTGTACGGCCCCTAGTAGATATTGAAAATCATTTAAATAATAAAACTTTTTGAAAATAATTGAAATTAGGACAAGAATTTTATTGACATTTTTAAAAATAATTGAACTTTGGGGAAGAATGTTGTTATTTATTTTATAACTTTTTGAAATAATTGAATTTCTACAATTATTATTATAATTCAGTGATAACTCAATGTTAGTTTCAGCTTCATATTATTCTGCACAAGTAAATTGATTTTTTCCAAAAATAAAATCATTTGGAATTTTCATATCTATATATTATACGGCAGGTTTTTCTATTCTGGATACAAATTTATATTGTCGCTAAAAGGTATGAATCTCGCACACTATTATAAACGAAATTCTCTCTAATCCGTTGCGTCAAGAATTCAACAAAAGATCTCGATTTTACTTGATACATCTATATTATATACATTTCACCCGTCATGTATAAATTTTCACGGCCATTTTTGAATATAATTTCCGTCCTCTATATATATCCCTTTTGACTAATATTTGACTAGTCTCGACTGGCTGTTGCCGGTCGTGTCGTCTCCTTTTTCCTCCGAAAATTCAATGGCATAGATGAAGGGCAAATAAGATCAAGATTTTCTGCTTCTATATATATAGGTATATATAAATGTGCTGATGTTTTCATTCCCGGGATTAGTTCCTGGACCCTAAATGTACACGGTCCGACTCTGATTTCCATCAATTCTATTAACGACATCTGCTTTATATCATTTATTTATTTGTTTGTTATATATTTCGAGCAACCTAACACAATTTTTTTCGAAACACAATAGTTGTATCAAGAGAGAGTGAGAGAGAAAATTGTATCAATGAAATATATATCCTATTCTGTTTCCCTTCTGGTACAAAAATACACACATTTCTCGAAATACATGTGTAATACAAATTGTTCGGGGAACAAAATCACAGATTTTTGAAATTTTGCAGAAATAAAGCATAGAAAAAAAATTTTGGAAAATATTGACCTTGAGTATAAGAACAAATGCTATTGTACCCGAAGCAAAGACTCAAAGTCTAATAAACTTTCTGTTTGTTTCAAATAAAAATTTTATTCGTAAAATGAAAATAACCAAATATAAAATTAAATCAAATAAACTTGAATGAAACAAAAATTGAACCAAATAAACTTGAATCAAATAAAATTGAACCAAATAAACTTGATTCAAATAAAATTGAATCAAATTAAATTTATTTAAAACAAATAAAAAGTTTATTAGGCTCTGGGTATAAAATTTATTCTCATACACCCAGGGTCAATATTGTATCCCAAACTGAATAAAATTGATCTAAAAAATTTAGTGGACTACAATAAACCAAAATTTTCCACTACATTAATCCGGAAATTATTAATGAAAGAATAATTCCTTTAAAATTGCTCTATTAGGAAAGAAATTTTTTTTTTCTATAAGAAGGAAAAGATTTTTTTATCCCACATGCACAAAAATGGCGCTTTTAGATAGCTGACGACAGGGAGTAAAGTCACTCATTTGTTCGACCATATGAAAATGGCGTCCATTTTCATATAAGTCGAACAAGTGACTGACTTTTATTCCCTCACGCATAGAAAGGGTTTGCTGTGGCAGCGAACATTTTGCTGCCACGGCAAACCTTGTACGTTGAAATAGGGACAGCGAACAAGTTCGCTGTGAGATCAAACAAGTTCGCTATGACAGCATACTCGACTAAATTTTTACTAATGTTTGCTGTCACAGCTAACATGTTCGCTGCCACTGCAAACTTCTTAGCTGTGGTAGCTAATTTTCAGAGATTTTACAGCAAACATTTGTTTACTGCTGCAGCTAATTTCTTTTTTTCCGTGCTGTCGTCTGCTATCTGAAATCGACATTTTGTGCATTAGGAATAAAAAATATCGTAAGTAACATGGGAATAAAGGCAGCCAATTTGTTTACGATGATTTTTGTGACACGAGTGGAGGTCGAGGGCGCCCCGAGACCTCCACTCGTGTCACAAAAATCACCGTAAACAAATGGCTGCTTTTATACCCTTGTTGCTTAATATACTATTTTTTCAACGGGAAAAATGAATCAGACCTTCTAATTCACACCTAGTTAAAGAAGATATAAATCTTGAGGACATTATTAAAAATCAACAGTCCGAAAGTTACAATTGACCACAGGGATACTCTGCGTGAATGCCTACAGTACCCTTTCTGAACCTGTACATCTAAACTATTAATGATTCCAAAAAATAAATTTCAACACGATTAATACAGTGTTTGGATTCATTAAAGTAACTATAGTAATCGCTCCTACTAAATTCTTAATAAATGACATAGTTTTCGTAATCATTACAAAAAGTGGTCACATATCCGAGCTGTAATATAGACTATTGTAATCATTACGAAAGAAATTTTCTCCGTGTGCATTTCCTTTTTTTACAAAAGAAATACAGAAAGAAAAAAAACATAGAGAGAGAGAGAGAGAGAGAGAGAGAGAGAGAGAGAGAGAAAAGGAAAAAAAAAAGAAAGGGAAAGAGAATGAAACTCGAAAAAATGCTTCTCAAAAGAAAATTATCGCTCTATTCGAAGGACATTGCAGTTGAATTCCGAGATGGTCTCATAATTATTAAATGTGTACACTCGGTGGACAGAATGAATTGTCAAAGACCTCCAAGGGTGGATGGAGAGAACTATCGCGGTTACAAGCAACACTTCACGGGCGGTCTCAAGATTATTCTAAAATACTTTTCTCAACACCTTGTTCGTCATTGATGTTTTACCGCTGAGAGGAAACCAGGCGTAATAAGTATCACTTTGAATGGATTCACCAGCTCCCTATAGGTGATGAAAATGATTATGATGATGATACACACTCGATGCATTTTCAAAAGCAGCTGATGCATTCTCTCGGATCGAAGAGCCAATTTAACGGACACGGTACAAAAAATTTATCGCGAACCACGACCGTAGGTGTGTGTCCTCTTGTAAATCTCTCTCCCTCTCTCTCGCTCTTTTTTTACTCTCTTTCTCTCTCTATTTCGTAGGTACCGTGAAAGTGTGTCTGCTTAGAAAAAATAAAAAAAGAAAGCAAGAGCGAGTGAGAGAGAGAAAAGAGAGGGGGTTCAAACTGCATTAAATCTCACCCTCGAATTGGACACAGTTTATTCGACACGGTATGACGATGACGCGACGTTGCACCCGAGTTCATGTATTACAACAAAAGACGCGCGTACTCTCTCTCTCTCTCTCCTCTTTTTTTCCGCTTCCCCTCAATTTGCGACCTCAAGATAGAAAAAGACACCGTAAAAGATAAAAATAGATGCGAGGGTTTAAAAAAAATCGTCAAGGGGAAAATCAGGCTTATATGTGGTTGACCGAACTTCTCTCTGATAGGAACAAATCCGTTCTACGAACTTCTGTGTGTCATAAGATTAAAATCCACGCCGCGAGGAATTGAATTAATTCCATTCAAGGGGAATGAAATTTACACTTCCCTTCTGATTCTGTGTCAAAGAATTTTTTACTATGACACATTTTTTTTAAATCTAAATTTCATCATTTTTATATTTCAGCGCTCGAACCAGTGAAAGTATTTAAAAATACGGACCCTACGGACCAATTACTACTGACAAAAATATAACCATAGTCCAAGTGAAATAAGAGATCTATATATATGAAGATATCAATTGCTCCGAGTCGAAGACTCGGAGTGATCGATTTTTTCGTTTTATAATAATTAAAGATGGCCAGTGATAAAATCATTATTTTATATTATAAGAATATTGTATACTTTTTCAAAATTATGTTCATCTTTTTAATTTAATTATTTAAAAAGTTTAATTGCGAATTTTTTTTAAATTAAAAGAAAAACTAAAATTAAAAAAAAAATTAACTAAAATTCTTCTCTAAATCAATTATTTTTAATAATTTTCGAAAAAGCTCTTAGACAATTTTCAAATCCTTTTCTTTACAATATTAAATTTTACGAAATTTTAATTATTCGTAAATTCTTCAATTAAATATATATTAGAAAATAATATATAACTTTAAATAATTTCAAAAAAAAAAATTCGCAATTAAACTTTTAAAAAAATTTAAATTTAAAATTCAATTATTTCTTAAAATTTACACTATATATGGGTGATTCTCCACAAAGTGGTAACTTTTGAATATGTTAAAATTTTTTTTTTTAATTAAATTTTTTGGAAATTTTTTATTTAGATCTTTTTAATAAAGCTTGAGAATGATTATTTTATAGATATTTGAGCTTAATTCTTTCTTTAGTTTTATATACAAACAATTTAAAAATTTGTAATTTAAAGGTTAAATAATTTATTTGAAAAAGTTAATTTTCGACTGTTAATAATTATAAATAGTGTAAATAAGCAAATAATTACTTTAAACTGCTTTAATTAATCAATAAATAATATTTTTACTCATACCTGTTATTGAAATTACATGTTTTGATACAGGTTAATCGAGGTTAATTGTATTCATTCAAAAAAACAAAACACTTACATTACGCGAAACGAAATTAGGAACTGGAGTTTACAGGAACTGGAGTTTACAAATCACAGAAAAAAATTAATTAAAACCGTAAAAATTCATAAAAATAAACAATTTTTGCAGATTATTAAAGAGATTTGCTTACTCTAAATCACTATTATTTTTATTTTTTGTTATACATTTAGAATTCGGTAATTTTGGCGGAACTGGAGTTTACATACCATTAAAATACGCTATAAAATAATAGTAACTTTTGTAGTTTTAAATCTAAAAATTATATTTCTTTTTGCAAATTTAACATAAATACAACTTATTAACTTAATAATATTAATGGCAAATAAAATCGCACTAAAAAAGGGAATAAAATTAATGAAAATCAATGAAATTGTAAACTCCAGTTCCAAATAAAAAAAAGTGGAGAAAATATTAAAAAATTATTTTTACACAGATTTGTTAATGGAAATTAGAAAACGACACACAAAAACTTAGTTTTTGAGATGAACTTTCGAATAGAATAAATAAAAAAACGTTTAAAATAAAGTTTGTGCAAAATAAAACATATTAAACTTCATGATTCATGTGTGGAGAAACGACAAATGTGCGTTTTTTGAACATTTGCAATTGAATTACAACTTTTGTTTTAAAATAAAATTTTTTTTCGATTATGATATTACTAAAAAACATATTGAAGATTAATTATGCAAAAGGTTGAAGTAGATTTGATAACAATTTTTCAAGATATAAAATAGGGAACAGTGGGGAAGCAAAAGTGACCACTGATTGAAGAATCACCCATATATTGCTTTTAATATTCAATTACTATCTAAAATTTTAATTGCAATTCATTTTTAAATCCATTTTTATTAAAAATTCTACTAGAATTCAATTATTTAAATACAAAAATAAATAATTTATTGAATAATTGAATGTTTCTTCAAATTCAATTCTCATATCAAGAATTTTATCAACAAATTTTTAAATATTTACATTCTTTGGACAATTTTAATAAAATTTTTAAGAATAATTACATTTTTCATGCAATTCGATTAAAATTGCATTAAAAATAATTGAAATTTTGCAATGAGTTTTATTATTTATGAAAATAATTGAGTTCCTATAAAAAGAATTTTAGTATTTACGAAAATAATTGAATCTCTGTAAAAATTTTATTATTTATGAAAATAATTGAATTATTGCGATGAAAATAAAAAAATTTGTAAATAATTGAATTTCTGTGAAATTTTTATTGTTTTATAAAAATAATTAAATGTTTGCGTAAGATTTTATCAAAATTTTTTTTTAAATAATTGAATTTTTTGGAAAATTTTATTAAAACTAGCGCTTCGTCGACCGCTTCGCGGTCGACTTTTTTGCTTCCTTCTTTTTTCTATGCCAAATGTTCCTTTTATTTAATTTTAAATTGTTTATTGTAACTCATTTAAAATTACCTAAATTTTTATTTAATTTCTCTAAAGTTAAGTTAATTAAAATAAAAATTGCCACTTCATAATGAAAGAGCGACTGTAGCTCCATCTTCTAACTATGTGTGAGTTTTTAAGGTACTATATTTCATTTGGATTTGTAAATGTGAGTGTGCCCTTCTATGTTTCATTTTCATTGCTATAACTGCGAGAGTACACGGAAAAAAATTTCCTCTGAAAATTACAAGATTTCCTGTGCCATCTATGAACGGCGGTTGTAGTATCCACAAACGGCTGAGTTTGGGAAATACACAAACCAGAATGAGTCTTGTCACAAACTTCAGTTTATGATTCAACAGCTTAAAGGCCAACGCAGAATAGATCTGTAACCGGAACCGCAATCGTAAGCGTAACCGTAAGAATGAGTTAAAGAAGGATAGGTATATTGTTTATCCTTCTCTAACTCATTCTTACGCTTACGGTTACGATTGCGGTTCCGGTTACAGATCTATTCTGCGTTGGCCTTAAACAGTCACGCAGCAGACGACAAGCAGACGTTCACTTGAATTTTCTTGCGCATGCGTGGATTTCTTGGTGTTATAACAGATTGGTTTGTGGTACACACAAACCAGCTTGTTGGAAACACAAAACTCGCCTGCATAAAGCACAACTTAACCTATTTGTATATTTTACGAAAAAGTTTGTGTTTTCTATAAGAAATTTTTTTCCGTGTACATTCGATTATTTTCGATTTAAATTCGAGATTTCTCACTCATGTCTTTTTAAGAAAGGATTGTAAAAAATATTGAAAATCATTTAATAAAGGAAAATTTTTCAAAATAATTGAAATTTTGAGTAACTTCTAGTGTTCACGAAAAGTAAAAGTTGAACTGTTCTGAAATTTGTACTATTTTTGTTATTTATTTTATATAATTATTTTTTTGTTTACCTGAAATTGGAATTTTTACTGTTTAATTTTTTGAAATAATAAATAAATCCAAATAATTCTGTCAAGCATCAAAAGAAAACAATGCCCACAATACTGTCACCTCAAAAGAAAAAGTCACACACGCATTTCGCTTTTTTGATATAGACGTTATTATATTAAACCTAATGTCTAACCTATGTCAAAGTATCGTGACACACGTATGTACATTTTAAATACACTATACATATAGAGAATATGTTGAACACACGCCTCTTTAGGATTGTTGCCAAGTGACACGTTAGGCAACTGTGTACATGTTCTCTATGACAAACAGTGAAAAAAAGGGGGAGGCTCTGTGTCACTTTTCGATGCACATGAATATAACAAGGGTTTCAAAATCAGCAGGGGTGAATATAGAAAATTCGAAAGTGGTTCGATGCTATTCTGCCACCTGGGGTAGTGCATGGGGGAGGGGGAAGAGAGGTTTACTATGATTGATCGAAGAATTGAATTATATTATCTACAAACCACTCTTTTCTCTTCATTGCACAAACTTTTATTCGCTGAACTATATAAAATCCACTTTTTTTTAAATCACCCCCTCTAGAAAAAAAAAGAAACTCATATTACTTTCCAGTACTATATTACACGGTATTCAATATACTACAGAGATTCATTATAATATTAGGGAATCGAAGTGCATCAGAATTATAATATATACCTATCACAGTTTTTCTAAGGATATCAAATTGAAACAAAAAACGAATTTTTGTCTCAATTTAATATCCTTACAAAATCTGTGATGGTAACTACCTTTTATCCTCAAAGAAGGGGAAAAGGAGAATTTTTTCCCTCCAAAAGGGGACAAAAAATATACCAAACAACAAATTAAAATGAGTTAAAATATATATTAACCACTTGAGCGGCAGGGCGTCAGAATTGGCGTCAGCGTGCAAGTGACAGAAGCGGCAAAAATGCGAAAAAGGCGTCAAAATTTGACTACTATTTTCTCATTCTGTGTTTAAATGTACTAATGTTTTTAGTACCTTTCCGTCATTTTTACATGAAGGAAAGATTATTTCGTATACAAGAGGGAAAGAATAAATAAGAACAATGAGAATTATTTTAATGTGTAATTTTATATGAACTTTTCATTACAATTCCCAAATTGGTACTGACGACTTCATCAACCTTCTTTCAAGATACCCTTTGTCTCAAGTATAGCGAGAGTAGGGATAAACTAAACAAATTTTGGAACACGTGCATTCGCCGAAGTTACTTATCTTGTTTAGAAAAATGAAACTTATAAATATATCGTATTGAGTATAATATAGAATAACTGTCTTATAAAATTAGACTTAATACATTATGGTTAAAGATTAATTTAATTAAATGAAAAAGTTAACAAATAATAGAATATAATTAATAATCATCATTAAATATTATATAAAAAATACAATAATTATTTTAATGAATTATCACATATATAGTGATTAAACATTCTGTAAGGAGATTTATAATATCACAACAAAGTATTTTTCTTTCTTAAAGTGAAAGAACAGACCTGTAAGCAAAAAAAATGTTTTTTAAAATATTTAAATAAGTTTTCAAGGATCAAAGCTAACAATATTTAATAGTTTGATATTAGTGGCGTTTCAATTTCTACCACAAAAAGTCCAATTTTTCTTCACGAAATCGAAATATTTAAAAAAGCATTTTTTCGTTTAAAGATCTGCTCATTTACTTTAAAAAAGAAAAATACTTTGTTGTGATATTATAAATCTCCTTACAGAATGAGAAAATAGTAGTCAAATTTTGACGCCTTTTACGCATTTTTGCCGCTTCTGTCACTTGCACGCTGACGCCAATTCTGACGCACTGCCGCTCAAGTGGTTAACAATGTATTAATACTCAAATTTCTTACAGTTTTGGATTCTTCGCTAGAAAATAACTTTAATATTAAGAAATTTTTTAAATATTTACATCACATAAACAATAGGAAAATAGAATAATTATATTTAAGTGTTTTCGATATATCTTTTTTATAAACTTATTATCGGAATGTTATAGCCATTTAAGAAAGTTCATCGAAAGTAATGCAGTCTTTAAAAAAATAACCATTTATAACATTTAAAACCTACAAAAATTTATTTGCTTATACAATTTGCACATATAATTCAAATTTTTTATGATATCGCTTCTATAGAGTTTTTTTAAATGATTCTGAATTTAATAAACCTCAAAATGATCCTAGTTCGATATAGCTTAATTTTACGCAATTTTTATATAAATATTTGAATTTAAAGTGAAGCAAGCATTTAAAAACAAATAGTCCAAATGTACTAACACTTTGGTATCCGAGTGTATTATTTAAGTCGCAATCAGTAAATAAAAATTATATTTTATTGTGGTGTCAATAATCTGAATCAAAAATAAAACGTGCTAAATTCAAAAATTGAATCTAAATTTTATGATCAATATGTTACGGTCAATGTCGATTATTGGGCATTGTCGACATTGCCCGCCAATTTCGGCCAATGTTTGAAAATTTTTAAGATATTCAGCTTTTCCGGGCAATGTCGAAAATACTGTTACTAAAGTAGTCATGATATAAACAAAGTTAATATTATATCCTTCGCATTCAACTTTCAACACTTAATGACTTTATAATATAAAAGAAAATAATATTTATTAGTTTGCAATCAACTATCATAAGTTAACGACGCGTTCAATATTTTACTCGACATGGAAAATTTAATTGATAAAGACAGTTTTAATAATATATTAATGGACTTCATAAAATAATGAATTGTGAAGAATAATTGCATATTTGATACAAATTAGTATTTTGTTATGTCAAAAAGATTATTTTATTGTTATAATAAACATTTATTTCAATTAAAATCCATGCATTATTGAATCAAGTAATTTTCATAATTCATTTAAAGCAATATTTATTAGATCCAATTATTCCATTCATTTGACTCCAGTAATTTGAATTTGCTACAAATAACTATTTATTTCATACTATAAATAAAAATATTTATGTCCAGTAAATATTTACTTAAATCAAATAAATATAAAAACAAATAAGTTTCAATACAACCGAACGAGCGTCAGAGAGTGAGGTATATGTCGCTAGTTAATATTAAATCCAGAACAAAAAAATTTTCATTATTGGACAACATTGCCCAAACATAAGTCAGCAATGTCGACATTGCCCGGGCACTAATGCTTGTAACCTACGAACAAAAATTAGAAAATTTCTAATTGCTTTTTTCTTTGCATTGATTCAAATTAAACCACCAATTTTTGGAAAAAAAATTTGAAAAAAATAATAATGATGGAAGAACGAAATTTGGAGATTAGAATTAGAAAATCGAGACAGTAGGTGAGCAACCAAAAGGAGGTTTCGGACCTCACTTCGAGTTTAGCTTGAGGCAGGATGAAGACGTCTAGAGCTTGGTGGCAGCTCAAGGTCTCCCAGTTCCCTTTCTCCCAGACCCTCAACCTCTGCGGTCCCTGCTCCACCACATCCCCTCTAACTGACATTTATCTCTCTTTTTCTCTTTCTTTCTTTCTCACAGTCTCTCCTTCTCTCTCATTCTTTTGACCAAGGAACTTCTCTCTCACTCTCCTTATTCAGTAGAGTGAGAGAGAAATGTCTCTCTTTTTCCTCGTAAGAAAGAAGGAAAAAAGAGAAAAATTTCTCTCTTTCTCTCTCTCCTTTCGAGAAAGAAAGAGAAAAAAAGTGAAAAAGAGAGGGAATGTGCTGAAAAGAAAGAATGAGATTAAAATTACTATCGAACAAAACACGAAACACTTATTTCGGCAATAAGAAGTCAAGTGAAGGAAAAGAACTTTCTTATATTGTGTACAATATAAAGAAGTATAAGGGAGACAGAGAGAGAGGGAGGGGGGATTAAGGGGAAAATAAGTCCTGCAGACTGAAATAATAGGTTGCGCCTGCGCGCTCATTAACCTTTTATACCCTCCAGTACCGGTCAATCTTCCCTCCTTTCCTCATGTTACATACGATGCATGCTGCACGATATTTGCTTTACCATTAACCTAACCTGTTGCTGGAAGAATAAGAAAATCAAAACGAAGCCGAAGAAATATACGTGCAATGCGGCAACATTCCCCTATTTATTCATATACATACATACATGTTGAATCACTCGATCGATGATCATCTTTGTGTATCGTGAGATCGCATTTCTTGCCCCCTCCCCCTACTCCTCTTTTTTATTTACCTTCAGGCTCATCATCGCCTTTAGATATATATTTATACGAGGATGAGGCAAATGACTTCATCTATAAGAGAACAAATCGATTCAAGTATCGAGACGCATGTATTATCTTTTCCCTTCCTCCCCTATCTTTTCTCTTTCTCCTCCCTTTTTATTTTCTTTTTTTTCACCATCCTCTCCTCTTTTTCTTTCTTCCCCCCCCCCTTTCTGTCTTTTTTAGAGTTTTGTGGTCAAGGGCCGAAATCCTACGTTTGTCCTTAGTTCCTAACGGTCCCCATAGGGGCCGTTACGTTACGCCATAGCAATGGTTACTATAGTAACCGCTCCCAAAGTAACAGTTGCTATGATTATGGTTATCATATTGGAATTTTCTCGAAAAACAAAAAGCGTAAAAAAAGAGAGGGAGGGGGGAAAGAGAATAAGAGAGAAGAGAAAATAGAGAGGGGGGAGAAACAAAAAGCGAACTGAAAAGAAAAAGAGAATAGAAAAGCGAGGGAGGCAAAAGAACGAGAGAAGAGAGAGGAGAGAAAGAAAGAAAGAGTGAAGAGAGGCTACTATGATACTAGCCAACAAGTCACTCAATGTCTGCAATTTCGTTTGCATAATATCTCGTTTCATCTAGAGCGGATGTGGCGGCCATTTATAGTCGATCGGTGCACAAGTCTCGACAGTGACTTCAACTTCCTTCCCCTTATAAACATCTGGAAAGTTGCTTATATTCCTGTGTTTCAGGTGTGACTGGAATTTTTCCGGTTCACGGAATCAGTCTCATTTCAACGCACTAATAAAATATTCTTTTGTGTGCGAAATGTTTTTTTTTCTTTTCTTTTGGATTAAGAAATAAGGGAACTGATGCTTCAAATTGTCAGGGATCATTTATGTGATAATGAGAAACACACCACACCTGCGATAATTTACTCGAAAATTGATCCTTATATTCTTAATACTGTGTGCTGTTCAAAAACATAAAAATATCAAGAAGTCATCATTTAGTAATTATCAAAATACGCAGGGAAAAATTCATCTATTTGAGATATAAATAAAAATGGTTGAATATCAACAAAATAAATGCAAAATCATTTTAGATTTAAAGAGTAAATATTAGTAAATTTTTTAGTAATAAATCAAACATTTGTTTGGTTCAATTCAACTAAAAATTTGTTTCCAGAGTGACCGAATTCTTTCTTCGCAAGCAAAATTTATCAAACTGAACCAAATATTTGCGTAAAGTATTTAAATTAAATATATATTTATTTAGTTTGAACAAACTTCATCTCGAGTAACCGAAAACAATCCGAAACCGTAAATTTGTCTATATATATAACAAAATGGAATATTTGGTTCAAAGTTTCAAGTCTCTAATTTTTCTCTGAGTGCGGATTATAATTAGAAATGTGGGAAGGAATTTTAAGTTGTTGATAACTATAATCCATTAGGAGAGGAACATTAACTAAAGTGCATAGAGAATCAGGTTCTTAATGGGCTAATCACTTTTATTCGCAGCATTTATAGAAACTTAATTCTTCACTTTTCTCGCACTTTAAAAAAATGTCGAATTCCGCACAAATCGAAATGACAACTTCTAAAATATAGATAAGATTGCAAAATACTTTTATGGGATATAAATTGCGATCGTAAGGAGGCTAAATAATCGGAAATTTGATAGATAGGGACTATTAACAAAAATGAATAAAAAATAAGAGAACAAAACAAACAAGAATAAGAAATAAACAAACAGGTAAATAAACGAAGAAAACAAAGAAACAATAAAAGACAATAAAGAAACAAATATTTTAAAAATATAGAAACAGTTAAGAAACAAAAATGAAATAAAGAAACATTAAAAAACAAAAAATAAAGAAAAAATAAAAAACAAATAAAAAATAAAGAAACAATAAATAAACAAATAAACAATAAATAGACAAAAAATAAAAATAAACAAACGAATGAAAACTAAAGAAACAGTAAATAAACAAAGAAAAAAGAAAGAAACAATAAATATTAAATAAAAAACGAAAACTAAAGTTTGTCGTTAATTTCCAGCAGGGGGGAATTTATATTTTCTCTTCTCTTTCTTTTTCGTAATAGCATAATTAGATATGTGTGCGCAGTGAGGAGGAACGAAGGAGATTACGAGCGGTTAAAAATTGTACAGGTTCAACGACGTGTTTACGGATTAAAACATCGTGTCCCACCGGAGAAGCGGCCTTTCTTTTGTCGGATTATGAAGCGTTTCGATGTGCTCGCACACAGATTCTTATATTGTCCGTCTCTCTGACAAACGTCCGATCTTTTCAGATCAGTCGGTATGTGTCTTTCTCTGGAAACACCACACATAATCTTTTGCGAGTCAAGAAGGTTATAAGAAAAGTAAAAAAAGAATTGCAAAACATCAAAATTACAACCGATATACCATTACACAAAAGTTTCAAACTTCATCCACTGAAAAAATGTAATTTTTGGTCACGTCGCGGTCTACCGTACCGAATTTCCAATTTTTGTACACGTTCGAATATGTATTCTGAAGAAAAAAATGCATTTGAGAAAAAAAGAGAAGAAGAAAAGAGAGAGGGGGCGCTACTGGAATTTTGCCAAGAAGCGATTTTCCCTCCGAAGCTCGTCTTTTAATTTACGACACCTTTTACCTCTAAATACCCTCACTGGTACTCTTTTCTAAACAATGGTTAGTAAATAGAAAAAAACCTCCTTCCGAAAAAACTCCGAAAACAGCAATAAAGTAACACAATATTTGAAGAAACAAACAAACAAACCAAAAAAAAACCAGAAAAATCTAATTTCCACCTGAATGAAACCATAAGTGCCTTCAAAAATAGAAAAAAAAACGGTAAACCATAGAAAATTTAATTGTCACAGATATTGTTACGCTTTCTAGAAAAATTAAGGAATTTTCGAAGACGCAACAAGTTTAGTTTAGAAAAACTAAATCGAAAGGTTTTAAGAAAACTATTCGAGATCTTCCAAATAATTAAATTTGTGGAGGCTCTCCGGCAAATCGAAGGTCTTCCGAATAATTGAGTCTTCCAAATATTTACCGTTTCAGTTATATAAGGATTTAAATTCATTTAAGAAATACGTGTCAAACATATTTCAACTCAGGTAGAAGAATAAAAGGAAGGAGAAGGAGAAAAAATTAGAAAAAAGAGGGAAAAAATAGAGAAAGAGAAAAAATTAAACAAGGGAAAAAAAGAAAGAAAGAGAAAAAAGGAAGAAAAAAGAATAAGTTTCAAAATATTTCCCTTCCACCTGATTTTAGGGACTAATGTATTTATAACAACAGTTGAAAATAATAAAATCCGTAACTAAAGAGAATGGGGAATGTCGATTTTTTCGAAATTGAAAACAATTATAATAGACTCGTTTGGCGGAAGTGAATCACTGGCATTTGTATGCACGATGGCAGGTATCGGATATCAAGAACTGATTACAATTAGTTAGATAAAGTAGTGTAAGAAGAGAACTGTGTGTAGAGCGCGTAGTATTTTTTTGCCCCCTTGGCTACAATTCTTTTAATGAGCGGTTATTAAGAGCGTTGAAAAAAAATAATAACTTCATTAAGAACCATCTGTGTCTTGATTGTAATCCAACTTTTATGTTTCTACGAAGAATTTTTTTTAAACATTTTTATCTTTTATTTTAAAATCGGGGAAAAAGAAAAGAGAAAAGAAAAAACAGCATTATTTTGTTAAATAACAAACACTATAAAGTATAAAAATATCTAAATATTTAACGAACAAAAAATTGACGAATAGAGACGAAAAGAATAAAAAAAACTACTCATAATAAAAATCAAATACACTGTAAAAAATTTAGGGAGTTAACGGACTCGGGAGTTGGGAGTGAAATTTTTCGAGTTAAAAATCAACTCCAAAAGAGAGTTAATTTCTAACTCCCTTCATTCAACACCCGTGCGAGTTATTTTTTCCTTGAGGAGTTAGCATTTGGGTGTGAAGTTTTAACTCTCTTTATTTAACTCCCCTGGCATTAACTCCCCAATGGGTGCGACTTTTATAGACCCCCCGGGGGAGTTAAAATTTAACTCCCTTTTTTTACAGTGTAATAGACAAGAAAACGAAAATTGAAAATCAAACTTGTAAATAGGAAGAAGGAAAATGTACTTTGAATATAAAATAATCAAGAAGTTGGATAAAGCAGATAATAGACAAAAACAGACAATAAGCAAAAAATAACACAAAAGAATAAAATTCTGTATAGATTGAAAAGATTTTTACTACTTCCGGATGAGTCAAAATTTTCCTGTGTTCGAAAGATATTTTTTCTAAGTTCGACTAAAATTTATACCCATTCGAAATTTTTTATTTGCTAGCGCCTTAAATTCTTTCGAGAAACTTTATTAAAATTGTAGCTATTATTAAATAATTGAATTGTTTCGAAGAATTTTATTATTTATGGAAATAATTAAATTTGAGTTTTAAATTAAACTTTTAAAAAATTTTTGAAAATAATTGAATTCTTTTTAGAAAATTTATTAAAATTTTAATATTCTGTTTTAAATAATTGAATTTCTGCAAAAAATTTTATTACATTAAAAAATAATTGAATTCTTTCGTTGAATATATAATTATTCATGAAAACAATTCAATTTAAAATTCAAATTTGAAATTTGAATTATATAAAATTTTTTGTAAATAATTGAATTCTTTCGATAAAGTTTATTAAAATTGTATTTATCTTATTTGCTATTTAATAATTAAAGTTTTTTAAAGAATGTTAGTATTTTTGGAAATATAATTGAATTTGAATTTTATAAAAATTTTATAAAACAATTAAATTTTTTCGAGAAAGTTTCATAAAATTGTATTTAAAGTAATTGAATGACTTCGGAGAATTTTACTTCTTATATGTATATGAAAAGAATTGAATTTCAAATTTGAAATTGGGGGGCGGTATCAATTGCCCAAAATTCAACTGTATACAGGAAAACTGCACAAGTTAAAGTGCACACGGGAAAACTGTATACAAGCAAATTTGAAAAATAGAATCATTAAATTAAATTTAAAAACTGTACAAATTTAAACTGCATACCGGAAAACTGACCTCAGGAAAACTGTACAATATTAAATATTACAAATTTTAATAAAAAAAATGAAATTAATTTAAACTGTATACAGTTAAACTAAGGGGCTGATAGTAAAAATGGTTTAAAAAAACATTGGGAGTAAAAGTGGGATAAGTGAGTTGGGAGCAAAAACGAGTTAAAATGATTTTGTAATTTATGGATAAATTAATTGTAATTCATGGTAAAAAAATATTTAAAATAGTTAAGAAAAACTTATTTTATAATAATTAATATTTTTCAAAGCAATATTATAATAAACTTATCGATAAATACATAAATTATTTTATCCCGTTTTTGCTCCCAAGTCACTTATCTCATTTTTGCTCCCAATGTTTTTTTTAAACCACTTTTACTATCAGCCCCTCAACTGACCTTAGGAAAACTGCACGAAAGCTTATTTTTAATAAATTTAATAGAAAATAAGCTTTTGTGCAGTTTTCCTGAGGTCAGTTTAACTGTATACAGTTTAAATTAATTTCATTTTTTTTTATTAAAATTTGCAATTTTTAATATTGTGCAGTTTTCCTGAGGTCAGTTTACCGGTATGCAGTTTAAATTTGTACAGTTTTTAAATTTAATTTAATGATTTTATTTTTCAAATTTGCTTGTATACAGTTTTCCCGTGTGCACTTGAACGTGTGCAGTTTTCCTGTATACAGTTGAATTTTGGGCAATTATGATACCGCCCCGAAATTGGAATTTAAATTTTATAAAAAATTTTGAAAACAATTGAATTCTTTTGAATTTTAAATTTTAATTTTATAAAAATTTTTGTAAATAATTGAATTTATTTGAAGAATTTGTTTACTTATAATATATGAAAATAATTAAATTTGAATTTCAAATTTGAAATTGGAGTTTGTATCTTATATTTTTTTTACATAATTCAATTCTTTTGGGGAAGTTTATTAAAATTGGATTCAAAATAATTAAAAAGTAAACAGTAATTTGAGTCAAATGAATTTTTTTCAGTAAGAAACTCAATTTTGAAAACAGATCGTCTTTAAAATTGAATAAGTGATATTTGACGTAAAATCCGTGACTCTATTCTCACGATTTCAATCCGTGAAATTTTACTGAAAACCACTGTATAATCGCATTAGTATTTCAGTAATTTTTAACTGATTTTCACTAAAACTTCACTGATTGAAATCGTAAGAATAGAGAAATCAGTCAAATTTCACTGATATTCAGATTTATAGAGAGTTCCAACGCATCTGATTGGCTTTCCCATATAAAACAACAGAAAAAACGAAGAAAAAAAAAATTTGCTCCGCAGGAAATTCACATCCACTCCAATCTATTGTCCTAATCGCAATCCAACATTTCAAGAGAGAGCAAAATTTCCGAATCAGTTAAGATACAAGTCTCACTTGAATTGCACCGTGATACACGCACCAACGAACAGTGCAAACTATATAAACACAAACAAAAAAAGAAATCCAAGGTAAAAAAACTACCACCACTTGATTTATGAAAACGCTCGTAAATTTCCTTAAACGCGTGGAGCAAAAGTTCTTCCAAGTGAAAGATCAATAGAAATAGCAATGCGTTCCGCTGTTGATGGCTCGGTAATGCAACAAGAAAAATAGAAGGGAACTTCCCTTCTACCTACAACAACGTTGTAGCAGCAAGAATTTGATCGATTCACTCGATCCGGTCGCGAACCAAAGACAAAGACAAGACAAAGGGCGCAGCAACTCAACGAAACCGGCCCTTACAGTCACTCTACTCTCCTCCTCCATAAAGACAAGAGGAGTCACACAAAGCTTTATATATATATATATATATATATATATATATACCTACATCGAGGACAACGCGACTTCTCTCCACCTGACAGTGGCCCACAGATTTATCACTGTACCTCTTTCGAACCAGATATCATCTCGCCTCCGCGTTCTCATGTCTCGTCATATGTAATCCCGGCGCTCCGGACAGCTTATCTATTTATATGGCATTTCTTTTCAAGGCGCACACATTCACCCCCTGCCAGGAAACACTGCGTATAAGCGCACACTCCGAGTGGAGTTTATAACTGCTACCCCTGCCGATTCTTCTGCTATTGTATTTAACAACAAAAAAATTACAGCGCAGAAAAAATTACCGCAAAAAAAAGAGTAAAAAATTGTTAAGCATTTATTTCGCGACTGTGTTTAGTTTCTCTCTCCTTTTCATTTCTCTTTTCTGTTTTTTTACTCTTTGCTGTTTTTTACTCTTTTCTGTTTTTTCAACTCTTTTCTCTTTTTTACCCTTTACTGTTTTTTTACTCTTTCCTGTTTTTTTCCTTTACTGTTTTTTTATTCTTCGCTGTTTTTTTACTCTTTTCTATTTTTTTACTCTTTGTAGTTTTTTAACTCTTTGCTGTTTTTTTTACCCTTTGCTTTTTCAGGGTTGCCACAAAAATTTAGTTTTCTTTTTCCCTGATTTTCAGGCAAAATTTAGACTTTTTCTCTGACCCTAAAAAATATTTTTAAAGATTTTCAAAAATTTCAAATTCAATAACCTTTTTGAAATTGAACAATTCATAAGAATATTATTATAAGAATTTTAATATTTATGGAAGTAATAAGTAAATTTCAAATTTTAAATTGAACTTCATAACAATTTTTGAAAATAATTGAATTCTTTTGAGAAAATTTATTAAAATTTTAAAGTTCTATTTAAAATAATTGAATTTCTTTAAAAAATTGTATTACGACTTGGAGTGTTCGATTTCTTTATGTTTTATAATAATTAAAGATGACGGATTAAAAAAATCATTATTTTATATTACTATTATTATGTTACTGTAACTTCTTCAAAATTTCATCATTTCAATTCAATTATTATTTTCTAGAATTTTTAACTAAAAATTCTACTTTAAACCAATTATTTTTAATAATTTTTGAAAATAAAAACTTCAAATAACTTCAAAAAAACAAAATTGAATTAAACTTTTTGAAAACAAATTAATTCTACAAAATTATTAGATAAAACTTAAAAGTGAATGAAAAATTCTGATTTTTAAAGATTTTAATTTGAAACCTTTTCAAAATCCAATAATTTCTAAAAATTCTCACTATAATGCTTTTAATATTCAATTATCAATTTTAATATTCAAAAATATTTAATTATCAGAAATTTTTACTGAAATTCATTTTTAAATCAGTTTTTATTATAAAATTCTACGAGAATTGAATTATTTTAATACAAAAATAAATAATAACAATTTTTTTTGTTTCAACGGTTATTAATGTATCACTGAAGAGGACGCCAACGTTGGTGTCGAAACATCTGGTTTATTTATTATCTAATAAAAAAATAAATCATTAATAATCCAGCATAATCCTGTGTTTTATAAATATACAAAAATAAATAATTTCTTGAATAATTGAATGTTTCCTAAAATTGAATTCTTTCGACGAATTTAAATAAGTGCCTTACAATTACAAAATAATTGAAATTGAAATAATTTGGAAATTATTTTTAACTTCTCCAAAATTCAATTCTTTTTCGTGTTTTTAACTTAAATTTCTTTCTCTTTTCTTCTTTTCTTTTCTTATCTTTTTTTCGGGTCATTCATAAACTAAAAGTCCCTTTTTTGGGGAATTTCTCACCCCCCTCCCCCATGTAGCACATTAGCGACATTTTTTTGAAACCCCCCTCCAACGCTACGTGGTTTATGAACGACCCTTTCTTTTCCCTTTTCTCTCCCACATATTCGATAATTTATACCCAAACACATTGTCTGACTTATTTTCGTTCGTTAACCTCTATATATATACCTGTGGAGTGATTGATGCTACCCCGAAGGTTTATAGCCACATACTTATATGATTTCGATGCACGTGAATTCCACGAAATTTTCAATGATCCACGTTCTTTGCAAAGTTTGCCAAATTTTTTTTTCTTTTGCGAATTTACTCCCGGTGTTTTATGTGCCTAACGGTTTTTATCAAAAATGAGAAAAAACCAATAACTTCTCTTGAATTTATATATATGTGGACGTCCACATGAAAAGGGCCCATTTTAGCACCCGTGTGGAAAAATATTGTGGCAGTCTAGAGTCCAATGATTTCCCGATTAGCAATCATCAAGTCCGTCTAATTCTAGACGGTCCATCAAGTCCCGAATCAGTGACTTAACAGATTGGCTTATTAGAAAAAATCTAAGTCAAATATGTCCGTCTAGTACGGTGTTATTAAGACCGTCTAGATTTGGTCTAGGATGTTATATGCGCATGCGTCGATGAATGCCCAGCTGTTAAGTAACATGGCGCCTAATGGCGTCGCGTCGTTTGGCGTCGTCAGATCAGTCAGTGTGTGATGCATTTTGTTTGTGAATTATAGTATTTGTTGTGGTTTCTGTTTTACGTGAATAATAATGTGCTATGTTGTTGCTGTTTTCTGTATAATTTAATTTTAAATGTGCACTGAAAAAAATAGATTTTGATGTGTATCTATGTGTTTTGATTAGTCGGCTGAAGCTAGCAGTCGTACTCAGCATCAATGTTTAGGCGTCATCTACCAATATGCCTCTCCTTCAAATTTAGTAATACTTAATGATTTAAAAAACCATCGAATATTGTTATTTGAGAATAAATTGTACACTAAATAGCAAATTTAGTAAGTTTTTATTTATTAATTTCATTAATTAGTGGTTGACGCCTAAAGATTGGTGCTGAGTACGACTGCTAGTTTCATCCGGCTGTTTTGATTTGCAGTAAATTTTATTTTACAAAAAGACTACTATCTCCAATGCCAAAGATTGGGAGGGACACAAAGCCTTACGCTTAAAGAAAGTTGAAGTGAAAAATACAGAAAGTTAAAATATTTTTTAATACTTTTTATATAAAAAAAAGTCATTAAAATTATTTCAAATATAATTAAGTTTTATTATTCTAAGAATAGTTGTCATAACATATAATGAGAAATTTTGAATAGACGTAGATTAGAATTTACTAGCACTGCTGATCAGACCAGAAACGCTGGTCTATTCTAGACGATAGCGTGGAAGTTTCGTTTCAATTCTGAACAGCCGCTCGACAAGACCGTCTGCCCTGGGTCTAGAAAGACGTTAGACAGTCTATTAAGCGCTTGGTCAGCGCCCTAAAATTTTTCCACACGGGCACTATTGGAGTTATTTACATAGGCGAATTCCTTGTAAAATTTGGAAAATTTTGAATGGTCTTAGAACTTTTTTGGTTAAAAATTCGCTGAGTTACGGAATTTCAAAGTTTAGAACGCCAAAGACCTCATTTCGAGAAAAACGGAATTAAAGATTGCGATATCAACTAATTGTTGTATCTCTGGTTCTTCTCGGAAGTTATTCAGATAAGAATTGTTTCCAGTTCAGGGCACCATGAAGACAAAAACCAACAGGTTTTAAATTTTTAAAACCATCCCCCCCTCTTAATTTTGAAAATAACGAAAAACCGACAATATGGGCCCTTTTCTAAAAAGGACAGTTTTTCTATTAAAAAACCATTTTTTACAAGATTAATGATTGGGTATAATTTTATTGTGTCATTTGAAGGAAAAGAATAGATATTAATCTTATTTAAAAATTTTTGACAGTCTCTAATATGAAAAAATTGACGCAATATCCAAATTTTCATTTCGACAATTACGAAAAAAAAGACTCTAACATCAATATCTCTGGTTCTTCTATAGGAAGTTATTCAGATAAGAATTGTTTACAGTCCAGGACACCTTCAAGATAAAAAATCAAGAGGTTTTAAATTTTTCCACACCTCCATTTTTAAAATACGGATTACTTTTGCAAATGACCGACAAAAAGGGACCTTCTCATTTTTCTAAAGAACCAATGAAATCAAACAGTTAAATTATCGATAAATTAATGAAAACCGCATTATTCGACTTGACAAAACATGTAGATTGATAATAAAAAATAAAAAAAAAATTAAGATTTTGCTCCAAAATTACTAAATTGCGATTATCTTGAAAACTAGAACCGACAATATGGGCCCTTTTCATGTGGACGTCCACATATATAGATTTCAAATTTGTAACACATAATTTTGATTCAAGAATAACTTTTTACCTGATAGAAATACATATTTTGAAAAATTACTTTCATAATTTTTTTGATAACTTTGACGTAAATGGAGTAAATGTTAAATAAAAATAGTTATAAATATGTAAATTAAGAGTAACTCACCAGTTAATGATAGCCAAATCGGACCTACCTGAAACAGAAAATTATTCATGAAACTTAAAATTAGTATTATTAGTAAAATTTACTAATTCAAAGTAGTAAACATTTTTACTAATTCAAATTTAAAGAGTAGGTATAAAAGCGTTTGATAAATAATAGGACAAAGTAATTAGTAAAAATAAAACAGCTGTCTTAATAATAAATATATTACGAAAGATAAAATAATTAAGAAATGAACAAGCGAGGAATATTTCGCAAGTATAATTAATTGATATAAGGGAAATAATTCATATAAAAATTATTGCAAAGGAAAAGTGAAACTTATTTTTTTATTATTAATAGAAAAGAGTAAGAATGAGGGTTTAATTTCAAAGTGATGTCATTTGATTTCCAAGGTTTATTTAAAAGAGATGAGTGCGCTGGAGAAGTTATTTGAAACATGCTTACCAAGTGAAATACTAGACCGACTAGAAGACATCAATAGCATATATATATATATATGTATTTGAAAAAAAGATATACAAACACAATGGCGTTTTAGATTTTATCTCTTATTTGCAGATCCTATATGGATAGAGCAGGGAACATTCGACGCAATCTATAACTCTATAACAATGACAATATCGCAACTGGAAAATGTCTCTGATTACGTGTGAAAGACATTGCAAAGATGTTTCCCCGGTGTTTCTACACTTAGGGAAACATCAACGTATAACAAAATTGTTTTGTAATGCAACAATTTTTATACGTTTCTCTGTTTCAATTTGACATCCTTAGAAAAATTGTGAACGTACATATTAACGAAAGAGAAGGAAAAAGAAATTAAATTAGAAATGCAAAAAGAATAAAAAATAAGAAAAAAGTAATATAAATAGAAACGAAAAAAGAATAAGTAGAGAAAAATAGAAAGGAAAAAAAATTGCAGAAGATGAACAAAATTGCAATGAAAATATCAAGTACATATATATAAAAACATATGTTGCTCATCATGTGCAAAGCCGGCACTATATGTCCCTATATATATATATCTAACAATCAAGTCATTGCAATAAATTGCAGAATTGCAATACTGAGAAGTCTCTTAACTTCTAAGTGTATACGATGACACCTGTCTTGCTCACTGGATAATATAAAAGATTCCAAACTCTCGATAAAGACCCCTTCTTCAACTTCTGGACCTCTAACGCCTACGCGAAATTCCACCATGATGCGGGAGATAAAATCTGCAAATGTACTGTAGATAGTGAAGTGCTTTGAAACCTGTTCATGACAACACATGTTCTCGATTACATTTCAAACGAGAGGGAGATATAGAAATTCAATTCTTTTTATACTATTTCCCCCCTCCTTTTTCTTGCTTTACTTCTTTATTCAATACAATAGACTAAATTTGCCCAATTATTCCTCTGTTTTGAAATTAGAGTTTTTTCAACTTTTTCCAAATTGACCCGTTTCCTTTGACCTAAAAACTTCACCTTCCCAAGTGCGAAATGCCAAGACTGCAAAAACGGCCCATCATTGGTGCAGTAATGTCTGCCGAGAATTGGCAGTAGTTACTGGGCCATTATTGGTAACCAAAACGTCCCATTACTGGGCCAATGATGGTGCCGATGGTCAGAATTTCAAATTTTTTAAGACTGGGCCAGCTCTCGGCCCAATAACGGCACATTCATGGCAAAGTTTATCAATGTTTAATGTCAAAAGACAATTGCCAGTGATGTGCCGACCATCGGCCCAGTAATGGCTCATTATTGGCACTTTAATGGCAAAAAATTTGTATCGTTCATGGCAAATTATAATTACCAGTATTGGGGAGTAGCTTGGCTCAGTAACGGCATAATATTGGCAAAGTTGATCAATCTTTAATGGCAAAATTCAATTGCCAGTGATGTCACGAAGATCGGCCCATTAATGGCACATTAGTGGCACTTTAATGGCAAACATTTTGTATCTTTGATGGCAAATTATAATTGCCAGTATTGGGGCGTAGCTTGGCCCAATAACGGCACATTCACGGCAAAGTTGATCAATCTTTAATGGAAAAAGACAATTGACAGTGATGTGACGAAGATCGGCCCATTATTGGCACTTTAATGGCAAAAAATTTGTATCTTTCATGGCAAATTATAATTGCCAGAATTGGGGCGTTGCTTGGCCCAATAATGACACATTCACGACAAAGTTGATCAATCTTTAATGGTAAAAGACAACTGCCAGTGTTGTGACGAAGATCGGCTCATTATTGGCACTTTAATGGCAAAAAATTTGTATCTTTCATGGCAAATTATAATTGACAGTATTGGGGCGTAGCTTGTCCCAATAACGGCACATTCACGGCAAAGTTGATCAATCTTTAATGGCAAAATTCAATTGCCAGTGATGTGACGAAGATCGGTCCATTAATGGCTCATTGTTGGCACTTTAATGGCAAACATTTTGTATCTTTGATGGCAAAATATAATTGCCAGAATTGGGATGTAGCTTGGCCCAAGAATGGCACATTAATGTCTATCATTTTGTATCTATGATGGCAAATTATAATTGCCAATATTGGGACGTAGCTCGGCCGAATAATGGCACAGTATTTGCCAGTGTAGTGTAGCTTATAAGAACCCTTTTGCTTCCTCGACTTCAAGTCAGAGTAGCAGAGTGGTCAGAGTGTTAGGCTGTGGAGCGTCAGGTTCAGGTATCGATCCCCGCGAGAGGTAAGAATTTTTCAAATATTTGTAAGTTTGCGTTTAAATTAGGGAAATAAGCCGTATAAATGTTATAAATTAATTAGTTAATTGAATAAAAAAAAATTATTTTTATTTTTTTCTAATTTTGTCAACACTGGGGGAGTAATGGCAGCCAATATTGGGCCATTAATGTCTGCTGAGATCTGGCTGCCAATAATGGGCCATTAATGTCTGCCGAGATTTGGTGCCAATATTGGGACAGTAATGTCTGCCGAGATCTGGCTGCCGACGTCCAACCGCGGTTAACACCACAAGAGTCGGCGCAAAGTCGGGCCAATATTGTCTGCCAAGTCTCGATGCCAGCTTTGCCAATACTGGGCCAGTGTTGGGCCGCGTTGGTTTTCGCACTTGGGTTTTGATTGACCTGTGTGCTTCGATCGACAATATTTTTTACCTGAATTTTAAAGCTATTTAGGCCTCTTGACCTTTTGCTTGTAACCATGTCGCTATAAAGCTGACGTCGACGCTCAGTGTTGTAAAAAAACTTACAGCATATTTCTCTATTTTCTATTTACTCTCTACATTCGAATAAGTGAATAGTCCAATTTAAATTAGTACAAATTTTTACTAATTTTTCTTAACTCTTCACTAAAATTTTAGGAATAAAATATAAAACTACTAAATGAAAAAAAAATTCTAAATTTCCAATTTTTCTTATTGGAAATTTTCACTAATTTAAAAGTAAACTAAATTAGAGTAATTTTAAATTTTAGTGTCCGCAATTTGAAGTTACTTCTTGTGTATGCTTTTGTTTTCTTTTTTCTATAAAAAATATTGTTTAACAAATAAAACATATTATGCAGGTATTGTTTCATAATTTGTAATAAAATAATATTTAAATTAAAATTTTTTTTTAAAATTATTAACAAATAAATTTTGTTTTTTATATGATTTTTTTATAACAAATTTCGTTTGACTGATCTAAATTAAACAAATTTTTCTGCTTTTTATTTATAAAAAATAGAAAACTGTTAATTTGTTATTTTATTTCTCAACAACAATACTGTTCACAAACTGATTGTTTTCTTAGGGAAAAAAACATTACATATTCCCGTTTCTAAACATTTTTGTAGAAAATTTTTATAAGGAAATAATTTGCATCATTTCTATTTCTTAATTACAATTGCTTTAATAAAATTCAAAGTTTTTTAAAAATAAAGGAAAAAAATGTTTATAAATTCTATTTGTCAATTACAAATTTTAATTGAAAATGAAATTAAAACTTTTTAAATTTTTATAAAATAAGGGGGAAAATTTTATTCAAAAAAGTGTTCTGTTAAATTTATTTACGAATTCCTCTAATTGTAAAATTATTCAAAAACATCAATAACATCACTTTTAAATAAATATTTAATTATTCTTATTTTTCCACAAGAATTCAGACATTCAAAAAATTTTAATTGAAACCTGTTTAAAATTAAACAACTTTTAAAAGTATTTTGTTATAAAATATGAAGATATCGATTGCTCCGAGTCGAAGACTCAGAGTGATCAATTTCTTCATGTTTTATGATAATTAAAAATGACCGAGTGATTAAATCATTATTTTATATTAGAAGAATATTGTTGCTGTAACTTCTTTAAAATTATTTTCAACATTCCAATTCAATTAGTATTTTCTAGAATTTTTAATTATTTTTTATGAAAATAATTGAATTATTGCGAAGGAATTTATAAAACATTTGTAAATAATTAAATTCCTGGAAAATTTTTATTATTTACGAAAATAATTAAATGTTTGCGTACAATTTTTTTTTTAATAATTAAATTCTTTTTGGGAAATTTTATTAAAAATAGATATTGAAAATCATTGAAATGAGAAATTTGTTTGAAAATAATTTTAATTAAGACAAGAATTTTATTGACATTTTTGAAAGTAATTGAACTTTGAGGAAGAATTTTGTTATTTATAAAAATAATTGGGATTTTGACGAGAATTTTTTTAAAATTTTGAATATAATTGAATTTTATTACTTTTGAAAATAATTGAATTTTTGCAATTATTTGTAATTTCTTCAAAATTTAATTTTTTTTAATGTTTTCAACAAAAATTTGAAATACAAATTTATAAATTTTATTATTATTATACCGAAAAAATGAAATCTCAATATGAGAAGAAAATTCCGTTCAACAATTATTTTTACATTTTATTTTCAATAATATACGAATATTCATCTACACACTGAGAAAACTGGAGAGTCAAATTCAGAGGTTCAAAAAGTGTATGTTTCCTTTGCTTATGAAGAGAGTTAAATAGTCCTTCTAAAATGAATTTTGAATTGGTAATGGAAATCTACTTGTATATTCTCTCCCATTATATCTGAGGGTTAAAAGTTGCGCAGAAAATGTGTACGATCTGATGCGCGCGAAATTATTTTTCTGACATTTTATGTATTTAATTTAGGGGTTAGGTTGCCATATTTATTCATTTCGCGCCGGATAAGGAAGGGATTTCTCAAGATGGTTAATTTCTCCCTCTGTTAGAGAAATGGCACGAATATATGTCAATGGTGAATTTGAACATTTAGATTGTTATCCAATAGCTAACTCTCAAATATGAACGATTTGTCCCTCCAGATGTTTAGTCCAATACTCCAGTTTTCTCAGTGCAAAGAACAGGAGTTTTGGACTATTTTCGAAAGTTTTGTAACCAAAAGATTAATTTTAATTTTTCTTCTTTAATTGAAATTATTTCTCTAAAATTGAAACTTCTTTCTAGAAAGAAGATTTTTAAGTTGTTTTTTCTGTTAAGGTAGCTTCAATCTGTTTAAAAAGTGACATTTAATAGAAATATAAAAAAAGGAAAATCTTCTCAATTAGAAAGGAAAACTTTAGTGCCTATATATAAGAGGAAAAAATGCAGCAAAAGAAGAAGGATTCTCTAAAATTAAAAACATTTTTTTTCGATGTCTAATTGAAGGGCTACATAAAATAACGGGACGAACGCGAGGCTTGGAAGGGATAGTACCAGTCGGGTAACAGTGACAAGCCTTGAGTCGCTCGCTGCTACCTGACTGATATTATCCCTTTCAACCATGCGTTCGTCCCCTTATTTTATGTAGCCCTTCAATTGCTAATTTTATTTAAAAAAGTAAATAAGAAGTTGTTGCTAGTAAAGTTCATTATTGTCTAAATTTCATAAGAAACACATTCGAAATTTCATTTTGTTCGAATCTTTCGTTCGTGGAATATTCAATTAGAATTTGTTTGAATCAAGCAGGGAGAGGGAGAGAATGAGATTTAAATAATTCAAGTGCTATATACTCGATATATATATATATACTATCGTGAAAGACGATTGACAGATTCGTTAAAACACACCATTATTTATTCGAGCTAATCGTTTGTAGGTCTAATGGAAATAAGGTCGTCAAGATCAAGCGAGATCGTTCGACTTGATCAGCACTGAGATTCATTCTCAACCTCGCTGACTGCGAGGTCATGTTCGTACTGTATCAGAGGACGCTCTCTCTCGTAAAAGTGTGTGAGAGAGAGAGAGAGGAAAAAGAGTTCGTCCTTTTTTCCTCTCGACATACATATATACGTCCACGTGAAACAGATGATAATCGTAAGAATAAGACGTCGGAATGTTCGAGTGATGTCTCTTCAATCTCAAGTACCACCGTCAATGATGACTCATTAGTTTTTAAAAAAATCTTGTTACCTTTCAAATCTTATCGAAAATTGACAACTACTGATGGTGCGGATGTTCTTATTTTATCCAACTGGTTCTTAATTGCAATTTTGATATGTGTTTTTTGCCTCAATTTGATATTCGCAGAAAATAACTGTGCCTGCAATCACAATATTTCGAAAACCAAAACAAGGGATCGTCACAATTCGAAAGCGAGAGAGAGAGAGGGGTAAATAAATCCTCAATTAGCTGCGGGGCGAAATATACCCGCATGAGTTGTTATGAGTTCAAAACTTCTCACTCGCAATATTTTTTCTCTCTTCACATTCTTTAAAAGCAGTGTGTGACAGCGTGTAATCTCAGAAACTCAAGAGTAAAATAACAGGTTCGCTTTCCTTGGTTCAGGAACAAAACGCTTACATACATTTCTTGAACTCGGCGCACGAACATTTGAAATGTTATTTTTGAAAATTTGCCCTTTCTCTCTCTCTCTCTCTCTCTCTCTCTCTCTCTCTCTCTCTCTCTCTCTCTCTCTCTCTCTCTCTCTCTCTCTCTCTCTCTCTCTCTCTCTCTCTCTCTCTCTCTCTCTCTCTCTCTGTCTTGTAAAAGTAAAAATACATCACAACATAGTCTGCTCTTGCGCACAGATAAGTAAGCGATTAAATGTGCATGACGATTTCATGTACAAAATTTAATGGTATAGAAACTACTTCTGCAGAAAGGATCAATTGCAGAGGAAGTGACCCCTAGGGCGTGTTTGAACTTCAGGACGAGAGCGCGCGATCTTATATACTCGGCATGTAATTTTAGAGTTGCAGCGCGCGGGAATGTCGTGGAATTTCAAATCTGAGTCAGAGGATTTCAACTCCGAGAGTTTCAAGTAAAGAAAAAAAAATATCAAAAACTAGAAGCAAAATATTTTATCTCTACGATTAAAATAAAAATGTTATTACTGACAAATAAAATTTCTATTTAAAACAATCTTTAATACAGTTGTATAAAAACTGATTAGTGAGATTTGTTCATTGAGGAATGATTTCCCCCCGCGCAATTGGCATTGCACTCATTTGAGAAAAATCTCTCCATCTTCTCTACAATATAAAATGATAGAAAACAGTCTTTACAATCTACAAGTTGAAATCTATATAATATAAAGGCAAGTTTTGCAAGATAGTTTATTGGAGATCATTACAAGATATCTTGATCTTGGTGCGAGCATCTTTCCCACACTCACTGGTGTATAAAATCCCGGCATCGTTACCTGCCACCGAATCCCCTTTTATCTTTACAATCCACAAGCTATTTTTCTTCGAGTCAATTCGATGAGCGACGGGAGTCAAGGAGTCACTATATATATAGCGATTCAGCGAATCGATTCGGCGGAAGTTTGATTAGCGGATCTGAAATGATTCGCCGACGCGCGTCTGTCTATGACACACGATTTAACGATGATATCGCTTGCGAGAGCAGTAAGCGAACCGAATGGATACTCGAGGAATCAATCAACCAACTGATTAGAACTTGCGATATCGAATGAAATGCTCGATCAGCTTTTGCGCCAATCGCACTTAGTCTCTTTGAATTTATAATAATATGCCTTCGAGCTGCATTATCCTCTCTCTCTCTTTATATGTCTATTAGTATTATTATTATTTTGTATAAATAATATGTCTTCCGTGTAGAAGTAGCAGTACTAGTGGTAGTAGTAGCAGCAGCAGAAGTAGTAGTAGTAGTAGTAGTAAAAAATAATAGTACCCAGTGAGAAATTTCTCACCGGTCCAATAAAGGCTCCCAATATTGGACCAATATGGGCTGGTGCTTGGGATGTAACGAGTTCGCCAAGCATCGGTCCAATATTGGCCAAATATTGGCAACCAAGAGAAAAAAATTTTGTTTTTTTAAATAAATTGTTTTAATTAAATAATAATAATAAATTAATGTTTATAATTTTTGTTTAATATACCTATTTATTTGTCTAATTATTTATTTTTAATAATTTATATAAATAATAAATTATTTATAAATTATAATTCCTTTTAAAATGCAGCAGCTATTATAGGAAATAGCATTGTGCAAAAAATTCTATCATTTAAAAATCAATGATAGGCCAGAGATATCCGCGTCATCACTGAAAAAACCTAGGTTCAAATTGAGTAGCCTACGTTACTCAATTTGAAACGCAACAAAAATGAACCTCGTAGGTGGCGCCACGTTATATGGCGTTTAACATGGGCTCATTTTTGAGTTGCAACAAAAATGAGTCCAGGTTTTTTGTGTGATTAAATAGATTCACAGATATACTCTGGTCTCGCGACGAATCTCTCGATACTTATACACTTGAGTCGCCGTGTTAATTGCGAGAAAAGTTAGAGCGTCCCTCTTGCGGCAGAGATTGCAATTGTCATGCATCGCTTACACGGCGAGAAAAAAGGTTGTAACTGCTTTCTTTTGAGTCGTCATGCTAATCTTATGAAGTCAAGTAGTTACAACCGGAAAGCCAGGCCGTTTTGTCTTGGCCCTCCAGTTGCGTTTATAGTTTTCCTCACGCAATTTATTACTGATTATTTTGAAAATTTTATTCTAAATTAATTGAATTTCTGTGGAAATTTTATTACTTATGAAAATAATTGAATTTTGGATGAATATTATCAATTTTGTTTGTAAATAATTGAATTCTTTTGCGAAATTTTATGAAAATACTAGGTATTAAAAATAATTGAATTTCGAATGTTTTTTGAAAATAATTGAATCGTTTTAAAGAATTTGATATAATTTTTGAGAATAGTTTTTTTTATTTCTAGTATTAGCGAATTTAAAGTAGTGGAAATTCTAAAAAAAACAGTAATAGTATCTTTTAGTGGCTGAAATCTAAAAAAAATACCCAAATAGTAGCATAACGTAAAAAAAGTAGTAAATAGTATAGGTTTTAGTAGATGAGTGCGAAGCCTGTCTGTATAATATATATATATACGTATATATTTATTAGTTTCTTTTACGCTACACTTTGTTTTGCTTCCTGATTTTGCGATGTACCACCCGCAATTAGCCTTGAAATCATCTTCAATCTTCAGTCAGTGGAAAATTTCTCATTATTCAAATCTTTCTTTAACGCCATTAGCACTTTCATGAACTGCTTTTTTTAAGACATCGGCGAATTTTACAACCTATTTTCTAACCGCCAATACAGAAAATTATTATCATTTGAAAATCAGGGTGTCTATTATTTTCGTTCAACAAAATTCTTAATTTTCCACGGTTTTTTTCTCATCAAATTTAAATTTATTTTAGTTCCAACACAAATAAATCTACAAATAACTTCAAAAATTTTTATTAGAGTTTGTATGTAAAATTAAATTCTTTTGACGAGTAGCTTTAAATTTATTGAAAATAATGTTTTTTTAATAATTTTTATTGAAAATTTGGAAAATAATTGAATTAAACAACGAATTTTTTAATATAATCTTGTCTGTTCATAATTATATTAATCGAAAATTTAATTATTTAATTTTATTAAAATAAATTGTATATTGACAACACAAGCCTGCAAAAAAATAAAAATTTCCGTTGTCTAAGATCAAGAACTCATTTTCCGCAGTATTTGGTGCGCTGAATCCGAATATGACAACGAAAACAAACTAAATTAGCCGAGAAAAATGATTTTTTACAGTTGTCAAGTATAAAAATTGACTCACACTGTCCATAAATACATAACTTTTTTTTTAAAAAATGATTGGATTCGCTTACAATTTTATACTCTGAGATTTTCGGCGTCGCTGATTGCAAATATGATGTCAGATTTTACATATTAAAAATTTCGGATCCAAAATGGTGGACGACTGGTTAAAAATCGATTTAATTTGCCTGAAACTCGTTATTCGAGGGTTTTTGGGGTCGCTGATTACGAATCTGACAACAGTTTTTTTTTACATCATATTTGTAATCAGCGACCCTGAAAACCCCAGAGTAAAAAATTCTAAGCAAATCCAATCATTTTTTAAAATAGTTGTATTTACGGACATTCAGAGTCAATTTTTATGCTTGCCAACTGTTAAGAAATTCATTTTTGACGGCTAATTTAGTTTGTTATAAACAATATTGCTATATCTTCTTGAAGTACAGGGTTCAGGCTTTAATAAGATTCCTGTGACAAGTCTGTATCGCGTCGGATTTACCCGGTAAAAATGTTCAAAAACTGCGAAAAACATGATTTTTGGGAATTCACCCCCACACTGAAAAAAATGATAATGTCAATTTTGACATACAAGTATGGTTAGAATGTATAGCTAAAACAGCAATACTGTATTTCTGTTCTTCAAATACAGTATAGGTGTTCTTCACATACATATTACCGTTTCTCACATACATATGAGGCATTTTAAGTGAAATGTCCAAAGTTGAAATTTCACCTTTTTGAAAAAATTTGAAACTCAGGGAATTTGTTGTTCTATCAAGTAGAAATGTGCCCCAAAAAACATTTTTAATTTTTTCGAAAATTTGGAGGGGGTAGAGGGGGGTCAATTTGACCAATTTTGCTAACACCGGCTACTTTGTGAATTTTTTCTGAACATATTTGTAATGGGAAAAATTTTGTAGAGTATGTTTCTGAAAGGTTTTTCGTCCTCTTTCCAATGATGAATTTTATTTTTTTATATTTTAAAAATTGACCCAAATTTTTGATAATTAATATTTAATTTTCAATTTCCCAAACATCGGTCCGTTTTATTTGAAAATAAATTATTGCAAACGAAAGCTGAGGTTTTTTCCTATCGGCATGTAAATTTGCAGAATGCCCTTTTTTTGTTTTTGAGTTATTAAATTTTAAAGAATAAATTGCGGCGCGCTGCGTCGCGGTTGCACTGAGCCGAGTGGCACCCGCCGTGAGGAGACCGTGACGCAGCGCGCCACAATTTATTCTTTGAAATTTAATAACTCAAAAACAATAAAAGGGCATTCTGCAAATTTACATGCCGATAGGAAAAAACCTCAGCTTTCGTTTGCAATAATTTATTTTCAAATAAAACGGACCGATGTTTGGGAAATTGAAAATTAAATATTAATTATCAAAAATTTGGGTCAATTTTTAAAATATAAAAAAATAAAATTCATCATTGGAAAGAGGACGAAAAACCTTTCAGAAACATACTCTACAAAATTTTTCCCATTACAAATGGGAGATTTGCACGTACAGAAAACACATTAAAAATAAAAAATTTTTGCTTGGGTATGGATACATTTCACAGGTATATATAAAACCTATTCGTAACCACAAATATGTATAAATAGATATTATATTTTTTGATAAATTGCGGATTTCCCTCCAAAATTTCAGCTCCGTGGCGTGTCCGTTTTTTAAAATTTTAAGTTAAAATTCAGAAATTTTATTGAACACGCCGAAACTGGAAACGAGAATTTTTGTAATATGAATTATGTATATATAGGTAAACAATTTGTACATATAATGCATCTTCTAATACTTCTTATAAAATTATAAAATGTAAAATAGTTTTGTCCACAAATTTTTTCAATTTTGTAATAAGATTTTTTTCCCTATAATTTAACTTTTTATGGCACATTTTAATGTTATCTGAGAATTACAATCTAAAATAAGATCCATTAGCAACAAATGTCAGTTCCGTGGCGCCTGTAGCGTACAGTGTGAAGCCCGTGCAGAAATTAAAATGTGGGCCTGATAGGGTACTGGACAGTTTTCCCGATCTCTGGTGTGGCTCTGGGTAGAGAAACTGACCAGTGCCCGACTAGTGTGTGACGCTGTTCCTGACCAATGCCCTACTTAGGGACAAACTGGTCAGGGCCTCGTCAGTTTTTCTTAAAATTGCCCTAATTTGTGAGGTTAATTTTATTCAAAAGAAATTACAATAAAATTACTGTAATTAAAAATATTATTATATTAGAAACATAATGAACATATTCATTATATATACAACATATTTATACATAACATAATAAGGTATTATAGTCATTTTGACTAATTTAAAAGTGAAAGTGATAAAAATAATATAATTTCAAGAATAGAAAAACTTAAAAATTTTTGAAAAATATATTTTTTGGTTTTATGATTAATTCATTTTTCTTTTGGAGGTTGTCGCTCCTTTCTGCCTCCTTAATTTTATAATATTAATAAAGGTTATAATTTTTGATTTCAAATGTATAAGTAATAATTAATATTTATTTAATAAATATTTTATTCAAATTTATTAATTATGTTTAAAAAATAGTTATTTAATATTGAAGGTGTTAAATTTAACAATCTCTCCGAATCATTTCCTCACTTTAAGCTAATATAATATAAATAATTATTATTATTAAAATAATATAATATATATATATATATATATATATATATATATATATATATATATATATATATATACAAACCAAATGATAAATTCATCCTATAAATTAATAATTATTAAAATTCATTAAGTATAATTTATTAATAATTGTTTATTAATTATTATTTTTTAAATTCATAATTTTTATTTTTAAATAAATGTATAATAATTAATTATTTAATAACTATTATTATTCGTTATTTATAATTTAGTTGTTATTATTAATAAATAAAATTTATTATAATATTGTACTTAAAGAAAAAAAATTATATGTATTTTCGTTTTTTAAATATATTACCATAATTATTTTGTAAAGTGTTTTAAAGGAACACGCTTTTTTTACTTAAATAACTGTTTTAAAAAAGTTAATTTTAAAAAATTAAATTTATTTACATGCTTTTAAAACGAGGAAAACTGTCGAGGCCCTGATCAGAGCCCTATTTCATATCTAGTGAACACCACACTTAGGGTTTTGGACAGAATTTCTGGTCAAACCCATAAGATAAAAAAATTCTTAAAAATGTAGTAAAATTACTCCGCTTAATTAATTTCTTCAATTGTTTATAATTTTATTATGGGAACTAATTTAAAAAACTTAATTCATTTACACTTTATTCAAACGAGGAAAACTGTCGAGGCCCTGATCAGAGCCCTATTTAATATCTAGTGAACACCTCACTTAGGGTTTTGGCCAGGAATTCTAGTCAAACCCCTAAAATAAAAAAATTATTAAATAACTAAAATAATGATTGCCTTTCATTGTTAATAGCTTCTACAACAAAAAGGAATTCTAAAAACTTTATTAAAAAAAAAATTTTAATAGGGAAAACTGTCGAGGCCCCGACCAGAACCCTGTTTTAAATAGGGCAAAGTGGGGCATTTTCTGCACGGGAGGTGCAAATTCATGGATCAACAGTTGCTACAACAACACATATTATAGAAGATGACAGACATAGTTGTGTCCTTTTATATTTCAATGCTTCGGCAACCTTTGACTTATTAAAAAACACCTTAATATTCGAAAAAACACGCCTTTACAACAACCAAGCAGAAGCACAGTATAATTACTGTTGATCGTAACGCTCTTATTTGTGAATACTTTTCTACAATTAGTCTTATGCGCTAATTTCATAATGTTATGAAAATGAAATTCTCTGGTTATGTCAAGCTGATAGTAAATAGTAAATATTTTTGCTGGGGCTATTTTGTGCATCAAAATGCTTTTTTTAACTCAGTGATTTATTTAAATTCAGAATTAAAAGAAAATCAACTTTTGCATATGTTATACTTCCTTCTGAAGGTTTCCTATGAGTTAGTCAATGAAATAAATTTTTTTGTCGGAGTTGTAGTCATTAAAAGTTGTGCACAAAATAGACCCCGGGATGGGGCTACTTTGTACACTTTTTTAAAAAAAAAACATTTTACAATAATACATTATGATAATTATAAAACTATCATTTAAACACATGTAAATAACTTTGAATCATCATTTCAATAGGAGCTTTTTTAAACGTGTTGAATATGATATTTTTCAAAAACTTGAAATTAATATTTTAAGGTTAAATGAATAACAATATAATATCTAATACACTTTTCAAGTTATTAGAGAAACGAGAGAAATAGTTTTAAAACTAATTTGAAAAACTTATAAATATCAATTAAAGTTAATTTTTTGTCGTTATGTTGCTCACCGGTTGAAGTTTTAAGGATTTTAATTAACTTATTTATGGTTCTTTGACAAAGAGGTTCTTTTTAATAATTTTATTTATGTTAAACATGTTCAGAAAAAATTCACAAAGTAGCCGGTGTTAGCAAAATTGGTCAAATTGACCCCCCTCTACCCCCTCCAAATTTTCGAAAAAATTGAAAATGTTTTTTGGGGCATATTTCTTCTTGATAGCACAATAAATTCCCTGAGTTTCAATTTTGTTCAAGAAGTTGAAATTTCAACTTAGGACATTTCACGTAAAATGCCTCATATGGCTGTTCTACACTGCGATTAGCTGAAACAGCAATACTGTATGGCTGTCCCATATTCACCAATATAATATGTGAGTATTGGCCATACCCAATGGGAAATTTACAACTGGCGTAGTACTGCGCCAGCACTGGCAGCACTGGCGGCAAGGCTGAGAGCCAGCACTGGCATGGCACTGGGATGATAACGCCGTCTGGCGCTGCCGAAGTACTGTCTGTCAGTGCTGCCAGGCAGCGCTGGCGCAGCACTGGATCAGTGCTGGCTGAGAATATTGCCGCAATAAATGCTGTATTGTTATTAATTAGTCGTAAATTAATAATTATAAATAATTTAACAACTAAATGGTAAATAATATTAATAAATATTTATTATTCATAAAATATTTCTCTTCTCAAAGAAATTGTATTAAAGATGGAGACTAACAATGGATATAGTAAATAAAGTAGAAAAAAATTGTTTATAACATCTAAAAATTAAATAATAAACAATTACAGTAAGTGTGCATTAGATTTTCATATTTTAGTACCTAACGAATGGAATCTAGAAATATCGCAAACCTATGAAAATAAACAAAATTGCTGACGAGGGGAATCGAACCTACGACCTACGGACTAACAGACTAACGCTCTAACCACTATGCTAACGACACATGTGTACAGTAAAGTATTAATATCTCAGTATCATTCAGACATATAATTATTGAGTCAAAGATGAGAAAAAAATAGGGATACGTTAGAAATAATAAATTGAAATAAAATAAATTAAACTAAATTTTTAATAATGAAATTACTTTACTTATTGCATTTAACATTTTACGTAATTCTTAAATTACGTGGTAATTTTTTAATAATTTTTTATTCATAGTAAGAAGTATAATAGTATTTGAATAGGAACCAGATTATTATTGAGATTAAAGTTTAAATTTTGTTTATAATTTTAATTTGTTTAAATAATTTATTATTTACAAAATTAGACAATTGTGTTAAATTGTTATTATTAAATTTAATAAGAATAAAAAATGAACAACTGAAAAGTAAAATATTAATTTTTTTTAATAAATTTATATTTATAAACATTGATAAACTTTTTTTATAATTCTTTTCAAGTTTATGTCAAAAAAGCAACGTTGGCAAAGAGCGTTGTGAACAATTTTTCTATACTCAGCCAGCACTTGCCGCCGTGGCTTGTCCAAGCTTTGGCGAAACAAAAATTCTGTACTGCGCCAGCACTAATTGTCGAGGCTCGGCTAGACTACGCCGAACAATCGTCTGAGTACTAAGCCAGTGGTGAACATCGGCACTACACTGGCATTTCCCATTGGGTATTTATGTCTGTATCATAAATATATTTTTTCAGTGTAGACACCCTGAAAATTGTCCAAATAAATTTTGTATTTAAAATAAAAGAAAACAATGTTTCCTAATTCAATTTTTGAAAGTGAGGTAAATCAAATGATGCTAAAAATTAAACAATAAAAAATTGGATTTAGAAAAAGAGACAAAAAAGCGAAACCGATACACGTTTAAACCAGAGTACCCAACGTTTATCTCAGCGTGTCTCGTAAAACGTCCTTGATCACATACAAGCATAGGGGTGAGTGGGGCAAAGGCGCTAGGTTTACATTTATCGATGTATATTTTTTAAATTAAGCAATTAATTTATGCGGTCTTTGTTTTTCATTATTCTAAAACTAATCAACAAGAAATTTTAATAGTTGCTCTCTAAATCTGAATATGTGAAAATTCACATATTTGTACGTTATAAGTCGTCTTCTCGATCAATAAGTGCATATACACTTATAATAAGTGAAATTTCACTCAGAATAAGTGAAAAATTCACTTATTTATAAGTGTATATGCACTTATTGATCGAGAGGACGACTTATAACGTACAATAAGTGAAATTTCACATATTCAGATTTAGAGAGTGTTATTTAGTATATGTGACGCTCCACGAGAAAAGGGACCTTATGACAAGAGTAAATAAGGTCCCTTTTCTCGTGGAGCGTCACATATTATAATTATAAATACATTATTTAATTAAATTTAAAAACAATACAAAATAATGCCTTTGCCCCACACGCTGGGGCAGCGACGTTTTCGCTTATATTTCTAAAAGAAAGCATTTATAAGCCTTAAAAAAATTAACAAGTGATATTTATTAGTATAATATTTACGAAACATAAGGTTAACAACATATTATTAAAAGAATTAAACTATTTAAATAGAAAATAAAAACTTTTAGTGATTTTAACCTTATATTGTGAATAAATACGATAAATACATAAAAAAAATTCGAATATTCAATTGGTTTTAACCAAATTATGTTCAATATTGCCTTTGCCCCACATAACAAACTTTTTTTTTACTTTTAAATTAAAAAAATGTAGATACAAAATTAAACTAAAACACCACGCCAGTTGTGTAGAGAAATATTTAATTCATTTACATGTTACGTTTTTAAAAATTAAATACTTAAACTTATGTTTTAAAAAATAAAAGTTTGTTCAGTAAAATTATCATTTTATTTTTGCAAAACAATTTTTTTGTTATATTTCTTAGAATATTTAATATTTTTAGGTTTTTCTTTTTTTAATCAATTGGTCTGATTGCATTGCAACTTAATTTTTAATACCAATTGAAATAGACAGAAAATAAAGGAGATATTTTAAAAAACGTCTTTGCCCCGCATAGCGCCTTTGCCCCACTCTCCCCTATACACTATGGTCTCTATTGTTTCAATACAGGCTCGCGTAACAACTCGATCGATTCCCCCTCTTCCCTTGAAAACAAGATCAGAAACCTCGCGGGCAATATTGAACCACATTTTAAAGAGCGATGGTAAAGAATATAGAGAGAAATGGTATAGAGTATAGAGTAGAGAGAGAAATTTATAAATCAACTTGTGCGACCAAAAATTGGACGATCATCCTATATTTCCGAGTTATAAATATCTAATCTATAGCTATTTAACGAATATATGAGTCTTTTGAATATAATATGAATATATGAAGAATTAAACCTTTTTCGGGATGACAATGGTCATTTAATTAAGTGTTCAATATAACCTGGAGGCATCAGCGTATGTCGACAGTTCCATCATCATCCTCGGTTGACGTTGACAGTGCGATGCTTGTGTGGAGAGGACCCTTTCAAGGTGACTCGGCGCAATCTTCTGCCCTCTTCAGAATGCGGTTATGAACCGGTCGCCGCGACATTGTCCTTCTCTCGCGCACACACACATTTTCCATTTTATTTATTTATTTATTCCCCACATTGCTTATTATATTATTCTCTCACTATTTTTCTTTTTTTACTATTTCCTACTTTTCATGTATCCCAATTTTGACTAAATCCGTTTACTTATGGGACAATTTTTGATTGAATTTTAGCTTTTAGCCTCATAGTTTTTCTAAGGATATCAAATTGCGACAAAAAACGAATCAAAATTGTTCGTAAATGCTAAAAAAAATTAATTCTAGCCGTTGCCCATTTTTTGACAGACTCTTCCCATATTTTTGAAAATTAAAAAAATTTAATAGAAAAGTAACATATTTCGGAAAAATTGAGTGTCTGTCCATTGCCCGCATACTTTAACATATTTTTAGAATTTTTATTACTCAATCCATAAATGGATGGCTTCAATTTTAATTAAATTTTTGCCCATAAAATTTGTATTGTGGGAAAAAACCCCACAATAAAAATTATGGGCAAGAATTTAATTAAAATTTCCCCTAAAAGAATTAATTTTTTTTTCAAACTTTATCCACAGTTTCTTATTTCGATAAACTAATACAATGTGTGAGGATAAATTATAAAAAGCAATAAATCAATTTCCAACACTGAGAGAAGTCCGGGAACTAATACGTCCCGTGCGAGGCTTGAGTGATAATTTTGAATGTTCTTATGTGAACCCTCGATCGGGACGTCTCAAGCCCCGATAAAAAACGTGGAACGTCCCGAAGCGAGATTACTTACAACTTTTAGTTTCGGTCACGAGTTGTTCTCTCACATGCGGGAACAATGTTTGACAGACTCGGGGCGTCTGAGCCCTAGATTCGAAACATCTCAAACGCAACAAGAACAGTAGCTTATAGCGACGTCTAGCGGTAACTATTACGCCCTGGACTTCTCTCAGTGAATGTTCGCGAGATAATTCATCTTTTATAATTCGATATGGAATCTAATTCGAAAATAGTAGATTACTGAATGCCTTGGAAGTTTAACAGTTAATCAACACACCCATATAATAACTATATAAAGGCGGAAAATAATTTTCTATAAACACTCGTCTTACACACACAGATGTATATAAAATAGCCTATTACTTAATTAATGTCTCATATTCTTTAAAGGCTATATACTAAATATCAAGTGTGTGTGTGTGTGTTGAGAACTTCCGCCTGTTTCGTGTATATAATCTAAATCGCGATGGTAAAACCGCGTGCTCCTGATAGTTAATGTTAGTATCGATATACAAGTGAAGCTCGGCGAGAACATTATATCAATTTATAGGCTCGTCTCGTGTACCGTTAAATTTACGCAGTCACTATGGAATATAGAAACAGAGAGAGAAAAAAATGAAGAGATAGAGAGAGAGAGAGAAAGAGGCATCTTTACAGGAAGAAGTTTCTGTTATGCACAAGACCCGCAGTTGAACAAAGTTCGCCTCGAGGGCATCAGTTAATCAAGTGCATTGAAAACAAGCGAGTTTGGTCACACGCGAAAGATTATTATTGTTCGATACTATGGCTCCGAGTGATAAGAGTAAATATCTATTTCTTAGTGAAGTCGCCAAACCCTCTCTTTCTCTGAAACAACCAACCACCATGCGTTGTATGCGGCTAAAAAAATATTAACCTCGTTAAGGGCCGGTTTTCTTCCACCTACGAATGGATTTACTTATAGGGGGACGTACCAACGATATCGACCTTTGCACGCAACAATCTTTATATATATATACATATAGAATGAAACCGGTTGAGGAGGTAAATGCTTTCGAATGCAATTTTTATACCAAAAATAATTTTTTTCCACGCTGGAGGTTTTGCTCGCTGTCTTTCTAATACACAAAAGGCAGCATTGAACTTAGTTTTTCAAAAAGTAATCTTTGTGAAAAAGTTTAGTAACGAAGGTATAAACTGTAAAAATATAAAAATTCGAAATAAAGGAAGAAAAAGTACGGAAAAGTAAAGGAAAAAAGGTTGTAATAATAAGACAAAAGTAGACATAAGAAATCAAAGAAAACAAATTAACGGATTAAATAGAAAGAGAAAATAATCAAGAGATTAAGAAGAAAGAAAGGATGAAAAAAAACTTTCTGAATTGATGAAGAAAGAATAAAAAACAACAAAAAAGAGCTCGCTTCTCACAAAGTTAAAAAATCAATTGTCCGACTAATTCCCCGCGGTTTCTGTAATCATGATTAAATTTCATATTCAGCAACCCTATGATTACTGCGAAGATAATAGTGATGTGTGTACGCGAGTTGCATTAAGATGTTTCGGTAGCAGACAATATACACTCGACGAGAAGAAGACCTATTATAACCATCACATAATAGGCTTTTGGAATTATGTATATATTGTCGGCTGGTCTCTCGGGACGTTCATCAAGAAATATAAACTACTTTTCACTATACATACATCAAAGATGAATTGGCCCCTTTTACCACTACTTTTACGCGCATCATCTATACTGATGATTTTTATTTTACTTTTTTTACTACGCGTAAAAGTAGTGGCAAAATCCTGAACGTGTCCTATATACACAACTATCAACGACTCGTCTTCGTCGTCGTCATCATCATCAACTGTTTGTGCCTGTCGGTCGGACATCATAAGACATATAATCACTGGACGAGGTCGTCCAACATTACAAACAACACCGCGTCACGCGAACAAGTTAGCGCCAATCCCCATGGTCAAAGTGAGAGGGTCCGATTTATATTCACACAATGGTTATAAGGAGAGAGAGAAAGAGAGAGATGTAAAATACGGCTCTAAAGGCAAGTTCGGTCACGAGAGAAACCGCGAATGTCTTGGGGGTCGCGGGCCCGGTGTATAATCTTTTGAAAGAGAAGTATTGTCAGTTCAGAAAAGAGCCAGAGGATGAAAAGAAAAGAGACATAGAGCGCAGATTGAGAGGAGAAAGAAGAAGAAGAAGTACGTCTCTTTCTTTCGCTCACGGGGGGAAGGGAGGCCACGAAGAATAAGAAGAAGAGGAAGACGGAAGGTAGGGGCACAAGGTGGATCGCGGATTGAGTCATTATACTTGCTCGGAGAAGACCACAGGCCTTGATGCGCGGGGAACGGCTGCCATCGGCATCGTGAAAGGAAACCAATGTACAGGCAGACAAAGTAGTTTGCAATCTACTTTCCTTCATTCCATTTTCCTTCTTATTACTACTTCCCCTTTAACTATTTCTCGTTTAGCTGTTGCCCCTTTAACTATTGCCCTTTTCACTATTCCCCTCTCAACCATTTCCATTCAACTAGTGCTGCTAACTAGTTGCCATCAGTTGCAGCTTCATTATTTTTTGATAAAGACATAACAAAAATTATTTTCAATATCGAGAATTCATCTTCGTGGATTGTTTCCTCTTTGGAGAATATACAAGTAAAATTTCCTTCCTGTTTGTGTTTTATATCATCATTTTGCGCGACTCCGTCAATAAGCAAAAAGCCGGTTTTATGCGCTCGACCGCTTCGCAATGTCAACAGATTTTGCCGTCTCTGCGAAACTTTTTCTTCACTGAATCATTAAAGCGCACATACTTTGTCAAGCGACACTATCAACTTTGGCAGATAGTTGTTTTTTCTCTCCCTCAAAGCAAATCTCATTTTTATTAACTCGATACAAAACGGTATTTCAATCATCTTCTCGGATTTCTGTTTTTTTCCCATTGCTTAAATTGAAAATATCAAATTCCGCAGTGAATTTATTTCGATGAACAAATCATTATTTTAGCAAAAGTTTTGGTTTAAGGTATTTGTCGCGCGACTGGTCACTCTCAAAAGTTTGTATCCGTTGACTGTACTTATGAAACGATTATGAATGCGAGTTTCCGAAAAACTTTTGCGGACGTACAGTTTGACCAAGAAGGCTAGAGACAGGAGGTGAAACTTCGGTAGTGGGGATGAGTCAAGAGTCTTCCTTTAACCAGGCGTTTTTCGTTTCGAAAAGTCGCCGGCGCGGTGCTTCTGCACATCACTCACACATTCAAATTCTTGTATACCGTGTTTCACATGTGCACTGTAAAAAAATTTTTCTGTAGATTTACAGTTTTTTACAGGAATTTGTAAAATACCACCTTTGAAAGTAGCGAATTTACAATCCCTTTAATAAAATTACTACTTTCAGCGTGTCAATTTTACAATTTTCTGTAAATTTACTACTATGAAAGTAGGTAATAATCAGTAATAATTTTGTCCTTTTATTACCTACTTTCATAGTAGTAAATTTACAGAAAATTGTAAAATTGACGCGCTAAAAGTAGTAATTTTACTAAAGGGATTGTAAATTCGCTACTTTTAAAGATGTTATTTTACAAATTCCTGTTAAAAACTGTAAATCTACAGAGAATTTTTTTTACAGTGTGTATGATATGATTTTAATTTGAGGTTAACTTAACTATTGCGGCGAAAACTTTTTTTGAAAGTAAACGCCTGACCATACATCAGCTGAGCGACTCAGCATTGCCATACCCCCACTACCGAAGTTTTACCTCCTGTCTCTAGTCTTCTTGAGTTTGACACACAGATGTTCTCAATGTATATTCATAACCTCTCGCATGAAAAACGATCGTGGCAACGTCGCAAGTTTGGCGTATAGCCGTCTTTAAAATTTCGCGCCAAAAGTACCCGTGTAGAAAAATTTCGGGGCAGTCTGGAGTCCAGAGATTGCCCCAACTAGACGCATCTGGACGGTCTAACTGTGTGCTATATGGGATTTTTCTGGACGGTCTAATTTAGACTGTCTAACTGTATGCTATATGGGACTTCATTGGCATCACTAGAATTCAAAATTTTTAAAGTACAAATCAAAGTACAATCAAGACTTTAGTGCCCGATTTGTCGGTCTTCTTTGAATTTATACATGGATTGTCACTTCAAAATTCAATGGAATAATTTAGTATCTAAAGAATCGTTCAAAAATAAATATTGTACTCTCTAAATCTGAATAAGTGAAATTTTCACTTTTTTCATGTGTCAACCTTTTTCTCACTTATTAATAAGTAGAATCTACTTATACATAAGTGAAATATTCACTTTTTTATGTGTGAACTTGTTTTCACTTATCAATAAGTGAAATCCGCACTTATGTATAAGTGAAATATTTAGTTAAAAAGAAATTCATCTGCGCATTATAAAAATTGTCATTTAAAATTTAATAAAATTTTTTAAAAATATTCAGTTAAATATTATATTAACAGTAATCTAATAACTAACTTTTTATTTACTAAGTATTTATATACATATATAATAAGAGAAATCTTAAACAAAACGTTAAAGTAGAACACAATAAACTAACTCTTTATAAGTATCACCCAATAATTTTCTATGAGTATAAGGCAACTTATTAAGTGGCATTGTAGTGTTTCTCGTTGATCATAAAAGTTAAGCGACATTGCTTACAGTTAATATTAGGATGGGTGACCGTTTGGGAATTTAGCTTAAAAAAGTTGGAAAATTGATATGTTTATAAGTTTCAGACTGATAATGAGAAGAGAAGAGAGTGTTAAATAGTTGATAGTAAATAAATATTTTTTTTATATAATATTGATCCTGATTATTTATTTACATTCACTTCTTAATGTCTGAGTATTCACTTATCTCATAATTGAATATTCACTTATTCATAAGTGAATGTAATTCACTTATTCATAAGTGAATATAATTCACTTATTTCATGTGTGAATATTCACTTATTCTACGTGGAAGAGTTTTGAAACATGGAATAAGTGAATATTCACTTAAAATAAGTGAAATTTCACTTATTCAGATTTAGAGAGTATAGGTTTATATGAATTATTATAAATAAAATTTTCAATGAGTTTAATTAAAAATTCTAAAGATCTTAGATTTTTAATAATTCAAATTCTAATAATTCAAATTCTCCTGAAATTAGATAAATTTTTTAACATATTGTATTTGATTAATTATTAAAAATAATTTATCTGTAGAAGAATTTTAGTTAAAAACACTATAAACAATTGAGTGTTGGAGAAGTTACAGATTATTGTAGAAATTTAATTATATTTTCAAAAGTAACAAAATTCTACACAGAAATTCAATTATGTTCAAAATTTTTTTAAATTCTCATCAAAATTTCAATTATCTTTATAAATAATAAAATCGTTCTCTGAAATTCAATTATTTTCCAAATTTTTAACAAGATTCTTGGCAAAATATAATGTAAGCAAAAATTTAATTACTTTCATAAATAAAAAACCTTTCACAAAAATTCAATAAGGATTTACAAATTTTTTATAAGTTTCTTCTCAATAATTCAATTATTTTTATAAATAATAAAATTCTCAGAATTTTTTTATTATTCAAAATTTCTTAGTTAATCTCAGAATTTCTTAATTATTTTTAATACAATTTTAATCGAATTCTTCGAAAAGTGTATAATTATACTTATGAATTCTATTGAAATTCGCCATAAGAATTCAATTATTTAAAAAATTTTTGATAAAACTGAAAGTAATTCATTATAAAATGGTTAATGATTATAATTGTAGTAAGAATTATTTATTTAAATATTCATATATATAATAATTAAAATAATTCGGGATTATTATGTGTAATAATTTTAGTCATAGTTTTCACTTCGTCCTTATAAGCAACAGAATATATGACACTGGCATTGATATAGTAAATTAGGAGAGTTCACACCCAGACTTCAGTGGCCGTGCGGTTTAAATGCTTCGCGTCGGGTCGTCAAGGGTGGGGGGCGTGAGTTCGATCCCACATGCGAGCGGATATTTTTCATTGTAAGTGTTATATAAAATAATAAAATTACTATATTTAATCTGTATAAGTGTTATAAATTAAAATTGTAAACATGTTTGTAAATAATGTTAAAGGCCTGTTAAAGAATGAATTTAAAAAATGTACCAATTAACGCAAATTGTTTTTTTATTAAAATTATCTTTCAATATTACTCTTTTAAATAATATTTACTGCTAGTGCAGTATATTATTTATTTGAAAATAATATAATTATTATAATAATAAGTTATTGTCATTAAATACATATACACATATATATGAATAACAATAATATTTATTATTATTAATAATTTATATTTTCACATTACATTGAATAAACGTGAGGACCGAGTAAATTTGGGTAAATTATTTAAAATTAAAAAACTGAAATATTGAAATCGAACCTAAAATTTTAAATATTAGCACTGCTCATTAGCCCTGATTAGCTCGTCCAGTCTGGACCAACGCGTGGTTCGATCGTCACTGGTCTGATTAGCCCATGGTCAGACAGTCTTTTCAGCGCCCAGTTAGAGAATAGACTGTCTTTCTGGCACCACACTAGAACCCAACAATTTTTCTACACGGGTAGCAGACAAGCTGTAGTATTTAACAAGCGCTATTGCCACGTTTACGAATTCACCTGTCATTTACAATAAATGTTAAAATAAGTTTTCAAGTTTGATGTTAAATATCTTTTAAACAAGACGGTGAAAAATTTTCATTTTTTTTCATAAAAGTTCATTTTGGTTCAATAGCGATAAAACTTTAGTTTTTCTAAAAAATCTGACGATTAGTATAAAAATTAAAAATCTGTGGTTTTCATATTGTTTTCCTATACCTTACATGTTAAAAATCGAAACTTTGATTTCATTTTTTGAGACTTACAGACGGTCAATTTTATTTTAATAGGCCTTATTTTGTAGATAAATATCCAAAGAATAATTATGTGAAATTTAAAAAAAATCTGACGAAAACGAATTTACGCGACAAATACCTTAACCCAATTTGTTATCAATTTGATCCTATTCGGGGAAAAAAAACTCCACTTGGAACGATGTTTCCGAATATCAAAAGTCATAACAAACCACTAAAAATTCAGAATAGATCCTAAATTCTCTCCCACAACAAATAAAAATCTAAAAATGCAACAATGAAAATGCATAAATACTAAAAATTCATAGCCCGTCGGAATACTTGTATGATTCAACAAAAATTAAACCGAAAGAAAAAAGAGAATCTCCCTTTTAATATAGATACAACTAAGGACGCAGGGGTCCTTCGGTTTCTTTCAGTTGTCTTAAATCACGATCTATTACCTTGCTCCTAAAAGTGTACTCAAGAATTCTTTTTTTTTCACAAGTAACACATCAAAAATGTCGTCGATCATCGTCAGGAAAAAGAACTTCTTGTACATATATACGAATATATAACTTCTCTCTATCGCTCACTTGTCTTGCAAAGATAGAGATATTTATGATGACTGCTCGATCAAGGTTGGATGATAGCGGCGCCAGTTGAGAAAGAGAGAGAGAGAGCCACCCCTTCCTGTATATTAAACAAATGCGCACTCATGAACATTCATGGATAAGCCAAATGTGTGTCGCTGAAAATTTTATCAATTTTTATCATCTTTCATGATGTTCAGCAAAGAAAAACCCGAGGGCACAACGATTATCTTCTTCATAAGATTCACCACGCCCCATTTTCTCGATAACAATCTCTCGATCAGTGCACAGATTCCCTTTTGCGTATGTACAACTTCCCTTTATCAACACCGCGCTAAAATTAAACTCATTTTCCTACTGGCGAACAATAATCGACATAATCTGTAATTAAAATACTACATCATCTGTAAAATCCCAAACTGTCAAGAATTAAGGGACCTCCCTTAAAGAGTAATTTTATAAAAGCGGAGGATTAAGAGAGAGAAATATTCTCTACTAAAGAGAGGAGAAAATTTAGAATTAAAATCATTGCTGTAAACACGATGTACATATGCGAAATATGCAACATTAATGCGTACATTAGGTGGACATTGGTGGTTATCAATGGCGGCACTTGGCAAAAGCAATTCCGAGAATTTCTTTTACTCCCAACTGCGTGGCGAGTGGTCCACTTACCATTCGCATAACTGTACTCTTGCGAACACGAATGCAAATGTGCGCTCTCCCACAAGGTGCAAATACAAATGGGGGTTGCTTTATCTTCAACAAAATTAAGTCACACCATTCCTTGTATTACTCGGACTCATTTTATCAAAACATTTTTCTTTTTTCTCTCATTTATTTTGCGAAATTGAAAGCATATAGAAATGTATACTGCACATGTTAGCATATATTGAAAAATCAATTTTGCAAAGTACTCTTTTCTGAAATCTCTAAAAAGAGTATTTCATGTCCGTTAATTTACGAAAATTGCTACAGAGCCTACATTTTACAACTTGATATACAATTTTAAACCGTTTGATTCCGTAACTGACAATTGGAAACCCAATTTGGTACTAATGTTATACACATTAACAATCTTTCTTTAATCTTCATGCTATTTTCATCTTCTTCAATCGGTTTAAGGACTCCAAAACTATTTTCATGTTCTTCCAATTCCGCACAGCACAACAAGAACAGTATAATTATCGAAAAATCCAATTCAGTAAATACCCTCACAGCATCGGGATATTCAGGATATTCCAGAGACGTCCTGGGGATATCGATTTGTTTTCGGAAGTTTGGATATCCCTGGAATATCCTCTGGATATCCATGGACGTCCCTAGGATATCCCAGAGATATTCAAACTTCCGAAAACAAATCGATATCCCCAGGACGTCTCTGGGATATCTTGAATATCCCGGTGCTGTGAGGGTAACTAAATAGAGTAAACCTACTAAAAGCAATTTCTCAGATGTTTTTCTATATAAAATTATCCTCCTAGAAATATATCTTCTCAATTAATAAACACCATAAAATATCAGAATTTCCCAGATGGAACAACAAGCATCTCACAAATCTTAATAAATAATTTCGGTGCCCATCAGATTTTTGTTGGTACACAATCGCAATGTCATACCAGCAGAAGATATTTTCCCCTCCCCCTCAAAATACATTTACCTTCCGCCCGAGGATTATAGATTCTTACAGAGTGCAAACGCCCAACAACATATATATAGTCGAAACCTACCATTTATGAAAGTATGCACATATAGTTATATAGTCGCTATGGCAATTGCAATCTACGAATACGACTCCAGATATGATGATCATGTAAACGATTCCCTGGTACACGTTTCAGTCACGAAGGTCGAGTGCTTTTCCATCACGCAATTAGGTTCTAACGAGCTGCAAGTTCTCGCTTCTTCCCTCAGGCGTCCGGTCGCCCCTTTTTTCTCTTCTTTTCCTCCTCCTCTGTTTTTTTTACAGCGGAATTGAAGAATTTACGAGCCTCGCTCTCACACTAGTAAATATACTGACGAGAGCGAACTAACACTAAAATAAATTTCAAAACTTCTTTAGAGAAACTAAAGAGAGGGTCATCCGTGAAAGTTGTCGAGACTATCAAAAACTTCACATTATGCCTATCAATTTGAACGACGTGTATTAAAATAATAAAAAGGATAAAACGGTACAAAAGTTCCTTGTATAGTTGCGTTTAGATATATCTAATTCCGTGAGAAAGAAACACTTTCAAGTATATTCACATCATATGATGCGTCAAACCGCGATGGGGTCAAATCTCAAATTGAATTCGAATTTCTCGATGCACATTTTTGTTTCTTTTTACACCCCCGGGCATTGTATTCTCAAAACCTCACTCTCTTCTTTTCTTTTTAAAACAACGAAATTGAAGAATTTACGAGCCAACTTTGCCGCATTTGCCTCTGAGACTCGGTCATCTTAACAACGACGACGACTTCGTGCCAAACAAGAGAGAGAGAGAGAGAGAGACTTTGCCGCGAGAGTTCATGTATATACGAATTTCAGAGAGCCGTTGTCCGTCCATCCGTTTATATTCACATTCGCTCTCTCTATACTCGTCCATCCCACACCCATTCTCCATGACGGTGAATTCAATGTCCATGCAAAGCAAACGGCGGCCCGAATGGCTGTCAATTATCCGTTATATACGGCCCGGGCCCTCAAACCCATCTTTTAACGATCCCCTCAAACCCCAAAAACGAAACGTTGTAACGTAACCTTTCCGAAAACGAATACTCTTTTTCTCTCTCTTTGGACATTGACATCAAGAGACGTATTATATACACAAAGAGAGAGAGAGAGAGAGAGAGAGCTTTTACCCACAAATATCTCTGGATAAAAGAAGATAGGAAACTGTTTATTCTCAAAAGAACGAATTTGCGTGCATCTCCCGCGGGGGTCTCTCTAAAATAACATCGGGAGCAAGAAATGGAATCCTCTTTCTCCTACGGGCGATAAGCCGAGTATGTAGAAATGAAGAAATTACGAAAAGGCCCCTCCGGTCTTGAAAATACCACAATCTGAATTATTCAGTGGCAATCACCTCTCTTTTCAAACTCTCAAGAGTCCATCTCGTGTATATATATATATATATATATATATATATATATATATACGTATATACACTTTAAGGAAGCGCAAAGAGAGCAAAGCGCTTCCAGCTTCTGAAAATTAACATTACCACTTCATCTCAAATGTCACTTTTCTGGATAAAGGCCCACAAGCCAATTTAATTTCGTTTCAAAATATTTCCCCCCTCCTTTCGATTAATATTAATTTTTACCTTAATCAAATAAACCCTCTTTCTCTCTCTTCTCTTTTCTTTTCTACCTTTCTCTGTATACAAACATTCGAGCCAATTTCTGTATTCATTTTAATCAAAATACTATTTTTGGCTCCTCGGACAGTAAACAAACTAACGGTGAAAAAATGCGTATTTCACAGTACAGTAAAACCTGTCAAGTTGAGACCGCTCCCTGAACCAAAATACTAAAAAGGCGCCTAATTTAAATTAAATTTTTACCAATTTTCACTAATTTTTGACTGTAAAAATAATGAAAAAACAAAATACCTAGTAGTATTAAGAGCTTTAATTATTATTTAGTTAACATAATTAACGAGTAAATAAATAATTAAAAGAATAATTAAATAATTACTCTCTAAATTTGAATAAGCGAAATTTCACTGTTTCACAGCGATAAGTACACTGAAAAAAAAAGTTCATTGAATCAAGTAAATGCATTTTCTTGACCTGATTTATTTGAAACAAACCCATATTTTCTTATTGGAAGAAATTTATTTTCTTGTGTCAAGTAATTTTGAGCATTGATCAAAGTTATTGAAATAAGAAAATATGGGTTTGACATAAGTAAATATCTTACTGTTTCAAACGAACTGTTTTACATGCGCCAAGTCTCGAAAAAGTATTGAATCAAGAATATCATGTTCTCACGTCAAGTAATTTACCTTGAGTCATTTGGTATCTTGAGTCAAATAATTTTTTTATTTCCTTTAAAGCAACTATTTATTTCATCCAACACCCATAGTCTTGAGCCAAGAAAATGGGAAGATTAATACAAGTTAATAATTGTTTCAACTCAATTAAAAATTATTTTGTTTCAAAGAAATATTAATTAATCTAAGCATTTCTTTTACTTGAAGCATTTCTATATTCTCATGTTTCAAAATCATTAATTTCTTGCGAGAATGTTATATTTTCTGGAATGAAATATTTTATTTATTCAATTCAATTAAGTGTAAGATCTTAATATAAGTAAATATTTGTTTCAAGTCGATTAAAAATTATATTCAATTAATCCCATATTTATTTGAAGAAAGAAATTCATTTTCTTGTGTCAAGTAATTATTAGCATTGAACAGAATTCTTGAATTAACAATTTAGTATTTGGCAGAACTCAATATGTAATTATTTCAACCAAATATTTTACTTTTCCGAAGTACCAAAAAGTATTGAATCTAGAATATATGTAAGCGAAATAATAAAGTATTGTCTGGAGAATTCATGTTTCTTGAATCGAATCATTTTATTTATTTGCTTTGAAACTTTTTTTTACTTAACACAATGCCGGTGTTCTTGATCCAAGAAAATATTTTTCTTCAAATGTATATGCAACTTAAATATCAGTTTTTGAAAACTGTCCATTGAGGCTAGGATGGCATAGTGGTAGCGTGACGGCTTCTGGTGCGTGCAACCCGAGTTCAATTCCTCCGACCGTGGAAAATTTTCTTTCAAGGTATATTTGTTGTATTTGTGTTAAGTATTAATTAAATGTAAATATATATGTAAAATAATAATTATTTAATTATTTAAATAAAAAATATAAATGTTAATTAATTAAATAATAAAATGTTTGACCTAAGTATTAGAAAAGATGGGATGGAGGTAAGGGGGGGGGGTAATTTAAGTAAATAATTTACTTGTATTGAGAAAGTATTTTTTTGATTGAAAACTATAAATTTTCTCAAATCAAGAAAATATTTTCTCGGACAGAGAACATACTTTCTTGATTTGATACATAAATGATTTTGAATTAATATATTCTGCATTTCTTACATGCTACTTAATTTCTTGGTAGAATTCCATATTTTCTTGGATCAAGAATATCTGTTCTTCTCACAAAATAAATGTTTTCTTCATTTAATCTTGAATTACTTGAACGAACGTTACAAAACATTGAATGAATCGAATAAAATAATTCAATCATCTATATATATTCTTAGAACAAGAAAATATTTTATTTATTTAATACATTTTATATTTCGTATAAGAAGATTAACTTCTTGGTCGAATTCCATATTTTCTTGGATCAAGAATATATGTTCTTCTCCCAAATATCCTATGTCAAGAAAATCGTTTTCTTGAATCAATACTTTAATAGTCTTGGCCGTATTCAATCCCACGATTTTCTTCAACCAAGAAAAATTTTCTTGGTTCAATACTTTTTTTTTTCAGTGTATACAACTGATTCCAAAAAGCGTATATACGATAATTAATTAGTGAAATTTCACTGATTTTTTAGCTAAATTTCACTAATTCGCAGCGTATATACGCTAATTGGAATCAGTTGTATACTTATCGCTGTTTCAGATTTAGAGAGTAAGTGAAGAAATAAAGAATTAAGCGAATAAATAATTAGTTAAGCAAAAAAATTGAATTCAGATTGCAATTTGAGAGACTGCTATATATATATTCAACAGTCTCTTGGGAGACAAGGAGTAAAAAATAAATAAAAGAACAAATAGTTTTAATAATAAATTACTCAATAATGAGAATGCGTTCTGTTATATATAGCCAAAGACAAATGAAGTCTTCTATCAAATGACAAGACAAATGAAATTCAAATGAGGATTGTCGAAACATCTGCCCGTCTCCTTTTTTACTATATACACATGAAGCCTGTCAGCTCTTTTTATTATATTCAGAAACAAAAATTGAATCGTCATTCCCATCCATCTCTTTATATAATTCGAAATTATTATTTCGCTCAAGTAATTTTTAGAGTACACTGTATTATAGACAAACGGGAAATAATTTTGGAGAAAAGAACTGAAAAAATTATAAATAAATATTATAATTGTAATAATAAATATATATATTACAATAATAACAAATAATAATAAAAAATAATGCTGATGATTTAATGGATCACTCCGAGTGAATGCAATAAGTATAAAAAAATAATAAAAAAAAATTATTAAATACCACCGAGTGATAGATTTGAATTAATACTTATTAATAATAGGGTAGGGTGGGGCATTACTATTCTTGTTTGGATTTTTGAGTCTAAAAAATGTATTTAAAAAAATAAAAAAATGAGTAGGACCATTTGAAAACTTGACTTCTTAGCTACAATTTTGCTATGTATTATTTTTCTGTAACTCGATTCTGTTCCAAACTACAGCGATTTTACGAAACCCTTTTTTTTAGGGGGACGAAACTATTCTTGCAGCTATTAATGATATAATACTAAAAAAAATATAAAAATTAATTTGTTAATTGGATGAGTTTTTCTCTTCCAATTACTTACCATTCTAACCTAAAAACAAGCACACAAAAAATACACTGTTTCGTAGTTCAATTCAATTCAATTAACCGCCCGTGCAGAAAATGCCCCACTTTGCCCAATTTAAAACAGGGTTCTGGTCGGGGCCTCGACAGTTTTCCCTATTAAAATTTTTTTTTTTAATAAAGTTTTTAGAATTCCTTTTTGTTGTAGAAGCTATTAACAATGAAAGGCAATCATTATTTTAGTTATTTAATAATTTTTTTATTTTAGGGGTTTGACTAGAATTCCTGGCCAAAACCCTAAGTGAGGTGTTCACTAGATATTAAATAGGGCTCTGATCAGGGCCTCGACAGTTTTCCTCGTTTGAATAAAGTGTAAATGAATTAAGTTGTTTAAATTAGTTCCCATAATAAAATTATAAACAATTGAAGAAATTAATTAAGCGGAGTAATTTTACTACATTTTTAAGAATTTTTTTATCTTATGGGTTTGACCAGAAATTCTGTCCAAAACCCCAAGTGAGGTGTTCACTAGATATGAAATAGGGCTCTGATCAGGGCCTCAACAGTTCTCCTCGTTTTAAAAGCATGTAAATAAATTTAATTTTTTAAAATTAACTTTTTTAAAACAGTTATTTAAGTTAAAAAAGTGTGTTCTTTTAAAACACTTTATAAAATAATTATGGTAATATATTTAAAAAACGAAAATACATAAAATTTTTTTTTCTTTAAGTACAATATTATAATAAAGTTTATTTATTAATAATAACAACTAAATTATAAATAACGAATAATAATAGTTATTAAATAATTAATTATTATACATTTATTTAAAAATAAAAATTATGAATTTAAAAAATAATAATTAATAAACAATTATTAATAATATACTTAATGAATTTTAATAATTCAACCAAATAAATGCATTGCTATACAGTCAACCAAAGGTTTGTTTGATTCAACCAAAAAATTTCTTTCAATACGTTTATTTGTATTAACCAAATGGTTATTACACTTAACCAAAAAATTTTATTTAATATAACTAAAAAATTTGTTTTTTTTAAGAGAAAAGATTTGTTTCATTCAAATAAATAGTTTTAGTAAACGTATTTGGTTCATTTAAATAAATATTTTTGTTTACTTAATTTTGTTATTTATTTTCCTCTAATAATATTTGAATTTCCTAATTTAATATTTTCTAGTACATATTATTTATTGGTTAATTTATAATTTATTATATAATTATTGATATTTTAAAATTATACATATAATAAATCATAAATTAACCAATAATATGTATACTAGAAAATATTAAATTAGGAAACTCAAACATTATTAGAGGAAAATAAATAACAATTAAGTAAAATATTATATATTTCTTCATATAAACAAAATAACTTAATTATAAAAAAACATTAAAAATATTACATTAAACATATTATATGATTTTTATACATGCACTCAGAAAAAAGTTTATTCGAAACAACCAACTGAAAACTTCACAAAATCTTTTTGTAAATATTCTTCTCACTGGTACAAATTAAATATGCAGTAAGTTTTACAATGAACACAATGCATTTATTTAACCGACACTTATAATTTTGTTTCTTTCATGTACCGATTTAACTAATAAATTTGATGCGAACGCGGACTGTAGACAAGTGAGATCGCCATTTTTAAATTCACACATGTACTCTTTGAGACAAGCAAATATTTTTGTTTGACTCAAATAAAATGATTTGGTTGAATCAAACAAATTTGTGTGTTGTGTCGAACAAATTGTATTTAACTAAACAATATTCTCTATTCAAAACACAAATTTGGTTAAATGAAACAAACAACTTCAAATAAAAAATTTCTTTCCAATAACCAAACAAATTTTACGTATTTATTAAAATGAACCAAATTTTTATTTAAATCAACAAAATTGTTTTATCGTGACAAATAAAATAGGTTAATTAAACAGTTTGGTTAAGTGAAATAAACTTTTTCTCTGAGTGAAATTAAGAAGGCAGAAAGGTGCGACAACCTTCAAAAGAAAAATGAATTAATCATAAAACCAAAAATTATATTTTTCAAAAATTTTTAAGTTTTTCTATTCATGAAATTATATTATTTTCATCATTTTCACTTTTAAATTAGTCAAAATGACTATAATACCTCATTATGTTATGTATAAATATGTTGTATATATAATGAATATGTTCATTATGTTTCTAATATAATAATATTTTTAATTACAGTAATTTTATTGTAATTTCTATTGAATAAAATTAACCTCACAAAATAGGTCAATTTTAAGAAAAACTAACGAGGCCCTGACCAGTTTTTCCCTAAGTAGGGCATTGGTCGGGAACAGCGTCACACACTAGTCGGGCACTGGTCAGTTTCTCTACCCAGAGCCACACCAGAGATCGAGAAAACTGTCCAGTACCCTATCAGGCCCACATTTTAATTTCTGCACGGGCCATGGACTTTATATTTTACAATAAATGAAGGGCTACATAAAATAAGGGGACGAACGCATGGTTGAAAGGGATAATATCAGTCAGGTAGCAGCGAGCGGCTCAAGGCTTGTCACTGCTACCCGACTGGTAGTATCCCTTCCAGGCCTCGCGTTCGTCCCCTTGTTTTATGTAGCCCTTCAAATCACAGTAAAAAGAAAATCTTATTTTAAGGCACGAAAGCTGCCTTAAATTAAGATGCAACATTTTTAAGACAGTCAATGTTGAATTTACGCACGTTTTTCGTATCCTTTAACATTATAGCAGACAGTGTTGAATTTAAGGCAGCTCTTAAATTAAGATTTACTTTTTACTGTGATGAATTTGTACAATTTAAATTATTACTATTATTTTTAAGACGTCTCATATCACACACACACATATTGACATACATACATATTACAAAAATTCAGCATTTATATAATAAATAGAATCAATATCGATCTTTCAATCGTGTCAGGAAAATATTAGAGATAACAAATATTAATTATATAATAAAAATAATAAAAAAAACTTATCGCTCAATCAGAGTCGCGATGAGTCAGGTGTTGATTGGAGACCATGTACATTAGCAGGTATGATTCTTTTTTTCCCTTAGAATTTGCAAGATCATGGAGTGTTCACTGTAAAAACAAGTGTCTCAATGTAAGACGTTTTGTCCCCACTTTTGAAACATTTGAGGTGTTTTACCTCAAAATTATTGAGGTAATACACCTCAAATGTTTCAAAAGTGGGGACAAAAACGTCTTACATTGTGACACTGTTTTTACAGTGTTGTATAAAATCGAATGTGATTACCTCTCCAGCTTCCTTTGGTTTTTTATTAAGAGGAATTAGACCTTTGAATCTTTCTGACAATAATTAGAGCGTCTCTGAATCCTTTCGCCACCAACAAATATATATTATTAAAAATCGCCACACCTATGCGTCATCGGCGATAAACATGAGGTATGGCGTGAACCGTTCTTTTCAAAGAACACAGAGCGATAGGCATAAAGATTCAAGAAATCACGTTTTCACGTTGCATAGATAGCGTTATTAAAAATCCTCCCCTCGTACCCCGATACTATCACGCAATTAGGCATGGCCTCCCATCTCTCGACTGCTCACACTTTCTTACATAGACGAATTACTCCGAAATTTCACGAAAATATTCGGACTCTCTCCAAATCGTCTGTTTCCTCATCCATCGCACTTTTATATGACAAAATTTATACATTTTTCAATTATTATTTTCTAGAATTTTAAATTATTTTTTATGAAAATATAATTGAAGCGTTTTGTGCAGAAACCGCATAAGTCCATATTTTTCGAAAATCACTTCTTTATTGAAAATTTATCTTTAAATGAAGCTTTTCAATCTGGTAAAATATTACATAAGTGACTAAACTCTAAACCCTTAAAAAAATAATTAAAATATCATTTTGTGCAGAAACAGCACAAGTCCATGATAAGCTTTATATTTATTTGTAATATTCTTGACGTATTTTAATAATTTATATTAAACATTTTGTATTATAAATAAAAACACTCATGGGAAGCAAAAAGTGACAGTGGTGACTGAATTATTTTAAAATTAGAAAATATTGAAAATTGGTTAGATTTATTCTTAAAACAATTTTATTATTTATAAAATGTTACTAAAAATTATCCAAATTTAATATTTTAAATAAATGTTATTAAATATTTCATAAAACTTTGATGTTTCACTGGATTTAATAAATTTTCTGTGTTTTTCATTTCATTTTGTGCAGAAACAGCATAAGTCCAAATGTTAATTTATTTTTTAATTTTTTATATTAAGTAGATAATTAATTAATCATATTGGATTTTTTAACTTATAGGTTAGTAGAATATAATGCAAAAAGCCGAATTAAAAAAAATCTTAACATTTACGATAAAAACAGTTTTTATTGATTCCTGAACAATTTCGAATTATGGACTTATGCTGTTTCTGCACAAAACGTTTCAATTGAATTATTACGAAGAAATTTATAAAAAATTTATAAATAATTGTAAATAATTATTTTTATAATTAATTAAATATTTATGAAAATAATTAAATGTTTGCGTACAATTTTATTAAAATTTTTTTTAAATAATTAAATTCTATTTGGGAAATTTTATTAAAATAGTAGATATTGAAAATCATTGTAATGAAAAAAATTTTTGAGAACAATTGAAATTAGGACAAGAATTTTATTGACATTTTTGAAAATAATTGAACTTTGAGGAAAATTTTTGTTATTTATAAAGATAATTGGGATTTTAACGAGAATTTTTTTTAAATTTTGGAATATAATTGAATTTTATAGAAGAATTTTATTACTTTTGAAAATAATTAAGCAAACAAATGAAAAGATAATTTCAAATTAAAAAAAAATCTTTTCCAATATAATTTCTTGATCGATTTCTAGTGAGAATTGCAAACAAATAGAAAACGTTTCCTATAACGAGACAAAATTCGCGTTATTTCATTTTTATCCCTTATACGGAACTTATTATTTAATTGCCTCAAAATCGCAAATGCCTCCAGGGATGATTGCGACTTACAAAATAAAACTTTCAACAAAACGCCACGCCACCAGGTTGTTTTCTGTTCCTCCACACATTCTCCCTTCTTCTGAGGGCGGAGATTCTGAACAACGCGCGATGAGCAACAGGCGCGAATTCTCGAGACGCGAAGGAGCCGCAGACCCAATTTTCTATATATATACGATGAGAAACAAAACTCCCTTCCCTATATATAGGAAGGGGGGAAAAGGAATTTTTTTTAGTCAAACCATAAGAGAGAGAAAGAGAGAGCGCGCACAAACTAACTGAAATCACTGTGGAATTCGTCGTCGAAGGACTTACAACATTAAAGTGACCGTCGTCTCTAAAAATGTATTATCGTGAGAACGAAACCGCGTGTGATTTTCAGACAAAAGCACTTGAGTGCGAAAAAAAAGAAGGGCTTGGAGAGGGGGGAGGGAAAAAAAGGAGAAATGAGAGAATCGAGTTCTCACTCCCGTATCATGATCTCTCTCCGCAGGTTTTTAGTGAGCAAAAGCGTGTTAAAAAAAAAGAAGACGAAGAAGAAGAAAGATTGTGTGAGGAAAAACCACTCTATTCAACACATTTTTAAGTCAAATGCAACGAGAGATAAATGCAATTAATTTACATATTACAAGTGTTCTACATGCTACCACTATTTTTCAAATTTACACCTATTTTACAACTATTTTTGCAAATTAAATTTAGCAAAATTTTAATTGATTATCGGAATGGTAAATTTCAATTAATTACACTTCGGAAAATTTACATTTAGCGAATCATTACACACTAAAAAAAAAAGTTTTACTTCCAGCCTATTTTTGAGGCTGAATTTAAGATGTAAACGGAGTCAGCCCCGTTAAACAAGGACAGACTTATGTGAAATACATAGGCTGAATTTAAGGTGTAAACGGAGTCAGACTTTTTTTTCCTGTGTAGTTTTGAACGTTCAAATGAACGAAATATTTTTTATTAAATATCACATTTATAAATATATTTATAAAATATAATATAAATATTTCATTATTATAAGTAGCATTTAATAATTATAAGTAAATAGAAACAGAACTCACGATTATTGCAGAAATTGTAGATAATTTTTAAAGGTCTCACCTGTAACAGAAAAAAACAATTATTATAGTTATTTACGTGACATAATTAAATATTTTTTTTCCTATTATATTTATTCTATTTTGTTAATATAAATTAATATTATATTAAAAAATGTAAACATTTAATTATATTGTAATTATAACAATAATTATTTATCTTAACTTTTGAATAGAATAGAATATGCATCGAATAGAAAATTACCATCATAATAGTCATAACCACATAGAAAATTTCATTTCAAAATATAATTAGCTAGGGAATTTTTTGTAATAGGGGGGGGGGTAATCATCATAAAATGGAAATTATAACTGAATTTATTAATAAAGTCATCATTTTTATCAATAATTCTAAATTTATCGTTTTGTTGCTGACTGCATACAATAAAAACCATTAATCAACTGCTTTTTGAATTTTGACAATCATTAAAAATAAAAATAAATAAATAAACCCCTCGCAAAATAACCCAGAGAGACTATATTGACTTAACCTTTAGAAGGTATCTCACAAATCATTCTCCTCTATTCGAGAGCGTCGCTGACAAAAGTTTTTTACACCCCTCAACTTTTATTTCTTTCAAGAAAAATTATTTGACTCTCTTTCATCAACTAACAACTTTCGTTCTCTAAACAAACCGAAGAAAAAGCCTAAAAATTAAAAAAACTTTATTCGAAAAGATTTTTCTTGTTTTCTTTTAATTAAAAAATAGTTTTCTAAAGTGGATTTTCCTTTTAGTGTTTTATAACAAAAAAATATTAATTATTAATATTCATATTACAGTTGGATAATATATTGTTAATTATTATTATTAATACATTTTTGGTTGTTATTATTTTATTATCCAAAATTTTACAAAACTCAATTTTGGAATTCACTCGAAAAGAAAAAATTGTCCATTTATCAATAATAATAATTTGTAGCCAAAATTGCTGACGTTCTGAAAGTCAAGACAGTTAATAGGTTCGCCCGCTGGCATGTTTGATAGATACTCTCTTGGAATATTACTAACATTTATAAATAAATATATATGGCTAACTGCAACGGCGTTTTTCAAAATATAAAACGAGACTGGGCACTCAAATAGTGCGGTGTGCTCGTAAATGCCAAAACGTATAATAATTATAACGAGAGGTTCCTGGAAGATATCGTCGAATATAATAGGTATCGAATGCCATGTATGTGTCCAAATTGAAAGCAAAAAAAAAAACAAGAAAAATGAGAGAAAAAATAAACGTGAGAAAACAAGGGTGAGCCGCTTATATATTATAGTCGCTGACCAGATGCTGCAAATCAAATATATAGCGCCGACTATTTTTTAGGAGTACATAAAAGTGAAAGCTTTTCATTCAAATAAAAAGCGTTCAATATTTTTTCTTGTTCACCCTTCTATTACTGTATTGATTCTGATGATTCTTTTTTTTATCGTTATTATTTTTCATGGTTCTGGTTATTATATTTATACCTTAAAATATCAATGAACTAAAAACACTAAATAAATAAAATTTAAAATCCTGTTCACTATTCAATAAATAAATAAATTTATCAAAAAATGCATTTGAAAAAATAAACTAATATTAAAAAATTAAATTTCGAAAAATTAAATAATAATACAAAAATTATGTTTGGAAAAATAAAATAGTACCTAATAAAAAAATTACATTTAACAAAATTTTTAAATTACATAATATAATTTACCTCAATTTTCTCTAAAATTTCTTATTTTTGTTATTTTGTTATATTTTAACTGACTTTTAATTTGCTATATTTTAATATATTCCTTAATTCTTAATTAGTCCTATTTAATTGTTTAATTAGCCCCATTTAATTTCTTTATTCATCCAATTAATTTCTTACTTGTCATGTTTTAACAAATTATTCAAGTAAATAATGTTTTTAATTTTTTGAATATACGGTCAACTTCATAAAGCTGTTCTTTATTTAGAACGAAATTTAATTTTCATAACTGTTTCACTTGATATAATTTTCTTGAATTCCATTTAAAGTCCAAATAATTTTTGACACTAAACAAAATTTGGTTAAATGACAAATTTGCTAGTCACTCAGAGCCAACTTCAATTATCAATATCAAAAATCACTGCAATTATTATTTCCAGGCCAAATAAATAAATTTACAATTAATAAATTTCCTGTCAATAAAAATTCAACAAATGACGTTTCAATTATAATAATAATTTAATTAATAAATTTTTAGTCAATAAAAATTCAATTCCAGTCAATAAAAATCCAATTATAGATAATTTTCAATTGATAAAAATCCAATTAACAAATTTCCAGTAGAAACAATCAATTAAGAAAATATACTAATTACCACAAACAATCTAATTAATTACCGAAATAATAGAACCAAAACACAATGTATCTTCCAAAACAAAAAGCTCCTCTTTCAAAAAAAAAGAAAATCCCCAACGATGACTCTGGAAAAAAATTAATTAAATTTAAATATTCATTCATCTCGTTCAAATACGAATTTATTAATAAATTCCATCAATTTTTATTTGTCAGGAAAAGTTCAATAAAACTGAAGACGTCGGATGATGAAGTAAAAAAAGGACGAAGAATAAAGATATTTTCCATTCTTGTCGGACATTGCCCCTCTTTATCATCGCATATACACACCCATTGTAACTGAAAATTTTTCATTACCTTCATAATAGGTGAGAAAAAATAATCGGGACACAATATATGTATATATCAAGGAAGTGTATGCAAGTGCGGCATGGATTGCATTACAGTAACCCTGAAAGGGAATGACAGGCAATGTCCCTCCTCCTCCACCTCCCTAAGGAAGATGATGGTGATCCAGTCAAGAATTCGTGTCACGCGTTCACGTCAAAGAAAATCTTGAATACAACGGGTCTTTAATTGCGCTGATATCACGGTAATTAAAGCGATCAATGCGTTTCATTATAGTCATCGTCACGCGGTCCATTCGACAAGTATCAACCCATCTTTATGCGGCCTCACGCAATTTTTAATTCTTTTTTTTCGTGAAAACTTATTTTTCTTTTTTTCTTCATTTTAGAAAATTTATTTGTTCTCTTTACGAACTATTGCTTCGGTTAATTAATTAATTTTTATTTTCTTACTTTGTATTTTTTTTCTACTATTTATATTGGAAAACTTATTGTATTTGTTTCAAATAAAATATATTTGGTTCAAATGAAATATAAATTTAGTTCGAATAAATTTTTTTTGTTCAAATAAATTATATTTGGTTCAAATCAAATATAATTTAAACCATAAAAACCAAGTTAAACACATTCTTTTTTCTTTCTAATAATGAAAAAAATTTATTAATAAAATATAAATTCCATAGAAATGCAATCTACATAATAATTATAATTTTATAAAATAATAAACGATATACTTAAATAAATTAATTAAACAAAATAATTAAATAAAACAATTAAACAATAAAATAATTTTTAAAAAAATAAAATATCACTTCTTTTGTGGAAAGTTACTTTTTTTCTTAACATTTCAGAAAACTTATTTTTTCTCTTTCACACCAAAAAAAATACGGAAATTCCAAACGGATGTCCGGAAATTTCAATAAAATACCCGTAAAAACTTTTTATTTTGGTATTCGCACAAAGAGGAGGGGAGGGAGGGGGGGAGAAAAGTACTTCTGCTTCAAATTACGAAGTTGTTTCAACCAGACCTCGCGTCCAGGTTCTCTCGATTTCCTCGCTAAATTATAGTGCTCGCTACAAATTGACTTTCAGGGAGAGATCGAAGAAACATTCCATGAGACAATCGGCATTCCTTTTAAACAGAAATATATCGACAAATTTCTCGTACACTCTCTTGCTTTAATTCAACTTCGATTTACCAAACAAAAAAAAATATATATATATAAATAAAAAACGAAAAAGTCTATAGTAAAAAATATTATTTACTTTTAATACTAAATATTAATATTCAATTCCAATTTCAATGAAATTTCAAAATTAAACTAATATTCATATCATAATTTAATTTTGAACATTATTGTTTAATTTTAAAAGTAATATTTCCTTTCAATATTGATCATTGTTATTTAATTTAGTATGAAGTATTAATATTTAATTGTAATATTAACAATTTTTAATTTTTTTATTTAATTATTAAAACTCCGAAAAAGGAAAAGGGAATCACATTGAGAGAAGCGATCCCCCACTTCGAGTTCGGCAGAGCGAAAGTGGAGGGGGAAACGGCTGCAAGGTGGGGCAACGCTTCTCGTAGCTCATACTAACTCTACTCTTATACTTGTGTACAAAACCTGATTTTATACAAGGAATGAAAAAATGACTAATATCTTGGGAATATATCGGTGTCGGGGAGTAAATTCCCTCTCCTTGAATCATTAAATGCATTACTGTTGCTTCAGGGCAATCGAATATCCACAACTGATGGTATGACCCAATACTTCTTCACACGTGACAGCACAGGTGTATTTGATATACTTTATAGTCTCTAATGGCAGAACGGACAAGGTGGTGTTATAAATAATGCGTTTCACGCCGATAACTGTCTTAAGTAGATGGTAACGAATCTTTAAGCAGGTCGTCCGTTCAAGTCTTCGGGTAATATAACATCTTGTCTGGACCACTTTGGGTTTAAACAGGGTGCACCTAGACAATCTCTCTACATTTTACTCTGTCTCTCTCTTATCCTCTTTCTCTATTTTATTCTTTTTCTTTATATTCTTCTCTCTCCCTCTTTCATTTTCCCTCAAACGCACTTCGAGATAATACTTTCGATATACAAACACTGCAGCATCAGTGATTTTCCTGTCTTACGTTAAACATGACGAACGATCTTCCTTTGAGTGTGCGCTTTTTTCCACTTCTAAGAATTTCCTGGACGTATAAACGTTGAATTATAAACGATAAGTTACCGGAGCTACCTTAAATCATCGCCTCAATTCGTGCCAACTCCTTATAAATAAAACGCCTCTACTCTAACTCTTGGCCTCGCTCTTGGCCTCACTTTTAGCTCAAAACGATTTCTTTTTCAATTCAAAAAAAGATTTCTGTTCATTCCAAAAGAAATTTCATTATACGTAAAAAATCTAGTATTATAAAAAGATGTTTTTTTCTTCACCCTTCGGATGATCAGGTCAGGAAATTCTCTTGATGTCTATATGTATACTTGATTTAGAGATCAAGTGGCTATATTAGAAAAAATTTGCTGAAACATTGTTATGAATACAACCAACTTCAGTAAAATTGGAATTCCCTGCCCATTAAAAAGTCATGTTTTCAAATCATGACGAGCAACAATAATTTGATGAGAGGCAATTTTTCCCTTCAAAAAAGAAAAAAAACTGCCACATCATTACAAATTTTGATATATCTAAAGAGAAAACTAATCATCTAGTCAGCACCTCTCAGTATTCAAAAGAAAAGCCCCCCTCACTGAGTGATTCACATTTGTAAAATAGAACGAGAATTGAAATCCCATGTCACTGTTTATCAATGATTAAAAAATCGGGGTCACTCCATTTAGGAGGAAAAACAAAAAAAATCACTAGTATAGCAGAGAATCATTGGAATTTCTACTAAAATATTAATTATTATCGTAGAAGTTACGAATTTTCTACGAAGCGTTTCATTATTTCCTTAAAAATCGGAAGTTGTCCCAGAGAGGAACAACTCTTTTCTCACAGAAAGAAGAAAAGAATTTTTACGTAGAACCTCCGAATTTTCTAGGAAAATATTCATAATTTCCGTAGGAATTCCGAGTTGTCCCAGAAAGGAACAACTCATTTCTCCCAGGAAAAGAGAAAAAGTAGAACAACTCCTTTGTTTGCAGTGTCGCAAAAATAAAAACTCTCCAGCATATGTTTAACCTACGAGCTAGAAAAACAAGCATCAAAATCTTTTAGAAGCACTCAAAACTTGGGTGGTATTTTCGAGTATCCAATAATAAAAGAGACGAAAAACAGAAATCAAACAATGACAGAATCACACATTACTCTGTTAATATTTCCCGAAAACTGAGAAGTTTAAAAAAAAAACTTTCGACTACAGCAACTTTGACTCATCCTGACTCTTCTCTCCAGCACTAAACGTATATAACCTCTCGAGTATATTTGTTTAGGTTTCAAACGGTTTATATCTCAAAATATTATATTAGGACCGAAGGGTTCTTTTAACCGCGCACAGTCAAAGCCTAATTGACATTTTATAACCCAGGTGTTAATTGGGAAAGAATTCACGACTCTAATGATATTTTCAAACAATTCTAGTTTAACAAAAAAAACATTTAAATGAAATAAATGTTAATTCCGGTAAAACAATTCGAGAACTTTGTGGCTTTTCCATTCTTACGGACAAGATCAGAAAAATCGTTATTATCCCACATGGACAAAATGACACTTTTAGATAGTTGAATGACTTTTACTCCCTTGTTGCTTAATATACTATATTTTACTTCTTAAACCGTTTTTTGTTTAATAAATATTCAATGCTTTCTTCATCCTTTTCACACTTTCGATTCGTTTATTTGTCTCAAATTGATATCTGCAAAAAAACTGTGTTGGTTAAATTGCCTCTGAATCCAAATGTTAGCAAAAAATATCAATTAACGAATATCATGAAACGAGAAGATAAATGACTAACAATATCTAAATTTGTGTTACAGGTGACAGTGAGCGGTGCAAGTGCAACAAGTACAAATAGTGTAAATCCGAGTGTAAACGACATGGACTGGTTCGCCGGTGTTGCAGAGGAGGAGTTGTTGTATTATACAGGGAGTAGTAATGACGTAGATTCCTTATGGGCTGTGATAGGAAGTTTCGTTCCACCTCCACCCAGACCGCCTTATCTACCGGAAGAGGGAATCGCAACCGACGGACTAACCACCTGTGACCTTTGTTCCTGGGCATTAAGAAACGACAGGCATTCATTTTCTCTAGACGGTACACTAGGTGAGTTACTTCTTCTTGATAATTTCCCCATTATCAAGTTACATTCAAATAATTTCTGTCCATTTAATTTCACACGCTGAGACTTCGGACTCGATAATTAATTTTAACAAAGCAGCAAAAAGTAGCTTTCAAACTGAAAAAACAAATGCGAGTTACACTCACACTAAAATCTAGGGTTCCGTACACCAAAATTAAACTCCTTTTTTAGAAAAAAATATATGGGGAAGAAATATGATTGATTAAAAGAAATAAATACAAATTAGGAAAGAAAGAAATCGATTAAATAACAATACCCCCCCCCCCTTTTTTTTAAATACTACTTATATAAACCTATTGAGATGAAATTCATGTACATAATCTCACACCAAGATTACAAGAAAAATATAGTATTATTCTATAATGTAAGTATAATGCCTGTACCTTCAATATTTTTCTTGCAGTGTGAATCAGTTATTTTTAAATTTTAACTGATTCAAATTTAGAGAGTGAGGCAAAAAACGGATCAAAATTGTTGCATCTGCAACAATTTTAATTCGTTTTTTGACTTAATTTGCCATCCTTAGAAAAACTGTTATTCAAATAAAAAATGTAAGAAAGCAAAAAGTAAAAGAATTCTTAATTTACAACTTTCGATTATCGATATCTTATTTACGAGGAAGCTATAAATCTGATCAATTTCTTATCAAGTTTACGACGTGAATTTGAGTTTGCAACAGTGTTGCAGTACACGCAAACATTAATTCAAGAAATAAGTTTTCACATAAACATGCACGCATATATACAGAGAGGAGGAAAAAGAAGAAGAAGAAGAAGAAGAAGACAAGGAATGACTAAGCTCTCGAGAGCTCTCTTCTAGGATAAAGTGAATAATCATCTGCGCGTTTATGTTGACTGCGTATCCGATGGCGATACTTTGGCTCCTCCACTGCGAAGAATTGACTTTCACGATGGATAGGAAGAAAATAAGGGAATTCATTGGCCGAGGGCAATATAACGTCATTCAAGTATTATTCCTTGACAATATAAGGCGATGGCGAGATGCAAAACGTGCGATATAGAGACGAGAGAGAGAGAGAGAGAATATGTATGTAGAACATACGAACTCATCTACCAAACATGATGTATCTCGATGACACCCCAACCACTTTAGACAGCCGACATTTATAACACGACTTCCACTCTCTTGGTTCTTGTCTCTCGCTCATCCTTGTAGCTCTTATCTCTCTTCTCTCTCGCGTTTTACTCTTTTTTCCTCTTACTCTCTTCTCTCTCGCACAATCAAGTTCCGAACTCATAAAACAAGATAAATTTTTGACACCTACGTCAAACAGCAATTCAGCGTAATCTCACACATATTTTTATTGTCAATTTAAAAAGACATTCGCTTTCATCGCGACGGAATAATCGAGCATAATGGATTTTTCAAGCTCCCAAAAATTAATCACAACCATATTTGATGAATTTTGTTTTTCATTTCAAGAAAAAGAATGTAACTTTTTGCTTTTTGTCATAACAAAAAATTATGTATTATGTATTATGTATTAATTATGTATTATGTATTTTTTTTATAACAAAAAAGCAAAGAATTTTTAATTCTCGAATCATTAAAAGCAAAATAGATTCTTTTCAATATGTATATCGAACAGAATTCCTCAATAATTGCTTTACCGTTTTTTAGGGTCATCATTATGTTGATTCTCGCTTTGGGATCAATAACCGCCAACGACAATTATTATACACTACAACCTTGTTTACTTCCTCTTTATTTTATTTCCCCTCTTAAAAGCACCAGTTTCAACAATAAATATTCTTTTTCTTCTGTATGCCGCATGTACAAACCAAAAAGCGGATAATATCTCTCCTAAGTATCAAATTTTATAACTTCTCATCCTTTAAACTTTTTAAATATCACTTTCTTGTATATCCGCGCACAGTAGTAAATTCACATTTTAACTTTCTTCCTATGACTAAAGTATTTTTCATCATCATCATTTTTTTTACTCTGTCTACACTTTACACCTGTAAAGTATATACTCGGAGCCAATAAAATATTTCAAATTTACTCGTGCCTACTCTTATACCCCACATGTGTTTGCTTATGGAAATTGAGAACCTTTACAGATATATTGAAGATCATCTCAAATATTACAAGTATCTGCACTTTTTTTTCGCCGCCAAAGTATAATAATACCAGAAAAGGTCGAAGCAAACATCCAAACTTTAACTGCGTGTTTATTCATTAAACAATTTGGTTTGTTTATTATTACGTGATGCTCCAAGTGCTACAGCATCAGGTGTTCTTTTTTCTGGTCCATTCATAAAATTAACCTAATATATTTTCAACGTAGCTTCTCCAATAATTTTACGAATTCCCTTATTTAGTATGATTATGACGTATATAGAACGGAAGAAATATATAATAATCACTAGAATACTATAATATAGTTACCGTCTTCGTGCACCTGCCATCCACATGATACAGGACCGTTTATCTTTATTTATAATGAAACAATTAAATTAAACTCCAATAGTTTGGTAGTAGAGAAGAAAAATAAATTTTTATGGGATCGTAAAAAATATTTATGATTCCCAATATATATCCCAACCTTTCAATTCACCCCATATCAGAACGTTAATCATCTAATATACCAAAGTCATAAAAATGTCACACACAATATTCAGAATCAAATTTTTAACGGCATTAATTTATTGAAATCCGTTACAAAACCATTTCACCAATTAAATTATTTGTCAATATTAGACAATGGAGACGAAATTGAAATAAAACTATCTCTCTAAATCCAAAGTCAAGAAAATTAATCCTATTCACTTTTGTAAGAATATTTTTAGTCGCATATTTCACTAAAATGATGTATAAAAAATTATAACACTGAACAAAAAGGCTATTATTATTATTATTATTATTATTATTTTTTTTTTGTTTTTTTTTGCTTAGGGACTTTTGCGAAATCTGCCTACAGATACCTCGGATTCCGCACTCCAAGGTTATGTGGGGTTGGTCAAATGAAACAAAAGAAAATATTAAAAAAAAAGATAAATAAATAAATGTTATAATAAATTTAATAAACTGGCGACCTACTACCAGCCAGACCCACTAAAACCCGTAACCCTTCTTCTGGAGCCCTTTACCCTCCCTCGGAACTGTCGTAAGACTTTAGCCTTCGAGGGTGGCGCTCCAACTCTGTCGCTAATGCGACTTTCTTCTTCTCACTGCGATTTTCCTGCGTTCCTAGTTAAAAAGATGATTAAAACTATTTCATAGTCTAAGCGGAATCTACAGCACAACAATAATAAAAAAAAAACAAAATTATTTAAGAAGTGTTAAAAGTCAAAAGATAAAATCGCAAACGGATATAAAAAAGAAAAGAAAATAAAAAAAAAGTAAACAGGTATATAACGTTGAAAAGACAAAACTGTACAAAAATAAATAAAAACAAAACAAAACAAATTAAAAAATGTAGAAGGACAAATAAATCACAAAATAAATTAATAAGAAACGAACAAACAAATTTGAAAGCTGTTTAAATTACGCTTTTTTGGCGGCCGTCGAGATCCTTCCTCGACATAACCGAGATTATGAAGTTCTCGACTTGCCGCCAATTCTCTTCTGACTGGGTCATCAGCGATACCATGTTCTCCGGTGTAACTTGACTGTTTACACCTTCGAACATGGCCCGCCTCTCCAAGTCCCATTTTCTGCATGAGAAGAGGGTGTGCTCCGCGTTGTCCTCAGGGAACTGGCAATATGCACACACCTCGTCCTCGCGTAATTTAAAGCGACACAGGTACGAGTTAAAACACCTGTGACCTGTGAGCGCCTGAGTCAAATAATAGGAAACCTGACAGTGTTTCCTATTTATCCAGGTGGCGAGTGCCGGGATAAGGCGATAAGTCCATCGACCTTTTTCCTCACCATCCCATCTTTCTTGCCATCTTTCTATGAGTCTGTGCCTCGCTTCTTTGCGGATCAGGCCCTTGCTTGGTCTTAATTCCTCATCCAAGGAACTGCTTTCTTTAGAAAAGAGAAACATTTCTTCCCTTTCTCTCGCCAAAAGATCTGCTGGCGGGACACTTGCAAGGACCTGCACAGCACTCGTAGATACCGTCTTATATGCAGAGATGATACGCGTTGTTATCGATCTCTGCGCCGACAGTATCTTTTCACAGATGGTAACACATCTTTTACTCCTCAGGGATGGGGCCCAAGCTGGTGCTGCATAGAGCATTTTAGCATAGGCGACACTCGCCACCAGTCTTCTTTTTTGCTTACGGGGTCCGCCTACATTTGGCATTAACCGTGAAAGATTAGCCGCACATTCGATCGCCTTATTTGACGCCGTAGCCATGTGGTAGTGGAAGTTTAATCTTCCATCTAACTCCGCACCAAGATATTTAATTTGCTTACTCCACTTGACCTCGAATCCGTCTATCACGATTCGTAGGAGCTCATAACCACGTCTGTCTGTGACCAGCAGTGCCTCGGTCTTTTCCAGGGCCATTTCAAGACCTCTGGTATCCAGCCAGCTTTTTGCTAGTCGCAGACATTCGTTCACCAATGTCCCAAAAGCCTCCTCACTTTCGGCAGTGCACACGAACAACGCGTCGTCCGCAAAGCCGACGATCACCGCACCTTCGGGCAGATCCATTCGCAGAAAATCATCATAAGATATATTCCATACAAATGGACCCAGCCTCGAGCCTTGAGGAGCCCCACGCTGCATCTCTTCCCTGTGAGTGCAGGTGTCTCCTTCATATATAACCCACCTGTCTCTAAGATAATTATCCATTATCCGCAACAAGTAGGGCGGCATGCTTTTCTTTTTCATCGACTCGATGAGATCTTTCCATCTTGCGGAATTAAACGCGTTGCGTATGTCAATTGCTACCAACGCGCAGAAGCTCTTCTTTTTTCCAGGTCCCAATTTGTTTTTTCCTGCTTTGGCTATGTTCACAACTGCCTGGATGGCATCAACTGTGGACTTGCCTTTACGGAAACCAAATTGGTGATCGAACAGGCGATTTTCTTCGGTCAAGTGGCTTTGCATTCTCTGCAGAACCATATCCTCTAGAAGTTTACCCATCGTATATAGCAGGCATATAGGCCTGTACGATGAAACCTTATCTAGAGGTTTTTCACCTTTCCTCAGGAGGACTAACCTCTGCCGCTTCCAGTCGCGGAAGAACTCTCCTCTCTCAAGGCAAAGATTGAAGCATCAAAGCAAAATCTGGGGTGAAGTGTCGATTACCAACTTTAGGATCTCGTTACTTATCCCATCGATTCCAGGCGCCTTGCCTGTTTTCAATCTTTTGGCTGCTTTTTGCAGTTCACTAAGTGTGAAAAGTTCTTCCTCTTCGACTTTGCAATAACTCCAGTCCCTTCTAAGGTATGGTTCTGCGGGAGGAAACAAAGAACTTATTACCTGTCTGACCCAATCGGGATTGTCCAGGCCGGGGGTCTTTTGCCTCGTCACTAATTTCTTAGTCACGATTTTAAAAGCCAGACCCCATGGGTCCTTATCGACTTTCTCGATTAGGTCCTTCCAGCTACAGCGTCGCGACTTGCGGATCTCTTTCTTGAGGTTCTTTTTCGCCTCCTTGAAAGCCTCTTTCAGCAAGGGATCTCTCTTAGATCGGGTATATGTCCTTCTTGCTTTGAGGCATTCCTTCCTCAAGGAAGCTAGCTCCTCTGACCACCAGTGCAAGGATTTTCTTACGGGAATGGCGCCTTTGCGTGGCATTGACGCATTGCAAGCGGTGACTATCATGTTCCTCACCGCTCGCACCTCCCTAACCAGACTGCTCGGCCTCTTCACCCAGCCCAAGTCCTCAATTAAAAGGGCTTCTCTTAAGGACCGGCCGAACTTTTCCTTGAGTCTCTTCATATTCCACGAGGAGGTTTTGCGACCAGGAACATCCTGTCTTTTTTCTCCTCGTGTGTCTATTATTATTATTATTATTATTATTATTATTATTATTATTATTATTATTATTATTATATAGTACAAATTATAGTGAATAGATTTACTAATGTGAATCAGTGGCGCAAAATTTTTACTAATTCAAATTTAGACAGATAAATAGATAAATACTTAAAGAAATAAAAGAAGAAATCTTAAAATAAACTTTCTGAGCTAATTTTAGACGAAAAAATCCTCAACTTTCTTAAATCTTATTCAGTAACTGCAGAAGCGCATTGGAGAGCAGTTGTAATTTTCGATAATGACTATATCAAGAATTCCCTTAATCATTGCAATTGGATTCATTAACTTTATTGCAGATATACATGTAATTTTCCACCCAGCCTCTAATTACAACAATTAGAATTAATCAAATTAGTCGGGAATGAGAAAACAAGATTGATTTATTAGCCGCATGTTCTGAAAATTGCAATAATTTCTAGAGTACACATTATAAACAAAACACTACGAAACGTATATTAAGGAATGTACGAGTAATTTCAAATTCCTATTATACACAAATAACATTGGCATCGCATCTTATTTGCGCGCTTATATTGCAAAATCCCTAATATACATTTATCGAGCGCGCAGCTGTAAACTCGAAGGTTTATCAAAAGCAAATTGCCCATATTTCCACACATGTAATATTACTTTCAACATATTCACAATGTTGCACAAATCGCGAAATTATATTGATGGCAACAACACAATTTACTCGCGGTGAATTCGTTACGGGATAAATATATGTAACATTGTTTCAAAACTAAAGCCGGACAATTTATCCGATTTTGCTAAATTACTCCCGTAGTGTTATTTACTGCCTAAATTTTTTACAGAGTATAGATTTTACTCCCAGTTTTTCTAAGGATACCAAATAGAGACACAAAACGAATTGCTTTGCAACACTTTTGATTTGTTTTTATCTCAATTTGACATCCTTAGAAAAACTGAGGGTCCTAGTGCTTTTTATTTCTTAAATTTTTTACAAAGTAGATTTTACTCCTAGTGCTTCACAGTAAAAAGTAAATCTTAATTATAAGATCAGTCTTAAATTCAGCACTGTCTGCTCTAATGTTAAATCATACAAAACAATTGTTTTTCCCTGACTTTTCCTTGATTTAGAGACAAAATTTTGAATTTTTCCCTGACCCTAAAGAATATTCTGATTCACTCTAAAAATTATTAGACGCACTCAAAAAACTGTTGTATTACATTTATTTACGAATCACTTTAATTATAAAATTATTCGAAAACATCAATAAATTCTTTTTCAAATAAATATTTAATCATTATTATTATTCCATACTCTCTAAATTTGAATCAGCGAAAAGTCGCTGATTCACCAGCCCAGAGTATGCAGCTGATGAAACAGGGTATATACGCTGGAAAATCAGTGCATATACGCTGTTTTATCAGTGTATATACGCTATTTCATCAGTTGCATACTCTGGGCTGGTGAATCAGCGACTTTTCGCTGATTCAAATTTAGAGAGAAGGAATTAAGATTTTCAAAAAATTTTAAATTCAAACCTTATGAAATTCAACAACTTATAATAATTTAAATTTCCATAAAATTTTTCAAAATAACATTAAATTATTTACAACAATTTTAATAAAATCCTTCACAAGAATTAAATTATTTTAACAAGTAATATAATTTTTCACATGAATTCAATTATTTAAAAAAATGTAACAAAATTCGTTGTAAGAATTCAATTATTTTCAAAAATAATAAAATTCTTCAATAGGATTTCAATTATTTTTAATACAATTTTAAATAAATTCCTCGAAAAATGTAATTATTTTCAAAAATTTTCTGCAAGAATTCAATTACATTTCATAATGAGATTCTTCGCTGAAATTCAAATATTTTCAAAATCTACTATTTCAATCAAATTTCTCAAAAGAATTCAATTAGGTATTTTAAAAAAATGTAATAAAATTGGTTGCAAGAATTAAATTATTTTCATAAATACTACAATACTTTATAGGATTTCAATTGTTTAAAAAAAATTTAATACAATTCGTTGCAAGAATTCAATTATTTTCATAAATAATAAAATTCTTCACAGAATTTCAATTATTTTAAAAAAATATAATAAAAATTCGTTGCAAGAATTCAATTATTCTCCTAAATAATAAAATTCTTCACAGTATTTCAATTATTTTTAATACAATTTTAAATAAATTCTTCGAAAAATGAAATTATTTTCAAAAATATTATCAAAAATTCAATTTTTTCCAGTACTTTAATAAAAATCCCTGACTTTTCCCTGGTTTCCCTGACCAATTCTACTTTCCCTGACTTTTCCCTGATCTGTGGCAACCCTGTTCTAGTAAATTTTAATAATTTTACTTCTCCCTAAATCTTGTCACTCTCTAAATTTTACTTCTTTTGGTTTTCTTCTATTTAACTCACTTTTAAAGTAGATTTTTAACTCGAAAAACTTTACTCCCTAAATTTTGCATAATGTAGTGAGAATTCTGATAGAAAAAAAATGCAACGAAAATTATAAAATCGCTTAGTGTAAGATTGAGATTTAGTGATATTGTTTAATGCTCTAAATGATCGGTTTTGCAAGCGTCTCACGGTGTAGAAAATAAAGACCGCGAAAGATAAACATCGAAGGAGCCGCGCAAAACGTGCAGGGCGCGGAGGGGAAAATAAGGCACGCAGTGATCCTTACGTCCATTAAGTTTAATGACATGTCGTTATACGCATCAAGGTTTCATAAAAGGGAGAGAGAGAAGGCAACAAAGTGAGGGATAAATAATTACCGCGGCCATCTTGAATGTTTGCTAAAGGTTCGTGTGCCGCCGATGTGTGTTATATATACATAGGGCGTAATATAAGGAAAAAAGGGCGTTGTACACACCTTCGTCCCCCTAGTAATTCGCACATGATGCACAAATTAAGGAATAATAATATTCGACTCGCCCACAAACAATAGAAAAGTGAGAGGGTCGGTCATTTCCGGTGAGGCGACCAATCCGAGCACACTTTGCAACTCCATGAGTAGAATATGAATTAAGCACATTTCTTTTATTTTTCGGTTCCACCTTTAACCCTCCTTCCTCCCCTATAAATGCTCCTTTACATGTTTTAAGATCCTCACTATTTATCAGGGTCTAAACCACGAAACTGACATTCAGCTGCTAAACACCAATATTCTTATAAAGTTAACTTTGTTTTACTAATTTCTAAATGGTCCCCTTTGCTTGTTTCAAAACACCGGAACTGGCGCCGTCTTAAACATCAAATTGCCATCAAAGCCTCAATGCCAATTTAGTCTCATATAGTTTTACACATCCTGTTTTTTTTTTGTTCTTTTCTAAATTAAATTCATTCTGTCTTCTTTCTCATACTCTTTAAATCTAAATTAGGAAAATTATGCTAAAGGCTAGTAAAATTTTACTAATTGTTAGTAATTTTTAATTTTCAATTTCATGAATACTATATATAGTAATCGACGTTGGTCGTACTGTATTCATAGTGCGTATAGAGGACTAGAGTTCGATTCTCCCGGGAGGATTTTCCATTTAACTTATTTTATTTCTAATTATATTTAATTTAAGTTAGTTTTAATTTAAAGTTAATTTTAATTAAGTAAGATTTAAAATTTTAATTGTTTTGCAAAAAGTGTAGGACTCTTTTGTGATCCAACCCGTGTAGAAATTGCCCTACTAGGGCCATAGTAAGGAATGAAACGCCGCGCCCGATCAGGGCCAGATCGGGGCGACAAGAAAATGTGGATTTCCTGATCAGGGCCACATCGGGCGCGGCGTTTCATTCCCTAATAGGTCGGCCCTATCCGGCCCTGATAAGGGCCCCAGCGAAATTTCTACACGGGAAGTATTGTAATAGTGTAGAGTTTTTTGTGGTTTGTAGGATCAATAATTTGAAATGAAAAACTAAATTTTTAAGTTTTTTTTAGACGTTTCGATCCTAGTTTGGATCCTCTTCAGTAGTTTTATCAATATTCTTCAAAATACATATTTTTTTGGTTTTATTATAAAATAGTTATGAATTATTTGTATATAAACGAATATGGAACGAATGGAATTTATTAAGACATTAAAAAAGTCAAAAGTGTGGTTATATTTACCAACATGTTTTGTTAGTGCTGTTTGCTTATCCTGTGGCTTTAAATAGTCTCTTTTGTGTTCATATAGAAACGGTTTTTTAGAAATCTTTTTGTTTGTCCAACATAATTGCCTGGACAGTTGTTACAAGGAATGGAATAAACTATATTAGAATTTTGTTCCTTTGTTAGTTTGTCTTAAATATTTTCAAAAAATGATTCATATTTTTGCCTCAAAATTGCCTGCTGCATAAAAATAAGACTATAATATGCGCGTAAACGAAAGTGAATCATTAAGACAATTGAGTTGTTTAACGAGAGGGAACTGCATCAAAAGTATATTAACGCGTGTAAATTGAAGAGTGTATATAACTTTGGTTGTATAAAAAAGAGGATAATCGCATTTTATTCATGAAGGATATGTGATAATAAACAAAGGAAAATAGACGATGCGATGCAAGAGTGTAAAATTTATAAAATTCAGGAAGGGCGGTAATGCAGTAATCATCACGTCACTTCACAACCAACTCAACATTGTAATTACAAGATTACACCTTTGACTCTTGCGAGTGCTATATACGTTCTATACGAATAGACTTCTCTTCACAAAAGATAAAGAATGAACATCAAAAAGGAGGAGAAAACTGCAAACAAGAATTAATAACAATTAAAAGTAGTTAGGACTTTCTGAATCTGAATTTAGTTAAAAATATTATAAGTAATCTTTGAGTAAAATATTGACTTACTTTTTGCTTCGGCAATTAGTATAAGAAATGTAACTAATTATAAGTAGAAAATAATTATTCTCTCTAAATTTTAATTAGCAGACTTTGCACTCGATAATTAATTTTCAAAAAGGAGCTTTCACGGAGAAAAATAAATAGTAATAATAATTATACTATTTTCGATGAAAAATTACTACTTTTAAGTAGTAATTTTGAAACTGCTCGAAAAATAGTAACTTTTGCTTCGTATTCAAACGATTTTTACTTTTTTGAAAAAGTATAATTTACTTCAAGGAATCTAAATTTTATTAAAAGCCGAGTAATATTTAAAATGTCCCGAGCAATTAATACTCTGAGCGAAGCAACTTTTATTACGAATCAGAGCAATTATTACTATTTCAGTAAAGATTTTTACTCGTAAAAGTAGTAATCCGTACCCACACAATGACGCGCCTCACACCTACGGTCGAAACGAATGCCGGCGCGCTTGCGCGTCTGTCCACGCCGTGACGAAAAAAATGCTGGTGTAGAGAGCTATGTTGTCTCGTTTTATTTTAATAAATTAAAATAAAATAATCAGTGCGTTCAAAAAATATTTTTTCAAGTAATTAACACTCTGCATGTGTATTATTATTCATTATTCATAAGTTTTACTTTTTTTTCACATTCTTACTTACAATTAACAACTTAACATATCGGAAAATCTTAACATCTATACAGTTTCGAACCCTACCTAACTTATATCTAACGCAACCTAAAATCGCACGCATTTATACTAAGCCTCTCGGCTACGCAATCGCTATGGAGAAAATTTCATGTTACCCGCATATATCTCTTTTCGATAAAGTGAATCATAAATTATATTTATTTAGATAAGTTACTGAATTAAAATATAAACATTTATAATAATAATAATAATAATAATAAACAGTATTATTAATTTAAAATTACTTATTTTAATTATTAAATTATTAGATTATAATGTTAATGATTTTATTTGTTTATATATTTTTTATTAATTAATTAGTAATTCATTAAAAATTAATTAACTAGTTATTAAGTGATTATACATGAATTGCATACTTTGGAAATTGATAAATAATTAAAATGCATATAGGAATTAATGATCGCACCACTGATATAAACAAAATTGTCCAAATAGGACAAATAGGGCAGGTTACGGTCGCTGCGCATGACAGTAGTGACGTGATCACACACATAGGTGTGTAACAGTAGTGGTACGGATTACTACTTTTACGAGTAAAAAGTTTGTTCTGCAATAGTAAAAGTTGCTTCTTGCAGAAGCAATCTTTATTTTCCGCAGTATTAATTATTAGAATTTCTACAAGTAATATTTACAACATATCGAATGTAAAAAGTAATACAAAATTTAATAAAACTTACAATGACGATGTAAAAATTAAAATTCTTAAAGCAATTTTTAAACGTGACTACTGTAATAATTACTATTAGTAATTTTTACTACCAGAAATAGTAATTTATACTTCATGCGAAGTACATTTTACTATGAATAGTAATTTTTAATATAAAAGTAGAATTATTACTATTCCATAGGAACTTTTACTAGAAACTCAGCACCATTTTTCTCCGTGTTGAAACTAAAAAAAGTAGTAAAAATAATGCAGGTATCGAAAAATTAAACTTGACCAAAAACACTCGTTTTAGACACTTCACAAAACTGACAAAAATTCCATTCTATATTTTATTTTCCTGACTTTTTCCTAATTTTCATCAAAAATATTTACTTCTTTCTAATAAATTTCTTCTTTATTCTGCAAATAAATTGAAATCCTGCAACGAATTTTATAATTCATAAAAGAATTTAGATATTTATCAAAATAATTTAATTCTTGCCAAGAATTTTATAAAAATATTCACGGAGAAAAATATAAAGCAACTTTTACTACTTTTATAGTAAAAGTTTCCAGTAAAGCATTTCTGGTAATTTTTACTACTTTTCGAGTAAATTTTGCTACGTTCGAAGTAAATATTTGTAAAAATTAGTAAAATTTACTTCGAACGTAGCAAAATTTACTCCAAAAGTAGTAAAAATTACCAGAAATGCTTTACCGGAAATTTTTTACTATAAAAGTAGTAAAAGTTACTTTATATTTTTCTCCGTGTTTAAATAATTGATTTCTTTTGACTAATTTTATGCAAATTTTAATTTAAATAATTATTCTTGAGAAATTTTTATTATTCATGAAAAGAATTGAATTCTTACGAAAATTTCTTACAAAAAGTCTTTTAAATAATTGAAATGTTAGGAAATTTTCTGAAAATAGAAGATATAAAAAATCATTGAATTGCGAAAAATTTTTTAAAATAATAAATTTTACAAAGAATTCTATTAAAATTTTTGAGAATAATTGAATATCTGTGTGGCAATTTATTAAATTTTTTTTGAAAATAATTGAATTTCTGAAAAGCATTTTATTATTTATGAAAATAATTGAATTCTTGCGAACGATTTTATTAGAATTTTTAAAAATAATTTAATTTCCAAGAAGAAACTTATTACTTTAAAAAATAATTGAATTTTTGTGATGAATATTGGTATTTACGAATTTTTCAAAGAATTTTATTGAAATGCCTCAAAATAATTAAATTTTCGGGAATAATTTTGTTATTCAATTTTTAATTCAATTCAAATTCAATTCAAATTAAATTCAAATTCAATTTTTAAGAATAATTCCATTTTTTTAGCAATTTCTGTAAAATTGTATTAAAAATAATTGAAATCCTGCGATGAATTTTATTATTTATAAAAATAATTGAATTTTGCAAAGAATTTTATTAAAATGCCTCAAAAAAATTAAATGTTCGGGAATAATTTTGTTTTTATTTATCGACATAAATGAATTCTTTCGAAGAATTATTATTTATGTAAATAATTGAATTCTTGGGAATAATTTTAGGGGAGGGTGGTCTCATACCGACCCCCTTATGTTTCTTGAAGATGGTACCACTAAAAAAATCGCCAGTACCATCAGTCCGAAAACGACCCCCATATTTTTACATTGTAATTGTTTATTCTCTTCTTCCTTATTGTTCACATAAAGTGAGGATAGGTTTTGCATATTTACTTTTATTTTTTAGGAATTTATAAAATATTTTACTAACAATCACAGCACTTATTACTTAAATTTAATTCTCTTTTGGTTAAATATTTTATTCATTGTCAGTTGTGAAATGTTCTCGACAAGGCGATATGAATTAAGAAAAGTTGTACTTTTCGACATCTTTGGAAGCAGTTAAGTACGAAAACGAAAAAGAATTAATAACAAAATTCGTATATATTTTACTAGAAATAGGGCGAAAATTAAAACAGGCAAAACCATTGCTGCTATTATATTGGAAATTTAGACACTGTTTAACAATTTATATTTATTATCATTTTAAAAAAGGCCTTAAAATTTATTTAAATAAAGTAATAATATTAATTCAAGTTTAACTATGTCAACATAACTTAAAGACATAAATAATCTCAGCGTAAAGTTACTAATGATTCATTTATTTACCTTTTTGTTCAGAAAAAAGTCCAAAAATGTATTTAAATGAAGTCAAAATAATTTAACAGTTCATTACAGACTTGAATTTTATTTTAATTCTTGAGATTTTCCCCAAAAAATGGGGGGTCGGTTTCGGACCACCCATTTTGAGAAAGTTAAAAACGTAAATTTTCGCTTTTTCTTTAGATCTTTTATTAATGACAATCAGAAACCTCGTCAACCGTCAGAAAACATTGAAAAATAGTTCCTTTACTCAAAAAAATTTTGACGAAGACAAAGAAACACATTTTTGGCACATTTTTAGCCTTTGCACTTTAGGGGGTCGGTATGGGACCACCCTTCCCTATTAATTTCTTTTTAATAATTGAATTTTTTGCGAAATTTTATGAAAATACTAGACATTGAAAATAATTGAATCGTATTAAAGAATTTGATTATAATTTTTGAGAATAATTTTTTGATTTCTAGTATTAGCGAATTTAAAGTAGTGGACATTCTAAAAAAAATCAGAAATAGTAGCTTTTAGTGGTTAAAATCTTAAAAAGTACCCAAATAGTAGTATAACGTAAAAAATGAAGTAAATAAAAGGTTTTAGTAGATGAGTGCGAAGCCTGAATTAATAAGTGTTTACTTATTGGAATTAGTGACTGCCTTTTTGCTTTTAAATTATACTGAATCAAATTTTCGAATCAACAAAAATGAATTGAATTTTTCGTTCTTTCTTGAGCGCGAAGGGACATTACATGTGAAATACTTTCGAAATTCAAAATGTTGTTATTTATTCGAGGCGAGTAATTCGGTCATGGGGACAACGACGCTTATAATTGATTGAGTATTCTTATTTGAAATTGCGTTAACCAGGGCGGTAGCATCGGGAGCATGCAATCAGAGTCCTAAAGCCCGTGGGGATACACAATGGTGGTACGCGAATAAATCTACTCCCGAGAGAGGAGAGAGAGAAAGAGAGATCCGCTCTAAGATTAATCTCAAGGAGAACCGAAAAAGAAAGGATAAGGACAAGCCACAAAATATTGGTCGCACGAGAAGGAAACAGAGTGGGAGACCCAAAGAAAAGAGTAGAAGGAGAGAAAAAAATAGAGAAGAAGTAAAGAAAAAAACTCGAGAAACTCCGAATAATTTTCCATCAGGAATAATTTCATAAAAACTGCAACTTTAGCGAATTACTAAAAGTAAGATTTATTTTGCACAATTAGCGTACGCGTATTTTCACAAAAAAATACTTTTTACAAAAAGCAGAGTATTCAAGAACGTCGAATAATTTCGTTATTATTGGAGTTTTGTAAAAAAAGAGGATATAGATCATTACATCTCTATATCTCGTTTTGATGTGTCCACCAATGTCCTCGACACTGGTGTCCATATATAGAATGCGTGTTTGTGTGGATATATAAATTTTTTACAAAGTATATCGAGAGAACGTGTTCGGTCGCACATGCCTATTATCCCCGAGAACTTTACCCGCAGAAGACAGACGCGCCTGCCTGCGCATATTCCCCTATTGGTCCGATTTTATCTTGAGAAGCGACTCTTTCTCTCTCGCGGTGGATAGGAGTGTACAAACTCCCTGAAATCCGCAGTGGAAACCTAACGAGGTTGGAAGACTTCTTTTTTTTCCTTTGTGTCCCTTTTGCCACCATTCTTTTTTTAATCCACGAAAACCAAGGGATACATTATATACACTATCCTCGCACCTATACTTGCCGCGCGTAAACGAGAATAGAAGAGGGAAAAGTAGGAATTTTTTTCAACTTCTTCTTTCTATTCTTTTTTGGCCATTTCATTCTCTTCTCCTACTTTTTTGTCCATTTCATACTCTTTCTCCATCTTTTCTCTTTCCCTCCTTTTTTGCCCATTTCATTCTTTCTCCACTTTTTCTCATTTCCTCCTTTTTAGAGCTTGCTATGGTAATGGTTACCATAATAAAAGTTATCCTTTAGTAGTAATTTTAGTCTTTACAGGGTTGCCACAAAAATTTAATTCTGTTTTTCCCTGACTTTTCCTTGATTTCCAGACAAAATTTTGACTTTTTCCCTGACCCTAAAGAATATTCTGATTCACTCTAAAAATTATTATAGATATCATCAATAACTTCTTTTTTAAATAAAAATTTAATCATTAAAATTTTTCTATAGGATTTAAGTTTTTCAAATTCAAACCTTTTGAAATTCAACAACTTATGAGAATATTAGGCCTATTATAAAACATAAAGAAATTAAAGATGACAGAGTAATAAAATTATTATTTTATATCATAAGAATATTGTAACTGTATAAATTCAAATTTTCAAATATTTTAATTTGAACCCTTTTCAAAATTCAATTATTTCTAAAAATTCACGCTATAATGCTTTTAATATTCAATTATAATTTAAAAATTTAAGTGAAATTCATTTCCAAATCAAGTTTTATTTGAATTCAATTATTTAAATACAAAAATAAATAATTTATTAAATAATTGAATATTTCTTAAAATTGAAATTTTATGAAGAATTTTATCAAAATTTTTAAAAATAATTGAATTCTTTCAGCGAATTTAAAAAAAAATTATAAGAATAAATTCAATTTCTATCATTTTATTTAAAATTCTATAAAAAATAGTTGAATTACGGAGAAAAATATTATTATTTATGAAAATAATTAATTTCTTGTGAAGAGTTTTATTCAAATTGTTTTAAATAATTGAATTTTTCATGATTTTTAAAAATTTTGTCAAAAAAATTAAATTCGATCGAGACATTTCATTAAAAAATTGAAAATAATTGCAATCTGACGAAGAATTTTGTCAAATTTTTTTTAAATAATTGAATTCATGTGAAAATGTTTATTTTTGAAAAGAAATTTTTCAAATTAATAAAGCATTTTATCAAAATTTTTTCAAATAGTTAAATTCGCGAGAAAGATTTTATTATTTATGAAAATAATTAATTTTTTGCCAAGAATTTTATTCAAATTTTTTCAAATAATTGAATTTCCTTAAAAAAATATATAATTTGTCAAAATAATTGAATTTTTAAGAAGAATTGTATTAAAAATAATTGAATTGTATAGGAAAATTTTATTAAAATTGCAATTTTATTAACTAAATCTTGTGAAGAATTTTGTCAAAATAGTAGATAGTTCTTCAAGAATTAAGTTATTTAAAAAGAAATTATTGTCAGAAATAGAAAAAATTGAAGGTTTTATATTAGAATTCTTGGCAATTTCATAGTTTATGAGGCAAACAAAAAAAAACACCAAAATTCAGAATTTTCTTATAAATTCTAAAAATTAAATTTTTTCCAGTACTTTTAATAAAAATCCCTGACTTTTACATTATCACCCTGACCAATTCTAATTTCCCTGAATTCTCTGACCTGTGGCAACCCTGCTTTATAGTTCGATTTAGAAATTTAAGGAATTAAAAATGTTTCAGTGCTTATATTGCGTCCTTGAAATTGAGAAAAAAATAGCTAATCAATGTCAAACGAAAAAGACAGAACCGCGAGTTAACGAGAAGCAAAAATAGAAAAATGTAACAACTTTATACAAAATGAAGTAAATAAAAGAAGAGCGAGATAGCTGAGAATCTAGATTTGCGTTGAGCTGGAATTCAACGCAAAACGTATATATAGGAGGACATATCAGCAATCGTCGTTCTTACAAGCATTCCTAAATGAGTATATGAGAGACCTTATATACCGTGAGCAGGCAAAAGTAAAAGAGGAAGAATTTAACGAGTTTAAAGGAAGGCGTCATCTAAAGTGTAATCCAACGAGAGAGAGAGAGAGAGAGAGAGAAGGGGTTTCAGATCGAGAAAAAGTCCGATAAATTAAGAAAGAAGAACATTTCCGGAACCGAGTTGTTCGTGTTTTTTGCGATAAGAAGGAAGTTCGGCATAGTTTGGTTAAGTGCGCAGTGTGGATAAGGCTGGTTTAATACCTTAACTAAGAGAGAACGAGAGAGAGGATACAAAATCAACTCGTATACGCGATATTTCGAAATCAGACTGCTGGTAATCTTAATTGCCCGAAATACCAAACGAAGAAACCGTATAGAGGTGCTTTAGCGACAAAGTGAAATTCGCTTCTAGACATTGTAACAGAACTGATAGAGAACTGAACCGGAAAAAACGTGTACAGACTCTTTTAGTTTTCAAAATAAGTAGAGTACTAGACGACATTCTGGAATTTGCCGCGATTTCTTCTTTAAGATTATATTTTATCAACCGTCAGTGTTTTTTCATCTTCCTCTTCGATAAAAACTCATTTTTAACTTTTTTAATTTCATTTCTCTTAATTCAAATTTTTCCTTTTTGCGAATAAAAGTTAAAGAGTAATTTAATTAATGCGCGAATTTATCAGAGAGTTTAAATAAAATTTTTCTCTTTGTGTAAAAATATTTAGAAACAAGTATCGAGGACAATAAAAAAATCCGTTTACAGAGAGAAACTGATTTTAACTGAATAAAAAAAAAATTTTGTAACCTTCGAATCGTAATTTAAAGAATAAAAATACCTGTATAATATAATTTCGAGAAAGAAGTGATCTCATAAGTGCCGGCATAAATAATCTATTTACTGAAACAATCACTACCGATGATGAGAAATCTAAAAAGTGCGAGAATTTTATGCTTGAGGGAAATTTCATCGCGAATTGTTGTTTGTCTTTCCATTATGGGAACTTGCAGTAGCAAGAATGTACTTTTCCGCATAAAAACAAATATCCCCCTCCCCCTCACTTCTATAATAGCTTGTTCCTCTCGGATATCTTATTGCATTTATATTGCCATTTCGACAAAGAAGGGAGCGAGAGATGAGCCTTTAAAAATTGCAATGAGAGAAGAAGAGAGAGAAAAAGAGAAGGTTAGAGAGAAGATAGAGAAAAAGAGACAGAGAGTAAGAGAGGAGAGAGAGAGAGAAAAGACATAACAAACAAGAATCCTTGCTTGGTGGTAACGGATCTGTCCAATGTTCCGCTACATTCTACAGAAAAGATATTTTTTCACGATATCATTTAATAGATATCACGCACCTGCCAAGTTCCTAGAAGGAGAATATAACAGAGTTGCCAATAGATCAGGATCAATTGCACGATTGCTCCATTCTACATTGCAATATTCACCGCGAAGCACCACACAATACGCGAACTCATTATAATACACTCTTTTCTCTCTATACAGAAGCGAATTTATACGCCTATCTATAATAATCGCCAGCGCTTCCTATTCAGTTATTATCCTCAATACTCTACTATTATGTACCCTTCAAGGAAACATTTGCCTCTAATTTTACAACAAAATACTATTTTCTCTGATGGCTAAACTCTTTTTCGTTTATTCCCCTCGTTGCGCGATATTTCGATTGATATTGTTTATTTTCCATTTCCTTCCTTTATGTACTTTCCGTCTATTTTATTTATTTACTTCTGCTCTATTTTCCTTATTCACTTTTCATTTATTTTATTTATTACTTTCATTTGAACCAAACAAATATTTGATAGCAATGCATCTATAGCAGCATTGGTTGTTTCAATCAAAATTTCTTTGAAACAACAAAATTTTAATTAAGTATACGGGAGCGTGGGGTAATGGGAGCTTTTAAATTTCACGTACTTAAAAGCCTTCAAATTCGCTGTACTGTCTAGAAAATCTTCTACAACCTTTGTTTATATCATTCCAAAACAAACGATCACATTCTTGACAAATTTTTAGTAAAGACAAGGGAAAATGTATTTTTTGAGTTTTCATTGTAAAATGCAAAATATTTCTAAACATCACCATAAGTAGTTAAAATCGTATTATTTAGTTCTGTTTTTTCATTATATTATAGGTGAATATGTGTGGATATGTATACTTGTATAAAAATCGCTAGATAATAATAAAATTTGTTTATGTTTTTATTTTTTTATTCAAATTTTGTCCTGTAAAAATTCTGTGGGGTAATGGGAGAATTAGTGTCATCCCAAAGAATTTTCGTTACTATGTTACGGCTTTCGTTATTTCTTTGAAAATTGTAAAAGATATCACCTTATGAACAAACTTTTAATTAAAAAATAATTTTTTGTGGAAAAAATGGAAAATTTAATTTTTTTTCAAAAATTTTGTATATTAAATTATAATTTAGGAAAAAAATTATTCTAAGTCCTAAAGTTTTGGCTTCATTGTAAGTATTAACACTTTTTTCTATTAGAAAACAAAAAATATTCCTAAAAAATAAAAAATTTTTAAATTTCAAGTGAAAGCTCCCAATACCCCACAAATTGGGTGATGGCAAAAAATGTATTTTTTTTTTGAAAATTTTTTTTTTCCATTTTATTTTCTCTTTTTAAGTTTCTAATTAAACATAATTAAAGATAAATAACGAAATGAGTAGAAAATGATGAAAACAATGTATTATTATAAAGATAAGTTGGTTATTTTAATAATTTTCCTTAAGGGCCCGTGTAGAAATTTCCCTACTTCGCCTTATTGAGGCGCTGATGAGGAATTAGTTAGGCCAACCACACTAGAAATTTCTAGATAGGTGATAATCGGGCACTCACTAGAATGCCCTATTTTTCAGATAGGGAAATCTAACTGGATCTATTTATGTCCCTATTAAATATTTCAATCAGGCCCTGACTAGAATTCCTCTAGTTGAATTCACACATTCTGATATTCTACTCAGGCATACTGACAAGGCGATCTAGTTAGAACCTCTCTATTTATCCACATCATCACCTATGATAATCCAAGCGTGACGAAATTAGACAGGTCCTGACGAATTTTCCTAGTTTGCGCCTCACTTTCGAAAGGGCATCTATTCAGGGCCTTATTAAAGCCCTATTTTCAATTTTTACACGGGGGGCTCCAATTCCCCCACGCTCCCCTTTATAACAGCAAAAAGTAAAATCTTAACGCCCAGGGAAATTAAATACACAACACTTTAACAGAAAAGTGTACACTACGATATAAATTTTGTATATGATAGCAGTAAAATTATATGCACACAGCCAAGAAACAGGAAATTGATCAGTCGAGATTTTTTACGGCTGACAAATCAATCATATATTATGATTTAACGACACATGTTTGCATTCTATTATATATACCAGCATTGACTTGAGGAGGAGAAAAGTGGTTCTCTCTTGAAGCGTGAAGAAAAGAAGAGATAGCTTCCCTAAGAGTGTCTATTCGAAACAAACTCTAACTCAATAACGCAAGATGGATATAAATCTCCCAACGTATGAACTGTGCTCGTATAATCTAAACCTGGTTTTCAATGGATTTGTTATGGGATTTCCGCTCTCTTCTGGAGCACGCGCCCAACAGAAGCACTTATATATACAATATCTAACCGCAACACCTCAAATTTAATTCTTCAATTTTACAGTCAATGTAAAACAATTTTTCCAGCGATTTTACAGTCAATGTAAAATAATTTTATCAGGAATTTTACAGTCAATGCAAAACAATTTTACCAACGACTTTACAGTCAAAATTATTCACTCCCAAGCATTTGAAAATTAATCAACTCAAAACTTTACAATCAGTATTTTTTCCCACTGTCAAGTATTAATCCGTATTGAGTTTATCTAAATTGACTATACCGAAGACAATTTGAGTCAAAACTCCAAAATTTATCTGGATAAATTCTGCGGGTTGATTTTATGTGCCAAAATTGCCATCGCCATCACCATCATGATGATCATCATCATCATCATCATTAACATTATCATTAGGGATTAAATCGAAAATGCAACAGGTTTTTATCTCCGCGATTGCTCATTAACAAAAAGCATCTCTAATTAGTAACTTCGTTTTAAGGTCATTCTAAATGCGAAAGTTAAATTACAAGAGTCCTCCTTCTCCTTAAAGTTCGCCATCAGATGAAAAAGTGGGTTGACTGGTGCGTGGGTGGGGGAACAATTAAACCTTGAAAGAGTTGAAGGAGTCTTGATAAAGGGTTTCCAAGTCCCCAACACTCTCGAGAGGTAAGACATAAAGCGAATTTTTCTGATCAGTGTGTGGATCACGAGCAGCTCTCGTCACTTTTCAAACGCGTGTGCGCTCAAAACAACGCACGAGATCTGTTAAACGAGAGAAATAATAAGAGAGAGAAAGAAAAAGGGAAAAAAAAGAAAAAAAAAGAGAGAGAGAGAAATAAGAATAAGAAGTAAAGAAAGAGGAAGAGGAAAGGACAAGAAAGAGAGAGAAAAAAGAAGAAGAGAAAGAAAGAGAAAAAAGGAAAAGAAGAAGGAGAGAGAGAGCGCCAGATGACGGCCATTTTGAAATCGTTCAACTTTTTAAAGAAGCTCTCGTCGTCGTCGGCGCACATTGCCGACACTCCCAATGGTCCCGCCAATCAACGGCGCCCGCTCTTTTCTCAACGAGCAGATTTCATCTAAAATCATTCACATCAACTTTTAATGCTCGCTTCGATGAAAAAACATAAAACCCCCCCTTAAATTCCATTCGAAAAAAAAGAACGTTTCGCACCTGGCATAAATTATTTGACGTGTTCTTCAATCATTGTTCTTTAATCTCAACCGCAAATCGACAAATTTCAATTTCGTTTATATATAAAAAAAGAAATTTAAAACCGATCACATTAGATCTTTAATCAAGTGACATATATAATATGTAAAGTAGCCGCCAAATAACAAAGGAGACATAAGTGCCAAAATGATTGAATTATCTTTTGTACAACAATCAAATAATCATCTGCTCTCTAAAACCAATAATTATGTCATACTATAGGTGCGTGTTATACAGAATTGTAACCACTGAATCAAATTGCTAAAAAAATTTACTAACTTTCAGTATAGGGTAAGTGTGCCAATTATGGCGCGGTTCTGGTTTAGCCGTCTTTGAAATAGAAAATTCAAAAATTATAATGAGAGAAGTAAATTTATGGCTTATTAAACAAAAAGCTAGTGTCATTCAGATAATAAAACATTAGTAAAAACTTTATAAAAATTAATTGTTTAAACAAATTAAAGCAATAAAAAATAAAATCAAAAACGTCAATTATGGCGCGATTGAGTCAATCTTGGCGCGCCAATTGCGGCGAGAAAAATAACGTGTATTTAGAGGTTGTGTTGCGCGCCATAACTGAAGCACGTGCATTCAATAAAAATGTGCCAATTATGGCGGGGCGCAATTTTTGTTATTAAATAATTAAATTAATAATAGTTTATATGTGTTTCTTTTCGTACAATGATATCGAGTTAGGTCGAAAATAACTTTTTCAAACATTTTCAAATAACTAAATTATTCTAAAATAGTAAATAATTGTATTTTTCACAAAGTCGCCATAATTGGAGCACCCGTCACAATTGATGCACTTACCCTATGGAATTTTACTCTTAATATTATGTATTCTATAAAAGTCAGTGTTTTCTTTAGTATTTTTTCACTTTCTTTACTGATTTCTTTTCCTTTTCTTTCCTAATTTTTGTTACTTTTCTTTAATGATGTTTTTTACTTTCATGTACTGATTTGTTTTACTTTTATTTCCAAATTTTGTTCACTTTTCTTTATAATGATGCTCCTATTACTCTTCTTTAATGATTTTTTTTTCACTTTTCTTTACTGATTATTTACTTTTTTCCACTGACTTTTAGAGCTGTGCAAAATAATTCGAACTGAACTGTTCGAATTATTTCGCCTAGTTCGAATGTCGAAAATTCGACATTCGAGTTAGCTTAGTTCGAATGTCGAAAATTCGACATTCGAACTAGCCCAGTTCGAATGTCGGATATTCGACATTCGAACTAGCCCAGTTCGAATGTCGAAAAACCGACATTCGAACTAGCCCAGTTCGGATGTCGAATATTCGACATTCGAGTTACTACAAAATTCGAACCGAACCGAGTTGTGTTCGGTTTTAGTACGCTAAAATGTCGAATTCTAAAATTCGACATTTCAGTCGCCCAGTTCGAATGTCGAAAAACCGACATTCGAGTTAGCCTAGTTCGAATATTCGACATTTCGGCGCCCCAAAACCGAACAAAACTCGGTTCGGTTCGAATTTTGCTCTACTGATTTTCTTTTGCTTTTCTTCATTGATTTTTGTTTACCGATTTTAAAGTTTAGAGTATCTGCTTTAAATAATCATAAAAATCGAAAGACAATGATCATCTAAATGAAAGATGATGGCCACATTTTTAGAGTAACCAAATATTCATCTTCGGTACATGATATCCATTTTTAGAGTAAGCATTCATCTATTTTACGATACAACGATTTATTACCATAATAACCAAATAACCATCTGTATTACGAAAGGAACGATCATCTATATAATGACTATTATACTTGTCTATATAATGGATCAACGATCGACTGTTGGAATGAATGATCATCTCTATAATGACAGTACGATTATACCCATATATATATATATATAGATTTATATAGATATATTATATAAACGGAATGAGTAGACATGTGAAAATGGACATAATTACCGGTGAACACCTATGTAATTGCTTAAGCACACTAATTGCCTAATGTCACTTAAGAAACCCACGTGAAAGCATATATCATATAATGTATAACCTCTTCTTTAAAAAAAGAATCCTAAAAAAAGAATCTTAAAAAAGAATGGAAAAAAAGGAGAAAAAAAGATAAGAAAAAATTAGAAAAAAACGAAAGAAAGAAAGAAATAAGGAGAAACAGAAACGAAGAAGAGAAAAGAGAAAAAAAAGAAATGGTAAAAAGAGAAAAAGAAACGAAAAAGAGAAAAAAATACAGAAAAGACGAAAAATACAAAAAGACAAATACGAAAAAATTGAGAAAGAAAGAAAGAAGAAAAAATGTGAGAAGTTAAAAGAATCTAGGAATTTCCTAGATATATATATTGCTGGTATACTAATTAGCATTGCCCGATAGAAAGTGACCGATAAGCTAAAGTACAAATTAAGAAAACAAATTTCTAGGTAGCAAAAGATTGCGTGAAAGCCATTAATACGAGGTATAAAACCGATCATCGATGTTGATGATGCTGATCATCAGCATCAGCATCATCATCATTATCATCATCCTCATTCTCATTCTCATTTCGATCCACTCGCATCTGATCAATTCAGCTCATTTAGTAGCAGCTCATTCGAGTCTTTTTAGCGTCACCGATTTAATTAACTCGGACGATTTCCAATAGAGTGAAGAGAGAACGATCCCTCGAATCGCCAAGTAAATTTATTTTCAACTCGATTATTTCACAGTCCGCCTGATTCCTTCAATTTCTTCCTCAACTTTTTTTGTTTCCCTTTCTTTTCTTTCGTGTGTTTACATTTTACTCGCGAAATTCATAAATAAAGAATACTTTAGTTAATAAAAAAATATTTCGCATCTTTTCCATTCATGTTTTTTAAATAAGGAAACTGTCTTTCGTAAAAAGGAAAAAAGTTCATCAGCTTTTGGAGATTTTTTGCAATTAAGTTGATTCGATTTCAAGTAATTTAAATTAAGGGTGTTCAATTCACTCATATGTGTAATGTCAAACCAAAAAGTTTTCAAAAAATAAAATTTATTTAAACCAAGTGAAATTTATTTGAACCAAATACAATTTTTCTAAAGCAAATTAAAATTTAGTTTAAATAAAATCTATTTGGTTAAAATTAACAAAATTACAAATATTTGTGAATAAATAAATCAATTTGTAATTGTAATAATAAAAGAAATCAATTGAGAGCCTGGAACGGATATAACTGCCTGCTACGCATGGTTGAAAGGGACCATACCAGTCAGACAACAGTGAACGCCTCTAGGTCTCTCACTGCTGTCTGACTGGTATAGTCCTTTTCAACCATGCGTAGCAGGCAGTTATCCGCTCCAGACCCTCAATTAAATAATTTGGATGAATTATATAATTTATTTACACAAAATAAATATTTCTGTGAAAACTATTTGAGCGAATTATAATTTATTTTTACAGCAAAGAAAATTTTAAATAAATTATAATTCGTTCAAACTGTTTAATTGATTTCTTTTATTATTGCAATTACAAATTAATTTATTTATTTACAAAAAATAAAATTTATTTCAACCAAATATTTATTTGAACCAAATAGTCAGTTGAACTAAATTTTTTTTAAACCAAATATTTAATTGGACCAATTAGTCATTTGAACCAAATATTTAATTCCACCAAATAGTCATTTGAACCAAATATTTATTTGAACCAATTATTAATTTAAATCAAATACTTATTTGTACCAAATACTTATTTGATCAAAATAAGTTTCATTTAATCCAAATAAAATTTACCTAACCCAATTAAAATTTATCGAAACCAATTGAACCTCCTTAAAGTCTCCCTAGTTTCAATTATTTACCCAAGAGCTTTCAAATTTTTCACGATAATGATTTCCGGAAAGTCAAGGAAGTTTAATCTGAACTTGTACATCTCAAACATTGAAATTGGCAACCCTTTCGTCACCAGCAAATAGGCAAGACAGAGAGAGAGAGAGAGAGAGAGTTTTAGAATTTTTTTCCTTTTTCCGAATGTCTATAATAGACGTGTGCAAGATGTCCGTCTGACTGTCAGTTCTTCTGTCGATCTCGACACACCTTGGCATGCAAACAGACGCGGACTCGGCAACTTCGAACTTGTTGCGCAGCTAGTGAACCAAGATGGGATGACGGATAACTACAGCGGCTCGATCGTTCACCCTTGTGAGTCCCTTCTCGTGATGGATCTGTTGCAAGTTTCTCGTCTCGTTTCCCTTCCATCCCAAGTCTCAAACTTCACTTATACTTATAAGTTACATTCTCTTATCACCGGAAGTATACTCGAAAACTAATTCAATTCATACGAGTTAGATAAGTTTTTACATTTTCATTTTTAATCCAATTCCGAATTTTTTCCTTTCGTTACAAGTTTTCGTTTCAAGTTTTCCTTCGCAAGCGCTTCAATATACTGAAAGTACACTCTCGCGTGACTGCTCATCAGATAAAAATTATCTGACAGTTAATTATTTCATTTATTTCCAACTTTGCATTAGGATTAATTGCTCCAGTTTGAAATCAAAGTGCGCGCGTGTGTTTTCAAAAATTCGCTGAGGATTAATTTGTCTTTCCTGTTATGACACGCTCCCAAGAGGTGGTTAATTGATAAATTGGAATTATTCATGACGTCTTCCGTATATATATATATATACCTACATGTTGATGAAACATAATGTCATATATCGTAAAACTCGATCGATATAATTGTTTTATTCTGTTTTGATTATTGCTCTTATTTCATGCACTTTCCATGTCAGTGAGTCGCGTGCACGCAATAATTTTGTTGCGCAAGAACGGTGACCGTATATTACGCTCCGGCGAATATTCTCTGTATATGTATAATTTTCCATCGTTTTCATTCGCATCGACTATGCCATCTCGCATTTCTGAAATTCAGTCCTTGCTTGATAGTATCATCATCTATAAAATTTACTCGTTGCTTGACAGTTTTGTATAAAAATAAGTCGTTTACGACATTTGCGTCTTTTCTTAATCAAATTACGGACTTTTTTAAAAAAAACTGACTTTTACGGACTTCAATCAAACTTTACGGACCTTTACGGGATTTACGGACCCAGTTCGAGCTCTGTCTAAAATTGATTCATTGCTTTATATTTTCAAATGAATATTTATACCAAACAGAATAAGAATAAGTCATGCAAAATTTTATCAAAAACTAGTTGAGATATAATTTACTCATATGAGAGTTTAGATAAAAAGGAATAAAAATATCGAAACTTATGGCAAACCGATTAGAGAGGATAATCAAAAGTCGAGTTGCTATTCGAGACGATGAAAGTGTTTTTGCATTTGCACCTCGGAAACAAAAATTTAAAGGTTAAAGAGCTTTTGTACATTTTAGATATAATGTACACTGATGAATACACCACTACTATTCACTACTATACAATACCAATAACAAATAGTGTGCTATTATCTAATATTACTTGTGCATCAACTTTTATATCCATACGCGAAAAGAAACACGAAAATGATACAATATATGTCTGTTGCAGTTAATATATTACAATTATAATTAAACGATAAATTACACTCCAAACACTAATAGCCATTATTTAATTCCCTTTTATTAGAAAGTTTGTTAGTTCGCCATTAAATAAATACTTATCATTTGCATAAAGAACCACCTCTACTTTTTCGAATTATAATCATAAAAAATATAAATATAAGATATTATGAATAAGACAAAGTAGAACAAAGTTGCACAAAGTTAGAACACTTTAGTTAGAACAACTCTAATTTTTTACAGAATCCGCTATTATTTAAGTATATATATATATACACACAGCGTACATGATGTAGGCTCTTCTCCACCTGACATCTCATATCCTTCTGTATATCTATATACATGTTGTTTGCAGAATCCCTTTATGGAATGATAATATCTGCTGTATCGTATTTAACCCGCTATCACACACCGCTTGACCTCACACCTGCTTATTTGGATAAACTCTGCGCGCGTATAATATGATACATGGTGGGCCAAAAGGAGAGAGATGAACCTTCTCTCACGCACAAACAAAAAAAGGGCGGCAAAATTATAAGTTCGCCACTGGTGGGCATTTTAATCCATTCGGCGTGCACTTGTACGCCCAAAATTATTTCCTTGCTCTCCCCTTTCTTCTCCCTCTACTCTCCCACCCTTCTTTCTATATTCACCAGGGAAGAGGCCAACAGCAGTAAATCACAAAAATTCACCACACAACACACTTTCTTGAATCTTTGAAGCATAAAAATAGTGGTACGTGTCTGTAACCATCATTGTGTAGCTTCATCAAGAGTAAGTACACTCTCGACTAAACTACACAATGATGGTAAATATATAGTGGTAAAAATAATGGTAAAAATAGTGATAAAAATACAGTGGTGAATGTAGTATAGTAAGAGAGGGGGCAGGGAGAACCACTTTGAAAAAACACTCCCCATTGCTGTTATATGATGATGCGGGATATATATATATATATATATATATATATATATATATATATATATATATATGCAACACGCGTAGTGTGCGCATTTGGAGAGAAAGTATTGGTTGAAACGTATTGACAGCAAGTAATTACAGTAAATCTCTAATTATCAGAAGGATCGATCGTTACCAAGTAACATTTGTCTTTGACTCCTGATATGGTCATCTCGCTATGAGAGTCACAAACCATGTTCATTTAATTATTTTTTCGTTATAATTGTCACTTTCCATTTTATTTCAAACATTATTTAAGACTTTTTCATTCTTCAATTTTATTCTTTATCACCATTTTTTCTCCTTACATTATTTTTTCGAATTAAATCCAACTGTTTTTTTTTGGCTCCAAATAAAAATAATAATTTTACCCTCCTTTTTTCGAATTAAAACGAACTGTTTTTTTTTGGCTCAAAATAAAATAATAGCTAGTAATTTTGCCCTCCCTTTTTTCGAATTAAAACGAACTCTTTTTTTTGGTTGAAATACAAAAATGATAATAATAATAATAATAATAATAATAATAATAATAATAATAATAATAATAATAATAATAACAGGCTTCGCACTCGATAATTAATTTTAAAAAAGTAGCTTTAAGACCAAAAAAGTAGCTATTGAAAAATTAAATTTGACAACTAAAAAACACTCATTTTAAATAATTCAGAAAAATCACAAAAATTGGATTCTGAATTTTATTTTTCTAAATTTTTCCATCATCAAATTTACGTTTTTTCTCATACTACAATATTTTAAATGATTATTGTGTCAAATTTTTTTGAAATTTAACAATTTCTATAGCAATTACAACTGTAATTCTTCCAACATTCAATAATTTTTTTTTTAAATTTTAAATTAAAATTATTTAAAAACCAAAAGTTTAATCGTTTTTTTAGAAAATAATAAAGACTTCAATTTCTAAATCTTTTGAAATTTAATTATTTCTAAAAATTCACGCTATACTGCTTTTAATATTCAATTATTATCTAAAATATTAATTGAAATTTATTTTTAAATCAATTTTAACTAGAAAATTCTATGAGAAGTCAATTATTTAAATTTTAAAATAAATAATTTATTGAATAATTGAATATGTATTAAAATTGAATTCTTCTAAAGAGTTTTATTAAATTTTTTTTAAATAATTGAATTTAAATTTAAATTAATATTTATTATTAATTAATATTTATTAATAATATTTAAATTCTGCGAATAATTTTTATTATTTATGAAAATAATTAAATTCTTGTAAAGAATTTTGTAAAAAAAAATTTTTTAAATTAAGTTTATTCGACATTTATTTTATGATTATTGTGGTTTTAAATAATTTAATTCCTGTAAAAGTTTTATTATTTTTGAAAATATAATTGAATGTTTGCGAAGAATTTTAACAAAATTCATCTAAATAATTTAGTTCTTTTGAAAAACTCTCTGTAAAACTTTATTAAAATAGTAGTCAGAAATAGCAATGATAGTAATAATTTTAAAAATGATGATAATAATACTAATGAAAATAATATTATTAAAAATAAAAAAATAATGATAATGATAACGATAATAATAATAATAAAATTAAAAGAAAGTCTCAAACGAAATGGTTTGAAATTCAAAATAAAATGCCAACTTATGCAGAAAAAGGAGAATTTAGTTAAAATTCCCGACACTTAAAAAATAGGATATTTGGTGATTTATTTCTCAATGGTGTTAATTCATTATCTATGATCACACACATATATCTTGAATGAAAAATGTCTCAACAGCATTTTGATGTTTTCGAGTCACAACATTACAAATTCTTTGCGTCAGTTATTTATACCATGTATTATAGAATAGTAGAAATTTTCTTATCATTTGGTATCAAAAAATTTTTTTCCAATTTGATATTTCTAAAAGTGATATGCGCGGTGTGTATGGGTATAATTAATTTTTGAAAAAGCAAAAAAGAAAAAATCGGGTTTCTCTTGCGAAAAAAATAATCTATATACATCAGTGATGTGTTCTAAACCTGTGCAAGTCGCGAATATTGGAGTTTTTATTTATTTCTCATCGCGGGCGCAGATAATCGTTACGCATAATTGGCGACCACAACGCTGATGAACGAGCTCGGGACCACCTGCCGAAATGGATTATTCCAGGTTCATTGGGATAACCGGTATTTAAAGGTTCGCAAGCCACGCGAAGTGCGTGGTGGAATTTCACCGCCGCAGTATATGAACTATAAGAGAGAGGAGTGTATATATGTATATAACGCATAAAATATATATGTCTTCGAAATTGTACGAGGTCGAGTCGTATAATTCGTTATATACGAATTAACTCCACAGACATATGCTAATATTTAAAACGAATACCTTAATTGAGCTTTAAAGTATACCTGTATCGAGAAAGAGAGGGAGAGCGAGATTTATTTTTAACGACACATGCGCGTTGCTCCTTTTTTGTAAATTATGTAACATTCGATTAGCAATTATTTTTTCATTTTTTAATTCCCTTGTTCTTTTGTTCTTTTCGACTTTTAATTTTTCTTTTATCTTTCTATTTGTGTTCTATTTTCTGGTTTTACGTTTCTTTCCTTTCTTTTGCCTTTTTTCCCTCGGTTCGGTTCTTTACCCCAAAGCACCAAAAATTTCCTGAAAATGCTGCTTGTAATTTGATCTCTCAATTCTGGATATTATTCTAAATCCATCAAAACTGTAGCGTGTCGAGTTTGGTGTGTATGTGTTTGCAAAATTGTCTTTTAACCATGAAGGGAAACCGGTTATCGTTGCGGTTTACGTCGGTGTTACTGTTAAATGGAAATGGTCACGTCTCATCGTAACACACAGGATCTACGGGTTCTGAACTCTTTAATTTTGTGGTCACTATGAACCGGTAACGATGAAAGCCACCCGTCCGTTGTCGTTACATGAATCTAATCGTACGTGTCAGCACTAAAACTGTCGCTAGTTGGAATTCAAGATTGTAAAATTTCATGAGAACTCTGACACTAGTTGTTTGAATAAACATGCATGTGTATATTATATGTATAGTACACTATATAGTAGTATTAATATAGTTGTAGTAGTAGTGGTATATTTGTATAATATATACTTGTAGTTCCTTGTATATTCTGTGTACATATATGTACTCATACAGATGTTGATAAGTATATACTCGTATTCACTTATATAAGCTATATGTACATATTGAGGAAAATAAAAATATCAGGGATTGCAATAATGGTATGTGAAATTGCAGAGGGGTCGTAGAGCGTTGATGGTATTCCAGGAAACATTGAGAACAACCATTGTGAGCAGATGTGCAACACATGTCAGACAATTTTAATTCTCTTTACTTTAACGATATGCATATAACAAGAGTGTAAAATTCTAAGCGTCTTATCTGATCTTTCCGCAAGTGGTTATTATCAATTTTCAATCATAACCGGTAAAGGGCAATGGCAGTGATAAAATTCCCCGCCCAATAACAATTAATTCAGAAAAAATTTAATGCCAAGTTCAATAATATATTCTTCAAGATCATCCGTACGATTGCTTTTGGCAACATTCTTCCGTATACGTTTCATTTTCATTACACAGTTTTCTTTTCATTTATTTGTCGTTCGGCATTCGGTTTCTTTTAATTTAGGTTCAATTTGCTCTCACAGAAAAAAGTGGTATAAATTTTGTTGCGGGGAATTTTAACCAATTCTAATTCACATAGACAGTAGCGCCCTCACTTAGGATAAAATCTGTTGCAGGGAATTTTTACCCCAAATCAGGTTAAAGTTCATACATTTTTTTCTTGTGCTTTGGTGCCATTTCCTCTAGGTACAATCTCTATACCCTAAACTAACGACAAAGAGCAAAAAGAAATTGCTTTCGATTATACATCTTTACTTTATGGTACAATCGTTCCATTCCTCAAGTTCCTAACGAGACCGATATAGTTTTAAATAAAGAAAGAAACTGCTTTAGATTGTACACATCTTTTTTCGAAACGACCGATAGTTTCAAATACAGAAACCAACTTTTATTCCTAAGGTGTCGAAGACACGAAAAAAAACGATTATAATACTGTCCTCTGAAAAAGGTTTCAGTAGAAGTTTCACCGCAGTAGATATCGATATTTGATTATGAAGCCATTAAAATAAATCTTTCCCAAAACCTAAATCAATCTTCCGGCAAGAATTGGAATTCAAGGCGCTAACAAGGTTCTCCAAAATATGTATATATACGTGTTTCTGAAACGGTTGAACACAACCTCCTCATAAACTATTTTAGCGGAACTGAATGAAGTCGAGAGAAATGGTGAGCGCGCGAACCTCGCATCCATTTGGTGAGAGAGACCATTAAACGGCGACGATAATAATTATATGCAGACTCTGTGTTACCACACATCCGCGACACTAAGAAGCGAGGATTTTTACAAGGATTTTTGTTCTCTATGGCCATTAATCACAATGGGGGTTTTGGCTCCCAAAAATAGAGTCATCTAAGAAGAAGAAAGAGGAAGAGAGCAAAGAGAAAGAAAGAAAGAAAGAAACAGAAGAAAAAGATGTTTCAGATCGAACGATCGGTTACCTCGAATCAGCAAATTACTGGTCAATACGCACCTTCCTGGTATCTTGGTTCGTCCTGCCGATAAATATGTCATTAACAACAATAATTTATCCCCGAACGACAGCTGTTTCAACTCGAGTTTGCGGTATGCCTGTGTGATAATTGAGCCATCTTGTCTCTGGCAATGCGCACTTTTAATGGACCACGGTTTTTTTTCTCCTCTCCTTCTTTTTTTATTTCTATTTTTCCAAACGACATACTCTTTCTCCAAGACTTTCATTTCGCGCAACACAAACTTCTTTAATAAAGTCCTATATAATCAAAGATGTCCCTCGAAACATTCGAAACATTTCCACGAATTGGTTATTCGATATTTTCTTATCATTGCCCCAAGAGTTTAACGCCTCTGCATTCTTTAATTAAAACCAACTTTATCATTCTCAGATGCATAATAAATTTTTTAATGGTTCTCCTAACTGATGAAAGAGTTATCTTCAAGACTGATTACTAATCGGTATTCTAAGGAATAATGCTGTTTATATTGTATATATATACAGTGCCGCTCAATAACTTTTGCCCACCCTACAGCGATTGAAGGCTTTACAAAAAGTTTTGTATTTTGTTTATTATTAAAGATAAAAAACTCAAAAAGGTCTCTTTTTAAAGCTTTTTTCCTGAGCTTTAACACTTTATAAAACGAAAATTAAAAAAATTAATTTGTTAATGTTTAAAAAATGTTATTGCAACATAAAATTTTTCGTTTTTTTTCGTTTTTTTAAAGTGATACAGTTTCATAGGAAATTGTCGCATATTAATTAAAACACATATTTTCTAAAAGCTAGTTTTATCACATTTAAAATGCATGTTTTAAAATTTTTATACGATCCTTTTTGTGTGCAGAATTAGAAAAAAATATTAAAAATTTAAAAAAAAAAAATTTTTTTGACTTTTTTTGAAAAAATTTTTTTTTTTCATTTTTTATATTTTTATGTTTTAATTGTAGAAACTCGCTTTTTACACTCACTTGTGACAATTGTCACAAGACTGACATTATGATGACAATCGTCAAAATTTTTTTCAAAAAAAGTCAAAAAAAATTTTTAATATATTTTGTGCAACACCTGTAAGGAAAGTAATACTTTGCATGCCTGTAAAGTAGGCGCAACACAGTACTTTGCTGCACTAGTGCGGCAAAGTGCTTGTTTTGCTGCACTAGTGTGGCAAAGTGCTCACTTTGCTGCACTAGTGCGGCAAAGTTCTTAAACTTTTGGGTTTTTTTGGTGATATACATAGGTATTTGTTTTCTACTTGTAGAATACCTGTTTTTTACAGTAATATACGCGTAGAAAACCACGTATATTACGTGCGGTAACATACGTTTCAAACCCTGCTAAACAGTACGTATGTTGGCGTTAACTAGCTTTTTTTAAACAGCTTTTTTTATCAAAACCAAAAGGTGTTGCACAAAGTACTGTGTGCAACACGTACGAAAGAAGATTTTCCGACTTCGTGCAAATTGCTGCCCTCGCTTCGCTCGGGACAGCAAACTTTGCACTCGTCGGAAAACAGCTTCTTTCTGTACTTGTTGCACAATATACTATTTTCTAATTCTGCACACAAAAAGAAACAATTTATGTTCTTAAAAATTTTTCCTAAAGTAACCGTTTTTGAGTTATCAACAATTGAAAAAAATGGCTAATTTTTTAAACAAAAAATCATATTTTTCTTAAAAATTATCGTATCAAAATTTTAAAAAATGAATTTTAAAGGTGATAAAACTACCTTTCAGAAAATATGTGTTTAATTAAAATGCGACCATTTCCTATGAAACTGTATCATTTTAAAAAAAACGAAAAAAACGAAAAATTTTATGTTGCAATAACATTTTTTAAACATTAACAAATTAATTTTTTTAATTTTTGTTTTATACAGTGTTAAAGCTCAGGAAAAAAGCTTTAAAAAGATACCTTTTTGAGCTTTTTATCTTTAATAATAAACAAAATACAAAACTTTTTGTAAAGCCTTCAATCGCTGTAGGGTGGGCAAAAGTTATTGAGCGGCACTTAAAAAAAAGTGCTCAGTTTTTTTTGGCAATAATATATCTTTTAGTACATTTAAAAACTAAGAGAAAAAACATGATTTTAGGTCCGTGCAATGCGGGGTTGCTACACTGTCAAGGGTCAAACTTTTAACCAAAATAATTTTCGAACCTCTATAACTTTAAAACAAATGAATGGATTTTAAAACGCCCAGAGAGTTTTTTCTGCAGAATTACCTAAACTTTAAAACTATGTATCACAAAAATTTTTTTAATTTATATTTCATAGAAAAAATTTTTAAAAAAATTTTTTTTCAATTTTTAACCCTTTATGCCCCCTTTGATTTTTTTCAAATTTACCTCAAAATATTCCTTTTTTATTACCTTTTTATCCCACCAAAAGAAATTTTTGGACAGCAATATTTGTATGAGTTACAAATTAAAAACTAGCTCAGCGCACGCTGTCAATTCGAGAAAATGCTCTCGCGTATAGAATTCGAGTATCCAAAAATGCCACTAGGTGGCACTGATGAATGCTTTCTTACAACTGAGTTTATTTACGCATATTATAAGTATCGCGACTTTTTGTACCTGTAACATTTTCTACTATTAATGAATGGTAACTTTTTTCGTAGTAAGTACATTTATAATTTTATTTTTTCTTTACTATTAATTGTACTCCAATAATTTTTCAGTTATTGATTTTTCGTACATTTTCATTTTTATGGTCTTTAAATTAAAATGGAATAAAACACTTAACAAAAGGCATTTCTCAGAAAGCTAAGACAATTAATAGAAAATAAAAAATTGAAAAAAAATTTTTTTTAAATTTTTTCTATGAAATATAAATTTAAAAAAATTTTGTGATACATGGTTTTAAAGTTTAGGTAATTCTGCAGAAAAAACTCTCTAGGCGTTTTAAAATCCATTCATTCGTTTTAAAGTTATAGCGGTTCGAAAATTATTTTGGTTAAAAGTTTGACCCCTGACAGTATGGCAACCCCGCATTGCACGGACCTAAAATCATGTTTTTTCTCTTAGTTTTTAGATGTACTAAAAGACATATTATTGCCAAAAAAAGCTAAGCACTTTTTTTTTAAGTGGCTTTTTTTCAGAGAATATATTTTAATTTTTATAAATTTAAAGTAATTTTTTCTTAATATCAATGCATCTTAATAAATTGCATACAATACATGACAAAATACACATAGATTTTGACGTAATGTAACAATCGTTATGGACCTTTTTTATCTATATGTCAAAAATTAGATTAAACTTTGACATATATTTTGACCCATTTTAACCTATAGGTTAAAAAGACGTTAAATTTTAAATAGATTTTGACGTATCATAGATACGTTTATTGTCCTTTATTGTCCCTTTTTAAGTTGTAGTTAAATAAAAGTCAAATTACACATAGATTATGACGTAACTAAATAAGGGAGTAAAAATAAAACGTCAAAATTAGGTCAAAATGATAGGTGTAAGAGCAAACACAATTTTAAAATTACCTTACATTGTTAGGTCAGATGCCAAACTTCACCTCATCATTAAGTCTGGGCGCGGAAATTGTTTGACAAATTTTGACGTCTATGTCAAAGCTGCCCTCAAACTTGACGTAAATTTTGAGGGTAGCGGGAATTCTTCGACAAATTTTGATGCGTAGGTCACAACTGCCCTCAAAATTGACCTAAATTTTGAGGGTAGTGGAAATTGTTTGTCAATTTTTGATGGGTAGGTCAAAATTGCCCTTAAAATTAACCTAAATTTTGAGGGTAGCGGAAATTGTTTGTCAAATTTTGACGTCTAGGTCAAAACTGCACTCAAAATTGACCTAAATTTTTAGGGTAGCGGGAATTCTTTGTCAAATTTTGATGTGTAGGTCAAAACTGCCCTCAAAATTGACCTAAATTTTGAGGGTAGCGGAAATTGTTTGTCAAACTTTCACGTCTAGGTCCAAACTGCCCTCAAAATTGACCTAAATTTTGAGGGTAGCGGGAATTCTTTGTCAAATTTTGACGTCTGGGTCAAAACTGCCCTCAAAATTGACCTATATTAACGTAATGTGAGGCTGTTATTTATCCTCTTTTTTGACCTACAGGTCAAAAAATAGGTCAAATTAGACATAGATTTTGACGTAATGTGAGGCCGTTATTTATCCTCTTTTTGACCTATAGTTCAAAAAATAGGTCAATTTGGCATAAGTTTTGACGGCCCCTTTGGGATAGGGCGCCCTCACAGAATCTTGAAACAGCGGCGGCGATATCTTTTTATAAGATAGACAGATATATTGGTTGTACTATAATTTGTATCAAAAGAAAAGAAAAAATTGTGGTAACGTCTTTTTACCACAATAAATAAATAATAATAATAATTCCGATTTAAATATATAAATCAATAAAACACAGCTTTTAAATAACAAAGAATTTATTCCTCGAAGCTGGAATCAGGATACATGAATCGCCAACAATTAAATATAATATTCTGAGATGCCGCGTTCTCAACCAGATAAAAGTGCATCTTGACACTTCGGACCCAAAACGGCAACTGCCCAAGTCATCCCTTGGAAAACCGCGCTTTCCTTGGGAGTCGCCAAATTCCTCTCCCTCGCTGTCCTTGTCTAGCATAGACCATATGGTTATCATATGGTCCTCGAACCGCCTAAATCTCTGAGTCTCTCATTGTTTCCGTGAAGTTAGACCCAAAGTTGTTGTCAAGCGAGTTTAAGACATTTCACAAAAATTTCCACTCCGACAAAATTTTTTTCTTTTTGAAAGAAAGTTTTGATAAACAAAAAGACAAATTTTTGTTCTTAATGAATAAAAATGAATAAATTGTTTTCGGTATTGACGAATCAGAAAAGAACAAAGTTTTTTCAGTATTAGCTAATAAGAAAAGAAAAAAGTTTTTTCGATATTGACGAATAAGAAAAGAACAAAGTTTTTTCGGTATATTGACGAATGAGAAAAGAACAAATTTTTTCATGAATAAAAAAAGTTGTTTTTGGTCTGCATATAGATTTCTAATAAATGGATATTAAATTATATGCATGAGAGGATATGGATAATTTTCATTGAATGTATAATTTCCCACGTTTCTTTGTAGAGAGGATAATTATACAGAGATCAGGACAGAATTTAGGTCTAGCTTGACACGCAAATGCATTCTTTCTTTGATCTCATTTTTCCATATGTAGAAATTACATTCATTGTATTATTTTTCCTACTTTGTATAACGATTATAATATGATAATAACAGGCCTTAAAGAGTAAAATTCATTTCTCTATTTTGTAAGAGTGCCCTTGAGGTTTAAAAATAAGAATAGAGAAGAGAATCATAAGGAAATGGATCTTTATTATGTGTTGTGTGTAATGCCTCGGGAGACATTGTCTCAAGATACAAATTGCATCACTTTCTTCCTTGTGTTTCCTCTTTGTTTAAACTGCTCGTTTCTTTATCATCCTTTTTTCTTTTCATTTTTCTTCTCCTCTTGTTTCTTCTTTTCCTTTTTTGTCTTTTCGTTTCATTCCTTTTCGTCTTACTTTATCTTTTCGCCCAAGAGAACTCTATCGTTTTGCCATTTGTACACTGATTCTTTAATTACAGGGAAACAGTAGAGGTGCCCTCGGGTTCCAAGTTGAGAGAGAGTTTCACCTGATCGCCACGCGTGGGCAGTAACAAGCTAATTTATACATTTCGAAAAGAGAATCGCGCTTGTAATAAAATCTTTAACTCGCATTACTATTCCCGCAGCTTTTATTATCTTTTATGCATACAATGGAGAACTTGGCTAGTGATTGTTATCTCCCGAGGAATAATCACAGTGACAGATATTAAGCGAAGAAAAAAGATAAGTAAGGCGATAATTAACCAAATAAGTGAGCAAAATTTAGTGCAAGGATTAATTAACAGAGGAATATTAATAAAAAACGAAACAGAAACCAAATACCAGGATACCAAATTGCAAAAACGAAACCAAAACCGCTGCCAAGTTGTACATTTTTATAATTTTGGTGTTCATTTCATGAACACTTTGCTTCCTCATAGAAATAATAATAATTGAAATATAATAATTACTTTTTATAAAAGGGTTAAAAATCATTAAATCTTGGTACAAAAAAATGTGTTTTCATAAATTCTATAAGATGGTTATAATAGTTTAATAATTACACATATAAGTTAATAAACAAGAATGTTGAAAAAATGATATTTTCCACAATTTTTGATTTTTCAAATACCAATAATTTCATAATAACTGCCCGAATCAGGTTCAAAAATAGGTCAATCGAAGCGTTTTTTAATGCTCTACAAGTTGGTAATGATACTTTTAAAGTTACTTTTACATTATTCAACAAAATTTTCAAAAAAGTATTATTTTTGAAAAATTTATATTTTTAAAACTTCAATATCTCTGGCTAATATGGACGTAAAATATTCAATGAAGGCTCAAAAGATGCGTCTAAAAAAACTCTACAAAATTAAAGAAAAACATTTATAGGTGTCCTAACATTTTTTTTAAGTTATTGCCAAAAATAGCATATTAAGCAACAAGGGTATAAAAGCAGCCATTTGTTTACGGTGATTTTTGTGACACGAGTGGAGGTCTCGGGGCGCCCTCGACCTCCACTCGTGTCACAAAAATCATCGTAAACAAATTGGCTGCCTTTATTCCCATGTTACTTACGATATTTTTTTATTCCTAATGCACAAAAGTGGCGATTTCAGACGACAGGGAATAAAAGTCAGTCACTTGTTCGACTTATATGAAAATGGACGCCATTTTCATATGGTCGAACAAATGAGTGACTTTACTCCCTGTCGTCAGCTATCTAAAAGCGCCATTTTTGTGCATGTGGGATAAAAACGTTTTTTTACAATATGAAAAATGCAAAAAAAATATAGTTAAACTTTGTGAATCGGGCTGAAAATACTCTCATTTTATGTCCCCCGGGGAGACCTACAATTTAAAAAAAATTGAAGCCTTTAGCTCTTTCTCGTTCTGCGATATTCAGGCAAATGTAATGTTAGTACACACACACACACACACACACATATCGATACAATTTTTTAAAATACGTTTTTTGGACTTCTGAGATCAAATTACATCAAAATTTTTATTTATTTATTTATATAACATTTATACGGGCAGTGCCCATTCGTACATAAAGTACTAAAAGATTAGGTATAATGAAAATAAGTTTATAAATATGTCAAAAAATCACAATCGAAAATTTTGCTAATACAATCCTTCCTCTATGAGAAAGCAAAAACTAAAAATAAACAAAAAAGGAACCAAAAAAATAGAAAAACCAGAGGACAATAAAGCAAAAGGCACAAAAGGAACAAAGAAATGACAAAGACTAAAGAAGACGGTAGAAAACGTGTGGGGATAATTTGGAAAAAATAACAAGTGCTATACATATATTGAAGAGTTTGGGAGCATAATCGGAGCCAATTTTTGAAGGTCTTTGGTGCGACCGAAAGCTTAAGTGAAATTCCGATGAAACGAAACGGGTATCATTGAGGTGGAAGCGTGAACCTGTGGTTATGGTGGTTAACTCGATTACCAGATTAGGACCTGGTCAAATGATTGAATTTACTTGTGAGAAGCGGCGTCTACAAGATTTCCAGAATGATGATCACGTTGAAACTAGGTTTTCAACATGGTTAAAGTGGAACAAACTTTAATGACATTGTTACAAAACGAAAAAGCAGAAGAAAGAGGAGAAAAAGAAAAAGGAGTAAAAGTATAAGAAAAAGAAGAAGATAAAGGAAGGGAACAACACAGTAAAAAAAAAGTCTGACTCCGTTTACACCTTAAATTCAGCCCATGTATTTCACATAAGTCTGTCCTTGTTTAACGGGGCTGACTCCGTTTACATCTTAAATTCAGCCTCAAAAATAGGCTGAAAGTAAAACTTTTTTTTTAGTGTGAAGGAGGAGAAGAAGTAGAAGAAGAAAAAGGAGAAGAGGAAGAGAAGAAAAAGATTCAACACATTTATCCTTTTCCTCCTCTCAAAAGATAAGTGAGCTAAAATCATCATTACTAATAGATCACTGCTTGTGGTTTAGTTTCAATACCCATCAGTTCAATTTTTCCCCCACCCAAAATATTCCAACCTTTAACCATAACTAAAAAATCAGAATCGAATACAGTTACAATATACACTAGATCATACTGTTAATATTTTGACCTTTTCGAATATAAATTTCATTATAGTGTTAAAACATTATTAATCATTCAACATCAGTCGTCTTGGACGCCGTCTTTTATACAACGCTCGTGTTAAAAGTTAAAATAAAAATTAATCGAAAAAATATCAAAGAAAAAGAGGTTTATATTGGCTGTCGATATGTGAGCAGATCAAATCAAGAATCACTCACATCAACTGTTCTTTTCGTAAAAGATCAACGACACGGATGCCCTTAACTCGACGGGGGATATATGATTGATACAACTCTCAACTGTTATCAAAAAACAACTGTATTATCTATTATGCTTCAGTATTATAATGTCTTAGTTTCAAGTTGCTGAAAGGAGAAGAGAAATTAAAAAAAATCTAATCACTTTAAATCGAAACGGAGTATTAAAAATTTTTCCTATTTTTTAAAATTGAAATAAGTAGGTGATTAAGCATAGTTGATGAAAAGGAGGAAACTGCATTTATATTTATTTATATATATACCCGTGCAGAAATCGCCACTTTTGTTCCCGATTACCGCCCTGGCCCCGGTCGGGATTTCATGATCTGGCCCCGACTTCGTGGCCCCGACCAGGACCAGACCGGGTTTGCCCAAGGATCTACAAACAGCGCACAATGGGATTTTTTTTACAATTTACTGTTCAAAACTGTCTACAGCCTACAATTCTTAACCGGTTTCAGTATTCTTTATTTTAAATTAAAGGCGAATAAATTCTTAAGACATCCCTTAAGGTCAATTTTTTAGTTCTTAATTGTTTATAATTTTTATTTTCAATCAAAGTTAACAAATTAATACAATTTTTCAAAAAAGGAGGCTTATTTTCTTATTCCGTTGCTGCATATGATCTGAATCAGTTCAAATTAATACAATATGACCACCATATAATTAATAAAACAGAAAGTAATTTATATCAATTGTTATAAACAATATTAATTAACAAATAGTTAACTTTGATTTCTTTCCACTAAAAAATGTTTTTTTTACCTTTTCTTTTTAATTTAAGTTCATTTAAAGAATATTTGCCCTTTTTGATTATAAAATAACTTATTTAAATTGTTATAAACAATATTAATTAACAAATAGTTAACATTGATTCCTATTCCACTAAAAATTTTTTTTTCACATTTTCTTTTTAATTTAAGTCTATTTAAAGAATATTTGTCCTTTTTGATTAAAAAATAACTTATTTAAATTGTTATAAACAATATATTAAATAACAAATAGTTATGTAACTTATGCTCCTGTCCACCAAAAAAATTTTTTTTCACGTCTACTTTTTAATTTAAGTTCATTTTAAAAATATGTGTCCTTTTTGTTTAAAAAATAACTTATTTAAATGGTTACAAATAATATTAATTAACAAATAGTTAATTTTTGTTCCTTTCCACCAAAAATTTTTTTTTCACGTTTACTTTTTTATTTAGATAATGTTAAAAGACCACGGATATATAATATTAAATATTTAAATAAGTTATATTATAAGCAAAAAAGACATATATTCTTTAAAAGAACCTAAGTAAAAAAGAAAATTTGCAACAAAAATTTTCTGTTGGACAGGATCATAAGTTAACTATTTGTTAATTAATGTTGTTTATGACAATTGAAATATATTACTTTATGGGTTTTTAATTGTCTGCTGGTAATATTGGATTAATTTGAACTGATTTAGAGCATGTGCAGTAACGGAATAAGAAAATAAACGTCCGTTTTTAAAAAATTGTGTTAATTTGTTAACTTTGATTGAAATTTGAAAATAAAAATTATAAACAATTAAAAACTCAAAAATTGTCCTCGAGGGATGTCTTAAGAATTTATTCTCCTTTAATTTAAAACAATAGGACAAACGCACCAATTGTCGAAGGTGAACCATTTGTCGATGTTATCATGGTGATAACCAAAAATATTGCCTAAAATGTTAAATTTTTTTGTGGTTATAATATTAACATATTATTTTTGACATTTATAACTCTTAAAAACTCTTAATTGTTTTTCACACTTAAATTGAAATTCCATGTTTAAGGCAAAAAAATAAATTATTATTAATTAATAATTTTTAGTATTATTGTGAATTATTAATAATGAAAAAATTTTTATTATTTTAAAAAATAGTTAAATTATAAATAATATAGAATAAATAATTAAATTAACAATTTTTACCATATTATTATGATAAACATATTAATTTATATATATATATATATATATATATATATATATATATATATATATATATAACATACATTTTTAATAATTTTTCTATAAATAAATATGATACAGTCAATTTATTATGATAACACTGTATATAACGGTCCCATGATTCAAAAGGAAGTTTAAGCGAGGTCGCTTCCAAGCTTGCGTGGCTATGCGGTATGTGTATTCGACTTGCGTCCTCGAGGTCTAGGGTTCGGTCCCCCGTGCGTGCGATATTTTTCCGTCTTAGTTTTAAGTGTTTTGTGTATAATTCTTAATAATGTTACATAAAGTATAGGTTTAAATAATTATTAACAATAATAATAATTATAAATAATTATTAATTTAAATAAGATAGTCTGTCTAAATTAATGAAAGAAAATAAGAAAAATATTTTTTTTAAAAACTTAGTCCAATAAAAGCAATTCTAATAACTATTTACATTTTTAATGACACTCATAAAAGTTTATTTACTACAAAAATATTAATAATAATCATTAATATTGAAGTAAATACTCCCCATTCTTTAATAATCAAATAACAAGCTTTAATATAATAAAATGCAGTCAGTATTGGAATTCTACCTGGGTAGCGAAAAGATCGGGGGAAATCCCATGGCCCCGACCGGGTCCCGACAGGGCGGCCAGATCGGGCAAAGTGCCATGGCCCCGGTCGGTTTTAGTGTTTCAACCAGGCCGGGGCCAGGTCGGGTTGCCAGATCGGGGCCCGGTTTGTCCCGATCTGGCCCCGACCTGGCCCCGGTCAAAATTTCTGCACGGGTATATATATATATATATTGTAAGGCGTTATTAATGATCAGTACAGTATAAGGTGATACAAGAGTTAGAATATTGTGGTCATTAAAGACTCGTACCGTACGTGTGAGCGCATATAAGGTGATTGGACGAATATTTGCGATTCAATCGCATAATAAGATAGTCTTGTGTGTTTGCTAGTAGCCATATACCGAGTTTTGCTCAACTATTACCGAGCGTGGATGCAAGTCGAGATGCGAGTGCAAAAAAAATTAGGTGTTACATTCGAATTTATTAAACGGCGCTTTTTTTAATTTCTGCTTTTTCCTCTCTTTCTTTCTTTCTCTCTCTCCGTTTCTCTCTGTGCTAGTTATTGCACACGCACTTTTTACTCATCGTTAATGTCTGTGAATGCTTGCTCGCATGCTTGCCTTTCTTTTTTCCAGAATACATTATTGCAATAAGGATGTTTTTCTGAAATACTTATTGTACATGAATGTATAATGAATATATCAATAAAATGTACTCGCATTTTTTTTTTTTTTTGCTTTTGAGGTTCTTAATTGCGCTTCATTTATCTCTAAAGATAACTGTGTGGTAGACCTGTTTGACATTTTACTCATCCGATTCCAGTAATTAAGGGGATCATTTTTTTTTACTATAGAGATGATATTATACTGATATGATTTAATTGAAAATGAAGGATAAAATTTTTATCTCGCGAACAATTTTTTTTTCTATTTAAGAACAAAATGCATTCTTGTACCCTTTCCAATGGTATCAAAATGTATTTTTATCCTCTTATTGGTAAATATTGTTATTATTATTACTATCATTATTATTATTATTCAGGGTTGCCTCAAAAAATTAATTTTCTTTGTTCCTAACTTTTCCCAGATTTCCAGACAAGATTTTGACTTTTTCCCTGACCCTGAATAATATTCTGATTCACTCCCAAAATGATTAAAAATTCAAAAAAAAAAAATGTTCCATTAGGGTAAATATGGGTATTACCGTGGGTGCGTGATTTTAATGATTTTTTTTTAATTTAATGCGCTATTTTAATTCAGATAGTTACTTTAATATTGTACGTGTTTAATAAATAAAAAATTATTGTTATTTAACTTACATTTCTCGTTTTAAAAAATTCTAAATCTCGTAGGTGCGGAAAGTTTGATAAATTGCTCATTGTAATGCAAAAATACAGTTTTATATAAATCGCGTTTTTTTATTATTAATACTTTTAAACTTGTTAATTTTTGTATATTCGATTAATTAATGTATTTTTAAAGTCAAAACGTCGTGATAAATTATGATTTATTGTATTTTTATTTTTATTTTATCAACACGGTAATTGGATAACGTTTTAAACTTGTGCGCCAAATACCGTGGGTCGTTATTATCATTAAAAATATAAGAATATTTATTGTTAAATTAATAAACTATTCTTTCAAATTTGCTTAATGTCATTTAACCGTTTGCGAATTCTACAAGTTGAAATTTTCGCGGTATAAGGCACACGGTAACTAGATCATCCACGGTATTTGGCACACGGTATTCCGATCATGAAGCTTTGAGCACCACGGTAATACCTGCATTTGCATTACTTTCAAAAATATTTATTATTTAATAAAATATACGCTCTACGACATTCTCAATTTTTTTATTATATCAAATAAAGTCAAAGATCAATTTAAAAAAAATTATACAAATATCTTGTGAGGTTTGTTCACAAGCTTTAGACTAAGTCTGCATTAGATTTCAAACCACGATAATACCCACATTTACCCTACATTTATTTACATATTTCTCTAATTGTGTCTTCGACTCGGAGTGATCGCTGTCTTCATGTTTTATAATAATTTAAATTTCCATAAAATGTTTTTAAAAAAAATAAATTATTTTACATTGATTCAATTAGGGAGCGTTCACAAATGATGTCACGCAATTTTTCGGGATCTTTTGGTAGGTTTTAAATTATTTTTAATACAATTTTAAATTAATTCCTCAAAAAATGTAATTATTTTCTAACATTTTTTGCAAGAATTCAATTAAATTTCACAAACAATGAAATTCTTCGCTGAAATTCAAATATTTTTAAAATCTACCTACTATTTGAATAAAATTTTTCAAAAAAATTCAATTATTTAAAAAAATGTAATAAAAATTAGTTGTAAAAATTCAATTATTCTCTTAAATAATAAAATTATTCTCAGGATTTCAATTATTTTTAATATAATATTTAGTAAATTCTTCGAAAAATGTCATTAATTAAAAAAATTTTATTAAAATTCTTCGAAAGAAATAAATGAACAATTGTCAATTATTTTTAATAATTTTTTGCAAAAGTTTCTAGATAATTTTCAAATCTATTTGTTTACAATTCAATTTTACAAAATTATAATTATATAACTATTTAGAAAATAAAAACTTAAAATAATTTCAAAAAAAATTTAAGTAAACTTTTTCAAAACACAATTACAATTTCTAAAAATGTACGCTCTAATGCTTTTAATATTCAATTATAATCTAAATAATTGAAGTTTTTGAAAGGACCTTAATTTTATAAATAATAAAGTGGATAATTTTGTGGCCTTTGGTCCAAGAAGATGTAGTTTCTTTAGTATATAAATTCAATATTTATTTTAAAATGCATTTTTACCATAGAACATGGCTCATCAGGACTACAAAATAATCTAAAATTTTAACTGAAATCCATTTTTAAATCAATGTTTATAAGAAAATTCTATTAGAATTAAATTATTTAAATACAAAAATAAATAATTTATTGAATAATTACATGTTTCCTAAATTGAATTCTCATAAAGAATTTTATCTATAAATTTTTAAATAACTGAATTCTTTTTGTGAATTTTAATAAAACTTTTAAGAATAATTAGTCTTTGAGGAATTTGATTAAAATTGTATTAAAAATAATTGAAACTTTGCAATCTGTTTTATTATTTATGAAAATAATTGAATTCCTAAAAAGAATTTTATTATTTACGAAAATAATTGAATCCTTATAAAAATTTTATTAATTATAAAAATAATTGAAGATTGCGAAGAAATTTATAAAGAAAATTGTAAATAATAAATTCCTGTGAAATGTTGATTGTTTTTTGAAAATAGTTAAAAGTTTGTGTAGAATTTTATTAATTTTTTTTAAATAATTAAAATTCTTTTGGAAAATATTATTAGAATAGTATTAGATACATCTATTAGATACTATTTTCTAGTATTCTTAACTAAAATTCTTCTATAAATCCATGATTAATAAAAATTCCTGACTTTTCCCTGATTTCTCTGACCTGTGGCTATCCTGTTATTATTATTATTATCATTATTATTTTTATTATTATTAATATTACAGGCTTCGTTCTGGATAATTATTTTAAAAAAAGAAGCAAAAAGTATCTTTGAGACTGAAAAAAGTAGTAAAAAAGTATCCTATATCCAAAAATTAAATTTCAACTCGTTTTAGTTTCATCAAAAATGTGATTAAGTAATTCCTTGATTTACATAAAAAAATATTCACTTTCTTTCTTCTCCTGGTAATAACTTATTCAATTCGAAATTTTTCTAAAATTCAAATATTTTCCAAATTTTCATTGTTCCAAAGTAAACTTTTAATATTTCAAAACGACGCCATTGAGAGGGAAAAAATGAGACTTGCTTTCTAACAAGTTTCTATACTTATACCCTAGTAGAAATTTGTCATAGTATCTTTAAGGGCACTGGACAGTTCCACTGGAAAATTTCGAGGCACTTTACAGTTAAACTGGCTAAAAACTATAAAGTGATGTCACGCTAATTTCTTCAAGTTATTGTCCAGTCAAATTTTACAGTTTCTGATCATCAGTCCTGTAGAAAAACTATACAAAATAATTCACTTGGAAATGTCAAAACTTTCTTTATATTGACGTTACGTATTAAACACGTACAAATTTGAAAATATAACGTTAAATTTTTTTGTCAACAAATTAAATAAATTAAAATTTTACGAAACTATATTTTTACTGTTGGTGTATCTATTGTTCCGTATAATAAATGATTTATAATAAATTATCTGTAAAATTATTTTTAAATAACTACATAATTAAAAAAAAATATAAAAATTACTGATTCTTGAACACATGTCATTTTTTTACATTAAACAACATTCACTTTTTCCTTTAATTAAGCACAACACTGAAATAAATATTATTATTTTATCACACTACAAACTTATAAGTAAACCCTAATATGAAGAATTAATTCAGTTCAAACGAAAAATATCTAGCGGTTTCGGGGAGCGAACTCGGGTCACACTGGGACGAAATACCTAAACGCACGCTTTACGCATCACGGCCGTTCTAGTCGATGGACGATTCCGGAAAAATAAGAACCATACTCTACCGGCAGGTAAAGCAGTTCCCTTTTTCATCTTTTCTAGCTCAACTGGCGAATTACTGGACAGCTACTGCATAACACTCTAAAGTTGAACTTATTGATTATTACTGTATAGAAGTTCTGTCTGTCCAGTTATTCTCATGGTACTGTCTAGGCGTTCCGTGAAATTATGTTTCAAAGTTTGTCGTGGCGTTAGCGCTACCGTCAGTCCAGCAACTGAACAGTGTTGTGTAGACATTTTCCATAAATACATCAGAGTATACACTGAAAGAAATAATTCGCGGGTGTAACTAGAATTATGTCTATTTTTTCCGTAAGGAATTAGTAATAAATTGTTACTGTCTACTGTCATTAATTATAGACAGTTCTGTTATTCAGATCGGAGAGCTATACATATGTCAACGTCAATTCATCAATGTAAAACATAACCTCACTTTATTGGACCAATTCTAACTTTTTGTATGTAACAGGTTTGTTAAATTAATATTTATACATATAATAAGAGTATATAATCTTGAAAAGAAATTGTCTTCTGAATTTAAAAAATTAGTTATTTTAATTAACTCAATTAATTGAAACGAATTTTAAAAAAATTTTTTTTTTCTAAAGGAATTTTCATTAAAAATAAATTTTGATTGAAAAGAAATTTTTATTATTAAATCAAAATTTTAATATTAAATAATTTAAAAAATTTGTTATTTAGTTGTCAACAGTAAAATAAAAGAACAAAATTAAAATTATAAAAACTATAAACTGTAAAACCAAAAGATTTATTTTATAGAAAATATTTCGAAAATGTCAATACACAACTGTTTAGTTACTGAAACTGGCGGTAGCGCTAACGCCACGACAAACTTTGGAACATCATTTCTCGGAACGCCTCGACAGTGCCATGAAAATAACTGTACAGGACTTCTATGCAGTAATAATCAAGTTCAACTTTATATTTTCTTTAACAGTGTTATGCAGTAGCTGTCTAGTAATTCGCCAGTTAAGCTAGATTAAACTTCCATGACTAAAACTGTACAGTAACTTGAATAAATCTAGTCATGCCACGACAAATTTCTACTAGGGTAGATATAGTTTTGTCGATATATTTTGTAAGAATTTATTTGCTAGGATTTATTCGCAGTCAGAATATATAAAAATATTCACATTACATATATTTATGTATAATGAAATGCTGATCTAATTAAATACGACTAATAGTCATCTGACAAGATTTTTCACGCAGCTCCTTTCACCATTTTTAAATCAACTTTTTGATAAAGATTGATTGCATATTGTCACCATTAATAGTTTTGAATATATATATATATATATATATATATATATATATATATATATATATATATATATGATTGAAATAGATTTAAATGGATCAAAACAATTTTATCTATTAATACACGTTCTTCATGCATGGTTGCATTTATCATTCGACATGAGAAAATTTTGTCGATGCCCCTTTGGAAATATTTATATCTTATCTGCATATATTGTATAATCTCTCTTGGGATATTATGAATGAACATATAATATGCGGGGGTATAGTAGTAGTAGGTGCAAATTTTATTTTAATTGCGTATTTTAAAAAATTACCAGTGGAATTTTTAGGGGAAAAGATATATATTTGATATAATTTGTGAATTTAACGGTACGCATGAAATGGTTATGTAGTCACCATTATTATTGTATATATGTATATATACGGAATTGCTGTTTCAAGTCTCGCAATTTTGAGTGCGCGTATCGTGGAAGATCAAGATGTTGCTACTTTGATTCGAGAAAGAAAATCGTCGTGTAATTGGCTCGTGGTCGTGCGGCTTAACGATAAGAAACTCTCCTCGCGCTCTCTCAGCGGGGCATCCCCTTGGCTTTATAACTCGTCCACACTATATTTTCCTCTCTTCTTGTATATATATTCTTTCGCCCATTGGAGGTGCAAGAATTCCTTTTAAATATCCAATACTCTTCTCTCATGTAGTTCTGTCCGATTCTCATGTGTATTTAACGAGCCACGTGAGATCTCGCGCTTCTTTTCTCGTAATTAAGAGAGAGAGCAAACAACTTGCTTTTTTGGCATGTTTATATTATTTTTTTAGAGAATTTTTGCGCGAAAATATAAAATTAATATTCACGTAAATGAAATTATTTTCTCCCTGTGATTGTATTTTGACTTGTCATATAAAAAAATAAAAATAATAAATGATAATAATTGCCAGGGAGGAGAATATAATTCCAAGGAATGGTAGCGTGTGAGCATTCTTAACGTTTTAATGTTAAAACGAATCGGAGAAGAAGGTGGTGCACAAAAGAGAAACGAGGAGAATTAGAACATCTCCACTGCAATGTGATTCCTCATTCAAGCAGTGTAATGTTTTTCCTTTTTGCAGAGGCACCTGGCGAACTTGGATGGGTCCTGACCTTGGTGATCGTATCTCTAGTGTCAGCGGGTATCGGCGCTGTCGTCATGGTCACGCTTCTTCACTGTCGAAGGTTGGTACAATTCACGTACACACTCTTATATACGCATTAGTCACTGAAGAAGTCCATATCGAGCTTCTTTTCTATCAGCAAAATGTCATTCTCCTCAGATATAAATAAATAGACTCCAACTTTTATTCATACAAACTCCATCACTAACGCAGTCTCTTTATCAAACACTCTGCACTGATATTTCTCCAAAGTTCCATATTTATTTTTTCTTTGTTAAATTATTTATTAATTATTTAATCATAAAAATGTATTATTTATTAATTAACAGCAATAACAGGGCTCAAACTAGGTCCGTAAATCCCGTAAAAGTCCGTAACTTTGCTTCAAGTCCATAAAAGTCCGTTTTTTTTAAAAAGGTCCGTAATTTGATTCAAAAAGGATGAAAAGTTCGTAAATTATTCAATATAATTTGGACAATCTTAGAGAAATTACAAATGATTGCAGAAATTCAATTATTTTCAAAAGTAATAAAATTCTTATCGCACAAATTTATAATTATGTTCACCATTTTTTTTAAATTCTCGTCAAAATTTCAAAAATCTTTAGAAATAATTAACCCTTTCGTGCCCCCGGGAAACACAGACAGTGGATTTTATTGAAACTTGTTACTCGGGGATTTTTTGGGGTCGCTGATTACGAATCTGAAGTCAGATTTTCGAAATTCAAATGGCAACCCTGAAAACCCCGAGTAACAAATTTTAAGCTAATATGAGCAATTTTAAAAAACAATGTCCATCAACTCGAATTTTGAAAATTTTGAAAATCTGACTTTACCCAAGTAGAAATGTAATACTGGCATAGTACTGATCTTGTACTGACTGCCAGTATTGCAGTACTGACTCCAGTACTAAGTCAGTACTGGGAAAACCCTGGCTGGTAACGCTGTCCAGTACTGATTTTTACCGGCGGTCAGTATAAGCTCCTTATTTAATTATTAAAGCATGGGGAGTAATTTATTGAATACTAATAATTATTATTAGTATTAATTATTATTAATTAATTATTAGAATTCCTTTTATTAAAATAAGTTTTAAAAAAATATTTTTCTTATTTTTTCATTATTTATTTAAATCTTATTTATTTAAATTAATGACTAAATTATTATTATTACTGGTTATTAATTATTTAAACTTATACTTTATGTAACACTGTTAAGAATTATACACAAAACACTTAAAACTAAGACGGAAAAATATCGCACGCACGGGGGACCGAACCCTAGACCTCGAGGACGCAAGTCGAATACACATACCGCATAGCCACGCAAGCTCGGGAGTTATCTCGCATAAACTTCCTTTTGAATTGTGGGACCGATATATACAGTGCTTTAATAATAAATCCACTGCATATTATATTTATTTCAAGAAAAATTATTATACATATATCTTTATATACATTTTATTAAGTCATTATGTAGTAATTAATAGATACATCATAATAATATGGTAAAAATTATTAATATAATTATTTATTTATTATTTATAATCTAATTATTTATTAAAATAATAATAAAAAAAAATTTATTTAAGAAAAATTTTTGTTAAATAAATAAATAAAAATATATATACAGCTTTAAAAAATAAAATTTTTTATTATTATTAATAATACGTAATAATTCTAAAAATAATTAATTAATAATAATTTATTATTATATTATTAAAATATATCTATTAGTTAATAATAAATTAATAAAATGTTTGATATTATTGTTGATGAATAATGTTTTTACAAATCTTTGCAAATATTTTAATTGTTAATAAATCAAACGATGTTTAATGTTTAATTACATTATAACAAATTTTGATTGTTTTTTTAACTCCTTCGCAGTACTGATTTAGTGTTAAGCCAGTTTTCTGCCAGTACTGATTTTAGAACTTTTCTAACTCCGACATAGTACTGATTCGGTTTTGGAGTCAGTATACTCCCAGTACTGATCGGGTTCCGAAAGTCAGTACCGACGGTCAGTACTGAGTCAGTACCATGTCGGTGTTTAACTCCGTCCTAACTCCGGACATTTCTACTTGGGTAGATTCGTAATCAGCGACCTCGAAAACCCCTGAGTAAGAAGTTTTAAGGGGGGTAAGGTTTTAACGGTGAAAAAAGCATGTTTTTAAGAATCTTTTTTTTGGCGACACGCAAAAAGTTAATTTATTTTATCGTTTTGCATATAATATTGCAACATTTGAACAATATTTCTCTAAATTTTAATTAAAAAATATTAAGAATTGAGAGAGATAATAAGATTATCCTCAGGCGACTCCAAAAAAAAATTAATTTGCGGTGTACGCTCTAACTCGCAACAGAATCATCCAAATAAAAAAATCAAAGTGCATTTGTCAAAGGAGATGTTTTTTGACGTAACGCTGGGAGCTTTTTTTTAAAAAAAATTACTAATTTTACAATAACAAATTAATCGATTTTTTTATAGCGAAAATCGACTTTTTGGCTTTCAAATATACTACAAAAAATCGAAAAATAAAAAAAAATTACCTCAAAAAACATCTCTTTTAATTTTTTTTTAAGGCGCCTGAGGAAAATCTTATTATCTCGCTCAATTCTTAATATTTTTTAATTAAAATTTAGAGAAATATTATTCAAATGTTGCACTATTATATGCAAATCGATAAAATAAATTAAATTTCTGCGTATCGACAAAAAAAATTCTTATATGCTTTTTTTCACCGTTTAGACCTTACCCCCCCCCCCCTTAAACGAATTTGAGCAAATTTTGAAAAATTAAATTTTCATATTTTTTTAACAATATTCTACCTATTGTTTATAATTATAATAATTATAATAGTACTATGTAAATTCCTATTTTTTATATATAGTACACTGAGAAAATGTTTTGTTTAAAATTTTGTCAAAGTTGGTTAAAATGGCTACATATGGGCATTCTGAAAATGTTTAATATTTTCTTATGTGGTTATTGAAATACATTTTTAAAAGAGTGTTCAATAAGTAATGTAAAGATCATTAGATCAATGATCATAAATTGATTTAATTTTTGTAACACTTTATGCTGTACTTGGTTACATAGTTTCCTGCGTGTGTCACAGTTTGCCCAAAAGTTGGGTAAACTGATGGTTCCACCAGGTAACTATACTGTCAAGAGGTCAGGATCTTCATTTTACCCAACTTTTGGGCAAAACTGTAACACACGCAGGCAACTATATAACCGCAAGTACAGCATAAAGTGTTACAAAAAATAAATCAATTTATGATCAATGATCTAATAATCTTTACATTACTCATTAAACACTCTTTCAAAAATGTATTTCAATAACCACATAAGAAAATATTAAACATTTTCAAAATGCCCATGTGTAGCCATTTTAACCAACTGACAAAATTTTAAACAAAATATTTTCTCAGTGTAGTTACGTTGGTGATTAAAAATGATATATTAATTGTTAATACTGTTAATAGGTTTAAAATTATAAGAGTTTTATTAAATATATGTACCGGAAGCGCGAAAGGGTTAAATTCTTCTCCAAAATTCAATTATTTGCAAAAATTTTCCTCAATTCAACGATTTTGAATAGGTATCTAATATAGGTATCTACTATTTTAATAAAATTTTTCAAAAGAATTAGATTATTTAAAAAAAAATTAATAAAATTCTACACAAACTTTTAATTATTTTCAAAAAATAATAGAAATTTCACAGGAATTTCATTATATACAATTTTTTTTATAAATTTCTTCGCAATCTTCAATTATTTCCATAATTAATAAAATTTTTACAAGGATTCAATTATTTTCGTAAATAATAAAATTCTTTTTAGGAATTAAATTATTTTCATAAATAATAAAACAGATTGCAAAATTTTAATTATTTTTAACCCGTTGCCTGTTTCCGACCCACGGGTGGGTCGTGAAAAAATTTGGCCATAACTGTTTCCGACCCACCCGTGGGTCGTGTTCATTTTCACTCAAAATAAATATAATTTGTATATAAATTGATAGACATTTTTCTTTATATCAATATTATAAGACATTATAAGGGTCATTAATGATATTTTTTACAATAATTGAATAACTAGTTATAATTTAAATATATTATACAATTTGAAAAAGTATCAGATTCCGCTGGGTATTTTGTTTTTGGAACAATCATGTTGTATCTTCCTCAAACAGTTAAGGGGTTAATACAATTTTAATCGAATTCCTCAAAAACTAATTATTCTTAAAATTTTTTTAAAAATTCATAAAAAGAATTCAGTTATTTAAAAATTTATAGATAAAATTCTTTATAAGAATTCAATTTTAAGAAACATTCAATAAATTATTTATTTTTGTATTTAAATAATTGAATTCTAGTAGAATTTTCTTATAAACATTGATTTAAAAATGGATTTCAGTTAAAATTTTAGATTATAATTGAATATTAAAAGCATTAGAGCGTAAATTTTTAGAAATAATTGAATTTTAAAAAGGTTTCAAATTAATATCTTTCAAAATTTGAATTTTTCATATTTTTAACTAACAATTCTGTGGAATAAATTTTTTTGAGAAAGTTTAATTGAGGATGTTTTTTGTAATTATTTAAAGTTTTTATTTTCTAGTATACCTATATTTAATTGAAGAATTTACGAATAATTGAAATTTTGTAAAATTGAATTGTAAACAAATGAATTTGAAAACTCTCAAAGAACTTTATCAAAAGTTATTAAAAATAATGGAATTATAAAAGAAGTTTAGTTTAAAACACGAAAAAAAAAATTAATTTTGGAAAAGTAATATATTATTCTTAAAAATTTTATTAAAACTCTTCAAAAGAATCCAATTATTTAAAAAATTTATTTAATTGAAGAATTTACGAATAATTGAAATTTCGTAAAATTGAATATTCCCAAGTGCGAAAACCAACGCGGCCCAACACTGGCCCAGTATTGGCAAAGCTGGCATCGAGACTTGGCAGACAATATTGGCCCGACTTTGCGCCGACTCTTGTGGTGTTAACCGCGGTTGGACGTCGGCAGCCAGATCTCGGCAGACATTACTGTCCCAATATTGGCACCAAATCTCGGCAGACATTAATGGCCCATTATTGGCAGCCAGATCTCAGCAGACATTAATGGCCCAATATTGGCTGCCATTACTCCCCCAGTGTTGACAAAATTAGAAAAAAATAAAAATAATTTTTTTTTATTCAATTAACTAATTAATTTATAACATTTATACGGCTTATTTCCCTAATTTAAACGCAAACTTACAAATATTTGAAAAATTCTTACCTCTCGCGGGGATCGATACCTGAACCTGACGCTCCACAGCCTAACACTCTGACCACTCTGCTACTCTGACTTGAAGTCGAGGAAGCAAAAGGGTTCTTATAAGCTACACTACACTGGCCAATACTGTGCCATTATTCGGCCGAGCTACGTCCCAATATTGGCAATTATAATTTGCCATCATAGATACAAAATGATAGACATTAATGTGCCATTCTTGGGCCAAGCTACATCCCAATTCTGGCAATTATATTTTGCCATCAAAGATACAAAATGTTTGCCATTAAAGTGCCAACAATGAGCCATTAATGGACCGATCTTCGTCACATCACTGGCAATTGAATTTTGCCATTAAAGATTGATCAACTTTGCCGTGAATGTGCCGTTATTGGGACAAGCTACGCCCTAATACTGTCAATTATAATTTGCCATGAAAGATACAAATTTTTTGCCATTAAAGTGCCAATAATGAGCCGATCTTCGTCACAACACTGGCAGTTGTCTTTTACCATTAAAGATTGATCAACTTTGTCGTGAATGTGTCATTATTGGGCCAAGCAACGCCCCAATTCTGGCAATTATAATTTGCCATGAAAGATACAAATTTTTTGCCATTAAAGTGCCAATAATGAGCCGATCTTCGTCACAACACTGGCAGTTGTCTTTTACCATTAAAGATTGATCAACTTTGTCGTGAATGTGCCATTATTGGGCCAAGCAACGCCCCAATTCTGGCAATTATATTTTGCCATTAAAGTGCCATTAATGTGCCTTTAATGGGCCAATCTTTGTCACATCATTGGCGATTGAATTTAAAAAAATTTTAATATCATAATTCATGGTATATTTTTAATATTTAATTATTATCTGAAAATATGACTAGAATCCATTTTGAAATCAATTTTTACTACAAAATTCTACGAGAATTTAATTATTTAAATGCAAAAATAAATAATTTATTGAATAACTAAATGTTTCTTAAAATTGAATTATGAGAATTAAATTTTAAAAAACATTCATTTATTCAATAAATTTTCTTAAGGAAATAATTTGCATCATTTCTATTTCTTAATTACAATTGCTTTAAGAAAAATTCAAAGATTTTTAAAAAATGAAGGAAAAAAATGTTTATAAATTCTATTTGTCAATTGCAAATATTAATTGAAAGTGAAATTGAAAATTTCTTAATTTTTAGATAATAAAGGAAAAATTTTACTCAAAAAAAGGTTTCTGTAACATTTATTTACGAATTTCTTTAATTGTAAAATTATATGAAAACATTAATAACTTCTTTTTTAAATTAATACTTAATTAAACTTTTTCAAAAAAATTAATTCTTTAAAATTGACAGTTAAAAATATAGAAAATTCAAAGTTTCAAATATTTTAATTTGAATCCTTTTCAAGCTTATTCAATTATTTAAATACAAAATAAATAATTTATTGAATACCTGAATGTTTCTTAAATTTCAATTCTTATAAAAAATTATACCAAATTAAAATGGCATTAATGTGCCTTTAATGGGCCGATCTTCGTCACATCACTGGCAATTGAATTTTCCTATTAAAGATTGATCAACTTTGACAATAACGTGCCGTTATTGGGCCAAGCTACGCCCCAATACTGGCAATTATAATTTGCCATCAAAGATACAAAATGTTTGCCATTAAAGTGCCACTAATGTGCCATTAATGGGCCGATCTTCGTGACATCACTGGCAATTGAATTTTGCCATTAAAGATTGATCAACTTTGCCAATATTATACCGTTACTGAGCCAAGCTACTCCCCAATACTGGTAATTATAATTTGCCATGAACGATACAAATTTTTTGCCATTAAAGTGCCAATAATGAGCCATTACTGGGCCGATGGTCGGCACATCACTGGCAATTGTCTTTTGACATTAAACATTGATAAACTTTGCCATGAATGTGCCGTTATTGGGCCGAGAGCTGGCCCAGTCTTAAAAAATTTGAAATTCTGACCATCGGCACCATCATTGGCCCAGTAATGGGACGTTTTGGTTACCAATAATGGCCCAGTAACTACTGCCAATTCTCGGCAGACATTACTGCACCAATGATGGGCCGTTTTTGCAGTCTTGGCATTTCGCACTTGGGATTGTAAACAAATGGATTTGAAAATTGTTAAAGAACTTTTTCGAAAATTATTAAAAATAATTGATTTAAAGAAGAATTATATATAAAATTCTTGTAAATAATAATTGAATTGGAAATGATTTTATCACTCGGTCATCTTTAATTATTATAAAACATGAAGAAATCGATCACTCGAAGTTATTGATGATCCACAAGTTTTGAACGTTCAAATGAACGAAACACTTTTTATTAGAAATGTTTTTATAATTTATTGTTTGCAATAAAAATTAAAAACTTAAATTTTACACTTAGAAACTTTATAATTAATTTATTTTATATCGACAAAAAATTATTGTAATAAATATTTAAATTAAAGAAGAAAATAAATAAATTTCGTTCATTTGAACGTTCAGAACTTTAGGATCATAGTTATTGATATCTTCATGTTTTGTAGTTATGAAAAATTTAATTTATACACCGAAAAAAATGCCTAGAACCCGTATACCAGGAATTGACTAGGTTTCCTAGTTACAAGAGGAACCCACTATAGAATCCTAGTCAAAGTAATAAAATTCAAGCATAGTTAAAGTGACCAGGAAAATTAGTCGATGTAATCACGAAAAAATAGTCAAATTGACTAGGAGAATAATATTAGATTTACACTGTGTATCATAATTATTTGAAATTGCTAATCAAATTCTTATTATCAAATAAAAGAGAAAAACTAATTAAAAGAAAAAAGAAAAAAATTAATTATCGTATTTGAACATATTTATATTTGACTTTGTATTTATATACCTTAGAATTAATTTAAACTTATGAAATAAATATTTGACGCAGGGGGGACGCGAACACCTGAACCTAACGAATACGCACTTTGAAACCCAGAACGATAACCACTACACTAAACACGACTTAGTATTTTAATTTTTTAATAGACACTAGATTTTCGAGTCAAAATACAATACTTAATCAGATGATGTTTTATACATTTCAAGTACACAATTCTATACACTTGTCAAAAACTATTTATTTTTAATTATTTATGCCATTTAAATGAAAATAAATTTAAATACACAAATTATTGCAAAGGTAAATTTTCAAACACACTGCGCGATTAAAATAGTAAAACTGTTGTCACCACGTGCGTAAAAATTTCGACGATTTATATTGAAACCTAACCAAAAAAGTCTGAAAGAATTGACTAATATAATTAAATAGTTTACTTTCTAAAACATGGACTATCTATATTTCCAGAGGTTCCGAGAAACCAGCAATTTTGATGTATGTAAGAACTCCATTTTATGTACAAAAAATAGACGCGAGTAATGATAAAAAATCGTTTTAGGAAATCACGATAAATGACGCGAAAGATATAGAGGTAAACACTGTCAGAACAGAAGCAGACGCGTGCGCATTATGGAAATAGGCAAAATTACTAAAATCCTAGTCAATTTGACTAGGATTTTAGGATTTGCAGGATTGTTTTTGCCAGGCTTGAATTTGTTGAATCAACCTAGCGATCCTAACCATAATGATTAGGAATCCTTATTACTTTTACTAGATTAAGATTAACTATAGAGTCATAGTTAATAATACCATCGAGATTTTTTTCGGTGTAGTTTTAAGTAAAGTGTTCTCTTATTTGACTCGGACTAATTATATTTTTGTCAGTAATTGGTCCGTAAATGGTCCGTAAAGTCCGTATTTTTAAATACTTTCAATGGTTCGAGCCCTGCAATAATAATAAAAGTAGGAATTACAATAATTTATCAACAAAACGACAAAAATAAAAAATTTCTCCAACTAACAATTTATTAGAGATTTCAAAACATTTCGAATATAAATTTAATAAATAAAAAATTGCAAATTATTGAATTTTCAAAGCACAGTTTTTCCAAGGATATCAAATTGAGACAAACGTTCTATAAAACGGAACTGGAGAGAAATAATTCGCAACTTTAGTACAAGTCTATGAACTTCCTTCCTACCAACAATCATCCAACTATGTAAATAACAATTTTAATTCCAGAAAATAAAAACGAAATGAAACTCTTAAAAGCCTTTATAATAAAAATTTAACCCTCCTTTTTGATAGTCGTCATCATTTGTGAGTTTAGTTTCACAGTATGAAGTACGATCGTCTCGCGCTCGTAATGGGAAATTCATTTCATGAGTTTACGACTCTGTTCAACGCATCGTGACACTTATAGGCGCGCATCATTGGTAATTAAGAAGAGACATAATTTAATAATAGCAGGCACACAGAGGCCTTCCCTTCACTTTTTTTACCGCGCTCTTCTTTTAGCTTTTGAAAAAAAAGTTTTTCTCAAAATTCTCAAGGATTGACTTATTCTTTTTGGCGCAGAAAAAAAGAGATGAACGCGGAAAAGATAAAACACTCTGTCCTTGAGACAACATCATCCTTTTGAAAAATCGCAAAAGAATTCTTTTGCTTAAAGCCGAAAGAAAACGAAGACATGGAGAATACTTGAAAATTCCACGATAATCCGTGACAACGATTAGAATATATTTACAGATATAGATTTTGTCATTGATAGAGACAAGATGAAATCGTGAATAAGATCAGCAATGAAAGTGGACGAGTGAATCGACTAGACAAAAAAAGAAAGTAAAAACCAGATTCAAGTATTCGAAAAGAATAATACTTAAATAATTTATAATTTTAAAAAACGGATTTTTCAGATTCCATAAAATGAATTTTTCGCTCTATAAACGAATCAGAATTTTTAATTATTTCTTTGATAATTATGTTTTACTTATAATGCATTATTTTATATCTTTACTTACGAAATAAACACGCGACAGAAAATATATGTTGTTTGACTCACCTGAATCAAAAAGAAAGAGAAAATACTTAGAATTATTAATTATCTAATTATTAAAAATACTAAAATTATTAACAAAAAAAATTGAAATTCTCTTTTGTAAACGTTACTTTTTAAAATAGGAGATTAGGTAAAAAAAGTGGACTAACTGTGATCCCTGACATTTAATAACAATTCGTTCTCATTTCAAATTAATTTCGAAAATTTTCATCACTCTTCACACATGTCAACGCGTTTTCTCTATAAAAGAAAATTTTAATTCCATCACCAACAGTAATCCCCTTCAGCAAAATTACAAAACACCTGAAATTTGATGCATTCGAAAAGTGAAGATGAATATATTAAATAATTTCCAATTCCACTTGAATGAATCTTGAAAATATATTAAAATTAAATATATGTAAATATAAATAAATTACGAAAGAGAAAAAAATTCTTCCGTCTAATTCATATCTTTTTTTAAGTACACCTAGAAACTATTCTTTATCCCAGGAGGAAAAGTCGGACGAATGTCGGATTATACAACCGCCTGGGATCCGCGCCTGTACGGACCGCCAGCACCGATGGTCTGTACCGATTCGGATCCTAAAATGCAACCGGCGCGGAACAGATTAGGCTCCGACTTTTGGATCCGCCTTTCTACTTTCGTCAGTACTGGCGCGGTACTGGATTTGTTCCGCCTGCAGATTTCATTCTTCTGCGCGCGTCGGAAGAATGACGGATGTTAGGTCTGTACTGGCTCGGTGCTGGGGCGGATCCGACTGCGGATCTCGTCATTTATTGTTATAGTTTACATTATCAGTATAATCATAAATTTATTTTATTATTATAATTAATTATTACAATAACTAATTGCATTTATTATAATATTATTATTAGTTAACCAATAAATAAATTAATAGTATTCATGCAAAGGAAGAATATAAGAAACTTAATTTTTTCATTATATATATAAAAATCCAACTTTATTAATGTGCAATTAAATAAATAATTTTTAATAAATAATATATTAATTTGAAAGAAGTAAAATATATTTAACTTGAAAGAAAATGTGATCAATATATTATAATGCCTACAATAAATAACATATTAAATACAATATATAAAAAAGAGATTATTATTAATTAATTTATTATTAATTAATTAATAATCTCTTTTTAATTTAAACAATATATTAAGTAATTATTTATTGACACTTTTCTGCAAATTAAATAATTAAAAAAATGTGTTGTGCATTAAAATTTTATTCAATTTAATACTATTACTTATATGTTATAAATTGTTTTGCAGTGAAGTTATGTTGATATTATTCGATATATTATGTAATAAAATATTAAAAAACATAATAATAAAAATATAACATTTTTTTTTAAACGAAATATTGAAATATTCATAAATACACATTCAGTAAAGTATTGAAAATATACCGGTATTACATCAGTTCGTATTTCCAAATTGCCTATTGCCGCGTAGTAATTTTACAATTTTTATTTCAGCTAGTGAGACTTGAAAGCATTTAAGGTTTGAGAGTTCCATGCGAGCGTAGCATAGTGGTTAGCGTGCGAGATTTCGGTGCGTAAATATTCGGTTAGGCGTAGGTTCGTACCCCCAAGCGTTAGGATTTTTCAAATGTGAATATAAAAAAATACCGTTAAGTGTATAAAAAAATGTGTAAAGTGAACTATCAATGAATTATTATCAGTATTTATCTTTTGCAATTAATTATTATTTTTTTATTGATATTTGTTGAAATTATTATTTTGATCCGAGCCGGTTGTCAGGCGGTAGAATGCCAGCATTGCCAGCGCACATCTGGCTAGGAAATGAAAGATCCGCAGTCGGTACAGTGCCGGGTCCCAGCCGGTTGAATTATACACGGAACGGCTTCTCCCGGCCGGTCAGCGGGCGGTAGAATGCCAGTTCCGAGCCGGATGGCCAGCCAGCTCCTGGCCAAGTCATCTTTTGGTAGAATACCAGTTCTCGGGCGGTAGGCAGGCGGTTCCCAGCCAGTACCACTACTCCGGCGTCGGTACAGGCGAGGATCCGCGCCGGTTGCAAATTTCCCACTGGGATGCTTAATAAAATAATCTTTTTCGTTTACGAGAAGAAAAAACAAAAAATACTCAAACTGTCTTCTATCATTAAAACACTATATATAATACATACTAAACGAAGAATTCATTGTAATAAAAATGAATAGCCGACACTCTATCAATCACGGAATCAAATCAACTTATCATTGCAAACCCGTAAGGAATGGCGCGACACGAGAGTATATGTAGATATAAGATAAGATTTTTAAGAAAAAATCTTTCTCAGGCGTCGAAGAGATCGACGTTTCAAGACAAACGTATCATTGCACACATGTAGAATTCTTCTCCTGTATATAATATACATCTGAATTGAGATTTATCACGAGGGTAGGTAGCTCATTTATAAATTGCACAAAAAAAATATTCAAAAAAAGATTTGAAAAATGATTTAAAAAAAGATTTACAAATGATTCAAAAAAAGATTTAACAATGATTCAAAAAAAGATTTTAAAAATTATTCAAAAAGAAACCAATCAGAAAAAACTTCTAATCCAACATTCCCCGATGAAGATATAATTAAGTTACATATACGACACATTCTCGATCGTTCCATCATCTCTAACATCGGAATCGCGACAAAATGAATAATAAAGAAAAAAAATGATTATTAGCACGCCTCGAGGACAAATTGAAACTGACAAAATCTCTTTGATGTCGGAACAAAAAGCATCGACCCCCCGAGAATTATGAAATTGAAACCGACGAACCGATATATTTTAAGCGGATCTGCATCGTGAGCATTGCCCTTGGCTAACTCTCATTTACAACTTATAGCATTTAAGAAGATATCTCACCAATCCTCTTAAATTCCCACTCTATAAACTCTTATGGAGGTCTAAGAGAATTGCGAGCAAAATTGATATAATATATGCCTCTAAGAGAATTGCGAGCAAGGGCAGTCATCGAAAAACTTTTTAAACAAAAGTTATAGAACTCACCAAAATACACATTTTATGTTCTTATCATTATTTGCTAAAATCCATTATTTTCCGAGAAAAATGTAAAAAACCATAAAATACGATAAAAAGGGGTCAAAAAATACACGGAAAAAATTTCTTATAGAAAACACAAACTTTTTCGTAAAATATACAAATAGGTTAAGTTGTGCTTTATGCAGGCGAGTTTTGTGTTTCCAACAAGCTGGTTTGTGTGTACCACAAACCAATCTGTTATAACACCAAGAAATCCACGCATGCGCAAGAAAATTCAAGTGAACGTCTGCTTGTCGTCTGCTGCGTGACTGTTTAAGCTGTTGAATCATAAACTGAAGTTTGTGACAAGACTCATTCTGGTTTGTGTATTTCCCAAACTCAGCCGTTTGTGGATACTACAACCGCCGTTCATAGATGGCACAGGAAATCTTGTAATTTTCACAGGAAATTTTTTTCCGTGTACTTTTGCTCAAAATAACAGCCAATTTTAACAAAATACAGTTCCTTTACGTATTTTGATACTCTGATCACGAAAATCATATTGAAAATTGGTGCAAATTTAATGATTATGGTAAAAACCATGAAAAACCCATAAAATTATGGTTCTTGCCTCAGTTCGTGGCTCGATCTGGGTTGTGTACCTTCTAGTACCAACTAGGAAGTAAATTTAACTCCCTTTCTGTATGCACAGAGCAAGGGCACACGACCTGAGGCGGGCTTCGCCCGCCTCCCAGCTGTTCCCCCCTTGGGCCCTTAAAAAAGGTTGTTTGGGGGGGACACGTTGTAGGGGGCTCGGGTCTGGGTTGTGTACCTTCTAGTACCAGCTAGGAAGTAAATTTGACTCTCTTTCTGTGTGCACAGAGCAAGGGTACACGACCTAAGCTGATCCCCCTTGGACCCTTAAAAAAGGTTGTTTGGGGGGGACACGTTGTAGGGGGCTCGGGTCTGGGTTGTGTACCTTCTAGCACCAACTAGGAAGTAAATTTGACTCCCTTTCTTTATGCATAGACCAACGGTACACGAATTGAGGCAAAAAACCATAATTTTATGGGTTTTTCATGGTTTTTACCATAATCATTAAATTTGCACCAATTTTCAATATGATTTTCGTGATCAGAGTATCAAAATACGTAAAGAAACTGTATTTTGTTAAAATTGGCTGTTATTTTGAGCAAAAGTATTTTTTGACCCCTTTTTATGGTATTTTATGGTTTTTTACATTTTTCTCGGAAAATAATGGATTTTAGCAAATAATGATAAGAACATAAAATGTGTATTTTGGTGAGTTCTATAACTTTTGTTTAAAAAGGTTTTTAAAATTTTTCGTTTTGTACGAATTGTACGCAAAAAACCACAATTTATGGTTTTCACCATAAAGATGAAATTTGCGCCAAATTTCATTATCAGTTTCGTAATCAGCGCATCAAAATACGTTGGTATACCAATTTTTATTGAAATCGGAGGTCCCCCTTATTCGGAAGTACACCCCAAATATCAACATTTTCAATCTTCTTTATATTAAATACGGATTTATTATTTTATTACAATTTCAGGCATAGGGTAAGTGCACTTTAGTTAGTTGTAAAATTAGAAAAAAATTGCAAGTTTTTAACTTCCTAACTTACTTTTAATCTGCTCAGCCTATATTTATTTATTCAGTCTGCAAGACCCTACTTTAAATTAATTAAATTTAATAATTAATAGTTTTAGAAATTAGTTGTATTTTTTAATATATTTTAAATAGAAAAATTTGTGAATTATAGAAATTTCGTAACATTTAATTATACAGAAATAGATTTTAGGACTATTTTAGATGTATACTATCATTTTTTATCTTTATATAAGTAGGTAAATTCTCAAAAAACTTTCTTATTAATTATTAAATTAATTGATTTATTATTTTAGTATTATTCTATTATCGATTATTTTGAATTTTTCAATTATAAATACATTGTTATTAGAAAATGAGAACTTTAAATAATTTAAAAAAGAATTCAATTAATTTTTTTCGAAAAAATTAATTCTACAGAATTGTTAATTAACAATATGAAAAATTAAGATTTTTGAATATTTTAATATTCAAATGAGTGGCATTGATTTTAATACTTGATTGGAATTTTCTCCAAAATGTTGATCCTCTTCCTCTTCCTGGATCTAAACAATGTTTAAACAATAAATTAAATAAAATTAAAAAATGTAAATTAATATCTTTAATTAATTTAAAAAATAATTTATTTTACCTCAAAAGAAGTTTTAGAATTTCCTCCAACTTTTAAAGTGTATTTTTTTTTGAAGTATTATTTAAATGAATAACTTCATCAGAAGTTCACGCTATACTTCTTCATCATTATTAAGGCGATAGCAGCCATCCTCATCTTTTTTAAATTGGAAACTTTTGTGTCCAATTATCATAGAAATTTTACGTTCTTGTATTAAATGCTGAGATAGAAGCTTACTTTTATTTAAAAACTTTGCTTCACATTCCTGACAAGAATACCATTTTTTTCGTTTTTTCTTCTGCAACATGTCTGTAAAAGAAAAAAAAATTTTAGTTAAACAAAAAATTAATTACATTACTTTTAAGGTCATTCGGGAGAAAATAGTCGGTTCGCAAATTTCTTCTCATCTTTAAAGGATAAATTATTTTGAATAATTTAAAAATAACTGATTTAGAAGCATAAAGTCAGTCACTACTTCAAATAGTAATATTTCTACTGACAATTAATAGTTAAAAATAACTGATGTTTCAGTAAATTTCTTTTTTTGACTGATTCAATGAAGTCAAGTTTAATTAATTTTTCAGTTATTTTTTACTGAAAATCAGTTATTTTTAACTGATTCAGAAGCAAAAAGTCAGTCACTGATTGTCTGTTAAAACCACGATTTTTAACTGACTCAAATTAAGAGAGTATATTCAACTCTACAGTGAAAGAATGTAATCATCTGGCGGATGAGGCACTTGTTTTTCAATATTTATTTCAAAAATTACTTGCAAATATGAAGATGATTCTTCATCATTGTGCTTTCCTCTAGTTTTTCTGATAAGTTTTTCCGCTTGTCATAATACTGCAGTATTATGACAAGCGGAAAGACACTTTTTGGAGGGAATTTTTTCTGAATGCCCTTAATATGATTTAAATTTTTAAAATATTATTCATCTTACCTATTTAAAACGTTATCACTTTTACATTCGAAATCACATTCTTCAATTTTACAACGAAACATTAATTCATTACTGTGAGTCGACATGTGACTCTTTAGGTCCTGCTTTGTTTTGCAACTATAATCACATGATTGGCATCTAAAAGGTTTTTCATTTAAATGTCTATATCTTATGTGAGTTGCCAATGTTGATGACGATGTACATGATATTCCGCAAAAATTACATTTAATTGAATGTATATGATTTTTCATATGATCCTTCAATATACTTTCTGTCGCATAATATTTATTACACATTGAACACAGAAATGTAAGCTCTAAAACAAAATAAATAAATAAATACAAATAATGTTAAAAACCAGACAAGTGCGAGTAGAAGGGTTCCGTACCCTAGTTTAAAACTTCTACTTTTTTGCTAAAAAAAAATATAAAGATCAACTCTAATATTTTTCGCTGTATTTTTTCTGTAATATACAGGTGAAAATAAATAAATAACCAATTTCCATCTCTTCAGATAAAAAACTGTGGGCGCTTGGGTAAAAAACACGCTTTTTTGACGAAATTATTAAAAACTGAGTTTTTCGCTGGAAAAAATATGATGATAAAATCCAATCATGTTCAGTGTATTTTTCCTGAAATCTACACTTGAGAATACAAAAAGTGTACCAATTTTGAGCTCTCTAGATAAAAAACTGGGCGCTATAGGGTAAAAACACGCTTTGTTGACGTTTTTAAAAACTGAGTTTTTCGCTGAAAAAAAATATGAAGCTCAAATCCAATCATGTTCGCTATATTTTTTCTGAGATCTACACACGAAAATATATATAAAATAAGCAAAACTGCAGTCCATTAGGCCAAGAATTGTGAAAACCAAAGGGGGGTACACACCTTTTTTTCGAAAACGAAAAAAATTTTTAGTTTTTCGCAAAAAAAATTTGAAGATGAACTCCAATAATTTTTTCTGTATGTTGGTTGAAATCTACACGTAAAAATAAATAAAAATGTATAACGCCAGTCCACTAGATTAAGAATTGTGAGAACTAGCAAGGGTTAAAGTATTTTCGAGCTTGCAAAAAGAGATTTTAGTTTTTCGATGGAAACACCATGACGAAGATCAATTCTAATCACTTCCGCTATATTTTTCCTGTTATCTACACGAAAAAATACACAAGTATGCCAATTTACAGCTCTTTAGGTAAAAAACTGTGAGCGCTAGGGGGGAGGTACATGCCTATGTTTTGCGAAAAACGGCCAAAATTGTAAAATGAACAAATATTTTAAAAATAAAATGAAACAAATGAACAATATTTTATTTTATTAGGGGAGATTTTGTATGTGAAACTGGCCCCCCACTTTAAAAAAAATAACTTTTTTTTAGAGTTCTGACTTCCTCCACAATATTTCTATAGAGTTCCTGATAGTTTTTAGAAATAGTTCCGGCGATTAAATGCGGTAAAAACAGTTTTTTATAATGGAGGATTAACCTCACGCAGCCCCCCACTATTTAAAAAATGAATAATTAGAGTTCTGAGTAGTTTAAAGAGGGTTCTAGAGTTTCCTTATAGTTTATTTAAATAGTTCTGATAATCTAAAATAAAAATTTTAAACACGATAATTTTTCGAAAATTAAAATATGTTACGTTACCACCCAGGTGCGAAAAGTTGGTCGGGCCATGGTCGCGCCGACCAAGTGGATAGTCGTGCCGACCTTGGCAACCAAAGGTCGGCCGAACTAGCGAATTGTAACACCCGCCGTCCAGTGGCTGACATGGTCGTGCCGACTATGGTTGCCAAAGTCGGGCCGACCAGGGGTGCCAAAGCTTTGCCGACCATGAGAAAGAAGGTCGGATTCACTTTGGCAACCTTGGTCGTGCCGACCTTGGCAGCCAAAAGTCGGCCGACCGATTGCAAAAAATTATTAATTATTTATTATTATTATTAATTATTATTATTCATTATTTATTTGTTTATTGTATACATCTTAACACTAAACGCAATCTTACACATAAATACAAATTAAAATTTCTAACGCTCGCAGGAATCGAACTCGCAACCTAACGCACCGAAGTCTAACACGCTAACCATTACGCTACGCTTACATGAAAGCCTAAGAACAAAAATGATTTTATAAGCTGCAACTTCAAACTGACCATCGGCCCGACTCTGGCCAAAGTCGGCCCGACCAAGTGAAATTAGGTTTTTTGCACTCTGGCTGCCATAGTTTTACCGACCGTCGGCCCGACTCAGGCCAGAGTCGGCCCGACCAAGTGAAATTAGGTTTTTTGCACTCTGGCTGCCATAGTTTTACCGACCGTCGGCCCGACTCAGGCCAGAGTCGGCCCGACCAATTGAAATTAGGTTTTTTAAACTCTGGCTGCCATAGTTTAACCCACCATCGGCCCGACTCAGGCCAAAGTCGGCCCGACCAACAGAAATTAACCTTTTTAAACTCTGGCTGCCATAGTTTTACCGACCATCGGCCCGACTCAGGCCAAAGTCGGCCCGACCAACTAAAATTAGGTTCTCTAAACTCTGGCTGCCATAGTTTTACCGACCGTCGGCCCGACTCAGGCCAAAGTCGGCCCGACCAACAGAAATTAACCTTTTTAAACTCTGGCTGCCATACTTTAGCCGACCATCGGCCCGACTGAGGCCAGAGTCGGCCCGACCAACTAAAATTAGGTTCTCTAAACTCTGGCTGCCATAGTTTTACCGACCATCGGCCCGACTCAGGCCAAAGTCGGCCCGACCAACTAAAATTAGGTTCTCTAAACTTTGGCACCCATAGTCGGCCCAAACTTGGGTGGAAACAGTAACCAAAGTCGGCCCGACTTTGGCTGCCGACCTATTGGCAGCCATAGATGGGCCGACCTGCGCCCGACCTTCCAACTCTGGCGGCCGACCAAAATTCGCACCTGGGTAAAAGCAACTAAAGTATAACACTTTGAAATTTCAAAAAAAAATTTCTATTGTTATATTAAGAGTTTTAGGAGTCATAATCGGAATTCTGTATAAATTCTGAATAGATTTCTTGTATCGTTGCTATCAGTTCTACAAGTAGTTCAAATGATATCTTGCTCTTAAATCAAAATCCAAAAACTTACAGACCTTCGAAATTTTTTAAATTATCAATCAATAATAATGAAGAGTTCTGGAAGATCTGATTAGAGTTCTTGCACCGTTGCAAAGAGTTCTAGAAGTAATTCAAATCGCATTTTGTTCTAAACGTAAAACCACAAAAGTTACAGAATTTTGAAATATGCTCTCTAAATCTGAATTAGTGCGGATTCGTTTACCAATTTGAATTAGTAACATTTTTTACTAATTTTTAGTAGTTTTTCACTAATTGCTAGTAGAAAATTACTAATTTAATTAGTAGAACGTATTTTTTACTATTTCAAATTAGTAAATTTTCTAAAAATTAGTCAAAACAGTTAATAATTCAATTGGTAAACGAATCCGCACTGTTTCATTAGTAGAAAACTACTAATTCAGATTTAGAGAGTGCAAAAAATGTGAAAATTTAAAAATTCAGTTCTAAGAGTTCTGATTAGAGCCCTGGCATCTTGTTTTTATTGGTAGAAAATTTTAGAAATCTTTATTCTCTTTCAGAATATTGGATTAGAACTCTTTTCTGCAAAAATCATAGTGCTATGCAAAGTTAACACTCTGTTTTATCAATGTCGCTTTTTTTGTTGTTAATTATCAGAACTGTTTAAATAATCGTTATAGAACTCTAGAACTATTTCAAGTGTCCAAAACTCTTGTAAAAATGTTGATTTTTTGAAAAAGTAGTAAAAAAAACTTTATATAAGAAGTATACAGTTGTAAATAAGAAACTGATAAAACATAATAGAACCAAATTCTTTCAATTATATTCATTTAATCTTTTTTAAAAAATTCGAAGGCTTGAAGTTCATTAGCTCGTAAGTTTAGAAAAATAATTTGTTAACACTTTTAAAAGAACTCTAATTGGGCATTACAGAACTCTCGTTTGAACTCATGGAATTCTCAATATGTAACTGTCCACGAGAAAACAAGGCTTAGCTCCCAAACGTGAATTTCACAGGGCGAGCGATTGAAGTACTACGATTGAAGTTAACTACGCTTGACATACCCATCTTTAAAACGATATATTGTCGAAAGTAATTGATATTTTTAACTTCTGACTTTTGCATTTGAAAAAGCAACATAAAATCTGTCGATTACCATAAAAAAATCAAAATTGATTTTTTGGACCTAAGCCTTGTTTTCTCGTGGACAGTCACATATATATAAAAATAGTTATTTATGATACAAGTGCGTAAAATCGTTGATTATACGAGTGTGACGTTTGCAGCTCGAGCCGAAGGCGAGTGCTGCAAGTCACACAAGTATAATCTGATTTACGCACGAGTGTCATACAAAATTTTTTGCAACACTAAAACAACTAAACTTGCAGCAATATTGCCAATATTACTGAAAGTTTAGGTGTAGTGGGGGAACTGTTAAATGAAGTTTTCTAGAAGCTAAAATTAAAATGTGATTGTAAATTGTTGTTTAAAAGCTTTAATTAATGGTTTCTCATCAAACAGTCACAAGAATGCGTAAAGTAATCATTTTACGCACTGAAAATCACTTTACACACTGGAATTCATTTTACACACTGCTAGCGGTGTGTAAAGTAACACTTTACACACCGCTATAAAATGAAGTACTTTACACACAGTTTTCTGTGTTTTCTGTTTTAATTCTACTAATTACCGATCAATGTTGCAAGTATTGTTTTAATATTTGTGTGCGGAACCCGCCATTGCAGTGCGAGTACAACTCGCACTTGTCCAATTTTTTTTTATTTAAACATTAAAGAACTTTTTATTCTATATAATTTTTTAAAAATACGTAATTTTCTGAAAAAATACATGTCGCATTCATCAAAATCGGTCAAAAATTGACCGAGTTATAAAAGAATAAAATGAATTCAATGCAAAATTAAAAGTGGTTAAAGTCCTACAATTTTAGATATTTTGAAAATTTCTTTTACAATTATTTAGCTCTTATATTAAACTATTATTTTCCCAAGTTTCGTCAAAATTTAAAAATCATTTGCATATCGTGCTATTTCTGACGTAGAGTTACCATTTTATTAATAATCAGAAAGAGGCTGTTATGTACAGATTCATTTGCCTTCTGCAGTTTAACTGCGATGTGCCTATGTCATTAATTTCATATTAATGATATACCACGGGAGTATGAACTGACCAAGTATCATGCACCTGAGGGGTGATGACCGTACTAATTGCCTCAGTTACAACAAAACATTCATTTTCTCCAATGCTTTCTTGACTTTTCATCTTATTTTAAACAATGAAAGTTATAGGCAGTTTTATGCGACAACTCGATCGCACTGCCAGTCCTGAGTTCGGCTCGGGATACGGGCGTGAATCCATTCCTGGTGTCGGAGGGGGATTTCAATTCCCCTCACGGGAAGGAATCGATGATCGTCCGCCGAGGAGTATTATTATTAATTGACGAGAAAAATTTTTGTCCCGTGTGTGTAAATAAAAATACCAAAAAGTAATAAATATTTAATTGAATCAAATAATGTTTTCTTAATTAAATAAATATATAGTATTTAATTAACTCTCTAAATTTGAATTAGTAAAAATGTTTACTAATTCGAATTAGTGACTGACTTTTTGCTTTTGAATTAGTAAATTTTACTAATAAATTAGTAGAAAATACTATTTATTAGTAAAATTTACTAATTCAAAAGCAAAAAGTCAGTCACTAATTCGAATTAGTAAACATTTTTACTAATTCAAATTTAGAGAGAAATGCAGTATTTTCTTCAAGTTTTGTACCATTACTGTTATTAATATAATTAAATGTAATTATTCTTTTTTCTATTACAAAACCTAATTAATAATACTGTTTGTTCCAGACTGAAGAGTGCCGGCAGCAGAGGTGAGAACATAATCTAATTACAGTATAAACTAAATATAATAATTGCAACCTAAGAAAAATTAACCTAAACATACACTATAACATTAATGTAAATTAATACAAATTAGAAGTTTATAAAAATTATAATAATTGAAAAAGAAATCTATTGGAAAACAATCATATCCAAGTCTTAGCCAAAAAGAAAAAAAATGACGTTCGCCCTTTCATCTATTCCGCAGATGATTTATTCAACCGCCAAAAAATTAAAATTCACAAAACTACAGCTGCTGCAAAATATATAATATAGATCAGAAATTGACCAGAGGGCTGTGGACTGACATTGGTTGGGCAATAAGTATATTATAGTTGGCCCCTCCAATCTCTCACGTCGAATTAACATTTCTGAAGCGAGAGCGCTGCCCCACTGGGCCTTCTCAACAAAAAAGCAGCGCGAGTGTGCACTGCTATCGAAATGATGCCCAATTATCTCGAGTTCCCTACCGAGTTGCCAGCAATTCAAATATTCCTCTATTCACTCATTCTCTTCTAATTTTTTCGCACTATTTTACCCCATCACTGCTTTGTCAAAATTTGATAAATACTTTTTTATACTTTTCAGTATAATATTAATTTTTGTACTACTAATTTATACTATATCTGTCTCTCTCATATTAAGTAACATTTATTTATACTATTTATTTTTTTTACTACTAACACTTTTACTACATTAAAAAAAATAGGAGCGTGAAAATTAAAACACAATCGGACATTATGGAGGTTTAAAAAGAAGATTTGTTTTAAAACTTATTCCTTTTGTTTCTCAAGCGAAATCACTTTCACGCAAAATAGCGACATTCAAAGACGAAAAAGAAAGAGAAGAAAAAAAGTTGACGAGTTATTATCAGAAATTGTCCAATCACACGGAAGTTTGCTTCCTTTAAAGTGGAGCTACTCGATACCTTTGGAAATAAAATGGCTGATGGTAATAAAACGAAGGAAGCCAATAAGCATGAGAATTCACGACAGAGTTCCTCTGAAATGTTTCTGCCAATAGCGATATACCTTAATACCAAGAGTAATTTCTACTGAAGGAGCAATTCTGATGTATAAATAAAGTTATATTTCCCTTTTTTCATTCTTTTCCATCACTCACTTCTTTCCTGTCGCAGTTTTTTTCCATTTCCATAATTCATTTTAATTATTTTTTTCTACTTTCGCAATAAACATTCTTCGACAAGAAAATTTCTACTTAAACTTTCCTATTACAATTTCTTCCAAATTTGATTCGTTTTTTGTCTCAATTTTATATCCTTAGAAAATCTGTGCTATTATTTCAATTTCTACTGAACATAACGATTCTAATACCTAAACTTTACTATCATCATAATTTCCTCCGAACTTAACGATTCATCTCAAACTTTCCCATATTAATAATTTTCAAAAAAAGCAGAAAAAAATACTAAATTTTCCCTGATAAAAAAGAATCCATTGTGGTTTTAATTTATTTCGAGAGAGAGAGAGAGAGAGAGAGAGAGAGAGAGAAAAGGCCAACATCGAAAATAAATGACGTACATGCTACTATAGTTGTCAGTTAGAACATGTTTCAAGCAAATAGAAAGTTCAATTTCACATTTGCAACCTAATAAAGATTAATGTAATTATCAAAAAGATAAATTAGATGATATTTTGTTCGATTTCTGACTGCACGATAGACAAGACTTCATTTGATAAAGCAAATCACACACTCTCTCTCTCTCTCTCTTCTCTATCCCTTACCTCAAACGTGACACACACGTTTCGATTCGAGCAACACGTTTTAACAAGAGATGCTTCACCATAAAGTCAATACACGTTCCTTAGTATTCGATCCGGATGTTACAATCACGACCTTTCGCTAACAACCAAAATAAAAAGAAAAAAAACCACAAACAAAACAAATAAATAAGAACTCGTCACAAAAATACGAAACTTATCATCAAGGAGGAAGAAGAATAAACAAAAATGATGAGAAAGAAACCGTTTTGTTCAAAACAATTGATTCTAACAATCTTTATCAAACAACAAATTTTTAGCAACCTTTGTCAAAAACAGTCAACTATAATAGGGTTGCCACAAAACATCGATTTTAAAATTCCATGATTTTTCCAGGTTTTCCAGACCATTTTTTAAAAAATTCCAGACCCAAAAATAAAATTGTTTTGATATGTTTTTAACTAATTACGACAAAAAATATAAAATCCTTCAAGTAAATTGTTAATAAAATTAATAACAAAAATTTTAATTAAAATTTGCAAGATTATTTGTGATACGCTCCAAAGAAAGGCGCACCTACCTTAGGAGCAAATCTCTTTAAAGTTATGTTTGTGTTATTCTTACTTCAATTAAAGGATTTTGTTTAATTTTTGAATCCAAACTTAATTTTTATTAATTACTTTAGTTGTAATGAAGATTATAATATTAGTAGGGGAGACCGGGACGTAATGAATCACTTCAATTTATTCAAAAGTTATAAGTCAGAGTAATTTCGGTTTCCGATCAAAATAATGTACTTGGTATACTGTAAGTTTGTACCAAGTTTCATTGTTATTCATTCATTATTGTTGAAAATATGGTAGAAAAAGTGATTTTGACGCTTGAAAGTAAATTTTTAAAGGCTTTGTTTTTTTGTTATATCTTTTTCAAAATTACTTGTAAAACATTTTTGTATATCAGGTTTTGAGCTTTAAACATTTGTTCTTAAAGAACAATTAACAATTTTTGTTTAATACTTACGGTATTGATAAAAAATAACAAAATTTTCAACAAACACATCCGGGGCGTATTGGCTCGCTTATTCTATTAAGAAAAACCTATTATATTTAAAATATTAATAAAATAATCCTGTCAAGTTTAATTTCTTGTAATTGAGGGCGTGGAACGGATAACTTCCTGTAACGCATGGTCGAAAGGGACTATACCATAGTCAGACAATAGTGAACGCCTCTAGGCCTCTCACTGATGTCTGACTGGTATAGTCCCTTTCGACCATGCGTTACAGGCAGTTATGCGTTCCACGACCTCAATTTATATATTAATAAGTACCAATGATAACCCTTTATTAAAAAAATAACTGGAGAATAGATTTTTTAAGTAAATAGATTTTGCATTTCGCTACAACTTTTTAAAATTGGAAAATTTCATGAAAATGTTTAAAGTTTAAATTAAGTATGTTCCATTTTCAATATTCTTTGTTATAAACTTACAATAGAAACCAAAATTGTCAATACTGTAATAACATTTCATGATCTACATTATAATTTCATTCCTGATTCAATACGCCCCGGGGAGTGATCCATTACACCCCGGCCCGAGGCGTAATGGATCACCTTGCATTTTTCCAAAAACATTGTTTTAGAAAAAAAAGTATGAGCACTTTTTAGGGCGTACTTTTTTTTAATTGAAAGCTGTGATGTTAGGCTAAGTTTTTCATATCATGAAATTTTTATTAAAGCAAGAATGACAAAGTTAAGCAACAAAAAGTAAAAAGTGATCAATTACGCCCCGGTCTCTCCTAGTTTATATCGAGAGTTAATCCCCTTTGTGTAATTTCATTCCAAAAAATACAAACATAAACTATAATTTTTTGCTTCGGAGCGCATTACACTTACTTTAATGTAAAGGAAAAAATATAGAGAAAAATTATAGGAATTTAAAAATTTAGTTTTGTTCAGAATATTTTACAATTTATTATTTATTTTAATATTAAAAGTCATTTAAAAAATTGTAAGAGGATCCAAGGCGAAAAAATCAGTGATTTTTTATTTTTTTGTCGTGCATTTTCCAAATATCCCGAAATTTCAACTATAAATTATTATTTCCTTGCTTTGGAAGCACTTTTTTTCTTTTGCTAATTGTTTATTTCTTAATACCCCGACATGGATACTCTTGCAATTTTTTAAAGGGCTTTTAACATTAAAAAACAATTATCAAAAAAAAAAATTTCATTGAATAAAAGTTGGTAATTTCAGTTTAATAACATTTTTGGGTTTCTAAAATGCATTTAAATGTATTAATTTTAAAATTATGCAAAGGAAGATCCCCAGGTGCGAATTTAGGTTGTCCGCCAGAGTTTGAAGGTTGGCCCAAGGTTGGCCTAACTTTGGCAAGCGAAGTTTTGGTTGCCAGAGTTTGCCCAACTTTGGCAAGTACTAGTGCCCACGGTTGGCCCGACGGTTGGCAAAACTTTGTGAAACGCAGTTTAATTGACTTACATTATTTTGGTTGGCCGAACTCTGGGCCACGGTTGGCAAAACTTTGTCAAATGCAGTTTAAATGACTTAAACTTTCTTGGTCGGCCGAACTCTGGGCCACGGTTGGCCCGACTGTTGCAGCTTTAATATACCTTTTGCGTTATGCACTCCCATGTGAGCGTAGCGTAGTGGTCAGTGTATAAGTCTTCGGTGCGTTAGGTTAGGGGTTCGATCCCAGCGAGCGTTAGATATTTTCGAAAATGTATGTATGAGATTGTGTTTAATTATAATAGGTAAAGGTTATATCTGATGTTCCCGCTAATAATAACCTGTTAATTGTTTAAATAATTTAGCTTTTTAATAATTTTTTACCTTTGGCTGTTGAAGTTGGCCAAACTTTGAAAATTGTGGTTGGCCCAACTTACGCATCTAAAGTTGTGCCAACTTTGGCGTCAGTCTTTGGACCAACCATTGAAGTGTATAGTTGGCACAACATATGCATTTTAAGTTGGGCCAACCATCGTCGCCATTAGACGGCGAACCGTTATCATCTGTATGGTTGGCCCAACCTCTGGCACGAGAAGTTGGACCGACTTTGTAAAAGTTGGCCCAACTATGGGCCGACCAAAAAATCGCACCTTGGTATTGATCAAAAGAAACTAAAATTTAGAAACCCCATATTGATTCCCGTGTAGAAATTGAAAATAGGGCTTTAATAAGGCCCTGAATAGATGCCCTTTCGAAAGTGAGGCGCAAACTAGGAAAATTCGTCAGGACCTGTCTAATTTCGTCACGCTTGGATTATCAGGTGATGATGTGGAAAAATAGAGAGGTTCTAACTAGATCGCCTTGTCAGTGCCTGAGTAGAATGTGTGAATTCAACTAGAGGCATTCTAGTCAGGGCCTGATTGAAATATTTAATAGGGACATAAATAGATCCAGTTAGATTTCCCTATCTGAAAAATAGGGCATTCTAGTGAGTGCCCGATTATCACCTATCTAGAAATTTCTAGTGTGGTTGGCCTTACTAATTCCTCATCAGCGCCCCTTTTCAAATAAGGCGAAGTAGGGAAATTTCTACACGGGTTTCAATACACGTATCATTTTGAGGCATTTCGGTATCAATTTGATCCAATTTTATTTGATACCAATTTTACCTAGTTTATTGTCATTTTGACCCAATTCGGTATCAATTTGTTCGAATTTAGCATCAGTTCGTTGCAATTTGGTATCAACTCCACTCAGTTTGTAATCAGCATGATCCAACTTGGTACCAATTCAATTCGATTATCTCCAATTTGCCATCAATTTAACACCATCAAGTACAACAAATAGCAAGTTACTTCAAAACAAACCAAAAAAATGCCGCACTAATAAACGAAAATTGGCACAATTTTCCTCGCCAAAAAAAAGTATGACTCCTCTCGTGTGTGCAAAAAGTGACGAGACACTGCACCGTATAATATAATATAAACGGTAGCCGACACAAAAGTGCGATGTCTCGTCGCGTTCTTTCGAGTGTCAGCGTCGATTGGAGTTTAATTAGTCCGCATGATAATGGCGATCGGTGTTGGCATGGCTTATACGATATATGCCTCAAGGCAGGCACACACGGTTTAAAAGATCGTGCGGATGGACGTGCGACATAAAAGACAGTGAAACGCGTCTAATTAACTTTCTGATTTAAAATCACCCGCGGCACGATACGATCAACGGCGCGACAACCGCAACGCTTTACACACATATATACCTATATCTATATATAATATATACTTCGATTCCTGAATGCTTTGGGGGTCATTCAAATTAATTATTCAACACACCCATCTCATATATCCCGCATCCAAATCTCATGCCCGCTGTGTATATTTATTTCATCTTCTCTATCACTTTCACCTGCCGCAATTTTGTTCCATAGATATACAAGCAAAAAAAATGCTACTTCTACTTCTACTTTTCGAATCAATTCAGTGGGATAAAAAATCCTTAGAAAAACGGTGAAGATATCATTTATCTCCCTAGTGCGATTCAAAAATCAAAGATCAAATCTGACGTATGGCAATAAAAAGAAACAAAAATTGCATCTTAATTTAAGACTTCCCTTCGCCGTTGAAATAAGACGTTCATTTTACTCTGTACGTAAATTAAGCTATAGCAACTCAACTATATATAGCAAAATAATAAATTCTAAAAATAAATAACACATTCATAGTGTACATTGGAAAAATGTTTTTAGATTCGCAATTTATTTGACGTTGAGGTCACGAGAAGAGAGAGAAAGATGAAAGTTATCTGGGGAATTTTGCAGTCTAGTCGACCCTGATGGGAGGGTGGTTGAGGGAGATGATCCTCCACGGTGGTCTCTGTTGCAGGTTTCTCTCCGCGATTGAGCTTGACTTGCGCTCTTGCTGTTTCGACGCTTTTATTAGCACGTACGTAATCCGACCGGCCAGGCCGCGAAACGATCATCGCACAACGTGTGCGGGTTCGACTTAACCTCCATTTTCATTCAAACATCCGATAAAAAAATCAAAAATCTTGAGATATCAATTATCACTCTAATCTATGCTATCACTCTAATAATCAAGTTTGCCACAAAAATTTAATTTTGCTTTTCTCTGACCTGTGGCAACCGTGAATTAATCTATATCTATCACTCGCTGATAATAATAGTAACCCAATGGGAAGTAAACGATTGGTTCAATAATGGGCCATGCTTGGCGAACTCCGTTCCATTATTGGAACATTAATGGCAACCATCATTGGACCACCAATGGTTTAAACTTGGGATGATCACGCTACTGCCAATGATCGGTAGCCAAGCATCGGGCCAATATTAGTTGCCAAGGAATTGCCAAGCAAACAAAATCGATTTTCAAAAGCTTGATTTTTTATTGGCAGCCAACAAAAAACCACTGAAAAAATGTTGAGTACCGTGCAATCCCAATCGTCGGAAAGTGGAGGAACTATAGTTTGGATGTGCTACGATCTCAATTCGGAAAATCTACGTTCCTATGTCGGTGTCGCTGAACACCCAAGATTTGAGACTCAAAACCTTGAGACTGCAATAGCCGCATCTTGGGCGCTCAGCACGCCCGAGTTAGAAATGCAGCTCCTCCAAACTAAAGTCGTATCGCATTCGTAAATTTTCGGTCTACTTGGAACGGCTCGTCACCCAAAATTTTTTCCGTGTAGTAAATAATGAAAATAAATTTTTAATAATATAACTATTTTTTTTTGTTTTTGATGAAAAATCAGAAATAAGTTTCAAAGTTTTTTTTTAATAAAGAAATGAAATTTTTGTTTGTTTTGTGAGTAAATAAAATAAAGTAAGGGAGAGTGGGGCAAAGGCGCTAGGTTTACATTTATCGATGTATATTTTTTAAATTAAGCAATTAATTTATGCAGTCTTTGTTTTTCATTATTCTAAAACTAATCAACAAGAAATTTTAATAGTTGTTATTTAGTATATTATAATTATAAATACATTATTTAATTAAATTTAAAAACAATACAAAATAATGCCTTTGCCCCACACGCTGGGGCAGCGACGTTTTCGCTTATATTTCTAAAAGAAAGCATTTATAAGCCTTAAAAAAATTAACAAGTGATATTTATTAGTATAATATTTACGAAACATAAGGTTAACAACATATTATTAAAAGAATTAAACTATTTAAATAGAAAATAAAAACTTTTAGTGATTTTAAACTTATATTGTAAATTAATAAAAAGAAAATTCGAATATTCAATTGTTTTTAACCAAATTATGTTCAATATTGCCTTTGCCCCACATAACAAACTTTTTTTTTACTTTAAATTAAAAATATTTAGATACAAAATTAAACTAAAACACCACGCCAGTTGTGTAGAGAAGTATTTAATTTATTTACATGTTACGTTTTTAAAAATTAAATACTTAAACTTATGTTTTAAAAAATAAAAGTTTGTTCAGTAAAATTATCATTTTATTTTTGCAAAACAATTTTTTTGTTATATTTCTTAGAATATTTAATATTTTTAGGTTTTTCTTTTTTTAATCAATTGGTCTGATTGCATTGCAACTTAATTTGTAATACCAATTGGAATAGACAGACAATAAAGAAGATATTTTAAAAAACGTCTTTGCCCCGCATAGCGCCTTTGCCCCACTCTCCCCTAATATTTTTTACATTCTCATCATATGGGAAGGTATTAGTTTTATGCAAATTTTGACTTTTGCTAATTTTATGAAATCTTCACGTTTTGGGGTCCCCTGAACCCAAAAAACATGGTTTGGCGATGGTGTCTGTCTGTCTGTCTGTAGACACAAAATGTTGTTCCCATGATAACGTTTGAAAAACTTATCGGATCGTTTTTAAATTTAACTCTCTTAAAGTTAGTGAAAAAATGAAGGCTAAGTTCGTTAACCAGCCATTTTCGTTGAAAAATACAAAAACTACAGTAGTTTCAAAATTTTGAAAACTCAATTTTTTCAAATTTTTAACTTTAAATTATTTTAGGTTAGGAAAATACAAACAACTTTTCTCTACAACATTTTTTGATCGAATCTTTTTTTTTTTTTTTTAAGTTTTTGGGTCAGGCTAGCTCAACTGGGTTAAAAATTTTTTATCGATTTTCTAAAATGTTATAACTAAAATATATTCATAAAAGTTGTAACATTTTAGAAAATCAATGAAATTTTTTTAACACAGTTGGTTTTGTCTGACCCTTTTTTACATTTTAATTTTTGGTCCTATCTTGTTGGAAATGGTTTTTTACATTCTCATCACATGAAAAGGTATTGGATTTGGTGGAAAATTGACTTTTGCTAATTTTATGAAATCTTTGCCTTTTGATGTGCCCTGAATCCAAAAAACATGGTCCGGCGATTACGTTTGTCTGTCCGTAAGACAAAAACTTTCTTCCCACGATAACTTTTGAAAAATTTAGTTTTTTTCAAGTTTTTTCGAATTTTTGACTTTTTGTCTCATCTCAGTGGAGGTGATTTATTTTTGCTTCTTGAAACGACGGGTAAATGGAGGATTGTTTTTATTTTCTTAATTCAAAATTGTTTTTGAAATGCTGTGCCTGCCTGCGCAGGCAGGCGCAATGAGAGTAAGGGAGAAAAAACCTTAAATTTGAATTTTCTGACTCACTTACTCCCGTGTGGAAATTGCCCGACTTCGCCTTATTTGAAAGAGGGCACTGATGAGGATTTAGTGAGGCCAACCACACTAGTAATGTCTAGATAGGTGATAATCGGGCACTGACTAGAATGCCTTCTTTTTCCAAATAGGAAAATCTAGCTGGATCTATTTATGCCCCTATTAAATATTTCAATCAGGCTCTGACTATAGAATGCCCTTTTTGTCTGAACAGGGAAATCTATCTGGTATCTATTTATGCCCCTATTAGGTATTTTAATTAATTTTCAATTTCATTGACAAATCCCAATTTCTAAATAATAAGCAACGAAATTATCAGAAAAATAGTTCTAAACGCATATTAAAATACTATTCAAAGTTTAAAAACTATTTGAGCAAAAATATTTACGATTTTTAAATTTCAAAATATTGCACTTTTTATTACAAGCGCTAAAGAAATGTTCTGTTTGGTATATAAGGACGATGAGAAAGTAGATTCATAGCGTGCGAGTTAGTGTTAGGTATACGTTAGTGTTAGTGTTAAGTTAGTCATAGGTTGATTGGTCGAAACAGTATTGTTGTTTACATGTGTGTTTGTTCAGTGACTTGTTCAGTATTACTGGCGCAATATTACGCCTGTCGTAAATTTTTCCTTTGGCATTTAGAAAAACTAATGAGGCGCTAAAGAGGCCCTCTAGTTAAATCCCCACATTCTGCTTTTCTATTCAGGCAGTGACAAGGCAATCTAGTTAGAACCTCTCTATCTTTCCACATCATCACCTGATATTTCAAGCGTGACGAAATTAGACGGGTCCTGGCTAATTTTCCTAGTTTGCGCTTCACTAAACGAAAGGGCGTCTATTCAGGGCCTTACTAAGTCCTATTTTCAATTTATACACGGGTTCTTATGTGTTACCATGACGAACTGCAGGCAGGCAGGCAGTAGAGCTGTGCGAGCGCCTTTAGAAAACGTTTATTATTTTATAACTTATTCAAATATTTGTATAGCATTAAAAATGGCGATTTTTTTAAAATCTTTAATTGAATTTCTTGTTTAAACTCAAAATAACATATAATAACAATATTTGTTAATATATTTAATAAATTATGTATAAAATAATATATTATAATATTCTATAAAATTTATATATTTTTTTACAAAAATAAATTTCGTCCTTTCTGAAGGACGGTTGCCGTACTGCCAACAAGACGCTGTAATGTACAGAGGCGCGTCCTGCCGGAAAGCCCTTTCGAAAGTTTAGGCGCTTGGACGTTCTTTTAAAAAAATCATGCAGAAAATTTATCTAATTGTTCATTTTTAAATCTTCAGTAAATTTAAAGTTTTTCTTATAAGAATTAAACTATCACATCCACTGTATCCGGATTTACATGTTTTTAATTATACATTTGATATTACATTTACAAATCACGTATATAGGAGGAATGGGACATAATGGCTAAGGGGCGTAATGAATAATTATAATTTATTTAAAAATCGTAAATCGAAATGATTTCTCTCCAAAAACAACTTGATGTACTGCAAGTTTCTACAAAGTTTGATTATTTATTATTCAATCACTATTGTAAGAAATATAGTAGAAAAACTGTATTTCATATATGAAAGTAACTTTTCAAAATTTTCATTTGTTCGTTCTAATTTTTTTTTAATATCTTTAACCACTTCACTGGCAGGGCGTTCCAAATAGCGTTCCACGCGCCGAGGCCCAGACTGGCAAGAACACCGAAATGGCGTCCCTAATAAAACTTTATTTTTTAAGAGTGTACACTACTTTTAACTTCTACAAAACAATATTTCTATAGTTTAGACATCAGGGAACAAGATTATCACAATAAAAGTTTCAGTTTTTGAGATTTTCAATGTTTCTTCGAACGTTGAAATACTCAATTTTTACCACTTTTCGACAAATGGCGTTATACTTTTTTTCAATTTTTACGCAGTAAAACTCATATTTTTTATTTCAAAAAATGTATTTATATACAATATTATATTATAATAATAATAATGTAATAAATAAAAAATAAATATAAATAATTGATAAATAAAATATAATAATTATTATTAATAATAACAATTACTATTATTGTAATAATTATTATTATAATTATTGCATTATATTATTATATTATTGTATATAAATACATTTTTTTAAATAAAAAATATGAGTTTTACTGCGTAAAAATTGAAAGAAAGTGGAACGCCATTTGTTGAAAAGTGGTAAAAATTAAGTATTTCAACGTTCGAAGAAACATTGAAAATCTCAAAAACTGAAATTTTTATTGTGATAATCTTGTTCCCTGATGTCTAAACTATAGAAATATTGTTTTGTAGAAGTTAAAAGTACACTGAGAAAACTGGAGAGTCAAATTTCAGAGGTTCAAAAAGTGTATGTTTCCTTTGCTTATGAAGAGAGTTAAATAGTCCTTCTAAAATAAATTTTGAATTGATAATGGAAATCTACTTGTATATTCTCTCTCATTATATCTGAGGGTTAAAAGTTGCGCAGAAAATGTGTACGATCTGATGTGCGCGAAATTATTTTTCTGACATTTTATGTATTTAATTTAGGGGTTAGGTTGCCATATTTATTCATTTCGCGCCGGATAAGGAATGGATTTCTCAAGATGGTTAATTTGTCCCTCTGTTAGAGAAATGGCACGAATATCTGTCAATGGTGTATTTGAACATTTAGATTGTTATCCAATAGCTAACTCTCAAATATCAACGATTTGTCCCTCCAGATGTTTAGTCCAATACTCCAGTTTTCTCAGTGTAGTGTACACTCTTAAATTTGGAACGCCCTGCCAGTGAAGTGGTTAAAAAAGAAACTAAAATCGCGTTTTAAGCTTGAAACATTTTTTGAGGCTCAATTTGAGATTTTTGATCCACACTTACTGTATTGATAAAAATTACAAAATATTTCCCAAGTACCCCTAGGGCGTGTTGGCTAATGCAACACGCTATGCATAAAGAGCAACCTACGATACCGACGAAGTGTCTGTTCATTGTAGACAAAAAAAGTAAGAGTAATATACGGATGTTCGTTTTTTTAAAAGAAAGCTGAGATACCAGAGTAACTTTTCTAAGAGATAAACACTTAATTAAAACAAAAATGTCCAAGTAAATCAACAAAGAGTGAAAAGTTAGCCATTACGCTCCGGTCTTCACTACACAAAAAACTTGATAGTAATACTTTAAGAATATTTTAGCTGCTTCTGCAAATCATGTTTCTGCTAAGAGAGTTAGTATAATTAAAAATAACTTCACAATTTTAATCATCAAGACCAAAAATATACATTTAAATCCACTTAATCTCGCAATCATCAGCAAACAAAAACATGTGATGAGAATGTAATCCTTAAAGTCGTAGTAACTTTAAGAAAAAAAAATATTTTATGAAACATATAATAGGAAACAAGAACAGGAACGCAAATAATGCACAAAAATTGCAGACCACCGCGAGCGTAGCGAGCCATTTGCGTGCGAAGCGCGACGATTAATATTCGCGCGCCCTGAGGCGCGCTGAAACTTGCGAGCGAAGCGAGCCCCCGCGCGAAGCGCGGATGAGAACCCACTGGGAAAAAAACCATTGGCGCATTAATGGCCCAATAATGGGAGCCACCATTCCATTATTGTCCCATTATTGGCACCCAATAATGGACCACTAATGGTAAAATCGTGGGATGTCTACGCCGATGCCAATAATTGGCAACCATTATTGGCACATTATTGGCTGCCATTAAAAAACCAATAATAATAAAAAAAATTTTTTATTAAATAATAAATTTATTTATTTAATAATTATTTTATTTATTATTATTATTATTATTATTATTATTATTATTATTATTATTATTTATTATTATTAAAAATATTAATTTTTTTAATTAATTATTTTATAGAAATGGTTATTATTTTCTATCACATCGAAATGTGAATAACCCTTTCGTTCAGAGTCTAAAAATTATTTACCTCACATCCATCAGTGCAAAAATAGGAGAGGACGGGCAGAATAAAATTCTACAAATATTCGTGAGAATGCTGCCTCCTTATATACTTTTCAAGTTTCATGTTAGTTCCGAGAGAGTTTCGCGCAACACCTCCTATGGGGCGTTGAGCGAACTACATACTTACTACATGATAATTTCTGCAGCGTCGGTAACTAATTGTATGTAGTTCGCTCAACGCTCCGTAGGAGGTGTTGCATCAAACTCTCTCGCAACTAACATGAAACTTGAAAAGTATATAAGGAGGCAGCATTCTCACGAATATTTGTGGAATTTTATTCTGCCCGTCCTCTCCTATTTTTGCACTGATGGATGTGAGGTAAATAATTTTTAGACTCTGAACGAAAGGGTTATTCACATTTCGATGTGATAGAAAATAATAACCATTTCTATAAAATAATTAATTAAAAAAATTAATATTTTTAATAATAATAAATAATAATAATAATAATAATTACTAAATAAATGAATTTATTATTTAATAAAATTTAATAAAAAATTTTTTTTTTTATTATTGGTTTTTTAATGGCAGCCAATAATGTGCCAATAATGGTTGCCAATTATTGGCATCGGCGTGGACATCCCACGATTTTACCATTAGTGGTCCATTATTGGGTGAAAAATAATAAACCTAAAGAAAACCAATGGCTTCCAATATTGGGTCATTAATGCACCAATGGTAGACTAATGGCTATTTCCCATTGGGAATGTGTCCGCGCTTGCGCGGGCAGATTTTTGAGAAAGGTTATTATTATTATTTTTTTAATTTTATTTATTTACTTTTAAATTATTATTATTATTATTAGATATTATTATTATTATTATTATTATTATTATTATTATTATTATTATTATTATTAGTATTATTATTATTATTATTATTATTTAAATTATTATATTAATTATTATTTGAATTTAAGTATGAAATTTAATTTTAAAAATTAAATAATAATAATTATTATTAGTACACTGTAAAAAATTTAGGGAGTTAACGGACTCGGGAGTTGGGAGTTAAATTTTTCGAGTTAAAAATCAACTCCAAAAGAGAGTTAATTTCTAACTCCCTTCATTCAACACCCGCGCGAGTTATTTTTTCCATGGGGAGTTAGCATTTGGGTGTTAAATTTTAACTCTCTTTATTTAACTCCCCTGGCATTAACTCCCCAATGGGTGCGACTTTTATAGACCCCCCGGGGGAGTTAAAATTTAACTCCCTTTTTTCACAGTGTATTAGGACGTTGCGAGGGGGTAATTACTGGTTAAAATGGTGTACACTCTAATACACTAAATTTTCCTGCTATTACGCGTATTATCTAGATTCATAGGGTATTACAGAACTATTACGGGGTATTACTGATTATTACAGAATATTAACTCTATATTATGTGGTATTACACTGACGTAATAATGCTCTATTACACTCTATTACGTGACTATTACGGGAGGAGCGTACACGCTAATACACAAGTAAATACCCCCTCGGTGTTTATTATTGTTGGTTTTTTAGGTGTTTCTAAATATCTGTTTATATTTTGTGTTTCCATTGCATTGTATTGCGTACAAATTATTTTTTGCAAAATATCATATTTGGGGTGATGTGCAACACTTTTTTCTTTTTTATGCTTTACGTGCCATAACTGCGATTCACATGATGAATAAAAAATTCTGAGTTATTTTCCTTTAATTATATTCCTTATTCAGTTATGAATAAATAAAAAATTCCCTAGTAGAAATTTGTCCTAGTTATTATAAAGGAACTGTCCAGTCGCGCTTGATATTGTCTAGTTACTTTACAAGCCAACTGGCTAATAACTGGAATGGAGTGTCACCCTTTTTTCATCAAGTTATTATTTAGCTCAACTTTATAAATTCTGGTCAACGGATCTGTAGAAAAACTAGACAAATTAATTCTTTTAAAATACTGAAAATTTGTTTAATATTAAGATTTACTGTAGTTAACACATTTATTTCATGCAATTAATATAAAATTTCTATTTAGCTTCAAAGAAATTCAATAAAAAATATTTTTGGAAAATTTCTGTATCCATTATAATATATACATAATAAATGGAATAGTATAAAAAATTATATAATATTTTATAATTTCTAATTAATTATTTGAATTATTATATAAAAATAATGTAAATAGTAAATTATTACATGTAATTTTCTACATTACTTTTTGATTCTTAATTCAATTAAACAAAATTCTAAATTCGAATATCCTAAATATTTTCTGTTTTCAAACAACTTTCATTTTTTTAATGCACTATTATTAACAATAACACTGAAACAAATATTTTTTATTAGTATAAACAATTATAATCTATATATAAACCTTAAAACGATAACGCAATTTCACCGAAAAAATCTTGGGGGGTAACAGGGAGCGAACCCGGGTCCCGCTTGACTAGAGTCGCACCGCTTAACGCACTCGGCCGTTCAACGCAATGGATACTGAGAATTAATAACCACTGCACATATGTTTCAGTTCAGTGCCGTAACTAGAGATTTTAAGCATTGGTATATACTTTTAATATTTTCTATGTAATAAAACATTTTAGATGATTTTTTAATTATTATAACTTTTTAGTAATTTAATTTGCAACGTTAACAATTAATAAATAAATTGAATACTGTAATTAAATTCTTAATTATTTTTATTAATTTATTATAAATTATTGTAAACATTTATTAATTAATTTTATTATTTAATATGATTAATTGATTATTAATTAATAATAATAAATCCATTAAATTTTTTATTAATAGAAAATTATAATTAAACTAAAATGGAATTTAAAAAATTGATTTTTAACTAATTTTATTATTTTTATATTTATTATAAATGTTTGTAAATATTTATTAATTAATTTTATTAATTAATGTTATTAATTTATTTTATTAATTATTAATATTATTAATTAATATTGTTAATTAATTTTATTAATAATTATTAACATTTTTTATTATTAATTAATTTTATTAATTTATAATAATAAATTAATTAAATTTTTTATTAATAACAAATTAAAATGAAAAGTTTTAAAATATTGACAAGAATAAGAACAAATTTATCTCTAGCAAATAATATAATCAGTCGAGCTGTCTAGTTATTAGACATTATTGCAGTGTCATCGACACGACAAACTTTAGAACTATAATTTCTAGGAGTACTTTAAAGTAACATTAAAAAAACTAGACAGAAGTTATGTCTAGCCAATATCAAATTCAACTTGAATCTTTGACGAAGAGCGTTGGTCAGACTTTAGAGTTATTTACCAGTCCGCCTAGAATCAGCGTCCGTGACAAAAACTGTCCAGTAACTTGAACAATTCAGTGGCTCCATGACAAATTTCTACTAGGGTTAAACAAAAAAAAATTTTTTTTCTTTGGTGAAATCTTCACTTTTTAGAGGTTAACTATACCTTAGTAAATTTTTTTGGGCAGATTTTGATTAGTTTGCATTGAAAAAGCCTAAAATTAATAACTTAAGACATTTTTATCGATATTTATGCATTACATACCTGAATTTTACTGATGTTGCACATCACCCCAATTTTTTTTGAAAATGCAAAAACAGACGTTTCTGGAAAAGCGATAAATTTGTAGGAAAAATTTAAAATTCTGAAAATCTAATAATTTGCAGATATATTCTATTATAATGCCTCTAAGTCATTCTATTTTGAAATATTTAAAAATTTAATTATTTGACATGTTTTTCGTCCAACGAAAAAAAACTTTGCATATCACCCCACAACACCCTATATATTATTTTAATTTTAAATTAGAAATGTAATAATAATTATTATTAATTAATTTTTTAAAATATAATAATAATTAAACCTCCCAATTCTATAACTCGATCTATGCACCATTCACAGTCTCCTAGTTGAGCCAGCTCACAGCTGCACAAGGGACTTGCGCACTGTAACAGATCGAGTTATAGAATTGGGAGGCTCAATTATTATTATTTTAAATGTCAAATAATTATATTATTTTAAATGTAAATAATTATTTATATTTATTTAATGTAAAAAGCAACAAAATAGTAGCTCTTAGTGGCTGAAATCTAAAAGAAAATACCGAAATAGTAGCATAACGTAAAAAATTAGTTAATAGTAGGTTTTAGTAGATGAGTGCGAAGCCTCCAATCACAAAAACAAATAGCAAAAATAAAAATTCCACAAAACATCAAAATAATTGAATCAACTTCCAACTTTCTTGATTCCCTCAAATTAGTGTCAAAACGAAAATTAATATTCAACGTACAACCCGTTTTCCCGCAAAAATGATATCAGATCATGAATAGTAAAATGACGACACACAGGGGTATATTAGATAAGAAAAATATTTGCATATTATGACGTACTGCAAATTACTATATAAAGAGGCATATCACTGCGAATTATTATACACTAAATTACAGCACAAAGTGACGTAAAGTTTTGTTTCATGTCTATAATCATATATGTAGATAGACCATATAAGAAAACCGGTAGAGCGAGATTAATTTTTCCTCAAAACTATATTATAAACTCAAAGTTATCCCCAACAGGGAAATGATGCGATAGTAGAATCTAAATTTAAGTTATGAATATAAAACTTTAATTTTATGTCATGTGTGTTAACGTAATGAACCAATCTTTTTCTTGTATCTTGTCACTTTTAGTTATACACCCCCTGAAGCGCTCGTTTCCTCTCTCTAACCATATCAGTGCGCATATATACTGATGTAATATTTAAACACCTTTTACAACTAATTATCGCACATCTATTCAGAAAACCTATAATTAACGCCATGAATTTTGTACAAAATTCTCAATTTATTATTTCCGGTAATAATAACACTTTACAGTTATTTTATAGTTATACTTCAATCATATTATATAATTGACACTAAAATTCAAATTCGATATTCAAAAAAGGGTATAAAAATAATGATGATGTATCAATTAAATTTCCTCAGTGTCAACAATGACTTTATTAGCTACCGGAAAAATAATTTCAATAAATCAAAATCCATTCAATCTCTGAATAAAATTCTTTTCCTTTTCAAATAATATAATCTTTATAGCTACATGTTGTTCTTATTTTAATGTCTATTTAAAATCATTCATGAATATTTTTCAAGTGTTGAGAATATAATCCGAGAGGAGATTATATGTTAAATAAAAGAAAGGCACATATCGAGTTCTATACTCATTCACATATATTATAACATATAAAAAACTAGAGATTCTAGAATCAAATCAAATAAAAAGGCGGTGAAATGAGGGGAAGAAAGCTAGTTTGAAGAGGGGACAAAAAAGTGAATAATCGGCTTATCGCGGACCCTTTCCTTAACACCTTGGAATTTCAGCTGTTATTGAGGAGAGATAGAGAGAGAATATACCCACGGGAAACTGCTTTATAATACAAAATCATGTCACCTAAACCTTTGACAAGTGAGGTTTTGAAATAAAAAAAACCTTTGCTCCCATTCTCAAAAAACACACAGAAATTATTTCCAAAAATACCATTTTAAATCGCAATTTACATTTTGGTAGTAAATAGATTTTAGTAGTAAATATGCAAATTTTCAGCAATAGTTCACAGGTATATAGATTAAAAAACACACACCGCTATAGTGGAAGCGACAACCCGGAAAGAGATCCGATTACTTTTAAAGATAAATTAGTACCGCAATCAAACAAAAAAAAAGGTTGGCGCGATGTCATCGAACTTTGACGTGCCAAAAGAATAAATCATCTCGTCACAAATAAAAAAAATATATTCCCACCTTTCATATATAATAGCTCCTTGTTCCTTAAAGTTTCACTGCATTGAGGTTAGAAAATCATGATTGGCGTTATGTGATCTTAATGACAGAATAAAAGAAAGCTAAAAATTCTCTCATATTATTCAAAAAAAAGTTTATTATAAAGTCAACAACTCTTGGAAATCTTGACTCATTGTTATTCTTTAAGAGATCATCTAAAGTGATCTCAACTGATGATGAGACCACATTGTGTCTCTTGCAAAACGAAAAATATTACACACTACTAAAGAATTTCAATTTCATTTCAATTTACTTCAAATCAATTCCTTAAACTTAACTTTAATCAATTTTCTAAACATAACTTTAATCAATTGAATTTGAATTTAATTCGAATTAATTCTATTAATTCCAAATAAAAGGATAAAAGCTTTACATAAAACAGTTACAAACTGCAAAAGTTGAAATTAACAAACCGAATTTTTGAAAAGTTTCAAGAAAAGCTTGATAAAAAAACGAAAAATTTAATACAAGAATAACAGAAAATTCCTCCTAGCGTAAAGAATAACTTTAAAACGAAAATACGGAAAATTATCTTCCCAGGTAAGATAGAATATTATATATACGAGAAAATGAAAAATTAGCATACGAGGGACATTTATAATAGTTCAATTTCATCGGAAATGGTAGTTGACATGAACAAGTTTTCTCCCACGCATTTATGACAGAATGCTTATGTTTAAGATTGAAGATTGTCCGCTCCTTAGGTAAGAACACTTAACCCACGTATACCGTTGTGCGCCACGTGACTAATCCGATTCCCCCTGAGGCGTATCAATTCCTATACACACTTATATATATTCCCTATAGCGCGCAACTTTACGATCAGAAATCACAAACTACAAAAATTGAACATATACACACTCTTTCTACTACGATCCATTAATGATTTTCAATTATCCCGTGAATATAAACTTTTTTACCATCGCGCATTCTTGTAATGCTGCAAAACTTCAAATTGACTTTTGCACTCTCCTCACTAGAAACCTATTTTCAAATTGACTCTTGCACTATTATAACATGTTTTTTTATACAATTGCAAATAAATTGACTTTTGCACTCTTCATTACATGATTCGATTTTCCTAAATTGTATCTATAAAATAGAGAGAGACTCCTACTTTGACTATGTTACTTATTCTGTCCTACTTTATTTTAAAATTTAATAACTATTTTCGTTATTCGTTTTTTTAATTTTTTGAAACTAAATTTTTGAAGGCAGTACTTTTTTAAACACTGAGTTGCATTCAACTTTACATTAATATTCTACACTTTCTCGTAAGTCTGAAATAACACCTATCATCAGATACGGATAATCTTATCCACGCAATTTTATTTGACATTAATATACATATACATCTACTTTATCCGTCTTTGAAATTCTTTCCATTAATTTTGCAACAAAGCAAAAGTAGAAAAGCTTTTAAATGCTAAAAGAAAATTCAGACTCAACAAAAAAATCCACAGTTCAAAAGTTCATCTCTCTTGCATTAGGATGAAATAGCAATTTCACCCAGAAGAAAATTATTCTCAAGATTAAAGAATACGGAATAAAATATCAAAAGCAAAAATAAAATACTTGTTATGCCATACAAAAATACAAAATATACAAACTTTTTACAGAATACGATAGTATTCTGTAAAAAATTTGCAGATTTTGTATTTTCGTATGTCAACACAACCTGAATCACGTGCCTGTGATTCCCATATAATCTCGGTTTTCATATTATTTTTTTTTCTTGACATTCCCGTTGTCGGCATCTCTGATCTATGAAATGCCAAGTTTGGTCCCTCCCAACACTCTCTTTCTCTCTCTCTTATTTCGATCCTTCCCATATTCCATCGTGATGTCCATGACAGGCTATGACAGGAGCACAATGAGGCCATACAGAAAACAGGCTTTTCATACATGCGCGCTCATGTCATAATGTGCAGGGATCCAACGTACATTTATGCGTTCCATAATCGTATCAGGATACCTTCGCTCTCTATAACCTCACCTGGGCACTTGACAAGCTTCTTTGGTCGGTTATACGTCGAAGCCCCAAAAATGTACATGTGAACCCCTTTTCACAATAATATTACGAAATTCGAGTAGCCTTATATATATTATATATCAAAAAATATGAGGGCAAGTAAGAATTAACCTTTATCATTTCTATCACGAACGATATCAACTCAGACCTTCATAATTAAACTCAAATTTGCTCCTCTTGCAGCGATTCTATCAAAATTTTTTCAAAAATATTGTCTACCAAAAATAAAAATGTTACATAAACAGAAATGTTCTACTTCTGTAGAAATTAGCAACATTTGATAGTCCCTTTGGATACAGACCAAGAGTGACAGTAAACTATACAATCATTTTTTTATATCTGTGTTAATTATCCGGAAGTGGATCAAGTGGGGATAGATGCGGCAAAAAATTGGCCAAAAGTTTAAAAGCAACAATTTGATGGTGACATGTACCCAATGTAATATATAGTACACTAAGGGGGCATTTGCCCTCTAGGAAAGTCGATAGCAAGCGAAACCAAAAATACTTTCCAAATAACATTGCCAACAAAGGGAGTGCACCAACCTGACATCTTAATTTTTAATTAAAAGGTAGAACCAAATTCTTTCCCTGATAGCCAACCAAATCAAAATTAAGATCATCTATAATACTTTCCGAACCTTGAAAATCGATCTTCTAGGCTTATTAACTTCCGATTAAAACACGAAAGAATTCAGATATCAAAGATAGCAAATAATAAATTTAATTAAAAATTGAAGTCTAATAAATTTACGTTGGTGTAATTTTCCAATTATTATTTTTTTCCAGCGAGTTGCTGTGGCATTGGAGTTGAAGATGCAACGAACCAAGAATCCGGGAATCCAGGTGGCGGAGGCGCAGGTGGTGGTGGCGTTTCCGTGATACCTGATAGACCGCCACTTGAGCTAGATAAATTACCACCTTATCATGATGTCGCGCCAAGTCCTGGTGAGTATATCGATTCTTCTGTCCCAATATATCTTATTCAAGAGAAGTTGATCCTTATTGTACAGACAGAGAAAGTTTTGCATTCATCGATTTTCCAACCACGGGAAGAACATCATTGATCTTAGTCAAACCTTCACGTATACACTAAAGACTCTATCAAAACATTATTCATTATACAATCCCTAACGATCCGCGCGCACACACACCATTCATATATTACGAATGTGTACATACAGTCATTAGCAATTATTGAATCGACAACAGTTTCTAATTACATAAGATATTAATCCATAGTTTTCAAATTAGTTCCTATTAGTTCCAATTAGTTCAAATTAGTTTTCAAATATAAGAAATTTTTCAAAAGATTAGTTTTTTCCAAATAACATATCATTTACTATATAGTCATTTTATTCACTCTGTTAATCTGAATCAGTGATAAGTAAATACTATTTGAATGTTTGTCTATATAATAAAATCTCACGATTAAAACACGCCAAAGCTATTTTCCCAGGAGTTCTGTAAAGAAATGTCTAAAACATGCTCACAATAATTAAGTTGTAGAACGGAAAGATTGCGCAAGAGTAAACTGTAAGGGCTCTTGAGGGAAACCTAAAATAAGTCCTTAAAAATGTGTGGAACAACAGGTAACTTTATGCTCTAACCGCAAGTGCCTATAGGTTGGTAAATACATGTATAAATAATGCCAGGTACTCAAACTAGTGTATTTAAATACGCGAGCAAAGAGGAAGTACACTTTCGTGGTTACCAAGCAAAAAAAGCCGTTAAATACTCCCGGCAACTCTCGATCTATCGATTTAGCAAAAAAACAACAAAAACAATCTCTATAATCCAAACTTCTCCTTTTTTATTCAAAATAACTATACATATATATAACGACTAAAAATGTGTAGTAGTCTTAAAAATGGGACGAAATAATAGAAATGATGTTTGTTTTTCTTATACATTTACTAAAATGCAAAATCTATTTTTGGTCCAGGTCATAATGTGTGGTCGTGGTTGGGATCGAGACGCGGTGGCGGAGCACCAGGAGTTGTCGCGGCACCTCTCTCTCTCCCGCAGCATCGAAGAGCAATTAATCTACCGGTTGAAAATCATTACACCCATATGCAGACGGATGAAGCTCTCTATGCCGAACTTGATTCCCAAGCTGCAAGTTATGCCAGCGATCTACAATTACAATTACGAGGAAGTTCCACATACGGGACAACTTCCGCTGGTCAAGATGATGAGTACCATGAATTGGATGCTGCAAGACTGCATCGGCATTATGGAGCCGGAAATAATGACAGCACTCTTCCCCGAGATGGCCTTCGCACTCGACACAGTCAAAGGTGAGCAAAACTCCAAAACGACACTATTTTTGCTTTTACTATTTACTACTGCATTACTTAATTTAATATTAGAACCAAGTTGGTCCTAATTATACTCTATACTCGAAAGATTAGAACTAAACTGATTCTAATTATTCTAAACCCAAAAAGACAGAATAAAACTAATCCTAATTATTCTAAACCTCAAAGGTCTGAACCAAATTGATCGTAATTATATTCTATACCTATAAAAGATTAGAACCAAATTGATGCTAATTACATATTTAAAACCCAAAATATCAGAAGCAAATTGATCCTAACTATTCTGTACCCAAAAGATTAGAACCAAATTGATTCTAATTGTTTTGCACCCAAAAGATCAGAAGCAAATTGATCCTAATTAATCCACACCCATTTGCGAAACAAACCAAAAATTCAATGAACAAAACAATTCTAATTCCTAAAAATATTCAATTTTCAGGATACAAGAGCCAGATTACGAGATGTACGAAAATGGACCAAGTTCACCAACATCTCCGAATCATCACCACCACCATCTCCATCATCACCATCACCATCATCATTCGCCATTGCGAATCGAAGGCGTACCTGGCGAACATCCATCCTATCAAAACACGGCCTACACGGGAAGTGATGCTGAGCCCGATGGACCAACGTTAAGTAGTGCACCGAGCAGTGCCTATTACAGTGATCTTAGTTCAAATTCAACGAATCAACAAATATCACCGCCAATAACGACGTCGACAACAACGTCGACAACAACAACGACAACACTCACTCTAAATCCACAGACACTAGAAACACCACATTTCAGGTTAGCTGCAATTAACGAGACCACAGTGCCATCGGATTATATTTAAAACCGAAAAAGAAGAAGAATGAAAAACTCTCTACTCTATATAACACAAAATAGTCTATAGAAAAGCAGAATTCAATCTTATCCAAACGAATAATCACTTCCTTCTTTCTGTCTCAAAGAAAGAAAGTAAGCGAACAATTTTCACTTTGAAATAAATGTCGTTCACATAAAAGACGCTAGTTGGACGCGCGAGAATGTGTGATCCCGATCAAGGATCAGGTTCTACATCTAATGTCACCACTTAGAGATCAAGGAACTAAGTCACGGACTCGAACACGGCACCCAAAGATCATTTCTAGGATCAAGCTTGTTCGTATTTTTCTATATTATAAAAAAAATAAATATATATATATTATACAATTAACATATATAGAAGAAATTGTAAATAAAAAAAATATTCTAAACTATCAAACAAAGTTTGTATTGTGTATAAAAAAAGAGATTATATTCTCGAAAATATGAATGTAAAAAAAATTTAAATTATTCGTTATAATAATGTGTGCATGTGAGTATTTGTGAAACTATTGTGTGTTAACTTGTGTTTGTAGCTTTTACCAGACTGTTGGTATAGTATTCTATTTCTTAATTTATAAACAAAATGAGGCACTGAAGATTTTTAAGAATGATTTTCAGAAAATCCAAAAATTACAAAAATTATACAAACGAAAATTATTTTTCTGTTAAAAACAAATTGACTTTTCAAGCTATATATATAATTTTCTCATTATGAATAAATCGATAAATCACTTGATATTTACTTGTTTTTTAATACACACTTTATCACCCGTAAAATAAGTTTTGCATTCCGCGACCGTTATAATTACAAGTTGACAAAAACAATCGTGTAGTCAAAAAACCGTTTCGAATCATTCAACTCTGAAGCGCAATTATACCATCACTAATTACACCATTATCACCCGATTCTTTTATTATTTATTTTTAGACTAAAATACTTGACCCAAGGAAAAAATTAGAGAAAAAAAACAAAGAGTAAAAATGACAAATATAAAACCTACAGATGTAAAACAAATAAAAAAACTACAAATAAAAAACCTACAAATGTAAGATCGACAAATAAAAAACCAGCAAATAAAAAACCTACAAATATAATGACTACAAATAAACTTATAAACATTTTAGCAACAAAATTGAAGGAGCAAAATAATTTTTATTTTCTAAATGAACTGTTCTATACTTATTTTAACGCGCTAGGAATGCAGAATCGTTTCAAGTATATATAAAATAAATTCATTTAAAAAAAAAGAAAAAGACTACTTGATAATGGGAATGTTTTTCCCCAACAACTGATAATCGAAGCAACTAATATGCACGTCTTGCATGTTAAGACATGCAACCAATTTTCTTCAGACTTGTAAAAGAATCAACACCTTAATGAAGATGCTATACGACACAGCTTCTCCTCTTTATGCTCTAAATATAGTGACTGAAACCTGCTCATTATGGAAACAACTTTGCAAAAGAAAAGAGAAAGAGAGAGAGAAAAGAAAAAAGAAATTGCAAAACGAGAGAACCTGTCCCTAAATAGATAGATATAATTCGCGCATCAATCTAACATTTTGTTTTGTAAACAAAAAAGAATAATAGTATATCAGAAAGTGCAAGTTTACGAAATAAATTTATCAGTTTTCCCAGTTATGTTTCATTTTTATTTGATTGATCGCCTGCTGTAGGAAGTTCTGACGCTGAGCGTCGACAATTTTTCTTTCGCCAAAATGAAAAGAATAATACAATTTTCTGAGTTTTTAGTTTAAAATAGTGTTCTGGACTTACTTATAACTCCCGTGGTGAATGAAAGAAGTAAAATTAGTGCCATTTTCAACTCTAAAAACCCAAAAAAACAGTTTTTGATCCTGATCATCGACGCCAACTTCAAGAACATTGAATTTCGTATAAATTTTATATTTAAATTCATAAAGTAGTGAACTACACGCATAGAAAGGGTTTGCTGTGGCAGCGAACATTTTGCTGCCACAGCAAACCTTGTTCGTTGAAATAGGGACAGCGAACAAGTTCGCTGTGAGATCAAACAAGTTCGCTATGACAGCAAACTCGACTAAATTTTTACTAATGTTTGCTGTCACAGCTAACATGTTCGCTGACACTGCAAACTTCTTCGCTGTGGTAGTTAATTTTCAGAGATTTTACAGCAAACATCTGTTTACTGCTGCAGCTAATTTCTTTTTTTCCGTGTAACTTCGTGAATCATTCATAGAATAATCACAGAATAAAAATATTCTTTTAAATAAAAAACGAAATTTCTACTTCTCGGCTAATAATTCGCCATACTCTTTGAGTGTATGTTTCGAATAAAAATAAAGAGTAAATTCGCAAAATGTGCGAATGAAGTTATTTCGTGGAACAGGTGTCTTGTAATTTGAAGTTACATCTTTGCAACGTTGCCGTTTGACTTACTTCCGTTCTAAGGTCTCTCTCTCTCTCTCTCTCTCTCTCTCTTTTCTTTTCTCTACATACATATATATATATATATATATACATCAAAGGTAACATTCGTCAGTCGTAAAATGCACCCCTCTGACACGCACGCAAATTTATCCATCTCATTTTCAGTTACACGCAACAACATATCCTCAAAGAAATTAGTATTCGCGTCGAGATCTAAATTAACTTCATCATGTTATAGGAACAAAAATTTTTAACACTGCTCATTACGAAATGAAACCAGTGATTTAGAGGAGGCAGATCGTTTAACACGATCTGCTATAACGATACTACTATATATTTCGAAAAATAAAGACAAAAATTGCAAAAAATATATCCAATAAATTTCTCAAAAATTATAATTTTCGAAGAAAGTTTATGATATTTATTAAATATCATATTTAATAGTAATTTAAGAATTTGAAATTTAACGTGGTCTTCATAAATAGTTTCTTGGCTTTGAAGTTTGACAAAACTAACCCGCATTTTACTGTTTTAGTAAGTTTTTTGAAAAAAGATGAAAATTGTCAGCGTTTCCGAAAACTCATATTATTTTTTTTCTATTCTCTATCACAAAATTAACAATTCATTAATAAATTTTTTCGAAATTTAGAGTGGTCTTCATAGTTTTTTGGCTTTAAAGTCTAACACAAATAGCTTTTATCAGACTTTTGGCCATGTTTTTTCGAAAAAGTTGAAAATTGTAGGCGTTTCCGACGAACCAAACAATTTTTTTCCTATTTTCTATTACTAAATAAACAATTCATTGATAGATTATTTTGAAATTTAGCGTGGTCTTCATAAAGTTTTTTGACTTTGAAATTTGACAAAAAAGCCTATTTCACAATTGTGGACAGTTTTTTGAAAAAAGATTAATGTTATGGGAGTTTCCGTAGTGCGGCCTAACTAATTGTTTCCTATTCTCTATATTACTAAATAAACAATTCACTAATACATTATTTTGAAATTTAGCGTCGTCTTAATGAAGTATTTTGGCTTTGAAGTTTAACAATAAGACTATATCACTGTTTTGATAAGTTTTTTGCATGGACGTATTAAGAAATATAGGGACATGGCATATAGATGCGGGGGGATACTTTGCAGTCCGTAAAGGGAGGCGTTAGCGAATCGCTAATTGGTTAAGAACATGTACGTATTATATGGCAATTGACGCCTGCACATTAAAATTAACCCCCCTCGCCCATATTTTGACTTTGAGGCCTGTCCCTATATTTCTTATGTCCATGGTTTTTTGATAAAAGATGAAAATAGTGGACGTTAATGTAGTACTTTAGCTTTAAAGTTTGGCAAAAAACCTATTTTACATTTTTTGACAGTTTTTTGGAAATTGATGAAACTTATAGGCGTTTCCGAAGATCCTAACTATTTTTTTCCTATTCTGTCTCACTAAGTAAACAATTCATTAATACATGATTTAGCGTGGTCTTCATAAAGTTTTTCGGCTTTGAAATTTAACAAAAGTAGCCAAATTCTCAGTTTTGACCAGTTTTTAGAAAAAAGATAAAAATACGAAAAAATTCAAAAAATACAGTAAGAATTTAAAAAAGAATACCGCAGAAAAATAACAAAAAGGAATGCAAAAAATACAAATAAATGAAAGAAGTACAGAAAAACTGACTAATATCCTTTAATGCAATATAAATTTAACTGATAAAATTGTCCCAAAGATATGGATTAATTATCAATTGAAAGACGCGCGGGTGGTCGGAAGTGGATGTTTCGAGGTTAAAATCGCACGTAATTGAGGTTTCTTTTCACGCGAATAGGCATTAAATGCGCAGGAGAGGGTACCCTCACAGCACCGGGATATTCAGGATATCCCAGAGACGTCCTGGGGATATCGATTTGTTTTCGGAAGTTTGGATATCTCTGGGATATCCTAGGGACGTCCATGGATATCCAGAGGATAATCCAGGGATATCCAAACTTCCGAAAACAAATCGATATCCCCAGGACGTCTCTGGGATATCCTGAATATCCCGGTGCTGTGAGGGTACAGAGAGAAATAAGTGGGGTATATTATATAAAAGAACAGCGACGATTCGTAAAGTGGGATTAATTCGACCGCCTGGAATTAATTTGATCTGGCGAGATCGCTTACCCGACTCATGTTCAGCGTTCTCTTAATTACCGCCGCTTCGAATTGTCGCGCGCGCGCTCGCGCTCCTTACAAGACAGAGGAAAGACATTTTCGTACTCATTCTCACTCTCCTTGCCTCTTGTTTTATTTTTCTTTTTACCTTTTTACACACGCGTATATATATCTCAAACACACAAATACAAACATACATTGAATTGCGAGACTCTGACGGCAAAATACCCAGTTACAAGTGCCTGTACAACTACCAAACGTTACACTCTATATCACTTGCAACTCCTGAGCAGCACAGAGGGAACTTAATTTATTAAGAGTACAGTAACCAAATACCCCAAGGAATACTCACTCTCAACGAAGAGGTACGAATTTAAATTTCGTTTCCTTCTCTTTTAAGAAAGAGGAAGAGCTCTCTTAAGAGCGAGATAAGAATTAAAATTCTTATGCTCCGGTGTGAGCGATAATTTCTTCTCTATATAATAAATTAAAAATTTTTGAAAAAAGTGGCAAAAACATAATGTTTGAGGTGATAATTGGACCAAAATTTTCTTTGCTCCCAAAAGTAGTTTTCTGAGACAGCAATTGGACTAAAACTTTTTTTTGTACATAAAGGTAATCGCCAAGAGTTTCTACACGGAAAGAAAAAGTTTACGGATCTCTCGTGAACTAGTATACATCACTTTTGGATATGGGACACAAAGTTCTTCAAAATCAACAAACACTGTTCGTCAAAATTTCATGAACTCCTTCACTAGAAACATAGTACAGTTATCGAATTGTTCGTGACAGTTAACGAAGCATTCGTGAACTTTGAAAAAATTTTAAAAACTATAAAATAGTACATTTCGTAACAAGTGTGAACTGATGGCGTTTTTGAGACGCATGCATATCCAATAATCGCCAAGTCGTCGAATGATCAAATAGTCGAATGCCAAGTAATCGAATGGACAAAACGTCGAATGCTAAAAACATCGAATGGACAAAACGTCGAATGCTAAAAACATCGAATGGTCAATACGTCGAATGTTCAAAATGTCGAATTATCAATTCGTCGAATGTTAAAAACATCGAATCGTCAAAAGTTCAAAAAAGTTCTTTGTTTTCAGTAGACATTAACTTAAAACAAAGATCTTTTTCGAACTTTTGACGATTCGATGTTTTTAGCATTCGACGTTTTAAGCATTCGACGAATTAACAGTTCGATGTTCTGAGCATTCGGCGTTTTTATCATTCGACGTTTTGAACATTCGACTACTTTACCATTCTACTACTTGGCAATTCAAACAGATGGTGTTTTGACCTACTTGACATTTCGAACAGATGGCGTTTTGACTATTTGAGCATTCGACGAATGAACTATTCGATGGTTTTACCATTCGACTTAATGACGATTCGACGTTTTGAACATTCGACGTTTTTATCATTCGACGTTTTGAACATTCGACGAATTGAGAATTCGATGTTTTTAGCATTCGATTAAATGAGGATTCGATGTATTGGCCATTCGATGATTTTTAGCATTCGACGTTTTTATCATTCGACGTTTTGAACATTCGTCGTATTGACGATTCGATGTTTTTAACATTCGACGAATTGATAATTCGACGTTTTGAACATTCGACGTATTGACAATTGGATGTTTTTAGCATTCGACTAAATGCCGATTCGATGTTTTTAGCATTCGACGTTTTGTCCATTCCATTACTTGGCATTCGACGATTTGGCGATTAGGGGATATGCATGCGTCTCGCGTTTTTGAAACGAGCGCAATGTTTTTGAAACGAGTTGTAGGCGAGGCGCCGAGCCGGAAACGAGTTTCAAAAACTTGCGCGAGATTCAAAAAGCAGTTCACGCAAGTTACGAACGATACTTTTTATAATAAAGTCATAAAAAAGGCGTTAAAAACGAGACTCCCAGATTTGTCACAAAACTAGTTTACCGATATACATTCAAACGTACTAAAACGTTTTGTCGCGCGGGGGGGTTCGGGGGGGTCTCCCCCGACCACAAAAAACCGACATAAAATATTAATTTTCATTGACAATTTAAAGGTAAACAATTCATTTCAGTATTAATGTTGAACAACCTTTGGTGTGGCCTACAAGGAGAAGGGTACTTCGGGGGGCGAAGCACCCCGTTCTCAAATAACCATCTCCAAATCATAGGCTCCAAATATTAATTATTCTGACAGTTGATAAAAAAAAGTGAGGTTATGTTGAGGAAATGTTTTGACAATGATAGCGAAATCATAGAGATTTTTAGATTTCTAGCGAATCTTAGGTTGGTAGTGCTGTCCATAACTATTGCTATATATATCTACGCCTGCGCAAATGAGTTTATCGTGACGCGTTTTTGCAGTAGTCTGTGTGCTACTATTCTCAATAAAAACGTCTACTCATGCTGTCCTTCTCACTTGGTTCATCGCAGTCGTTACATTATTTTTCTTTTTCGTACTCTGGGGTAGTCTTATTTGCACTCCGTACGAATAAGAGCTCTTATGACGCTCTGTTCAAGAAAAGGCAGTTTTCTACTTATCTCCGGAGTACCAAAAAACGCCGTTTTTATGACTGAGTTATAAAAAATAATTTTCAGACATCATTTTTTTAATAGTATTTTGTTTAATTTGATAACTACACACTATTTCAAACACACACACAAACCTATATGCGCCAACCACACAGAATACACAATTTTATCGCCAATAAAATTCGCAATTCGCTTCACGGGATTCGAACCTAGTACCTATACCCTACAACATTATTGTTCTGACAACTAACCGCCACGGCTAAATCTAGATACACTGTCCTTCGACAAACGACATGATTAGCTTTAGTCAGCTGTGGAGCTCGCAGGACCGTGCAAAGTAGAAAAAGACCCTTACTCGTAACATTTAATTCAGTTTATGAGTTATTTGTTCACAAAGGAAATTAGCCCACAAAAACATTTACTAAATACACAAAACAATACACTTACGAACAAATGTCATACACTGATTCTAAATAATAACTTTTAAATCCAAGACTGCTCTTTTTCCGAATGTAAACACCGACTGAATAATGAATGCTTGATCAGACATATTTGATGCGCATTACGAACTGCGCATACTACTGAAAGTCGCGATGCAACAGTTCACGATTTTTTTGTGAACTTGTACGTTAACTTTTGACCAACTACTTTTGCTTTACACAGTTCGTCAATAATTCATTAACTTGGTTGCATTTTTTCGTTAAAGTTCGTCATTACGAAGTTGAAGTTCACAACGTTGATCAACGAAAAAAATTTGTTTAATCTATTCCAATATTATTTTTAATTTAATATTTAATTGTATAACAATTATTATCAAATTATAAACATCAGTCTATTTTTTCTAAATATTTTTGTGACAATATTCCTCTGTTATCTTTAACTAATAATTTACTAAGAGAACAATTTTTTTCGTTGATAAACGTTGTGGACTTCAACGTGATGTCATTTCTAATCAAAAGTGAATGAAAATTTTGAAATTTTGTGTCCCATCCAAAAGTGATGTACTAGTTCACGAGAGATCCGTGAACTAATTTTTATAAAAAGTAAAATACGTAGGCATTAACTAGAAGAAACAGAATGGAATTCACGTTATATAAATAGAAATGATCGTGCAACAGATGCAACAATGCGTACCTATACTCCCTCGCGGGCACGCAATAATTAATTGCGCCCCTGTATGCAACCACAATGGCGGGAGGGACCTACTCTTCTTTCTTCTATACACAACACTACACACTAAACCAAAAGAAGAAGAAGAAGAAGAAGCTGAATTATTTTTCCCCGAAAAAAATCCCACGGAACGCAAAATAATGTCTAAAGTATTTTTTGCACACCGCAATAATGTGAATATAACAAAAAACATACGGAAATTAAATACCTCTTGTATAAATTTGGAATTCATTTGAAAAACTCCGGCACTTAATTAAACTCTCGTTTTACAATGCATTCCTTATATATCTTTTTTTGGCCCAAACTCATATCGTCACCAAATTCACCATTACAAAACCGTTTGTTTTACAGCTTCCTTATTATTCCCTTCTACCCATACTCATTCTACCTCCTTGTGCATATTTTAACCAAAGAAATAAAAAAAAATAAAAAAACAAAATGAATCTCTTACGGATCAGACATTTTTAACGAGTAGCTGTTTTCTTAATTCTCCGAACATTATTGGGCGCGAGCGACCTTTTCATTATATTAATGTTAATGTTCTTTTGTTACATTGTCGTTTATACAAGACCCGTTATATGTTATTCGTGGCATATGCGGCTAATTTATAGTTGAATTGATTTCCCCGATAGAAAATATATAATTGAGGGGGTGGGGAAGGGAAGAATAAATCAGATGAAGAGAAAGGTTTCTCATAATGGAACATCATTTGAGAATAGTTTTCTCTTTTGAATTTTTTTAATAATTATACTTCATTTCTCTTTGTTTATTGTAGTAGCGTAGAATTTATGAAGTATACGCACCATTGGGTGTTTAGGGTTAAAAATTGCCGTTTTTTAATCAATAAATAAATAAATCTAGAGCATGCGAGTAATAATAATCTTACCTTGTCTGCTTTCTATAGTGCGGGCTCGGAAATGAAGTTCTCTGCAACTGCAACAGTAACCTTTTGGTCCTTAATTCCTTTTGATGGCACTTCACTTTTTCTTCTTCTTTGTCTTCTATTCACTACACTTTGTTCACTATTTCACTTTTTTTCACTTGAGTCCAGAGTTCATCAACTTAGTCCTTTTGTTAAAATTTACTATTTCAATTTCTTCACTTGTTCCAGAGTTCATCAACTTATTACTGAGTCCTTTTGTCAAAATTAGTTTACTATTCATCTTTCTTCACATGTTTGTAGATTCCGTCAACTTACTGAGTCATTTTGTTCCCATTTCTTCACCATTTACTTTTCTTCATTTGTCTTCAGTGTTCGTCAACTTACTGAGTTCTTTGGGCTAAATTGCTTCACTATTCACCTTTCTTTACTTGTTCACACTAAAAAAAAAGTTTTACTTTCAGCCTGTTTTTGAGCAGGCTGAATTTAAGGTGTAAACGGAGTCAGACTTTTTTTTCCTGTGTTTGTAGAGTTCGTCAAATTACTGAGTCCTTTGGGCTAAATTGCTTTATTGTTTGTCTTTCTTCACTTGTTCACTTTTCTTCACTGTGTCCAGAGATTGTTAACTTTCTGAGTTATTTTGTTCACATTTCTTCACTTTTCATCTTTCTTCACTTGTTTGCAGATTTCGTCAACTTACTGAGTCATTTTGTTGGGTAGGTATCATTTTGACACAATTTTTTTTTTAAGATTGTTATATTGTACAACTGGAGATATTGTTATTTTGTACACGGAGAAACTTTTTCTTCTAATATTAAATATATTTGGTTATCTTTATTCTAAAAGTACGTTAGAATGTGAGGATTTTTCGTGCGTTGTGCTAATAATTTCAACATTAATACTAAAATATGATAAGTTCGTTATATATTAAGCAACCTTCGGTGTACAAAAATTACTATCTGCATTAGAAATAGTCTTATTTTTCTTTAGAAAAGAATAAAATGCTAGTTTTTGTTTGTGAAATAATACGGATAATAATATGAATAATAGAATTACCATTCTAACCTTTTTTCCACATATAGATAGAATATATAACAGACATTCTAACGTAACATACCAATTTTGGAAGGACTGCGGGCGGACTTAACCGATTTCGCCCGAGCATCACCGAGTCCATCACCTGACGTCGCGAACTAACCCTAATGTTTTCGAAGTTGAAATTCACACTTGTATGAAAGAAAAAAACCTTTTATTAATAAACGTGAATGTCTCTTCATGCCAAATTAAATTCAAGAACTGTTCCTCAATATAACATAATTTTTTTCACGACTTTTACTTATTTACATAATTTGATTAGTAAGTTATTTTAAAAAATGCTCTCTCTCGAAGGCACATATTTTTCCACTCGTTTAATATATAAGGACGATTCAGCTGTGTACTTCTAACGAATCGTGCGATCTTTCGGTTTCCGTGACCAATCGTCGTGTCTTTACTTGCGTGTGCGTGTGTGCGTTAATAATATAGGTTAGGTTCTTACGTCGTGTTAAATATATTTACCTACAGTTACAGTTGTGGGGATCGTAGCAAGTAAGAAGGAATGACATACGTTTCTGATGGCTTCTCGCTCTTTTGTAAAGCGAGAGAGAATATGCGCGGAAAGAATGAGTGTTCGCGCCTAATTGTCAGTTATGTACGGGACCACTACTTGAGAGTACGCACTTTACACGTCTCTAATAAATTCATTTTTATAAACCTAAAAATCGTCATTTTTAGTTGAGATTTTATTAAGTGACACGCCAAATCAGATGGGATGCCTTCTGATTATTATTTAATTTATCAACAATTAATTATATATTCAAAATCCCACATTGGTGACCCCGACGTGATGTCAAGCACGCGGGGTTAATCATCGCGTTTTATCTCAGTGATCACGAATTATTTAGATGAAGGAAGTGACTATTAAAAATCGAAAAAATCGCGGGACATTGTGCCGCAAATATTTCGTGCAAAAAAGTGCAATTGAACTGTGAAATTTACTTATCACTTTTGGAGCAGTGCGAGCACGTGGGAAAGGCACGCCATTGCTGTACAGTGGAGACGGCATCACTCTTCGCTTTTGCTTCATGATAAGAGAAAATAATTATAATCATTATTCCTCTTGCTATTGATTTTTTTTTGCAAAATTTTTTTTCGCACTTCCTTTATTATTTTATCGCCAATTTAGGGCGTATATTCATGAACATTAATTTAACAGTGGTCCCGGCCTACGAGGACACACTGGGGAGGCCATAAGACGCCCCAGCAAACCTCAAAGGATTATTTTTTTTATATTATTTTTCCTCGTCATATTTCATCAAAGCTACCAGAACCGGCGGATGACGAGAGGAAGTTCCTGACTTTGGTTTTTAACAAATTGACATCAGGGTAGCAGCAATCTTTAAACACAAAGGCTCTGGAAAACGGCGCATGGGCAAAACATTCCTGCCCATGCAACAGGTGTGTTTCGTTTTTTTTTTACATTACCTTGCAGTAACAGTTTTCCTCCGTTTGATTTCAACCTTTTTTTCATGCCTCCTGAGTCGTTGACGACAACTGCCAAGAAGAGGCTATATTCAAGGCCAACGTCAAGCAGTTATTAGGTCAAAAGGAAGGCTGAATTTTATAATTCGAAAGGAAGGATGAAAATTACAGTTTTATGGAAGCCATTTTTATTCATCAACACTGAGAGCAGAGGGTAAACACAGCGTCGCTATTTGTTTTGTGTCGGGAAAAGTTGTAAGTAACAACAGTGGTCCCGGCCGTATTCGGAACGACCGTGAGAAAGATAGAGTGACTTGTGAAAATAATATTTGATTTTATTTATTTTTCTTTTTCAAAATTTCAGATAGTATTTTCATTATATATATATTAACTGTAATATTCAAATTTTGTACTCTCTCTATATTTCTTTTTTTTTATATACATTTTTTTATTTTATTTTATTTTTTTTTTCTTCTTTTTAATTAAAAAAGGAAAGGATTTTTATATATTTTTTTTTCGGCTACCCATGTCATTTTTATTTAAATAGGAACTGTTTATTTTATTTTGTTTACGACAGCGTCAAATCGCAGGTTGCGAAATTTTAATTTAATTTGACATTCAGCGAACGTTTTAGTAGAGTGAACCAGGGTTAAATGAAATGTGCATTGCTCTTTTTCAGAATTAATAGTTTCACTTAAATTTTACATTAAATGATTACAATAATTTCTGTCAGAAGTATTTAGTATATCTTTGGACACTGACTGGTCCACATAATTATCAAATTTTACAACCACAAAATAGTTTAGAATTTTGGTGCATACCTTTATTTTTTTTTCCTTTTTTTTTTGCGTGACGTTAAATTCTGGGGGGTCAAAATAAATATTTTTTTGAATTAAATATCGAGAGAAATCGGTCGAAATGTCGAGTCCACTGAGCGACAATTTCGTGACTGATGACGAGTCCGAGCGGGACGAGGCCGGTGTTGCCAATGCCCGCAGATCACGCAATCGATTCCGACCTTTATTAAAATTGCCCGGTTTTTACAACAAAGAACCAGGCGTGTGGTTCGCGGAAGTAGAACTCCTTTTCGATTATTCGAGAGTCAAAAGGGAAAAAGCCAAGGCTGGGGCAGTGTTGGCCGCGTTGGATTTTGACACGGTGATGACGTTGAGTGACATAATTACGTTGGAAAACCAGCCAGAGGATATCTATAGTCAAATCAAGCGTCGTTTAATATCAACTTTTTCAGTATCTCCGGAAACGCGTTTACGGCAAATGTTAAAAGGGGAAATGTCCGAAGAAGGAAAACCTTCCTTAATTTTGAATCGCATTAGAGTCTTGAGTCAGGGTAAATGCAGCGACGAAATTTTAAAAACCGTTTTTGTAGATCACTTACCTGCAAATTGTCGCGCAGCACTCGCATTAAGTGAAACTACTGAGATCGACAAATTGGCCGAAATGGCCGATCGTTTTGTAGAAGCATCCGGCTCAAATAATTCACAGCAAGTGGCCGCCGTATCGTCGGAAAATTCTCAGGAAAAAATGTTAAAATTAATCGAGCAATTGACCGCCAAGGTTGACGCGATTTCTACGTCGGATAGGTTCCGTTCACCGCAACGTTCCGGGAACTACAAAAAACAATACAGAAGTAAATCTGCAAATAGGAGAAAATATAATGGTAATAATAACAATAATTCGAACAGAAATACAAATTATCATAAGCGTAACTCGAATGGCGACGCTGAAAATAATCGCGATTTTTGTTTTTATCACGCGAGATTTGGAGTAAAAGCAGCGAAATGTGTGCCACCGTGCAGTTGGCAAAACGGTACCGCTTCGGGAAACTGATAAAGCCGCGTCAAATCAATTGCCTAACGAGTTTTCCAATTTCCAAACGTTTACACATTCGTGACCGACATTCAGGTTTATCATTTTTAATCGATACCGGTTCGGATCTATCAATTATTCCTGTAAGTTCCCATCCAGAATCACAGGCTCCCCATGATGTTATTTATGCTGCGAATAGCTCGCAGATAAATACATATGGTTACAGTAAAATGAGCCTTGATTGTGGATTTGGTCGCAAGTTACAATGGAATTTTTGCATAGCCTCGTTGCCGTACCCAATTATCGGTGCGGATTTCCTAACACATTTTGGTTTATCGGTGGATATGGAAAACCGGAAATTAATAGATTTAAATACGGGCGAATACGCAAAATGTTTTTTAAAAAAAGCCAAGGTCACGGACATCAGTGTAATCGATTATTCAGTACCATTTTATGATATTATTTTAAAATATCCGGATATCGTTGACCTAAGTAAACAAGAATCTAAAGTCAAACATGGCGTCTTTCATCATATCATTACTAAAGGCCCGCCAGTATCACAACGACCTCGTCGACTTCCGCCAGAGAAACTAGCAGTAGCAAAAACTCACTTTAAAGCTCTTGTCGACGCAGGAAAATGTCGTCCGTCTGACTCCTGTTATGCTTCTCCGATCCACATGGTCCTAAAAAGCGATGGTCAGTGGAGAGTTTGTGGTGATTATAGGCTCGTAAATACAACAACAATTCCGGATAAATTTCCTATACCTTTTCTCCACGATTTCTCAATTAATTTATACGGGAAAAAATTTTTTTCTAAACTCGATTTGCACGCGGCATATAATCAAATACCGATATTTCCAGACGATGTGCCGAAGACAGCCGTGACTACTCCCTTTGGACTGTTTGAATTTCTATTCATGCCATTTGGACTTAGAAATGCTGGTCAGACATTCCAGAGGTACATGTTTCAGGCTTTAGGCGATCTGGACTTTACATTTGTTTATCTGGATGATATCCTCATTGCATCCAAGGACAGAAAGGAGCATGAGGGACACCTCAATATTGTTTTTAAAAGATTGAACGATTATGGGTTAAAATTAAATGTAAAAAAATGCATCTTAGGGAAAAAGGAAATCGAATTTTTGGGTCATTTATTGGACCAAAATGGTTTTCGACCAACACGGGAGAAGGTTCGCGCCATTACAGAATTTGGAAAGCCTCGCACTATCCAGGAATTGCGTCGTTTCCTGGGAATCGTGAACTTTTACCGTCGAAACGTCCCACACGCTGCCCAACTGCAGAAACCGCTTAACGAGTATTTGCACGATACGCGAAAAAACGATAAGCGCGAGATCGTTTGGACAGCAGAGGCCGAGCGAGCTTTTATCGCAGTGAAAGAAGCGTTGGCCAATGCTACCTTGCTCGCTTTTCCGTCTCAAAGCGCACCTACACGAATCGTGACGGACGCGTCCGATTTGGGGAATGGGCGCGACATTAGAACAATTTTTAAATAAGTCATGGAAACCGCTCGCCTTTTATTCGAAGAAATTTAATTCAGCCCAGTCGAAATATAGTACTTACGATCGCGAATTAACGGCTATGTACGAAGCAGTCAAATACTTCCGGTATTTTCTCGAAGGTCATTCATTTAAGATTGTTACAGATCATAAGCCGCTAATATATGTATTTCAAAAAAGTAGTGAAAAGGCATCGCCCAGACAACAGAGGCAGATCTCTTACCTCTCACAGTTTACATCGGAAATTGAGTATCTACCCGGGATAGATAACATCGTTGCCGACGCGTTATCGCGAGTAGACGCGATAACCTTCCCATCGGAAATCAATTTAGCAGAGCTCTCTCAAGCTCAAACTGTGGACGAGGAACTGAAGTCGATACTGCATGATGCAAATTCGTCGTTAAATTTAAAGAAATTCGTTTGGGATAACTTACCTATCACGTGTGATATTTCGGGGAATAACCTTCGTCCCTATATTCCCAGTTCTTATCGTAGGCGAGTTTTTGAATTGACGCACAATGCTGCACACCCTGGGGGTAAATTAACGGATAGGATTATTCGCAGGAAATACGTCTGGCCGTTTATGAATCGCGATATTAAAAATTGGTGTAGGTCTTGTATTCGATGCCAGCGAGCAAAAGTCACGAGACACACCGCGTTGCTACCCTTACATTTTGTCGCTCCTGACAGTCGGTTCCGACACGTCCATATGGACTTGATAGGTCCCCTGCCAGTTTGCGATGGTTTTAAATACTGTCTGACGTTGATAGACAGGTTTTCTCGTTGGCCCGAGGCAATACCATTAAAAGATATTGAAGCCTCTACCGTGTGTCGCGCATTTTTCGATGGTTGGATTTCGCGATTTGGGTGTCCGGAAACACTTTCTACGGATCAGGGCAGTCAATTCGAATCGCGACTTTTTAAAGCGTTACTGAATCTGACCGGTTGTAATCGGATAAGGACAACTCCTTATCACCCAGCGGCAAATGGGCTTATCGAACGTTGGCACCGCACGCTTAAGGCGGCTATTATGTGCCACAATAATAATAAATGGATTTACTCGCTGTCGACGGTAATGTTGGGATTGCGTAACAATGTCTTAGATTCGGGGGCATCGCCGGCCGAGTATCTGTTCGGAACCACCATTAGAATACCTGGTGAATTTGTACTGCCGGAGGATTTCTCGGCTGATCGACAAATTTTTCTCGAGGAATTCAGGGAACATATGCGGATGATTAAACCAGTGCCAGTTGAGCACAAGCATAAAAAGAAAATATTTTTCCATAAGGATTTGTTTAGTTGCTCGCATGTTTTCGTGAAAATTGGAACTATTAAGAAGGCGCTTGAATGCCCTTATTCAGGCCCTCATAAAGTGATTAAACGTACTTCTGACAGAGTTTTTGAAATAGAGATTAATGGTAACAATAGACAAATCTCTGTAGAAAATTTAAAACCAGCTTTTTTCACAATTAACGATACTATTAATAATAATTTTAATTCGAGCGATGCACAATTTGATGTTACAAATACGACTAACGTACAAACTAACGTTAAACGAGTAAATAATTCTAGTAATCAACTAAATATTTTACCTAAGGACAATTCGATGATGCAGAATACTGTTGCACCATCGACTTCGCATTGTGATACAAATTTAAATGTGAGACCAGTTCTACGAACCTATGTTAATAAAAAGAAGGTCTCATTTAAAATAAATAATTAGAAAGACTGATATGACTGTAATTATACCTTTACGATATCTCTTTTAAAGTATTTACGTAGTTTTTGCGAAGTTTTATTTATTAACACATGTACATGCTAATTTTTTAATTTTGATAATTTATACTTATCTTTGTAGATTAATTGATCGACGTGAATATTCTCGATCTTAAATAATGCGCATTATATATCATTATACATCATTCATTTTTTATTTTCTTAATTTTTCTTTTTATGAATTTATCTACGACCGCACAAATTGAAATTACCAAACTGAGTGTTGAATTTCAGAATTCTGATACCGTTTACACTTAGGGGGGAGTATTGTGGGGATCGTAGCAAGTAAGAAGGAATGACATACGTTTCTGATGGCTTCTCGCTCTTTTGTAAAGCGAGAGAGAATATGCGCGGAAAGAATGAGTGTTCGCGCCTAATTGTCAGTTATGTACGGGACCACTACTTGAGAGTACGCACTTTACACGTCTCTAATAAATTCATTTTTATAAACCTAAAAATCGTCATTTTTAGTTGAGATTTTATTAAGTGACACGCCAAATCAGATGGGATGCCTTCTGATTATTATTTAATTTATCAACAATTAATTATATATTCAAAATCCCACACAGTGACATACACTAATGCCATCTACCATCAGATCCAAGTATCACTATCGTCTCTATGAGTATCTATAGACAATTAATTTGTTGTGTTTCTTTTTAATTCATGGCTTTCCCAACTTTGCAAAAATTATTATTTTCTTTCTAAAACAACATACTAATTTTCGTTAGTTTCCTTATGAAGAACTGTAAAATATATACTGAATGAGTGTTTTTGATAGTCTCAATAGCAATTTCTATAACCTATGTCGTTTTTCCCTTGAATCTAACCTAACATACTAAAATGTCTCACCAGTTTTAAGAATTAGTGGTATTAAAAGTTTCTCCGTGTACAACTTGAGAAATGAAAATTGTTATTTTGAACAAATTTGAATAACGATATTGTTATATTGTACAACTCAGAAATTTTTCAATTTCTTTGTTATTTTTTACAACAAATATGACTGACTTTAAAATTATTAAAAAAACGTTTTTAACCAGGCAAACTTTTTTTCATGGCGTATATGAGGCATTTTACGTGAAATGTCCTAAGTTGAAATTTCAACTTCTTGAAAAAAAAATTAAAACTCAGGGAATTTGTTGTTCTATCAAGTAGAAATGTGCCCCAAAAAATATTTTTGATTTTTTCGAAAATTTGGAGGGGGTAGAGGGGGTCAATTTAACCAATTTTGCTAACACCGGCTACTTTGTGAATTTTTTCTAAACATTCTTGTAATGGGAAAGATTTTTTAAAATATGTTTCTGAAAGGTTTTTTCGTCCTCTTTCCAATGGTGTATTTTATTTTTTAATATTTTAAAAATTTATCCTAATTTTTGATAATTAATATTTAATTTTCAATTTCCCAAAAATCGGTCCGTTTTTTTTGAAAATATATTATTGCAAACGAAAGCTGAAGTTTTTTCCTATCAGCATGTAAATTTTCAGAATGCCCTTTTTTTATTTTTCAGTTATTAAATTGCAAAGAATAAATTGCGTCCCGGGCGCCTCATCTCACGCCGGTGCGGTTGCCACGCGGCTCAGTGCAACCGCGACGTTGCGCGCCGAAATTTATTCTTTTAAATTTAATAACTCAAAAACAAAAAAAAGGCATTCTGGAAATTTACATGCCGATAGGAAAAACCTCAGTCGTTTAACTCACGAGTCGTTCAAACTCGCCAGTCGTTCAACAGCTGATCAGTGTCCGATTCACGAGTCGTTTAATTTCTAGCATGCGCGCGCCGGTGCTCAGTACTGTGTAATTTAAACGGACCAAAGTCATTGAATATTGTGTCTTTCGGGGCGATAAATATGTTTCACACATTCCTGAAATCGCCTTGGAGGCGTGGCTTATGCGTTGAACGACTCGTGAGTTTTATGATCTTGAAAATTTTCGAGAATTGAACGACTCGCGAGAACTCACTGTATCTGATAATCGGTCCCATCATTGGCCCAGCAATGGGACGTTTTGAATACTAGAAATGGACCAGTAACTATTGCCATTTCTCTACAGACATTACTGGACCAATAATTGGCCGTTTTTCAGTCTTGGCATTTAGCATTAGAGATGTTTAGTATTTTTTTGAGTGTCATGTGACTAAAATATTATTTCTACTTTATAGATTCGCTTGAAATTGGTTACTAGGGTGCTTTTAGGGTTACTTAGTAGCAAGAAGGCTAGAGACAGGAGGTGAAACTTCGGTAGTGGGGATGAGTCAAGAGTCTTCCTTTAACCAGGCGTTTTTCGTTTCGAAAAGTCGCCGGCGCGGTGCTTCTGCACATCACTCACACATTCAAATTCTTGTATACCGTGTTTCACATGTGCACTGTAAAAAAATTTTTCTGTAGATTTACAGTTTTTTACAGGAATTTGTAAAATACTCTCTAAATCTGAATATGTGAAATTTCACTTATTGTACGTTATAAGTCGTCCTCTCGATCAATAAGTGCATATACACTTATAAATAAGTGAATTTTTTACTTATTCTGAGTGAAATTTCACTTATTATAAGTGTATATGCACTTATTGATCGAGAAGACGACTTTGAAAGGTAAAAATTCTCATTAATAATATGGTCAGAATTTTCTTTAGACCGTTATCTTGAATTTGCTCCTGGGTTTTGAGGGGAATGCGGTGCGGAGATCGGGAGTGCTGGGCGGTGGGGTTTATTGCTAGGTGTGGGGGTATTATCCACGAAAATAATTATGTGGGCCCTCTGCGCTGATTTTCCTCACTTTCCGTTGTGGCGTCGATGAAAAATATAGCCGCTTCTCTGTGTGTCGCCGACAGCCCAGAGGTAGGAATTTTTGTTAATGAATTTCGGAAATTGTATTGTTATTTTTTTTATTTCTTAAATTTTTGAATAAGTTTTGTAAATTCTGGTCAATTTGAATAGAGTGGCGACGTTATAGAGGCTATATGAAGTGAGGAAGTCAGCGTTGGGGGATTTTAATGTCAAAAAGGATCAATAATCCAAGGACAAAATTACATATTCCCGGAATATTGGCCATGACGAAGGGAGTGTACTTGTTTTTCTAAAATAATTAATCTTGGGCGAACTGACGATCACAAAAGGGTTGCACGAGCTTGGAACGAGCCAGTGCCAGCACTCGCAATCTCTCCTCGCGCCAATTTCAGACCCACGCTGCAATCTCGCTTCCAAAAAAGGACGCCAGCGGATAAGTTTTTATTTTATTTGTTTTTTTTTGTATATTTGTCTATATTGTTTAATTGATTTCTATTTAATTCAATTTGATAAAGTTTGACTTCAAAATTGAGTTTATTTTACGTATCGCTAAAAAATAGATTTGTGAATTCTTTATATTCATATATTTTATTGTTTCATTTGTCTTTTATCTACATATATATTGATCAAAGTTGTAATTGACGCATTATTATTGTGTAAATAATTTTCTTGTCTATTTTTTTTTATTGGTGTATGTTGTGTGTAAATTTGTGTGAATATGATCAAATTGAATGTGAATGAGACGCGTAATCGCCAAATGTATTTTTGTTCTTTTTAACTTATAACGTACAAATATGTGATTTTTCACATATTCAGATTTAGAGAGTACCACCTTTGAAAGTAGCGAATTTACAATCCCTTTAATAAAATTACTACTTTCAGCGTGTCAATTTTACAATTTTCTGTAAATTTACTACTATGAAAGTAGGTAATAATCAGTAATAATTTTGTCCTTTTATTACCTACTTTCATAGTAGTAAATTTACAGAAAATTGTAAAATTGACGCGCTGAAAGTAGTAATTTTACTAAAGGGATTGTAAATTCGCTACTTTTAAAGATGTTATTTTACAAATTCCTGTTAAAAACTGTAAATCTACAGAGAATTTTTTTTACAGTGTGTATGATATGATTTTAATTTGAGGTTAACTTTAAAGTGCAATCGAGACACAATGTGTGTCATAACGGATATATATAGAAATAATGTGAGTGATTATTAAATTAAGTGTTATTCAAATAATTAAAAATTCCGAAAACGTGCTGTGTGAAAAGTTGTAACAAGAAGAAAGATACACACTAAAAAAAAAGTTTTACTTTTAGCCTGTTTTCGAGGCTGAATTTAAGGTGTAAACGGAGTCAGCCCCATTAAACAAGGACAGACTTATGTGAAATACATGGGCTGAATTTAAGGTGTAAACGGAGTCAGACTTTTTTTTTCCTGTGTAAACACAGCACTATGACTATTACTTTTTGTTAACTTTTAATACACTTCATGCTATAGTTTCCACATTTTTTTATTTAAAAACTTTTTTTTTAATAACTAAAAGATGTTTGAAAATATATAAACACTTATATTTCATATTGTATTTGTATAGAATATATTTTCCTGTGTTTACGTGTGTAGCTGCGCAGAAGTCCGTGTGGTCTATTGCGGCGAAAACTTTTTTTGAAAGTAAACGCCTGACCATACATCAGCTGAGCGACTCAGCATTGCCATACCCCCACTACCGAAGTTTTACCTCCTGTCTCTAGTCTTCTTGCTTCTTGCTTTACAAATTATTGCAGAAATTTAATTATGTAAATAGTCCGCAATTTTTCATTTTTGGTCCGTAAAGTCCGTATTTTTAAATACTTTTACTGGTTTAAGCCCTGAGATTCCAAGAGGATTCAAATTGATGGAAACAGTGGTTTTGGTTTTTTGCCACGGATTTTGCGAAAAGACGAGAATTTCAAGTAAATTAATATTTTTTCGTCTCAGTAACAATTTTTTTCTTTTGATAATTGTTTATTTTAATATCTAACGGTATTTAAAAAGATACTAGGAGTACCCAAGCGGAAAAACAGTGAATTTCAATTTTTTAGTGAAATTTTTTCGAAAAATCCGTGACAAAAATAACAAAATCACTGTTGTCTCTGTTATAGAACCTTTTGAAATTTTTTTAAAGCGCTTCTGACTTTAGAATAAGTAATTATCAAAAGAAAAAAATTGCTATTAAGGCGAGAAATTATTAATTTACTTGAAATTTCGTGATTTTTAGAAAATCCGTGGGAAAAAATAACAACTTCTGTTTCTCCACTATTTTATTTTAGGGTTTGGAGGGTTTACTAGGGTTAAAAGTAAACAAGAAAAATTTGTATAATGAACTTTTTAGCCAAAATTGTTTTTTTAATTTATTCGTTGAATCAAAGTTGGTAACTTCAGTTTCATATTCCTAACAGTAATGGATATTGCAGGATATCCAACAAACGTCCTAGTTGCAAATTAGGTTATCCCTAAATCCTCAAAATATTCATTTACGTCCATGAAATACGCACATTCTAAAAATATATTATGAAATATATCATACTTGATTTTTTTCTTAATGATACAAAACAAAATAAATTTAATCAAGTTTATAGTTATGTAAAGTTTAAACTGAAAAAGATTTATTCGTTTCTAAATATCATGCATAGTAAAATATAGTTCATTTAAATGATATAAAATGTCAGAAGTTACATTAAAAAAATGTTTAATTATGTAAAATTTTCGTTACATAAAAAATTCTTTTCTTAATTTAATGTTTCTGCAATTATAACATTTTTAGTACCTAATGTAAAATGAAAATAGTCCCAGAGAAATTCGAGAAATCGAATTTTTTTGTCCTTAATGGATTGAAATATTATAAGTACCCGTGCAGAAATTAAAATGTGGGCCTGATAGGGTACTGGACAGTTTTCCCGATCTCTGGTGTGGCTCTGGGTAGAGAAACTGACCAGTGCCCGACTAGTGTGTGACGCTGTTCCCGACCAATGCCCTACTTAGGGAAAAACTGGTCAGGGCCTCGTCAGTTTTTCTTAAAATTGCCCTATTTTGTGAGGCTAATTTTATTCAAAAGAAATTACAATAAAATTACTGTAATTAAAAATATTATTATATTAGAAACATAATGAACATATTCATTACACCCAGAGAAAAATATTATTTAAACCAAATATATTTTATTTGAGTTAAATAAACGTATATTTGTCTCAGAACCAACTAGACTTTTTATTTCTTTTAAATAAAAATTTTATTCGACACAAATAAAACATCTATTTGAGATAAATAAAATTATATTTAAACCAAATAAAATTTATTTCAAACAAATAAAAAGTTTAGTTGGTTCTGAGACAAATATACCATTTCTCTGGGTGTATATATACAACATATTTATACATAACATAATAAGGTATTATAGTCATTTTGACTAATTTAAAAGTGAAAATGATAAAAATAATATAATTTCAAGAATAGTAAAACTTAAAAATTTTTGAAAAATATAATTTTTGGTTTTATGATTAATTCATTTTTCTTTTGGAGGTTGTCGCTCCTTTCTGCCTCCTTAATTTTATAATATTAATAAAGGTTATAATTTTTGTTTTCAAATGTATAAGTAATAATTAATATTTATTTAATAAATATTTTATTCAAATTTATTAATTATGTTTGAAAAATAGTTATTAAATATTGAAGGTGTTAAATTTAACAATCTCTCCGAATCATTTTCTCACTTTAAGCTAATATTAACTATAATAATCTTCGAATTCATTCAGTCTGTCCAGAGCGTGTACATTCCGTCCGCAGTGAGAGAGAAAGATTGATAGAGAGAAAGAGAGGGAAGTATCGCCTGCCCTTTTAGTTTAGAGTAGGAGCGAAAGAGAGGCGAATATTATTATTATATCTATATATATTAAGTTAGTCTTTCCTTATATATTCTGTTCACAGTGAGAGAGAAAGAGAGGGAGGGAGGTATTGTCTCTCCTTTTAGTTTAGTGTAGGAAGGAAAAAGAGACGAATAGTTAAGAAAGTAATGCCCACTTTTTGGGTTTAGAAGGGGGTATCATGTTTTCTCCATTTTCCGTGTCAGGTAGAAAGAGAGGAACAGAATTTGATAGGGGAAGGAAAAGTGGGGAATTTTACTTTCAAGCCAAAATACGAAATGGGCGTCTTATTTCCTTATTGGCTAATTATTTTTCTTTCTTCACTCACAGATAGATTAAGGAGTGAAAGAGAGGGAGATCGAGAACGAGGTACGAGTGAGAGGTATAAATTTTGTCGTTGTTCCATAAACCAAATAGGCAATTTTTCACCAATTTTTGACCCCCACGCCGCCTCCGGTTGTGAACAATCGCAAATATTTTTAAAAACTAATTCTTATAATTATTTAAGATTCAATTATCTTTGAACAATGTAATTAAAAATTTATGAATATTTACTTTTTGGACTTACTGAATTTTTAAAGAAATTATGGTCCTGTTTATAATTAAAATTCTCCAAAAATTTGATCATTTTTATTAATATTTTTTAATAAAAATTCTATAATTTTTAAAAGATTTTACCAAATTTTAATTGTTTTCTTTAAAAGAGTTTTTGTAATATTAAAAAAATTAATTTTTTGATGAATGTCAATTAAAATTTTGAATATAAATGTTTTTTCCAAAATGTTAAAAATAATTCTAAATTTTTGTATGTATTTAGATTTTTGGAAATGTGTTTTGTTTTTTGACAGAGTACTTGCCCAATGTTAAATAAATATTTTTAAACAAATAAACCCAAAAAAACGAAAAATAAAAAAAAAATTGTAATAACATGTAAAAATACATTTAACTTTTCGCCCCAGGATGCGTTTTTGGCTTTAAAAACAAATATAAAAAATCTGACTAAAGATATTTAGCAAATACCTTCAGGTATCTCTTCGGGGGACCCAAATAATAAAGTAAAAAAATTGCGGTGAGGATAAATGCAAAAAATATACTTAAAAGTTGATATTTTCTTTTTCGAAAAAATTTTCAAAAGTAGGTTGAATAAAACTTTTAATATAGGCACCACAAAAATTAACAGAATTGCACACAACTCCGGCCATGTATTTAGGGTGATAACACCCTTCTATAATTAAAATTGCAATGCTCTAACTATTCCCGTTCGAAAGATAATGAATTTTAACAGTTTTGGCAGTTTAACTTTTCGCCCCAGTCTCCCCTACATTTTAAAAATTAAATTATGTCTTAAAAATGATTCAAAAACAATTCTTTAATAATTTGTTTATAGTTACTTTTCGCATTATCAAAATTAAAATAACTTGCACTTTTTTACTAAAAATTGTGGTATTTTGATGTTTGAAGTTTGAATAAAAAGACGAAAAGTGGCAATTTTTTAAAGTAAGTCGAGAAAAGTCTCAATTTTCTTAATTTTTCTGAAAATTTTTTTTTATGACATTTCCCTGTCTATGGTGTTAATATACAGTGGGGCATAAAAGCCATACTAACGGTTTTTTACTCATGTGACTAAATAAATCAACCGATTTCATTTTTCGATGTGTTGTTTGAAAGATCATTTAATTGTGCAACATTTTTCCCCAGACACCTATACTTTATCTTTCATCGTTTAGTTGATGCGTTAACTTTAAAAAATTTTGCCAACTGACCGGCTTGACCCACCCCCTGGGGTAAACCGACCAGTTAGGATTTTTATCTATAATATTGCATTTGTATAATCTACTATAACAACAAACATAAAGAATCATGTGAACAATGGTTGTTATAATGTTAATAATAATACAGGATTGGACTTTAATTAAATAAATAATTTTTTTAATACCAAACAAAAATGTTTAAAATTATCAGGGAAACAATATTAAAGGGTCTAATTCTCATTGGAAGCGTTCACTAATGATGTCACGTTTTTGGGAGTAGGGGGGTCTCTACTAAACGTGACACAATGTATTTTTACATGTGAAATTGCGTGACAGGGGGGAGGGGTGGTCTAAAATCCCGAAAAATTGCGTGACATCATTTATGAACGCTTCCATTGGAAGACAATTATTTATCGTTAAAAGTAAATATTTTAATGAAAAAAACATTCTAATTTATAATAATTTTCATGAAACTCTGATACAATGAAAATATCCTATGTCCGGTTTGCCCCTTAGGCTCATTTTGAGAATAGATATTTGTTTAAAAATAAGGTATATATACTACACACAACACTTTTGACAATTTCGCCATTTCGGTGATATTGATTAACCCATTAACGCCTAAAATAAGAAAATTCTTTGCGCAATTTCAACCTATACTTTTATGAATAAAACGGATCATATTTTATACCGCAAGTATATTTTTTATAGGTATTTAGTGTGTTCTTTTCGATTCCGGTGTGAAAAAAAGAATTTTGTTCAACCCAAAAATTAAATATGGCTGTTTTAATTTCAATAACACAAAAGAAATTTCATTTTTTCAAGTTTGATAATTTTTTACCAATTGAACGTGCGTGAATAATATTCAATTCTTATCCATAGAAGCACAAAAATTGTATACTTTTAAGAAACGTAAATTAGAATTTAAAATTTAAATATGGCGGACCAAATATGACGTCAAATATGAAGGAAATTTTGAAAGGGTTGGTCACTATTTTTCAAAATACCAAAATGTAATTAAATTCACCTAAGTTTTCTTACTCGAAGGCTTTTGGGGTCGCTGATTACGAATTCAATGTTATTTTTAAGAAATTCAAATTGGCGGATCCAATATGTCGGACAAATTTTTTAAAATTTACGCAATTGACCTTAATTTTGTCACTCAGGGGTTTTCGTGGTCGCTGATTACGAATTCGATTTTAGATTCCCATAATTAAAAATGGCGGATTTAGTATGGAACAAAATTTGTACTTTATGCAATTGATCTAAATTTTGTCACTCGGTGGTTTTTAGGGTCGCTGATTACAAATACGATGTTTGTTTTCAAAATTTCAAAGTGGGAAATATAATATGGGAAAGAGAAATTAAAAATTTTTTTTCTATACACGCTCGCCTGTCGTGCGTCGACGCAAGTGCTAAAACAGAAGTCAATTTTCAGTGAGCGCTCCTAGGACATTAATAGCTACGTGACTGGTATTAGAACTCCAGAGTAACAAAATTAAGGTGAATTGCATAAATTTAAAAGAAAATTCTGCCATATTGGATCCACCATTTTAAATTTATGAAAACTTACATTAAATTCGTAAGCAGAGTCCCTAAAAACCACCGAGTGACAAAATTAAGGTCAATTGCATAAAGTAAAAATTTTTGTTCCATATCAGATTGGGGGATCGAAAATTAATAAAAAATTGTCCTCGTGGTTTATGGACGGCCCCTAAGCTTATACTCGGCTTATATCATGACTATCAATAAATCTCGGTGTCAATGATTTGCCAAAGAAGGAAGAATACTTCAATAAAATAATTCTTCTAATGTATAATGAATTTATATAAAGTTTTTCTATCGCTTGACTGAACTAATCGAAACAAAAACCATTATTTTGTAATTTGACTTGCTTGGTACTTTGAAAGTCTGGCAACACTGTATTTCTTTAGTCGTGTTGCAAATGTTTGGTATGACTTGTTTACATTTAGTTTTGAGTCGAAAATTGTGTGCAATGTTGCCAGACGTTTAAATAACTGATCAATATCCTTATTAATAAAATCAGACTTTTGTCTGTACATTGCATAGAATTCAAAATTTCTATTATATTCCTTATTTTTACACTCTAAGGAATGCGAAAATACTATTAAGAGAATTATGTGTGTATGTGTATATGTGTGTATGTGTGTATGTGTGTATGTGTGTATGTATGTCCGCAAATTTTCGACCGCGTATCACGGAAAAACGGTTCGATCGTTTGAAGTGAAACTTGGCAGTCTTTTAGGCATTAGCCTAACTTAAAATCCTAGCGATAGTAGATTAAAAAATATTAATATGAACGAAAGTTATGCCATTTTTTCAAAAATTCGAAAATTCGAAATTTTTAGTTTTTTCATATACTTTAGTGAATTGTACTTAAACTTGGTACAGGGTTAATTTTAGTGTTTCTTATTAAGATTTAATCGTCAGAATAATAAAATTTTGAATAACAAATAAAAAGTGTTAGATTTAAATATTGAAAAATTAAAAAATTAAAAGTTTAAAAATTGAAATTTTTTTGTAATTAATTTTTATACGGTTGTATTTCTTAGGTCAACAATAAAAATTTGTTGTTGAAATCATAAGTTTACTTTCTTAAAAAAATTTTATTAGGTCAGAATATTAACAATATCCATATAATTAATATGAGACTTTTGTCAGTATATTGCACAGAATTCAAAATTGCTATTATATTATATTAATTAATGATCAAAAAATGAAAAACTCAAATTTCATTCTGATGACTAAATTGTAATAAAAAATACTAAAATTAACCCTGTATCAAATTTAAGTAAAATTGATGACGATAATTATTTCAAAAGATTAATTTTGAATTTTAAAAATTTTGATAATATATAGCACTAGCTGTCGTATCCGTCTTCAAAGGGTTTTAGTTTCTACCAATACATTTAACAATGTTTCTACCAATCTGGAAAATCAAAAATACCCGGGAATTTAATTTCACCAGAAAATTAATAATTAGTTACCATTAGCTATTTCGGTAGTATGATTATACTATTTGAATAGTCTCCACCCTTTAGCAAAAAATCAAAAATTATCAAAAATTCGAGAAACCGAATTTCTTAAAATTTAACATTTTTTTCTTCTCTTTTATATCATTAAGCTTCATTATTTTTGTACTCTTCAAAAATACTTTACTTATATTTAATAGTCTCCACCCTTTGGTAAAAAATCTAAAATTATGGAAAATTAGCAAAAATTCAAAAAACGGAATTTCTTAAAATTCAACATTTTTTCTTCTCTTTTATGGCTTTTGGCTTCATTATTTTTGGGCTCTTCAAAAATACTTTACCTAATTTGTTATCTCCACCCTTTGGTAAAAAATCTAAAATTATGGAAAAATAGCAAAAATGCAAAAAAATGAATTTCTTAAAATTCAACATTTTTCCTTCTTTTTATGGCATTTAGCTTTATTATTTTTGTGCTCTTAAAAAATACTTTACTTATTCAATAGTCTCCACCCTTCGGTAAAAAATCTAAAATTATGGAAAATTAGCAAAAATTCAAAAAACCGAATTTCTTAAAATTTAACATTTTTTCTTCTTTTTTATGGCATTTAGCTTAATTATTTTGGTTTAATGTAGCAAATTTCTTACTTTACATACTGATCTTTAAATAAAAAACTTTAATAACTTTTCCTGAAAAGCTTGCTTAAAGATTAAAAATCACTATTTTCTTAGAAAAAAGTTGATCTAAAAAAACGAAAAAAAATTTCAAAATACGTCTTTTTTAAAAATTTTATTGTAGAAATGGGTTTTATTTATCTGAAAAAGTTAGCTAATGATATTTTTGCATTTATTTTACAAAAGATAAAAAATTTGCATTTTTTTGATTTTTCGAATTTTTTGGAAAAATGTCATAACTTTCGTTCAAGTTAATATTTTTTAATCGGATAAGGCTATGATTGTAAGTTACGTTAATACCTAATAGTAATATAATATCTTATTTAAAAGTTTTTATTTCGATCTAATAAAAATTTATTTCGTTTAAATAATTTTATTTAGTTAAATCAAATAAATCTTAATTGGATTAATTAAATAAATACTTGACTCTAATAAATGAATTTATTTAACACAAATAATTTCTAAATTTTATATTTTTTTATGGATTGCTTCTAAACTTTCTATAGTTGAGTATTACATGTTATTTATTAACATTTTAGCATAATTTTGCAAAAAATAATACTTTGTAACTAAAATGGAAATATAAAAATATTTTTAAAAAATCGAAAATTTCTAAATTTTACATTTTTCAATGGATAGCTTTTAAACTTTATATAATTGAATATTACATATTATTTAGTCACATTTTAGCATAATTTTTCAAAAATACTTTCTTATAACGAAGATGTAAGTATAAAAATGTTTTGAATATCAAAAAATTGAAAAAATTATCTTGATACCAATTGCTATGAAGCTTAATTCAATAGTATTTGTGGGCTCTCTGATTTAACTTTTAGAGATATCTTGATCAATGTAAAGACAAAAGTTAAACACGGTGTTTATTTTGGTTTAAAACATTTTCCGGCTTTGTCCAAATTTTTCCTGGTTTATTCGACGGGTGTTTTTTAATAATACATTTAACAGGGTGTCTACCAACCAGAAAAGACGTAAAATATCAGGGAATTTAATGTAACCGAGAAAAACTGGATCTACTTGCTATACAATTAGTTCGAATTAGACTGTACTATAACTCAAAAAACTGGAGGAAATTTTAGATTGATTTTAATACATTATATTGATTGAAGTACTACAAATTGAGAAATATTGTTTTCTGCATTTGAATTAGTTAAAAATAACTAATTTGATAATAAAAAGTCGGTCACTGTTTCAAATGGTATTATTTTCCTAATGAAATAGACAATAGTAACTAATTATTATTTTTTCCCTGTCAAATCAAATTCCCGGCTATTTTCCGGTTTTCTAGGTTGGTAGATACACTGTTAAGTGCATTATCAGAAACTACAACCCGTCGAAGACGGGTACGACAGCTAGTACTGTATAAAACATAAAATATTTTTACAAATTAATTTATTGCAACTCTCACAGGTACCTAATGGCACTTTTTTTAACAGATACTTAATCAATATATCTGTCTCGTATTAAAAAATGTTTCATTAATTTCTTAATGTTAAGTACTTTGTGGTGAGTAAATATGTTTGAAAATGTACTCAAATTCTCACAAAACTCAATGTTAAAAGTTAAAAACAAAGACGCTTATAATTTTTTTCACAAGTACCAACAGGTCAAAAATTTAACTACATTTTTTTAAAACCTTTATCTAACAGTGGTACAAATTTCAACAAATTGGTAATGTTAATTCTATTTGCGAAAGAACCTCCTTATCATCTTGAAGAAGATCTGTAATTGCATTAACGTTTTATAAACATTGTACAATATAGAATAGTTTATACGAGTTTAAAAAAGGCATGTTTTGTAACTGCCCAAGTGCGAAATGCCAAGACTGCAAAAATGGCCCATCATTGGTCTAGTAATGTCTGCCGAGAATTGGCAGTAGTTACTGGGCCATTACTGGTGTTCAAATGTCCCATTGATGGGCCAATGATGGCGCCGATGGTCAGATTTTCAAATTTTTAAGACTGGGTCAGCTCTCGGCCCAATAATGGCACATTCATAGCAAAGTTGATCAATCTTTAATGGCAAAAATCAATTGCCAGTGATGTGCCGACCATCGGCCCATTAATGGCACATTAGTGGCAAAAATTTTGTGTCTTTGATGGCAAATTATAATTGCCAGAATTGGGACGTAGCTTGGCCCAGGAATAGCACATTAATTTCTATCATTTTGTATCTATGATGGCAAATTATAATTGCCAATATTGGGACGTAGCTCGGCCCAATAATGGCACAGTATCGGCCAGTGTAGTGTAGCTTATAAGAACCCTTTTGCTTTCTCGACTTCAAGTCAGAGTAGCAGAGTGGTCAGAGTGCTAGGCTGTGGTGCGTCAGGTTCAGGTATCGATCCCCGCGAGCGGTAAGAATTTTTCAAATATTTGTAAGTTTGCGTTTAATTTAGGGAAATAAGCTGTATAAATATTATAAATTAATTAGTTAATTAAATAAAAAATATATTTTTTTTAATTTTGTCAACACTGGGGAGTAATGGCAGCCAATAATGGGCCATTAATGTTTACCGAGAATCGGCCGATGATTGGCTGCCGACGGCCTACCGCGGTTAACCTCCCGACAGTCGGGCCACTATTGTCTGCCAAGAGTAGGCACTGACTATGCCGTCACTGGCCAGTTTTGGGCCGTTTTTAATTTCGCACTTGGGTGACTTTCAAATCTTTTTTGCTGATAACGAATTCTTGAAATAATACATTTTTCCAGAAAACTGACAATTTAAAGAAATAATTATAAAAATAAAAAAATATTATTATATTTATGTCGTAAAACTGTTCAGTGTGTTAAATTTAATTTTTGGTTTTCGTGTTTTATGTTTTTTTTAAATGCTTTAAACAAATTTGTAATCTTTTTCTAATATTTCAGAAGAAGAAAAAAACGGATCAGAAAGTCTTAGTCACATTTTTATATACACACAATAAAATAAGGTCTTGAGTATCATAAGACAAAAACAGAAATATTGCGCGCGCTTTAGCGCGCGTAGCTCTGCTAGTAATATAAAATAATTATTATTAAAATAATATAATATATATACAGTGGAGTCCGGTTATAACGACATTCAAGGGACCGAGGATTTCCGTCGTTATAACCGGACGTCGTTATAAGCGTCAAGAAGAAAAATACATATATATATTTTTTTTTAAATAATACAATAATATAATAATATTAATAATTTAACAATATTAATACTATAATAATATTAACAATATAATAAAATAATACCCTCACAGCACCGGGATATTCAGGATATCCCAGAGACGTCCTGGGGATATCGATTTGTTTTCGGAAGTTTGGATATCTCTGGGATATCCTAGGGACGTCCATGGATATCCAGAGGATAATCCAGGGATATCCAAACTTCCGAAAACAAATCGATATCCCCAGGACGTCTCTGGGATATCCTGAATATCCCGGTGCTGTGAGGGTACATATGCTTTATTGAAAAGATTGTCAAATAGATGGAGCTATGGACATAGGAAATCGGTAATTAGTCGTTATAACCGGACCTCGGACCAAATAAATCTGAAAAACACGTCGCTATATACGGAAGGTCGTTATAACCGGACGTCGCTCGTCGTTATAAGCAGACGCGTCTCCATAGTAATTTCAATGTAAACCAAACTAAAAGGTTCGAATAGGTCGTTATAAGCGGAGTCGTTATAAACGGATTCTACTGTATATATATATCCTATAAATTAACAATTATTAAAATTCATTAAGTATAATTTATTAATAATTGTTTATTTATTATTATTTTTTAAATTCATAATTTTTATTTTTAAATAAATGTATAATAATTAATTATTTAATAACTATTATTATTCGTTATTTATAATTTAGTTTTTATTATTAATAAATAAACTTTATTATAATGTTGTACTTAGAGAAAAAAAATTATATGTATTTTCGTTTTTTAAATATATTACCATAATTATTTTATAAAGTGTTTTAAAAGAACACGCTTTTTTAACTTAAATAACTGTTTTAAAAAAGTTAATTTTAAAAAATTAAATTTATTTACATGCTTTTAAAACGAGGAAAACTGTCGAGGCCCTGATCAGAGCCCTATTTAATATCTAGTGAACACCTCACTTGGGGTTTTGGCCAGAAATTCTGGTCAAACCCACAAAATAAAAAAATTATTCAAAACGATAGTATAATTACTCCCTTTAATTGTATTCTTCAATTGTTCATTATTTTTTATTAAAAGTAATTTTAGAGATTTAATTTTTTACACTTTATTTAAACAAGGAAAACTGTCGAGGCCCTGATCAGTACCCTATCTAAAATCTAATGAACACCCTACCTGGGGTTCTGGCTAGGAATTCTAGTCAAACCCCTAAAATAAAAAAATTATTAAATAACTAAAATAATAATTGCCTTCCATTGTTAATAGCTTCTACAACAAAAAGGAATTTTAAAAACTTTATTAAAAAAAAAAATTTTAATAGGGAAAACTGTCAAGGCCCCGACCAGAACCCTGTTTTAAATAGGGCAAAGTGGGGCATTTTCTGCACGGGGTGTTCAAAAAATTCGAATATCGCATATTGTGCGTTTAGGCGCTTTAAATGTGCAGCCAAGATTGAAAAATTAAGTACTGGGAAGTGGAAGAAGTTTGGAGCACATAAAATTAATTGCTTAAAACAGAAACGCAATTTTAAAAAAGAAAAAAAGCAGAAAATGAAATACTAAGATTGTGTAGAGAAAATTATAACGCTAATCACTCTACAATTTTTAAAGATGTTTGCAAACGGTATTTTATTTCTAATTTGTATTAAGAAATCTAGATCTTTTATTTGTATGTATTCTACTTTAACCTATTTTTCTAGATTCAACGTAAATCTTTCCTATCAAGGATTAAGACCTCGCATGCAGAAAGCAAAGATGCAGTCATACACTGAAATTGAAACGGGAGTGAGTTTTTTCAAAGAATTAAAAAACAGCGATACTTTTTGGAAAGAAATAGACAAAGGGACCGTGATTCTGAAAAGGTGGCAAAAATTAATGGACAAATTCAAAACATGTACATAGATGCATCGTTGCAGGTTTATTATTTTGCAAATTGAAACTTAATAAACAATACTTGATTGTCAAAATAAATGTTATTAATAAATGTTAAATTGGTGTTTCAGATGTCATTTAAAAAATTTAGCGTTGCACTCATAAATATTTTGTTCATGGATGGAAAAAAAGTGAGTACTAGTATTTATAGAAATTTTGAAAAATGATTTATTAATGTAATAATAATTGTTACGTATGACTTCGTAACTATTTTTATTTTTTTAATAAATTAAAAATTCTTATATTATATAACTTCATTTAAAAAATTGGGAATTTTGTAATTAGATTTAAGTACACTATAGCAAACAAATCATTCACACAAAGACAATTCAAACTATCTATCATTTAAAAGTAACAAATTTACTATTTGTTATCCTTAATTTTACCTAAATAGTAATTTGGATATATTTTCTTTTGCACTAACAATATTAAATGACATTTTAATTTATTAAAATTAAGAATCGCTAAGAAGTATGGACAACACCCATATTTCGAAAGAGTTATTTTCCAGTGGAAGACTCTAAATGTATTGTTTTAAATATCAAGAAAAGCAACATACACATTAAAAGTATAGTGGATTTAGAGCATTGAACTCGTGTTAGCCAACTTTAGGAATTTGCAAGCTTGCGAAAAGCTTGCCTGGCAACAAAGAAGTTTAATGAACTGTGTGTAACAGTCTCCCCACTATTAACATTTTAATGCAATTTCAGGGTGTGATCCATAACTTCGATCGATTTAACGATTGAGTCTGAATTTGTTCCTCCCGCAGTAAGGCTGCGTAATATATTGTTTCTACCGAAAATTGGTAGAGTTTATATTTTGCATTTCCCGCAAAGTCGGAGGTTTATATTTTATCCCCAAAAGAAGGGTTGATTTGTGAATTTAATAATTATAGTGAATTTATACGACATAAATTGTGAAGTGAAATATTTATAATAAAAAAAAGTTGATTTAAATATTGAATTGAAGTTCTGTGAAAGAAAGTGATTTGAGTAGTAATAAAGTAGTAAAGAAATAATTTGAATTGAACAAAAATAAATTAAAATAATTAAAGTCTCATTGATATTAGAAATATCAACCTCCGTCTAATGCACTTAAAATCGATTGATTAAATAATATCATCAACCAAATATTTAAATGCAGTGACCCTGTAGTTTGAATGTTGTAAGTTGATTTGAAATTATTAATTTATTATTGTTGGAACAAATCAAAGAAGATTCTTAATAAAGAAATTAGAGAGAATAAGCGATAAGCAATTTTGATGACAATAGTGTCATTTTTCAAGTGACATAACTTGGGTTATTTGAGGAAAAACACAGAAGTCTAAGGGTAATAACAATATATAAAATATGTTATTTTTATTGGTGAGTAAAATTGTCAAATAACTACTATTATTCACACACACATTGAGAGTCATACACAATACTATTTTACAAGAATTTAATAAATTCTATAAAAACCTTTTTCTGTTTATATTAACTAAATATAAAATGTGCAATAACTATTGCTAAAGAGTTACAGCTAATTATTTGGAATAACTATAATTGTCAATATATGTAAAAATATAAGATACACATTATTGTTTCTAATGTTGGAGAATTTAAAGTTGAATAAACTGTGAGAATCACATTACACACATATTGTAGTGTTTTATTACGATTAACTTTTTCACACCTGTCTTTTTTACTTTATTCCTTTTATTTAAATATAAATACCGTCTATCCGGGATTATTGAACAATAATAATCTAAGAAAGGATCCACTACCTTTAAATAAATAAATTATTTTCGAAGGGCAAATAACGTTTTACCTTGAGACATTTTTATTTAAATTTTTGTGTTTAATTAATTTGTTAGCAAATTGTTAAAACTAGTTTTTGTAAAAATAAGAATTTTGATTAATAAATTAAAGTATTCAAAATTCATCCTTAACAATAATAATATTTATTTTCTAAGGCGTATCTTGCTTACCTTGTTTTCTCATAAAATTTCAACAAAAAAATGAAAGAAAAGACTATTGATGCACTACGTGAAGAAGTACATTTGGAAAATTTGGATAAATGCTTTGGACCCTATGATTCAGAAATTATGGCCACAATTATTGAAGTATTTCCTGATGTCAAATATTCCTGTACGTGGTGGCATTATAGACAGGTGAAAATTAATAATATTTAAATTTTATGTACGATTATGTTAAATATTAAATTAGAATTTTAATAATTTATGAAATTTATTTCTGCAGATTAATGGCCGAACGATAGTGAAATAGAAATCGAGTACGAACCCAAAAAGTTAGGAACTATTCCAAAAGAAAAAAATATTGAGTTTCATCGGGAATTAAACAAAAAATCAACCGAGTTAGATCAATTCAGAAATGAAATATCGATACGCGATAAAGAATTAGATCAACTTAGATTAGAATTAGACCGAAAGAAAATTGCGATGGAAAATGTAATGAAAAATAAAAATTCGAATGACGAAGAAAATTTCACGGAAAGCACGAAAATGGAAAATCCAAATGCCCAAGTCGACAACAATCGACATTTTGGAAATTTCAATAATCATTTTCCTTTTGGCATGTTACAAACACCTTTTCAAATCATGTCAAATTGGCCAGTTAAATTTCATAATAACAAAACGGACAACCCAGTGCAATTTCGTGTGTTAGAAAACATAGACGCAGTATTAGCAGACGAAGCCCTTGAATGATGTAGGACGGTTAGAAACAATTGGTTTTCTCTACAAGATTTTCGTGAAGAATTCGAAAGAACATTTTTAGACGAAAAGTTCTACGAGAAAATTAACACGAAAATCAAATATTGCAATCAGAAAGAGGGCGAAGAAATTCAAACCTTTTTGATTGGAATAAGAAAACTATTCGGAAAATTAAACCCGCGAAAAGGTTTACACTGGGAATTACGCCGTGCATATGAAAATTTGCGTCTCGAGTACAAGATGTACATTCAAAGAAACGATTTTAAAACGTTTGAGGAACTAGAAAGTTTAGGTAAAGAATTCGAAATTGAAAGAAATAAGTCTAAAATTCGCGGACAATATTTGAAAATAACAACGGATAAAAACTCGTCTAATGATAAATCGAAGCAAACTACGAATCAGGGAAATAACGGAAATTCTAGAAAGTTTGGTGGAAACTCGAGATTCCAATCAAATTCTTCTGCAAATTATCCCCAAAGAAATCAGCCGAAAATTACTTTTCCACCGGACGCAACTACAAACGGTAGTAATGGTCAGAAAATGTTAGAAGGTCCTTCCGGTGACAATAATAATTCGAAAAATAGTCTTCAAGTGGCAGTACCAAACCGTTCTTCTGCAGGGAATGGTAATACTTCCAAGACAAACCAAAACGAGAAAAGTCATCCGAAAAAATGCTACGGTTGCGGAAAAGTAGGGCACATTCGTAGAGATTGTAGGTCAGAAAATCAGGGAAACGAGTAGAGGGAGTACTGAAAAATTCAGTATCCCCAAAAAACATCAAGTTACCAGAAAGTTGCGAAACGTTAGTGAAAGATTTACGATTTTTCACTAACATAAAATATCAGGATACAATTTTCGAAACGTTAATCGACACAGGCGCTACGAGTTTATTTTGTGGTCACAAAAATTGGGTATATTTACAATTATACGGTGTGAAATTAGAACCAGTGAAAAATAAACTCGTGACAGCAGCCAACGGTGAAAGTTTACAAATTATAGGAAAAGTTACGATTCCGGTAGAAATCGGAAATATAACAAAAAATTTGACTTTCAGAATTGTCCCAGGTTTAAGACAATATGCAATTTTAGGAATAGATATGCTGCGCGAAGTAGGAATGAAATTAGATTTCAAATCTGACACTTGGTCATTGAAAGATTTGCCTAACGTACGTTATAAAATCGGAGATAGGGAAAATAAAATAGTCGAAAAAATGGTCAAAGCTGTTTTGACAAAACGAGAAGTGAGATCACAAACAGGTTGGTCCAGTTCACAACGAGAAAATCGAAAAAATTTCGCGCAAAAATCCCAGGAAAATAGGTCAAAATCGAGAAAAAATTTTGAACCGAAACTCGAGAATAAAAAAGAGAATTCAGGAAAATTCGAGAAAAAATTCGAATTAGGAAAATCAGTTTAATACAGAAAATTGTTGGAAAATTACGAAAAATTTTCCAAGGATCGACCCGAGAAATGAAAGAAAAATTCCAAAAATTATACCAAGACAATCCTTACAACAGTCGAAAACACCTACCCAAATTCCAACTCCAAAACCCCGAAAAATTCTTCCAAAATTAATGGAAATCCCATTATCAAACAGATTTGATAATTTAGAAATGGACTCAGGTCTTGACGAGACTGACGAACCATTTTTGTTCCCAATCGACAATCCCCGTAACAAAAATTGGAGAAAGAACAAGAAAATTAGAGAACGCGAAATAAGTTCGAAAATTTGGCGAAAACAAGAAAATTCGCAAAAATCGGAAAAATTAGAATCGAAAAATTCTATGGCGATTGGAAATAAATTTCGTATACCGTTAAATACGAAATGGGTCAATTTCAAAAACAACGCGATAATGAACAACAATATTCAGGAAAAAATATTGCGAGAATCGAGTTGTTTAGATGAAACGGAATTTTGTTCAGGACTAGTCGAATTGTCCGAAGAAGAACAAGAATTTTTAAATAAATTTTTAAAAATTAGATTACCACCCCCCGAGGAAATTTTGAAAGCTACTCAGTTGACAGAACACGTAATTGACACGCAGGGTACAGCGCCGATAAAACAAAGATATTATTATGTTTCGCCGAAAATTAAGGAGGGAATAATTAAGGAAATTAAGAGAATGTTACGCGAAGGTATTATCGAGCCAAGTAATAGCAATTGGTCCAATCCAATTGTTATGATTAAGAAAGCCAACGGAACATACAGATTGTGCCTAGACTTTCGGAAAGTCAACGCAGTCACGAAAAAAGATCTGTATCCGGTTCCATTGATGGCAGAAATTTTAGATATGCTCAGAGCCGCAAAATATATATCTAAGATCGATTTAAGGTGGGCGTATAATCAAATCCCATTGAGTGAAAAGTCCAAGGAAAAAACGGCTTTCGTAGTTCCTGGTTTTGGAATGTTCCAATACAAGCGAATGCCGTTTGGACTTTGTAATGCTCCCGCAACGTTCCAGCGGTTAATGGACAAAATTATTACGCCTGACCTTAAACCGAAAGTTTTCTGTTATGTCGACGACATAATTATAGTTTCTCAAACGTTTGACGAACACATGAAATATCTGGAAATAGTATTAGGAAAATTAAAAGAAGCAGGGTTAACAGTTAATTTCGAAAAAAGTGAATTCAGTTGTGCGGAGGTAAAATACCTAGGTTTCGTAGTTAACGAAAATCAGTAAATAGCAAAATTAAAACTGATCGAGTTGTTGACGACAGCTCCGATCTTAAACCCTCCTGATTTTCAACACACTTTCATACTAGAAACTGACGCAAGTGACACGGGTCTAGGCGCAGTTTTGACACAAGACATTGACGGAAAAAACGTAGTAGTTGCGTATGGAAGTAAAAATTTGAGCGAAACGGAGAGAAAATATTCGACAACGGAAAAGGAGTGTCTCGCGGTAAAACGTTCATAGGAAAATTTCGACAATATTTGGAAGGTAGTCATTTTAAAGTAATAACTGATCACATTGCTTTAAAATGGTTACACAATTTAAAAAATCCTACAGGACGCTTGGCGAGATGGGCGTTGGAACTATCGGAACATGATTTCAAAATAATATATCGAAAAGGTTCAGCGAACGTAGTTCCAGACGCGTTGTCAAGAATTTTCGAGGAAAAACAAGAAATTTCTGAAGAAATAAAAATCAAAAGTAGCGAAAATCAAACAGAAAACAGTTGGTATAAAACAAAAATGAGATTAGTAGAATCAAAACCTCACGAACACGAAAATTGGCGAATTCGAGACAAACAATTATATTTTCATAGACCCGATCCGTTAAAATCTCCCCTCCTTAAAGATGAAAATCCGTGGAAATTAGTTATTCCGGAAAATTTGAGAAAACAGGTATTAGTCGAAAATCATGATAACGTGCAAGCAGGACACCTTGGTGTGGAAAAAACTTTCCATAGAATTTCCGAAAATTTTTTCTGGCCTGGAATGTAGACGGAAATAGTAAAATATATTCGAATATGTAAAATTTACCAACAGACAAAAGCAAATAACAAACCGAAAATAGGACCAATGGGTAAACGAATCGTGGAGGAACCATGGACGATGGTTGCTTCAGATATAATAGGCCTATTACCCTTATCGAAAAATAGGAACAAATATATTTTAGTATTTCTGGACATTTTCACAAAATGGGTGGAAACAATTCCAATTAAGAAGGCAGACGGAAAAACTATCGAAGCAGAGTTTCATAAAAGAGTAATTTCCAGATGGGGAACACCCAGAATTTTAGTTTCCGACAATGGCACGGAATATGCCAATAAAGTAATACGGGAAATGTTGGAAAAATTCGGAATAAGACACTCTTTTACGCCAAAGTACTACCCGCAAGCAAACCCGACCGAAAGGTCTAATAGATCGATTAAAACGGCAATTAAAGCTTATTTAGATAAGGAACAGAATCTTTGGGATAAAGAAATCGACGATCTACAATTTGCTTTAAATACCTCTAAACATTCCTCAACTAATTTTACCCCAGCTTTCCTCAATTTAGGTCGTGAACTTCAACCTTTTCAAACACTGAAAAAAGATTTCGAAAATCCGGACGAAATTGAATTTCAGGAAGTTGACAAGTGGACAGAAAGACTGAGACGCTTACAAATTATTAAGGACGAAGTTCAACGAAATTTAGATAAGGCAAACGAAAAACAAGCGAAATATTACAATTTGCGTAGGAGAAAAGTAGAATTTGAAGTAGGAGATCTTGTATGGAAAAAAGACAAGTCCTGTCTAACAAAGATTTAGGAATCGCGCGTAAATTGAAAAAAGATTTCGAAGGTCCGTTCAAAATAATTCGAAAAATTTCCCCCACAATGTACGAATTAGGAAAAATTCGAGGAAAATCAATAGGATCGTCAAATATAAATGATTTGCGAAAATTCGTGGAAAACGAAAATTAGCGAAAATTTTCAGAAAAATTCAATAGAATTAAATGAAAATTGTAGGAAAATTAAAGAAAATCTTCAGGAAAATAAAATAGAATTAAATGAAAATCATAGGAAAATTAGAGAAAATTCTCAAGAAAATTAAGTACAAATAGTAGGAAAATAAAATAAGACAAAATAAGACAAGACAATTATTTTTATTTTTTTTATTATATTAACGAATGTAAACTAAAAACAAAATTTTCTTTTCACAGAAAATGAAACCGATTCGTCTCAATGGAGGAGAAGTAAGAGAAATAACAATTAAAGGAATCGAAACAGAAAAAATAAAATTAAAAAATCAACTCGAAAGACTACACAAAACAATAACAGAATTACAAAGTAAACTAAAATCACTAGAAAAAACAAAAGGACAAATAGAAGGAACACTTCTTAGATTAGACCATTGGGAAAACAGCGTCAAGATGATGCAATTCTCCGATGAAGATAGCACCAACTCGTCAGACGAAATGGAAGAAGAAGACGAAATAGAAGAGAGGAAAAACCTAGAAAGAATAGACGAGAAAGAAGAAGACGAAATAGAAGAGATGAAAAATCTAGAAGTGATAGAAGAGAAGGAAAAAGAAGACGAAATAGAAGAGAGGAAAAACCTAGAAAGAATAGACGAGAAAGAAGAAGAAGACGAAATAGAAGAGATGAAAAATCTAGAAGTGATAGAAGAGAAAGAAGGAGAAGACGAAATAGAAGAGATGAAAAATCTAGAAGTGATAGAAGAGAAGGAAGAAGAAGACGAAATAATAGAAGAGATAGAAGAAGAAGTGATAATAGAAGAGAGAGAAGAACGAAACTAGATAGAGGAGGAAGAAGAAATGGAAATATTATAACACAGAGGAGAACTGGAAGAAGTAAACGAGCGAGAGGAAACAAACCCAGAAAATATCAATTTCGAAAAACACACATATTCATATACTAAGGAAAAACGAGTGTTTTTGGGCATGCTTCGTTGGAGGTGTGACCGTAGAGAAATCTTGGAAAACAACACCGAGGAGAGGAATCTGCAAGACAGGGAATGGAACGAACTTAGATCAAACAATGAAATGGAAATCGAAGAATTCATAAGAAATCAAAGAAGATTATGAACAAAATCCACACACATAATTATTTTTTCTTTTTGTCACTTTCAGATTCCAAACTCAACACGAAATTAACCTATTACATTTACCTTATTATACACAAAGTGTGACTTACTTTATGTTTTCTCCTTCACACAAAATTTTTCTTTCTTTTTTCCTTTTACGTATAATCAAACAAACACTTTTAGTTAAAATTTTTTTTTCTCTCGGTGTGAATCTTTTGTAATTAAAACGTACGTACAACAATTACAAAATAAAACTAAGATCAAAATTTAATTTTGTAATAAACGATAATAAAAATTGATGCGAAATAACAAAATAAAAGATAACAAAATAACAAAATTTCTTTTATAGAATTTTTTCTTTTCTACCCTAAAATAAAATAAAACGAATTAATAAAACAATAACAATAAATAAAATAACAATAAATATAACAAGCAAAACAAAATAAGAAAGAACAAGCAAACAAATAAAACAATAAGACAAAGATTAAACAATATAGACGATTATTTTTAATTTTTTTTAGAAACTAGTGTAGAAAAATTCTTTTTTTTTAAGAATGTTACAGGAAATAATGGAGACAAAGGAGACTTGGCGATGCAGATTCTGCAACAAGAAGGTGTGGAAGACACATTATATAATCCACGATGAATTCTGCAATAAAAGGAACCTAAAAGCAAAAGCAGGTTACTGTGAGCCATCAGCCAACGGGAAAAAATACATAAGAACCAATTGGGACAAACGTCGAGAGGAACTAAAGGAATTTTTGGAGAATAGCTTAGCAGAAGATTCAGGGAAATTAGCAGAAAATATTAAAAACGAAAATTTAGAATTTATAGTTCTCGATACTGATTACGAAGAATTATTAGAAAATTAGCTGAAAATTTTTGTTGTTGTAAGGGGTTACACTTCGTCCCGTTTAGGGGAAGGGGGTGTAACATGGCGTTACAAATTCTCCCGCGTCTGCTGCGAATCGGGCGATTGAACCCGGAAACGGCCGAAGGGCTTCGAGGGTGTCAATCGCCAAATTCGCGGACAGACGCGACACTCGTTGTAATTACTCTCTCGCTAGAACATCGTGTTTGTGTTATCTTTTTGTGTCGCCGAACGCCAGTTTCCTCACCTCCGTTTGCGGTGATTTCTCCTCATAATACATCACCAGTAAGTTGGATAAATAAATTATTGTATTAAGTGAATTGCTTATCTTGTCTATTCTTCCCTTTCCCACCTTTTCCCACATAGTATAATTGGAATCATCGGGCAACCAATTATATGATATATAATTATTCTAATAATAAATATTTAGATTAGAAACAAAGCAGTCTATGTTACATCTGACAACTGAGTGCACTAAATTTATGAAAAGCATAAAGTGTAAGTAGAAATTACTATATTTAAATTTCTATTGTCTAAGTGCAAAAAAAGGAAATAAAGGTTTGTTAATTAATTCGCTTCGCTTCGCCTACAATTTGTTCCAAAAAAGTGCTAGTTCAAAAATTGGCAACTGCTCGCACTAGTTTCCGAACGATATTTTTAGTACAACAAAAAATTAATATACGTTCTCTTTTTATTAATCGCTTTTGAAATAATTAATTATATTAATTCTTGAATATAATATTATTTAACAGAAATAGAAGAAAGTGACACCGATGACAGTGGTACAAAATGTGATACAGACTGAAATTCATCTGATTTTAGTAATTATTCAGCTAAGGACAACAATGTGAAACCAGAGATGAAAACAAAGACCGACTTGAGAATATTAACTAAATTATAATTAAATTAATGAGTTTCATAATATTTATGCAGAATAACTAATCAACTTTTAAATATATTTGCAATTTGTATTATAACAAATTGGGATAAATGTATTATTATGTATGTATTGCAATTGTGCTGAAAGTTTTTTATATTTTTTTTAGAAAAGCTGGAAGATATGACAAAACTTCTTAAAGCTCGTAAGTATAAAATAAAATAATTAGAATAGGATTGACACAGGTCTTCAAAAAGTCAGGAAAAATGAAATTAGTCAGAGAATTTCATCAAATATTTAATAATAATTCATTAATAATTCCTTAGAAAAGAATTTTGTTAAAAACTATGTCAATTTTAAGAAATAATTGATATAAAAAAATTTTTAAACAGTTTTTGTAAACTTTAATTGTTGTTAAGACAAAAATAAAGTAATATTTACTTTAAAAATTTATTCTATATAAATATATATATATATATATATATATATATATCCATATACAAAATTAAAGTTTTAAAATATTATATAAAATTCTTAGAAATTAGGTTTTTAAAATATTTCAATTTTATTTTTTAAATATTATTATTAAATGTTTACATATAAGTAATTGATCATTCAAAAAAAATAAAAATTTCGTACAATTTGACTTTTTTAATGATTGAACTTCTTTTGAATTTTTTTCCATATGAATCAGAAGAATATTAAAATTTTGGCTGAAAATCTGTTCAAAGTTAGAGAAAAACAAAATCGATTTTTTGAGGAAGTCATATAAAAATATAAAATTAGAATTTTATAAATTTTACTTAAATGTTTTTTATTTTTGTTAAACGATGCTGACGAAAGCGATAATGAAATTTCGGAAAAGGATAAAGAAATCCAGAATTCAAAGGAAAGTGATGATAATTTCAACAATAACAATTTCGGTAATTAATAATTAATTAGGAATTGCTTATTGTATATTAAAATAAATTAATAATAATTTAATTGTATTCTATTATGATAAGATTAATCTTATTTTTTATATTTTATTAGATGAAAAAAAATCAATGATAAAAGAAGACAGGCCTACTCTTATGCACTAAAAATTTCCACGAAAGGGAATAAATTTAAACGTTGTGATTTCGGTATTTTGCACACAGTTCTTTTAGTAATTTGTTAAATTTTCTTATGATATTAAAATTTTATTTAAAATACTACAGATGTCTTTATTAAAATTTCAGATAATACTAGAGAAAAAGAAAAGATTGTCCAAAATATTGAGGTTAAAAAAAATACGGAAGTGCTCATAAAATCCATAGAAAACTTATCTCAAGAAAAGAAATTAGTAAAATATGAAGAAAATAAGTGTAATATATTTTTTAAATACATAAATAAAATACGTAGACTAGGTTTTATTTGCGATATATAATATAAAGTTTTCAAATTACAGGGGAAAAGCAGCTAAATGAATCGACATCTCCATCAACCTTCGTTGGAAATATAAATTCAAGGTTGCAATATGATGTGAAGGCCCTTTTTGGTAATATATTGTTAATGTATAGTTAAATATATTTTTTGAACAAAATTGCGCTTATCATAATTAGAAAAATATATTTTCACAGATAATCCTGAATTTCAAATTATGCTAAGGCAAGCATTTCAAAGTTTTATCGACAATTGCACATTTGAAAGAACATATAAGGAAACGTGGTCATTGAAACATGCGGAAACAAATAAAGGAAATATGAAAATTAAGATTTAAAATTTTTTTGAAAATGTAATTCATATGGAAAAATAATAATTTAAAAAAATGGTTTGATGACATTAAAGTTCGAGTTAGGGGAGAGTGGGGCAAAATGGGGTACCTTTTTGAAATTGGCTGTTTACAGAGAACCAAACGAATAAATCGATTCAGCTAAACTTCAGAATTCTTCTTAGTACACTTAGCTTTGAGGAAATTATGATAATAGCGGAGAAAAAAATTTTTGATAGAACTTATATCGTATTTTCTGAGAAAGTGCTAAAATCCCATTTTGCCCCACCCGTGGGGCAAAATGGGGTGGCATCAAATAACTATACAAAACATTGAATATTTTTTCAAAATTCATTAAATTCTTGTTGTATGAGATTATAAATAAGAACAGAAAGTAGGATTCTTTATTACTATAAAAAAACAAGTAATATTTATTAGAATTTAACAAAAAAACATGGATATTGCAAAATATCGATATATCGATTATTAAACATCGATAGTATAAATGCTTCGAAACAAAACTATCGATTCTTTTGCAGGAAACCTTTAAATATGCATAATATAATGTTTTTAAATAGTTTTAATGAAACGGCGTAGCTTCCGGCATGTCCCACACTTAGGTACCCCATTCTGCCCCACACTGCATATTAAAACAAAATGCAATGTTCACAAGTTATTGTAAACAATTAAACAATCTATTCTATTGGAAATTACTCTAGAATAAGTACTGAAAAAGATCCCACACTTGCCAAATTAAATGCACTATCCCATAAAGTTTTGTAAGCACTTTAATTTTGAAAAAAATTCATATTTTTTTTGCTTAAAACTTAAAAGTTGTATAACTTTCAAAATAAAATTTTCTTTCGAGTGTCTTTATAATTAATAACAGTTTCTTATCAACATGAATGATATATGTCGAGGATAAAAAAATTAAAAGTATCTATCATGGAAAAACAGAGGTACCCCATTTGACCCGCCTACCCCATTTTGCCCCACTCTCCCCTACTACGAAATTCGAACCGAACCGAGTTTTTTTTTGTTTGGCGTCGTTCAAACGATGAATTTTCGACATTCGAGTCAGTCCAGTTCGAATGTCGAAAAACCGACATTAGATTTAGCCTAGTTCGAATGTCGAATTTTCGACATTCGACATTTCGGCGCCCCAAAACCGAACAAAACTCGGTTCGGTTAAAATTTTGCACAGCTCTAAGAAATACCCCATATTACTAAATTTCTATTTCAGAAATCGGAAAAACTAAAGATATTATTTCATCTGAAAAAAGTGCTTCAATAAGTCCAAAAGAAAAGGAGCTTTTCACATGTATTGTGCAAGAAGAACAGTGCGATGGTAAAATATCAAGTTTTACGCATGAAATTAAAAATTTTTAATCTTCTAGTGACGTACAACTTTATTTGTTTTTCTTCTCGTTTTCCTATAGATAGGAAATATTTTTTCTTTAATCATTTGTATTCTTAAATAATTTTTTGTAAAATTATAGAATTTCAAAAAGATTCAGATTTACAATTTTTTAAAATTGTAAATTATATGAAAAAATAATAATTTTAAAAAATAGTTTTTCAAAAGAAACAATGTAAATGTAAAAATTGTATCTTTATTTATCTATCGGAATAATATTTCTAAATGTTATAATTATTTAAAAAGTGAAAATCTTTAAATTAGCAGTGATTAAAATATTACTAAATTTCTATTTTCAAAATAATTTCAAAAAAATGTACTCGTTTTAAATAAAAATACTTGATACTTATTTTTCTCAGCAATTATTAAAAATCATATTTTTCTTGTATGTGAGTGTTACGTCACCGTAACCTATTTTCAATAATAATATGTAAAATAATAATTAATCTTAATAATTAATAATAATAATAATCATATAAATTAATAATATTAATAATAATAGTAATAATTATGATAAAAGTTAATAACAAAATTATTATTTACATATTATTATAAATAATAACTATAAATATTAATAATAATCAATAATAAATTGTAATAATAAACATAAACAATAATAAATTGTAATAATAAATAATAACAAATTTAAACAATTATAATTAACAACAAAGTTAAACAATTATAATTAACAAATTGTAACAATTAATAACAAAATTATAAAATAACATGAGTAATAAGGGAATGTACACGTGCGATCTAATAGTGAGTCACCACAAGTGTTCCAGTAACAAAGGGGTTTCTAAAATGCATGGAAACTCGTACAATTCGTAAAATACATGAAAACGTGGACGATTCGTGAAATACATGGAAACACGTACAATTTCTAAAATACACAGGCAAATTTGGGTATAAGAAGAGCCAGACCATCAACAGCAGTTCAGTCTAAGAAGTCAGTCTAAGAAAGCAGTCTAGAAAAGCAGTCAAGAAAATGTAGTCGTCAATATTATAAGTCTCAAATTGAGAAGTGGTGCTCTGCACAAGTCAGTCTTAAAATTTTATCTATAACAAGTGGTTCTTCACGACGCAGTGCTCTAAACCCAGTTTCAGTAGTTGTCCTTTACTCTACGTATATTTCAAAAGTGCATTTTGGAAAGTAAATCTGGAAGTCAAATTTGCCATTTGAAAAGAGTGTTCCTGTTTCTCGAGACACAATACTGCATCCACTTAGTCAAGCATTAACGGACTAGAGCCATTATACCTTAGCGACTAGCATCACCCTTTGTCCCAAGGTAAACAATCAAAGCACTCTAAGACTCACATTAGAAAGCCTATTTCTATCTCTTATTTTCATCAATTTTATCTTATTTCATAAAATACACATATATTTGTTCAACTAAAGTAATTTCTTGTTATTTACTACCCCGTCCCTATTTTAATTAATTTTAAAATAAAATCGGGAAACATTAGGGAAATTATAATAATTAGGATCGTAACATGAGTAATAATATTTGGAAGAGTTATAATTATTTAAGTTATTAATTATCAGCAGCAATTAAAATATTACTAAATTTCTATTTCAGAAATCGGAAAAACTAAAGATATTATTTCATCTGAAAAAAGTGCTTCAATAAGTCCAAAAGAAAAGGAGCATTCCACATGTATTGTGCAAGAAGAATAATGCGATGGTAAAATATCAAGTTTTAAGCATGAAATTTAAAAACAATAATTTAAAAAAATAGTTTTTCAAAACAAACAATGTAAATGAAAAAATTGTATCTTTATTTATTTATCGGAATAATAATATTTTTAAATGTTTTAATTATTTAAAAAGTGAAAATCTTTAAATTAGCAGCGATTAAAATATTACGAAATTTCTATTTTCAAAATAACTTCAAAAAAATGTACTCGTTTTAAATAGAAATACTTGATACTTATTTTTCTCAGCAATTATAAAAAATATATTTTTCTTGTATCTGAGTAATAATATTTGGAAGAGTTATAATTATTTAAGTTATTAATTATCAGCAGCAATTAAAATATTACTAAATTTCTATTTCAGAAATCGGAAAAACTGAAGATATTATTTCATCTAAAAAAAGTGCTTCAATAAGTCCAAAAGAAATGGAACCTTCCACAACTATTGTGCAAGAAGAACTGTGCGATGGTAAAATATCAAGTTTTGCACATGAAATTAAAAAATTTTGATCTACTACTGACGTTTTCTTTGTCTTTCTTTTCATTTTTCTATAGATAAGAACTTTCCTTTTTTCCTTTAAACAATTGAATTCTTAAAGAATTTAATAAAATTATTTTATAATAATTTTATTTAAATAACCCTATCAAAATAATCTCATTCGACGCATAATGAAATACACTTTAAATATAATTATCAGAAAAAAATATTTCGTTTAAAATTTTTCCGATAATTAGATTTAAAGTTGAGAAAAATTGCTTAAAAATCTACAATCACTTATCTTCTTTTCAATGTTTGTTAAATCTCTCTACATACTTGGCTCGACAATGAAAAGGAGGAAGGAAATATTCTTGTAAGTGTATAGTTATTCGGCTGATTGATTGTGTCACCCCGTTTAAGTCCTACCCACGTCTTATTAATTTAACAATATTAAAATCTTAAATAGGCTGCCACATTTTTGGCGCCCAACGTGATTTTTTTGTGTGAAAAACTTGCATTTTAAAAAAAAATTACCTTTACCGCGCCTGAACAGCAGTTCACTGCCATTTTCGAAAACAAAATAGTTTCTTTTTCGAATTATTCTCTCGCGCTAAAAGTCATATTAAATTATAACCAGCCGAATTTCCGTACCTTACTGCTATTTATTGCCAGTTATTTTGCTTTATAAAATTTTATTTATTATAATAAATACTATGAAATCAAGCATGCTCAATTTTTCCTGATCTCTCACTGCTTTCGCCTGCACCAATCTCGCACTGCACTACGAACAATACAAAATTATAAATTTTTTGCTTATAATCACACCAATCTCACTATACTTCGCTTTTAAAAAAAAAATAAAAATAATATCTGATAATTATTTAAATTGTTTTTGTAATTCGCTCAAAATAGAATAATTATTATTTAAATTATTTTTGTACTTCGCTTTGTAAAACTGCTTACTGCTTTTACATTTCTGCCAATTTTTTTTCTACGCTAATATAAATAATCGCATTTTATCATAAAATATCTTTGAATTGATTCTCGCCAATTTTCTCGACTATCATGCGTGACAAAAAATGATTAAATAAATTTTTGTCAATACGGTAGCTAAAATTGCTACAACAAAATACGGAATTGCGAGTTTCCAGCTTGATTAGCGCGACGAAAACACAGCTGTGTTTACTATCACAGCACAAATACCTTGCTTCTTTCAGGTCTTCGAAATTACAGAAATAATGAAATTTTAATTTTATTTCAATGACTTCTGTATAATCTTTCTATTAAAGAGAGAAACTATTTTGAGAAAGGGAAAAATCTAATCAATTTAAAAAAAAATAATTTTATTAATAAAAGTTTGATTATCGAAATTAAAACGAAATGTAACTTTTATTTTCCTCTGAATTAATAAATAAAATTAATTAACAATTGAAGCAGGAGAATAAAAATTACCAATAATAAAATTGACAAAAATTCTATTAATAATTAAATTAACAAAATAGAAATTATTAACAATTAAATTGGTAAAATAAAAATGTGTTAAAAAAAAAATTTTGAATTGTTAAATCAAAATTTCTTCAATGATTAAATTGAGAAAAGAAATTCTTTTTTCTCACTAATAATTGGATAAATCAAAAAAAAAATAATAAAAGAAAATAACTTAATTTGAATACAGTAATTCCCAAAATTCAAGCGCAATAAATTGCCTTGAATTTAAACAAACTACTGAATTTTTAAAAAATTTTTTTTCCAGCGCAATAATTAAATTGAATTAAATCGCCAACAAAATCTTTTTTTTTATGTGTAAAACGACCTAATTACTTAATAGTAATCAATCAATAAATTCCAATTTTTTAATTATTGAATTTTTTCTTCCTTTCTCAGAATTAAATAAAGTTGATTTAGCCAATTAACTAAATTAACTTATAAACAAAAATTTTTTTTTATTTAAAATTTTTTTTTATCTTTCTCTTTTTTAACTATGGGAAGAAGAAGCCCAAAATCAAACACACAAAAAATGCAAACTCGTTCTGACACGAATGCATTTAAAAGAAGTGACAAAATGACTCGCAGCCCCACACAATCCACAAAAAAAAATAACAACATTACCGAACACATTCCACAAGAAGAAATATGGAGCGCAACTAGAGAAAATTTAGAAACTATTTTTCCACAAAATCAAAGACCTCCTACACCAACAGAAAATTTTAGCCCAATTCACAGCGATATCGAGGAAAACGAAACCGCTCGCGCTAATATTCCAGGAGAAAATGAAACTTTGTTAGATAACACAACTGACATTTTCAAAGATACTAACACAAACGACCAATTACAGACTTCATTAGGAGCAATCTCGAAAACATTATTTTCTCGCCGCGGCCGTAAAACCAAACACCCGGTAGCTCCAATCACAACTTCACACTTAAAATCATTTTTTACACAGGTTGAATCTTTTGCTTACAACCAAGCAGAAGAGAACAGAAAATTTAAAGACGAAATGAAAAACATGTTACGGAACCATCTTGAAAATTCTAGCCAAGAAATACGCATAGCACACAAAGAAAACCACTTCGAAATAACCGCGCTTAGAAAAGAAACTTCTAATTCAATAGAAAAACTTCGCGCTGAAATGAAATCCCAAATTCAAGACCTTACGAATAAAATGTCGCAAATGCAAACGGGACATGCGCCATCCCCATGGCACGACTCTCGTTGGGCATATGATAATAGTGGTGAACATATTCCACATGCACAACAGACTAGTTTACCCCCCACTACAACAACCACAACGGTCACATTCACGGGTAACACTTCGACTGTAAGTCAAAGTACAACTGCAGTTGCACCACCAACATGCCCACCACTTTCTTATGCTACACCTTCGCGACAACGCTCTTCTACAAACCGTACATTACATTTCGCCGAACAACCAGATTATTTGTTTCAAACACCCTTAAATTCAAACACAAATAATCATGATTTAATTGATATGCATTCGAACCCGGCTCTTAACGCATCTATCGCGCAACGAACTCACGTTCCAAATTTGCATAAAATCATTAAATCGTGGGACCTCAAATTTCCCGGAAAACAAGATGCAAATGAATTTCTCGACGAATTTGAAAGAAAAATGACCGCTTCAGCAATCGATCCCAACGACGCGCTTCCGATTTTTTCCCAAACGCTCACAGATACCGCGTTTTCATGGTTCAACATGTTTCGCCATAAATGGACAACATGGACCGAATTTTCTAAATCATTCCGAAAAACATTTAGCGATGTAAACGACGATAACCAAATCCTCAATAAAATACATCGCGCGGTTCAATTAGAAAACGAAACAGGGATAGACTACGTCATAAAAATCGGCGCGCTCTACAACAAACTGAGAAATAAAATTCCAGAAAATATTCAGCTCGATAAAATTTATCTAAGTCTGCATTCGGAATTAATTTCTCTTTTCGATCGCGACAGCTTCAACTCTTATGAAGAACTTTTAGATAAGATACGCAAATACCAAGAAAAAATCGAATTTATGCAGCAATCAAATAAATTGCACGAACAAGACGCGAAACGGTCTCGTAACCCGCGCAATAGAAACCAATTGAATGCAATCGATTCGCAGGTATCTCAATCCAAAACCCCTTCCGTCGAATCTACCGAAAATGATAAAAAAGCAGAAAATAAACAAAAACAAGCGAATAAAAGTAAACAAAAAGCGAAACCAGAGCCCGAACAAAACTTAAATAAAATAGACATCTATCAAAAACAGTTCAAGTCTCTTAAATAAAAATTAAATATAAGCGATGCAGAAAATTCCAAAGCGAATAAATCTAAGAGCGCTTTGATCAGTCCGAACAAACCTTCGTCTTCTCACAGATCGCGCAAACGTTCCACTTCTACTTCTTCTCACTCCTCAAGCTCTGCTTCGTCGCAGAAAGGGGGGGAAAAGCGTAGATCGTCTGCGCACAAGAAAAGCGAAAATCCTCGTGGCCAAAACGGTCGTGGAAATGGCCAACGAGGCGGAAACAATCAAAATAATCGCGGACGCGGTTATAACAATGGTTGGAATGGCAGTGGCCGTGGTTACAATCAAAACCAAGGCTACTACCATAACTCCCCCCACTCTCCGCAATACTACCAGCTAGATTGCCAGTGCAGCGCGCAAAACGTAAGACCTCCTTGTCCCCCGCACGCGCCTCCACCGCAACCAACGCAGCCACCATGGCACGGTAATTACAACCGCGATTACTCACAAAACTACGGTCACAACGCGCAGGATAATCAATCAAAAAACGACAGAGATGCCAGGAGAGACTAGATCTCCCTGGCAAAACCCCATCTAAACAAAACGAAAATCGACCGATAAACTACTTAAACGAAATTGATACTTCTTCAAATTCAGAAAGCATCCCTATCGCTAATGAATCAACGTACAATCCTCAAATAGCATCAACACTAAACAAAGCGCATGCAGGTAGGATTGATACTAGTGATTCTGAGAGCGATTATGATGATTGCTTATATTCTGAATCTGAGACTGAGTACTCTGAATCTGAGGAAGATTGCTCTCCCACAATAGGCGCGTGCATATCTTCACTCAGATCGTTGCCACTGATTAATCAGTCGAACAATTTATTTGTATTGACTGATAAAACTAAGCGCAGAGTACACAAAGGGCACGCATCGCCCTCACCGCCTCAGGAAAGATGTACAATTTCCACGGTAATCAAAATCGGTAACGAAAGAATAACAGCGCTTCTTGACACAGGTAGTGATCGAACTTTCATGTCAGGAGAACTTTTTGACAAACTCGAAAGTTTAGCTAACGGCGATCCGATTAAGGACGCGATAACGCGCGCCGGCGTACAACTCGCGCAACGCGATCACGTAGCCGCACCTCGCCATTCCGTAAAATTCGATATCGAAATAGATAATTGCCACGGTGAAATATGGTTTGCCGTTCTCGACGGTCTAACTACACCAGTCATTTTAGGCATGGACTTTATAACTAGTTGGCAAGTTATTATTGACGCAAGCCAAGGTTATTGGTCCATGAAAGGGTCCTCGGTTCGTCACCCTTTAGGCTCCATTTCCAATGCACGTAGCTTCCTAAATTCGGCTCAATTAATCAAATTATCTCCGGAACAAAGGAATAAATTGAATGCGTTTTTAGATGATAAATTATCGAAATTTACCTCTGGAACCGGTGTTACTAATTTAACGACACACGTTATAGAGCTCACCGATCCAACGCCATTTAAATTGAAACCTTATCGCCGCAGCTTAGAAGCGAACAAAATAATTAACGATCAAATTGACATTTACCTAGACAAAAAGTTTATTGTTAGGAGCAATGGACGTTTTGCTAGCCCAGTGGTGCTCACTTATCGTAAGGATGGTAGGCCTAGAGTATGCATGGACTTCCGAAAGTTGAATAAGAACACAAAGAAATCAGCATACCCTTTGCCACGTATGAAAACCATACTTGATGCGCTATCTGAGGCTAACATTATTAGCACCATTGATTTAACCGACGCGTTTCACCACATACCAATTGACCCGAAATCGCGAGAATACACCGCCTTCGTTGTCCCTGGTCGTGGACAGTTTGAATGGGTCAGAATGCCCTTCGGACTCACAAATGCGCCGGCAACTTTCCAAGCTCTAACCGATAGACTGAAAGAAAAGTTCGTAGAACACATTCGCGCTAAAAATCTGCCCGAACATTACTGCGAACAAGTTCACGCGTATCTCGACGATTGGATAATAATATCCAAAACATTCGAAGAACATATTCTGCTTCTCGATGTAGTCCTTACCATTCTACAGGAAGCAGGATTGTCTATCAATCGCGATAAATCCTATTTCGCGAAATCGTCAGTAGAATATTTAGGTTTCATCCTAGACAAAGATGGTTTAAAACCAAACGCGAAGCGTGTCGAACCAATCCTCGAACGAGCAACTCCTCGTAACCGAAAAGAGTTGCGCCGGTTTAACGGCTCAGTGAACTGGTATCACCGTCACTTGCGCAATATTGCAAAAGTGCAAGGACCACTAAATAAATTAGCGAGTCCCAAGGTACCTTGGAACTGGACCGAAGAACACGAGGCCGCGTTCAACGAAGTTAAAGAATCTTTAAAAAGCGCTTTAACTTTAGTCGCGCCTAAGCCTGGCTTACCTTTTTACTTGTATACCGATGCAAGCGACACCGGTATTGGTGCTATCTTGACACAGCAAGATGGAGAAAAAGAGTACTTGATCACGTGCTTAAGCAGACCTTTAAGGGGTGCGGAATTAAATTACACCACCACCGAAAAGGAATGTTTGGCCGTTATCTTTGCTATTAAAAAGCTCCGCTGTTACCTCGAATGCGCTGAATTTACTGTGATAACAGATCATTCCAGTTTAATTTGGTTGCAAGGTCTCAAAGACCCAAAAGGTAGACTTGCGCGATGGGCTCTCGAGCTTTCCGCAAACAGTGTCAAGATCGAGCACAGAAAAGGTACAACTAATGAAGCGCCGGATACGCTTTCGCGACTTTACGAAGACGATACTAGCGATACGCACGTCACCGAACTAAATTCTGTTAAAAGTCAAAGTTGGTACGACCAGATGCTAGAAAAAGTTCGTAAAGATCCCTCGCGCTACGAAAGATACAAAGTTGATTCGAACAATCAACTATACTACTATAAACCAAATATGGTTAAAGAAACCATCGGCGATAATAACGCCTGGAAAAAGATCCTTAAAGAAAACGAAATTTTACCGATTATTACCTAGCATCATTGCACTACTCAATCCGCGCACCAAGGCATCAATAAAACTTATCTTTCGATAATTAACCATTTTTATTGGCCCGGTATGCGCGAAGACATCAAGCGTTACGTTAATGAATGCGAGACTTGCCTCAAGTGTAAACCAAAAAATACACCCCCACAAGGCTTAATCTATCCGCGCAAAATTACGGAACCTTGGGAAACAGTGTCACTCGATATAGTAGGTCCCCTACCTCGGTCGAAATCTGGTAAAAGCTACATATTAGTTTGCGAAGACACATATACTCGTTACATAGACTGCTTCGCGCTATCCAAAGCAGACGGTCCAAAGATTGTAAAATGTTTAAACACTCTTGTTAACCGCTGGGGAGCGCCTAGAATCGTTATTACTGACAACGGTACAGAGTTTGTAAACCGCAACATTACATCGTTTTTACAAAAAATCGGTTCAGTACAACGTACAACACCCGTATATCACCCTCAGGCTAACCCTGTTGAGCGCGTGAATCGTAATTTAAAAACTATGCTAGCGAGCCTTCTCGGTGAAAACCAGCGCGAATGGGATACTCTACTCGAAGATATCCAGTTTGCATACAACACTACCGTTCACACTTCCCTTGGAGTCACACCAGCTTTTCTAAACTTTGCCCGTGAACCAAGACGAACAGGCGAACCACCGCGCGAGGTAAACACTGACACAAACACAGACGAGACGCTTAACACTTGGTTAGATCGCGTAAAACAAATAGATGCGCTTCGCGCAAAAGTTGAACAACTTATGACTAAGGCCAGTAAAAAGCAAGGCAAGATATATAATAAATATCGGAAAAATAATATTGACTTTCAACCTGGAGATTTCGTATTCTACCCTAATAACGTCTTGTCTAACGCTGCACGTGGTTATAGTTCCAAACTAGCGCCACGTTATAAAGGTCCAGCAAAAGTTCTAGAAAAATTGTCACCCATGATAGTTTCCATCGGCAATATGCATGGCAAAAAGTTAGGGAAATATCACATAAACGATTTAAAACCGGCAAGAAAAAACCTTAGATCGCGTACTATTTTGTAAACCTCCTTTTCAGATATCAATTCTACAATATGGAGTCTACAACCAGCGCGAAAGCACCAACAACCATCGATGTATCCGAGGTTATGGCTGTATACTTTGCTTCTCCGCCAGAGGGTCAGCAAATAGATGACGCCAAGTTAAAATTCGAGGAATCACCGACGGGTTTGGTCGCGCTTTCCAAGTCCGCTTTCAACAAAATTGTCGCCGAGCGCGATAACTTTTTGGCTCAACTAAAAAAGGCCGACAAAACAATCGCCAAACTGCGCAAAGAGGTCAACACCCCAGTCCCTAGCATCAATGCGGATATTGCTGAACAAAACCGCGAAATCATTCGACTGAATCAAGAGCGTCGTAAAATGTCCGATCGTCTTACTGCAGCAGAGACGGAATCTAAATCTTCAGCCGAACAAGAGGCCAAATTCAAGGCCGAAGCCCAATCCTACAGGAAGGATTACAACGAATTAATAGCAGATTATTATCATATCGAAGACCAGTATTACCGTCTGCACAATCTCTTAAAATCCAGCATTAAAGAGGTTTTCCGCGCCATGACCGAGCTGCGCGAACCTAGACTACGCCCGAAAGCTCCAGATGGATGCCTCAACTGTGGAGTCTCTGGCCACAGCTACCGCTCGTGCGCAAAGGAATATACGGGTCTCTTCTGCCAAATTTGTTCTCACCCAGACTTCTCGACAGATGACTGTCCATGGCCGCACTATTCAGAATTGCCTAAACAACTACCTGACCACAAGCGGTGCAAGTGCTGCTGACGTCCGCGCAACATGCCGGACCCGAACTGCTACGACTGTCGCAAACGTATGATACAAGAAAACATCGCGCTGCGCAACCAACTTGCCATCGAATTGGAGATTAAACACTCACTTCCTCCGGCATTACCTAGGGAACCAAGCAAAAACGATGACAATCCCTCACCACAAGAAGAAGAAGGACTGACGCAGAATACTTGTGCTCAAGAAGCCCTGCTCCTCGGTGCCGAAGCGTTACAAAAATTGTCCCCACACGCTTCAGACGTCGCCAACGCTACCCTTTGGCAAAGCTTAGCTCAAGCCTATAGCCTCGTCGTTGATAAGGACGACACTCTTCAAGAAGAAGACGAAGAAGATGAGAAGAAGTGATCCTCTTTAGTGCGTGTCCATCCTCATAAACTATTTTTATTTTTGATTATTTTATGCCGTTGCATAAACCTTTATTATTTTATTACTTATTAAATTTAATATCTAAGTTACAAAAAAAAATTTTCTTTCGTTTCTCAACGACTATTTCATTTATGATTTCAAGCGCCGTTGCGCATTAGAATTATATTCTATTTTCTTAAATTCTTTTTGTTAACTAAAATTCAAGGTATTATTACGCCAACAGTATTCAGCGAACAACATTACATTGTATCGCGCGGAAAAATTCCAAAGAATAATTTTAGGTTAACCTACCAAAGGAAGGTCAAAGTGCCTTTATAATTGTCTACCTCATCGCTAAGACTTATTGAAAATAAGTATACTCTAATAAACTAAGTGAATAATAAATTCAGTCTAAATTAATACTATCTAGTTAATCATACCAGCTATTATTTTACGATTGATTATTAGGATGAGCAGTGAGACATCAGTGATAAAATAATTCTAAATCCTTTTTCCTTCTTTTCTATAGTTTATTTGAAGTTTATAATGATATTATTATTAATAATTATTGATTACTTTCTTTTATGTTTCTTTTAACTTTAAACTTCTAAATTGTTTTTCTTACTAGCCAAGATTTCATAGAATGGAGAAATTTAGCAAACTAGACTAATTCAGAGCGCTAGTAACGATTTAGAAAGGGGGAATTGTAACGATCATAATCATTCCTGTATTATCAATCGTTACAATCGCTCATATTATCATTGTTAATTTGATATTAGTTAGTAAGAGCTTATTTGAATTCGCGCCCTAGCGCCAAATTTTGTCACCAGGCGCCGCACGCGCCGGAATTAGCAGACGACAAAAGCACATGTTGCTTTTGCCGGTTGAAGCACCTCAGATTGGTGTGAACCACGTTTTGATACATAGCCTCTGCGCTTATACAATTTGTAATTGAAAAATCAAAGTTTAATAAATATTGTAAGTGTGTTTCTAAATTGCGCTATTATTTGTTACTGTTTCCATTATCATCTACAAAACTCAGCGCAGATTGCAGTGCAGATTGCAGTGCAGATCAAGAAGGAAATACAAGTAAGTTTGTTAAATCTCTCTACATACTTGGCTCGACAATGAAAAGGAGGAAGGAAATATTCTTGTAAGTGTATAGTTATTCGGCTGATTGATTGTGTCACCCCGTTTAAGTCCTACCCACGTCTTATTAATTTAACAATATTAAAATCTTAAATAGGCTGCCACACTGCTGCAGAGGAGGTAGCTTGCAAACGAACTATACAGTTCAATTCATTTTCTTATCATTAAGTTCTGTCGCCCAAAAACTACGCGTCACGGTTGTCTTGAAGCAAAATAAAGTTTTTCTACGTCGCCAAAAAAAATCATTTGTACAATCTTTTAGAGCGTCATCTCAAGATTCAAAATCAATAAATATTGAAATCCCAGCTGCTCGTCCTTGCGTTTTTTCAACAAATACTGTTTTCATTGAGGTGTACTTGCGTTTGCGAAGGCAAAATATTGGCCCCACTTTACTGTCTTTTTCGCAGTCATAATATTTAAAAGATTAAAAACTGTTTTTGCACCTTAAAATATAATATTAAAACTACAAAAAGAAATAATTGTTTCTTTTTTCAACTATTATTTACGATTTGTAGAGGGCGCCAAAGTATGGCGATCTCTAATTCGTAAGATTTTGCGGTGCCCCCGATATAGCCACTCCTGACAGTCTGAAATCAAAAAAACAAAATTTTTTTCTTAGTATACATAAATACCTAGTGGACGTATGTGATGGAATTAAAAAAAAGTAAAAAAACGAAAATGGCGCCCTTTTAAAGTAAAAAATTTAAAAGATCAAAATCATCGTTTCTTAAAAATTGACTTTAAAAGGTCGCCATTTTCGTTTTTTTTACTTTTTTTAATTCCATCACATACGTCTACTAGGTATTTATGTGTACTAAGAATTAAATTTTGTTTTTTGACTTTAGACTGTCAGGAACTGCTGTATCGGGAGCACCGCTAACTCTTACAAATTAGAGATTGCCATACTTTGGTGCCCTCCACAAATCGTAAATAATAGTTGAAAAACGAAACAATTGTTTCTTTTTGTAGTTTTAATATTGTATTTTAAGGTGCAAATAAAGTTTTTATTATCTTTTATTATCTTTTAAATATAATTAGGACTTTTTTCGGAGCAAGCAGGTGAATCTATTCATCGACATTTTTTGGAAACTTGGAAAAGTTATAAAGTTAACGATTTAAATCAGGGACCGTCACGGAATCAAAACAAAATTAAAAAATACTTTTGTTTTGATTCGGATATGGGTATCAGAATCAAAATTCCACTCTATTTAGTTCTGATTCCAATATCAAAATTCCACTCTATTTAGTTTTGGTTCCAATATCAAAATTCCACTCTATTTCGTTTTGGTTTCAATATCAAAATCAAAATTCCATTCTATTTAGTTTTGATTCCAATATCAAAATCAAAATTCTTTCTTGTTTTAATTTTGATAAAATACTACTGCGCATGTATAAGTCTCATTAAACCTAAATTTTGTTGCAAATGTCAAATATATCAGAAGATAATATCGTTTTTACATAAGAAATCTGAAGTAGAATTCGAATCGACTTCTGTTTCTATAAGAAAACCGAATTCCAGTATTACAGTATTAGAATCAAAATAGGAAGTAAATTTTGTTTCGTTACAGTATCAGAATCAAAATAGGAAGTGAATTTTATTTCGTTACAGTATCAGAATCAAAATAGAAAGTAAATTTTGTTTCGTTACAGTATCAGAATCAAAATAGGAAGTAAATTTTGCTTCGTTACCGAATCAAAATCAAAATACATTAATAATTTCGTTTTGTTTTGGAATATCGTAACGAAATCAAAATTTGATTTCTGTGACGGTCCCTGATTTAAATCATCCTGCATACCTAAAGAAATTGAAAAGTGCTGTTACACAATTTTCTTCTCTGAATATTTGAATTACAGTTTTGTAAATATACATTAAATATGTATGTATATTGTGTATTATTGTACAAGTAGTTTTATCGTATTAAAAAGTATAAATTGTTTAATCATATAAATTTGTAACTATTTTATTAAAAAAATACCACTCTTATTTGCGACCAGTTGTTCTTTATTAATTTTTATGTGCACTCACCATTGATAATTTTTTTATTTTTATTTTTTTATATAACAAATTATTAAAAAAATGTTCAAATTATAAAATCTAACTCGAATTAAATTAATATATAAATTTACTAAAACGGAAAGAAAATAATTTTAGAAATTAAAAAATTTTTTTTAATGAAAATCTTATTTTTTCGAAGAAACGCTAGGACGAGCAGCTGGGATTTCAATATTTATTGATTTTGAATCTTGAGATGACGCTTTAAGAGATTGTACAAAAGATTTTTTTTGGAAACGTAGAAAAACTTTATTTTGCTTCAAGACCACCGTGGCGTGTATCGCAAAATGAACTGATCAGTAGTCGAATGCTGCAAATACTCTGCAAACACTGTAATATTTATTGTTTCTAATTTTTTCGCGTTTTTATCTTAGAAAATACCGTTAGATTCGAAAAATCAATTTACGCTCAATGTACCGTTCGATAAAAAAAACATTGTACGCGTTTTGTCGAACCTGATGATTTTCGAGCTTTTAGGAATTTTTTTTATGGGGGTGAGGGTCGCCCGAAAACTGCGCCTGTATCTCAAAATGAAGTGATCGGTAGTCGACTGCTGCAATTACTCTCTTCGTGAGAAAACCACCTTCATTGCACGCTTTTACTGCTGCAGAGGAGGTAGCTTGCAAACGAACTACAGTTCAATTCATTTTCTTAGTATTCAGTACTGTCACCCAAAAACTACGCGTGTATTGCTAAATGAAGTGATCGGTAGTCGATAATGCTGCAATTACTCTCTTCGTGAGAAAACCACCTTCATTGTGTTGTGAAAAAATGTTTATAATATATAGGTTATTCAATAAGGTCCTTCGTTATTTAATTAATAAAACAAAAGTTGTAGCTTAATCTTCGGTTCACAACAACCACTTAAAATGAATTTAAATGTTTTTATTTATGGGATCGTGTATTCTTCTTCTCTTTATATCTCGATTAATTTAATTTTCAATCTATTGTTAATTTAGGACTTTTAGGAATTTCATTAGGGATTGCAGATAAGAACTATGGGTTCAGAACAATTTAACATCTTGTTTAGACCAAATAAGATATTATATTTATTTAGCAATAGTCATAATTGATTTTTACTTATAATAAAAAAAAAAAAAAAAAAAAATTTTGTAGGATTTTTCAGAAACAAGCAACGGAAGTTTTATGCAGTTACATGTTACGTAAAATTTAGAAACGTTTAATTATTTTCAGATACATAGGACTGAACAAATATTCAGTCCAATTCAACAAAAATTTTGTGACCGTTTCGTAATTTTCAGTAATGCGTAACAGCATAAAACTTCCGTTGCTGTTTTCTGAAAATTTTGTTACAGTTTCGTAATTTTTTGTAACACGTCACAGCTTGAATTTGCCGTTGCTCCTTCCTGAAAATTTTGATACAGTTTTGTTCAGTTTTGATGAATTAACTATATGTAACTAAAATGTTACATATTGTTTAATAATCAGAACTGAACAAAACTCAAAAAATATTTTCAAAGACACTCATCAGTGATAGCTAAATAGAACATATAATTTACATTAAAATACAAAGTATAATTTAAAATGTACAACTTCATTATTTCTAAATTTGTCTTAAAATTTTTTCTATTCCACTAAATTTTCAGTATAAAAATTATTTAAACTTAAAAATATTTAATAATAATGCTAATGTTTAAAAATGATTCATTTACGGTTTATAAATAAATTTGGTCGAAAAATAACTGGTAAATAATATTAATAATATTTATTTCTTACTTTTTATACACAAAACTATTTATTCAATAAAATAATATTAATCATTCATTTATTAGTAATTAAATTTCATAAATATAATTCAATTAATAATTTGAAACAAAAGTTTTCTTTGACAAAATGTATCGTTCCTTTCCCAGTGTGCACGTACTATAACTGTTCTAGACCCAAAAAAGAACAGTGTTCTAGAATAAGTGTTACAATTTTATTATAGAACAGTTCTAGAGCTTTGTTCTAAATTTGTTCTGGAACAGTTGTTCTGTATCTGTTCTATAACAGACATGTAACATTTGTTCTAAATTATAGTTATAGAATTTTGAAGTAACATTGTTCCTACAGTGTTCTAGAACACTGTTACAAAAATTTAATATAACTGTTCTTTCACTATAAACTCGTATTTATTTTCACTACACGGAAAGATATTATTAAACTTTATAAAAGTATTTGACAAGTGTACGACAAAATGCGACAAAGGAAAATTTTGCTATCAACAAAACTAACACAGTAAATCAACCGACAGATTAGCTCAGTCGGATAGATGCCTGGCTCGGTGGGCGGACCAAGGGTACTTGGTTCGCGCCCATTAGCCTGGGATTTTTCCGGCACGTGAGATAATCTGAGCGGGAGGTTTGACGTCGAAGTATAATGATGTGCACCGTCGATTATTGTCCGGTACACACCATTAGAATTCGACTGTCGATAAACCGGTTGAACTCGGAGAGGTTTTCTACAGTTTCCCTCTCCACTGGCGAGAAAACCCATTAGACGGGTGGTCCAGGCAAATGCGAGTACTCCTAATTTTCAAGTCGCTCTGTAGGCGCAAAATTTAGTATTAAGAAATGTATTTATAAGAAATATTGTAAGAGAAATGTAAACACACTTGTATAGCTAGATAAGCTGAAGACGGGTGTATAAACAAATAAATTAAATTAAACACAGTAAATCTTAATTTAAGATCGGTCTTAAATTCAGCACTGTCTGCTATAATGTTAAAGGATTCAAAAATGTTGTATCTTAATTTAAGGCTGCTTTCCTGCTTTAAAATAAGACTTTCTTTTTACTGTGAAACTTTAACAAAACGTACCTATATAAAATTTAGTAAAGTTATATTAAAATTTGTTAAAAGTTTTCGATATTTGATATAACTTTACTAAATATAGTATAATTTTTATTAAAGTTTAATACTTCTAATATAATAACTAATATAATAACTGTCTTTCCGTGTAGAGTGCAGCCGCGTTTTTGCATGAATTACAAAAAATCTTTTGAATTTAGATACTTAGAAAGACTCGTATCGATGATTCGTGAAAAATTAAATAATTTTTCACTGTCAGCTTGCATAAATTTTCAAGATTTTTAAAAACATTATTCACCAACAATAACATCAAATATTTCATTAATTTATTATCAATTATTAATTAATAGGTATATATATATCATAAAAATACAATAATAAATTATTATTATTAACTAATTAATTAAAATTTGTTATTATTTGTAGCATAATTATATATTATTATTTGTAATCGGAAATTATTTTGCTTTTGCATCTCAAAAATATTTTTATTAAAACGTAGTTACACGTTGTTACGTGTGAAAACAAAACTTTTCATTATAAAAACGTCCAATTTGATCAATTTTTGACCGAGTTATAAGCATTTAAAAAAAATTTACGTAAAAAACGTCATTTTTCATAAACCTGTATCTCCTGAACTGCTTTATGAAAAAATTTGAAAAAATTCAAGGTAGCTCATGTCAAAGAGTACTAAAAGAAAAAAAATGTTTAAAAAAAATTTGAGATGCAAAAGCAAAATTATTTCCGATTTGGCCTGGAATGCCTTATATATAGTTATTTTTTATTAAGTATGTTACATTTCAATTTATAATTTTAGCACTGCACATAACGGTCCCACAATTCAAAAGGAAGTTGAAGTAAAATCACTTCCAAGCTTGCGTGGCTATGCGGTATGCGTATTTGACTTGTGTCCTCTAGGTCTAGGTTTCGATCCTCCGTGCGTGCGAAATTTTCCATTCTTAGTTTTAAGTGTTCTGTGTATAATTCTGAATATTGTTACATAAAGTATAAGTTTAAATAATTATTAACAATGATAATAATAATTTAGTCATTAATTTAAATAAATAAGATAATCTGTTTAAATTATTAAAGAAAATACGAAAAATATATTTAAAAACTTATTACTAAAAAAGATATTCTATTAATTATTCATATTTTTATTCATTCTCATAAACATTTATTTGTTCTATGCAACTATTAAATTTCTGCTTGGGTATTATTTATGATAAATCGTTTTTGTTATACAATTGTTATATGTATATTTGTTCTAAAACAATGTTCTAATTTTGTTCTAGAATTGTTACAGACTTTGGTTCCTATTTTGTGCCTCTAGGGGGACGACATTTTGACCTGCCTGTTCCTCACCAGATACAGAACTTGTTCTTTTTGTTCTGGAATAGTTATAGAATTATTCTGTAACTTTGCACACTGGGATTGATTCCTCTGAATATCACGCTCATCATAGTTACGGTACTGGTTCCTAGCATGGACATTCCTTTCTGCAGGACGATTTTTCTTCAGAAATATTTAATACGTGTAATGGAGTATGAATAAAAATAGATTTTGTACATACTTTTTATTTGTAGAAATATGCTTCTACTTTTTAATCCCAAGAATGATCACTTATGACACTTTAAAAATAATTTACAACTCTTCTTTACTTATTTAAATACTTTATACAATAAAACATTGTTTACGCACAACCAATTTATTTTCGAAGGGCATTTTCAGTTATGTATTTCCTGCAACAGACCCAAGCGGCTGTTGTAACTGAAAATTTTGTTACAGTTTCGTAATTTCCTTAAAAGTTACTGATTTTAGTTTGACTCAAGTCCGAATTCCGTTACTCATTAAGGATTTTTACTAAAAATTTTGAATTTTAAGTAACATTTAGAAATCGTAAGAAACGTGTAGTAAATTTCAAGCAAATGTAACTTATAAATGCTTTCAGTACCATCATTTGGAAAATTTTGTTAAATTTGTGTCTGAATTTTATCGGAATATTCAGAACATTTAGCTTTAGTAGCTTGCAAACGAACTACAGTTCAATTTATTTTCTTATCATTAAGTTCTGTCGCCCAAAAAGTACGCGTGTATCGCAAAATGAAGTGATCGGTAGTCGAATGCTGCAATTACTCTCTTCGTGAGAAAACCACCTTCATTGCACACTCTTACTGCTGCAGGGGAGGTAGCTTGCAAACGAACTACAGTAGTCGAATGCTGCAAATACTCTGCAAACACTGTAATATTTCTTGTTTCTATTTTTTTCGCGTTTTTTGGTTTATTAATAGAAAATACCGTTAGATTCGAAAAATCAATTTACGCTCAAAGTACCGTTTGATACAAAAACATTGTACGCGTTTTGTCGGATCTGATGATTTTCGCGCTTTCAGGATTTTTTTTTTTATGGGGGTGAGGGTCAATCAATAAATGTATTATTGCTTGCACCCTGAGTTGATTATAGCGTAAATTTAGAGCTGTGCATTTTTTTATTTGTGTGTATAACTGGATTCATTAATAGTACATTTTAAAGCAATGAATATTTATCAGATTTTGTCATTTTAAATGCATTTCAATAAAACTATTCCTACCCATGTAAAAAGGTTTCCGGGAATATGACAGAGAAATTCGCGAGAGACACTCCCGAGAATCACCCGGGAGTAAAGTAATGAATGCTTTGAAATCATTCCCTGGAATTTCTCAGATATGAAACTGAGAATTTTTCATGAGTGACTCCTGGAAATTTCTTGATCTCATTCAGGAAAACTTTTTCACGTGGGTAATGTAGCACTTTGTTGTTTTCTAACAGTTTTAAATTAGTAATCAAATGTTCGTTTGATTCGAAAAAATTCACAGCTTAAAATATAAAATATAGCTTCCAATCAACTAAGACCGTAGTAGATCCTACACGAGGTACCCCTGTTTACGCAAAAAACTACGGATCTAGAGAAGAATATCTCGATAAAAATCAAATACAGTCGTGTCTCGTAATTGCAACATTCGAAATTCGAAGACTCAATATTGCAAGCGCTTGTAGGGCGGTACCCTCTCATCATTGTAAGATGACGTCAGCTTACGTCATCAACCTGCCAGTGCTAGAAAGTAGGCGTGATATAACTGTCTTGTGTTTACGAAAGTTGAAGGGAGGGAAATTTTTTACTAATCTTGTAATGACGAGACATGACTGTACAATGTACTCTTTAGGTTGTGCAGTTCTCAACAGGTCTTGAGACTTCTCAGAAAATAATATCGTCATTTATGTATTTTACGAATGTCGAATTTTTGTATGACAAATATATGACTGACGAAATTTTTCGATACATATGTTAATCATTTAATGCGCATAAAATTTGTCCCTATATTTAAATTTAAATTTTTTTTATTCTAGTAATATGCATTTTAAAAAAGGTACATTGGATACTTTAATTAGTATCTAATTATAGCATAGAAATATTGATCCAATGTCTACGTTTTATGTACTAACACTCATGTTGTAAACGCCTACTTAAACAATAGTTAGATTTTGGCCTCTTACTGCTTAATACAATTTTGAGGTGGAAAGAGCCATGCTATGTAAAAAATTTTACCTACAGTAGCGCCATTTTTTCCTCTGTTAGTAAGAAATAGCTGGACATTCTCTTAACTGTAATTTAGGAAATAGATTCAAAATATTTGAACTTAACTATTCAAAAAAATCTTTATGTATTATTATTTATTATTATTATTTTTATTATTTATGTATTATTATTATTATTTATGTATTATCTTTATGTATGTATGTTTTATTCAAAAATGTAAATATTTAAATTAAAAGTAGCATTCAGGAATTCACATAAAACAATTGTAATGTTTTCTTGGAATTTTACTAATTCTGTGCACCAATATTAAATTCATTTGATATATAAACCTGAATTTAGAACAAATATAAGCATTGTATGTTTAATAATGTAAACAAAAGAGAGGAACAATTTTATATATATTTGTTATTTGAATGTATTAAGGAATACACTAAATTTTAGTACTGCAAATTAAATAATGTAAAGTTTAAAAAAAAATTACGAAAATAAGTTTAATTTTAATTTTATTGATTGTATTTTCCTTATTTATTAAGTAAAAATACACTAGTATGCCAATTTTTAGCATTTAAGGTTATCTAATGTTCACTTTCAATGCAGTTTTGACAAGAAATATCTCAAATTGATTAAAAACGCTATGCAAAATTATGTACCAATATAAATTACTTACTTGGAACTAATGAAGATTTTGCAATGTTGACACATAGTGATGCATTCAAGAAAAAACGTCGCTTGGGAAATACAGAAATCTTTAGAGTACTTTAGAGTACTTACTTACTTATTTTTAGAGTACTTACTCTTTACATCTTAATTAGTAGAAAGTTAATAATGAAATAACGAAAAGTCGTCCACCAAATGATTTAGTAATAATTTTACTAATAAACAGTGAAATTTTTCTGATTGTTAGTACAATTTCATAATTGTTTATTAAAATTCTACTAACAATCAGTAAAACCGTTTTATTAATAGTCGATAAAACAGTTTCACTAATTCATTAAGTAAAATCAGTAACTTTAAATACTGGAATTCTACTAAAACATTAGTAAAATTTAGTACAAATAGTAATACATACTCTACTAATTAAAAAGAGGAAAAATCGTCCCTGAAAAATACTAAAAATTTTACTATTTCTTAGTAGAATTCTATACTAATTCAAATTTAGAGAGTACTCTTATGAATAAGGTTTACTGTTTTTTGTTTAATATGGACGTTTATACGCCATGAAAAAAAGTTAGCCTGGTTAAAAACGTTTTTTTAATAATTTTAAAGTCAGTCATATTTGTTGTAAAAAATAACAAAGAAATTAAAAAATTTCTGAGTTGTACAATATAACAATATCGTTATTCAAATTTGTTCAAAATAACAATTTTCATTTCTCAAGTTGTACAAAATAACAATATCTCCAGTTGTACAATATAACAATCTTAAAAAAAAATTGTGTCAAAATGATACCTACGCATTTTGTTCACATTTCTTTACTATTTTTTTTTCTTCACTTGTTTGTAGAGTTCGACTAATACTTACTGAGTTCGTTTGACAAAATGAGTCTACTATTTGTCTTTTTTCAGCTATGTCCAGCGTTCGTCAACTTACTGAATCCTTTTAACAAAGTCGCTCTACTATTCGTCTTTCTTCACTTGTTCCCAGACTTCGACAACTTATTGAGGCGTTTTCTTGAAGTTACTTCAAAAGTACCGCAACTTTTTCTACTACTTGCGTCATATTTTTTTCACTGTTTTCATTTTCTATTTCCTCCTCTTTTTTCATTTTCTTCCATTTTCTCTTTAATATATATCGACCCCTTTACTCAGATCACACTTTTCGTCTTCATTTTTCCTCCATTTCCACTCCTTGAGTAAATTTTCTTCTCGCCAATACCACTTCCAGTCCAATTTTAAACATGCAAGGTAGTTTAATCTGCAACAAAAAGAAATTGATTTACAAACATGACTCTTAGATCAGAATCAACAAGATTACATCTAATTTCTAGGAATTTATATCTAAAATCCCCCACCCAAAAAAAAGAAGATATCAACAACTCTTCAGTAGTGATAGAGAATATTTATAATAATCTCGATATTCAGGAATTAGTGCCTACGGCTAATATTTGACGCCCTCTTTTTTCCCCTGAACGAGATGAAACATTTACAAAAAAATTTGCCATCAGCGGCGAGAAACCGCTAAAGTTCAGACGCTTTTGCAGTCTCGGATCTTTTGATCGTGGGAATTTCAAACAGTATTCGAACTTGCGAATAAATATATATATATAGATTCGAAGTTTCGTGGTGAACCATTCGATAATGGGGGCCCACTGCGAGAAGATGGTTGCGCTCTCCAGCGCGGAGGGTGGAAACATAGTGGACCAAGATCGCCTTGTACCTATACGTGGCGGGTTATATAAATTATACATGTAAATATACGAGCGGCCAGGGCACAAGAGATCGAACTTCGAGATATCAAGATATGTGTTGGCGACCCACCCCTCCGCGCGCGTCTTTGCAATCTCATCTCACCAAGATTCCCTTTTGCTGTATATACATATATATAGCATAAACTTTCTATATTTACAGGCATTTATTTATTTGTATATCTATGTACAGTACTATATTATAGTTGAAGTAGTATACTATTTTAAAGTATTATTAAAAATACATAACGTATTTTTGAGACGCTTGACGATTCCCGACAAAAATCCTGTATAATATTCGATAGACCTTATTTCATTTGTCAAAATTTCTTTTTCATGTAATTTTCTTTTATAAGAATAAGAATGTGTTCAAAATTGTTTATAAACACAATGTTTTTTTAATTAATGCTAATGAATGAAAATAATAATTAATATGAAGATGGAAATAAGAGAATGTTTAAAAACTTGATTTCATAATATATAAATTTTTATTGAACCGAAATAATTTTGAAAAGAAACTTTTGTTTTGATAAATTTTTGTTAAATAGAATTATAGTTTAGCAAATATTTTAGGTAATAAATAGTTTATAATGGAAAGTTTACATTTATTAAAACTTGCATATTTCAAAACTTAAATTGCAACAAAATGTCATTTTTCAGAATTTATGTTTAAGCAGCTTTCATTGAATGCAAATTATTAAACAGAAAAATTTATAATTGACTAAATGTTTAGTAAAATGAATTATTAAATGTTAATATTTTATTACAACAAAATTTTCTTTCATGATGTTATAGTTATTAAATAGATATTAAATTCAGTTGATTGTTTATTTAGACAAATTCTATAATTTTTCAATTAATATATGTATAAACGAATCTTCATATTACAAATTTTTTAAATAATTTAAATGTTATGTGACGGAGTTTACATTAGATCGAATTTTAATAATTTATCGACATTTTTATTTGCTGGAATATCTATTAAACGAAATGTTCATTTCAACGAATTTTCAATAAACAAAAAATTCTATAATGAATTCCTTCTTAACGTACTTATTATTTCATTCAAATATTATTTCACGGAAAGTTAATTTAATCGATTTTTTATGTTTCAGATTCGTTGTCTAATAGAAATTCAATGAACGGAATCTTTGTTTAGTGGAATTTTCATTTTTCTGAATGCTCAAATGCTATATGAATTTCATTTGTAGAATTTTATGTGACCGAATTGTCATAAATATTAATTTCTACATTACCGACATTTAAACACACGAAACTTAATATCGCCGAAACTCAATTTGTCCTACCTTTTTCTATTGTTGTCCTTGTCTTGTCCATTAGTAAGACAAGGACAACAATAGAAAAAGGTAGGACAAATTGAGTTTCGGCGATATTAAGTTTCGTGTGTTTAAATGTCGGTAATGTAGAAATTAATATTTATGACAATTCGGTCACATAAAATTCTACAAATGAAATTCATAGCATTTGAACATTCAGAAAAATGAAAATTCCACTAAACAAAGATTCCGTTCATTGAATTTCTATTAGACAACGAATCTGAAACATAAAAAATCGATTAAATTAACTTTCCGTGAAATAATATTTGAATGAAATAATAAGTACGTTAAGAAGGAATTCATTATAGAATTTTTTGTTTATTGAAAATTCGTTGAAATGAACATTTCGTTTAATAGATATTCCAGCAAATAAAAATGTCGATAAATTATTAAAATTCGATCTAATGTAAACTCCGTCACATAACATTTAAATTATTTAAAAAATTTGTAATATGAAGATTCGTTTATACATATGGGTGATTCTACAAAAGAGGGAATTTTGATGTTTGAAGCATGTTTTGTATATTAATTTTGGAAAGAATAATTTTACTTTTAATGGAAATTGTAAATCTTAATGGTTTCTATTATGGCACAGAAAAAAAACCGATGAAAAAAAATATGATTTTGCAAAAAATACACATTATAGTGCTAAATTCTCATTCGTCTGGCATGTCCCTTTGGGAGAATGACAGTTCATATTGAGAATAAATATCACTTTTCAAATGTTTTGCGGAAAATTCATACTGAATTAGTAATTTTTAATAGTTGTAGATTACTAATATGGAATTAATTATGATGTTTCTCTATATCTTATTTATAAAATATCTTCGCGAAGTTTGTCCCCTGAATTTGTTATCATTCGTCTGGCAGTGCAAAAAATGTAAAAATTATTAAAAATCAACATTCTGATGAAGTGACTGTTCGTTGTAGTTGTTAATCAAACTACACTAAATGTGATACCAATCGGGTTTTATTGAATCTTCTAATCTATTAATCAAGATTTCTCAATTTGTAACGGAGATTGTGTTGTGACCAGACAAATTCTCATTCGTCTGGCATACATTTTTTAAAAAAATATTTTATTTTTCGGTTATTCTATAGACTTATGTTTTGTAGATTATTATTCTCTATAAGATAGTACTGAAGGATTTTTTCATTTAATGTTATTTTTCTATTTTTTAAACAAAAAATGCCAAATTCTCATTCGTATGGTTCTCATTCGTCTGGCACTTTTGAGATAGGATGTATACTATATCACTAAAAATAGCGTAAAACTAACAATTTTCAACTATTGTTCGATTTTCTGGTCTTAAAATAATACTAATTAAATTTACAAGAAATTGCTATAACTGAATTTTCAATTTTCATTTCGCATAATTATATTGACATAAACAAACAAATGGAATAAGTATTTTTTTATATGAATAAAGTTTAGCCCACAAAAATCAAAGTAGTTCTTTATTATTAGACACTTGAACTTACTTTTACAATTCTATGATTTGTGAAATTGTGCTTATAGAAACAAATACACCATCCGTAATTTGTTAAAAACAATTATTAATTAAATTACAACAAAAATTAATTAAACCGATGACTTTTATTGATCCTCGTAAAAATCGTTACTTGGGGGTTTTCGGGGTGGCTGATTAAGAACCTAATGTCAGTTTTTTAAATTTTTCAAATTCAAAATGGCGGATCCAATATGGCCGACGATTTTGGAGAAACTTAACATATTCGTCTGAAAATCGTTACTCGGTGATTTTCTGTTTCGCTTATTACCAATCCGAGGTCAACTTTTTTCAAATTAACCATTGCTTTTACAATTTGTTTAAACAATTTAATTATGTTTTTTAGTTCTACTACTATATTTATAGTTCATAGATGTATAACAATTAATAAATAAATTTTAAATAGTTTTTAATAATCATAATTAATTAATTAATTAATTAATTACAATTTATTATTATTATTATTAATTATTAATTAGTTAAATAAATTAAATAAAAATAAATTAATAAATTATTAAAAAGTAAATTCAAAATTAAACTCAACGTTAAAAACTAGAGGTGTATTCAAAGTATTTAGTATTCGATTTTTTCGGGTACTCGATTTCTTTTCAGTCCTCGGAAATTTCCGTATGCATCAAGTATTCCGTATTTTAAATAATCTTGAACTATCTGATTCAAAAGTTGCGAAAATGGTGGTAAATTGTAAATTGTTAGTTCTAACTTTTTCTCTAGATTAATAACTTATTTAACGTTTAAACATATTTTACAAAATCAAATTTAATAAAAATCGAACAATTTTTTTAAAATTCATTTAATTAGATTTTTAATCAGCGACTTCAAAAACCCCCGGGTAACGATTTTTAGACGAATACGATAAGTTTTTTCAAAAGTCGTGCGCCATATTGTATCCGCCATTTTGAATTTTGAAAAACTGACATTGGATTCTTAATCAGCAACCCCGTAAACCCCCGAGTAACCAATTTTATAAAAATCCATTCATTAATTTTTATGTTAATGTGAATTTTCTTGACACGATTTTAATTCTCTGGATAAATTGTTTATAAATAACCATAACTTTTGTAATTTTTAATATTTTGTCTGGCCACTTATGGAAGTCTTTATTAGTACCATTAACTTGAAGTTAAAATACTTTTCAGAACTTAAATGAGAAAAAAATGTTGTGTCCAAATTTTCTTGATTTTCGTCCTTCGTTTGTAGAATCACCCATATATTAATTGAAAAATTATAGAATTTGTCTAAATAAACAATCAACTGAATTTAATATCTGTTTAATAACTATAACATGAAAGAAAATTTTGTTGTAATAAAATATTAACATTTAATAATTCATTTTACTAAACATTTAGTCAATTATAAATTTTTCTGTTTAATAATTTGCATTCAATGAAAGCTGCTTAAACATAAATTCTGAAAAATGACATTTTGTTGCAATTTAAGTTTTGAAATATGCAAGTTTTAATAAATGTAAACTTTCCATTATAAACTATTTATTACCTAAAATATTTGCTAAACTATAATTCTATTTAACAAAAATTTATCAAAACAAAAGTTTCTTTTCAAAATTATTTCGGTTCAATAAAAATTTATATATTATGAAATCAAGTTTTTAAACATTCTCTTATTTCCATCTTCATATTAATTATTATTTTCATTCATTAGCATTAATTAAAAAAACATTGTGTTTATAAACAATTTTGAACACATTCTTATTCTTATAAAAGAAAATTACATGAAAAAGAAATTTTGACAAATGAAATAAGGTCTATCGAATATTATACAGGATTTTTGTCGGGAATCGTCATGCGTCCCCTATTTTTCCTTCTCAGTTTCGCCTCTCCTTGCCGTATCATTCGTTGCATTCACTCAACTCCCTTTATACAACTACTTTCGCATAGTTTTCGAATTCCCTTGAAATTTAAAGGTGAAATTCAGCGCCTTTTTTCCAAATACGAAAGATTCGTTGAGAGAGGGACACGAGAAAAAAGACAAAGACCTTCTGTATGAGAATATTTCGGGGAAAGAAAAAGTAGCGCCTCCAAATATTTGGACACCTCGAAAACATGCTTGACATTTTCAAGAGTCTTTAAAAATCCGCCAAGAAATTTTTAAAGCGGTTTTAAATACCTTTTCGCGAGTGCATCACGTCTTTTAGGTTGGCTGCACAATAAAGATTTTTAGGTTAAATCGACGCTTCAATAGATTATTGACATTAGTAACGCGTCGTCTTAACTTAAAAATCTTTATTGTGAACCCAACCTTAGTCCTGGTGGCAAATGGACAAACTAGAAAACTTCGTTAGTAAGACAAGGAAAGAGATATGTCCATCTTTTTCTCACCAATAGAATTTTTTACTTAGTTTACTTGCCACCAGGACAACAAACATATAATTAAACGAAATAAATTTGAAAAATTGCCTTAATACGAATTTGTGTGATATATTGAGTCCAGTTCTCCTCTTGTGTAATAATAAATTAAAAAAGCGCGCAGATGTTCAAGAAAGAATACACTAGTTTCTGACTAATTTATAACAGTGCAATCTGATCTTATAAATCTTGGAATAAGACGCGAAAAATGTTCTCGGCTGCGCCACTTTTATACATATACATATACGAGAAGGCACAAAAGTACCTGTAACTCATGAGGGATTGAAACTAACGTATAAGTCTTTTTTCCACTCTTTTTCCATGCCTTGGGTGAAATCGCCACCTGGCTCTTGGCACAAATTATCTTAACTCGTCCTTAAGTATATCTTATTCATTTGTTCTTACAAGACTCTGTACAGACGCAAATTTTTTTTTGAATATGTAATAAAAAGAAAATTCGAATATTTTTTTATTAGCACAGATTTTTATATGTGCCGTAGGCAACTAGAAGAATCCGGCATTAAGCTTAATTCCTAGGCAATAAGCCTACTGCCGGCAATTAGACGAATACACGTCGAAATCGTTCAGATTTGTCTATTTGCCTATAGGCTGTAAGCTTATTGCCCAATGAAGATTCGGCAATTAGACGAACCACATTAGAATCCATTTGCAGTGCACAAACGTCCTATAAAAAATTAATTAAAAACAATAATAATGATAATAATATTTCTTGTCTCATATAAATAATTTTCGACTCTAAAATAAATATTGCTTGAGTCAAATAAACATTTCTTAACTGAAATAAATAATTCTGGACAGAATTAAATATTTCTTGGGTAAAATAGTATATTAAGCAACAAGGGCATAAAGGCAGCCATTTGTTTACGGTGATTTTTGTGACACGAGTGGAGGTCGAGGGCGCCCTCGACCTCCACTCGTGTCACAAAAATCATCGTAAACAAATTGGCTGCCTTTATTCCCATGTTACTTACGATATTTTTTATTCCTAATGCACAAAAGTGGCGATTTCAGATAGCAGACGACAGGGAATAAAAGTCACTCACTTGTTCGACTTATATGAAAATGGCGGCCGTTTTCTCCCTTGGGCAAAAATAACGCATGGGATCAGCGGTTATGTTTGCACATGGGAGAAAATGGACGCCATTTTCATATGGTCGAACTTGGTTCAAAGCAAGCAAAAACTAAAACATTCAGGTCTGTGTCAAGAAAATTAAGGGTCCCCCACTACTAAATACCGGGCACCACTAAATGATACTAAGTAATCAAATGAGCGACGGCACTGTATTTGACGTCACAGATTCCCTTTCTCTTTGCCCCCGAAACCCCTTGTCTACTCAACTCACTAATGACTGCACTGTTCAGAACTGCACTATTCAAAGATCCTACTGTATAGCTGAAACAGCAATACTGTATTGCTGTTCTTAAAATACAGTATTGGTGTTCTCCACACCCTAAAAAAAGTAATCTCATAGTTAGAGGAAAAATCCTCTTCTAATATCCTCTCAAGTTTTCCTCTCAAAACAAAAGTATTCAACTTGAATGTATATTATTTTTATTCTTTGGTGGTTAATAATAAAACAAAATAATTTTTTGAGGTTTAAATGTCAAATACATTGAATTCAAATGAAGTAAATAAACAAATAAATATATTAATTAATGTAAGTAATTAACTATTAATAATTAAATATATTTATTTAATTAAAAACGCTTAATTCAGTGCATCAAAAAAGCTTTTATTTATTATCTCATAACCATAATAAGCAAATAATATTAAAGAGGAAAATCCTCTAAAGTGAAGTATATTACTTTTGATACCATATATAAGAGGAAAATATGCATTCAGTTTAGAGGAATCCGCATCAAATCAAGATTCCTTTTTTTAGGGTGCACATACATATGGCTGTTCTACACTCCGTATGGCTGAAACAGCAATACTGTATGTCAGTTCCATATCCACCAATATAATATGTGAGAATTGGCTATATTTATGTCAGTACCATAAATATATTTTTTTTCAGTGTGCAACAGATATCTTGGCTGAAATGCCGCAGGAACTAAAACAGTTACCCTATCAATATTGAATAGTCTAAATCCAATCAAATAAAGAAAACGAAAATTTACTGATTTTCTATAACATTTTTAGCATTCGGATTCTTTTAACTATCCTTGCCCCGGTGCTGGGACAAGGATTAGTTAAAATTTTTTTTTTACTTTTTCATTCGTATCTCGTAGAGATTTGAGTTTACAGTAAAATAATATATAGCAAAATTATAGCCAAATAACCAGGCTTTCCCAAAATACTTTTCGTTTGCAAATACATATTCAAGTTTGGCTGCAAGATCCGAAAAGGTCTTACCTACACGGAAAGAAAAGGTCTGGAAGAGATATCCATAAAAATATTGTTGAGCAGAATATTGTTGTGTCATCCAATTCAATGGAAGAGACAACTTTCAGAATGGAAGCACATTCCATATTCAATGGATGAGGGAGCCATATTATATTGTTGAATCAAATATGGATGTGACATCCATAGGCATGGTTGGGCTTACAATTCATGCTATGGATTTTCACATATGGCTGCCTCATCCATATAAACTTTAGTTGGGAGATCCATATAGTTAGTTCAAAATTTCGATACATGTTGCGCGCAATTCATTATCATGGCATCCATTTAAAAATGGTCGTCTCAATTTGTCCGTCGCGTCGGTTTCCTGTCACGTCTATATAATCGCGTTGTGAGTTTATTGTGTATAAATAGTGTTACAATTGTTTATTATTTATTATCGTTATTGTCTATTTGTGTTTATGTAAATTCATTTTCATGAAATATGTGTAGAGTATATAAGGAATATTATATGCTCAGATATTGTAGTTGTGTGTATAGTGTAGTGGATAGCGTTAGTGTTTAGTATGCGTTAGGTCTAGGGTTCGTGTCTCCCCCATCGGTTAATAATTTATTTCGTAAATATGCTGTTATTCAATAAGTAGTGTGTATTAATTAACAAAAATGTGTATAAAATATCTCAAGTGACATAGAATTTAATTAATTAAGTGATTCAAATTTTTTTGTTTCCCATTTCCATTACAATGGATCACCCAACCATAGATCTTTTGTTGCTCCAACAATATGGTTGTGATATCCATGTATCTGGATGTGTCAACTATTCCTTTTTCTCCGTGTAACTATCCTTGCCCCATCCTCCCCTACAATAGAAAACTGGTTTTCTCATAATTTTCAGCAGAAATTTAAAGAAAGTGTCAAAAAAATGATTTAAAACGATTCTTATATTTATGATTAGGTACCAATAGGTACTAAAAATTTAATTTCATAAGACAATAAAATAACATTTTAAAAAATTTATTCTTTTGTATCACTAGACTTTTGAAGGAATTGTATTTCAATTGATATTAGGCAAAACTGAATCCTGTAAAATCAGTTTGTTGCACAATGCATGCAACGGCTGAATGAGTAAATACTGCACGGAAAAAAAAAGTTCCCAGATGTTTCAGGAATTATTTCCTAACTCTTGGATACGTGGTAACAGCTCTGAACTAACGACGAACATTCAATGGTAATCAATGAATGTTTGAAAGAAATTCGGGAACTGTATTAGAAAAAGCTATAAATAGTCCATTAGTCTCTTTTTCATTACTTTCTCATGTAAAGTTCATGGCACTGGCCGCAACTGTTTCTGAAATTTTCGGGAACTCGTCAAGGAATCTTGGTGCGCAGAAACTGTGCGCACCAGTCTCAACAAGTCTCACCGTCAGTAAGACTTGCGTGCCTTATATATTTATTTTATGCTGAGGTATTTAACTCGCCTGTTTAGCTTAGCTGGATAAGACGCCGGACTTCTATTCTCGGGTACGCGAGTTCTGTTCCAGCCGCCGTCGATTTTTCTCTAATATGGTTTTTTCTATTTCAGAAACTTAATAAAAAATAAAAATTGTATGTGACCTTCAAGGATGTGTGCGGACGTGTCAAGGAGGGGAAGTGGGAGGGGGGAAGCAGAATCCATTTTTTCTTGCATTCGCCTAACTTTTCGATTTTCTTGAACAGTTCCCGACTTTTTCAAGAACAGTTTGCCGAGAAGTGGTGAAATAGTTATAATTTGTAGAGAAATAGTAAATTACATATTTAAACGAGGCAACCTTTAGTTATCTGTGTACTACCCGCCGTATCCAAGAGTTAAGAACGAAGTTCCCGAATAATCCTCGAACTTTTTTTTTCCGTGTGAATTTCAATAATTTAGAAAAATTCTGAAAAAATAGTAAAAATTATTTACTCACGACGGGACAAGGCTTAAAATTTGCGTAAAGGGAAGTAGTTGTTTTGGAATTTAAAAAAAATCGAAGGATACAAACAGTTTTAAAAATTAAATTTTAATCTTAAAATTTTTAAAAATGCAGTAAAAAATTTTTGAAAATTTTTTTTCATAAAATTTTTGAAAAGTTTATGAAAAAACAAACAATTTTTATATAAGAAAGTTTAAAATTGATCCAAATTTGTAGAAGTTATAAGCATTCAAAAAAAAATTTCTTTAAAACGTACAATTTTTAAAAATTCGTATCTTGTAAACGGCTGGGTAAAAAAATTTGAAAAAAATCATGAAGCTTTTTTTCAACTATGTAGTACTAAAAGATAAAAAATGTTTGATACAAATAAAAAATGTGAATTTTTACGAGATGTTGATTTGGCGTGGAATGTCTCAAATATATTTGATAAAATAAAAGAAAAATCAATAATTATGTTGATAATATCTATTTCTTCTGTCCATATTTTTGCTAATATAATAAACTACCTAGAACGAAATAATTACTTAAAAGAAATTTCAATCTAACTTATGTTCCTAAAGTCTCAAATGTTCAAATGAACAAATTTTTTTTTAAATTTCGTTAAAATTTGAAACTTATTGCAAAATATAGGGTATAAGTGTGGGTATAGTCGGACAGTACTAGTAGTCGGACACTTTCGTGTTTTTTGTCAAATAAATATAATAATGCATTGTGATAATTACTTAAAGAAATATACTGGACGAATGTGTAAAGTTTATATTTTATGAAATAAGTGTTATTTTACAAAATAATTAAACAAGAAATATTTTATTTAATATTTTAAAAATCATGGTGTCTGACTATAGATACAACCATTTTCGAGTAGCGCAATGAGTAGCACAAAGTTTTGTTGATAATTATATAATCATAAATATTAAAACTTATAGGATTTAAATATTATATTAATAACTTATATGATTTTTAATCCTGAAGAACTCCTTTAATTGATAATGTGCTTATAAACACAGTAGATATTTGTTATTTCAAGAAAGAAGCATAATATAAGATCGTATCCTTAAGTATCCGACTACTAGTGCATTTACCCTATATTTTTTTGCTATTCTAGAAATTTAATTCTTTTCTATGATTGTTGAATTAATTTTATTTTCAATTTAATTCTGATAATTCTTGAAAACATTTAAATAGAACATTTTTTTCGTTCATTTGAACGTTCAAATCTTTAGGGGCGTTTTAACTTAGGACAATAATCATGTAAAAAAAGGGCAAATTAAACATTACCGGAAAAATAATTAAAAGGAAGGTGGAAAATAAAAAATATAATTGGAATAAAATAATTATAAAAGACGTATGAAAAAATGAAAATAAAATACATAATAACTTTGGAGTATCCATAGAAGATGTTACGCAGGGGCTGTTCACGCGCCCCTACAAAATACCTTACAGTCTAACACCCGAGAATTTACATTCGTGTAGATTTATTTAATTTATATTCGTGGATATAAACAAATGCAAATTTTGAAAATAGTAAAAAAGAAGTCAAATAAAGTAATCTTTTGTATTCTTAAATATTTTTTTGAATTCTTCTCATTAAACAAAGGGAACGAACTTTTGATAGTTTTCAAATTTTTATTACAAATTTTAAGGAATTTTCTTCTTCACCATTTATCGGTCGATACAGTTTTACCTACCAAGCACATTGCAAAAAACAAACACGTGGAAAGTTAAAAATGATAAATAAAAACAATCAATTTACTTGTGGAATATTAAGTTAAAGTTGACAATATCTTAAGTTGTTTGTGTTTTTCTTTTCCAAGTAAACCCTTCGAATCTAGATAAACACCGATTTTATCTTAATTCAAAATTGAAAAACTGAAAAATAATCATAACTACATTCTAACCTAAAAAATTTTCAAATTTATATATAAATTGCATAAATTGAATGAATTAACCAAATAAACTAAAAACTGTACTAAAAAAATTCTAGGAGAGTAAATAATAAACTCAAAAATAGTGGTTTAAGTGCAAATTTTTTTTTACAATCTATTTTAAGTATAAATTTGCAATACAACCTCAAAAATTAAAAATTTTTAAAAACACAATAACGACAATAACGACTCTCATTCTAAAGAAATAATTATGAATTTTACAACCGATTGCATTGAACAATGTTCTCCACGAATTGGAACACTGTCTGGATTCAAAAGATTCCCAGGAATGAAATTTGCAACCCCCCTTTTACTAATGTACACAAAGGTAAAAAGAAAAAAAATTTACTTCTAAATACACTGTTTATAAAACAAAAAATTCTTTCTCAATTTTTCCATTCTTTTAGAAAGGCAGTATACCACATTTAACTAAAGAAGTTCAACGAATGACAGGGGTAAACATTAAGCAACAAATTCTATCAATTTCATTGCCGACAATTATATCCATGAAGGAGATTCTAAAACAATACAATTCCTTCCTAGAATTTGTAAATATGCAGGTTTGTAACTTTTGTAAATTTGTAAATATTTGCAGAATATAAAATCTTGAATTTTTTCTTTTTGGAAAAGTTAATTTCATATTATTTAAATAAAAGCTAATTTTATATTTTTTCAATATTCGAAAAAGCTACTTTAATATTTTTTAAACCTTACTATTTTTTAATTATTAAATATTTTTTAAAAAATATTTCTTGAAATAAAGTCGAAATTTACAGGAACATTTGACATTTCTATCAATTCAAGATCCGAGCGAATTAACAAACAAGGGTTTTCAACAAACAGAATCAATTGCAGTTTGGTCGCGACACGGAAGACATTCTCTAACTGCTGAGGAATATATGGAAATTGTTGATATAATAAAACCAGATATCTACCTTGCATTATGTGATGGAGACACGGATCGCGATAGCACTGGAAAACGTGCACAAAAATCAGTGAGGCGTAGTCAATATTTATTAGAAAAATGCTTAGAAAAACACAATAATTCGGAAACATTAAAATTTAGCGGAATTCTAGGAGCAGTGGAAGGTGGCTATGAAATCATTGAGAGGGAAAAATGTATAAAGTATTTAAAAAATAAAGATTTACTCGGTTACGTTATAGACGGACTACATCGAAATGGACCCGAGACTGCCGCAATAAAATACGAAGAAATAAACAAAATAATGCAACACACTATAGTAAGAATATTTTTCCTAGTGCAAACGAAAATTTCCAAACTGCAAATAAATCATTTATTTACCATTTTATTAGAATGCTCAATTTTCTAATTTTCAAAGAAATTCCAAAAATAAAAAGTATAAAAAAGCGATATTACATTTCATTTTATTTTCAGAATATGCTACCAAAAGAAAAACTGCGAGTAACAATGGGATGTTGGAATCCAATTGTTGTTTTGGATTTAATAGGACTAGGAGTGGATGTATTCGATTCCTCGTACGCTTTCTTAATAACAGAACAATTAAAAGCCTTTACCTTTCAGTATGAGAGTAATAACTTACACCAAATTGATGAAACGCTACCTGAAATATCACTAAACGATAAAAGGTAAAAAGAAAGTACTAACATTTTTTTTTATTTCTAATACCAGGTATTGAGAAAATGAAACAACTTTCATATTTGCAAGCAAAAAATGATCTATTTCAATTAACTTAATTTATCCTATACAAATTATTGTTTTCAACCATAAATTTTTTTCATGTAAGGTACGCCGAGGATTTTTCACCGATTTCTCCAAATTGCATTTGTCTAACCTGCAAAAATCACACGAAAGCCTACATTCACCATTTATGCCAAGCGAAAGAATTACTCGCACAAGTACTCCTAATGATGTACGTATTCAATTTTTTTTTCATCAATAACCAATCATCTATTCAAACATCTAAAAATTTGATCATCTACCCAATCATCTATTCAAACATCTATTCACCTATCGACTAACCGAAAACTATTTTTTTTCCAGACACAACACTCATCACTACATTCAGTTTTTCGAAGCGATTCGAACCAATTTGACGAATGGAACATTCCCCGAATTTCGCAAAACTATTCAAATCCAATTTGAATCACAAATAACTTCGTGATGACATATTTTTCGTAATAAAGAGGTTTTTTAAAAATAATTTCCCTATATTTTCAATCATTACTATTAATAATTAAAATTATTATTCTCATTAAGATAGTTAAGAAAATAATAATAATAAAAATAAAAATAATAAACGATATCAGGGCTCGAACTAGGTCCGTAAATCCCGTAAAAGTCCGTTTTTTTGAAAAAAGGTCCGTAAAGTACGTAAATTATAGGTACGATATAATTTGGATAATTTTAGGGAAATTACAAATGATTGAAGGAATTCAATTATTTTCAAAAGTAATAAAATTCTTCGCAAAAATTTAATTATGTTCAAAAATTTTTAAAAATTCTCGTCAAAATTTCAATTATTTTTAGAAATAATTAAATTCTTCTCCGAAATATCAATTATTTTCAAAAATTTTAATAAAATTCTTGCAAAAATTTCAATTATTTTCAAAATTTTTCCTCAATTCAATGATTTTTAATAGGTATCTATACTATTCTAATAAAATTTTCTGAAAGAATTCAATTATTTAAAAAAAAGTCTACTAAAATTCTACACAAACCTTTAATTATTTTCAAAAAATAAAAATTATTTACAAATTTTTGTATAAATTTCTTCGCAATATTCAATTATTTTCATAAATAATAAAATTTTTACAGGTATTTAATTTTTTTGGCAAATAATAAAATTCTTATTAGGAATTCAATTATTTTGATAAATAATAAAGCTAATTGCAGAATTTCAATTATTTTTAATTCAATTTTAATCGAATTCCTCGAAAAATGTAATTATTCTTAAAAATTTTATTAAAATTTATCAAAGAAATTTAATTATTTTAATAACCTTTGCTACAATTTATTTATTAGAATTTAAATATTATTTTTAATAAATTTTTAGTTAAATTTCTTTAAAGAATAAAATTATTGCATTCAAAATTTTGAATGCAATTCTTTGCGTAAATTATCAATTATCTTTATAAATAATAAAATTTTTCTCTAAAATTGAATTATTTTCAAAAAATTTAATAAATTTCTTGGCAAAATTTCAATTATTTTCAAAAATTTTCCCTAATTTAATTATTTTTAATATCTACTATTTTAATAAAATTTTGCAAAAGAATTCAAATTATTTGAAAATTGATTGATACAATTCTTTAAAAGAATTCAATTTTAAGAAACATGTAATTATTCAATAAATTATTTATTTTTGTATTTAAATAATTAAATTCTAGTAGAATTTTCTTATAAACATTGATTTAAAAATGGATTTCAGTTAAAATTTTAGATTATAATTGAGGCCTTGGATCCAATAACTCGCCCGACGCTCGGAGACTCGCGCTAATGCCAGTCGGGTAGCAGTGAGTGGCCCAGAGGCGCTCACTGCTCACTGACTGGCAGTTGCTCGTTCCTCCGAGCGTCGGGCGAGTTATTGGATCCAAGGCCTCAATTGAATATTAAAAGCATTAGGAGTGTAAATTTTTAGAAATAATTCAATTTTGAAAAGGCTTCAGATTAAAATCTTTCAAAATTTGAATTTTTCATATTTTTAACTAACAATTCTGTGGAATAAATTTTTTTTGAGAAAGTTTAATTGAGGATGTTTTTTGTAATTATTTAAAGTTCTTATTTTCTAATATACCTATATTTAATTGAAGAATTTACAAATAATTGAAATTTCGTAAAATTGAATATTGTAAAGAAATGGATTTGAAAATTGTCAAAGAACTTTTTCGAAAATTATTAAAAAATAATCGATTTTAAGAAGAATTTTAGTTAAAAATTCTTGAAAATAATAATTGAATTGATAATGATTTTATCACTCTATCTTTAATTATTATAAAACATGAAGTAATCGATCGCTCCGAGTCGAAGACTCGGAGTTATCGATATCTTCATGTTTTTTAGTTATGAAAAAATCTAATTTATAGTTTTAAGTAAAATGTTCTCTTATATATTTTTGTCAGTAATTGGTCCGTAATTTTTCATTTTTGGTCCGTAAAGTCCGTATCTTTAAATACTCTCACTGGTTCGAGCCCTGCGATATATTCTGAATTAAAATTTTTTTAAAAATTGCTTACTTGTGTCGATCTGTAAAGAAAATCGGAGGCAAAAAAAAATCCTAAATTACTCCGGACAGAAATTTGGATCCAAATAATTGTAGGAATTGCTGTTGAAAACTTGCGGAAGATAATCAAAATCGTAGCTTCTGATATAGTTTGGTGGTCGAATTGGAGTCAATGCGTGCATTGGATCATGAACGGGATTTTCTGCTTCCAATTGAGCGACAGCGCAATCGGCGCACATGTCCACTTCATCTGGACATTTTGTACAATGCCATCGCGTTCCCTTCAAAGGTTCCTCCTCACACACAAAGCACTGCAAAATAAAATACGTTGTTTTTAAAATATTTATTTAATCACACATCAAGTGAGAAAATTAAAAGAATAGTAAACAAAACCAGAGAATTAAATTTAAATTATTCAAAACTCAAAACAAAATTTATTTAATTACGCGGAAAGAAAAAATAAATATTAAATTTTGTAAAAGTATTTTGCAATACGACAATGCAAAATTTTTATATAAAAAATACTAAATTTTAGAAGAACTTATGTGAAATTTAAAATAGTTTTATCAAATATCAAGAATATTAATTAAATTTTAATATAACTAATTATTAATAATAATAAAATAATATCTAAATTTCATATAATTCTTTTTGAAGTTTAGTCTTTTTTATATCAAAATTTCGCTGTTTCGTATTTTTTCCCCAAATTGTAAAATACTTAAAATTTAATATTTATTTTCTATCTGTGTAATGATTGAATTTTAATTCATGAATGAAAGTCGATAATATATTTGCGAAAAAAGTAAACACTAAATAATAAATAAATTAAATTAAATATTTATCAAATTAAACATTTTAATTATGTATAAATATTTATATTAATTTATAATAAATCGTAAGTTTGATTAATTTGATTGATATAAATTTAATTTATTTAATAATCATTTACCTTGTAACCAACATGCTCGAATGGGACGGAACTGACTGTCTCTTTTTCGTCTTTCACTTGCCGTAAAAGTTCTATTTGTCTTATTTCCGGATTGTCATCTTCACTTCCATTTCCTGTGCCTTCGCCCTGAAAAATAATTTTTTAATAATTCAAATTCAACAACAACAAAAATTATAAGAAAAACATGTTTACGTACAATTTCGTCGCGAACTGCCTGATCTTTCGGATCGTCAATACCACAGGAAATTTCCTGATGTGGAAAGAATGTCGACTTTTTGTAAAATTGCTGACTCTGTCTTTGATTTCGAAATGCCAAATTTCTCCTTGTGTCCAATTTTACTTTCGGCCCACGACCAGGAATCGGTAAACCAGCTCGTAAAAGTTTTATAAAATACTTTTGAACACGACTTGACACTTGCTTTGGCGTTCTATTACCTGCACAAAAGAAGAAGAAATTTAACAAATCTATTTTTTGATATTTCGTGCAAATTAAGTAAAATTTCTTTACTTATGTGTTTTATAATTTCAATCAATTTCATTAAAAGTTATGTACTTTAATTTCCTATTTATAATTCTTAAAGTACTTTCTTTTTTAAATGTTTCCAATTGATATTTTTTACCTAAAGCATTGGCAATTTTGGTCCAGCGTCGCATTTCGACTTCTTCAGGAGGATATTCTACTAAAAGTTCCTCCAATCGTTTTTGTTCCTCGAATGTCCATAGTTGATTGAAAGTCTCGGGTTTACTTTCATCAAATGCACGACCCCTGACTAATATCTGAAAATAAACATGATTCTGAACATTTTAATAAATATCTATTACCTATTGTCATATATATTATTCAAAATCTTAGTTTACAGTATAAAAAATATTATTTATCTATATAAATATATATTCATACAATATAATTATTTATTATTATTTTTATTACTTTTTAATATATAATTATTTATCTAATAAAATATTAAGTTAATTTTTATTTATAAACTACAAATATTTTAATTGTCGGGCTTTGTAATTTCAAATAAGTAGGTAAATAAATAAATTACCTTAGAGTCTTCGAATTCGACTTTAACATTAGATCTAGTAGTGATATTTCCTTGTCTCGTCTGTGGTCGTAATTTCATATCCGGTGTGGCTACATTGTACTGTGACCAATCGACAAAGGGAATTTCAGCAATTGTTTGTGGGCCCGGAAATTCATCGACATTGCCATTTTGTAATTTTGCAACAAACGAAATTGGATCTTTAATTGCCTCGGAACGACATATTGCTAATTTGTCAAGATCTTCAATCGCCTGTGATCTTTGAGCTTCAAGTATCACAATTGTTTTGAGAAAAGACGTGTAGTCCTTGTTCCCCTTCAACGCCAAATGATCGGATTCAAAGTAAAAATTAGTATCGTCCTCTTCTGGATACATTTGTCTTGTGTTATCCATAGTCACCTGGAATTTAACAACAGAGACTTAAATTTATTAATCAGAAGAAGTGAAAAAAGATCTACACTTAGATTTTTTTATCGAAACTTTTCAACGAAATTTACGATTTTATCAATTCTAGTGACGAATATTTACGCGACTTTCCGCAATTAACCTCTAATTGATTATTATTTCTTGTAGTACTTTTAACCGTTTTAACAATGCGATTACAATGAAACAATACAATAAAACTCGATAACAAAAGCAACTGACTGAAAGCTGAAATCTTTCACTGGGCGACCATCTTGTTTTCTTTCGCGCACGCGCAGAAGGATTAAACTCCTCAAATAAAACAAAATATTTACCGTAAAAATAATAAAAATACGCGTAATAATGATGTAAAACACATGATGCTTTTTTGTTTTTTGAAAACACTACAATGCGCAATATATTGACAATGCATTTTATTCACCACCAAAATATGTAAAAGTTTACCATAAAGAATTACCTTACATCCGATGATATTTTAAGTCCAGCTCATTGAAATTCACCATTAAATATGTAAAAGTAACGGAAAATTGTAAAAAAAAAACTTTATTTAAAATGTATATAAAATGTAATTAAAAGTGAAAAAACTGCGACTGCGATGTGCTTCTTGCACGCGGTGACGCCATTTTGAATACTTTTCGGAGCGTCATGTAGGGATGTTCGATTCCGATTCGATTCTCCAAAAGATCGATTCTTTTGACGTCGATTCTCGATTTTTTGAATCGATTCAGCACTGTTCGATTTTCTTGAGAATCGATTTTAGATGTAAGAATCGGTGATTCGATTCTTTGCGCCTTTTTTAAGTTTTTAAAAGTAAAAATATTACACATGAATAGACCTTGAAAACAATAATAATCGAGAAAACAACGATAATTTATGGTCTTTCCACGACCATTTACGACAAAGTAGATCCACAATTAGCCAAGACATGAATCGAGAGGAAATGGCAACCGAACTAAAACACTACCTCGACCAACCTTTATTAGAACGCGCAGCAAATCCAGTATCATTCTGGATGAAAGAATACTCATTAGTTTATCCGATTCTTAGTACAATTGCTAAAAAATATTTGGTTGTTCTTGCTACTTCGGTTCCATCTGAACGCTTATTCTCTAGGGCAGGAAATATATTGACAGATTGTAGGAGTCGATTGTCCCCAGAACATTTACAACAACTTTTATTTCTAAATTCATTATCTATCAAAGATTGGCAACTAAAATAAAAAGTTACTAAAATGTAGTCAATCTTAAATTCTTTTTTTCTTGATATACGGATTTTAATTTATAATTTAAATTTTCGAATTTAAATATGTACCTAAAAAGTAATAAATAAAAATGTAAATATATTTTTAAATAAAATAGAATGATAATGAAATAACAATGTAAATAATGATTTTCATTAATTAATTAATTTTTTTTTATTATATAAAAATTTTTACATCGATTCTTAGAAAAATCGATTCTTTGCTTTCGATTCTTTTTAAGAATCGATTCTTTTGAATCGATTCCGATTCGATTCAAAAATCGATATTCTATGAGAATCGAACATCCCTAGCGTCATGTGCTCTGCGCATGCGCGAAGCGTGCATATGTATATAGATATACATTTTACTTCTAATTTTTGCCAAAGAAAAACAAAAAAAAGAATAATTTACTTATTTTCGAATCAAAAATATTGCATATTATCCAAAAATAATATAAAACAAATAATTTTTCTTTGTTTTATATCTATAACACTATAATGCGGAGTGACAATACATTTTACTCACACCACCGAAATATGTAAAGTTTTATCAAATATTTTACCTCAGTTCCAACGATATTTCATGTCCAGATTCACTACTGAATGTGTAAAAAAAAACTATACACTGTAAAAAAAATTTTCTGTAGATTTACAGTTTTGTTTAGAATTTTATAGAAACTTGTAAAATAACTTCTTTAAAAGTAGTGAATTTAAAATCCCTTCTGTAAAATTAATACTTTTAATGTGTCAATTTTACAATTTTCTGTAAATTTACTACTCTGAATGTAGGTAATATTTTTGTCTTTTTATTACCTACATTCAGAGTAGTAAATTTACAGAAAATTGTAAAATTGACACATTAAAAGTATTAATTTTACAGAAGGGATTTTAAATTCACTACTTTTAAAGAAGTTATTTTACAAGTTTCTATAAAATTCTAAACAAAACTGTAAATCTACAGAAAATTTTTTTTACAGTGTATAGTTAAAGACTAATTTTATAGGTATGTTAAATTCGATTAAAAATGAAGAAACTCCCTGCAGGAAGAATTATGGACTGAAAAAGTACTGAAATTGTACTGACCTCCAGTACAATTTCAGTCCGTTTTTTTTTAATGTTTCGGTAGACATTTTTAAAGTCCTTTAACAATATAGTTTCAAATGTAGGTTATGCCAACAAACCATTGTTAACAGTCTTAAGTGAAAATAAAAAAAGGTTAACAAAATTTTCAACGAAATTCCCGTTAAATTTTAAACTTATATTCTGTCGAAAGGGCATGTCCCGTTATGTTATTAAATAAATAAATAAATAAATAAATTTCATTTGGCATAAATGTCATTTAATGTAATTCTCATTTGACACAAAATCCATTTGACATAAATATCATTTGACATAAATTTTATTTGTTTTAAATCCCATTTAACATAATTCTTATTTGACATAAAGTTCACTTGATATAAATTTCATTTGACGGATAAGTCATTACACATAATTCTCATTTGACATAAAATTCAGTTGTCATAGATTTCATTTTACATAAAGATCATTTGACATGAAAATATAGTCGCGAAATTCAAAATTGGCGAATCACAATGTTGTTGATAATATCTAATTGGTTACTTTTAAAATTCACGCCGATATTGTTATGTAAAATGTAATTTGTGTAAAATGATTTTTATGTCAAATGAGAATTTTGTTGAATGACTTTTATGACAAATGAGAATTATATTAAATGTCTTTTATGTCAAATGAACTTTATGTAAAATGAAATTTATGTTAAATAATGAGAATTATATTAAATGACATTTATATCAAATGAAATTTATGTCGAGTGAAATTTATGTCAAATGAAATTTATGACAAATGAATTTTAGGACAAAATAAAATTTATTAAATGTATATTATGTCAAATGACGTATATGTTAAACAAAATTTACCTCAAATTAATTTTCTGTCAAATAAAACTTATATCAATTAAAATATATGTCAAGTGATTTTTATGTGAAATAAAATTCAAGTCAATTGTATTTTTATGTTACATGGAAATTATGCTAAAAGCTAAATAATTTTTATATCAAATAAAATATATGTTGAATTAATTCTATGTCAAATGACATATATGTTAAATATAAATTTTATGTCTAATGAAATATATATATCAAAAGGATATCATATTAAATGCCATTTATGCACTGAAAAAAAAGTTCATTGAATCAAGTAAATGCATTTTCTTGACCTGATTTATTTGAAACAAACCCATATTTTCTTATTGGAAGAAATTTATTTTCTTGTGTCAAGTAATTTTGAGCATTGATCAAAGTTATTGAAATAAGAAAATATGGGTTTGACATAAGTAAGTATCTTACTGTTTCAAACGAACTGTTTTACATGCGTCAAGTCTCGAAAAAGTATTGAATCAAGAATATCATGTTCTCACGTCAAGTAATTTACCTTGAGTCATTTGGTATCTTGAGTCAAATAATTTTTTTATTTCCTTTAAAGCAACTATTTATTTCATCCAACACCCATAGTCTTGAGCCAAGAAAATGGGAAGATTAATACAAGTTAATAATTGTTTCAACTCAATTAAAAATTATTTTGTTTCAAAGAAATATTAATTAATCTAAGCATTTCTTTTACTTGAAGCATTTCTATATTCTCATGTTTCAAAATCATTAATTTCTTGCGAGAATGTTATATTTTCTGGAATGAAATATTTTATTTATTCAATTCAATTAAGTGTAAGATCTTGAATTAAATCATTCTTTTGTTTCCTTTAAAAAAGTTTTTACTTAATTCAACGCTCATATAATCCTGATTCAAGAAAATACGAAGGTTAATATAAGTAAATATTTGTTTCAAGTTGATTAAAAATTATATTCAATTAATCCCATATTTATTTGAAGAAAGAAATTCATTTTCTTGTGTCAAGTAATTATTAGCATTGAACAGAATTCTTGAATAGACAAGAAACAAAAACAAGAAAATATTTTATTCATTTAATACATTTCATACTTCGTATAAGAAGACTAACTTCTTGGTCGAATTCCATATTTTCTTGGATCAAGAATATATGTTCTTCTCCCAAATATCCTATGTCAAGAAAATCGTTTTCTTGAATCAATACTTTAATAGTCTTGGCCGTATTCAATCCCACGATTTGCTTCAACCAAGAAAAATTTTCTTGGTTCAATACTTTTTTTTCAGTGTGCAATATAAATTGTATGTTTAATGAAATGTAATAAATAGATTTTTTGTCAAATGAAATTTATGGTAAATGGTTTTATGTAAATTGACTATTATGTCAAAGGGGCCGTCCATAAACCACGTAGCCCCATTTTTGGGTAATTTTGACCCCCCCTCCCCCCATGTAGTACACTATTACATGTATTAGCGCCATTTTTTCCTCTTGTAGTCAATTGCTTGACCCCCCCTCCCCCTCAAGAGGCTACGTGGTTTATGGATGGCCCCAAATAAGATTTTATTCTTATTTATATAATTATTAGGTATTATCATTAATAGTTATAATTATAATAAGGGGCCGTACACATAATACGTCACGCGAACAGGGGGAGGGGGGGGGGTCAAGACATTTGTGACGACCTATAGAAAAAATGGCGCTAATGTATGGAACAGTGTGTGACATGGGGGGTCTAAAATGGTTAAAAATCGCGTGACGTATTATGTGTACGGCCCCTAATTATTATTACTGTTTTATTATTATAATAATATTTATTATTACTATTTTATTCTAATAATAATAATAATAATCATTATTATTATTTTATAATTAAATTAATGAAGAAATTTTAAAAATAAAAATAGAGTAAAATAAAAAATGGAAAAAAATTAAATAGTATATAAGACATGAATGAAATTTTTTTTCTAAATTTCGAACTGGCCCATTTAGATAATATTAAGCGTTAAAGTCAAAACTAATAATCTAATTTGAGAATAAATATAAGAACTTGAGTTATCACTTAACACTAATGAAGATCATATGTATATACGTAAAGCAGTGGGATATTTTACTTACAGTTGCGGTGTCAATTCTACAAGACGCTTAGTTTCTTCTTGCATGTTGAATGAACAAGTTCGTCGTCATTTCTTTTTATTTCGTTTTTTTTATCTATCGAATTTTCTCGGCTCACTGGAAATCAATTTTAAAAAATACCATTAATTTCAACATGATACAATGATAATTATTTTTAATTACTATCGGATAATGATAACATAAAATCATTTAAAATGTTAAATCAGCATTAAACTACAGAATTACAAAATATATTATTCTAATAATAATATTTAAAAAGAATATATTTTTAATAGGAAATTTTAATCAACTTAAAAAAAATTTTTTAATAAAATATTGTTTTAGTAAATAAAAATTTTAATAAATGTAAATATACATATTTATTTTTAAATATCAAAATAGTTATTATTGAATGTAAAAATATTTATTTTCGAATGTAAAAATATTTATTTTTGAATGTTAAAACATTTATTTTCGAATATAAAAGTTTAAACATCGTGTTTAATTTTAATTCAACTAGGAAAATAAATTTAAAATGATAATTTCGTTAATTAAATACAATTATTTGAAATACTGAATTTCTAAAAAAACAAATTTTAATAAATTTAATTAATTTATTTGTAAAATAGAATATCAATTAAAAAAAAATTAATCATGACAGCGGTTAATAATGAAAAAAAGGAAACAGTGGGCCTTAAAAGGGAATTAGGCTTGTTCAGTGCAGTGAGTTTAATTGTTGCTGTAATGATAGGTGAGATTTTTTATAAGCATAACTACACGTGCAATCGTCACACCGATTGTTTTAAAATTACATTCCTTAAGTTTGATATATAAATGAAATTAATGAGAATAAAATTTAATTTTTACACTTTATCTCACATTTTTAAGGAAAAGAAAATTTCTGTATTATTATTTTTTTATTATTATTACTAATTTTATTATTATTATTATTATTATTATTATCATTATTATTATATCTAAAAAATTTTAATGTATATTTAATAATTTTTCATCTTTATGACATGCTTATTAATTAAATTAATTTATTAACTGCACGGAATATTATTCATTAAACTCTATAACCTTTTAGTCATAATTTAAATTAATTTATTAACTGCACGGAATATTATTCATTCGACTCTATAACCTTTTAGTCAAATCATTTATTTTTATTACATAAATATTTTCTTATACTTCAATAAATAATAAACACTTTCAAATAAACAAATAATAAATTAATTAATATATAATTTACTTATGAAATAATGAATAAACACTTGGAGCAAAATAATTCTTATTAATTTTAAGAAATCAGAATTTCTGACAAATTAAATTTTCCCCATAAAATGTAATTTCAATTAGTAATTCGAATATTTAGAAAATTAATAAATAAACAAAAAATGATAAAATTAATAAAATTAATAAAATTGACAAAATAGAAAAAATTGTTAATAAAAATAAAATATATAATAATTTTTTGATACAACAATTAATGCATAGGAAGTGATTCACAACAGATTAGCTCAGATTAGTTCAAATAAAAGGATAAGGAGGAACTTAAATCATTTCTCTGGGGCACGATTCATACAAAGCTTGACGAAATATTTAATAAGCTTCACTCATGAGTGACAATCATGCTATAACAAATTATGTTCGTAAATTTTTCCCACGTGGATTAAATAACTGCTACCGTGTACTAACAGAGATGGTATGAAGTCAAAAGTTCCAAAACAAAAGTTCCGATTCCGAAGGACCCAAATTATTATTTTCCTTAATGACATTTTTTCCAAAGTATTATTTTTCCAATAGGTAGTCGTATTTCCAAACATTGTTTTTTTTATTTTTCAAATTTCAAAGTGCAATTTCAAGTCAGGAAACTTTCAGTTATTATCGTTGTTATTTTTATAAATTGTCATTCGACGTGTGCTTATTCCAAAATTATGTTGTAAAATTAAAAAATGTATTCAAATTAAAAAATAGTAAACAGTGAAATTATATTAAATTGTAAATTATTAGTGAAAGTAAAAATTTTATTTAAATTATAAAATAGTGAACAGTGAAATTATATTAAATATTGTAAATTTTAATTATGGCAGAATTAATACAAGTCGGAAGAAAATTATGTACGTATCGAAGGATTTCTGTACTACAATCATTCAGATGGAAAAAATAATGTGAAATATTGAAAATGCCTTATTTTTTCAAACAACTCCAATACTTTTCACTTATTTAACAACTCAACACTTTTTATTTTGGTTTCATACTTTGGTAAATTTATATTTTGGACATTTTGGGCTTTGGAACTTTTGTACTGTGAAAAAATAAATTTTGGATCTTTTCTTTTTGGAAACTTTTTCTTAGAACTTTTCGATTAGAACTTCTGTTTTGGAACTTTTGTAAATATTCTTTTCTTAATGAATAACAAATTTTCAATTTTTTATTTTTTCTTATTATAAAAATAAAACAAAAATAAACATAATAAACATAATAATAATAATAATAATAATAATAATAATAATAATAATAATAATAATAATAATAATAATAATAATAATAATAATAATAATAATAATAATAATAATAATTTATTATTAATGAGAAAAGTAATGATAATGTTAATAATACTAATAACAATAATAATAAAAATTTGTAAATAATTGTTAACTTAATTTAAAATAATACATGCAATTTATGAAAAAAAGTGATTGAAAATAAGACCAAGGCAACATTTAATTTCAAATGAAATAATTATGCAAAACTAATTGTAACAAAGTTTCACCATTCATTAACGACCTTAAAATTCAATTATATTAAATAATTCCAATGCTTTCCCTAAACAATGACGAATTTTTTCTATGTCGTCATTTTTATTTACACTTTTTTAATCATTTTAATCTCTTTTCAATTTGGCTACTATAAATTTTTTTTATTTTTTTGCTTTTTATATACGTATATTTACATTATATTATATCCACAAAACAGAAGTGACGTAAATCAGTAAATGAATGATGAAAATTATTGTAAATTTGAATAATAATTGTATTTGAAAAATTTTAATTATTTACAATTACTAAACTGATAATAATATTATGGAAAAATTAAATATTCTATTCATATTTCTCAAGTTTTAATTTTAATATTTTTAATTTTAATGTTTGAATTTTAATACTTTAATAATTTTAATGTTTTAATTCTAATATTTTAATTGATTGTAGGTCAAAAGTTCCAAATAAAAAGTTCCAAACCAAATGTTCCAATCGGAAAGTTCAAAAATGAAAAAGTTCCAAAATACAAAAGGTTCAAAATAAAAATGTACCAAAAGACAAAAGTTCAAAAATAAAAAAGTGTTAAAATACCAAAGTACCAATATGATTTCATATATTGTATATGCCCACACAGCACCGAAACTTTTCTAAAAGTTTATTAAAGATTTACTTGCAAACTTGGAAAAATTTACTTGTAAAGTTTAGTGAAAATTGAGTAAAAATTTAAATGTCCCACTTCAAGTGTTAATTCAATGACGGTTTTAAAAAACGGAACTTTTGGTCTTTAGAAAAAAGAACTTTTGGAACTTTTTGTCTTTGGAAAAATGAAGTTTTGGAACTTTTTGTCTTTGGAAAAATGAAGTTTTGGACCTTTCAGTCTTTGAAACTTTTGTTTTGGAACTTTTGTCCCCCAATTTTAATCTTTTAATTTTAATATTTTTAATTTTAATGTTTTAATTTTAATAGTCTAATTTTAGTAGTCTAATTTGAATATTCTAATTTCAATATTTTAATTTTAATTGTATTTTAATTAATAAATTTAAAATTAAAATTCAATAGGTAATTTGTTTTAATTCAGTTTTTCAGTTTTTTTAGCTATAATTTTTAAGAGATTAATTTTCTAAAGGAATTTATTCCATTATAATAAATTCTATAGGAATTTATTCCCTTAAAAAATTAATTTCTAAAAAATTAAATTATTGAAAGTGAAAAATTTTGTTTAGTGTAATAGAGAATTTTTACAAAATTGAGCAACAATAATTAGAAATAGTTTCGAAAATTGCCTGGCTTGTTTTTAATTTCTTTTTTTGAAATACTCGTCTTTAGTAAAATTTTGCATTTTGAAACTTACAGGTTCGGGTATTTTCGTATCACCGACAAGTGCCCTTGAACGATCAGGATCCATAGGCTTTTGTCTAATAATTTGGATGGTGTGCGGTTTCCTGTCACTTCTCGGTGCTCTAGCTTTCGCCGAATTGAGTGCAGTGGTTCCACGTTCCGGCGCCGAATACGCATACTTCATCGATGCCTTTGGGCCGCTACACGCTTATTTTGGACAATTGCCATCATTCATTTGCTCCTGGGTGTACGTGACAATTCTACGTCCAGCAGAAGTGGCCGTTGTTATTCTCACATTCGCCGACTACGCCATTCAGCCCTTCATCACCCTGATGCCCGACATTTCTCCCGAGTCGATGCAAATGCTAAAAAAATTAATTGCAATTATGGGTCTCGCAATAGTGACATACGTAAATTTAAGTAGCGTGAAACTTTACGTGAAGATTCAGAATACCTGCACTATTCTCAAAGTAGCGGCGTGCCTTTTAATAATCGCCGGCGGTATTTATTGGTTGGCGAAAGGAAACACTGAATTATTAAACAATCCATTTAGGGGAACAACATCGTCGCCGGGAAATATTGCCCTGGCGTTCTACAGTGGTCTTTGGGCGTACGATGGCTGGACATCGGCAACAATAGTCACCGAGGAAGTGAAGAAACCTGAAATTAATATTCTTAGGAGTATTTTAATTGCCGTGCCTGCGATTACATTACTCTATGTGACGATGAATTTGATGTACATGTCGGTGTTGCCGATATCGGAAATGATTTCATCGAATGCCGTTGCAGTTTCCTGGGCTAATAAAGTACTGCCTCCTTGGCTTGCGATTGCTATTCCCCTGGGTGTTGCTTTCTCCACTTTTGGATGTTGCTTGAGCCTTCAATTTGGCGTTTCACGATTGTGTTATGTCGCCGGACGCGAGGGACATGTTCCGAGATTTTTCAGTTTTGTGCATTACAGTAAAATGACACCGGCCGCTGCTGTTGCTCTTCAGGGCATTCTGGCATTCTTTTGCATTCTAGTGGGAAATATCATAGAATTAATCGAATTCGCGAGTTTCCTCACCTGGGTCTTTTATGGTTTGGCAATGATCGCACTTATTATCATGAGGAAAACAAAACCTGACGCTCAAAGACCTTACGCTGTGCCAATTGCCATTCCCTGGCTTGTTCTATTTATTGCAATATTTTTAGTCATTGCTCCAATTATCAAAGAGCCATCGCCTAAATATTTTTTCGCTGTTATCTTCATTCTCATCGGCGTTGGAATCTACCATTTCTTCGTATTCAAGAAAGTCAAAAATAACTTTTCAGGTATTCTTTAATCTATAAATTACATTATTAAATTATTAATTATTAATTATCAGTTTTCAAATTTCAAATTTTAAATTCAAAATCAAATTTCAAAAATAATTATTAAGATAAATATTTTCTTTTAGAAAAACTCACCTATCTGGTGCAAATCTTGTGCTTAGTGGTCCCGTCTGAGGAGGAAAGTGACACGCAGAATAAAAAAAAAGAGATTCTACCTAGCCCGGAAAAATCAAATCTGCCAAACAGTGAAATAAAAAATTAAAATAATTAAAAAATTTTAATCGAATAGGAAAAACATTATTGTGAAGTGATGACTTTTACTCCAGTTATGATGATTAAGGTTTTTTTACAAAACCTTGAAATGTACATATTTTTTTTACGAATTATTTCGCAATATTAAAATCCAAAAAACTTGGAACAAAAAAAACACAAAGAAGAATTAAAAACACTTCTCGGCATCTTTTTTTTATAAAGAGTTTATTTAATAACTTTAACCCTGAAAAATATAGTTTTAAACTACAATAGTAAATAAGTTTCACCATTTAAAAAAATATTAAGTGAAACGGTTTTCTTATTAATAAAAATGACAATCGTAGCTTCGTAAAAATTCATATCAGATCATTATTGGCACGGTTTTGATCAAAACCGAATTACACTTATATCATTAGTTAACAAATAAATAAAGTGCTCATTTTTCTTTAAATATAACAGGCGACAAAATATAAATATAATTTTTTTTGTCACTATATATTTTTATAAAATTATAAATTAGAAAATTTTACATAATATCACTATTTAATTTTTTGTGATTTTTTTGTATTTTCGATATTTACTCTTTATTCGTTTTTCACATTTTTCACTCGATCGAGATTCAAAATCAAATTATTCAGTTTGTAAATTTTCACATTTTCATCACATGAGAAGGCTTTTTTTTATAAGTCTAAATTATAAAGTTTTTATAAATCTAATTTTTTGCTAATCGTGTAAATATAGTTTTTAATGTTTTTAATTCAATAGAATATTTCTAAAGATAAATATAAATAAATAAAAATAAAAAAATTGTACTAATTTAAAAAAAAAAAATTTCCATTTTTCCCTTTTCTTCTACAGCAATTTTAAAATTTTTAGTTGAAAAAAAAATAAAAATAAAATTTAATTTCAAAAGTCTTATTAGTCTAACGAAGATCCCATTTTACAAGTTTTCAATTATCAGTCTTCTAATTTAAATTTTTTAAAAACGTTTACATAACTTTTGCATTTTAAAATATAAGTTATTAATTGTTTACAAAATCGTTTGTTTAAAAAATAGTTTTTAGAAAAATTGTATATTGAAACAATTTAAACGCAATTTTTTTTTTAATTGCTTAGTAATATTATTAAAGGCCACGGCTTATCTACAAACTGTAGCAATTACCTTTAAGTATCATCTAAAATGAAATCGTAAAGAAAATCTTTTGAAAATTTTTTTTCTCTTGATTTACAAAGAAATTATTGTTCTTTCTCACTTTCTTTTCTCTTCGTTTTTAGAATTGTCATAAATTCTAAAAACAATTTTCAGAAATATATTTACAGATCGTAATCAATATCATTTGGATTCTTATAATACGATGAGAATTTTTATCATAAAAAATATAATATTTACATCGTTCTATTTTTTTTTTCTTCTTTTTTTTTGCAAGAAAAATATTAATTTTTTAGTGATTGTTCTTTATATTTAAATATATTAATAAAATAGTCACACTCACATTCATTCTGTTGTCTCACGCTTGTTGGCTTTGTTGCTCAAGGTTGAAATTTTCGTCTAATGACCTTTAGTTATCGCTTTCTTGATAATCAAATAAGAAGACGTCTTGTGATTTTTTTTAAATTGGTTCATTGCATTTTGAACATAATTTTGCTTCTCTGAAAAATGAAACTTATATTATATCTATTTTTTCAACTCATTTAAAAGTGGACTTTTACTTACTGTAACAATTTTTGAAAATTATTTCGAAGTTCGTTATTGAGATTCGTCTCTAAAGCAAGGGCAGCCTCTTTTTCTCTCAACTGTTGTCTCAATTGATATATTGTATCCTCTAGAGCTTCAAAAATAGCCTTAAAAAATATTTTTTCTAATTAGTGAATTGAAAATCTTTCTTTTTTAATTTTAAATATAAATATTGTTTCGTTAATTGTAAATTTCGTTTCATTTAATTGTAAGTTTGTTTCATCTAAGTGTAAATTTTGTTCCATGTGAATGTAAATTTTGTTTCATATAATTGTAAATTTAGTTTCACTTAATTTTAAATTGAGAAATGAAAATAAATTTGATGAGCAATAATAATAATTCTTTTGAACTCACTCTCGATTCTTCGACAGTGTCGGACAATGTTGGAGGCTCATCAAGGCAAAAAAATTCTCGAACACATGGAGCCAATAAAAGTTCCGATGAACTTAATAATCCATTAACAAAAGTCTGAAGACCACGTATTCGTTCTTCAAGAAAACTCGGAGCAAAATTATCACCCAACCATTTTTTACGAGGTAATGTTAAATGAGCTATTGGAATTTTTTGTCTTCGTAATTGTGTCATCAATCGAACAAAATCAGTGTAACGACGAAAAACGAACCAACAATCTCCACCTTTTAATTCTACTCTTAATTTGTAAACCTGATGAAAACATAAAATTTTAACTATTAAAAATTATTAATTTATTTTACTGTAAATAAATGTATCAACTTACTGTAAATCTGGCCCTCTCTTCCATAACTTCGTATCCAACAATTGGTATTCTTAAGTCTTCAGTCAAAACTGGTCCTTGAAATGATTCTGGATTACCATTTAAATTCGCTTCTTCCGGATAATTAAAGCTTTGTACTGTAAACGAATTTGAATGTCCCGATAAATCAGAATCAGGACTATCTAAAGCTCGAAGTGATCCACCTTGTAAATTTTTTGCTTTACTAATAGCAAGTGTTACCTCACTAACACAACCAACACCGGATTCTGAGTTAGACATTTTTCTGCTGCAACGAATAATTAAATTTTAAACAAATTCTTTATCATTATTAAAAAATATATATTATTATACTGCATTTTGCATTGTATATAAGCGTAAAATTGATTGGATTTAAAATAATGAAAAATCGAAGAAACCCGAGTAATTCAATACATACTTGGAAATATGCATGTAGAGGGTAATATATTATCTGATAATAGAAGAAAAACAATGAAAGTGATAATAATAGCAAGTGTACAAAATTATAAACAAAAGAATATCGAACAAATAAAGAAAATAAAAACTAACCTCAATCTTACAGATGGTATACTTTAATCTAAAAATATTCTCTGCATATTAAACATTAAATTATCAATCGCATAATGTAGGACGTATTTTGCAATACACGTACAAGTTTTGCATTTTTAATGTTGATCACAACCACTATTTATTTACAAAAACCACAAAAAGGCACAAAAGTGACGACAGCTGCTAGCATTGAATACATAAAGTAGTATAAGGTGCAGTCCACAGGCATTTCTTAATTCTTAATCTAGGCTTAAGATTGCAGCGCCACAATGTGAAAGTTTCGAACTAAGAAAAATGTCGTCTGCTATATTTGTTTTCATTCTGTGTTGCATGTCAGCATGTGTTCCTGAAAGTTGTTCGAAAGCAGATGATACTTTTTAACAATTAATTGTTTATTACTACCATCGTTACATTTACCTACAACAATTGTAAATATTGAGGAAATTCCACTGCAATTTGTAAAGCAAACTTTCCGAAACAAAAAGTTATCAAACCTAATGTGCAGGAAACTATAAATTGGTAAACCATGCTTTGTTTACATTATTCAAATTGTTAATATTGACAGTAAAACAAATATTTTTAATCTCTTTTTTATTCTGTGAAAATGAAATTATCATATTGTAATTATATACAGTCTTTAATTTGTTATCAACTTATTTCCAAAGGATATAAAAAAATAAACAATGAAAACATAGAAAAATAAAATTTTGTTCAAAACAAAGTCCGTTAACCTTCTGTCAGTTCGTTTCTTTCTTCTATAATTATAATTTTATCAGATTTGCTAAAATAATTTAAATTTTATTTGCACAAAAACTTTATCGAAATATAGCAGAAATTTTAAATAGACCTAATAAAGTAAACAAAAATATTGATAAGCTTAATGTAGGTATATATAATAGCAAAAATAAACAGATAAGAAAGTGATATAAGATAAATAGAAGTTGCATATGGGGCATTCCAGGCCAAATCGGAAATCATTTTGCTTTTGCATCTCAAATTTTTTTTAAACATTTTTTTTCTTTTAGTCCTCTTTGAAATGAGCTACCTTAATTTTTTCAAATTTTTTCATAAAGCGGTTCAGAAGATACAGATTTTTGAAAAATGACGTTTTTTACGTAAATTTTTTCTTTAAATGCTTATAACTCGGTCAAAAATGAATCAAATTGGACGTTTTTATAATGAAAAGTTTTGTTTTCACGCGTAGTTTTTAATAAAAATATTTTAAAAAAATTTTTAAATAATTTACGATAAGATTTTAAAATTTTTTAAATAAAATTTCATTAATTGAGGAGCCGGGAAGAAGAACTCGCCGAGCGCGGAAACGTATTCTCTAATATCATAGTCGGGAAGCAGTGAGCGCCTCTGGGCCTGTCACTGCTACTCGGCTGATATTAACGCATGCGTTGGAGCTCTCGGCGAGTTCTTCTTCCCGAAGTCACCAGGTCATGGCCGTATATACACAGCGTAACGCAAGTATAAGTGCCAACGCTGAACATTGAAAATTGAAAATTCTTCTTCCCGACTCCTCAATTGTCGATACATACATTAATGTATGTATCGATCAATTTTTTTCAAAATTTTTCGTAAGAAACTAGCACTAAATTAACAATTTTTAAGCCTTGTCCGATCGTGGGCAAAAAAGATGGGATCTATTTATTTTGAAATTTTTAATTTTTATATACGCAGTGGTGGCCAAATGCCTAACTTATGCCATTTGACAAAATCACACAAATTTTTGACAGCAAATGTGTTTTCAGACTGAGTCTCTCCAAACTTAACCTTCTTTCTGTGTAAAATTGTGATTTGGTCAAATGGCAAGTTAGGCCTACCGTTTTGCACTGTGTATTGGGGATTTAAAATTGCAATGCGACACATAGTGACCATAACGTGAACTAAAAAAAATGGCTACTGTGGGTGTACAAGGTTGCAAAAAATGTTAATATTTAAAGTATTCTAATGTTTAAGAAATATTTGTTAAGATTGTTGGTCATTATTTATCTTTTTATTGAAAAACTACTTAAAATTAAAACAGAAAAGTAACAATATAAGTTTATATTTTTTTAAATTTGTACACCCATTTCGTCCATTTTTGGTGTAAAACACTAGCGACACCGAGCCCGCGGTGGTAATTTTTATTGCCAATATAAAAATTAAAATTTTTTAAATAAATAGATCCCATTATTGGCCACGATCGGACAAGGCTTAAAAATCGTTAATTTAGTGCTAGTTTCTTACAAAAAATTTTGAAAAAAATTGATCGATACATACATTGTTAAAAATGAAATTTTATTTAAAAAATTTTAAAATCTTATAGTAAATTTAAAAAAAATTTTTTTTAATATTTTTATTAAAAACTACGCGGGAAAACAAAACTTTTCATTATAAAAACGTCCAATTTGATCAATTTTTGACCGAGTTATAAGCATTTAAAGAAAAAATTTTCGTAAAAAACGTCATGTTTCAAAAATCTGTATCTCCTGAACAGCTTTATGAAAAAATTTGAAAAAAATCAAGGTACCTCATTTGAAAGAGTAATAAAAGAAAAAAAATGTTTAAAAAAGATTTGAGATGCAAAAGCAAAATGATTTCCGATTTGGCCTGGAATGCCCCATATGTGACTGTCCACGAGAAAACAAGGCTTAGGTCCAAAAAATCAATTTTGATTTTTTTATGGTAATCGACAGATTTTATGTTGCTTTTTCAAATGCAAAAGTCAGAAGTTAAAAATATCAATTACTTTCGACAATATATCGTTTTAAAGATGGGTATGTCAAGCGTAGTTAACTTCAATCGTAGTACTTCAATCGCTCGCCCTGTGAAATTCACGTTTGGGAGCTAAGCCTTGTTTTCTCGTGGACAGTCACATATATACTTTTATTAGCTTTATTGTCATTATAAATTCTAAACAATTTGCATATTTATGTAATGAATAAACGAACCTTTTTTTTTAAATTTAAACAATAATTGTTTAAAAATTTGAGTTCCAGTGAATAATTATTATTCACTGGAACTCAAATTTTAAATCTAAACTCGAATATTGTTTACTAACTTTTTTATTTCACAAAAATAATTCTGCAACAATTATTATACAACAATTTTATTTAAAAAAAACTTATTCACTGAAACTCAAACTTTAAATATTGAACTCGAATTTTTACTAATTTTTCTATTTTTCAGAAATAATTCTGCAACCGGAAATAAAAATATTGATTGTAGGACACTTTTTCCAAAACAAGTTTCCCAACGATTTCTTTTCTCAAAAATCTTTTTTCCCAAAAAAACTTTTCCTAAAGACAATTTTCCCAAAAAGTTTGAATAATTTAATTACTTATTTATGACAGCTAAAATTTTATGTGATATCCAACAGTCTGTAAGTAAGATCGTATATATCATTATCATCATCGTAATCTCTATACTTTTGTACAACAGTTATAAGTTGTTTCTCATAATTTCTTCTTTTCCGATCAATTCCTTTTCTTATACGTTGACCCGTTTATATGCAAAAAATTTCCTTTTCTAGATTTAATTAAATCAGCTTTGTTCATATTTAATAAAAATTTCAATTTATAAAATACTACGAATTTTGACAATCTTTCAAAAAAGGTAACCACAATTTTAACTGCGGAACTCTGCCGTCCAAAAGAAAAAGATACATAAGCGACATTACCATCAATCCGAGAAAATCAAAGAAAACTTTTTGCCTCCGGAACTATAATTCAAATTAACTTTTTTAAAAAAATTTTTGATCAATATTTAATAAAAAAATATTCTGCTTCTCATTATGTAAAAAAAATTAATTTTTTAAACAATTTCTATTGTAAAATGGATATACGGGTTTCTAGTAGTGATAAATACAGACGAATAAAAGCACAAAGTCGCTTATGTTTATTTCTCGGTAAACTTACTCGAGCTGAGCGGTGCCGTCCAAAGGAAAAAGATACATAAGCGACATAATGTAAAAGAACTAAGCCTGTGTAGTAACATTATCGCTTTTCTTCTTCTGTAAACTCGACTCACTGTCAGACCATTTTACAGAGGAAAAAGATACATAAAGACAGTCGAAAAACAGTCGCTTCTTTTAGTCTGTAAAGTCAGCTCACTCTCAGGCTCCTTTACCGAGTAAGAAGATACATAAGCGACTTTGTGTATCATTTTGTCCTGTAAGTTGGTGACGTATGCAGCGTCGTTTACCGAAATATGAACCCACAAAGTGTTTTATGTATCTTTTAACTCTGTATTTCGTCACTTTTTCCATTTTTGTCATTTTTAAACAATCTTTTTTTACAATAAATAATTAAATTTTTTAATTCTTTTTTACACAGTAAATGCAGCTTTTTTTATGAATCCAATGATACCAAAAATTCAATTTTTTCAAAAATGTCGCTTATGTATCTTTTTCCTCTGGACGGCAGTATTGGCCTTACGCACTTCGACAAGAGTCCCCGAGAAATACTTTTTGGATTAAGCATAACCATTCTACTTAGAAATTTTCTATATATTAACCTAATTTGCGTCTACAGCCGACTTTATTAGGAGTACTCGCATTCCGCCTGGACCACCCGTCTAATGGGTTTTCTTGCCAGTGGAGAGGGAAACTGTAGAAAACCTCTCCTGAGTACAACCGGTTTATCGACAGTCGAGTTCTAATGGTGTGTACCGGACAATTTCGACGGTGCACATCATTAAGGCCTAAGCACAATAGGTTCGCGAAAGTCGTTCGCGAACGCAAAGTTTGACCATCATTTGTAAAACTTCAAAATGCAGGATTCAAATCGGCGGACATACTTTTTGAAAATTTTTTTAATTCATTTGGATTTTTATCAATTTTAGTATCTAGGGATATTTTGGGTCGCTGAATTTAAATTTGTCTTTCAAAATAAAAAATTATGAATTCAAAATGAGGGACGTAATTTTTTTAATTCATCCCGATTTTTATCAAATTTTGTACTCTATTCTATATCCTTTGCATTAGCTGATAAAACGAATCATGACACCAGAATGTCCCGCGTGGAGGCTGCAAAGGTTTTACATTACACTTTCTGTTCTTTGTTTTTTTTGTTTATAATATCTGTTTAAAATTTAAAAATTTTGTCCGACATATTGGATCCACCATTTTGAATTTTTTTTGACGTCATATTTATATTCAGCGACCCCAAAAACCCTTGTATACTAAGTTTCATAAAAATTCATCTACCAGATTTTGCTGAACATTTTGGGCCAATCATATGATTATTTTTCCAAACAGCGAAGGGGTTTATAAGATTGTTTCAAATTTTTTAAATTCTTTTGGTTTAAGTTTATTGCCAACCTGCATTTTCTAAGAAAAAAGTTTCGTATATTCGCATAATTCAAGTTATTTGAATCAAATAAATATATAGATAAAAAATTATTTAAATGACTACATAAATAATTATTTGACGCAATTAAAGAGATATTGGTCTAAATTAAAATAATTAATTATGAAAAATAATTGCATATTTGATATAAATAAGGGAAATTCCACGTCAACACGGACAGAGCTGTAAACAAAAATTGATTGATGGAATTAAACGTTCTAGGGCTTAAAAGATTTCTACATTCATGTACTTTAAGATGCCGATGGGCGTTTTTTGCAAATTTTCATTTCGAATGCCAATAGAGCTGTCAAAAGTCAAAAGGTCCAAAAATCTCAAAATACTTTAATGAATTAAAAGCAAAAAACGGGGTAAATTATTTTGTAACTCATTCTTTAACAGTTTTTAGGGTCCCCGAATATAAATCTAAAGTTTTCTTTAAATTCAAAATGGCGGATCCAATATGGAGGACAAAATTCAAATTGGAACAGATTCGATTAAAACTTGTTACTCGGAGGTTTTTAGGGTCGCTGATTACGAATCTGAAGTCTCTTTTTAAAAATTCAAAATTCAAAATGGTGGAAAAAATTTTTAAATTTGTAATAATAACAAATTGTTTACATTATAGAACAGTATGGAACTAGAATTTCTTAAAAGTGACTTCAAATTCGTTATCAGATGCGCTAAAAACCCCCGCGAGTAACACTTTTTAATTAAATATATGATCAAATTTTAAAATTTGCCCACCATATTGGATTCATCATTTTCAATTTCTACAAAGTAACTTTATATTCATAATCTGCGACCCCAAAAGCCCCCGAGTAACACGTTTGAAGGGAATAGGATCAAATCTTTTTGATCCCATTTTTTTAAAGATGATAAAATTTTGAACAGAACAAGATATTTCAGAAGTCGTTTGGCCAATAATTCATTTAGATATTTTTAAAAAATCGCCATTTTCAATGTTTTACAAAAATTTGAATAACTTCTAAAATAATGAACGCTTTTTAATGATCTTAGGTTTATTTTAAAGGTCATTTGCTACACTTTAAGAATTACTTATAGGCATTAACGTGTAATTTTTTTCTTAAAAAATACAGGCGGTCAAACTTGACCCAAAGAAATATAAAAAATTTGAAACATTCTTATTTACAGAAAAATAATTTTTAAAATTCAAACGTATTTTTTTTATTAAATTTTCTTGAAAAATCTACACTATATAATGTTTTATATATTTTCTAAAATAGTTTTTAGTATACAGAAAAATTGTTCCAAATTTTTTGAATTTTTTTGGTCCAAGTTTGACGGCCTGCATTTTCTAAGAAAAAAATTACACGTTAATGCCTGTAAGTAATTCTTATAGTGTAGGAAATGACCTTTAAAATAAGCTTAAGATCATTAAAAAGCGTTCATTATTTTAAAAGTTATTTAAATTTTTGCAAGACATTGAAAAAGACAATTTTTTAAAAATATCTAAATAAAATATTGGCCAAATGACTTCTAAAAGATCGGCGCGACTTCTTATCCCATATAGATGATTTACTAGAATATTTGCGAGATATTATTTTATTTCTCAAAACATCACTTTAGTATAATTTTAGCTCTAAAAAATAATTGTAAGACAGAATGCTTATAGGTAAATAATGTCTTATTAAGTAATGAATCATTAATCAAATTTTAAGTAAAAATACTTTTTAAACAACATAAGTCTTAATTGAAAGAATTTTTTAGAATAAGAATAATAATTAAACAAAAATATCTTTAAAACTAAAATAGATTTGAACGATATTTTATAGAAAAAGATTACAATTTGTAAAAAAATTTGTTAAGCAAATATTTAAAGTCTCAAATTCTTTGTTTAATAGAATATTTATGTGCCAATCTTTCAATTTTCAAAAAATCTTATTTATTGGAATATATGTTTAAATAAACTTTTATTAATACAATGTATTATTTAGAAAAAATGATATATGAAAAAATGTATAATTTAATTAACTCTTGTATGACAAAAATTTTTCTTAGGCAAATGGTAATTTTATAGAATGTTAATTAAAAAGAATATTAATTTACAAGAAATGAAAGTGAAACGAATTCTAATTTAATAGAATACTTAAATGTCTGAATTATAATTTGGCAGCATGTCAATTCGATCGATTTTATATTTGTAAGAAATTCAATTTGACATAACATCAATTTATAAGAAACACTTTTTCGTAGAATTTTAATTTATCAGAATTGTAATTTTGTAGAATATTAATATTGCCAAATCTAATTTTAGTAGAAATCTGCTTTATCAGAATGATCAAATGTTCGAATCTTCAAAATTTCTAATTTCATTTTTACCTACAATCAATGTGACATAAATATTTGGCGCAAATTTTAAAAATTTAATTTCTGATTGGTCAATTTTTAAATTTGCGCCAAATATTTATGTCACATTGATTGTAGGTAAAAATGAAATTAGAAATTTTGAAGATTCGAACATTTGATCATTCTGATAAAGCAGATTTCTACTAAAATTAGATTTGGCAATATTAATATTCTACAAAATTACAATTCTGATAAATTAAAATTCTACGAAAAAGTGTTTCTTATAAATTGATGTTATGTCAAATTGAATTTCTTACAAATATAAAATCGATCGAATTGACATGCTGCCAAATTATAATTCAGACATTTAAGTATTCTATTAAATTAGAATTCGTTTCACTTTCATTTCTTGTAAATTAATATTCTTTTTAATTAACATTCTATAAAATTACCATTTGCCTAAGAAAAATTTTTGTCATACAAGAGTTAATTAAATTATACATTTTTTCATATATCATTTTTTCTAAATAATACATTGTATTAATAAAAGTTTATTTAAACATATATTCCAATAAATAAGATTTTTTGAAAATTGAAAGATTGGCACATAAATATTCTATTAAACAAAGAATTTGAGACTTTAAATATTTGCTTAACAAATTTTTTTACAAATTGTAATCTTTTTCTATAAAATATCGTTCAAATCTATTTTAGTTTTAAAGATATTTTTGTTTAATTATTATTCTTATTCTAAAAAATTCTTTCAATTAAGACTTATGTTGTTTAAAAAGTATTTTTACTTAAAATTTGATTAATGATTCATTACTTAATAAGACATTATTTACCTATAAGCATTCTGTCTTACAATTATTTTTTAGAGCTAAAATTATACTAAAGTGATGTTTTGAGAAATAAAATAATATCTCGCAAATATTCTAGTAAATCATCTATATGGGATAAGAAGTCGCGCCAAAAGATCTTGTTCTTTTCAAAATTTTATCATCTTTCAAAAAATAAAAAGCAAAATATTTTAGTTTCCATACATTTTGTGTTTTAAAATGTTTTTCAATCACCTGAAAATGGATGGTCTCTCAATTTTGACCGCGGTAGTGTAGATTCGTAATCAGCAACCCTAAAAACCACCGAGTAACAAGTTTTAATCAAATCTGATAAAATTTGTATTTTGTCCGCCATATTGGATCCGCCATTTTGAATTTAAAAAAAAACTTTAGATTTATATTCGGGGACCTTAAAAAACTGTTAAAGAATGAGTTACAGAATAATTTACCTCGTTTTTTGCTTTTAATTCATAAAAGTATTTTGAATTTTTTGGACCATTTGACTTTTGACAGCTCTATTGGCATCGGAAATGAAAATTTGCGAAAAACGCCCATCGCCATGTTAAAGTACATGAATGTAGAAATCTTTTAAGCCCTAGAACGTTTAAATCTATCTATGAATCAAGTAATTTTCCTAATTGATTTAAAGCAATATTTATTAAATCCAATTATTCCATTCATTTGACTTAAATAATTCGAATTTGCTACAAATTAGTGATGCCGCGAGACGAGACGGTAACACGTAAATTCTCGTCTCGTATTGACTTTTTGCATGGACGAGAGAACTCTCGCGGCATCACTACTACAAATAACTATTTATTTGATATCCCAGTAAGAAACGAAAAATTGAAAAGGATTGAAATAATTCAAACTCTGTATGGTGTAGTAGAAATTATCCAATACTTTTGAACGCCATTTCTGTCCAATACTTTTCTATACCATGATAGGACCACGTTTCGTCTAAAAATGAATGCTATTCAATTCTTTTTGTAATTTTTAACAAAGACAAAATTTTTTTCTGAATGCTTTCCAATCCCATCCGAAATTATTACAGCCTGTCATTATATCACTTTTCAATTTTTCATTGGAACCGCGTTTCTGCATGCATTCAAGCAATCTTCTGGATTTTTGTAATTTATAAGATACATACGTGGCAGATTTTGTAAAAAGTGTTTGTGTTCAAAGAAAAACTTGCTGAAAAATTGATTGTTTACCAATTCAACGTCATTTAAACTAGTCAGGGCCGTTATTCTGTTAGACAATAAATCATAACCTAAAAATTTCAGAGACCTTTAAACACTTTTAACCCTTTTAACTGATAATTTAATAATTATTCCTTTTTAAAATAGCAAATAAATTCATGAGTGCAGTTATTTGAAAGTAATTGAACATTCTATATGTCAACAATATTAGTATTATATTATTATACTACTGTCGCGGAATTCAGAAGCATAGGGCAGAAATGTCATTCAAAAGGATAGAATTTTTTTAATGCTTCTTAATCTTTGCTTTCTTACTGGGTATTCAAGAGGATTGATATCGTTACTATTTATATTGCTCTCACTGGATAGAAAAGTATTGGACAGAAATGGCATTCAAAAGAATAGAATCTTTTTAATACTTTTCAATTTTTCGTTTCTTACTGGGATACTACAAATTAAAATTTTTATATCAAGGGCAGTTCCATACGAAAAGTAAATGGTGGATCACCGATTTTTCTTAAAGTTTGTAATTTTGTAGTATTTGGGGTACTTAATAACTGTGTCAAGATTTGAAAAATCGGAAACTGAAAATAAATAAATAAATGTCAATTTTTTATAATATTATTAAAAAAAGTTAAAAAAAATTAAATTTTCAATAATTTGTTAAAACAATAATTTTTTATTGTTAAAAAAATATGCTAAGGACATCATGCAGTTTCCTAAAAAAATTATTTTCTCAAAATTTAAACCTTCCTTAATAAGTGGTTAAATTTTTAAAGAAGTGATTTTTGATGTTTTTGAGAAAAAAATTTTTGAAGTTTGCGCTACGAGTTTTTGTGCGTTGCGGCTAACTAAGTAGCGCCTATATCAGTGTATTTTAAAAGATGATATGACCTTTACTGCTCACCCGTAATACATTTATTAATTATATACGTATATATTATTATTATAAACAGTTTAACTATATATTTTTAACTTTTTTATAAACATTATTTTCCTTTTTTATTGTAAAAAATCTTTTCCTCCACACTTTATCCAGGCTTATATTTCTAATTTTGTATTGTTATGGTCTTCAGTGTAACAAAAGTCAAACGTTATTGTGTCAAATTTATTTTCTACTAACTGAAAAAATGCTTTAAGGAAAAGATTTTTTACATTAACCCATTGATGCCTACACTACCGTCGGGAATTATCGGTACGGCTGCACGCGCACGGCCCAAAAACATACCAATCTTTAAATCACGATTTTTTTGTAAATACAAATGTCAGAAAATTAACAAATATACCATTCGAAAGATTATTAAATTCTGCGATTAATGATACATAACTGAAAATTTTAATAATTTATACAAAATTAGCAGCAATCGGCAAATTTGACAAAAAAAATTAAAAAATAAAATTTTTTCGGAAATTTTTTGAACCCCTGCAAATTTTTTAAAAATTGTAGAAAAAATTTGAAACTTATATAGGTGTAATCATTCAAGTCTCATCTTTAATTTAAGACCAAAAAAGTTAAAAAATCTTAATCGGTTATCGAGATATCATTATAAACAGCCGAGCATTTTCAGCCAAAAACCGTTCAAAATCGACTAACTCAATGCATTTGTCAAAAAACATGCTCCGACGTTTATAATGATATCTCACGAACCGAATAAGATTTTTAAACTCTTTTGGTCTGAAATTAAAAATGCAACTTGAATGATTACACCTATATAAGTTTCAATTTTTTTCTACAATTTTTGAAAAATGTGCAGGGGTTGAAAAAATTTCCAAAAAAATTTTATTTTTAAAATTTTTTTTGTCAAATTTGTCGATTGCTGCAATTTTTGTATAAATTATTAAAATTTTCAGTTATCTATCATTAATCGCAGAATGTAATAATCTTTCGAATGGTATCTTTGTTAATTTTCTGAAATTTGCATTTACAAAGAAATCGAGATTTAAAGATTGGCATGTTTTAGGCCGTGCGTCTGCAGCCGTATACCGATAATTCCCGACGGTAGTGTATATATAGGCAAAGGAATGCAGATATAATAAAAGTAACTATTGGAATCCTGGCATGGGATCTCCCAGGCAGAAAAGTTGGAGATGTGCCAGCACTAACGACCGGCATGGTACCGAACCGGTTGTAAAGTTGGACTTATGCCGGTACCGGCAAAAAGGTACCGGGCCGGATATGAAATAAATACCAGCCCAGTACCGGCCCGGTGGTAAATGTGGATTTGTACCGGTACTGGTAGTGTGTACCGGGCCGGTTGATAAAAAATATCTGACCCAGCAACGGCCCGGTACTATAATTTACTTCTGTTTTTATACCGCCGAAGAAGATTTGCCGGTGATAATTTTTTTACCGGCCCAGCACCGGCGTAGCACCGGCCCGGTACTGTCATTTCGCTCTGTTTTATACCGCCGAAGGAGATTTGCCGGTGATAATATATTTACCAGCCCGGTACTGTCATTTCGCTCTGTTTTATACCGCCGGAGGAGATTTGTCGGTGATAATATTTTTACCGGACCAGCACCGGCCCGATACTATAATTTAGTTCTGTTTTTATACCGCCAAAGAAGATTTGCCGGTGATAATATTTGTACCGGCCCAGCACCGGCCCGGTACTACTATTTGGTTTTGTTTTTATACGGACGAATGAGATTTGCCGGTGATAATATTTGAGCCGGCCCAGCACCCGCCCAGCACAAAAATTTACTTAATACTTTCTACTGGCAGAGAAGTTTTGCCGACAAAAATATTATTACTGGCCCAGTATCGTCCCGGTTGTTTGCTAATGTTAAACTAGCAGAAAAAGAATTAAAGAAGAGAAAAAAAATTTGAAACTTAATTTATTAATTAATTTAATTATTAATAATAAATTAATTAGTAAGTTATGCTGGCAATTATATTAATACCGAGTAGGTTGCTTATTGGTGCCGGCCCGGTATTTAGCCGGTGAATAGGGCGGTTATTATTATTTATAATTACTATTTTTATTTATTTATTTTTAATGATTTAAATTGAATTAAAATAAATTAGAAAATACAAATGCTGGCCCGGTACCGCACCGGTTGAATATTAGTGCCGGCCCGGTACTGCTGCCAGGTGGAATGTCGGTTGGACTTTATAAGCTCACTTTGCATTTACTTTCCATATGCAGGTTTAGGTTAGCGGATGTGGTGTCGACTTTGCAGCCTCAGGGTCCTGAGTTCAATTCCTCGAGTCTTCAGATTTTTCTATAATTGTTTATGTTTCTCTGTTTCAGCATTTAATATATTTACTGTTTCCAATTTAAAATTAATAATAACATTGATAATAATAATAATAATTAAACAATTAATCAGACTGAAATGTAATTTTTTTAACCGGCCCGGTACCACACCGGTTGTTTTTTAGTGCCGGCCCGGTACTGTGTCAGATATTCATCAGTGCCGGCCCGGTACGGTTGCCGGATACCTACCGAAGTTATCATCCGGCAATTTACCGGTACTGCGCCGGTGGAATGAACAGATTTATGCCGGTACTGGACCAGTACCTAGCCGGTTGTGCAGCCGGTAATAAACCAGCACTAAATGCCTTCCAACAATAACCGGGCCAGTACCGCCCCGGTGGACAATTCGGTACCGGCCCGGTACGTATGCCGGATACCTGCCGCAGTTATCATCCGGCAATTTGCCGGTACCGAGACGGTAAAAATTACGGTCTTATGCCGGTACCGCCCCGGCACTTATAATCCGCCGTTAGTATCGGTCCGGTACCATCCCGGTCGTCAATTTCTACCTGGGCTAATGATAATTTTTGTCGTTGAATGTTAAAAAAATATTTTTTTTAACAATTTTTTTTTTATAAACAAATGAAGAGAAGTCGATTTTTTTAAGAAACTTATAGCGCTATTTGATTCTACGCTAAAAACCACTACGAAAACATATATTACATAATTTTTTAAAAAAGACCTATTGGTGTAAAAATGTTATAAACAATTAGCCTGCATTCATACTGTATGAGGTATAAGGATCGTTTTTGAAGTTAAAGATTTTTTTAAACAAAATTAGCTTAATCAGGAGAGTTTTTGACGTTAAAAATTTTTTAAACAAAATTTTTACCTCTAAAACTATTTATGTAAGTGGAAATAAATAAGTAAAATGTCTTCCGAGCGAGCGAGGAATATGACGCTAGTTTAAAATTAATATATTTATTATTATTATACTATAAATATTGTTATTATTATAAACTTACTGGTTTATTTACGATTCTGAAAATCATTGAAAAGCATCACAAAAACTATAATGATCACTGTAATAAAGTATAATTGGCCTGCAGGTACCTCGTCCTGGCAAGAAAGAATCCTGGGGTGCTGGATCCATGATCCCAAAATGTCAACTTAAAAAGGGAAACATTCATAATGACTTATTGTTCATTTGCTGGTCTCACACCAGGAAGAAAGGTATATATAGATTTCCAGCAAATTTAGAACAAAATTTTTTCAACAATGAATTATCTGCTTTTAATAATGTTAATGAAACAAATTCTTTATAATAACTTTAGTAATAAATATAGTGATATTAATATTAATACATTAATATTACACAGAATTTTTTTTCTGGAGAAATAAAAAACAAATAAAAAATAATAATGAAGAACAGATAAAAAAGAGAATAATAAATATTATCGTATAAAATAAATACAAGGTAAAATAAATAATTTCTTGTAAAATATTACCTTTTTAGGTGACAGGATGAAAACAGTGAGAGGGAATTTGTCTGCGAATAAGTTTGGCTTTGAGAAAGGTGACAAAAAGTTTGAGCTTTTGATTCACCGATAATAGATTTCTATGCTGCGTTGCGTTTATAATGGCTGATATATCTATTGAAGTTGAAACATCAAGACTTGTCATAATATTCTGGTTGGTATTGCAAAATATTTTCTGCACGTGAAATTACGAACAAGTGTTCCTTTGATGTCGCTCAGGTAGAAAAATATCCTAATCCCCTTTGGCCACGTAAACTGAAAAAATAACAAACTTTCTATTATTCTTTTCTGAAATTAATTTATTTTTTTCTTTTTCGTATTTTTCTTTATTTTTTCTCTGAATTTGTACATTTTGCCCCTTTCTAATTTTCTAAGTATTTATTTTATCAATTTTGTAATTATGGATTAATTTAACATATACAGCTTTAAAATTATGAAATATTTAACGTCGAAATTGTTTATTTAAACAAAATCCTTTTTTTATCGGCCCGTACGAATAATGTATAAGTTATTTTTTATTTTTAATCTTTAAAAAAACCGCAATAACCTATTTCTCAATTTTTATAAAGAAACAATAGAATTCTTAATTATATAAAATAAATATTTTTACAATAAAAAAATCGTTTATTTCCATTTTGTTTATTTTGAATTTAAATCAATATTTAAATTGGCGCCCTTACTCGAATTAATTTTTTTGCAAATTGAATTTAAAAATATATATTTGCTTTTCTTTAAATATTTATTACTCTTTGTATATTTTGTTATTTTACTATAATTAACCAAATTTTATGTTTATTTTGCAAAAAAAGCACTTTATTAACTTATTTGAATTTGGCGCCATTTTGAATAAAAGTGCAAACTGTGTGACGTTAGCTATAGATAACTATAGCGCAGTTATGGCTAGTTTTGCCGATTGTTGTTTGCATCGTTATTACGTTAAAATGAAGGTGTTTTTTTCATTTTAGTTATGTCTATTGAAGTCATTTACAACGAATTATGCAACGTGCGATAGAAAAAAAGCTTGATAAACAGTCTGGCAGACGTTGAGGCACGTGACCTACTTAAGAATATCAATTTCTTTTGTGTCGCCGGTATAGCATGGGATGTGGAGAAAGGTAAGTTTTTTTTAACATCCCACAAACTTTATTCTAAAAAATTTCACATCTCTCCAATGAATGAATTATAGTCTAATTTTAATATTTTCTCAGGTATATGGAAAATAAGTGGAAAAATCCAAATGAATTGCGTCTTTTTGTGACATTTCGTGGCATACAGGTTAATCAGTAACGTAACCTCAAATTCGCGGAACCCGCTGTTTATTATTTCATTGTTTAAAAAGGGAAGGGGGGCCCGCGCCATCACTCTCTCTTCCTTTCTCTTTCTTTTCATCTTATTATTTCATTAAACTTGATTAAAGCCGCTGCTTGTTAAAAAGTACTTTTTTCGACTAAACTATATTTTTGGTATATTTTCCTTTATTTCTCAAGGGGGATATTTTCTCTTTTAAAGGAGTTTTGGATTTACTTGGAAAAACCGGCAACGAAAAAGTGAAAGTTTTTAAATAGCTTTCAGAGATTTATTATCTAGGGACACTTGCCAAATTTACTCTCTTAATTGGAATTCTTTTCGATTGTTTCTTCGTTAAAAAAAATTTCTCCAGACTTTGTAAATAATTGACCTTTTGGGAACCAGTTTATGAATCATCGGATAATTAAAATAGTTTGAAAAAAATGCATTTAGCTCAGGAACTTTTTTGATTTTTGCATTTATTTATAAGTTGGGAAAAAAAAGTGAATATAAATATCTCGGGATGGGGGGGAAATGCAAGTGCAAAAATTTTTCTGCCAATTAGCATTAATTTACATGTAGAATATTTTTTTTCTAGAAAATTTGTTTAATATGATGATAAATTAGTTCCGATGGAGAAATAAATGTTTTATCTTTGATATTTTAGGTTTGATAGATAGAAAGAGCCTGTTTGGAAAGGAAAAGTGTTTAGAAAAAGGAATGGTGGCACAATGAACGGGTGAGACGCCCCTGGTGTTTAATGCGCTGCGACGGTACAATGAGGAACTAAGGGAGTGTCCGTCCTGTGTAAGATGGCCTACAGACCTACATTTGTCTAACGTTCGATTTTTTTTTCTGCTGGCCCAACGACAATCGACACGGGGGTCGCGTGGTGATTGTGCGATGTCATATACATGTATCACGGGACGGATATCCGTCTGACGTCGAGGTGACAGTTTCGTGACCCTCGCGAGAGGACGGGGCGCGCGAGCAAGAGAGGGACAGAGTGAGTGTGGAGGACAGAGAAAGGATTGAAAGAACAGAAAGGAGTGAAAGACAGGAGAGAGAGAGAAGGAGATTGTTGGTGCGTGGGATAAGGAGAGAGAGAAAGTAAACAGGAGAAAGGGATTTTTCAAAAAAAAAAAAAAATTAGCGCGAACAGGGGTGTTCCTAACTACGAAAATTCGCGTAGGTGTTTTTTTTGCCAAGTGCGCGCGTGTGGTAAAATACGACAACACCTTGGCAGTTGTGTTTCGATTTAATCTGGTGGAATGCTTGAGGACCGAATGGCAGCGACCGGGGAAGCTGGACTTCCTACCCTGGAAACTGCGAGCGATTCGACATCCACAATTTTGACGAACAATGGTACCGGAAATATTGAGTTGCAGAATCATTTACGAGTGCAACAGACACAACGACTTGATCTGGTGGTGGATATAAACGGTGCCGAAAATTCTGGTGAGTTTTTTTTGTTTATCTTTTTGCTTTGCTTTATTTTGAATTGGGTAGAAAAAAAGGTGTGTTGCACCTCGTGGTTTTGAGAGGAGACGAATACGGTCTATAATTCTCTACAGTCAACTCGGTACTCTTTGTTGTCGCGTTGTGCTTGCCCCTTTACCCGATTTACCTCCCGACTCCTTCCCTCTCAAATGTTAATGTTGCTGTCTCGCTTTCGCAAAGTCTCTTTTTTATTCCCTCCTTCTTGCTCTCACGTTTGCTTTGCCGTCCGTCACTCTTGCCCTCTCGGTTTCTTTTCCTTTCCCCCTGCCCCGCCCCGGTGCCTCGTCTGGCTTACTCACACTCGTTTTCATTTCGTTTACTCTCACTCTTGTTCCTTCTCTCTTGATAACAACCGAGTGTGAGTGAGTCGGCTCCGAACACTCACTGAATTGCCGGCTTGTTTTTCTTGTTCAAACTTTTTGATACACTTTTTTTTTGCAATTATTTAACCTCAATTTTTTCTACTCTTCGGATAAAAAATTATTAAAGCTCCTATTGAAAAAAATAGATTTTTCTGAAATTAAAAAGTCATGGATAGTTTTCTGCAATATTTTCTTTATTAGCATAAAAAATCGTAAAATTTCTAAGCGTCTTGTAATAATGATTGATTGTTGAATCTTAACCTTTTTTTAATTCACTGTTTTTTTAATAGTCATTTTTTTTTGTTTAATGAAACAATTGGCACTTTTTTGTTTTACTCAGTGTGTGAAGCCATGATTTCTAATACTATTTGGCTTCAGAAAATTAAATTTAAAAATTAAATACAAAAGAGTGATTCATTCTAGATAGAGGTTGGACCTTTATTTTTCTATTTTTCCCAACAGGTACAAGCGGATGTTTGCTTCGAGAAAATAATCTCAAAAACAAATTATTCTCCATTGTATTATTTTAAAATTTTTATTTTGTCTCACGTCATTTCTTTTCAATTTTTCCGCTTTTTTCTGAATTTAATTTTGCTTCACTAACGCTAAAAGAGCTGCTGCAGTGTTAACATCTTGTTTTCCTTCTGTTTTCCTCGATAATTATTAAATTCAATATAAGAAAAAAAAATGGAAATTCACAACGTAGATACATTTCAAATAATTCTTTTTATGCTACAAATGCGAATTTAAAACATTTTATTTAATTAAAAAATACGGTTGTCATTTCCATTTTTTATTTGTAAAAATTATTTTCAGTGTATCAGGTAAGATACTGTCGGTTTTTTTTGGGGGGAAAAATTGTTGAAAAAAAACTCTTGCAAGAAAATTCGCACGTCATAATATTTATTGTTGATATCTCTCTTTTTTGCCTTGAAATGTAAAACCTTGGGAAAAATTTTGAGGAGAAATTATTAGCGTGATTAATTTACTGTTGCTGATTCTTTGCTATTTTCAAACGGCACTGAATATTTCCTTCTCAAGTACCGAAATATGTCGAGGTTCTTGCACTTCTTTCTCAACATGATTTAGGTTCATCGAAACGACCACTTCTTTATATTGATTCATCGTTAAAAATATCTTTCGCTCGATTGTATATACATAGAGATGTATTAGGCATATATATATATATATATATATATATATATATATATATATATATATATATATATATATAATATATTGGCTATACAGACATATTCAGGCATATAGTTATATTTATATATTTTTACACACGTGATCTCTGGATCTTAGAACCAAAACATTCTTTTTTTTTTGCTATTTAATTAAATAGTATTATTAATACACACACGAACTAATTATCGATATGTTCATTAGTACTACAAGCAATAGTCATTAGTAATTAAAAAAAAAAATACTGAAATGCGAATTTTTCCTCACATTTTTTTTTATTTATGTATCTCGAGAGAATTAACATAATGAATCGCGAGGAGGCTGCGAAGGTCTATATCTACTTATTTTCGCAACTATACTTAATTATGCAAGTTAAATTAATAGGTTATGAGCATATAGGGTGTATTAAGAAATTGGAACATTTCAATTTATTAGGCGATTGAAAAGGTATATAACCAAAGTGAAGCAACAAATGAATGGAATAAAATTGAAATATATACACGGAGAAAAATGAGTTTGCTATTATATGGATAGCTAATTTTTAGCTATTACATAGCTAATAAATAGCTGTTTTAGCAAAACAAGTTAGCTATTTTAGCTAATTATTAGCTGCATTAGCTAACAATAATTGCTATCCATATAATAGCAATTAAGGTTAGCTAAGGTACACTGAAAAAAAATTTAATTGCGATTCAAATATCCATTTAATTGACTATTATCAATTAAATATTTACTTGAATCAAATAATATTTATTGGAGTCAATTAAATGGTATTTGAACCAATAATTTCAGTATTTGCATCAAATACCATTTAATTGACTTCAATAAATATTATTTGATTCAATTAAATATTTAATGGATAATAGTCAATTAATCGGATATTTGAATCAATTAAATTTTTTTTTCAGGTTAGCTAATAATTAGCTTAAATAGCTAACTATTTTACTCCGTGTACACAAAATATATATACTTTTATTCCTTTCTAAGATTTTTCATTGTGGTTTGTTTTATTTTTATTTTTCATTTCTGAATATTGTATTAATGAAAATTAAAATAATTAAGCCCTCAGATGGTTTGGTGATATTTGGGCTTTAATTTTTAATTTATGCGAGGGCATATGAATTTTTAATTTGTAATAATTATACTCATGAATACAATAATTAATTGCTGTATTAATAATAATTTTATTATTAAATAGAATAATTACATTTTTATTGTTAATTCTTTGTCATGAATATAAAATAATATTACAAAAAGTTTTTTTACATGTATATTTAAATTAAATTTAATTTAGTAATAATTTTATTACAGTAGTAATTTATTTACTACTAAAAAAAAATTATTTGTAATATTATTACACTGAAAAAAAGATTTATTTGATTAAATTAATCAATTAATTGACTATTATCAATTAAATATTTACTTGAATCAAATAATATTTATTGGAGTCAATTAAATATGGTACCCAGGTGCGAATTTTGGTCGGCCGCCAGAGTTGGAAGGTCGGGCGCAGGTCGGCCCATCTATGGCTGCCAATAGGTCGGCAGCCAAAGTCGGGCCGACTTTGGTTACTGTTTCCACCCAAGTTTGGGCCGACTATGGGTGCCAAAGTTTAGAGAACCTAATTTTAGTTGGTCGGGCCGACTCTGGCCTCAGTCGGGCCGATGGTCGGTAAAACTATGGCAGCCAGAGTTTAGAGAACCTAATTTTAGTTGGTCGGGCCGACTCTGGCCTGAGTCGGGCCGATGGTCGGCTAAAGTATGGCAGCCAGAGTTTAGAGAACCTAATTTTAGTTGGTCGGGCCGACTCTGGCCTGAGTCGGGCCGACGGTCGGTAAAACTATGGCAGCCAGAGTGCAAAAAACCTAATTTCACTTGGTCGGGCCGACTCTGGCCTGAGTCGGGCCGACGGTCGGTAAAACTATGGCAGCCAGAGTGCAAAAAACCTAATTTCACTTGGTCGGGCCGACTCTGGCCTGAGTCGGGCCGACGGTCGGTAAAACTATGGCAGCCAGAGTTTAGAGAACCTAATTTCAATTGGTCGGGCCGACTCTGGCCTGAGTCGGGCCGACGGTCGGTAAAACTATGGCAGCCAGAGTGCAAAAAACCTAATTTCACTTGGTCGGGCCGACTCTGGCCTGAGTCGGGCCGATGGTCGGCTAAAGTATGGCAGCCAGAGTTTAGAGAACCTAATTTTAGTTGGTCGGGCCGACTCTGGCCTGAGTCGGGCCGACGGTCGGTAAAACTATGGCAGCCAGAGTGCAAAAAACCTAATTTCACTTGGTCGGGCCGACTCTGGCCTGAGTCGGGCCGACGGTCGGTAAAACTATGGCAGCCAGAGTGCAAAAAACCTAATTTCACTTGGTCGGGCCGACTCTGGCCTGAGTCGGGCCGACGGTCGGTAAAACTATGGCAGCCAGAGTTTAGAGAACCTAATTTCAATTGGTCGGGCCGACTCTGGCCTGAGTCGGGCCGACGGTCGGTAAAACTATGGCAGCCAGAGTGCAAAAAACCTAATTTCACTTGGTCGGGCCGACTCTGGCCTGAGTCGGGCCGACGGTCGGTAAAACTATGGCAGCCAGAGTGCAAAAAACCTAATTTCACTTGGTCGGGCCGACTCTGGCCTCAGTCGGGCCGATGGTCGGTAAAACTATGGCAGCCAGAGTTTAGAGAACCTAATTTTAGTTGGTCGGGCCGACTCTGGCCTGAGTCGGGCCGATGGTCGGCTAAAGTATGGCAGCCAGAGTTTAAAAAGGTTAATTTCTGTTGGTCGGGCCGACTTTGGCCTGAGTCGGGCCGATGGTCGGTAAAACTATGGCAACCAGAGTTTAGAGAACCTAATTTTAGTTGGTCGGGCCGACTCTGGCCTGAGTCGGGCCGATGGTCGGCTAAAGTATGGCAGCCAGAGTTTAGAGAACCTAATTTTAGTTGGTCGGGCCGACTCTGGCCTGAGTCGGGCCGATGGTCGGTAAAACTATGGCAACCAGAGTTTAAAAAACCTAATTTCAATTGGTCGGGCCGACTCTGGCCTGAGTCGGGCCGACGGTCGGTAAAACTATGGCAGCCAGAGTTTAGAGAACCTAATTTTAGTTGGTCGGGCCGACTCTGGCCTGAGTCGGGCCGATGGTCGGTAAAACTATGGCAGCCAGAGTTTAAAAAGGTTAATTTCTGTTGGTCGGGCCGACTTTGGCCTGAGTCGGGCCGATGGTGGGTTAAACTATGGCAGCCAGAGTTTAAAAAACCTAATTTCAATTGGTCGGGCCGACTCTGGCCTGAGTCGGGCCGACGGTCGGTAAAACTATGGCAGCCAGAGTGCAAAAAACCTAATTTCTGTTGGTCGGGCCGACTCTGGCCTGAGTCGGGCCGATGGTTGGTAAAACTATGGCAGCCAGAGTTTAAAAAACCTAATTTCTGTTGGTCGGGCCGACTCTGGCCTGAGTCGGGCCGATGGTCGGTAAAACTATGGCAACCAGAGTTTAAAAAACCTAATTTCAATTGGTCGGGCCGACTCTGGCCTGAGTCGGGCCGACGGTCGGTAAAACTATGGCAGCCAGAGTTTAGAGAACCTAATTTTAGTTGGTCGGGCCGACTCTGGCCTGAGTCGGGCCGATGGTCGGTAAAACTATGGCAACCAGAGTTTAAAAAACCTAATTTCAATTGGTCGGGCCGACTCTGGCCTGAGTCGGGCCGACGGTCGGTAAAACTATGGCAGCCAGAGTTTAGAGAACCTAATTTTAGTTGGTCGGGCCGACTCTGGCCTGAGTCGGGCCGATGGTCGGTAAAACTATGGCAACCAGAGTTTAAAAAACCTAATTTCAATTGGTCGGGCCGACTCTGGCCTGAGTCGGGCCGACGGTCGGTAAAACTATGGCAGCCAGAGTGCAAAAAACCTAATTTCACTTGGTCGGGCCGACTTTGGCCAGAGTCGGGCCGATGGTCAGTTTGAAGTTGCAGCTTATAAAATCATTTTTGTTCTTAGGCTTTCATGTAAGCGTAGCGTAATGGTTAGCGTGTTAGACTTCGGTGCGTTAGGTTGCGAGTTCGATTCCTGCGAGCGTTAGAAATTTTAATTTGTATTTATGTGTAAGATTGCGTTTAGTGTTAAGATGTATACAATAAACAAATAAATAATGAATATTAATAATTAATAATAATAATAAATAATTAATAATTTTTTGCAATCGGTCGGCCGACTTTTGGCTGCCAAGGTCGGCACGACCAAGGTTGCCAAAGTGAATCCGACCTTCTTTCTCATGGTCGGCAAAGCTTTGGCACCCCTGGTCGGCCCGACTTTGGCAACCATAGTCGGCACGACCATGTCAGCCACTGGACGGCGGGTGTTACAATTCGCTAGTTCGGCCGACCTTTGGCTGCCAAGGTCGGCACGACCATGGTTGCCAAAGTCAAGCCGACATTCTTTCACATGGTTGGCAAAACTTTGGCACCCCTGGTCGGTCCGACTTTGGCAGCCATAGTCGGCCCGACCATGTCAGCCACTGGACGGCGGGTGTTACAATTCGCTAGTTCGGCCGACCTTTGGTTGCCAAGGTCGGCACGACTATCCACTTGGTCGGCGCGACCATGGCCCGACCAACTTTTCGCACCTGGGTATTTGAACCAATAATTCCAGTATTTGAAGCAAATATCATTTAATTGACACCAATAAATATTATTTGATTCAATTAAATATTTAATTGATAATAGTCAATTAATCGGATATTTGAATCAAATAAATTTTATTTTCAGTATATTAGTATTGAAAAATTAATTAAAAGGCATTACACCCAGAAAAAATATTTAATAGACTCGGAGCTAATTATAAATACATTTTTTTTGGTTTCAAATAAATTTTATTTTGTTTAAATAAAAGTTTTATTTGTTTTTTTAATATTATTTATTTATTTGTTTTATTAGAATTAAATTTTTATTTAAACCAAATAAATAATTTAGTTAGCTCTGAGACAAATATACTTTTATTTAACTCAAATTAATTTTATTTGATTTAAATAAAATTTTTCTCTGGGTGTAAAAATTCGAATTGAAATTATTCAATATTAAAATTATAAATTTTATTTATTAGTTTTTTGTTACCAAGTTTTAATTAATAATTGATAATTAATAGTCAATAGTAGATAATTAAAAATAAATGAACGGACGGCGATTTTTTTTCTATTTCGTTAAAATTTGAATTTTGTTCAAGAATATTTTTTTTTATAAATGTAGAAATTTAATTCCTTTCTATAAATCCCGCGTGGAAATTTTCTAATGGCCCTTTATTGGTTCTACCTAGATTTCCCCTTTATTAACTTGGTCCTAGCTTGTTTATCCTTGTAGGCCCTAGGTTGAAACGTCACGCTCTTCTAGCCTGGTTCTACCTAGAGAATCTAGTTAGGCCCAATAAAAGGAACAGTTTAATTAACTATTTAAAAAAAATTATTTATTCTTATTTATTATTATTGAGATTCATTATTTCATCTTTTTTTACCTACTTTTGTTATCATGTAATTTATAATACTTAATTCCTATATACTAACAGAGAAAAAATCCCCACACGTTGGGAGTTGAACGCACGACCCTAACATTCGTAAACCGATAACCTTTCAGGTTATTCTTGTCATCATAAGTCATCTGAACTATTCCATTATAAATGCCTCAAAATAATAAAACTGAAGTCAGTAACATTTTCGTTGACGCAAAATGAGAAAAGAATTTTTTTAAAGATCAAGATGCAAATAATTTCTGATAAAAAAAACTTAATTGTTCTTTTCATTACATCCTGCATAGATTTTTAATCTAATCGGGGAGGGAAAGTCAATTGTTATTTAAAAATTGAAGTTTTTATCTCATTTCGTCGACGTAAACGTTGGAAACTTCAGTTTCATTCAACAAAATATGATTTTAACAGAAGTTAACAAATCCGTGAACGGTTTTAAAAATTTAACTTGAAAAATATATATTGTAACGAAAATTTTAATTGAGTTAATTAACTGAAGCTTAAATCAAAGCTCATGAAACTTTAAATAAATCTTTAATGTCAGCAGTTTTTCAATGTTGGGCGCAAAAGTTAACTGAACATTGCATGAAGTAAAATTTTTTTTTAATTTAAATGAATTTTTTCTTTAAAGGAGGAAGTTTAAAGAAAATTTTAAAAAGTTTTGAAAAACTTAAAAAATTAAAGAAAATTGTAAACATTCATGCAATGTTTAGTCAACTTATGAGCCCAACATTGAAAAACTGAAGACATTTAAAGATTTATTTTAACTTTCATAAGCTTCGGAACTAAGGATATGCTGTAAATATACTGGTGGCCAAAGAGAAATCAACATAACCTTTAAATTCAACTGATAAATTAGTAAATTTGACTATATGTCATATTTTTATACAACAGATTGAATCAGTAACTTATATTTTACTGATCGAATCAGTAACTTTCTACTAATTATCAGTAACTGATAATAGCAATTAGTAGAATTCTACTGATAATCTGTCAAATTTTACAAATGAAAAGTTAAAAGTAAACATTTCAGTTGAATATTGTCTCAATCTTGCTATGAGATGTTTAAATATTACTTCAAATTACACATAAACAATTACTGATACATATTTTTAAATATATTTATAACTTATAATCTAACAAGAAGCTCTAGCTATTACCAAGCTAGGGCCAGGTTAAGGTACATTCCAAGCTAGGACCATTATTGACCCAATAATCAATATTGGCAAACCTTGGCAATTTCCACACGGGATGTAAAAATAATTTTTTTAAAAATTTTATTCTACCAATTTTTGAAAATATTTAAGCAGAAAAAAATATTCGTTCTTTTGAACGTTCAAAATTTTAGAAAAATAAAATATAATTATTATACTATAGTTAATAATACCAATACCTACAATAATAGTAATAATATAATAATAATATAATTTTCTGCAAAATTTAGTTATTCCCCATTGTAGTGAGAAAAATAACGAAATTATAATAAAACAATAATAATATAGTTTTTGCCAAAATTTATTTCATAAACAGTTTTAATTTTAGTTTAAACTAATTAACTAATTGTGTTAATTCGAAATAATTTTTTCATGACATATATTGGCGGCACTTGCTCTAATTTGGAGTCTGCAATTTTTTAAATTTTTTCCCTCGGTTTCTCAGTGTACTCTTTTTTCCTTTATTTTTCTTTTTTTATACACGGAAAAAATTAATTTAGTACATTTTACGAAACTAATTTTGGAATAGCGGATACGGAGAGGAGTTTAGTATAAGATAAAACAGAATCAATAGTAATATATGATGACTGCGTTTCTCGAAAACTCAAAAAAAATTCTATGGAATTCACAAATGATCGGTTGGACGTTCTAATTCAAGAGTTTTGTAAAATGTTTAGCCTGAAGCGCATGCGCCACGGAAAAAAATATTCACGGAGAAAAAAACGAATAAAGCAGAAAAAAGAATTTCTTAATGTACCAATGAGCTCTCAAGACCATTTTTTCTCGTCTTCTATAGGAGATAGATGATTGGTTCGACACATGTGACTGCACTCTACAACGCAATGGTTCGCTTGGATTGGCTTATTTTATTCTGACACTAACTTAACGGAAATACGCATACATATAAACGAATTCTGACGCAACGCACATACAATATAACTCGCACTTGTAGATGAAAGAATTGAGTTTCTTTATATACTAACTGAGGAGATTAAAACTGCGCTTGTGAGAAATGTCAATATACTGAATATTAATTTTTAAAAAAATCATTTTTTTAAAAGTTATACAAAATATTTTATGGTTTTTAAAATAACATTTTTTGATTATAATTAGTTATAAAATCTCTATAAAATTTTTCAATTTTTAGAAAATAATTTTATTCTTAATTTTAAATTATTAATAAATTGACAAAAAATTTTCAAAATTAAATTCAAACTCAAAAAATGTTTATATTAAATTGTCTAAAATTTGAAGTAATAACAGTTAAAACTTGAGAAATTAATATATATATTGTCATCGGTAAATATTATGATAAACTATAAAATTTATTGGAATGTAAATTAAAAGAAATTAATAATAATTAAAAGTTTGGATTACAAAAGCACATAAAAAATGTTACGAATTTGGAACAATGAAATGTGAAAACGTAAAAGAAAACAATTATCCAAATGTTACCGGCAGGTAAAGCAGTTCTCTTTTTCCTTCCACTAGCTCCTCCGACGGCCGCAAGCGGCCGTCTACGGTGCTAGTTTTTATATGTCCATTGTCCAAGTCCATTATTATTTCATTAATAATAATATTCAAATTTTTTCAGTTAATAATTTGCTTATTTATATTTGAAATGTTGACGTTTCTTTTGACAATGCAAAATAAGATTTATTATGAGTACTTTCTCTTAACAAAAATAAAATTTATATATTCGCGCTCTTTTTAAATAACATACGACTGCAGCGCCACCTTCACATGTACAAACAATTTTAAAAACACCCTTCTATTAAGATTTTACATTCTCATTGCCCATTCTTTACTTCGATACTTTTCGATACATTCGACCTTTCCACTCCATGTCTTTTTTAAGAAAGGACATATTATCTCTATATACAGCAGACAAGTTAATACCGACGCGACGAGACAAGCTTCAACATATCTATTTATAACGCGACTTTTGGTACACCCCGTATAGAATTTTACGAAACTTTGTGTTCGAGAATTCACGATAGACAGCGAAGTGGAAACTCAAACCACGCGTTTTTAGATTGCACGAAACATTTTTACCATTTTCTGATAAAATGTTCACCAGAAAATACGAAACATTTCTACATTCAAGCTTGTTTTATAAATTACAACACTGGTTGCAGTTTCTCGACAATTGTTCTGCTTAAAGTAGTGAAAGTTTCTGGGTTTTTGAAAAACTTCGTCAAGGAATCTTAAATATCCGCTAGTGCGAAATTAGTTTCGTAAAATCTGCTGAACTTATTTTTTCCGTGTACACTCGCTATAAGCGGACATACGCACGCATGTTGATGACCCAGGCATCTGGCATTGTAGTCATCTTTATTCGTTAATTATCATTTGTATAGTTTCAAATGCACGACACTGCAGATTAATAATAATTTGTGCGATTCGTATCAGAAGTTTCTCCCTTTTTTTTCTTCTTTTTTTATTTTCTCTTTTATTTCACCGGATACTCAAGTGACATCTGTCGCAAACATTACGTAACTTGTTCTATATATATTTAAAAATGTATTGTGTGTGGACCATTAATATAAAAAACAGACATCGTTGTTATTTTAACCCCTTATTGAGACACCTGTCTTTTATGGCATCTTTCCTTCATAGTGTCAATTTTGCTGGGACAATTGTTGATCTGTATCAACATATACTCTCTGGCAAATTGATGTTATGTATGTACTTTAATGGAAAACGAAATTACTTTCTTCTGTTCTTAATTCTTATTCAATTATGCGTTGAACAATTTGAATGAAACAAATTTCTTTTCTGTAATTCGCTTATTCTTTTCTTTTTATTTTTTGTGTTTGAATTTTATTGTTGGGAAGAAGTTTTCTTTTCTTTTAATTCTTTCATGTATATAGTTGTAATTTTCCTTCACTGAATTTTTATTTTTTTGTTAACAATTACTATAAATGTTTAGTAACTATTTCGCAGATGCGGAGAAAATGGTTTATTTATGATCCACAAGTTTTGAACGTTCAAATGAACGAAACACTTTTTATTAGAAATGTTTTTATAATTTATTGTTTGCAATAAAAATTAAAAACTTAAATTTTACACTTAGAAACTTTATAATTAATTTATTTTATATCGACAAAAAATTATTGTAATAAATATTTAAATTAAAGAAGAAAATAAATAAATTTCGTTCATTTGAACGTTCAGAACTTTAGGATCATGTTTATTTAGTAATTAAAATGAAAGTTTATACTTTTTAAATTTGAAATGTTTACTGAATTAGTGACTGACTTTTTGTTTTTGAATTAGTAAATTTTACTAATTAATTAGTAGAAATAACTATTTAATAGTATAAAATTTACTTATTCAGGGTGGCCACATGTCAGTAAAGTCAGTAAAGTCAGGGAAATGTCAGGGAAAAAAATATTTTGTCAGTAAAGTCAGGGAAATGTCAGGAAAAAAATTTTTTGTCAGTAAAGTCAGGGAAATGTCAGGAAAAAAATTTTTTGTCAGTAAAGTCAGGGAAATGTCAGGAAAAATTTTTTTGTCAGGGCAATTAAAGAAGAAGGGAAATGTCAGTAAAAAAAATTTTTGTCAGTAAAGTCAGGGAAATGTCAGGAAAAATTTTTTTGTCAGGGCAATTAAAGAAATTAAGACGGTCATGGAATACATTTTTTGCTCTAAACAAAAAAATTTTTGTCAGGGAAATTCGTTGTTATGTCAGTAAAATGTCAGGGAAATGTCAGGGAAATTGATAAAGTCAATCTTGCGGCCACCCTGTTATTCAAAAACAAAAAGTCAGTCTATAATTCAAATTAGTAAACATTTTTACTAATTCAAATTTACAGAGTTAGAATAGAAAAAAAAAAGAAATTTTCCCTAGTTCGCAAGTTTAAATGGAAAATTGTTTATACAAAATAAAAATAATTTCCTCTTCTTTCTGATTCAATTTTTATTTCCCGGAATTTTCACATTATTATTACTCTTCATTTAAAACTAATTTTCGTATGTTTTTACGAAACTTTACCTTTGCTATTAATTCTAATTCTTCATGTTTTCTTTTTTTTTGTCTGACCTCAATCTCTTTTGCTGATGGAATAATAATTATATAATTTGAATGATTTACATGTATTACATAGTATGTATCAAAATCGAAAAATAATGCGAGATAATTACTTGTTGAATGGGAAATAACCCAAGTGCGAAATTAAAAACGGCTCAGAACTGGCCCAGTGACGGCATAGTCAGTGCCTACTCTTGGCAGACAATAATAGTGGCCCGACTGTCGGGAGGTTAACCGCGGTAGGCCGTCGGCAGCCAATTATCGGCCGATTCTCGGTAAACATTAATGGCATATTATTGGCTGTCATTACTCCCCAGTGTTGACAAAATTAAAAAAATGTATATTTTTTATTTAATTAACTAATTAATTCATAATATTTATACAGTTTATTTCCCTAAATTAAACGCAAACTTACAAATATTTGAAAAATTCTTACCACTCGCGGGGATCGATACCTGAACCTGATGCACCACAGCCTAACACTCTGACCACTTTGCTACTCTGACGTGAAGTCAAGGAAGCAAAAGGGTTCTTATAAGCTACCCTACACTGGCCGATACTGTGCCATTATTGGGCCGAGAGCTGGCCCAGTCTTAAAAAATTTGAAAATCTGACCATCGGCGCCATATCATTGGCCCATCAATGTGACGTTTTGAACACCAGTAATGGCCCAGTAACTACTGCCAATTCTCGGCAGACATTACTGGACCAATGATGGGCCGTTTTTGCAGTCTTGGCATTTCGTACTTGGGAATAAATTGATTTATTATGAAAAATTTTTAAGTAAATTATTTAAATTATTATTAATCACATTTTTATATATCCGCACTGTGAATCGATGATTCAGCATTTATAATCACAATGATGATATTCTCCCATCTAGAATTACAAATGTAATGAATCTATTAATTGTTGGTCGATACACACTTTTTTCGTAATGAGAATATGTATAAAAAAGAGAGAGTTTTAAATTCTTCTACATGAGTAATTTTGACGAAAAAGAACTCTGAATGACATGTTTTTGATTAAAAACATAATAATTAATTTCTTAACTAATTGAGTTAATTAGTAAATTATTTAACTATTTAGTTACTTAAACATCTAATTGAATAATTAACTAATTAATTAGTTAAACATTTAATTGAATAAGTAACTAATTAATAACTAAAATAATGAAATCAATTATTTAACTAATTAATTAACAATTTCTTAACTAGTAATATTAGTTACTCTAAAATTTAATTACTAATAATGTTTGCCAATTTGAATTAATAACAACGACTTTTTGTTCTTAAATTAATAAATTTTACTAATAAATAGTAATTTCTAATAATTTATTAGTAAAATTTACTAATTCAAAAGCCTAAAGTCAGTTACTAATTCAAACTACTAAACATTTTTACTAATTCAAATTTGGAGAGTAATTAATTATTAGTTATTAAATTAGTTAGTTGATTATTAACCATTAATTTAGTTAATTGATTATAAACTATTTAATTATAGTTGATTAATTGTTATAACTGTTAAATTAGTTGATTAATTCTAAATTATTTAATAATTGGGTTACGTGAATATATTATCAAATAAATGTTTACACCAAATAATTTTTAATCAAATCAAATAAACTGTAATAAATTTTGCACTTTGAAGCAAATACCATTTAATTAAGACAATTAGAAATTATATAATACAAAATAAATATTAATTTGATAATTGCGGTTACGTAAACCACATATTTCAGTGTATACACGGAGAAAAAGGAATAGTTGACACATCCAGATACATGGATATCACAACCATATTATATTGAAAAATACGGGATATCCATAGTTAAGGTTGCTGCTTCCATATTCTACGGCTGGCTGTATATTGTTGGAGCAACAAAAGATCTATGGTTGGGTGATCCATTGTAATGGAAATGGGAAACAAAAAAATTTGAATCACTTAATTAATTAAATTCTATGTCACTTGAGATATTTTATACACATTTTTGTTAATTAATACACACCACTTATTGAATAACAGCATATTTACGAAATAAATTATTAACCGATGGGGGGAGACACGAACTCTAGACCTAACGCATACTAAACACTAACGCTATCCACTACACTATACACACAACTACAATATCTGAGCATATAATATTCCTTATATACTCTACACATATTTCATGAAAATGAATTTACATAAACACAAATAGACAATAACGATAATAAATAATAAACAATTATAACACTATTTATACACAATAAACTCCCAACGCGATTATATAGACGTGACAGGAAACCAACGCGACGGACAAATTGAGACGACCATTTTTAAATGGATGCCATGATAATGAATTGCGCGCAACATGTATCGAAATTTTGAACTAACTATGGATCTCCCAACCAAAGTTTATATGGATGAGGCAGCCATATGTGAAAATCCATAGCATGAATTGTAAGCCCAACCATGCCTATGGATGTCACATCCATATTTGATTCAACAATATAATATGGCTCCCTCATCCATTGAATATGGAATGTGCTTCCATTCTGAAAGTTGTCTCTTCCATTGAATTGGATAACACAACAATATTCTGCTCAACAATATTTTTATGGATATCTCTTCCAGACCTTTTCTTTCCGTGTACCGTTTACTATTTTCCTATATTTTTATATAAGATTATTGTAGTTTCACTACTACAATAAACTAAAAAATTCTGAACGATTATTATCGAGCAGGATTTTAAAAATATGATTTTTTTTATTACCTCCTCTATGGTATTTATATTTTTTATTAAAGAAATTTAAAAATTATTATTATTATTATTTTAAATGTTATTAATATTATTATTGTTCTTATTATTTACTCTATAAATTTCAATTATTTAAAAATAGCTAATTGTTAGTAAAATATTGACTTTTGGCAATAATAATTAGTAAAAAATAACTAATTATTACCTAGTTAATAATTAATTAATAAAATAGTCAATTTAAGCTTTATAATTTAATTATTAGTTACAAAAAATTTTAATTATTTTGGCATTATCTAAAAGTGCATTTAACTAATAATTAATTATTTTTAATTAGACAATACTACACGGAAAGAAAAGGTCTGGAAGAGATATCCATAAAAATATTGTTGAGCAGAATATTGTTGTGTTATCCAATTCAATGGAAGAGACAACTTTCAGAATGGAAGCACATTCCATATTCAATGGATGAGGGAGCCATATTATATTGTTGAATCAAATATGGATGTGACATCCATAGGCATGGTTGGGCTTACAATTCATGCTATGGATTTTCACATATGACTGCTTCATCCATATAAACTTTGGTTGGGAGATCCATAGTTAGTTCAAAATTTCGATACATGTTGCGTTCAATTCATTATCATGGCATCCATTTAAAAATGGTCGTCTCAATTTGTCCGTCGCGTCGGTTTTCTGTCACGTCTATATAATCGCGTTGTGAGTTTATTGTGTATAAATAGTGTTATAATTGTTTATTATTTATTATCGTTATTGTCTATTTGTGTTTATGTAAATTCATTTTCATGAAATATGTGTAGAGTATATAAGGAATATTATATGCTCAGATATTGTAGTTGTGTGTATAGTGTAGTGGATAGCGTTAGTGTTTAGTATGCGTTAGGTCTAGGGTTCGTATCTCCCCCCATCGGTTAATAATTTATTTTGTTAATATGCGGTTATTCAATAAGTGGTGGGTATTAATTAACAAAAATGTGTATAAAATATCTCAAGTGACATAGAATTTAATTAATTTAGTGATTCAAATTTTTTTGTTTCCCATTTCCATTACAATGGATCACCCAACCATAGATCTTTTGCTGCTCCAACAATATACAGCCAGCCATAGAATATGGATGCAGCAACCTTAACTATGGATATCCCGTATTTTTCAATATAATATGGTCGTGATATCCATGTATCTGGATGTGTCAACTATTCCTTTTTCTCCGTGTATTATTATTATTTTTATTATCATTATTTTACTATTACACACTACCGGTCAAAATTGAGAGACCACCCATTTTCTGGCAAATAAAAAACGTTTTAAAACATAAAATTTATTGAAACTAAAATTTTTTTCTGTTTATTTTTTGAAAGATGATAAAATTTTGAAAAGAACAAGATATTTCAGAAGTCGTTTGGCCAATAATTTATTTAAATATTTTTAAAAAATCGTAATTTTCAATGTTTTACAAAAATTTGAATAACTTCTAAAATAATGAACGCTTTTTAATGATCTTATGCTTATTTTAAAGGTCATTTGCTATACACTATAAGAATTACTTATAAGCATTAACGTGTAATTTTTTTCTTAGAAAATGCAGGCCGTCAAACTTGGACCAAACAAATTCAAAAAATTTGAAACAATCTTATTATCAGAACAATAATTTTTAAAATTCAAACGTATTTTTTTATTAAATTTTCTTGAAAAATCTACACCATATAATGTTTTATATATTTTCTAGAATAGTTTTTAGTACAGAAAAATTGTTCCAAATTTTTTGAATTTTGTTTGATCCAAGTTAGACGGCCTGCATTTTCTAAGAAAAAAATTACACGTTAATGCATATATAAGTAATTCTTATATATAGTGTAGCAAATGACCTTTGAAATAAGCCTGTGGGATTGTTAGGATTGTGTGACACGGGTTTGATATTTAATGTTAACAACAATATTTTATTAATAGCAAAAGTATAAAGAGAATTTATTACGTAAAATAAAACTTAGAAGGTTTAGTAAAAATGGACAGAATTTGCGCGCGTGTAGTGTGACTGTTTAACGGAAGACTCGGAAAATTGAACTGAACTGAACACAGAATATCGGTTACACTTATACTAGAAAAACTCATTAAAAATGTATTAAAATCCATTAAAAAGTAATTTCTAAGTCTAGACAAATATGACGTAAAAGACGAGTTGAAAACGTAATTCAAAAGCGAAATTGGAGACAGTAAGTCGGACGCGTTAAAAAGCAATTAGGTACAAAGAAAAGGGCAAGACAGTACCTGAGCGAAAAACTAAATTTATGAAAAACTGGATCTAATATAGAAAATTTAAAAAAATAATTTTAACCAGAAATATTAAAATTTTATAAAAAATATATTGTAGAGTCGCTACAGTACCCCCTGCTAGTGGTTAACGATTATGAAAAACCACCCTGCAGGCGGTCAGGGAAGCGTACGCGTCTGCCAGATCTTGTAGAGTGTGGAACAAAAACTTCCTCTCGTTCTGGTGGTGGTAACTGCTTCGTGGGTGCAGCCTTCTGGCTGCTGGTGTCTGGAGATGACTGGATGTTAGCCTCAGGATCACCAGCCAAAATATAAGCTGGTTTCAGACGGTCTATCGAGACATTAACGTCACGACCATTGATGTTGACGAGGAAGGTTTTCTCGAACCTTCTGATGACCTTGTAGGGACCGTCGTAGGGCTGCTGAAGTGGTTGCTTAGGAGAATCGTGTCTTACCAGGACTTGCTCAGTTGTCGCAAGGTCCTTGAAGACAAAAGTTCTCCTAACTCCATGGCGAGATCCTCCAGTAGGCTTGATTGTTCCGTAGCTGTTGTTGAAGACCCACAACAAAATCAGCTGTAACGGGAGAGTTGTCGAAGCTGCTGCTGTTGTTGTCCCCCAGGAATTCACCAGGGAGGCGAAGAGACTGACCATATACTAAGTCAGCTGATGTTGCTTCGATGTCGTCCTTCCAAGCTGCTCTAATTTCAAGCAGCACAGTTGGTAGCACTTCCGTCCATCGGTTGGTTTGATGGCACATGATTGCTGCTTTCAGCTGACGGTGGAGTCGTTCTACCATTCCATTGGCAGATGGGTGGTAGGCTGTTGTGCGAAGATGAGTTGTACCTAATAAACGATTTAGTTGTTTAAATAAGTACGACTAAAACTGACGTCCTTGGTCGGTGGTGATTCTCAGCGGGGTTCCAAATCGAGCAATCCAGGTGTTGTAACATGCTCGAGCAACAGTTTCAGCTTCCTGATTCTCCATCGGTACTGCTTCGGGCCACCTAGTAAATCGGTCAACCATGGTGAGGCAGTAACGATGTCCCTCAGATGATGGCATGATGACGATGTCCAGGTGGACATGCTCGAATCGTGATGACGGTGGTGAGAAGTTGCCTATTGGAGATAGGACATGGCGTGAGACATTTGATTTCTGACAGTTGATACAGCTGCGAGCCCAATTCCTGCAATCAGATTTAATCGACGGCCATACGTAACGCTGTGTTACGAGCTTGACCGTAGATTTAACTCCAGGATGAGAGAGGATGTGGATGGTGTTGAGGGCTGCTTTCCGGAATTTTTCTGTGATGTAAGGTCGTGCTGACCTAGTGGATACGTCACAGAAAATCGAGACATCTGCATCAGGAATCCGGATCAGCTTCAGTTGAAGGGAAGATTCTGCATCTTCCAGGATTGATTTCAACTCCACGTCATCACGTTGAGCGGCTGCAAGGGCATTGTAGTCCAGGGCGGTTTCAATTGTAGAGATGCGAGACAGGGCATCTGCTACAACGTTGTCCTCTCCAGAGATGTGGCGGATGTCGGTTGAGAATTGACTGATGAATTCCAGATGCGAAAAACTAAGTTTATGAAAAACTAGATCTAATATAGAAAATTTAAGAAAATAATTTTAACCAGAAATATTAAAATTTTATAAAAAATATATTGTAGAGTCGCTACAAGCCTAAGATCATTAAAAAGCGTTCATTATTTTAGAAGTTATTCAAATTTTTGTAAAACATTGAAAATTACGATTTTTTAAAAATATCTATATAAATTATTGGTATTGTAATACCAAAATTTTTCGAGTTCGATTTGTGACATATCTTTATGTTATTTGACCTCAGGAGTTCAAAAATGACATTTTTTAAAAATGTCATTCCGTATGTGTGTGTGTGTGTAAACATTACATTTTCATAAATATCTCGAAATCATCAAGAGCTTTTGGGTTGAATTTTTTTTTAAATTGTAGATGTCACCTGCGGTCATAAAGTGAGAGTACTTATTTCTGATATATTAATAAAGTTTAACTAAATTTTTTTTTGATTTTTAATTTTGCAAAAAAACGTTTTTTGCCCATAACTTTAAAAATGTTAAGACACCTATAAATGTTTTCCCATAATTTAGAGTTTGTTTAGACGCATCTTTTGAGCCCTAATTGAACATTTTTCGTCCATATTAACCGGAGTTATTAAACTTTTAAAAATCAATAATTTTGGAAAATAAGACTTTTTTGAAAATTTTGTTGAAAAACGTAGAAGTAACTTTAAAATTATCATTATAAACTTGTAGAGCATTAAAAACGCTTCGATTGACCTATACCCGTGTAGAAATTGCCAAGGTTTGCCAATATTGATTATTGGGTCTGTAATTGTCCTAGCTTGGAATGTACCTTAACCTGGCCCTAGCTTGGTAATAGCTAGAGCTTCTTGTTAGATTATAAGTTATAAATATATTTAAAAATATGTATCAGTAATTGTTTATGTGTAATTTGAAGTAATATTTAAACATCTCATAGCAAGATTGAGACAATATTCAACTGAAATGTTTACTTTTAACTTTTCATTTGTAAAATTTGACAGATTATCAGTAGAATTCTACTAATTGCTATTATCAGAATTGAGTTACTGATAATTAGTAGAAACTTACTGATTCGATCAGTTTCATGAGCTTTGATTTAAGCTTCAGTTAATTAACTCAATTAAAATTTTCGTTACAATATATATTTTTCAAGTTAAATTTTTAAAACCGTTCACGGATTTGTTAACTTCTGTTAAAATCATATTTTGTTGAATGAAACTGAAGTTTCCAACGTTTACGTCGACGAAATGAGATAAAAACTTCAATTTTTAAATAACAATTGACTTTCCCTCCCCGATTGGATTAAAAATCTATGCAGGATGTAATGAAAAGAACAATTGAGCCGCCCAATTCAAGAACTCGCCCGACGCTCGGATGAACACTCTAACGCCAGTCAAACGTTAAGAAAAGTTACAAAAATTAAAATTTGAAATTTTGATTTTTCAGAAGCACTACCTTGTAGGAAATTGAATAGCGCATCTTTTTTTCCTTTGAATTTTTTTCGTAGGATGAATATTGTCGGAAATAATGACGAAAAATGGTAAAATTTTGTTTTTCAAATTTCATTGCTTTTTAAAACATAAATCATCGTATCTTCGACAATTATTGTCGAATTGACTTCAAATTTGGTATGCAAGTCTATTTGGGTTCTGGGAAAACGATAAAATGTTCAGAATGTAAAAATTTCCTAATTGTTCACTAATTTGTTAATGTAAATAAAGGCTTGTCAATTTTAGGTTAACTTACCTTCGTCGACAAAAAGTCTGCGGTGAACTTTCGAATTGAAAAAACTTCCAGTGAGACATTTGTTTATTAGTATATAAGGAAGTTTTTTGGAAAATATTAGATTGATTTAGTAAAAAATGTGGAAAATATTAAGGTTTAAAGACAGCGCGGAGAGCGCGACATCGAGTCGCGGCGTGCAAATATCACTAAACACCAACTTTATAGGACGTCAGTTGTTGAATTTGTTCTTATTACCTCGGTTATTACTCAGTACTTTAAAAAAAGCATTAAATAAATTATTGGGATATAATTATAACGCTATGTTTAACATTATAACAAACATAAAAATTCTATAAATAATAAAGAACTAGCAACAATTCGCGCGGCTAACTTTTTACTACATTTTATAAATAAAATTAGCAATTTTTAAAAATAATAGATTATTATTATTATTATTATTATTAATTATTATTATTAATTAATTATTAATATTAATTATTATAATTAATTATTAATATTAATTATTATAATTAATTATTAATAATAATTATTAAAGAAACTCCATTAGTTTAAAAAAAAATTCAAAGAAATTCTTCAAAAGAATTTAATTAGGATTTTTTAAAATTTTTATAAAATTCTTTGCGAGAATTCCGTTATTTTCCTAAATAAAAAAATTCTTTGAAGGTATTCTTATTATTTTCTAGAATTTTAAATTGTTTTTTATGAAAATAATTGAATTGCTTAAAAAAAATTTATTATTTATAACAATAATAATTGAATTCCTGTGAAATTTGTATTATTTCTAAAAATAATCAAATGTTTATATGCAATTTTATTAAAAATTTTTTTAAATAATTGAATTTTTTGGGAAATTTTATAAAAAATAGTAGATATTGAAAATAATTGAAATTAGAGAAATTTTTAAAAATAATTGAAATTAGGACAAGAATTTCTTTGAAATTTAGGAAAATAATTAAACTTTGGAAAAGAATTTTGTTATTTATAAAGGTAATCGGGATTTTTACAAAATTTTTTTTTCAAATTTTGTACATAGTTGAATTTTATAAGAAGAATTTTATTATTTTTTTTTTTTTTGAAAATAGTTGAATTTCTGCAATTATTTGTAATTTCTCCAAAATTGAATTTTTTTAGTGTTTTCAACAAAAATTTAAATTAGAAAGTTTTCAAATTCTATTATTTTTAAAATTGCTAATTTTATTTATAAAATGTAGTAAAAAGTTAGCCGCGCGAATTGTTGCTAGTTCTTTATTATTTATAGAATTTTTATGTTTGTTATAATGTTAAACATAGCGTTATAATTATATCCCAATAATTTATTTAATGCTTTTTTTAAAGTACTGAGTAATAACCGAGGTAATAAGAACAAATTCAACAACTGACGTCCTATAAAGTTGGTGTTTAGTGATATTTGCACGCCGCGACTCGATGTCGCGCTCTCCGCGCTGTCTTTAAACCTTAATATTTTCCACATTTTTTACTAAATCAATCTAATATTTTCCAAAAAACTTCCTTATATACTAATAAACAAATGTCTCACTGGAAGTTTTTTCAATTCGAAAGTTCACCGCAGACTTTTTGTCGACGAAGGTAAGTTAACCTAAAATTGACAAGCCTTTATTTACATTAACAAATTAGTGAACAATTAGGAAATTTTTACATTCTGAACATTTTATCGTTTTCCCAGAACCCAAATAGACTTGCATACCAAATTTGAAGTCAATTCGACAATAATTGTCGAAGATACGATGATTTATGTTTTAAAAAGCAATGAAATTTGAAAAACAAAATTTTACCATTTTTCGTCATTATTTCCGACAATATTCATCCTACGAAAAAAATTCAAAGGAAAAAAAGATGCGCTATTCAATTTCCTACAAGGTAGTGCTTCTGAAAAATCAAAATTTTAATTTTTGTAACTTTTCTTAACGTTTGACTGGCGTTAGAGTGTTCATCCGAGCGTCGGGCGAGTTCTTGAATTGGGAGGCTCAATTAAGTTCAACTCCCAACGTGTGGGGATTTTTTCTCTGTTAGTATATACACTGAAAAAAAAAAGTATTGAACCAAGAAAATTTTTCTTGGTTGAAGCAAATCGTGGGATTGAATACGGCCAAGACTATTAAAGTATTGATTCAAGAAAACGATTTTCTTGACATAGGATATTTGGGAGAAGAACATATATTCTTGATCCAAGAAAATATGGAATTCGACCAAGAAGTTAGTCTTCTTATACGAAGTATGAAATGTATTAAATGAATAAAATATTTTCTTGTTCTAAGAATATATATAGTTAATTGAATTATTTCATTTGATTCATTCAATTTTTTGTAACGTTCGTTCAAGTAATTCAAGATTTAAATGAAGAAAAAATTTATTTTGTGAGAAGAACAGATATTCTTGATCCAAGAAAATATGGAATTCGACCAAGAAGTTAATCGACTTGTACGAAATATAAAATGTATTAAATGAATAAAATATTTTCTTGTTCTAAGAATATATATAGATAATTGAATTATTTTATTTGATTCATTCAATTTTTTGTAACATTCGTTCAAGTAATTCAAGATTTAAATGAAGAAAACATTTATTTTGTGAGAGAACGCAGATATTCTTGATCCAAGAAAATATGGAATTCGATCAAGAAGTTAAGTAGCATGTAAGAAATGCAGAATATATTAATTCAAAATCATTTATGTATCAAATCAAGAAAGTATGTTCTCTGTCCAAGAAAATATTTTCTTGATTTGAGAAAATTTATAGATTTCAATCAAAAAAATACTTTCTCAATACAAGTAAATTATTTACTTAAATTCCCCCCCCCCTTACCCCCATCACATCTTTTCTAATACTTAGGTCAAACATTTTTATTATTTAATTAATTAACATTTATATTTTTTATTTAAATAATTAAATAATTGTTATTTTACATATATACTTACATTTAATTATTACTTAACACAAATACAACAAATATACCTTGAAAGAAAATTTTCCACGGTCGGAGGAATTGAACTCGGGTTGCACGCACCAGAAGCCGTCACGCTACCACTATCCCAGGCGCGAGCTGACAGTGAGTTCAGGCTTTACGAAGCTTGATTGAGGGTTGGTCAGTATTGGTCAAAGCTTGGTGGGACAGCGAAAGCAAGGCTGCTTGAGTCCGGAATAGTAACATCGATGTAAACCTGACGCTCAGTCTTTGTTGAAGACTGGCGTTCAGTCTTCAATCAATGCTGCGGAAGCCGAAAGCAGGACTGAACAAGACTGCTTCCACTGTTCCCAATTTACACGCTTCTCACGCGTTCATTCAATATAACGTGAATATATTAATTATTATTATTAATAATAAACAGTATTGTTATTAATATATATGTGTTTACATATTTAATGACAATAAGTTATTATTATAATAATTATATTATTTTCATATAAATATTATATTACTAACAATTAATGTCATTTAACATAATAATATTGAAATATAATTTTAGCAAAAAAAGACAATTTGTGATAATTTGTACATTTTTTAACTTCATTTTTAACAGACTTTTAATATTATTTACAAACAAGTTCACAAGTTTTTATTCACAACACTTATTAATTATACAGATTAAATAGTAATTTTATTATTTTATGTAACGCTTATAATGAAAAAATCCGCTCGCATGTGGGATCGAACTCACGTCCCCCCGCCCCAGACGCATTCCGGAAGTCCTAGACGCAACCACTTAAACCGCACGGCCACTGAGTCTCGATGAGACCTCGGGCTAATGTAATATATTAATGCCAGTGCCGTATACTTTGTTACTTATAAGGGCAAAGTCAAAACTATGACTAAAATTTTACACATACTAATCCTGAATTATTTTAATTATTAAAAATGAATATTAAATAATTCATAATAAAATTGTAATCATTACAAAATTCAACTTTTAAAACATTTTACAATTAAAAATATTTAATAGATAATTTAATAAATATCGATAAATAATTGATATTTTTTATTATTCAGTAACAAATTCTTAACATTTATTATTAGATATATTAATAATATATTATTTAAATAAATATAATTTGGAATAATAATGAATTATAATGTTAAATATTATAATTATTATTAATTATAATAATATTTATTAATTCAATAATAATTATTAATAACTATAATAATTAATTAATAAATAAATAATAATTAATTAAATTAATATTAAAAGTTAACATAATTAATAAAATTATTAAATATGATGCAGTGTCAGGAATATTTATTGCACATTTTAATTATTATTTATTAATTATCTATAATAATTTTGAAAACATTTATAAAAAAAATTTTCCATTTAACTTTCTTTAAATATGAATGTTACAAATAATAATATATTTATACTAAATAAATATAAATATTTATTAATCAATTGATAACTTAATGTTAATTATTATTATTATTTGAAACAATTATTATAATTATAATTATTATAATATTATTTAATTAAGTGAACACGGTAATAAATAAAGATAAACTGAATATTGAGTAAAGATTGATTCAAGCTTGAATCAAGATTAGATGTTCGAGCTTCACTCATAAAGATTGACCGAGTCTTGAATCGAGCATGGGACGAGCATTGGGCCCAATGTTGAACCAATATTGAACTAATATTGATTGACAGTGATGTAAAGACTGCTTCTACTGTGAGTTACCCACACTGAGCGTTCAAGACTCAATCAACCTTTAATCTATCGTCAGCATTGGTCTTTCGCGCCTGGGATGCCATCCTAGCCTCAATGGACAGTTTTCAAAAACTGATATTTAAGTTGCATATACATTTGAAGAAAAATATTTTCTTGGATCAAGAACACCGGCATTGTGTTAAATAAAAAAAAGTTTCAAAGCAAATAAATAAAATGATTCGATTCAAGAAACATGAATTCTCCACACAATACTTTATTATTTCGCTTAAGAACATGATATTCTAGATTCAATACTTTTTGGTACTTCGGAAAAGTAAAATATTTGGTTGAAATAATTACATATTGAGTTCTGACAAATACTAAATTGTTAATTCAAGAATTCTGTTCAATGCTAATAATTACTTGACACAAGAAAATGAATTTCTTTCTTCAAATAAATATGGGATTAATTGAATATAATTTTTAATCAACTTGAAACAAATATTTACTTATATTAACCTTCGTATTTTCTTGAATCAGGATTATATGAGCGTTGAATTAAGTAAAAACTTTTTTAAAGGAAACAAAAGAATGATTTAATTCAAGATCTTACACTTAATTGAATTGAATAAATAAAATATTTCATTCCAGAAAATATAATATTCTCGCAAGAAATTAATGATTTTGAAACATGAGAATATAGAAATGCTTCAAGTAAAAGAAATGCTTAGATTAATTAATATTTCTTTGAAACAAAATAATTTTTAATTGAGTTGAAACAATTATTAACTTGTATTAATCTTCCCATTTTCTTGGCTCAAGACTATGGGTGTTGGATGAAATAAATAGTTGCTTTAAAGGAAATAAAAAAATTATTTGACTCAAGATACCAAATGACTCAAGGTAAATTACTTGACGTGAGAACATGATATTCTTGATTCAATACTTTTTCGAGACTTGGCGCATGTAAAACAGTTCGTTTGAAACAGTAAGATATTTACTTATGTCAAACCCATATTTTCTTATTTCAATAACTTTGATCAATGGTCAAAATTACTTGACACAAGAAAATAAATTTCTTCCAATAAGAAAATATGGGTTTGTTTCAAATAAATCAGGTCAAGAAAATGCATTTACTTGATTCAATGAACTTTTTTTCCAGTGTAGGAATTAAGTATTATAAATTACATGATAACAAAAGTAGGTAAAAAAAGATGAAATAATGAATCTCAATAATAATAAATAAGAATAAATAATTTTTTTTAAATAGTTAATTAAACTGTTCCTTTTATTGGGCCTAACTAGATTCTCTAGGTAGAACCAGGCTAGAAGAGCGTGACGTTTCAACCTAGGGCCTACAAGGATAAACAAGCTAGGACCAAGTTAATAAAGGGGAAATCTAGGTAGAACCAATAAAGGGCCATTAGAAAATTTCCACACGGGATTTTTGAACCTAATTCGATAATAAATTTCGAAATTATTGGTATTTTAAAAACCAAAAATTGTGAAAAATGACATTTTCTCAACTTTTTTGTTTGGAAATTTTTATTTAACTATTAAATTATTGTAACTATCTTGTACACTGCAAAAACAAGTGTCTCATTTTGAGACGTTTTGTCCCATATTTGAAACACATAAGATGTCTCAGTCCACATATTTGAAACAGATATGTGTCTCATTTTAAGACGTTTCAAAGTGTCTTACACATTTAGCAATGCATTTTGAGACACGAAATGTGTTTCGAGTATCCGTCTCACCCTAAGAAGTCATTTTACGTGTCTTATACGCATTGAGTTACCTTTAATGTCTTAAAATGAGACACGAGATGTAATTAAATGTCTCAATATAAGACAGATTTTGTATCTCAATGGTTTAAACACTTAAAGCAACTCATTTTAAGACACGAGTGAGATACCAGTTTTTGCAGTGTAGGGTATTTAAAAATACATTCATTGACTCAAAACTCAATCACTTTTACCATATTTATAAAAAGTTATTTATATATTTCTATTATTTTTATCTCCATGAGGAAGTAAAGTGTTCATGAAATGAGCACCAAAATTATATTAAAAAAATATACAACTTGGCAGCGGTTTTTTCATTATAATTAATATTATCATTATTTTACTATTATTTCTACAAGTGTCCTGCTTTCATTATACTCATTATAATTACTATATAATTGGTAATTAAAATTCCACTAATCTGACCCTGCTAATTAGGCGCTTCATAATTATAATATTATAAAATTCAAATCTTATAATTAAAATAAGTAAAATAAATTATATTTTTCATATGTATTTATATCTATATAGATTAAATAAGTAAATAAATTTACAAAATAAGTTAATAAATTTATTATTAAAATGATTAATAAATGTAAATTATTATTGGATGGAATTATATATATGAGGAAATGCGAAGTAAAATTTTGTTATATTTTAAATCTAATGGGAAATTTTGAAATGTTATGATATAATATTTAAATAAAATGAAATATTGTATATGTTAAGGCGCACTCAGTATTAAAGATATTATATTTAGGAATAGACAAAATGATAAATAATAATTATTATTGATTTTGGTGAAGTATATAAAAATTATATACTTGGAATTTATATTAGAGACTTTCTCAGCTTTGCAGCTCTTTTTGTATATATATATATTGTATGTAGGTATGTATTCGTTTATAATACGTGCGATTATAATTATAATAGTCGTTGAGAGATAAAGTGCACATTACTATACGTAAAATTATCATACATATGCCGTGCCGATAACGATAGAAGCTAAAAAGTGAATAACTTTAATTCACTCATATATTAATTCGTATGCAGATTGCTTTTTAATCTCCAAAAGAGAATTGTAATTATGTAACAATAATTAATCATATAAGTTTATTTAAATCGTTCCAGGTTTTTTTCTTCTTAAATTTTTATGTCTGATGGCTGTTTGTCTAAATCAATTTATGAGAATTGTCTATTTCGATTTTATTTTATTTTATGTTTTATTTTATAATTTATTTATAATTTCGATTAGAGGTGGTATTTTTGGTTTCAATAACTACTCCCTAAATTTGAATTATAAATTATAAAATAATTTTATCAAATTAGGGTCAGTTGGGGTATAAATCTGGACAAAATACCTATTTTTCACAAATGACGTAAGTTTTTTATTATAAAAGGCAATACTTCCGGTTTTATATTGCATTGATTTCTTCCTTGAGTTCTCTAGATAAGGACAGTATTTTATGACGCTGAAAATTACTGGATTATGCTCTAAAAAACTGATTATTACCCAGTGAGAAATTGCCAATAGACTTTAATCGGTCCAATATTGGTTGCCGTGCTGGGCGCCGATTGACTCCCAATATTGGACCAATATGGGCTGATGCTTGGGATGTAACGGCATCGCCAATCATCGGTTGTCAATATTGGTCCAATATTGGCCGAATATTGGCAACCAAGAGAAAAAAAATTTTTTAAATAAATTTTTTTTAATTAAATAATAATAATAAAAAATTAATGTTTATAATTTTTGTTTAATATATTTATTTGTTTAATTATTTATTTTTAATAATTCATGTAAATAATAAATAATTTATTATTTATAAATTATAATTATTTAAAAATGCAGCAGCTATTAGAAAATAGCATTCTGCAAAAAAATTCTATCATTGAAAAATCAATGATAGGCGAGAGAAATCCGCGTCTTTAAATAGATTCGCAGATGATAGACAAGAGATATCCGCGTCATTAAACGGATTCGCAGATATACTCTGGTCTCGCGACGAATCTCTCGATACTTATATACACTGGAGTCGCCGTGTCAGTTGCGAGAACGGTTACAGCGTCCCTCTTTCGGCGGAGATAAGAATTGTCACGTAAACTGCGGGTATAATAAGGCGGTCGGTAAAGCGATTTAGCAGTTTACGTGACAATTCTTATCTCTGCCGAAAGAGGGACGCTGTAACCGTTCTCGCAACTGACACGGCGACTCCAGTGTATATATAAGTATCGAGAGATTCGTCGCGAGACCAGAGTATATCTGCGAATCCGTTTAATGACGCGGATATCTCTTGTCTATCATCTGCGAATCTATTTAAAGACGCGGATTTCTCTCGCCTATCATTGATTTTTCAATGATAGAATTTTTTTGCAGAATGCTATTTTCTAATAGCTGCTGCATTTTTAAATAATTATAATTTATAAATAATAAATTATTTATTATTTGGGTGATTCTCCACAAAGTGGTAACTTTTGAATATGTTAAAAAATTTTTTTTTAATTAAATTTTTTGGAAATTTTTTATTTAGATCTTTTTAATAAAGCTTGAGAATGATTATTTTATAGATATTTGAGCTTAATTCTTTCTTTAGTTTTATATACAAACAATTTAAAAATTTGTAATTTAAAGGTTAAATAATTTATTTGAAAAAGTTAATTTTCGACTGTTAATAATTATAAATAGTGTAAATAAGCAAATAATTACTTTAAACTGCTTCAATTAATAAATAAATAATATTTTTACTCATACCTGTTATTGAAATTACATGTTTTGATACAGGTTAATCGAGGTTAATAATATTCATTCAAAAAAAAACAAAACACTTTCATTACGCGAAACGAAATTAGGAACTGGAGTTTACAGTAACTGGAGTTTACAAATCAAAGAAAAAAATTCATTAAAACCGTAAAAATTCATAAAAATAAACAATTTTTGCAGATTATTAAAGAGATTTGCTTACTCTAAATCACTATTATTTTTATTTTTTTTTATACATTTAAAATTCGGTAATTTTGGCGGAACTGGAGTTTACATACCATTAAAATACGCTATAAAATAATAGTAACTTTTGTAGTTTTAAATCTAAAAATTATATTTCTTTTTGCAAATTTAACATAAATACAACTTATTAACTTAATAATATTAATGGCAAATAAAATCGCACTAAAAAAGGGAATAAAATTAATGAAAATCAATGAAATTGTAAACTCCAGTTCCAAATAAAAAAAAGTGGAGAAAATATTAAAAAATTATTTTGACACAGATTTGTTAATGGAAATTAGAAAACGACACACAAAAACTTAGTTTTTGAGATGAACTTTCGAATAGAATAAATAAAAAAACGTTTAAAATAAAGTTTGTGCAAAATAAAACATATTAAACTTCATGATTCATGTGTGGAGAAACGACAAATGTGCGTTTTTTGAACATTTGCAATTGAATTACAACTTTTGTTTTAAAATAAAATTTATTTTCGATTATGATATTACTAAAAAACATATTGAAGATTAATTATGCAAAAGGTTGAAGTAGATTTGATAACAATTTTTCAAGATATAAAATAGGGAACAGTGGGGAAGCAAAAGTGACCACTGATTGAAGAATCACCCATTTACATGAATTATTAAAAATAAATAATTAAACAAATAAATATATTAAACAAAAATTATAAACATTAATTTTTTATTATTATTATTTAATTAAAAAAAATTTATTTAAAAAAATTTTTTTTTCTTGGTTGCCAATATTCGGCCAATATTGGACCAATATTGACAACCGATGATTGGCGATGCCGTTACATCCCAAGCATCAGCCCATATTGGTCCAATATTGGGAGCCTTTATTGGACCGATGATCGGTCTCTTGGCTCCCAATATTGGACCGGTGAGAAATTTCTCACTGGGTATGCGAAATTATGCGTTGAAAAATTAAAAAGTGCGAATTGATGCTTTTGAAAAAAAACGTTATTAAGGACCAAAATAAAGCTTTTAACATTAGGTTAATTAAAAATTGCATTTTAAACTAATATATTGCTAGAATAATATAATATATATTAAATTAAATATAAATAATAATAATAAAATAAGTTGTAGGGTACAAAAATTGATCATTTGCATGAATTTTTTTAAGAAAAACCACCAACATTTTTAAATAAAGCAACTTATTCTCTATACCCAACGGGAAGTTGCCAATGTTAACGATTGGTTCAATAATGGGCCATGCTTGGTACCCAATGGTTTTTTCTTGGCAAAACAATTGGCAACCATCATTGGACCACCAATGGTTTAAACTTGGGATGATCACGCTACTGCCAATGATCGGTAGCCAAGCATCGGGCCAATATTATTTGCCAAGGAATTGCCAAGGAGACAAAATCGATTTTCAAAAGCTTGATTTTTTATTGGCAGCCAACAAAAAACCAAGGTTTTGAAAATTGATTTTTTTTAATTATTAATTAAAATTTATTTTTAAAAAATATATTTTTCAAAAATTTATTTTAAAAAAATATATTTTTTAAAAATATATATTTTTTTAAATTAATAGAACATATTAATTTAATTTGACACCTCTGGTAAAACAAAGATGAAAGACTGATAAATTCCCTCACTTTATATCTTACAGTGGAGGGATAACTGTGAATGTCTTTGCGAGAGAGGAGCAGGTACTTATATAGAGCCAGTGAAACAGGTCACAAGCGAGAAGAAATCACTAGCATGCACTCTGGCGGCGCTTGTCGGAAGTGGCGCAACGTTGGTTGCCAAGCGCTGTGTCGATAACGTCAGGATATGCATGCGCGCCAGAAAACAGTTCCGACAAGCGCCGCCAGAGTGCATGCTAGTGATTTCTTCTCGCTTGTGACCTGTTTCACTGGCTCTATATAAGTACCTGCTCCTCTCTCGCAAAGACATTCACAGTCATCCCTCCACTGTAAAATATAAAGTGAGGGAATTTATCAGTCTTTCATCTTTGTTTTACCAGAGGTGACAAATTAAATTAATATGTTCTATTAATTTAAAAAAATATATATTTTTAAAAAATATATTTTTTTAAAATAATTTTTTGAAAAATATATTTTTTAAAAATAAATTTTAATTAATAATTAAGAAAAATCAATTTTCAAAACCTTGGTTTTTTGTTGGCTGCCAATAAAAAATCAAGCTTTTGAAAATCGATTTTGTTTCCTTGGCAATTCCTTGTCAACTAATATTGGCCCGATGCTTGGCTACCGATCATTGGCAGTAGCGTGATCATCCCAAGTTTAAACCATTGGTGGTCCAATGATGGTTGCCATTAATGTTCCAATAATGGAACGGAGTTCGCCAAGCATGGCCCATTATTGAACCAATCGTTTACTTCCCATTGGGTATTCATAAAAGTAATAAAAAAATTTTTTTTTGACAAAATGACAACCACTGAAATTTAACGTACCGATTTTTTCTAAAAAAAACTGGGTTATCTTAGCTGTAAAAAGATATTTTTGTAGAATTTTCACTAAACTTTGCAAGTAGGGGAGAGTGGGGCAAACCGGACCGGTGCATGGGTAAACCGGACCCCTCTCAATATTTCCGAAATGGCGAAATGGGAAAAAGTGTTGTTTACAAATTTAAAACAACCATGTTTAGTATACCTTATTTTTTCAATTTGACAGTTTTAGCTTGCGTTTGTGCAACGAAGGGAGCAAAAGTTTTTTTTTTAGTAAATTCTGAGGAAATCGTGTAATGTTTCCAAATATTAGGTCTTAGGTTTTGAAGGTACACACCACAAGAATATTTACCACCAAAAACTTTGATGAATTTGCAAAGCGTTTCTTTTTGACAAACATTTATTCTCAAAATGGGCCTGTGGGGCAAACAGGACTGTTTTCGGTGGGGCAAACCGGCCATAGGATATTTCCATTGAATTAAAGTTTCATAAAAATTATTTTTAAGTAAAATGTTTCTTTCATTAAAATATTTACTTACAATGAAAAATAATTGTCTTCCAATGAGAATTGGACCCTTTAATATTGTTTCTCTGATAATGACAAACATTTTTATTTTTTTATTAAAAAAAATATTTATTTAATTAAAATTCAATCCCGTATTATTATTTTCATTACTACAACCATTGTTTACATGATTCTTTATGTTTTTGCTTCCTCATGAGGAAGCTTTGCATTGGTGACGATTTTCAATTTTTCAAAAGAAGGTTATATAAACTGATTTTCATCTAGATCATATGTATATTCAATTATGAGCAAATGTCCAGATGTATGTGTGTGTATGTATGTGTGTATATGTGTATGTGTGTGTGTATGTCACAAAAATTGTGTACAAATTATCTCATACAAATTTTGATGGATTGTCCTGAAAATTTGCAGGTTTATTGCAGTCATTAATATACCTAAAATCTGACACAAGTATTTTCAAAAATATCTACAAAATTTTTTTTTATACAATTTTTTTAAAATTCAGAAAAAAATTTTTTTTGTATTTTTTGAAGTAATTTTTTTATTTGTTAATATTTTCATTAATTATTCTCAAAATTACATTCCTGACAAGAAAACGAATCGATTGATGTATACAAAGTATATACACTGTTAGAAATACACTGTAAAAAATTTTTGGGGTAATTTTACCAAAAATGTTTTGGAAGTAATTTTCACCAAGAATTTGTGGGTAAAAATACACAAGATTTTTGGAAGTTTTACCCAAAATTTCTTGAAAAAATTCCTATTAAGTTTTAGGTAAAAATGCACAAGAGTTTTAGTGATTTTACCCAAAGATTTTGGAAGAAATACCTAAAAGGTTTTGGGTAAAAATAAAAACATTTTGGTATCTTTTATAAAAGTTTTGGAAAAAATACCCAAAAATTTTTAGGTAAAATTACACAAATTTTTGTACTTTTGTCCAAAGTTATGTGTAGAAATACCCATGAAATTTTTGGAGAAATTCAAGACTTGTGATAATTTTTTATCTAAACATTTTGAGAAAATACATAAGTGATGAAATGGAATAGTTAATTTTTCATCCGCAATTTAAAAAAATTTGCTAATATAATTTTAAACAATAATTGCAGATTATAGTGATTCTTTTTATTTCATATAAAATATGTTTTAATACAAAACTATTTTACAAAATATGTTTTCACATACAATAATAAATAGTTATGAAAAACAATAATAAAATAGTATGAATATTATATTAGATTAATCATTATCAACACTTATTATTAATCTACTTATAACAAGAAATTAACAATCGTCGAAATAACAGATAATACAAAGAAGCAGATTAATTAATTAAAAAATTCACTATTATTCACTATTTATAAAATATAACATCACACATACATTTACTTTCAATTAAAAACCACATTTTTTATTAAAAACACTGTAAAAACAAGAAAACCTTCACGCGCGGATGTAGCTTCTCTAGTAAATGCTGCAGAGCAACTGACGCCAAAAAGGACGCCAAAAAGGCCTTAGCTGGCCATCTTAAGATGAACCAGATGTGACAAAACCTTGAAAATTTTCACAAGAGTTTACCCAAGCTTTAGGAAAATTCTCCAATTTAATTAGGTAATATTTCACAATTTTTGTAGAATTCCCAACATCTTTGGGTGAAATGACTTTACCCACAAAATTTGGAAATTTTCCCAAGAGTTTACCCAAGTTTTAGGAAAATTTTCCAATTTATTTAGGTAATATTTCACAATTTTGGTAGAATTACCAAAAGTTTTGGGTAAAACGACTTTACCCAAAATTATAAGAGAAATTACCTAAGAAATGTTAGGAAAATTTACCAATATTTTTTACAGTGTATGTATATGAATTTTCAATAACATGTAAGTGAAGTCCATATCAATACGGGTGATTAAATTTTCAATAACATTAAGTTGAATATTCAACAGCAACTGTGATTGAAAATTCAATAACATGTAACTGAAAATTCAATAACATGGAATTGAAAATTCAATAACATGGAACTGAAAGTTGAATAACATGGAATTGAAAGTTCAATAATATAGAATTGGAAATTCAATAACATAAAATTGAAAATTCAATAACATTATTATGAAAATTCAATAACATTAATATGAGAATTAAGTAAGTTTGACCAGCATTGTGTATAGGTACATACACTGTAAAAATTTTTTTGGGAAAAATTCATAAAAATTTCTTCTTTTCTGTGAATTTTACAATTAATGATGAATATTTACAAAGATTGAAGAAAATAATTGTAGTTTATAGAGATTCGTTTTATTTCACAAAATATGTTTGATTACAAAACTATTTTACAAAATATTTTTCACAAACCATAATAAACAATTATGAAGAACAGTCATAAAATAGTATCAATATTATATTAATCATAACCCACACTAACAATAAAATTACTTATCCCTAGAAATTGAAATTCGTCGAAATTAACTGATAATACACACAAGTAGATTAAAAATTCACTATTGCTGTTCACTATTGTTCAATAAATAATTATAAAATATAATATTATAATATATTTATTTTGAAATAAATTTTAAACACTCATTTTTTATTTAAAACACTGTAAAAACAAGAAGAGTTTCACGCGCGGATGTAGTTCATATGGCAAATGCTGTAAAGCAACTGACGCTAAAACGACCTTTTGTCAAAAACTTCTAACAATAAGAAATTGTGGAAATTTTCCACACCAGATGTGACAAATGTATTGAATTTTCAATAACAGTAATGAATTTTTAATAACAGTATTGAATTTTCAATAACAGTATCAAATTTTCAATAACAGTAATGAATTTTCAATAACTGCGTCTGTATTTTTCAATTACAAAACAATGGATTTTCATGTTTTCAATAACAGTAATGAATTTTCAATAACTGCGTTTGTATTTTCAATTACAAACCAATGAATATTCACTTCAAGTTGTTTAATTTTCAATTCAAGCTGAATTGAATTCAAATTCAATAACTTATGTAATTGAAAAGTTGTTGAATTTTCAATTCTTTTCTAACAGTGTATTTTATCAAAATTTATAAAATTAATAAATATTTTTCTTTTTCACAAAAAATTCAAATTTTGTATTTTTTTCATAATTAATTTAATATTAATATTTTGAAATGATTATTCTATCATAAAACAGAAGCAATTGGCAAATGAAAGTGTAAATTTCACCAAATATTTATACAACAACTTATAAATGATTTATATAATTTTATTTTTAACAAATCTTCTGGACGATCCCTTTTGTACATAGTTTTTCAAAAGTTTGCAAAACCGCAATTTTTATATATTGAGGAAGCTAAATGGTCATGAAATGAACAACTTGTTTATTATTGTAGATTATGTAAATGCAATATTATAAATAAAAAACCAAACGGTCCGGTTTACCCCAGGAGGTGGGGCAAACCTGACCGTTTGCAAAATTTTTTTAAGTTAACACAGCAACTAAACAATAAAAGATAAAGTATAGGTGTCTCTGGGAAAAAGTTGCGCAATTAAATGATCTTTCAAAGAAGCCATCGAAAAATGAAATCGGTTGATTCGTTTAGTCACAAGAGTCAAAAAACCGTTAGGGGGTCCGGTTTGCCCCACTCTCCCCTAAATAATTCCAAGTTTGCAAGTAAATTTTTAGTAAATATTTAGGAAATTTTCGGTGTTGTGTGGGTAAACTTAGAAAAAATACAAGAAAAAAAACCCATTTTTTGAAAATTACAATTAGGGTTGTCCTTTTAATTATGAATGATTAATTTTATTTACAAATTTATGATAAAATGTATTTATACATAAATATTTCGTTAATTCAGATTTAGACTGTGGAATATTTTTATATTTCTTGCACAAAAAATAAAATTATGCGCAATTATGCGAGAGTTGAAAAATTGTGCGATGAAAAAAAATTATGCGTTTTGATGCGACGTTAAATTTATTTTATTTTATTCATAAACATGATAAAACATAAAACTTTAAACTTGCTTTCAATTTTTGAAAATTATGCGATTATGTGCTTCGCACAAAGTGTAGGTCTCTATCCCTAGATTAATTTTATGGAGCATAAAAAAATTTAGATAAGCTTTAATCGCATAAAACTAACTGTCCGGATTTACCCCAAGATTTAGAAAATTTCCTAAAATTTGGGGTAAATCCGGACAGCTTATAGTTTCTAAGAAAGGTTTTAAAAAAAAGTTACCTTAAGTATATACTTCTGTATTAAGGGATGGAACACCTTGAAAAAATTCATAGTATAGATGTATAAAAGCTAAATCAATTAAGTAATGAATAACTTAAATAACTTTAACAAATTTTAATGCATTTTAATTAAACTTATGGTAAAGAAATTATGATGATGTTGAATTTATCACTTCGTTAAAAATTGTATAAATTAGAGATGAAGTATTATCAATCTATCCGCAAGTCGTTTTTGGGGTCGCTGAATAAGAATCAGAAGTCAGATTTTGAAAATTCAAAATGGCGTATCCAATATGGCGGATAAACGTATAACAATTTTCTAATAAATTGATTAATTTAAGCAAATTTGTTTGGATCTCGCTACTGAGGGGTTTTTGGGGTCGCGCTGAATACGAATCCAGAGTCAGATTTTGAAAATTCAAATTGTCGAATCCAATATGGCGGACATTTTTAAAAATTGGTCGGATTTGCTTGAAACATGTTACTCGGGGGTTTTTGGGGTTGCTAATTACAAATTTGATGTCACTCACTCTCTCCCTCTTATCCTCTCTCTCTCTCTTACACTCTCTACTTTTTAAAATGTATAATAGAAACTTTGCCCGGATTTACCCCAAGTTTTCAAAGTTTTGGGGTAAATTCGGACAACTTGTCATTATTAACTGAATTGACAAAAATAAAAAATCCAAGTCAATTTCTCTTTCGGCAGTCATAAGGAATAATAAAAAATTTTTGTATGATTTTTAAGTTTGTTACTTTTCAAATGCGAGATGAAATACTGAAGCAGTCTGAAAATGATTGTCAACTTTTTTTGCATTAAGCGACAACTTTAATTATCCTGTTGCCAATTGTCAAGATAAAAACTTGGCAATACTCAGAATCTCTTGTAGGTGATCTGAGCTGGAAATATTGACGTCAAACTTAATTTTGAATTCGTAAATTAAGCTCCAATCCCTCTTGTCCGCATTTACCTCAACTGACCCTATTAACTTATTATAAAATTAAAAATTAAATTAATTTATTTATTCAATAATTTAAATCATTAATTTAATACTAAATTAGGTAATTAAAATTATTAATTAATTTATTATTTTAATTTAAAATATAAATTTTCTTCTCTAAATCTGAATTTGTTAAAATTTTAACTGATTTGAATCAGTGATGACTGACTTTTTGTTTTCAAATCAATTAAAATTTTAACTTATTTATATCAGTGAAAACAAATAAAGCAGCAAATTTTAACTATAATTCAAAAGCAAAAGATCAGTCACTAATCAAATCAATTATATTCCTTCTTTTTTTGAATGTTCGCAAATAAACGAAATATTTTTTAGTGCTCCAATATTTTTAAAAATGTTAAAAAATCCAAATTAAAATATTAAATTTAAAGTGTTTTATAATTATATATAAAACATTTTTCTTTCTTCCCTCAATATTTTGATAGAATGTTTATCCGCCAATTGATATTTACTACACGGAAAAAAAGTACAACTGAATTTGAGAAATTTTTCGCTATATTAGCTAAACATTTCGTCAAAAACGAGCCAGCGATATTGGCATTATTGCCAGAATCGCGATATTCAATTTTACTTAAAAGACAACCTAACTCTAAAATGACAGATACAACTAAAATTGTGTGAAAAGTAAAATTTTAACACTGAAAAAACACAAAAGTTGATATTTATGCTGTCAGAAATATTTCTTGGTAAGAGCGGTAAGTTTCCATATATTTCCAATATGGCTGATAAATTGCACTTAACTCAAGCTCACTTTTACTGAATTGGCTAAACATTCGGCTAATGTAGTGAAGCTTTCTAGTCGTTTATAATATTATTAATGTTACATTGAATGATAAAAGATATATACACAAATAAAATATATAGACAAATATAAAATTAAAATATATTTAAAATAAAATAATTAATTAACTGTTTAACTAATTAATTAACTGTGCAATTGGGGTGCCAAAGCGAGGTTGGGAGGAGGTAAATAAATAAATGATGGGATATAGTAGATTCCGGTCATTAGATCTTATTACGCTAAAAACGCAAAGCTTTATTTATTTATTTAGCTTTAAGAACTGCTATAAGAATTGGTTAGAGTAAATTGAAATTATAAGTATATTTTCAAATTTAAATTTCAGAACAGAGTCACGCGACAAAGTGGCAAAGCAGCCCTAACCTAACCCGAACTATTCACACCTAAACCTAATTTCCTCTTTCCGACTATATACATGAGCTGAAACTGTTGAAACAATAATGCAAACGGGTTGAGAAATTCAGTCTACTCAAAGTGCATCAACCAACACAATATTTCAATTAAAAATTTTTAATATACAACTACTTTAGTATTTTACTTATCAAGAATTGGCCTGATTAACTCGAAGCCATAAAAAACGAAGAAGAAGAATTCACAACGTTGGTTATGTCGTTCTTTATTTTAATTATATTCCCAAAATTGCTCCTTCGCGTCATGAAATTTTTTTCCGTGTATTGTATACCTCGACATTATCCGCTGGAGGAATCAAGTTTGTTTCTTGCATTCAAAATGGAGAATAAAAAGTGTTAATTTGATTAGTGTCAGTTTATAATTCGACAGTATTATATCAGCGCAAAAATCGTGATTTTGATCAAAAGATTACAAGTTGATTTTATTATAGAACTCGATGGGAATATAACACTTGATCTTTATTTTTCACTCTGTATATGAGAGAGTTAGCAACATCTATAAAGTGATACACACACACACACACACACATATATATATATACTTTCCATCAACAATATTATATCCGTCAGTGTGGGCCCTACCGATGTGAATGCGCGCGAATATAATCATTTTAAAACCGGGAAAGTTGCACGGCGTCGTTTCAGGTCTGCCATATGTCTATTTTTTTCTTCGTAAAGTCAGGTTGTTGTTTTGCTGATATCCAGTTACAGATTTTGTAATATAATATCGAAAACACGAACTTGGAAAATAAGGGACAAGGAAGTGCCGGATACGTTAAAATCCAATAAAGCATAATCCATTCCCCCTTATTCTTATTTCAGACGTTTTTCTTCTTTTTTCTCCTCTTTTTTCTGCGGATGAAATACTCGTTTATTCTTTTCGACACTTTTCTTTATAGGAATATCTTTATGTATCGCAAATTTATCACTTTTTACGAGCAGCTTGAACGTCGGGAAAACATATACATATACAGTTGGCTTAGACATTTATTTTCCATTTTATGTTTAACAATTTCTTTGGGAAATTTATATTGAAGAAATTTTATTTCGATCTTGAAAATATTGAATTTTACGTGTTTCTTGAATTTGTATTTTTTTATTCAATTACACTCTTGATATAAGTTTTATTTTATTTTCTTTTAATAATCAAAATGGCGAAATTTATTCTATTTTTAACCAATTTTCGTTTAGGGGCAATTAAGGATTGTCACCGGCAATATAACGAAATGAGAGAAACGTATAAAAATTTGACAGTTTGTTCTTTATATTGTTTTAGAAACATATGATTTTTTTCAGAATTTTTTACCACGTAGTTTTTTCTTAAAAAAATAAAATAAATTTGCAATTTAACATAGGCTCTTATGGGAGCTCAGATAAATCTTAGAAAAAGAGTGTAAAGGAAATGAGAGAAAAATCTGTGGTTTTGTATATAGATAGACAATGTCAAAAAGTTTAAACTGGAAGAGTTTAGAAAAAGTTTACCACAGATTTAGTGAATAAATAATTATTTAAGTTTTTGTTTTCAGAACAGTAATAATAATTGTATAAGTATCAAACACAAAAACACATGAAAATGTGGCAACATCGCAACAACACATAACCAAAAAAAAAAAAAATTTGATTTGTACACTTGAAATTAACAATATTCCTTAAACTTATAGGTCAATAATTTTATATTTCTTTTGTATGATAATTATATTTCACATTTGTTTATCGTGATTTTCGTGTTTTCAACACTGAAAAATTTGAGGTTAATCTCTGACAATATACTAATATTCCAGTCGTACCAACCATATGTCGAGTATGTTGTGTAATGATTTTTAATACTTTTTCAGAAAATTAATTAATTACATTTTTTAATATTTAAGTCTTGAAAAAATTTTATCATTAATTTTTACATATTTTTTGAATGTTTTTTTTCTTTCAATAAAATAAAAATATAGGTTTTTTGATTAAAATTATGAAACTGAGATTTTTTTTGAGGTTGCAAACATGCAAGATTTTACATGGGAGCAATGGGAACTATCCCCTTGCCCCTCACCACCGCAGTGACAATCCTTAAAGGGCTACATACAATAACGGGACGAACGCGAGGCTTGGAAGGGATAGTACCAGTCGGGAAGCAGAGACAAGCCTTGAGCCGCTCGCTGCTGCCTCACTAATATTATCTCTTTCAACCACGCGTTCCTTCCCTTATTTTATGTAGCCCTTCAATTTTTGTAATTGGAAGATTATCAAAATAAGCACAAGTAAAAAAAAAATCGGGGAAATGTCAGGGAAAATAAAATTGGTCAAAGAAATCAGGAAATTTTATCAAAAATACTGGAAAAATAAAAAATTTATAAAATTGCTACAAAATTCTGGTTTAATTTTTAAATTTTTTTATTAAATTACATAATAGAAATTGTATTGAAGAATTCTCAAATTAATAGAATTTTTGCGTAATTAAAGAGTTACAATTACAGTTTTTATTAATTAGAATATAAAATTTAAAAAAGAAGTTGAAGACTCGAAAAGTTTTATTTAAAAATTCTGAAAAATTAGGTTTTTAAAGTATCAATTTTTTTTTAATGTAAAAAAAAATTCTTAAAATTGTATTAAAAATAATTACGCTTTTTATATTTAGCATTATATTGGAATTTTTGAAAAATAATTGAATTTTTAAATAATTTTATTGAAATTGTTAAAAATAATTGAATTTTATAAGAATTTTATTGATATTTTTGAAAATAAATAATCTTGAAATATATAAAAATTTTGTTTTATTAAAAAAATACCAAGAAATTCTTATAAAATTAGATTTTAAAAATTTGAATAAAATTCTTTAAAAATTAATTTCTTCTCAATAACTTTAACACAATTTTTAAAAGATTCAATTATTTTAAAACATTTTAATACAATTTAAAAAAAACAATAATTTTTAAAAACTTCAACACAATTCTTAAAAAATTCAATTATTTTTAAAAATTTTAATAAAATTCTTTAATAAAACAATTACACTGGGGTCAAAAAGTTTCAGTACATTTGTACTGATTACTGTTAAGTGCTCGCTTCACTTAAGGGGACACCCAAGTCACCTAAAAACAATGCAAGAAGAGTCAACTTTCGGTACACTTTTTTTGAAAACTATTATTCCAATTGCGTTCGCCTTTTTTTCATTCGATTACAAATATAATTAATTATATGAATAAGAAGTAATACGATGTTATCTTCAATAGAAACTTTTTTATGAATATTTATACCCAAAGCAAAATAAAAATCCCATTTTCTCTGATTAATTGACTCATATCTCCGTTTGTACAACTCAAAATGATGTTAAACTTCTTATTCGTATTCTTGGAACCTTACTGAACAAAGTAAAAAAAAAATTACAAATCGGTTTAGTATAGATTCGGAGAAAAGTGTACCGAAAGTTAGAAAATTGGAAAAAAACAATTTTTACAGGAGACACGAAAAAAGAAAAAATACTAAAAACTCATGGTATTCAGAATCATGTAATCAGATTTTTTCTACTCTTCAGAAAAGGTTTTAAAAAGTCTTGTTCTATTCCTAATTGAGTCTACTTTTAAAAACTCAAATAAAAAAAATCGATTTTTTTGTCATTTTTCCACTTAGGTGTCCCCTTAAGATTCAAATATTTCTGTAAAAATGGATGTAGGTATATAAGAGCTATCAAAGTAGGATCATTTTAAAGTTCAATAAATTTAGAGTCAAATAGACTAAGATATAACCAATTTAATAGTGTAAATATTAAAAATATAATTCTTTAAAGTTAGAGATTTTTTGTGAAAATTGCGATTTTGAAATGGGGCCATCCATAAACCACGTAGCCTCTTGAGGGGGAGGGGGGGGGGTCACGCAATTGACTACGACAAGAGGAAAAAATGGCGCTAATACATGTAATAGCGTACTACATGGGGGGAGGGGGGGGGGTCAAAATTCCCAAAAAATGGGGCTACGTGGTTTATGGACGGCCCCAATCTGGAATTCAAGCGTACTCTCTAAATCAGAATCAGCGAAAACTCACTGATTCTCAGCGGATAGTCGCTAATTCAAATAGCTATAAGTATGCCACTGAGAATCAGCGAATAGTCGCTGGTCCAATCAGCGGTTACGTATTATCGAATATGGCAGCTGTATTAATTTTCTTTTCAATCAATTTATAACCAACAATTATAAAATTTTGCAATAATATGTGTCTAAAATGTTTACGGGTATATGATTTATTATTTTTTATTATACTTAAAATACTAATATTTTTGTGAATTTAGAGTTAGATTTTCATTATAAATTTATTTTTCCAATTCAAGGAAAACCACTTTAAAATTTATTAAATTCACCACCGAAACCACAGAAAATATGCTCACTTTAATGTTTACTTTAATCACTACTCACTAATCACTAATTTCATCCAATTTAAATTAATTTGTCACTAATGTAAAAAAAAACATTCCGCGTAACGTGACACATTTGCATAGAAATGACGCTACGAGTATTTTACACTTCTGCGCACACGCAGAGTTTACTGATTGCTTCAGTGACATCCACTGGTCTTCAGTAAATTCCACTATTTTTCAGTGAAAACTTCGTTCACTGGTTAAAACAGCGCTTTTTTCGCTGATTCAGATTTAGAGAGTACGCCAATTGAAGAAAATTTTTTTTTAAGTTTTGATAGCTGCACAATAAAAAGTACAAATTTCATTCTTTAATTCTAGACCAAAATCATTCACATATATATTAAGTATTTTCTTCAAATTCTATAAAAATAATATCTCTTGCTCTAAATTTTTCGAAGAATATAAATTGCAAATTCGTCGTTTCCATTCACTTGTTCTATCAAATAACCACACTTTTGAAAAATATAGAACCTCTTCATCTTAGGAAATTTAAGTTATTTACATGAAATTTATCCCTCTTCTTATAATTATACAAATTTTAACTCTATCATTATTCCATATTTTCATTCTAGGTGTCTATTTTTTTATTTTTCAATAAAAAAAAGGTGCATATTTTTCAAAAGTGTGGTTAATTGAGAAAACAAGTGAACGAAAACGACGAATTTGCAATTAATATTCTTTGAAAAATTTCGAGAGCAAGGGAAGTTATTTTTATAGAATTTGAAGAAAATACTTAATGTATGTGAATTATTTTGGTCTAGAATTAAAGAATGGAATTTGTACTTGATATTGTGCAACTAACAAATCTTAAAAAAAAATTTTTCTTCAATTGGCGTGCGCTTGAATTCTAGATTTCAAAATCGCATTTTTCACGAAAAATCTCTAATTTTAAAGAATTATATTTTCAATATTTACACTATTAAATTGGTTATATCTTAGCCTATTTGTCTCTAAATTTATTGAACTTTAAAATGATCCTAGTTTGATAGCTCTAACATCTATTTTTACAGAAATATTTAAATTTGAAGTGAAGCGAGCATTTAAAAGTAATCAGTACAAATGTATACTGAAACTTTTTGACCCCAGTGTATATTCAAATATATTTCAATAACATTTTCAAAATAGTGAATTATTTTAAAAAATTTCATTAAAATTCTTATAAAATTGAATTATTTTTAAAAATTGCAATAAATTTCTTTAAAAATTCATTCTTTTTTCAATAACTTTAACACAATTCTTAAAAAATTAAATCATTTTAAAACATTGTAATACAATTCTTTAAAAAAGACAATTATTTTCAAAAACTTTAACACAATTCTTAAAAAATTCAATTATTTTTAAAATTTTCAATGCAATTCTTCAAAAGAAATTAATTTTACTAGAAATAAAAAATACAAGAATAAATAAACATTATAATTTATATAAAGTATGTAATATTAATTAAGTATAATAATAATAATAATAATAATAATAATAATAATAATAATAATAATAATAATGTCTATGACAATGACAATAGAAAAAGAAGAAATTAAAAATAAAATACCAAAAATCTTATTCCTTCATTTAAAGACCAAAAGTCTTTTCAATAACTTTAAATTATAACTCAATAAATAGTAATTTAAAATTCTCAACAACTATTTCCTCTCCCTACAAGAATATAATAGCAAACGAAAAATAAAATCAACGTTAAAGTATAAATTACAATAGAAATGTAGTAAATATATTATTTCAAAAAGAATAAACCTTTTAGAAAAATGTTTCCAAAAAGATAGTGCGGAACTAATGATCCTAATTTCCAGTTTTCAAGAAATATTTTGTAAACACAAGAACCTCTTTTCGGGAAAGAGAGAGAGAGAGAGAGAGAGAGAGAAAGAAAGAAAGAAAATCGCAATATTTTCTCTAAAACGTAAATTGAGAACAGAAGCAAAAATTTCTATAGTTTTCCCTAAGGATTCTGGACCTGTTTTTACGCGTAAATAAATTCTGGAAAATCGTTCAATGCCGATAATCCTGATTTATTGCTGTGTGTTTATATATATAGATATATAAATACAGGACTCGTAGAGATGGTGCGCGCCTAATGCGTTGATAATGTTCACAATGAGTTAGAGCAACAGGTAGGATATTTTTCCCCTCCCAAACAATATTCTAAACCTTTTGTCGTGCAACAAGCGCAGCAGGGGCGGCAAACATTGGAGAAAAATGGACCTCTCTCACTCAATTATTCTTCTCCCTCCACCCCGGGGAAAAAAGGAAAAACATTCATTTTTCGTCCCTTGAGGAAGTCACGAATCAGGAACGACATCATGCCCGGCACGCGCTGCCACGCTTACAAAACTCTATATTATATTTAGTTGTAAAATAGACATTACATCAGGCATCAGGTCCCCTTCTTCTCTCTCTCACTCTCTCTCTCCTTTAAAAATGGCTAAACTTTCCCTCACAGGAAATTGAAATTTACAAGCCTATGAAATAACACTCGACACGTTGTCACAAAATAAGGGATGACATAAATTTTATTTTTCAAAATGACTCCACTAATTTTGTCTCACCTGAATTTACGATCGTATTTTCTGTTTTTTTTCTTGAATAAAAAGAAAGAAAGATAAATAAAAAGAAGAAACAATTTTAATTCCAAAAGGTACATAATTCTTGAGAACAAATTGTTACCAATTTTTTTTTCTTAAATTTTCCCGATGAATCAAGAAAAGAATAAAGTTAATTTTCTCCAACTGGCATTTTTTTCCTTCTTTTTTGAGAAGGGAAACGAGAAAACTTTTGATAGACTTTTTTATGTGACAGAAGAAATATATATTTCGTTGGGATATTTTTTATTTTAGGTCAAACTGATGTAAAGATAAACTTTATAACGAATTTGTATTTCGACGAATTAATTGAATTTTTATTTAGACAATTTTCATAAGCAAACATGAAAAGAGTAAAATACAAGTTAAGACATATATAAAGATAATTCGGATTTCAGGAAGAAAATTTTTTACATCTGCTGTTAATAAAAAAAGAAGAAGAAATCACGGTTTTCGTTATCTATATATATACTTCTATTACGGTTAGCCACACATGACTTGGCAATTGGGTTTTTAGATTGCGTGATGCACATATGATTTTCTTGAATAGATTCTCTTTTAAAAAGTTTCCTTGTATTATATATTTTTTGTGTGACGTAAAGTTGTAGAAAAAAAATATTTCCCGATATTTAAAATATATACTCTCTGTGATTAATCATCATCGAAATTTATATACATACACTGAGAAAACTGGAGAGTCAAATTCAGAGGTTCAAAAAGTGTATGTTTCCTTTGCTTATGAAGAGAGTTAAATAGTCCTTCTAAAGTAAATTTTGAATTGGTAATGGAAATCTACTTGTATATTCTCTCCCATTATATCTGAGGGTTAAAAGTTGCGCAGAAAATGTGTACGATCTGATGCGCGCGAAATTATTTTTCTGACATTTTATGTATTTAATTTAGGGGTTAGGTTGCCATATTTATTCATTTCGCGCCGGATAAGGAAGGGATTTCTCAAGATGGTTAATTTGTCCCTCTGTTATAAACTCATTTTCCCTCCAAGAGAAATGGCACGAATATCTGTCAATGGTGTATTTGAACATTTAGATTGTTATCCAATAGCTAACTCTCAAATATAAACGATTTGTCCCTCCAGATGTTTAGTCCAATACTCCAGTTTTCTCAGTGTATGCGTATATATATACCTATATCGCTTCTGTACAAAATGTTTCCTATAGTTATTGTTTTTCTCAAAGCAGCGAATTTCAGTGGATTCCTTCTCATTTCCTCTTTTTTATTTTTGCTTTTTGTTCGTGTTTTTTTCATTTGTTATTTTTATATATACCGTTTCACTGATTTATACATCATTCTTTATAATATATATACACGGAGAAAAATGGAAAAATGGTTTATGCAGGTACACCCCGAATAAAATTTAAAGTCGTTTCTATATAGGGCCTATGTCAGCCAGCCTACCTGGCGACATAGGCCTGCGACTCAAATCCTACATTCTGCCTACGTAAGAATGTAACGCTGTTCGACATCTATTCTACATAGGCTCGATTTTGTAGAATCTACATAGGATTCATACTGTAGATTATACATAGGCCAAACGATGTATTACCTACACTGTTAAAAATTTTTGTTCCAAATTTTATACAAAAAACTTTTGGACTTTTGGAAAACGATTTAAATATTAAAATAAAAAATCTAAACTGTTTATATTGTGTTTTGATATGTTACAATAAATGTAAATTAATTAAAAAAAAAGTTTCATTAGCATTTTTACGGAAATGCGACACTACGATTTGAACCCTTAGTCGTATATAATGTTGTCTGTGTATAGTGTGTCTTGTATGGAGCCATCAACCTTGGGAGCTGCGCCTAGACGCGCTCGACCAAGGGAGGCTATGAAAATCTCTTGCAAAGTATCAGTAGTGAGAAACATGTGGACCATTCCCTTTTTTTTACTTCTTCTATATTTCTAAAGATTCAATATCTTTAAAATTCTTCACCAACCGATTCATAGTATTCTTTAATTTTTTTCTCTTTACGTTTCTGTTAAATTTATGATATGTATTAAGATGTTTAAGAAATTTTTAAACAATACTTTATACACAGAAGATTTTTTATGGAAAAATATTTTTCTATTTAATTCAGCAGTTTTTAAATTTTAATCTGTACAAAATAACTAACTATATTAATTAATTATATTATATCATCCAAAATGTTTTATTCTCTTAACAAGTTTTGTCAAATTTAACTAATTAAACTGATTAAAAAAATTTTAGTTATTTCAACATTTGAAAATGTATTTACTTATAAATAATGTTTTAAACTAATTTAGAGAATTATTAAACACATATGTTTGAAGCAATTTTGTATAAAAACTCAAAAAAATTTCAATTAAGTACTTTTCAATGAAAAAGTTGTAAATTTACCTACAATATTTTAAAACATATATGTGTATTGAATTATTTTACACATAAATTTTTCAAACACTTTTTTATGAAAAGGTTGTAAATTTACATATTTTTCAAACTTATGTATTTGAAGTTAATCCATACAAAAATTTTTGAAAATTTCAAACACTTTTGTTTGAAAATATTGTAAATTTACAAATCTTTCAAACATATGTATTTGAAGTTAATCGATACAAAAATTTTTGAAAATTTCAAACACTTTTGTTTGAAAATATTGTAAATTTACAAACCTTTCAAACATATGTATTTGAAGTTAATCCATACAAAAATTTTTGAAAATTTCAAACACTTTTGTTTGAAAATATTGTAAATTTACAAATCTTTCAAACACGCGTTTTTGAAATTATTTCATATACAATATTTGTAAATTTTCAATCACTTTTTGTATGAAAGTATTGTAAATTTACAATCTTTTTTAACAGTGTACATAAGAATGTAACGCTCATCTACATCTGTTCTATGTATGGTAAAAGATGTTGGTCCTACGTAGAAGGTGTACATACTCACTACGTCGTTCAGTCTATGTAGAATCTACATAGAATTCGTACGTTATATTTATACATGGGTTAAATGATGTATGATCTACATTACGGTTATACATAATTCCTATGCAGACTTGATATTATAGTTTCTATATAGGAACTTTAAGTCCACTCTATGTAGACCAATTGTAATAGGAACTATGTATAAACAAGTCTACATAGGCTGGTCTATTAAAAGTCCATGTACAGTCTACGTTAGGCGGCCTATATCACTTTGATATAAGAATGTCAATGTAGATTCTACATAGATTTTCCATAAGCAGGCCTACATGGGCTGGTCTTTTAAAATTCTATGTAGATTCTACATTGGATGACCTATGTCCTTTGTATATATAGGATAGTTTATGTAGATGGTATATAGGTATTATATAAGCAGACCTACATAGGCTGGCCTATTTGAGATCTACATACATCCTACATCTAAAACGCTTATGTAGGAAAGGCCTACATAGTATGTACCTCGTATGTATATTAAATGGTCTACATAGGAGGACGACTTTAAACCTATCTAAATTGTATGTAGGCTATACATAGCCCACGCTACTTTTTTACTCGGGACACTATAGTATTAGAAGTTTCATAGCTGAACAGTTTGGGACTCAACACAAGTTATCCCATTCATCAGCTTAAACAAGACTGTTTATATAGTAATTGTTAAAAGAACGCGGCAGTGTACAAAACACAAGTCAATAATAGAAGCGAATATTGAACAAATAGTACTCAGTCCAGTTCTTTCGAAAAATGAATGCCGTGTACATAAAGTAGATACCTACTCGAAAACCACAAGTTATTCTCTCTCTCTCACACTAATGGTCGTTCACTTATCTTACCGTTTCACTTACTCTTACTACTCTCAACTATTATGCAGTGCAGTTAAGTTAATTAAATTATTAAATATTGCTGTGAGAATAATTAATTATACATTTCATTCAAGGTCAATTCACTATTTTTTACACGGAAAAAAATAATCAAATTTACGATGAGGAGTGTCAAACTTGAAAAAGGTTAGGAAAAAATTAATGTTTTTTATTTATTTATTATTAAATTCTAATAACCGCGTATCAAATTGAAACTAGTTGACAATATTATTTATTCAATATTATGAATATTGTTGACATCCATACTTACATTAATTACAAAGTAAAATTCACGCATGATCTAATTTATTTCATTGGTAAGGGATGTTTCTTAAATAGTATGAAGATGTGGGAAGAATAAAACTTGTGAATTAATGAATATGAATATATACACTGTAAAAAAAGAGCGTCTTGGTTTAAGACGTTTACGTGGTCACTTCTAAGACGTTTATAAGCGTCTTATTTGCCTTCTAAAATGCAAACGTCTAAGCGTCTTATTTTGAGACGCCATTTTTTGCAGTGTAAAGAGTGCATTTAACATATTTTTCTTTTTTTTTAATGATTGGTTACTGTTTTTTTTATATAAAATTGACGAAGTGAATACAAGGAAACACTCGTTTCGCGTCGCGTCGGCCATTTATTTTGACAGGTTCCGCGCCTGCGTTCCCTTATTGTGAAAATTTCGAAGTAGGGGACTGAGTCCAGTTTCTCTACTATGCACACTGCAGCGCGCCTTATAATCTTCGCCTGTGTTTCAATGCTCTTTACAGTGACATTTGGAACTAAGGCCCTCTATACACTATACGCAATACCCTAAGATGCTTGATGGAAATGAATTAATTTACTTTTACTGGACTGAGTCCAGTTTTTCAAACTCCATTTTTCTCAGTGTAGTTGTGAATAAGTTTTGCATTTTTCTGCTATTTTTACTTTATTGCTTTTAATGTTTTCTTCTTTCTTTTTGATCATTGATGGCGTTACTGTTATTTTTTCTTTCGTTTTTCCATTTCAGTTTGTATTCTTTTCATATTTTCCATTATTTCTTTCTTTTTTCTACTTTCTTGCATTTTTTATTTTTTTAGTGCAGTTCGAATACAGGACTTTTTGCTTTTAAAGTAGTAAATTTTACTAATAAATTAGTAGAAATTACTATTTATTAGTCAAATTTACTAATTCAAAAGCAAAAAGTCAATCACTAAATTCGAATTAGTAAACATTTTTAGTCATTTTTTTAGAAATTAAATTCAAACTTATACAAATAATTGAATTCATAAACAATGTTTTTGATATTTTTGACAATAAATAATTGAATTATTTAAAAATTTTCAAAAATTACTATAAAATTCTAATAAAATTAAATTATTTTTAAAAATTTCAATAAATAATTAGTACCTAAACAATAATTTTACTCATTTTTTTTAAATCAAATTGAAACCATTATAAATAATTGAATTCTTAAAGAATTTTTTTGATATTGTAAAAAAATTGAATTTTATAATAGAATATTATTCAAATATTTTCAAAATTTAATTTTTAAAGAATTATTTTTAACCTTTTTAAAAGTATAAATAATTGAATTATATATAAAAATTTTTATGTTCTTAAAAATTTTCATAAAATTTATAAAATACAATTATTTTTAAAAATTTCAATAAAAATATTTAAAAATTCAATTCTTTTAAAAAACTTCAACATAATTATTAAAAAAATTCAATTAATTAAAAAAATGTTAATAAAATTTAAAAAAAAACAATTATTTTCAAACATTTCAATAAAATTTTTAAAACGATTTTTTTCTAAAACTTCAACAGAATTGTTAAAAAATTCAATTATAATTTTAAAAATGTTAATAATATTTAAAAAAAACTATTTTAAAACATTTCAATAACATTTTTAATACTTCCAATGTAAAACTAATAATACTAATATTTTATTGATTGATTTGTTAATTAATTCTATTTTTAAATTTGTGCATTCTCTCTAAATTTAAATTAGTAAAAATGTTTACGGGTGATTCTCACAAGAAGGACAAATCATGCCTTTTATAGTATTTTGTTAAAAACTAATTATATTAATTTAAACTATTAAAATTTATGACAGCCAGCATTTAATAATTTTTAATCATATCACTAAAGAAAAATTCGAAAGAAGGTTATAAAACTAAAATATTTGATGAAATTTATATTGTAACGGATGGAGGTACGGAGTGGAGTTTTATAACATCATATTTATTTAATATTTCAGTAATTTGATAATTACTTTTTAATTTTTCTTTATGATTTAACTAAAAACTTTACACTGAGAAAACTGGAGTATTGGACTAAACATCTGGAGGAACAAATCGTTCATATTTGAGAGTTAGCTATTGGATAACAATCAAAATGTTCAAATTCACCATTGACATTAGATATTCGTGTAGGTATCTACTATTCTAATAAAATTTTTCAAAAGAATTCAATTATTTAAAAAAAAATTTAATACAATTCTACACAAACCTTTAATTATTTCCAGAAAATAATAAAAATTTCACAGAAATTTAATTATTTACAAATTTTATATAAATTTCTTAGCCATAATTCAATTATTTTCATAAATAATAAAATTTATGGCAGAATTTAAATTATTTTTAATACAATTTTATTCATAAAAATTTTATAAAAAATTCATCAACAGAATTCAATTATTAAAAAATTTGTTGATAAAATTCTTTATGAGAATTTATTTTTAAGAAGTAATCAATTATTCAATAAATTATTTATTTTTGTATTTAAATATTTTTATTCTCGTAGAATTTTCTAATTAAAACTGATTTGAAAATTAATTTTTATGAAATTTTAGATAATAATTAAATATTAAAAGCATTGGAGCATGGATTTTTATAAAAACTTGAATTTTGAAAATCTGTATTTTTCATATACTGTCTTGGCAAAATTTGAATTATTTTCAAAAACCTTCCATAATTCAATGATTTTTAATAGGCATTTACTATTGTAATAAAATTTTCCAAAAGAAATTCAATTATTTAAAAAACAATTTAATAAAATTCTACACAAACATTTAATTATTTTCAAAAAATAATAAAATTTTCACAGGAATTTCATTCTTTACAAAAATTTTTTTATAAATTTCTTCGCAATCATTCAATTATTTTCATAAATAATAAAATTTTTACAGGAATTCAATTATTTTAGTAAATAATAAAATTCTTATTAGAAATTAAATTATTTTGATAAATAATAAAACTCATTATGCAAAATTTCAATTATTTTTAATACAATTTTAAGCGAATTTCTCGAAATAATGTAATTATTCTTAAAAATTTTATTAAAATTCGTCAAAAGAATTCAATTACTTAAAAATTTATTGATAAAATTCTTTATGAGAATTCAATTTTTAAGAAACATGCAATTATTCAGTAAATTGTTATTTTTGGATTTAAATAATTGAATTCTTATAAAATTTTCTTATAAAAATTGATTTAAAAAAAGATTAGAGTTAAAATTTTAGATTATAATTGAATATTAAAAGCATTAGAGCGTAAATTTTTAGAATAGAATTTTGAAAAGGTTAGAATTAAAATTTTTTAAAATAAATATGAATTTTTCATATTTTTAACTGACAATTCTGTGGAATTAATTTTTTTTGAAAAAGTTTAATTGGTGATTTTTTTTATATTATTTGAAGTACCCGTGTGGAAAAGTGGTGTTGGCCCACGTCGGGGGCCCGCATGGATCGCCCACATCTATGAGGGGCCCACGTGGGTGATCCAGGCAAGGCCCCTCATGGAAACGACATGCTGATCGATGAGGGCGCCCTCGTCGGCCCCCTGCGTGGCCCTCGCGTTTGCCCTTATCTTTGCCCTCGACTTTATTTTTCAAAATTAAGTTAATAAATTGATTATTTATTAATAATAAACAAGTTCAACTATTAATAAATAACACTGTTATTTAACGATTTTCACTTTCTTTAATTAAATCGTGACCAAAAAAAAAAAAATCTGACGCACTCGGGAATAGAACCTACGACCTACGGACTATCAGACAAACGCTTTACCACTGTGCTAAGGGACTTACTTGAAAATTATTGCCTTATTGTAGGTGACTTGCTGACTTGCTTTTGATGATTCAATAAAGCATTGTTGACACTAATACACAATAACAAAAAACGTGTTTTTCATTGTTTAAAATCATTATAATCATTAATTTTTGTTATGTAAAAAAATATTTTTTGTTTGGACTTAGAAATTTTTGCAAGTCAATGATGTGGGCGATCCATGTGGGCCCCTCGCGTGGGCCCTCAAGGATTTGCCCTCATGTGAGTTTTATATTTTTTTAAAAGTAACATTAAATATTTGTTAAAAACGTGTTTTTCATTGTTTAAAATCATTATAAACATCAATTTTTTGTTGTAAAAAATATTTTTTGTTTGGACTTAGAAATTTTTGCTAGTGAATGATGTGGGCGATCCATGCGGGCCCTCGGCGTGGCCCTCATGGATTTGCCCACATGGATCAGCCCTCGTCGGCCCCCGCCGGGGGCCCTCACGTCGTGTGGGCTTGATGGGGGCTTTTTTCACACGGGTATTTATTTTCTAATATATATTTAATTGAAGAATTTACGAATAATTGAAATTTCGTGAAATTGAATATTGTAAAGAAATGAATTTGAAAATCATCAAAGAACTTTTTCGAAAATTATTAAAAATAATCGATTTTAAGAACAATTTTAGTTAAAAATTCTTGAAAATGTTCTCTTATTTAACTCGGACTGGTTATATTTTTGTCAGTAATTGGTCCGTAATTTTTCATTTTTGGTCCGTAAAGTCCGTATTTTTAAATACTTTCACTGGTTCGAGCCCTGACTTTGTTCCAAAGATTATAAAAATATTACAAAATTTTTTAAATTAAGTTGCATTCCAACAGGTTTTACATAAATTTTTAATTGTGATTACTATTTATTAGTAAAATTTACTAATTCAAAAGAAATGAGTCAGTTATTAATTCCAACTGGTAAACATGTTCAGGTTTAGAAATTAAAATTTAGAGAGTTTAGCAAAAATTTGTCCTTTGCTTATTCTGCTTTTTCGTTTCCCGTGTAGAAATTTAGCGTGGAAGTGTATGAGAAACTGTCCAGTTGCGCTAGCAAGTATGAGGTCAATCTAGCAACTAGATGGGAAAAATGGACAGGCTTGAACGAGGGATGTAACGCTAGCAACGTCAAGATTTTGTACAGTTATTTTGTCTAGTCCTTGTCTAGTAAAATAAATCATTCCTAGCCAGTTCCTGGATATTAAAATAAGCAGTTTCTACATCCCGTGCAGAAATTAAAATGTGGGCCTGATAGGGTACTGGACAGTTTTCCCGATCTCTGGTGTGGCTCTGGGTAGAGAAACTGACCAGTGCCCGACTAGTGTGTGACGCAGTTCCCGATCAATGCCCTACTTAGGGAAAAACTGATCAGGGCCTCGTCAGTTTTTCTTAAAATTGCCCTATTTTGTGAGGTTAATTTTATTTAAAAGAAATTACAATAAAATTACTGTAATTAAAAGTATTATATTAGAAACATAATGAACATATTCATTATATATGCAACATATTTATACATAACATAATGAGGTATTATAGTCATTTTGACTAATTTAAAAGTGAAAATGATAAAAATAATACCTATAATTTCAAGAATAGAAAAACTTAAAAAATTTTGAAAAATTTAATTTTTGGTTTTATGATTAATTCATTTTTTTTGGAGGTTGTCGCTCCTTTCTGCCTCCTTAATTTTATAATATTAATAAAGGTTATAATTTTTGTTTTCAAATGTATAAGTAATAATTAATATTTATTTAATAAATATTTTATTCAAATTTATTAATTATGTTTAAAAAATAGTTATTTAATATTGAAGGTGTTAAATTTAACAATCTCTCCGAATCATTTTCTCACTTTAAGCTAATATAATATAAAATAATTATTATTATTAAAATAATATATATATATATATATATATATATATACAAACCAAATGATAAATTCATACTATAAATTAATAATTATTAAAATTCATTAAGTATAATTTATTAACAATTGTTTATTAATTATTATTTTTTAAATTCATAATTTTTATTTTTAAATAAATGTATAATAATTAATTATTTAATAACTATTATTATTCGTTATTTATAATTTAGTTGTTATTATTAATAAATAAACTTTATTATAATATTGTACTTAAAGAAAAAAAAATTATATGTATTTTCGTTTTTTAAATATATTACCATAATTATTTTATAAAGTGTTTTAAAAGAACACGCTTTTTTTAACTTAAATAACTATTTTAAAAAATTAAATTTATTTACATGCTTTTAAAACGAGGAAAACTGTCGAGGCCCTGATCAGAGCCCTATTTCATATCTAGTGAACACCCCACTTAGGGTTTTGGCCAGAATTTCTGGTCAAACCCATAAGATAAAAAATTTTTTAAATATGTAGTATAATTACTTCGTTTAATTAATTTCTTCAATTGTTTATAATTTTATTATGGGAACTAATTTAAAAAACTTAATTCATTTACACTTTATTTAAACGAGGAAAACTGTCGAGGCCCCGACCAGAACCATGTTTTAAATAGAGCAAAGTGGGGCATTTTCTGCACGGGATACTGGGAATAATTGTTAGGTTTATAAATAATAAAAGAATATTTTTCAACTTTACTCTTTTGTTTGTTTAACTTTTAAACAAACAAAAGAGTAATACAAAAGTATTTGTTATTATCACAATTTCTCTTACAATTATTTTTGAAATTAATTGTAACATATTTTGCTACATTGGATTTTTTCTTTAAAACACAAACACATTCACTATAAAGATTCGTACTTGTATACCGATAATAAAATTAATTGTATATTATATTGTTGCAATCACAAAAAATTCACTTATAAAATTACCAAAGTTTTATTATTTATTATGAACATTATAATATGAAAAACAATCTGAGACTATGAATGATGACATCACATGTCCTTTTTCTAATAAATCTTCTTTTCGCTGTAATATATTTAAACTTGTACACTGTCCCTGTTCAGAAATGGAAAACTGAAAACTTTTCACTAGATTTATAAATTTGATTTTATCTTCACAACAAGATGAGTTACAATTGTAGACTGTTGGATTCTTTTCATCAAGCACTACGTCAAGAACTGATTTCGTCTGCTAGCTTAGTAGACTCTCAGAGCCACCTTCTCCACGAACTTGTACTAATAAATTCTTAAGTCAGCGTCCTAGACAGTGCTCAGCTAATTCTTGGACAACCTGCTATACGAACTTGTACTGAATTTTCAATTCAGTATCCTAGACAAATTTTAGCCAGATTCTAGACTGTCTTCATAGCGAAGAAAATAAAGGGGAAAACTGTACATTAACATTTCGGGGCCAGGACAGTTTATTCAGAATAATTTTCCACGACAAATGCTATCTAGCTGTAGTCTATTTCTAGGAAGGCCACGACAAATTTCTACACGGGTTATTTAATAGAGAGTAAAAAGTACAATTACATTATAATTACGTAACCTCAATATTGGAAAAAATCCAGAAGGAGAAATAAAAATTTTTCAAGAATTCTTCCCAATTTTTTATTTTTGCGAGGTACCTTCTCTCTTTATTGGCTTTTAGAGGGATCCTCTCAGTTTCTCGAATCACTTTCTCTTTGCTAGTTTTAGTGATTCGCTTTGGGACGCGCCTTTTGCAAGTTGGCGTATGGCCATTACAATGGAAAAACGTCTCCGTTTACAGTTCATGGCTTGTTTATTACCTCATTTCAGAACCGACGGCATGTAAGTTAAATTATACGCACGTATACCTCTCCCTTTGGCTCTTTCGTTCGTATTGCTTTGGCAGTTATTGACTCTCTCCACTGCAGAGAGAAGACGAAGAAGAGCGCTCTCCTCTCGTCCTCTCCTCAGGTCATAAAGATTGATATTTATGACTCTGCATGCGAGAGAGCGAGAGAGAAATAGATGCATACAGTTTACTGTCGTTTTCACAATAAAGATCCCAACTCTTCACAATGTCGTAAATGAAATCACTCTCGATATATATATATATATATATATATATATATATATATATATATATATATATATATATATATATATATATATATATATATATATATATACATATATATATATATATATATATATATATAAAATTATTTTCTTTGTAATGCCACTTCCTTTGTTATAAATATGCATATACATATAAATAAATGTGCGTATGTGTCTTTTTTGTCGTGTACTTAAAAGAATCGGGGAATTAACGCTCATCACGTGCAACACTTAAACAAATGGAACCTACTTACCTTCTCTGTATATTGAGTAAGAGTTGATTATTTTTGGGGAAAGTTTTTTTCAAATGTATATGTATATACATGTATAATCCTTTCTCTAAAGTTGCATATTGTTCTGTTTGGAGTTGGAATTTAAACATCTTTTGTGTGCCGCTGGAGAAAACTTTTGTTAGAATACACAAAACGGCAAAAAAATAATTTTTACTCTTATTTGCAATTTATTCATTTTCTGTAAATGCAAATTTTGTGTTTAAATCATAAAATTAGTGTGATAAATTAATTTTCTACTTTACAGTTTTATTTTATTAACCCGGGGAAATTATTTTCTTTTAGCCGAATGAAAGTTTTGCTTTTTACAAAAAGAATTTTTTACAGAATTTTTCTGAACATACCATCGGAAAAAGGACCTAAAAAGCTACAAATTTGACCCATAGATAATTTAAATTGTAAAAAAAATAAAATTTTTACATCAATTTTTAAAAATGATGTAAAATTAACGTTTCGAAATTTAGGCTTGCAGGTTGACCCACCTTGAAAAATTGATAATAATATGGAACAACTTCAATACATTTATTAAATTTTCCTTACATTTAATGTTTCTGAACATAATAATTTAAATTTAAGTTTTTTAAACAATTTGTTAATAAATAAAATTTCTTTAAATAAAAAATATTTTTTATAAATAAAATTTTTTTTTCAATTGTAATAAATTAATCGAAAAGCAAGATATGTGAAAAAAAATGAAATTTTGGAAATCGTGTACATTTACTCCAAATTATCCTTGCGGATTCGCATTTCGGACCTGCAAACCGTAAAGTGAGTCAACCTGCAATTTTGAACTCTATTTTTAAATCGATGAAAAAAAAATATTAATTCATGATACACGGAAAGAAAAGGTCTGGAAGAGATATCCATAAAAATATTGTTAAGCAGAATATTGTTGTGTTATCCAATTCAATGGAAGAGGGAGCCATATTATATTGTTGAATCAAATATGGATGTGACATCCATAGGCATGGTTGGGCTTACAATTCATGCTATGGATTTTCACATATGACTGCTTCATCCATATAAACTTTGGTTGGGAGATCCATAGTTAGTTCAAAATTTCGATACATGTTGCGTTCAATTCATTATCATGGCATCCATTTAAAAATGGTCGTCTCAATTTGTCCGTCGCGTCGGTTTTCTGTCACGTCTATATAATCGCGTTGTGAGTTTATTGTGTATAAATAGTGTTATAATTGTTTATTATTTATTATCGTTATTGTCTATTAGTGTTTATGTAAATTCATTTTCATGAAATATGTGTAGAGTATATAAGGAATATTATATGCTCAAATATTGTAGTTGCGTGTATAGTGTAGTGGATAGCGTTAGTGTTTAGTATGCGTTAGGTCTAGGGTTCGTGTCTCCCCCATCGGTTAATAATTTTTTTCGTAAATATGCGGTTATTCAATAAGTGGTGTGTATTAATTAACAAAAATGTGTATAAAATATCTCAAGTGACATAGAATTTAATTAATTGAGTGATTCTAATTTCTTTGTTTCCCATTTCCATTACTATGGATCACCCAACCATAGATCTTTTGCTGCCCCAACAATATACAGCCAGCCATAGAATATGGATGCAGCAACCTTAACTATGGATATCCCGTATTTTTCAATATAATATGGCTGTGATATCCATGTATCTGGATGTGTCAACTATTCCTTTTTCTCCGTGTATTTTAAAAATTCCTTTTATATTATCAAAATTGATTAAAAAAGCAACTCAGAAAAAAATTGTAACTTAAATTATCTATAAAAATATTTCATTTGTAAGCACATCAAAAAGTCACATTTTTAATTTTTCAATTTTTCCACAAGTGAATTTCCGAATTTGTTTAACAAGAACATTTTTATTGCTTTTTTTTGCTCCTAAAGATCATAAGAAGTTATTACTAATCATTTGACAACAATATCAGTCGCCTTTTTACACTGAGAAAACTGGAGAGTCAAATTCAGAGGTTCAAAAAGTGTATGTTTCCTTTGCTTATGAAGAGAGTTAAATAGTCCTTCTAAAATAAATTTTGAATTGATAATGGAAATCTACTTGTATATTCTCTCCCATTATATCTGAGGGTTAAAAGTTGCGCAGAAAATGTGTACGATCTGATGCGCGCGAAATTATTTTTCTGACATTTTATGTATTTAATTTAGGGGTTAGGTTGACATATTTATTCATTTCGCGCCGGATAAGGAAGGGATTTCTCAAGATGGTTAATTTGTCCCTCTGTTAGAGAAATGGCACGAATATCTGCCAATGGTGAATTTGAACATTTAGATTGTTATCCAATAGCTAACTCTCAAATATGAACGATTTGTCCCTCCAGATGTTTAGTCCAATACTCCAGTTTTCTCAGTGTAATTACGGCATTTCTACAATAAAAAAATAACGCAAGTGGGACAACCTGCAAGCTGGACAACTTGCAAGCCTTTCCCCTATTTAAGTAAAAGGAATTTCACGACGAAAATTGTTACCAGCGAATTTAAATAACGAAATACAAATTATAAATGGTAAAAGGGGATTTTTTCCATCTCTAGAGTTGAAAGTAATTTAATTTAAAAAAAAAGAAAATATCTTCCCTGTAAAATTGGAAAGAGAAGATAAATTAAGATGAATGACACCCCAGAGAGTGTTACTGAAGTTACCCACCTTTGCCCTAGATGCTTGTTGAATTACTTTAGTCTTAGCTTCATTTTTAATAATAATAATAATATTGGTTTTTATTTATATTTATAGTATTTTTTTAATAAAATAAAAAATTGGAAATATGGACTAACGGGGCAAGGATAGTTAGAAATATAATATATGGCACGGTAAATCCTGTTAATGACATTGCAAATTTTAAAAAAGTGTTTAATTGTTCTTTTTAGGCTGATATACATAAAAGTGCGTAATTATATACGGCAAACAAAGTTTATTGACCAAGAAATTGGTGGTCGTCTGAAGAAAATTAGTTAAACCTCTGATTCTAGTTGAGATAAATTTTAATACAATAATTGAAATTCAGAAAATGTTCAATACATATTTCTAATACTTGAGATATCAATATTGTATAGTCTAAATCCAATAAAATAAAGAAAACGAAAATTTACTGATTTTCTGACATTTTTAGCATTTGTATTCTTCTAACTATCCTTGCTATTCGTATCTCGTAGGGATTTGAGTCTACAGTAAAATAATGTATAGCAAAATTATAGCCAAATAACCAGGCTTTCCAAAAATACTTTTCGTTTGCAGATACATATTCAAGTTTGGCCGCTAGATCCGAAAAGGTCTTGCCTAACTATCCTTGCCCCATCCTCCCCTATACACTGAGAAAACTGGAGTATTGGACTAATAAACATCTGGAGGGACAAATCGTTCATATTTGAGAGTTAGCTATTATTGGATAACAATCTAAATGTTCAAATTCACCATTGACAGATATTCGTGCCATTTCTCTAACAGAGGGAGAAATTAACCATCTTGAGAAATCCCTTCCTTATCCGGCGCGAAATGAATAAATATGGCAACCTAACCCCTAAATTAAATACATAAAATGTCAGAAAAATAATTTCGCGCGCATCAGATCGTACACATTTTCTGCGCAACTTTTAACCCTCAGATATAATGGGAGAGAATATACAAGTAGATTTCCATTATCAATTCAAAATTTATTTTAGAAGGACTATTTAACTCTCTTCATAAGCAAAGGAAACATACACTTTTTGAACCTCTGAATTTGACTCTCCAGTTTTCTCAGTGTACTATTCATTGTAAAATGTACTTTGCATGAAGTAAATATTACTATTTCTGGTAGTAAAAATTACTAATAGTAATTATTACATTAGTCACTTTTAAAAATTGCTTTAAGAATTTTAATTTTTACTTCGCCATTGTAAATTTTATTAAATTTTGTATTACTTTTTACATTCGATATCGAGGTCAATTTCTAGACGCAATTTAACTGCAAATTATTAGTTAAGTTAAATATTCACATTACACATAATAGTATATAGGGATATGTATAGCAGACAGCAAAAACACATGGACTATAGAGAAACCGGAAGAAATGCGCATCGGTACACTGCGCAACAATGCGCTAGTGAAGAGCGCCGATTTAGAATGCGAGTCAACTAACGTTTCACAAACTTTCACTAATGATTCGTAAACATTCAAACAGCCATTGATAACAATTCAGCATTAAATCTAAAACAATTGGTCACATACTGGCCTTCTAATCAATCCATGACTCGTTTTCAATCGTTAAGTAAAGTTAAGTAACCATCAACGGAAAAAGTGTCCCGTCTCAAAGTAATATACTAATCCATTAATGGTTGACGGACTTTTTCTTTCCGTGTACAAATATGCCTCTCCTTCAAATTTAGTAATACTTAATGATTTAAAAAACCATTGAATATTGTTATTTGAGAATAAATTGTACACTAAATAGCAAATTTAGTAAGTTTTTATTTATTAATTTCATTAATTAGTGGTTGACGCCTAAAGACTGGTGCTGAGTACGACTGCTAGTTTCATCCGGCTGTTTTGATTTGCAGTAAATTTTATTTTACAAAAAGACTACTATATCTCCAATGCCAAAGATTGGGAGGGACACAAAGCCTTTCGCTTAAAGAAAGTTGAAGTGAAAAATACAGAAAATTAAAATATTTTTTTATACTTTTTATGTAAAAAAAAGTCATCAAAATTATTTCAAATATAATTAAGTTTTATCATTCTAAGAATAGTTGTCATAACATATAATGAGAAATTTTGAATAGACGTAGATTAGAATTTACTAGCACTGCTGATCAGACCAGAAACGCTGGTCTATTCTAGACTATAGCGTGGAAGTTTCGTTTCAATTCTGAACAGCCGCTCGACAAGACCGTCTGCCCTGGGTCTAGAAAGACGTTAGACAGTCTATTAAGCGCTTGGTCAGCGCCCTAAAATTTTTCCACACGGGTAGTACTCGAGAAATAAAGATTACTTCTGCAAGAAACAACTTTTACTATTGCAGAGCGAACTTTTTACTCGAAAAAGTAGTAATCCGTTCCACTACTACTATAGACCTGTGTGTGTGATGACGTCACTACCGTCTTGCGCATACCGATCGTAGCCTGACGTCAAAGTCATTAAGATTATAATACTATACTCTAAAGTTTCATATATTAAAATGTGCAATTCTAGCTTTGTATAAAATTATTTGTAACATTTATTGAAATAATTCTTTTTTATTTTGTACAAAATCAGAATAAGAAATATATGAATAATAATCTAATAATTTAATAATTAAATTAAGTAATTTTAAATTAATAATACTGTCGTTTATTATTAATATTATTATTATTATTAATATTTATATTATTCAGTAACTTATCTAAATAAATAAAATGTATGATTCACTTTTTCAAAACCCATATAGCACGTAATATTATAGTAATATTACCCGTCAATATTACAGTAATATTATTGTAATATTATAGTAAAATTACAATAATGTTAAAGTAAATTAGTCAGAGCAAAATTAATTTAAAATTACAGTAATATTACACGAGCATGTAAAGTAAATGAAAATGTCTGTAAAATGCATATCTAATGAATAAACAAGAAAATTTTTTCTTATTTTATCATTAGAAAATAAACTTTTTTGCAATTATTCATAAGTGTGTAATATTACCGCATAATATTACTGTAATATTGTTCGGTAATATTACCATCAGGCAGACATTTTAATATGACAATAATAATACAGTAATTTTACCGGGTGATATTACTGTAATGTTACGTGCTACATGGAAAAGGGATATATGCAAGTAACCGAAATTTTTTTTCATATAGCCATTGCGTAGCCGAGCGGCTTAGTGTAGATGCGTGCGATCCTAACTAACCTTCAACTTCGTACCATTTGTCAAATTTTTCAAAAACACACTAACTAACCTTCAACTTCATACAATTTGTCAAATTTTTCAAAAACACATTTTTAAACAATTTTTTTCTATTAATTTTATTAAATGTCCATAATATACACGGAAAAAAAGAAATTAGCTGCAGCAGTAAACAGATGTTTGCTGTAAAATCTCTGAAAATTAGCTACCACAGCTAAGAAGTTTGCAGTGGCAGCGAACATGTTAGCTGTGACAGCAAACATTAGTAAACATTAATGCGAGTTTGCTGTCATAGCGAACATGTTTGATCTCACAGCGAACTTTTTCGCTGTCCCTATTTCAACGAACAAGGTTTGCTGTGGCAGCAAAATGTTCGCTGCCACAGCAAACCCTTTCTATGCGTGTATTATACGGAAATGGAATAGAAAAGTTAAGCTTTATTTTCATATAATTTTGATAAAAATCGACGGGGGGGTGTTTTGAGATATTAAGAGTTTAAACTTTCAAACAGGAATTTCTCTACGAAATTGAGTGAAATTTTAAAAAATAAAAATAGCACTAGAAAGTTCATGAAAATCTCTTTCGATTTAGTGTATAATATGTTACAAATAATTAAATTTTTAAATAATTAAATTTATTAGAAAATCGCTCTCCTTGCGATTGTTTTTTGTCTATGGAATGATTTGAAATGAAATGCCTCTAATATATTTTTCCGTAGAAAATAAATTACTAAAAAAATCGTATTTTGCATTAATATCAATTCGTTTTTCTACAATAATTTATAAGTGACTATATTTCTATATTTTAGAATTTTTAATTATTATTACTAATATTAATATAAATTGAATTTCAAAAAGTTTTAAATTAAAGTTTTAGAAAAGTTGAAAATTGTAAAAAATTTTAATTAAAAATTCTGAATAAGTTAGTTTTTTGAAATATTTTAGTTAAAATTTCTAGAAAATAATTGAATTGAAATCTTGAAAATAATTTCACGGGAATGGACCGGGAAATGACAGTGAACTTTTTTATGAAAAAAGTAGCCACCCTGTTATTTATATATTATGGTTAAGTCAAATATATTTTTTTCAATGGAATAATAATAATAATAATAATAATAATAATAATAATAATAATAATAATAATAATAATAATAATAATAATAATAATAATAATAATAATAATAATAATGACTGTTTAGAAAGGATAATATTATAGGGTATAAAATTTTGCTGCCCTTAACTCTCGATTGCTCTTTTAATGTGTACTTTTAGATCACTCCGATATTATTATATATAGTAAATATGTATATATATAAAACTGTCCGTATACTCCCACGAGTTAAAACGGTTGCATTTACTCTCCTCTGCAGCAGCCAGCCGCCTATTGAATCGCTTGACCCACTTTGATAAACTCGCATTGGAATAACTCAATAACACACCGAGCTAGCAATAATTATTATTCAACGTTTTCTTACCCGACTTTAACTGCGTTAAAAAATATTCAGGCAACCTATTTTTCATAATGATGAGCAGCACTAATTTTATAATATGATGAACTGTGAGAGACATGATTCTCTCTCTCTCTCACCCCTCTTTAAATGCGCAAGTCCCTCTTTCTCCAAAACTGTCATTTGCTTATCTGACATATAATATTATTCACAATTCACAAAGAGAAAGAATTAACAGAATTTTATAATAATTGCGAGAAGTAATTCAATAAAACCTGGTGAAAAATTTATTTTTCTTTTCAGAAAATTGATTTAGCTGAAATTTTTGCAAAAATTGAACTTATCATAATTGCAAGTCAAATTTTATTTTTGGAAATATTTGCATTATTTAGGTTTTTGGACATTGATATAGAGAATGTAATTATATTTTAATTTTTGCTAATTAGTTTGGTAATTTAGTAATAAGAATTTCTACTACTTTTGATCACTTTCTGTACTAAAATTTGGGTGATAAAATAATTTCAATTATACCGCTCGCTCTAAATTTGAATGAGTAAAAATGTTCATACTAATTTTAATTAGTGACTTAATTTTTGTTTTCGAATTAGTAAATTATACTAATAAATTAGTAGAAATTGCTATTTATTAGTAAAATTTAGAGAGTTATTTATAATCTTAATAACTATTATTATTTGACATGTTTAGCTAAAAATATTTCAACTAAAAAGATTACTACTTAAATGGTAATTTACTTAATTAGTAGTTCACTTCTTCACTAGTAGTGCACTGCTTAATTAGTGCTTTACTAATTTGAATTAGTAAATATACTTCATCAGAGAGAAAACTTAATTCACTTTTCATTTAAAAATAATTTATTAAATTTTTTTAATTGAATTGAATGAATATTTAAAAAAAATTTTTATTTTATTAGGAGGAGAACAATTACTATAGGTTTTCTCAAAAGAGAGTTTTCTTCTGCTTCTCATTCAAAATAACTAAAGATGGTTATTTTAGTATACACTTCTGTATAAATTACACAACGTTTCTTGTTTATATAATCATTTTAAGTTTCTCAGTTTTCATTACAATTTCTCATTTTTTCCTTTTCTTTTTTTTCTTCTTTCTTCTAAAATTCTTCATTGATGACTAAATTAAAATATAACAAAAATAACTCTCCTCAACGAATTATTTCCGGTCTTTGTATGTATATAACTTCCAACATGTCAAATTTCTTGAAAAGGGGAACGAGATTAAAATTCCAATTTCTTTTTTGAGTTTTTGATTGCAGTTAATTTTTGAATTAATTAATTGAAATTCATGTTTAAATTAATCAAAATTCACGATGAATTAATTAATTAAAAATTAATTTTGGTATTTGAATCCAAAAGTAATTTATTTTTTAAGTTGAAATTAATTGTTGTATTTGAATAAAAAATAATTTATTTTTTAGTTGGAATTAATTTTGAATAAATTAATAATTATTAAAATTATTTTTGGTATTTGAGTAGAAAAATAATTTTTATCTGTCATCACCTAATAACTAAATTTAATAATAATTTAATAAAAATTAAAAAATAGTTTAATAAAAAATATATTATATTAACTGATAACCAATGAATTAAAAAATAAATATACATTCATTAACCGTGAAAAGAAAAAAATTAATTAAATCTGAAGTAGCAAAGAATAAGTAGTGAAATTACAGGTATATTTTTATCATCAGTCAGGGTTTTAACAATGGCACATTTGTAATATATAATGTATAATAGCCAGTAACTAACGGACTTTGAACTGAACTAAAAGCGTGACACGTGAACTTTTTAACGTATTTCATTTGCATACTGTGTCGCATTAGCGTAATCAGTTTTCCTTGAAATCATTTGTTTTACGGAAAATGTTCAATTCATCAGGGATGCTTCCACATTCTTATAAACTATAATAATCAATCTCATGTTTGCATTCGTTTTCCGTTTCAATATTTCAAGATTGAAATTGCAAGCACAGGAAGAAATTGTTTGTGGATAATTCCGTAAAGAGTTTTTTTTTATTATAAATTAGTCATTTTATTATTTAAAAGTATATACGACAAGTGAAATTGTTGTGTTTGTTTCGTTTATCTTATTTCTTTTCGCACGTGTTAATAATATACACTGCTCTTTTGGAATCGTTCGGAATTCATGAATTTGACAATATTACCCGCAGCGATAATATCTAAAAATATATTGCGAAAACATTATTAAAGTAACAACACGTGTTGTTTGAGAATATTATTAGTTTTGTCTATTATATAAAATTTATTTTTCCTATATACATATAGTGTTCGAGAAAATAAACATTTTCCTAAAGATTCACTCTCTTGAAACTATATGTATTTTCGAAAAAAAAATCAATTCATCCTCTACGCTCGCTGAAAAAATTGTTTCAAACAAGTAAAATTTGTTTCTCACATGTAAATTTTGCTTGTTTCAAACAATAACATTTTTTGTTTGTTTTAAATCAATTTTATTTGGTTTAAACAAACATTTTATTGGTGACGAATAAAATTTTTATTTAATATAAATAAATTATATTTGATTTAAATACATTTTTTCTCTATGTGTAGATTTGGTTTGTTTCATTCAAAATAAATTTTTCTTTTAAAGAAAAAGAGAATTTTTAATTCAAAGCAAAGCTCTGTAATTTAAACTACAATAGTTTAAATTAAAGTAACTTTTTCATTCATACACCTATAGAGGCAAATAATTTTGTATGGAAAAGTCATGGAATCTCCTTTATTTTCTAAAATTTTAAAACAAATGATTTTATTCGTATACACGGAAAGAAAAGGTCTGGAAGAGATATCCATATAAATATTGTTGAGCAGAATATTGTTGTGTTATCCAATTCAATGGAAGATCAAATTTTAGAATGGAAGCACATTCCATATTCAATGGATGAGGGAGCCATATTATATTCCCAGGCGGAAATTTCCCACTGGCAGGGTACCGCGCCTGTACAGACGTCGGTAAGAGTGTACTGGCATGGGTCCGCCTGACGACCGGAGCGGTGCAGACATTGTACTGGAACCTGACAATGTGTTGTAGTGGCTGCGTGCCTGGCTCGGTATAGATTTGATGCCGCCGAACAACCGGCGTTGTACAGGCATTCGTCCGTCTGGCAACCAGGACGGGCCAAATTTTGTTCCAAAAGATGACTTTCTACTGGCATTCGTCCGCCTAGCAAGCCACGCGGGCCAAATTATATTCTCTATTGAAAAATAAAATAAAAAAAAAAATTTAATTAACTATGCATGGTGCATGTTAATTAACATTTATTTATAGATCATTTGAAGCATTTTTTTACACATTTAACATTTTTTTACACATTAAAATTCTAAACGCTCGCAGTGGGATACGAAGCCCAAGCCTATCCTAATCTACGCACCGAAGTCTAATACGCTAACCACTACGCTATTCGCTCGCTTGCGGATGTGAGCATAACAACGCCAATATACAATACCGCTAAACAACAACTTATATATAAAGTGAATAATAATTTTTACTCAGATATTTTTCAATATTTTAGCATTTTATTTATATTATGCAAATAAATTTAAAGTTTCATTATATTTTTATTTAATCTTCAATGTTTTTAATATTTATTTTTATTTTATTATTTAGGAATAATTAGTTGAACACTTCACTTTATAACTATTCGAAATCAATACAAAATTAACTAAAATAAACATTTGTAACTTAGTGCGTTTCATTTATACTTTATAAATGTTTTAAAAAAGAGAAAAAGATGAATGTAATTAATTTGAAAGAAAAATTAAATATTAATTAACATTCACCTTGCATAGTTAATTAAACATTTCTTTTATTTGAATTTTTAATAAAGAATATAATTTGGCCCGCGCTGGTTGCTAGACGGACGAATGCCGCAGTACAACGCCGGGTGTTTGGCGGGTTGAAACCTGCACCGAGCCGGACGCATTTTGCAATAGAATGACAGTGCGAATGTACTTATTCGACTCTTTAAAAATTATTAATACAAAAAATGTTTAAAGCATGATGGATTAAATTTATTATTATTAATTTTTATTATAAAAAATAGCAGAACTTGTCAGATTTTAAAAGATATTTGTGGTAAGATTTTTAAAAGCGCATTTATAAAAAAAATTATCCAATATAAAAATAAAACTATAATTTGAAAACTAGTAACAATTACTATATTCTAAGCATATTCTTATTAATAAATAAATTAATTAATAATTTCTAATTCACTTATTTATTGATTTATTATCAATAAATAAACAAATAAGTAATATTAAATAAATCCAATCAAATTTATTTAATATTACTTATAATTTATTTATAATAAATCAATAAATAAGTAAGTAAATTAAATTAATTAATATATTAATAATAAGATAAATTATATAGTTCTCAGTCGGTAGAATGCCTGTACCTCTCGGGTCGTTAGACGGGCGAATGCCAGTACAACGCCGGTTGCGAGGTGGTATAAATTTTGATCCGGCGGTCGGATCAAATCTTGTACCGCGCCTGTACTGCCGACAGTAGAAAGACTGTACCGAAAGTCGGATCCGACTTTGTACCGCGCCAGCAGACATTTCATCCGAATCGGTACAGACTGCCTGCACTGGCATTGACTCTCCAATTCAACCGGCGCGGGCGCTAGACGGTTGGACGATCCGGTATTCGTCCGACTTTTCCGCCTGGGTTGTTGAATCAAATATGGATGTGACATCCATAGGCATGGTTGGGCTTACAATTCATGCTATGGATTTTCACATATGGCTGCCTCATCCATATAAACTTTGGTTGGGAGATCCACACTGAGAGAAGTCCGGGAACTAATACGTCCCGTGCGAGGCTTGAGTGATAATTTTGAATGTTCTTATGTGAACCCTCGATCGGGACGTCTTAAGCCCCGATAAAAAGCGTGGAACGTCCCGAAGCGGGATTACCTACAACTTTTAGTTTCGGTCACTAGTTGTTCTCTCACATGTGGGAACAATGTTTGACAGACTCGGGGCGTCTGAGCCCTAGATTCGAAACATTTCAAACGCAACAAGAACAGTAGCTTATAGCGACGTCTAGCGGGAACTATTACGCCCTGGACTTCTCTCATAGTGCATAGTTAGTTCAAAATTTCGATACATGTTGCGCGCAATTCATTATCATGGCATCCATTTAAAAATGGTCCTCTCAATTTGTCCGTCGCGTCGGTTTCCTGTCACGTCTATATAATCGCGTTGTGAGTTTATTGTGTATAAATAGTATTATAATTGTTTATTATTTATTATCGTTATTGTCTATTTGTGTTTATGTAAATTCATTTTCATGAAATATGTGTAGAGTATATAAGGAATATTATATGCTCAAATATTGTAGTTGCGTGTATAGTGTAGTGGATAGCGTTAGTGTTTAGTATGCGTTAGGTCTACACGGAGAAAAAGGAATAGTTGACACATCCAGATACATGGATATCACGACCATATTATATTGAAAAATACGGGATATCCATAGTTAAGGTTGCTGCTTCCATATTCTACGGCTGGCTGTATATTGTTGGAGCAGCAAAAGATCTATGGTTGGGTGATCCATTGTAATGGAAATGGGAAACAAAAAAATTTGAATCACTTAATTAATTAAATGTATCTGGATGTGTCAACTATTCCTTTTTCTCCGTGTAGACCTAACGCATACTAAACACTAACGCTATCCACTACACTATACACACAACTACAATATCTGAGCATATAATATTCCTTATATACTCTACACATATTTCATGAAAATGAATTTACATAAACACAAATAGACAATAACGATAATAAATAATAAACAATTGTAACACTATTTATACACAATAAACTCACAACGCGATTATATAGACGTGACAGAAAACCGACGCGACGGACAAATTGAGACGACCATTTTTAAATGGATGCCATGATAATGAATTGCGCGCAACATGTATCGAAATTTTGAACTAACTATATGGATCTCCCAACTAAAGTTTATATGGATGAGGCAGCCATATGTGAAAATCCATAGCATGAATTGTAAGCCCAACCATGCCTATGGATGTCACATCCATATTTGATTCAACAATATAATATGGCTTCCTCATCCATTGAATATGGAATGTGCTTCCATTCTGAAAGTTGTCTCTTCCATTGAATTGGATAACACAACAATATTCTGCTCAACAATATTTTTATGGATATCTCTTCCAGACCTTTTCTTTCCGTGTAGGGTTCGTGTCTCCCCCATCGGTTAATAATTTTTTTCGTAAATATGCGGTTATTCAATAAGTGGTGTGTATTAATTAACAAAAATGTGTATAAAATATCTCAAGTGACATAGAATTTAATTAATTGAGTGATTCTAATTTCTTTGTTTCCCATTTCCATTACTATGGATCACCCAACCATAGATCTTTTGCTGCCCCAACAATATACAGCCAGCCATAGAATATGGATGCAGCAACCTTAACTATGGATATCCCGTATTTTTCCACAGGAAAAAAAAAGTCTGACTCCGTTTACACCTTAAATTCAGCCCATGTATTTCACATAAGTCTGTCCTTGTTTAATGGGGCTGACTCCGTTTACACCTTAAATTCAGCCTCGAAAACAGGCTAAAAGTAAAACTTTTTTTTTAGTGTGTCAATATAATATGGTTGTGATATCCATGTATCTGGATGTGTCAACTATTCCTTTTTCTCCGTGTAGCTTTTGAAAAATGGAAAACTATTGTTACTTATTTTCACACATTTTATTTGAAACAAATAAAAGGTTTAGCTTCCTATCCTTTTTTCTGGGTGTAAACCTATTAAATATTACTTACACCTATAATTAGTACAATTAGAAAAAAATTCCGTATGCCACTTTTTTCTTTTTTCAGAATGGTATTTCTATATCGAAAAATTTTTTTTTTCTATATCGAAAAATATTCTTCTTTTTGTACATTTTATCAACGTAACTGATATAAAAAAAAACTAAATATATATTTATATAAAAAAAGGAAAATGATATGATGTCTGTTGAGAGAGAACGTTGTTCTAGATTTTTATGTTTCTGTGATTACAATAAGCGCGGGAGCATGGCAGTACACTACTCCAAAGGAGTCTTTCTTCGTGTTTAATAAATACTCTAAATGGTTAGGAGCTCCGATAGCACCAAAGTGGGTCGCGTAAACGAAGCTCGTGCGTGTTTCGTGACGGATAAGCGTTGTAAAAAAATTTATTTATAAGTCCTCCTCCCCTCTCTCTCAGTCAAAAAAAGAAGAAAAGAGTAGCAAAAAAAACAACCATAAAACCCAAAGCCAATTAGCGAAACCGATTAAATTCCAGTCCCATTCGTTTCATATAAATCGGGGTTACTTCGTATTAAGGAGAGAGAGAGAGAGAGAGAGAGAGAGAGAGAGAGAGACTTACATATGCACATTATTTTTTTCCTTCTTTTTTCACGAGCAATGTCTCGCTAACGATCAATGATACAAAATTTGTACAATAGATGGCTCCACCTGTCTTATTTGCTTTGATTACACGTTTTTTTCAATTTCACGCATGACCGGGACTAATTTTTATATATACGTGCTTTACATTTTTTACGTTTATATACATTTTTTTCGTTATTATAATGTTTCTCTCTGTAACACCTTGTTTCTTATTTTCTCTCGTGAATAATGTTTTTATCGATTCAAACTTCATGACAAGTATTATTGTTGGTCTTCAATTTATAATTGAAAAGTGATAAATAATTTTTTTAAATTTATTTCTTTTCTTGAATAAATTTTTCTTAAAAGTATTTTCCAATTTAAGTTTTTACATTTTCAATTTGTTTCTAATTTTTTATTCAATTTTTCAGTTTCCATTTTCTCTCTTCCTCGTTTTATGACAAATATTGAAAGTCCAAAAACATTTAAACTACAATTATATAAATATTTATTTTCGTTGGATGTATAGAGTATATAGAGTGTATCTTGATTGGTATGTCATCTGTATGTGAGTTGCTGTGATAATTTGTAAATCAAAGTATTTTATTGTCTGAATGAGATGTATATATAGCTTTATTTAACTTTATATGATATATATGTTATTAATTACTGTATTTTTAATGGTTGTCTTCGTGGTATTTACCTAGGACATAATAAATATATTCTATTCTATTCTAATTTCTTTTTTATTTTTTTCCAAATATTTACTCAAGTTCTTTTTTAATTTTTCTCTAATTTTTTGTAATAAAATATTTTTTATTAGCGCAATTATTTTCTCTCTAAATTTGAAGTAGTAAAAATGTTTACTAATTTGAATTAGTGACTGATATTGCTTTGTAAAATTCATACTAACCAAAATTAGTAAAAATAATATTTATTATTAAAATTTACTTCATCACTGAAATGAAAATGTCAACTTTTTATTTTAATGTATTATAAATTAAGTGACATTATTTCGAAGCTGATTCGATTACGTATCACTTTAAGTATCACTTTTTAAATTATTTTTTTGTGGATTAAAATTATTTTAAACATACTGCATTTATTTGTTAATATTTATTACAAAAGATATTTAAAATATGCGCGCACCTTAACTAAAAAATAAAAGTTATCAAAAATGCACGATTTACTGACCAAAAGCTGATTAGAGCGATTATTATTTAATAAATTACTGAATTATCAAAACTTAAAATTACAATAAAAATCAAACGGCTAATAATTTTTCAAAACCCTTTAGGGATTTTACTCTGCTGGGGTAGTACTTTCATCCCATTATAGTCAAGTCTTAACCCAAAAAAATTTTTCCAAAATTGTTCCACTGTGTAATTCGCATTATTAAAAATTTTTACTAATTCAAATTTAGAGAGTTTCTAACAATTTCTTTTAAATGGACGCTTTTTCTTGTAATTTTTTTGTTTCTTTTTTTAATAAGTAATTATTAATAAATATTTTTAATTAATTATTTAAGAAGAAAATTTTCCAATAGAAAGTAATTATAATTTAATTATACAATTATTTTTCTGTAAATTAATGATAATAATTTTTGCTAATATCTGTAATTTATCACCAACAATTCATTAATAATGTTGACAATTCATTAGTCAAAATTGTCTAATTAATTATGGAGTTGACAATCGAACTGAGAAAAAGCTTTCGTCTTGAAACTATATATGAGCGATTCCACATCAAGTGATCAAGGGGTCTTACGGTGCAATGTTTATTTTGATAATTTTTTACTCTTAAACAATTAAACATGAAAATTTGTCCGAGTACAGTTTCGAAAAGTTTTTTCATGCTCTTTCGATTAGAAATAAGCATTTTCAAAAAAAAAAAATTTGTGACCTAAAAAAATCAAAATTAAAAATAAATTTTAATTTTTGGGGGGGAAGGATACGATTTTTTTTTAAACGAAAGCTGAGGTTTTTTCCTAAAAGAATATATATATATGCAAAAGTGGGACTAGAATGTTTAAACATTGAAAAAAAGAGATTTCTGCTGATCGGAGTGCTCCAAACCCGGTTTTTGGCTCCATTTGGTAGAAATCTCTTTTTTCAGTGTTTAAACATTCTACACGGAAAGAAAAGGTCTGGAAGAGATATCCATAAAAATATTGTTGAGCAGAATATTGTTGTGTTCGTTCTTGTCTATTAGTGTTTATGTAAATTCATTTTCATGAAATATGTGTATAGTACATAAGGAATATTATATGCTCAAATATTGTAGTTGCGTGTATAGTGTAGTGGATAGCGTTAGTGTTTAGTATGCGTTAGGTCTAGGGTTCGTATCTCCCCCATCGGTTAATAATTTATTTCGTAAATATGCGGTTATTCAATAAGTGGTGTGTATTAATTAACAAAAATGTGTATAAAATATCTCAAGTGACATAGAATTTAATTAATTGAGTGATTCTAATTTTTTTGTTTCCCATTTCCATTACTATGGATCACCCAACCATAGACACAGTAAAAAGTAACTCTTAATTTAAGAGCTGCCTTAAATTCAACACTGTCTGCTATAATGTTAAAGGATACGAAAAACGTGCGTAAATTCAACATTGACTGTCTTAAAAATGTTGCATCTTAATTTAAGGCAGCTTTCGTGCCTTAACCCGTTGCCTGTTTCCGACCCACGGGTGGGTCGTGAAAAAGTATGGCCATAACTGTTTCCGACCCACCCGTGGGTCGTGTTCACTATCACTAAAATAAATATAATTTGTATATAAATTGATAGATATTTTTCTTCATATCAATATTATAAGAAATTATAAGGGTCATTAATGATATTTTAGAAAATAATTGAATAATTAATTATAATTTAAATATATTATACTATTTGAGAAAGTATCAGATTCCGCTGGGCAGTTTGGGACAATCATGTTGTATTTTCCTCAAACAGTTAAGGGGTTAAAATAAGATTTTCTTTTTACTGTGGATCTTTTGCTGCTCCAACAATATACAGCCAGCCATAGAATATGGATGCAGCAACCTTAACTATGGATATCCCGTATTTTTCAATATAATATGGCTGTGATATCCATGTATCTGGATGTGTCAACTATTCCTTTTTCTCCGTGTAGTCCCACTTTTGCTTATATGGGTGATTAAATTTAAAATGTCATTTTCATGTCCTGCCCAAAAATCTGGAATACTAGTTCATATATAAAAGTTTTTGAAGTCAATTAATTTTCTTAATCACTCCTTCTACTTAAATTAATAATTTTTAGTCGCTAGAAATTCTCTGAAAAAATTTGGCAGATATTTCATTAATTGTTCTATAAATCCATTATTATACAATTACTGTAACAATTTATTATTGACGCCACTATCATTACTATTTTTGTTATTAATAATATTTATTAATCAAATTTACTAATTTGAAAGCAAAAAGTTAGTAACTAATTCAAATTATATTAATTTCACTAAATTATGAGTAAAGATTACTAATTTAAAAGCTAAAAGACGTTAGTTACTAATGCAAGTTAGTAAATACTTTTACTAATTTAAAAGAGAGTATTTTATTAAAAAATAAAGTAAATAAAAATAAATAAAATTTTTTATGAGAAACTTTCTAAATAATAGTAGAATATCGAAAGAACAGTGTCCCAATGCTGTAAATATTGTCTAATTACGAATCCCAATTATATTAAGAGTATAAGGTAAAAGTGTCGAATAATTAGCATTAAAATCGAGAGTGAAGGGAATTGAGTCAATGCTTGGCAGCACTTGTCGCAAGTGGTTCACATTTAAATCATCTCGTTTATATGCAGAATATCTATATACGTATAATACAAAAGCATATATAGATATATAAAATAAAGATGCGGCCTATGTGAATTCCCTGCGTGTGAAATAACAATGACTCTAATCGGAGATTATATGTGCCGCTTATTATGATGAATTCGATTGAGTAATCAACTCGCGCGAGTAAAAGAGAAAGAGAAGGTGAATATATGGGCAGTCAACAATTGCGTCCCGTGAGGGGAAGTAACATTCTCCCATCAAGCGGTCAGAGGCCTTCGTTTGAGTTTCGGAGCGAAGATAGCACCAGGGGGAATCCGGTGCTTTAATTCCTCATTAAGGAGTTTTCCTTACCCAATGACTTTTTTTTCAAAACTACACTACACATTTGAAACACATGAGATGTCTTGTGTCCACGCATATTTGAAACAGATATGTGTCTCATTTTAAGACGTTACAAAGTGTCTCACACATTTAGCACTTCATTTCGAGACACGATATGTGTTTCGAGTATCCGTCTCACAGTAAGAAGACGTTTTATGTGTCTTATACGTATTGAGTCACCTTTAATGTCTTAAAATGAGACACGAGATGAAATTAAATGTCTCAATATAAAACAGATTTTGTATCTCAATGGTTTAAACACTTAAAGCAACTCATTTTAAGACACGAGTGAGATACCAGTTTTTGCAGTGTATTTACGAAGTTTTTAGTTAGTACACGGAGAAAAAAATCAGGGCTTTGTAGCATGGAGTGGTCTGTACCTTTAGCGCATGGGCGCTTCCTTGCGGCGAAAGAACGAACTCGTACGATTGCAGCAAGGCTCCTTACTAAAATAGGGCGAGCTCTTGCTGCAATCGTACAAATTCGTTCTTTCGCCGTAAGGAAGCGCCCATGCGCTAAAGGTACAGACCACTCCATGCTAAAAAGCCCTGATTTTTTTCTCCGTGTAGTAAAAGAATTTTATACACTGAGAAAAATAATATTGTAATGTTAACAAAATCGTTTTGTAGAGCACTTTTTGTTGAGATTACTAAAATTTGGTTGTCCGTACTAAATAATCTATACAGAATGCGATTAAATGGTCTGCTGCGCATGCGCTGTTCTAATAAATATGACTGCTCGTGAAACCATATACACACTTTGACAGTTGACGTTGTTTTTTTTTTCTTTCTTTTCATAATTTAACAAAAACAGTAAGATCAACAATATTTAATTGAATTCAATTAATGATATTTATAGTCTTTATTTATAAATTTACATCTTTATACCAAAATACTAGTGTTAAAATTTGTTTTGAAAAAAGTAGATTTGTTTGACAAAAGAATTTGGTTCGCCCAACCAAACGGTTTTGTTGCACATTATATTTCAAATAAAAGATTTTGTTGGTACAACCAAAATTTTGTAGCCGGAACCAAACAGTTTTCTCAGTGTAGACAGAGGAGAATTTTAAGTTACTATTTTAAGTTTTTTTTATTCCTAAATTAGTATTCGCGATGTTTTTAGTTAGTATGAATACAATTTTATTGGCAGAGGATGATTTTAAGTCAGTGGTCACTACTAAATTAGTATTAGGGTAGTTTTAAGTAAGTAGGAGGAGAATTTTATAGGCAGAGGGGGCCTTTTACTCTAAATCTGAATTAGTAAAAAATAACTAATTATTAGTAAAACCGTGACTGACTTTTTGCTTCATCAGATAGAAAAAACTAATTATTAGTAGATAATTACCAATTATTAGGAAGTAATTACTAATAATTAGTATTCTCTTAATCTGAGTTAGAAGTTCTCTACTATAATGAAATAGTGCGGATTCGTTTACCAATTGAATTATGGATGTTTTAATAAATTAGTAGGAGGAGAATTTTATAGGTAGAGGGAGATTGTAAGTTAATCGGAGACAAAACTTTCAGCCTACTTTCAACATGCTTTGAATCTACAATTCTTTACCCCTTAAAAATCTTATAATATTCATTTGAAACGACTTATAATAGATATTTGCTCCTAACGAAGCTACAATCAGGCTAAATTTTGTCACTTTCGTCCAGTTTTTCCTATTTTCTGGTTGATTATAGTGTTGTAAGGTTTATTTTGCAGCCTTAAAAGTTTGATAGAAGGTTCGACAGTACGATTTATACCTGCTAATGAAGCACGTACATGTAGGGTTAAGATTCCTTAAGTTAGCGTCTGGAGTGTTTCCATATTTATGGCCTATTTTATTGCCAAGCAGGATTAAATAAAAGAAAATGACGTTTTTCAGATTTACTATGAATTTTTTATTTGTTACTTTTACAATTCTAGTTTTTACATTTTAAATTAAATTAAACTTTAAAAGTTACAACAAACATTATTATTAAGTTTCTCACTTAATTCGAATTTTTTTATATTATTGCTCTTTTTTCTTTTTGTATTTTATATATATTTTGTTGGAATCTTTTTTATTCATAATATTGATATAATCGGCCCTTGTCAGCTTTACATCATCCAGTTAACAATCTTCTTGTCCATTCTAAACAATAAATGAAATAGATTAATATTGCATAGAAATATTGCCAATATTTTTGCAAATGTTATATTCGACTTAAAGCAATAAAGCATGGCGACATTGTAGTGTCGATGCTCGAAAATATTCAGGTAATATTGTCATTCAATACAGCGGTAATTTTTATTGTGATGATCTGGAGACAACGTTGAAATAATTTATAATATTTGTTCTAAATACAAAATATTTAATACTATGCGAAAATGCTTGGTATATAATATCGTTTCATTATTGCCTCAGTTATATAACATTTGATTCAAATAATTTTTTTAATATAGGGTTAACAATGGATATTGTGTTTTTACGCCTAATACCCGTGATATTTGAAGTTATTTAATATTATTACACAAAATAAATATCACTTACCTCCAAACATTACAATCCTTGCTAATTAACCTTTTGATTTCGGCTCATTAGGGTCCACCTACTCCTTGATAGTTTTTATCTTACTTGTCACCCACCACACAAGCACAAAATTGTTTTTTTTTATATTTTTATTACATAAATTTTGTTTAAATCAAATTTTATTCGACACTTTCAAAAAATGAGTGCAAACTTTGTCGTAGTTGACGAAAAACTAACTGCAATATGAGTTTTAGGCCATGTGATGGTTGTGTTTTTACTATAGTAAATTTTTGGGTGGGAAATTTGGAAATCCCAAAACTATATTTTGTGTATATTTATTCATATATACCTCTTCATATCCACTAAGATCCACTAAGCTCCACTAAGCTAAACATCTTTAAACACTTACTTTAGGATTGCTAGTACATAATTTTTTGTCCCATTTTTATGATTGCCTACATTTTTATGGTCTGTTTCCGGAAACGAAAAAGGGTATTTTTGGGACAAAGGAGATTCGAAAATCAATTTTTTAGGTTCAAACGAAGTTGGTGAGGAAGAAAGTAGTGTATGTTAGGGTTAAAGGAAGGTTAGTAAGGTTGACTATTTCAGAATCATAAAATTAAGAAATTCTTTTGAGGTTCATAAGGTTCCTTTTATTTAGGGTTGGAAATGTACAATCGAAGGTTGATTAAAGGTTAAAATAATGCCATAAGGGTCAAACAATCGTTAAAAGGTTTGAATCAGTTTTAAACTATACTCTGTTCAATGAGAGAATGACCTCGGCAAAGGACGATTTTTCGTCTAGTTCGCGCAGAATGTTGTAAAAATGAAAAAGTTGGTGTGGTTTTTAATATAGAAACGCCTTTTTCGATAGAAAAAATGAGTTTGAGTCGTGGTCTTAGCTCCCCTTAAACATCTGACTTTAGGTAAAATTTTTTTCTTCGGTTTCACATTTATGAGGGTTTCCATAAAAGTGAGTTTAAAGGGTCATAAAAAATTAGAAAAATTTTTATAACATATTTTGAAAATTTTAAACATTATATTCAGAATCTACAACGTCTAACGATTTCAATGATATGTTATTTTTTTCGAAAATATGAAATTTAAACATTGATATAAATGTTAAGTTTTACATATACCATTTAAAATGTCAAAATAAAAATACTTATAAAGTATTCAATTTAACTGTCCTTTAATTATATTAATTTTCATATTTCAGAGACAAACGATATACTGTTTAAATCGTCTTGATATCAGGATTTCAAATTTAGCATTCAAATTTTGTAAAATTCATTTTTTTAAATATTTAATTTTTCATAAATTTATTAGCATTTGAATGGTCCGTTTTGGGTCTAGGGTTATAAAACACGCTTTTGTTAGCATCAATCCCATATGGGAAAGGTGTGGTCACATCTTCCCGAAGTAGAAGAGTGAAATACGAAATTTTTACTGGATATGCACTTAAGAAAAAAAGTAGTAAAACGCCATTTTCAAATTTTTCTCCGCCTTCAAAGAAAAAAATCTGCGCGAGCGAGGTTATTCTCTCTTTGAACAGAGTATAGGTTTTTATGGGCCAATGTAAGTTGAAAATTTCATCTCGGGTAATAGTCACTATTAAATTATAATATCAGGAAAATTTTTAGTTATTAGCAGATGAATTCTAAGCAGAGGGAAAATCCGAATTAGTAAAAAGAGAATTTTTAGTTAGTAGGAAAAGAATTAAAAAACAGGAGAAAATTCAAATAAAAAGAAAGGGGATTTTTAGTTTCAATTTGGTAGGGGGGATTCTAAATTAGTAAAAAAGTTTCTCAGCAGTAGTTTTTTTTAGTAAAGAGAGGGGGGATTCTAATTTAGTAAAGAAGTTTCTAATTTAAAAGGAAAGATTCCAAAATTAGTTAAAAGATTTTAAATTTCGTAGAACAAAATTCAAATTTATAGAATTGATTTCAATTTTATAGAGTGGTGCTGGTGTGGGAAAAAAAAGAAATTGAAAAACAGTAGGGGAAATCTATAGTTTTCCTCTACTTACTATTTATTTTGTAGAGTGGAGGTGAGGGGGGGGGGATTCTAACATATATTTTGAAATGAGGAAATCTTTCTGCTTCTCCCCACTATACGGATAATTTTCATCGATGCTCGGCTCTCCCCCCCTGAAATCGTGTTAAGATAACGCGCGAGACGCGCCACGCGGAGTTACACGGCCAACAGAAGGACTGAAATCGAAAGTGGTTGTCCCACTGGCCTAGTGACCTGATTACCCACTGACAATGACACCAATTCCTCCCGCACTCTTCCCCTTCTTCTCCTCCTGCCACCCCCCTTGACGCGCCTCATGTGGTCGATCTACGCGACGCCCGCGAGTCTCACTTAGCCTTCTATATACCTCCTCCCCCTCGCGACCACCTCACCGTTAACTATTCCTCTAGGAAGAGTAAGACGACACACACACACAAACACGATGATAATACCGGATCTGTAGAATGCATTTTGTTTTTTGATGCGTGGATATTTTTGGAATTTCTATTTTAGGGGGAGAAAATATATTGTTGGAATATTCGGCAATTTGGATACGACTTTTTTTTGTTTTTGGATTTCTTATATGTAGAATTCTCAATTTTTTGGTGGAATATTTTAGGAATATTATTTTTTGTTATGTAATGTCGAGGAGTAATATTAATAGTCGAGGGGAATGTTTCAGAAATATTTAGGAAAATTTTATGGTGATTTTTCAGGAATATTCGTTGAATATTTAAAGTAATATTAATGTAGTTTATCAATAAATATTAGTTGAATGTTTCAAAAAATATTACTGGAAAGTTTTAAAATATTTTTAGTGGAATGTTTCGAAAAATATCAAAGGAATATTTCCAGAAATATTAAGAGAAAATTGCAAGATATATTATTTGGAATTTTCGAAAACGTTTTTTTAAAATTTTTTGAAAAACATTCTTGGAATATTTAAAAAAAATTGGAATTTTTATGAAATATTGTGGAATGTTTTTCAAATAAATTAGTGGAGTGTTTCGAAAAATATTATTAAAATGTTTCAAAATATATCAGTGAAATGTTTTGAAATATATCAGTAGAATGATTCAAAAAATATTAATTGAATAATGTGAAAAATATTATTAAAATGTTTCAAAATATATCAGTAGAATGATTCAAAAAATATTAATGGAATAATGTTTTAAAAATTTATTAAAGAACAATTCCAAGAAATATTGGAATTTTTGAAAAAAAATATTATGGAATTTTTAAGAAAAATTGTGTAATATTTCTGAAATGTTATTGGAATGTTTAAAAAAATATCAAAAGAATCTTTCAAGAAATAATTATTGGAAAGTTTAAAAAGCGTATTTTTGTAGAATTTTTTGTGGAATCATCAAATAATATAATTGGAATGTTTCAAAAATATTTACGCAATATTTTAAATAAATATTAGTGGAATATTTCGTAATATATTACTGGAATATTTCAAAAATGTTATTGTGGAGTGTTTAAGAAATACGGCGGAATATTTCTTCTTATATTTAGAAAAAATATTTTATGCAATATTACCTAATAATGGAGAAGTATTCTGTTTAAAATATTCCACATATTTTATTACAAAAATTACAAAATTTATTTAACAAAAACAGTTTATATATCCGCTTCGGCGTACACGAAAAAGTTGGCTCATATAAAAAGAAATGTTTTTATATAAACCAATTGGCTTTTTAATATTGCATGTTAAAAAAAATTGACTGTCTCACAACTGGAGGTGTCTCACAACTAGAAACTCTCCCCTAAATATTTTTAAAATGCTTCTTAAATATTTATACATGAGAATTTTTTCTTTAAAGATTTGAGTATAGAATATTTGAGAAATATTTTACGAAAATATTATTTTCTATTCGATTAAATAAATTTATTTTAATCACATGTTTAATATAATTGTTTATTACGACACGATAAAAATATATTTATCGTATATCGTGAGAATTATAATTTCGTATAAATAAGAGTCAAATATTTTGAAAGTTAATAATATATATTTCTGGGAGAAATTAATCCTATACATGCTCTAAAGTTTGGAAATATTGGTGTTGTTTCAATCAATGTTGAAACTAACTTTTTTCCAACTTTTTAAATTTTGGATTATATTGGGGATTTACGTAATATATATATAGTCTTTTATTGCTCTTTCTCTCTCTCTTCCTCTCTCTTTTCACGCAGGGAAAATTTATGTTTGAATCATTCTATTCTTTTATATAAACCTAACTTTTAGGTTATTTTGAACAAAGTTTGTTTAACCTAAATAAATGTTTATTTGATTTAATTAAAAATTTGGTTAAGTTGGATAAATATTGCATTGCGAAAAAAGAATTTGGTTATTAGAAGGAAATCTTTAGTTGAACCAATAAAACATTTGGTTTTCCGGATATGTAATCAAAAATAAATTTGTTTGAAACAAAAAATTATGTTTGAATCAACAAAATTTTCGTTGAATCAACCAAATAAATGCCTTACTATCAAACATTTTTTTAGTTCAACTAAAAATTTACTTATTCAAGTGACTTAATTTTTTCTTCGAGAGCAGAATTTCGTTATAAATAACGAAAAAACAAATAAACCAAATATTTATTTAAATCAAATAAATAAATTTAGTTCAATATAATTTTGCTAACAATTAAAAAGTTCGTTCAATTTTTTTTAACTTTTTTCGAAATTTTACTGAGACTGAAGCTTCTCCTGTATACATATAGGAGCTTTATTTACTCTCTAAATTCAAATTAGTCGCAAGTTCCTGAGTTATTCAAGTTTATCAAAGTTGTAACTAATTTGAATTTAGATAACACATACATACATATAACGTTATACGATATCCTTGAAATACATTTTCAAAATGTATAATTTTAGAGTAAAAATTAAAAACAAATTTTGTTATTAAAGAATAAATTTTCACCCTTTACAAAATGATACAAAATTTATTCGTTTATTAAGAAACAAACTTAAATACCAGAATAATAAAATACAAATAAAAAAATTTATATTAAAAATATATTTTATTAAATTATTATTATTAAATTAAAAAAAATTCGATAAAACATATATATTCATTAATACTTAAAAAAAGTAGGATATGAATATATTTTTTTTTATTGTTATAATAAGCCTTGGAATTAATGAGGTATCATAGATGAAGTATTTCATGGTTGTTTGATGTCGCTTATGGATCCGTTTATGGCAATGTCTAGAATTCTAGTGTCTAGTTGAATCGAAGGGCACATAGTTGAGTAAAAAAAGGCTATACAGTTATGGTGAACCTTAACCTAGACCGTCTAGTGTGCAAACTTGTAGTCTCGAGATTTACACTTCCGGTATTTTACCGTCGAGGATTTTTTTCTTTTACTTAAAAAAAATTATTTGTTTTACGAAAAAAAAATCAGAGAAATTTTTTTCTATAAATAAGTAAAAAATTAGCGTAATTTTAATTTATTTTTGTCAACATTTGAATATTTTGATAAATAATTTATAAATAATAATAGGTATAAATGTTTTTATTATTATTTATTTATTACCACTCTAAATTTGAATTAGTAAAAATATTTACTAATTTGAATTTCGAATTAGTGACTGACTTTCTGCTTTTGGCTTAGTTAAATTTTACTAATAAATACATAGTAATTTCTACTAATTTATTAATAATTTTTACAAATTCAAAAGCAAAAAGACAGTCACTATTTCAAATTTGGATTCTACTTATTTATTATTTATTATTATTATTATTATTATTATTATTATTATTATTATTATTAGTATGAATTGATATTAATATTATTAATTATAATAATATTATTGTAAATAAACAAAAAATTCTTGAAGAAATATATTAAAATATTTTTTAGTTAAAATAAATAACGAACAGAATTTTATTTACTATTAATAAATAATTATTTTATCTACACTGAGAAAATTGGAGTATTGGACTAAACATCTGGAGGGACAAATCGTTCATATTTGAGAGTTAGCTATTGGATAACAATCTAAATGTTCAAATACACCATTGACAGATATTCGTGCCATTTCTCTAACAGAGGGACAAATTAACCATCTTGAGAAATCCCTTCCTTATCCGGCGCAAAATGAATAAATATGGCAACCTAACCCCTAAATTAAATACATAAAATGTCAGAAAAATAATTTCGCGCGCATCAGATATAAACAAAGGTTGTAGAAGATTTTCTAGACATTGCAGCGAATTTGAAGGCTTTTAAGTACGTGAAATTTAAAAGCTCCCATTACCCCACGCTCCCCTAAATTGGTGATTGTACACATTGACCAACGTTAGTTGGTAAATGTAGAAATTGAAAGCAAGTAATTTGTTCAGTAATTATAATTATTATTATAAAATATGATAATGTAAGGAATTATTATAAATAAATTAATTCTTAATATAAGTAATTAAATAATATAAATTTAAAATATTTTGAAATCTTCTCTCTCATCGAATATCTTTCGAAATTTTCTTTTGTAACTCATCCCCTTAAATATTGTTTCGCAATCTTTTGAAATATTTTCTATACGTATAAAAATATATAGACGAACCACCATAGAAAAAAAATCTCCCGAATTGTGTTTAAAAAAAATTGTATTTAAATAACTCGGTTATTAAAATATACACATATAATTTATTTATGTCATATTATAATTGTTTATTGTATATATATATATATTGAATTGAGTATATAGAAGATTATATGTACGTGTAAGGTACAAGACAACGAGGTTTTGCGATAAAAAAAGTAGACTGAAAAGTAAATGATGTCAAGGGCAGATATGACTCGAGATTGCGTTTCGGTTAAATGATGAATAGAAACCGTATGATCATGAATAAATATTGAGATATTATCTTATAAATATGTAACGTAATTTTGGTTACTTGTTTCGCAGTGTGACATATATATGTAACCGCTATTATATTTGAATATATTGGAAGAAAAAAGAATGTGTGACATAACACACTGTTTAAATAGAAATCTTATTATCGTATAAATGTTTGAAAAAGGGAAAGTTAAATATGTATTTCAAATTTTCACTCGATTGAATCATTTTTTTTCTTTCCTTCTTTCGAAAATTGAACTTTCAAATTATTTGAATTAATTAATTCAATTTGTTCGAAATTGTTCTCAAAAAACATTCGAATTAGTTCTAATCAAACATTTGAATTTAATTACTGCTAAAAATATATGAATTTAATTATAATTATAGAAATGCAGGAATTAATTAAAATTAATAATTAATTTAAAGTATAATATAATTGATTAAATTTGTTCTAATTTGATCTAAGAGAACATGTGAATTAGATTAGTTCTATTAAACATTTCAATTTAATTAATTCTGAAGATATAGGAATTAATTTAATAAATTTTTAAAATGTAGGAATTAATTAAATTGATTACAATCAAATTTAATTAATTTGTGATAAAAAAATTATGGATTAATAAAAAAAATTAGAATTAATTAAATTTTGATGATTTAAATTTCCAATAAAATTTAATTTTTGACCTACATAAAATTTAGAATTGAATAAAAGTACATAATTTAAAGAAAAATTAAGATGCAAAAGTTTTGAATGTTCAAATAAAGGAAATATTTTTTATTAATATTTTCATAAATTACTGATTGGAATAAAAATTTTTTTTTTAAATTTAATTTTACATTTGGAAACTTTAGTTTTTTTTACAGTAGGCAAAATAATTGAAATAAAAATTTAATTCGAAGAAGAAATATTTTTGTATTATAAATATTTAAAAAAAAAATTTTAAATTCATTAAAATATTAATTAAAATAGCATAAAAGTTCTTAAATTTTATTCCGAATTGTCAATTTTTTTTATTACATTTTGGAATTTTTAAACAAAAAAAATACAGTGAATTTGAAATTTACTTTTTCTTTTAACATAAATATACATAATGGATATTGAAAGTTATACAATGCGTGGGATTGGTAATTAACCCATTTTCAACATTTTTTTTCGCTCTGACTTATTGCTTTTTAAAGACAAAAGTATATAATAAGAAAAAATAAAAGAAAAAATGTACTATTTTTGAACACACTAGGAAACAATAAATAACCGGATAGTTATAATATTTATATATATTATAATAGAGTAATCAAAAGGTGCAAAATGAATTCATAAAAACAATATGTCAATTCTTATCTATTAAAACTAATCTAGTAATTCAGTTTCTATACATTACAATTTATTTTAATCGATTGACATTTAATAAAACAATGACTTCGATAATTTAAAACTGATAAATCACAATGCACTTTTTTTCTGTTTTTTTTTTACTTTATAAATTTTCTCTTAGCAAATATCAATCTTTGTCGAAAAAACAAATATGTATAGATATTAAACTCTATTTGATATTAATCAAAGTAAATGAATAAAAAAATTAATATTATAATGGTAGTAATAAAAATTAAGAATAATACTGAGGACTATAATGTAATGAGAATAATAACATGGTAACAATACACGAATTAACGTTATATTATTATTATTCAGCTTTTTCATTTTTAACATTATTATTAATATTAAAATTCTAAATGAATAAAATATTATTCAGTGTTATAAAATTAATTTATTTCCAAAATGTTTTTATATTTTTATCATTTTTGTTTTCAAATTATTTTTCTTATATATTGTTATTATATTTATACAATAATAAGTTTTGAAAATTGCTGCCGAAAATGATTTTGCGGCAAGACAATAATTTATAACGTTATATGCGCAAAAGTAATAATCGAGACCTTCGTTCGGAAATTTTGATTTTTTACTGAACAAAGGCCAACAACAATAATTATTATGTTACACTTAAGGCTCCGCCTCTCGGCGAAAAGAAAGCTTTACTTGCGGCAAAACTCGATTTTATTGATATTTCCTATATTTTATTATTTTATAATTGATCCACTTTTTGATTATATAATATTTAATCTCAATTTCATTTTATTTTCGAGAGCATTTTTGTTTTTTTTATACAGACTAAATTTATAAAATTTTCTTACTGTTAAAATTTAATATCCAGTTTTGAAATTATTTTTTACTTTTGCAATTTATCGAAATTTTTTTGGCTTAGAAAAAAAATTGTGTTTTAAATAAAGTCTTGAATAAATAAATTAGTAATTAAGTAATTAATTAAGTAATTAATTAATTACTACTTAATTTATAAATTCATTAAAAAATCTTTAATTTAGATTTTTTTTATTCTTTTACATTTTTTTTACATATTGTTTACTTTGCCACTTAAATATTTTAATATGTTATTGTTTATTGAGGAAACTAATTTTCAAAAAGTTGTAGTTTTTTAAATTTTGTTATCTTGTTTTTCTTGCAATATTGTATATATTGTTTTTTTGCATAAAATTAATTAGGTCGTTTGTTAAGTAAATAATTAGTCAACAATATAGGTCATATTAGAGTGACTGTTTATTAAATACATAATTAGAGCATTAAGTAATTGCTTAATTAATCGATTAATTAAGCCAATTATTAGTTAACTAATTAGATTACACTTCAAATAGTCAACTAATTATGTAATCTAGTAACTAATTATTTGACTTTTAATTAATCAGTTGATTTATAACTGCTAATTATTGAACTATCTTATTAGTCAAACAATTACATTCGTAATTAAATATTCGATTGATTTATTAATGTAATTAATTGATTTAACCAACTGATTAATTATTTAATTCATTGACGCAATTAATCGTTTAGCTAATAAATAGATTAATTAACTAATTGATTAGCTAATAATTGATTAGTTAACTAATCAATTAGCTAATAAGTTGGTTGATTAATTAATTAATATGCAAATAATTTGATTAATTAACTAACTTGTTAGATAATAATTCGCTTAATTGACAAATTACCTGACTAATTACTAATTAGATTGAAAATTATCTAAAACCTAATTCATTGATAAATTATTTTTCAATTCGATAAGTATCATAAATCATAGATTTCTAGATACAAATATTTTATATCAATTAAAAAAAAGAATTTAGTTGTTTTTTTGTCTGTGTCGAGTTTTAACATTTAATTTTTCGAAGGCCACTGATCAGTCTGTCGATGTTTCTAATTTGATTAAAATCGTACAATCATTTCTCTATTGCCGATTACGATGTTAGACAGACAAAAACTATTTGATAATTCCTTTGGCAAGAATATATTTCATAATAATATATACTATATATCATATAATTGCTTTTTATCGTCTCTACAACACGTTTTTCAAAACTCTCTCCTCTTGTATATATATATACACGACCTTGCTTTGTCAAGGTATAGAAAAATATCACTTTCAAGTTTTTTATTCTCCTCTTCTAAATCTCTGCTCGTTAGAATATTAAAATTAAATCCTAAGTGTGTTAAAATAAATATTTACAAACTTTATAATATTTTTTGGGAAAATTACAATAAATTTTACTTTTTTAACAAAAAATTTAAAGATAATTTTTATTTTTTATTTTATTTTTTGTCATTTTAATAAACAATTTTTTTGTGTATTAACAAACAATTAATATTTTATTTTTTTATTATTTTAATAAACAATTTTTTTGTAGATAGATATAGATAGATTTATTCAATGTATAATACTATACACTGTAAAAAAGGGAGTTAAATTTTAACTCCCCAGGGGATTCTATAAAAGTCGCACCCGTTGGGGAGTTAATGCCAAGGGAGTTGGGAAAAGAGAGTTAAAACTTTACACTCAAATGCAAGGAATAAATAACTCGCGCGGGTGTTGATGAAGAGAGTTAGTAAATTAACTCTCTTTTGGAGTTGATTTTTAACTCGAAAAATTTCACTCCCAACTCCCGAGTCCGTTAACTCCCTAAATTTTTTACAGTGTACATATAGTTTTTACATATGAAAAGGTCCCTTTCCATTACAACGAAGAAATTACATAAAAACAAAATTAATAACTAGTATCTATACACTAATACACTTTAATTACATTTTTTACATTTATTTTCGAACTCTCTGAAGAAGCGACAAAGTACCAAGCTCGGTTCTTTACTTAATGCGTTGTATAATTTATATTCTTAATTCACTTCATCATTATTAATCCAATTTTTTAAGTCCGTAACTACATATCAGCACTGATATACATTTTCTAATTTCTGTGCAAGTCAGAATAGAGGCATTTTACGTTAGAAATATCACGATTTGCAAAGTGGAATTTCACTGAAAATCAGTTAAAAATAACTGAAATTTCAGTCACCGCAGTCGTACTTTGCTGCTGCAACTAGGGTAAGTGTGGGTATTTCTGCGAATTTTTAGTGTAGGTTAACTTTGCGAAGCTCGTCTAAGTTTACGAAAAAATAAAATGCAGTTTTTTCAATTACAAATTAAAGTTCAATTATTATATTTTCCAAATCATTAAACTCAATCAAATTTCGTTACTTATTTGTATTTAAAAAAGTAAATTAAAAACTAATTGTCAACACATGTATTATTGTTGACTCGCGAGTAATATTGTGTGACATTTATGAAGGAAACACCAATTATTGTGCGAGCATTATTGCAGAAAATCAGGTGTCGCACAACGCGATGGTTGTCAAAAAAGAGGTTATGTTCAGTATGCGTTGCGCAGTAAACGTATTTAAAAATCGCAATAATACTAACATGCAGTAAAAATTCTGCTACTAATATAGTTTTAAGTATTATTAATTAAAAATCAATAATATATGGGTAAATTAATATATTTTTCAAATAATAAAGTGTACTTCTTTGATTAGTAACACTGAAACGTGTATACTATAGTGAATATTGGAAATATCAACGGTTTTTAATATGTATTCATGACTGCCATATTTGATAATTTCACAGAATTCTGTCCTAATATATTTCAAATTTAAATAAATAAATTAATAATTGCCGGAATGTACATTTTATGAGCTATTCTATCAAGTAAGATTCAAAATAATTTTTGTAATTATTTTGAAAAAATTAGGCGTATATTTCAAAATGAAAATAATAATTTTTTAAAAATCGCAATAATTGTGTCACTCGCAGGAATACCCACACTTATTCTAGGCCTATTTTTTACAAAAGCTTCAATATCTCCGGACCCAGTTGAGTCTTCATTAATTTTTTTTTATGAAATTAAAGGTGAATTTATAAGAAATCCAAATATATTAATAAAATTTTTCTCAGAGAGGAGTAAATAAACAAAAAATTGTTTAAAAATTTTTTTTTTAATTTTCTTATTTAAAAATTAATTTTTTTTAATAACTTTATTTGCATTTTAAAGTACATACTTTTACCTGAAAAATGTGTAAATTTCATAAAAATCCATAAACAATATTCTGAGATATTCAAAATTTTATAAAATTAATATTAAAATTCAAAATGGCGTATCTTCAACAATTTTGAATTTTTTTTTTAAATTTGGGGGAAAGAAGTCTCTTATATATAGAACTATAATCCTACGAAGTTTTGCAAAAATCAGCAGACCCTTAGAAAATCGTGATATTTCTGACGTGAAATGCCTCAATATGAACTAAATATGTTCCTCCTCTTTCTCACAAACTCTACAGAGCACCTCCTTAAACCCCTTATTACTTTATATATTATATCAAAACCGGTTTTTAAATCTTTATACTTTTTACAATATTTTAATTAACAAACAATTATTATTTTCTTACTTCCTCATAGAGGAAGTATTGTAATACCGAAATTTTTCGAGTTCGATTTTTTGACGTTTTTTGCCCATAACTTTAAAAAAATGTTAATACACCTATAAATGTTTTTCCATAATTTTGTAGAGTTTGTTTAGACGCATCTTTTGAGCCCTAATTGAACATTTTTCGTCCATATTAACCGGAACTTTTAAAAATTCAAAATTTTAGAAAATAAGACTTTTTGAAAATTTTGTTGAAAAATGTAGAAGTAATCTTAAAATTATCGTTACCGACTTCCCGTGCAGAAATTAAAATGTGGGCCTGATAGGGTACTGGACAGTTTTCCCGATCTCTGGTGTGGCTCTGGGTAGAGAAACTGACCAGTGCCCGACTAGTGTGTGACGCTGTTCCCGATCAATGCCCTACTTAGGGAAAAACTGGTCAGGGCCTCGTCAGTTTTTCTTAAAATTGCCCTATTTTGTGAGGTTAATTTTATTCAAAAGAAATTACAATAAAATTACTGTAATTAAAAATATTATTATATTAGAAACATAATGAACATATTCATTATATATACAACATATTTATACATAACATAATGAGGTATTATAGTCATTTTGACTAATTTAAAAGTGAAAGTGATAAAAATAATATAATTTCAAGAATAGAAAAACTTAAAAATTTTTGAAAAATATATTTTTTGGTTTTATGATTAATTCATTTTTCTTTTGGAGGTTGTCGCTCCTTTCTGCCTCCTTAATTTTATAATATTAATAAAGGTTATAATTTTTGTTTTCAAATGTATAAGTAATAATTAATATTTATTTAATAAATATTTTATTCAAATTTATTAATTATGTTGGAAAAATATAGTTATTAAATATTGAAGGTGTTAAATTTAACAATCTCTCCGAATCATTTTCTCACTTTAAGCTAATATACAGTAGAGACTCCATTATCCGGACCCCTATTATCCGGATATTCGATTATCCGGACAAATTTAAAATTAAAAAAATTTTTTTTTTAATATAAAGTTTATAAGGTCTCAAGTCGTTAACTTCTATTTTAAATTTCTCCCCGCCAACAAACACGAAATGTTGCATTTTAAAGTGTTTTAATTATTTTAAGAAAATGTTTACGTAAATATTTCTAACTAAATATTTATTAATGTTGACTTTAAAAGTTTTAGTTTGTTTCAGTCTTATTTTAATACATATGCAAATAAATACAAAAATTATGAATAAAAAATTTGTTTAATTCGTACTTTACTCGATTATCCGGATTTTCGATTATCCGGACAAGTGACTGCATCCATTAGTCCGGATAATGGAGTCTCTACTGTAATATAAAATAATTATTATTATTAATATATATATATAAGTATATATAAGTATAATTAATTAATAATTGTTTATTAATTATTATTTTTTAAATTCATAATTTTTATTTTTAAATAAATGTATAATGATTAATGATTTAATAACTATTATTATTCGTTATTTATAATTTAGTTGTTATTATGAATAAATAAACTTTATTATAATATTGTACTTTAAGGAAAAAAAATTATATGTATTTTCGTTTTTTAAATATATTACTATAATTATTTTATAAAGTGTTTTAAAAGAACACGCTTTTTTAACTTAAATAACTGTATTAAAAAAGTTAATTTTAAAAAATTAAATTTATTTACATGCTTTTAAAACGAGGAAAATTGTCGAGGCCCTGATCAGAGCCATATTTCATATCTAGTGAACACCCCACTTAGGGTTTTGGCCAGAATTTCTGGTCAAACCCATAAGATAAAAAAATTCTTTAAAATGTAGTATAATTACTCCGTTTAATTAATTTCTTCAATTGTTTATAATTTTATTATGGGAACTAATTTAAAAAACTTAATTCATTTACACTTTATTCAAACGAGGAAAACTGTCGAGGCCCTGATCAGAGCCCTATTTAATATCTAGTGAACACCTCACTTGGGGTTTTGGTCAGAAATTCTGGTCAAACCCACAAAATAAAAAAATTATTAAAACGATAGTATAATTACTCTCTTTAATTGTATTCTTCAATTGTTCATTATTTTTTATTAAAAGTAATTTTAGAGATTTAATTTTTTTACACTTTATTTAAACAAGGAAAACTGTCGAGGCCCCGACCAGAACCCTGTTTTAAATAGGGCAAAGTGGGGCATTTTCTGCACGGGTTGTAGAGCTTCAAAAAACGCTTCGATTGATCTATTTTTGAACCTAATTCGATAATAAATTTCGAAATTATTTGTATTTTAAAAACCAAAAATTGTGGAAAATGACATTTTCTCAACTTTTTTGTTTGAAAATTTTTATTTAACTATTAAACTATTATAACTATATTGTAGAGTATTTAAAAATACATTGATTGACCCAAGATTCAATCACTTTTACCATATTTATAAAAAGTTATTCATATATTTTCCTATTATTATTATTATCTCTATGTGGAAGTAAAGTGTTCATGAAATGAGCACCAAAATTATAAAAAAAATATACAACTTGGCAGCGGTTTTTTATTATTATTTTAATAAACAATTTTTTTTGTGCAAGTGTATTAATTATTTTTTTTAATTCAAAAATTAGCTTTATTTTACATTTTAATATGTAATTTAGAATAATTAATTAATTGCTCGCAATTAGTAATTTAATTGCACACCTATACCCGTGTAGAAATGGTGGTCGGGTTCTAGTGGGGACCTCACCAGTTTACCCCATTTGAAAAAGGGCTCCAACTAGAGAAACTGGTGGGGTTCTAGTCGATTTTGTCACGCTCTAGTTGATAGGGCCCCGACTAGAAGTTCTAGTTCACTTCTACCGGTTTTAAAAATTATTATTTTTCAACTTAACTTATTTATAATTGAATTCTCCATTCATATTAACATTATTAATGATTGTTGCACACGAAAAATCTCGTGCCTATGAGGGTTCGAACCTTGGACCTTGGGGACACCAGACGGATACACATACCTCTCGGCCATGATAGGTTGGATGGACTTCCGCTTAAAGTACATCCCGTTTGGAAATTCCGCCATTTGTCCCTATCTGTAGTAGGGCTCTCGCTAGATTCTGACTAGAATCTCTAGTCGAGAAAAACTAGTCGGGTTCCAATCTAATTCTAGTTAGATGATTCTTACAAGCATTATTTATTAAAAAAGTTTGCATATTATTTGATTACTTAATTTTTTAATTATTTAAACAAAATCTTTTATTTATTAAGTAAATTAAAAAAGAATAAACCATAAATAAATATTAATTATGTGGATATAATTAATTTTTATTAACTAAATATTGTAATATATTATTTATTATTATTATTATTTATTAAAACAATTATAGTAAATATAAAAATATAAAAAGTAATGTAATAAATTAGTTATGTTTAATTTTTCAATAACGTTATAGATATAATTAATTCATAATATTTTGAATTTTAGGGAGTTATTATTCATCACTCTTATTTAACTCTGCATTCCTAATGATAGTTAATAATAATTAATTATGACATTATTGAAAAATTAAACATTACTAATTGCAGTGCTTTTTATATTTACTATTTATTGTAATTATAATATTATAGCATCTTTTTAATTATTATTAAATACTTGCATTAATTGTGAAAAACATTTTAAAGTATAATTGCACATACATATCTTTTTAAAAAAAAATTATTTTTACGAATAATATTACAATATTTAGGTAATAAAAATTAGTTATACCCACATAATTAATATTTATTTATGTTTTATTCTTTTAATTTACATATTAAATAAAAGATTTTTATTTAATAAAATTGCTTTATTGGAATTTTTTGTAAAAATATTCTACAATATTTAAAATTTTGTTTAAAAAATGTTAAAAAATTAAATAATTAAATAATATGCAAAATTTTTTAATAAATAATGCTAGTAAGTTTTTCTATCTATTAATCTGAATTATTTATATCTATAGAAAGATAATTTATGTATGTCATACTTGTACACTAGTTTGTCTAGTTTGAAATCGATAAGGTCCTAGTGAGTTTTTTCCAGTCTGAATTATCTAACTAGAATTTGATTGAAGCCCGACTAGTTTTTCTAGACTAGAGATTCTAGTCAGAATCTAGCGAGGTCCCTACTAGAGATAGGGACAAATGGGGAAATTTCTACACGGGTAGAAGTTGATTGTGTTTTTTTTTGTCTTCCAATTAGACTACTCTGTTAGTCAGTGATATTATCTGTCTGACTAATGTCGTCTAGTACTACTTGCCTTGTCTAACCTGATTTTTCCAATGCAATAAAAGTGTAATTTTAACGCGGACCTCGAAATTCATTTTATTCCAATTCAATCGAGGATTGAGTGCAAAATTGATCGAATTTCAATTCCTCTTTTCAAAAAATCTTATTACACATACATATAGAAATTATTAAATTTCCATTTTTTATACGCACTGCAAATATAAAATAGAGAAGAAATTAAAAATATATGCGAGGCAATAATAAATTGGAAATATTCCGAAGGAATATTTTCAATTTATTATTGCCTCGCGTTCCTCTATTAGTATTTTAGGAATATCATATAATGTCCGACCTTTGGAATGTTCCTTTGAAATAATTTTTTCTAAATTCCACTGAAATAGTCCCAGAATATTCTGAAAATATTCTTTAAATATTCCACAGGAATTTCCAGACAATATTCTCTAAATATTCCACTGGAATATTCCTACAATATTCTCTGAATATTACAATGGAATATTTCAACAATATTCTCTAAATATTACAATGAATAATTTTCCTACATTATTCCGAAGGAAAATTTTAAAGGTCGTAATCTTAATATTTGTAAAATGTGAGTGGCATATTCCAGAGGAATACTTTCAATATTCCAAGGATATATACCAGAAATGTGAATAGAATATTCCTTGCTATTGGGGGGCTAATAGAAAAAATTATTTTTATAATATTCGAATATAGAGTATTTCTAAAATATTTTGATGGAATATTCTAGAGGTGTGCAGAAACTCGAATTTTACATGGGTTCGAAATTCGAACCGAACCGAACCCATGTTAATTCTTATGGAGAGAATCGAATTTTTGAAATTTGCACAGCTCTAGAATATTCCTTCATATTATTCCCACATTATTCGAAAGGAATATTCCAATAATCGAAATTGTGATGGAATTTTCGCAATAAAACTCCAAACAAAAATTCCAAAAGTCAGCATTTTAATATTCCGAAAATATGAATTGAATATTCCCAATATTGCAAGGGTACATTAGAGGAATATTTTAAATAGTCCAGGAATTTGAATGGAATATTCCATGATAGTAGAGTTATTATATTATTACTAATACTAATTACATAATTAGAGAAAAAATAATTCTGTAATTTCGTTTTTATATTTAATTAATAACTAATTGCATTATATATGAAGTAGAATTTATCACTCGGTCGAAAATTATATACTCTCTAAAACTAAATCAGTGAAATTTGACTCAGAATCAGTGACTCTATTCTCGCGATTTGAATCAGTGAAATTTCACTGAAGATCAGTTAAAAATGATTGAAATTTCAGTCATTTTTCACCGATTGGCCAATTAAAAAATAACTGAAATTTTCAAATATGTATGACAGAAATTTTCAGTACCCGTGTAGAAATTTCGCTATGGCCCGGATCAGGGACTGATCGGGCCTTCCATATTAGGGAATGAAACACACGGCCCGATATGGCCCTGATCAAGAAATCCACATTTGATCGTCGCCCCGATCTGGCCCTGATCGGGCGCGGCGTTTCATTCCTTACTATGGCCCTAGTAGGTCAATTTCTACACGGGTGGCCATAGTAGGGATATTTCTACACGGGTAGTTTTTTAATTGGCGAATCAGTGGAAAATAACTGAAATTTCAGTTATTTTTAACTGATTTTCAGTGAAATTCCACTGATTCAAATCGCGAGAATAGAGTCACTGATTCTCAGTCAAATGTCACTGATTTTCAGTGGAATTTCACTGATTCAGATTTAGAGAGTATGTGAGAAAATTTGACTCGGAAAGAATGATTTTTTCTCACATATATAATTGTATTATATTTTATATACACGGAGAGAGATTCTGTTTTAATATTTCGTATTATTATATTAGTATTTAGTAAAAGGCTATGGGCTGACGTCAGGCTGACGTAGAGCGGTTACGAAGCTGTCCGAGATTAGCCGAATATTTCAGTCGAGCAGTACCGAAATTATCCGAGTCAAATCTCGTGGCAACATGTGCACGTTGTGTTTACCCCAAAACATTTTAATTTGATGTGTCAAAATGTGTCGGAATTGGGTGAACAATTTTATTTTGTTCATTTAATAATTTTAATCGACAATGAAGATTTCCTAATTGTAGTAAAAGGCATAGTCCATTGTCTTTTAGATGAGCATTTGAGAGCTTTCAAAATTTACACGGAAAAAAATTAATCTCTAAAGTAGAGATTTAATATATGAGATTTAGGCATAAACTATCACTGGAATCGGATGTGTGATTTGAACAGATCTGTAAAACTGAAATTTAGAGTTATATCTAATCCGCATATTAGCAGTGTGAAGAATTCGTATTTTTATGCCTTAAAATGATATAAATCTCAAATTTTATGACATAGAACATATAGTTCTAAAATATCAACTTATTTCAATAAATTGCAATCTAATATATTATTAGAATAAACTATTAAAAATTTTAGTTGCATATTTATATAATTCGTATTTTTTGTAATAACTCGATGTAATACAAAATTAATTTATCACAATTTAGACTGAGAATTATTCAAAGAATGTATATTTTTCTCTTAGTATGAACTTATAAACAAATCCATTGACAATCATAAAAAATTGGACATTTTTTGAACATAATATGAATTTTTTATTATTTCATTTCTTTATTTGAATCAAATTATCTCAACATCACACAATATAAACATTCTTTTTCTATTTCTTAATAAAAAAACATGTTTTAGTACAGCTTTCAATATAGGTTAGGTTTTCAAGTGTAAAAAGAAAGTTTAACCTGAAAATACTAATAAATAAAAATATGTCCCACGTGATAACGCGAAAAACATTCGTAAAATATGGAAAGTGGAAACTGCGGGAATGAAACTGCATTTAAAATATAAAATTAATACTTAATTAATTAAAATGGTTTAAATATTCGTTGACACTGATGAACTTAAAACGCAATATAATTCACATCAGAAAAGTTGTGAAATTAACATATCTCTAAATCAGAGATGTGAATTTATGGCGTTTTCTGGTATAAAGTTTGACAGAATCAAACACAACTTATCACAGTAATGGTGACTATAATGTCTATTTTAGACATACTTACACTTCATTGGATTTCAGATTAATATTATTTCAAGTTTAGATATTAATTTTTTTCTGTGTACGAAGATGAATTACGACATTGGAAGGTATTTAAAAAAACTGATTTAAGAAATGCTGCATTTTCTTATGCCAATAAATTAAATGATGGGTTTTTTTATATAACGAAAAATTGGATATAATTTCAATAGAAATCATTTTCCAGAAACAAACAATTTTAAAAACAGTATTATGATAAACATTTCTGAATAAAATTTTGACCCAACATACAAAAGTATGTATTTATAATGTAAAATAAATTAAGAACTTTTTTAAACAAAATATGGAGAAAATATCACTTTCTCACAAGTTCAGAAAATTTCTCGAGTTTAGTATAATTATAAGGAAGTTGAGAACTGTATCTCCCAATGTACAGCGTGCGTGCGTTATTGCGTTTATTTGTATTTAAGTTAAGTTTATATGTATGCGTTTATAGGTTTTAACATAGATCTCCGAAATTGTATATAGTTTGTGTTTGTATAGTATGATGTATAGTATGATGCTTGCGTTAGCTCATTTGTGTGTGTGCGAAATACTTTCGAAACGATAATTCTATCCTCCTCCTTCTTACGTCTTTTTATTTTCTGTCCTTTTCGACTCACTCATAATTTTTAGTATTGACTATATTAAAGATTGAAATATGTATTTTATTCTAAAATTTAAAAGAATTATTTCAATTTTTCTTATTCTTTCGATACTTTCACGGACTGCGATTTTAATATAGTCATTTTTAAAAATTATAATTCTTTTATTAAATGGTATTACAATTTTATTAATTTTTGTAAAATATATTAAGGGCTGCCTACTAATATGCACAATATTAATTTTTAATATAAAACACGATTTCCCTAAATTGAAAAAGAATATATTAAATTCTATTGCCAATTTTAACAAATATTAATACAAAATCTCTCTCCGTGTAATTATATAATAATCGGATATATCCCTATAGTAGAAATTTGTCATAGTATCTTTAATGGCACTGGACAGTTCCACTGGAAAATTTCGAGGCACTTTACAGTTAAACTGGCTAAAAACTATAAAGTGATGTCACGCAAATTTCTTCAAGTTATTGTCCAGTCAAATTTTAGTTTTTGATCATCAGTCCTTTAGAAAAACTATACAAAATAATGCATTTGTAAATGTCAAAACTTTCTTTATATTAACGTTTCGTATTAAACACGTACAAATTTGAAAATATAACGTCAAACTTTTTGTCAACAAATTAAATAAATTAAAATTTTATACGAAACTATCACGGCCGTTCTAATCGGTGGACGATTCCAGAAGCTAAGCTTGCCTTCTTATTTTACTATTGTCCTTTGCAAAGACTAATATTGCTACATTTCTGATTACAAATGACTGTAGTAAAGTAAAAAAAGAAAATTTTTAATTAAAATAAAACTTTTTTTAATTACACAGAAAAAAACTCGACTCACTTTTGTTGCAATGCATTTGGAAGTCGGTCTCGAAATGAGTAATCGACAACTTCAAGTGACTCGAAATGAGTAATCGGCAACTTCAAGTGACTCAAAATGAGTAAAATGACATATGGTTGCCTGTTTTGACAAGTGCAAAGTGTTTATTCATTAAAAACAATTATTTTAATTCATATTTTTATGAATTATTCACAGTTATTCCAATGTTATTGTAATTTTATCATAAACCCAAAATGATACCGCTTATTACTCATTTTGAGTCTTTTCCCCAAAAACTCGCAGAATCAGTCGAAGGGATACCCCTTCGACTTTTTGTTGCACTTCAAAATGAGTATCATATGATACTCATTTTGAGTATACACTGAGAAAACTGGAGAGTCAAATTCAGAGGTTCAAAAAGTGTATGTTTCCTTTGCTTATGAAGAGAGTTAAATAGTCCTTCTAAAATAAATTTTGAATTGATAATGGAAATCTACTTGTATATTCTCTCTCATTATATCTGAGGGTTAAAAGTTGCGCAGAAAATGTGTACGATATGATGCTCGCGAAATTATTTTTCTGACATTTTATGTATTTAATTTAGGGGTTAGGTTGCCATATTTATTCATTTTGCGCCGGATAAGGAAGGGATTTCTCAAGATGGTTAATTTGTCCCTCTGTTAGAGAAATGGCACGAATATCTGTCAATGGTGAATTTGAACATTTAGATTGTTATCCAATAGCTAACTCTCAAATATCAACGATTTGCCCCTCCAGATGTTTAGTCCAATACTCCAGTTTTCTCAGTGTAGTTTTTTTCTGTGTATAGTGACTTTTAATCATATACTGCACATTAATTTCACTCTTCCAAGACTCTCAACTTCAAGATTATAATTATATTATTAAACTAAACAATTTTATTAAACCCTAAGTAGGTACATAAATCTAACTTAAATATTGAAACGCATAACCTATTAACGATCGATATTTACACATATTTATACATGACTGAAGCCTTCTTATATGAAAATTCACCGCTTTCGAGAAAGACTATTATACATTCTAAATATAAAAAAATCACTTTGCTCTCAATAATTGATATAATTATTGTTCATTTTTAGTCTTTAATATTGTAAAGTCTATTTTTTTAACATTTATATTGCAAAAAATTTTTTTTTACAATATGACCATTGGTAAGTAAATTAGTTACTTACGTTAGTTATGTTACGTAAGTTACGCAAGTTACGTAAAAGCAGTCAGTTAAAACAAATTTTTATTTAAAAGAAAGTTTTATTATTAAATCAAAATTTTAATATTAAATAATTTTAAAACTTTATTATTTATAGTTGTCAACAGTAAAATAAAAGAACAAAATTAAAAATATAAAAACTTTAAGGCACTTTTCCTATGTGACGGCCGAAATTTCAGGCTTTTTTCTGGAATTTTTTTTTTTTCACTTAAAATAAAATATAATTCTATAACTTATTTTACATGTTATAATTGGTGTCTAAAAGTATACAAAAAAATTTTTTTTAGTGATTTTTCAAATCATTTAATAATTATTTTTGTGAGTAATCCTACTGAGTAAAACTACTATTGATTTTTTTATTTCAGACAATACTGAAAAAAGTTATCGTTGTCACCGTTCACCCGTGCATTTTCAAAGGAGTCACCTTTGACTCACAAAAATAATTATTAAATGATTTGAAAAATCACTAAAAAAATTTTTTTTGTATACTTTTAGACACCAATTATAACATGTAAAATAAGTTATAGAATTATATTTTATTTTAAGTGAAAAAAAAATTCCTGAAAAAAGCCTGAAATTTCGGCCGTCACATAGATAAAAAACCTTAAACTGTAAAACCAAAAGATTTATTTTGTAGAAAATATTTAGAAAATGTCAATACACAACTGTTTAGTTACTGAAACTGGCGGTAGCGCTAACGCCACGACAAACTTTGAAACATAATCAACCCTGTCCTAACACTGGCCCAGATGTATTGTATGCCATATACTTTCCACTGGTGTATTTCTTTCTTCTTTAAAAAAGAAAAAAAATCCTGGCCAGACTCACTCTCGCTTTTGGTATAAGGGAACGGGACGATTTCGCAATATTTTCCCAACCGAGCGACCCAAAGGAACGAGCGAGCCAAGCAAGTGAGCGAGCGAACTAATACACAGACGCAACAGACTCACGTATTATTTCATCCTACATATATAGATATATAATAGCCGAAGCAGCCACATTACCGACGCCGCCAACCGCCTACTTTCGCTTGTTTTGCGTAAGAATATATACCACACGTATTCCCGGTTAGCTAATTCTCCCGTATTCACTTCTGATAACTAGAAATGCTCTTAAACACTTTGAAAATTTCTATAATTTCATGATCCTAAAGTTCTGAACGTTCAAATGAACGAAATTTATTTATTTTCTTCGTTAATTTAAATATTTATTACAATAATTTTTTGTCGATATAAAATAAACAAATTATAAAGTTTCTAAGTGTAAAATTTAAGTTTTTAATTCTTATTGCAAACAATAAATTATAAATACATTTTTAATAAAAAGTGTGTTTCGTTCATTTGAACGTTCAAAACTTGTGGATCATATATAATTTCACTCGACAATTTCTTTTTCTTCTTTCAATTAATTTAAAATTAGTTGGGATTTTAAATAAATTTTATTAAGATAATATAATTCGAAAGCAAAAAGAAGTCAGTCACTAAAATTTTTAATCAAAATTTTTACTAATTCAAATTTAGAGAGTAAAAATTATAAAAAAATAATAAATATAATAACTATTTATTATACACTGTAAAAAATTTAGGGAGTTAACGGACTCGGGAGTTGGGAGTTAAATTTTTGGAGTTAAAAATCAACTCCAAAAGAGAGTTAATTTCCAACTCCCTTCATTCAACACCCGCGCGAGTTATTTTTTCCATGGGGAGTTAGCATTTGGGTGTTAAATTTTAACTCTCTTTATTTAACTCCCCTGGCATTAACTCCCCAATGGGTGCGACTTTTATAGACCCCCCGGGTTAAAATTTAACTCCCTTTTTTTACAGTGTATTATATTTCGTTTTAAATTAAGCATTTTTTTAAATTAAGTACAAATTTTTACGTTCATTTCATTTCGAATTAGCGAGAGTTAAACGATCTCTTCTCCTGAAAATTTCAAGAATCAAAGATGTTCGTATAAAGAAAACGATCCACAATGAAGATTGCTTTGTTTTTTCTATCACCATCCTTCTTGGTATATATATATATATATGTTTTATCATAATTATATATTACAACATGAAATAATTTTCTTTACGGCTTTTCCTTACATAGACATTTATTTCTATTTTCCTTGTATAATATATAATTGTAATTTAGTTGAAATTGAATTAAATTTCCTCTGTATCTTTTGTTCTCTAAATTTCCTTTGTCTATATTTCTCTCTCTCTTTTTTTTGTAAGTGAAAAAATGAAAAATTATATTACGTCTATAATTTATCTAATATAGTGCAGTTCTTTTATTGGACCGTTTTGTTTACTTGTAGGTATATTTTATACCAGTGCGCAATTTTATATTTATATATCGATTCAGTTAATGCGAATATAAAAGCGAAAGTCTACGCTTTGACGAATTGGACTCGTTTCTCCATAATTAATTACGTACATTTATTAAAGTCTATGAAAATTTTTCATGTCGGGTAATTTCGATATTTCAAATTTTAATTGCTTGTTTATTTTATTGAATTATATCACTCGTGTGTGCGCGCGATATTTCAGGGGAGTATTTTTATTTAAATAATAATAATTATTATTATTGTACTAGCAACAATTTGCGTGCTAACTTCTTACTTACTTTTTTTTTTAAATAAAATTAGAAATTTTAAAAATAATAGAATTTAAAAATTTGTATATTTCAAATTTTTGTTGAAAACACTAAAAAAATTCAATTTTGGAAAAATTACAAATAATTGCAGAAATTCAATTACTTTCGAAAGTGATAAAATTCTTCTCATAAAATTCAATTATATTCAAAATTTAAAAAAAATTCTCGTCAGAATTCAATTGAGAATTCCAATTATCTTTATAAATAACAAAATTCTTCTTCAAAGTTCAATTATTTTCAAAAATGTCAATAAAATTCTTGTCCTAATTTCCATTATTTTCAAAAAAATTTCTCATTTCAAATATGATTTTCAATATCTACTATATTTTAATAAAATTTCTCAAAAAGAATTTAATTATATTAAAAAGAATGTTTAATAAAATTGTACGCAAACATTTAATTATTTTCATAAATAATAAAAATTTCACAAGAATTCAATTATTTACAAATTTTTTATAAATTTCTTCTTATAGGTATAATTCAATTATATGTTCATAAAAAATAATTTTAAATTCTAAAAAATAATAATTGAATTGAAATGAAGAAAATAATTTTAAAGAAGTTACAGTAACAATATTCATATAATATAAAATAATGATTTTATCACGACTTGGTCATCTTTAATTATTCCAGGTAACCAGCGTACTATTACTGTACCAGCCATGTACCTTCGCACTGTACCAGGTACTGTACTGGTATATCGTACAGATAATGGCGGAGAAGCATTGTAAACTCATAACCTAAAATCCCAATTAGTTCGGCGTACTGGTATTGTACTTAGTGTTATACTCGTACGGAGTACTTTGGCAATTTCATAATTCTATCCGTATGACATACCGTTATTATACTAGTATCGTACTGGTGTGTACATACTTTATTATTTCGTGCTAGTGCAATATGAGTACGATACCAATACGCTGTACTAAAAAATAATGATTAGTACGCTTGGCTATCTGGGATTATGAAACATAAAGAAATCGATCACTCCGAGTCTTCGACTCGGAGCAATCGATATCTTCATGTTTTATAACAATACTTTTAAAAGTTGTTTAATTTCAAAAAGGTTTTATTTAAAAAAGAAGTTATTGATGTTTTCGAATAATTCTGCAATTAAAGAAATTCGTAAATAAATGTAACAGAACATTTTTCTGAGTAAAGTTTTTCCTTTATTTTCTAAAAATTTAAAAAGTTTCAATTTCATTTTTAATTAAAATTTTTAATTGACAAATAGAATTTATAAACATTTTTTTCCTTTATTTTTAAAAAACTTTGAATTTTATTAAAGCAATTGAGATTAAGAAATAGAAATGATGCAAATTATTTCCTTATGTGAAAATTGAATATTTTCGACAAAAATATTAAGAAACGGGGATTTTTTCACCAAATTAAAAAAACTTTTATTTTAATTTGTTTTTATAAAATTGCTTTCTATTTCAATTTTTATAGATATTTATACTGTTCTCTAAATTTGAATTAGTTAAAAATAATTAATTTGATAGTGAAAAACAGTTAAAAAAACAGTCACTGATTCAAATATAGTATATGTAAATAAATTTTATAAAAATTATCGAATTAATAGAAATTTTGTGAAATTCAACAGAAAATAATTAAATTTGTTAAAGAATTTCATTAAAAACTTTTTAACAAATCGAATTTTCAAAGTATTTTAATGTAATAATTGATAAATAATTGAATTTTATAAAGAGTCACATTCTAATATATTCATGTTTCTTAGTGAGAAGATTAATATTTAAAATTTTATTACTTAATTTAAAAAAAGGTACACATTTAAATTTTTTTAATGAAATTGAATTTTCGCAAAGTTTTTTTTAAAATTCTGAAAAATAAGATTTTTGAAATTTTTCAATTCTATTGTTTCAAGATAATTGAATTTTTATAAACCAATAATTAAAAATTTTTGAAATAATTGAAATTTCTTTACATTATATTAAAAATAATTAAATTCTTTTGAATAATTTTATTTAAATTTTTCGAAAACAATTAAGGAAAGTTAGTCACCGTAATTATAATTTAATTTTTAAAATATAAATTCACTCTTAAAGTTTTAAATCAATTTTTTGCTTCTAAAAGTTATATTATTATTCAATAATTTTAATTATTGAACTTCTCTTAAATTTTTATAATTTTAAATTTCTGAATGTTCAAATAAATAATATTTATATTTATTTCTGGAGCAAAAATCCAAATTTTTAATTAAAATTATTAAAAAAACAGTATTTTCAAAAAATTTAAAGAAACTCGTGAAAAGAATTTAATTATTCATAAAAACTCTAATAAAAATTTTTGAAGCAATTTGTAGATTTATTTATGTTTGAAATAAAATAAATTTAAATTTGATGAGAAAAAAACAGGGAACAATTAGGACAAAGCCGGGAATTTTATTGAACGAAAATAGTAGACACCCTGAATTAATGAAAGAATGAAATACAACGATTATTGTAGTTAATAATTTTCTAGAGAAAATTCCAAATTTATATTTTAATTTTTTAAATAGTTTTTCAATTATTTCATATTTATTTATTCATCTTTTTGTTTTTTCTTTTCACCTCTTTTGTTCTGTTTTACATTTTTTATTCAGTTTTGAAAAATAAATAAATAATTCTCTTTTTACACGAGAAAAAGAAATGCTATTTATTTATACAAAAACGTGTATATTTCTGTAGTTGAAAAAGTTTGTTCCTTAAATAATTTATGATAGGTGAGCACCCCAGAGATCGATATCGAAACTCCAACGACTGGTGTTGGTTTCAAAAGAGAGAGAGAGAGAGAGAGAGAGAGAGAGAGAGAGAGAGAGAGAGAGACTCCTCTCCTTTTCTCTCTTATTTATACACTTTGCTCTCTCAGGATGTCACAATCTTCGTCTACTTTTGCTCTCCGTGTGTCCCCAGGGTTCGCCAAACCAAGTGTTTGTACCTCTATATAGCCGCCAACAACAAGTGGCCAAACGAAAGTTTCTTTTTTCGCTTAAAAAGAAAAAAAATTATATTATTTACACCAATCCGTATATTACGATTTCTTTTCTTCATCGCATTTTAATTTTTCTCCGCGAATTTTAAAAAAACTACAATTACATTTTATTTATTTTGTGCTGCAAAAAAAAGGGTGGGGAAAACCGCAAAGACAGATTTCATTTATTTCTCGAAGAGGCGAGCATTATATTGTGTGTCGTAAAAAAATCGGATTCTCTCTGTAATAATGTAATTCTTATATATATATTTCTCGAATGGAAAAAAATGGAGAGAAGTGTGACGAAACTTTCTTGTCTCTGACATTTCCATTTCTGAAAAGGTCCCATAGGCGGCTTTTATTATTTGAAAAGGTCGATAATTAAAAATTATTCATGGATGCGATGCGATGTTTCTAACATAGTTTTTCGTGTGATCGTTCCATATATTCGAAATTTTGGTGTTCTATTGTCTCTGTACTTATTATATTTACAATTAAAATGATGATAATAAAAATAATAATTACACTGAGAGTTTTATTTATGTGACTCTTGAATTAAATTTTTTTAAAGAAATAAACGAAAGATACGCCCCGAGTATACTCGGGTTAAACCGTAGGGAGGTTAAACAAAAAAAGAGAAAAAAGTAATAGTAACACAAATAATAATTATAATAGATAATGATGATGATGATAATAATCATAATAATAATACACTCAAAAAATTTTGTTTTTAATTCAAAAATAAACAGCCCACCAAAAAAATATGTTTGAATTAAACATATTTTATAATTGAATTAAACGTAATTTTTATTCAATTAAATTTATTAAGCATTGAGTCAAAATTATGTTTAATTCAAATATATGTGTACGTCCACATAAAAAGGGCCCATATATGGACAATATATTGTCGGTTCTAATTTTCGAGATAATCGCAATTTAGTAATTTTGGAGCAAAATCTTAATTTTTTTTTATTTTTTATTATCAATCTACATGTTTTGACAAGTCGAATCATGCGGTTTTCATTAATTTATCGATTATTTAACTGTTTGATTTCATTTGTTCTTTAGAAAAAAGAAAAGGGCCCATTTTGTCTGTCATTTGCAAAAGTAAATCGTATTTTAAAAATGGAGGTGTGGAAAAATTTAAAACCTTTTGATTTTTCATCTCTAAGGTGCCCTGGACTGTAAACAATTCTTATTTGAATAACTTACTAGAAGAACCAGAGATTTTGGTGTTAGAGTCTTTGTTTTTGTACTCATAGAAATGAAAAATTCGATATTTCGTGAAATTTATCGTAATAGAGACTGTTAAAAAATTTTAAATAAGTTTAATTTCTATTCTTTTTCTTCAAATGACGCAATAAAAACGTTAACCTTGTAAAAAATGGCTTATAATTTAAAAAAAACCTCCTTTTTAGAAAAGGTTGAATTTAGAAATGGTCGAATTTTCGTATTTTTCAAAATGAAGGGGGGGGGGTTGGTTTTAAAAATTTAAAACCTATTGGTTTTTCATCTTTAAAATGCCTTGGACTGGAAACAATTCTTATCTGAATAACTTCCAAGAAGAACCAGAGATACAACAATTAGTTGATATCGCAATCTTTAATTCCGTTTTTCTCGAAATGAGGTTTTGGCGTTCTAAACTTTGAAATTCTGTAACTCACCGAATTTTTCACCAAAAAAGTTGTATGGCCACTCAAAATTTTCCAAATTTCACAAGGAATTCGCCCATGTAGATAAGTCCAATAGTGCCAAAATGGGCCCTTTTCATGTGGACGTCCACATATATTGTTTTTTCAGTGTAATAACAAAAATAAGAATAATAATACTAAAATAATTATTTTAATGATTTAAATTTTTTAAAATTATGATTTTATTAACAAAAATAATAATAATAATTCTAAAAATGATTATTGAACTCTCAAAAGCCATGAAAAGTTTTTATTATACTTGTGCATAAAATTTTTTCAGCATTTTATCGCCGATAAAAATTTTCTTGGCAAATTTTATTTCTTTCTTATAAATCAGATAATTATTTATGAAAAAGTTCTCGATTGTCGTCCGTGAGAGGTGTCAGTACACAATTCTGATTCGGATGCCCTCATAATGATTCGCATTATATATTTTCTGATATATACAAGGTGATCGTTAAGTAACAGGATACTTTGGAAAAATTGTTTTTTTCCTTCAATTAACTGGTTTTTTTCTAAGTATTTCTATATATTTTTTTATTTTTTGAAAATAGAAAACATATTTTCTATTATTTTTCATTAATTTCTATTATTTAAAAAAAAACCGCTGCCAAGTTGTATATTTTTTTAATAATTTTGGTGCTCATTTCATGAACACTTTACTTCCTCATGGAGATAAAAATAATATAAATATATGAATAACTTTTTATAAATATGGTAAAAGTAATTGAATTTTGAGTCAATCAATGTATTTTTAAATACCATACAAGATAGTTACAATAATTTAATAGTTAAATCAAAATTTTCAAACAAAAAAGTTGAGAAAATGTCATTTTTCACAATTTTTGGTTTTTAAAATACCAATAATTTCGAAATTTTTTATCGAATTAGGTTCAAAAATAGGTCAATCGAAGCGTTTTTTGAAGCTCTACAAGTCGATAACGATAATTTTAAGATTACTTCTACGTTTTTTAACAAAATTTTCAAAAAAGTCTTATTTTCCAAAATTTTTGATTTTTAAAAGCGTTTAATAACTCCTGTTAATATGGACGAAAAATGTTCAATTAGGGCTCAAAAGATGCGTCTAAACAAACTCTAAATTATGGAAAAACATTTATAGGTGTCTTAACATTTTTTTAAAGTTGTGGGCAAAAAACGTTTTTTTGCAAAATTAAAAATAAAAAAAAAATTTAGTTAAACTTTATAAATATATCAGAAAGTACTCTCATTTTATGCCTGCAGGTGAGATCTACAATTTAAAAAAAAATTCAACCCAAAAGCTCTTGATGATTTCGAGATATTTATGAAAATGTGATGTTTACACACACACACACACACACACACACATACGGAATGACATTTTTTAAAAATGTCATTTTTGAACTCCTGAGGTCAAATAACATAAAGATATGTCACAAATCGAACTCGAAAAATTTTGGTATTACAATACTTCCTCTATGAGGAAGTAATAGGATTATTTTTGGTTAATTACAAAATTGTAAGCAAATTACTGTTGTGAAAAAAAATGAAAAATATTATTATTCTTATTATTACTCTCTAAATTTGAATAAGTTAAAAATGACTGATGTTTCAGTATATTTTTTTTGACTGATTCAATTACTTAAGTTTAATTAATTTTTTAGTTATTTTTTATTAGGGCTCGAACTAGGTCCGTGAATCCCGTAAAAGTCAGTTTTTTTGAAAAAAGGTCCGTAAAGTCCGTAATTTGATTCAAAAAGGATGAAAATTTCGTAAATTATACGATATAATTTGGATAATTTTAGAGAAATTACAAATGATTGCAGAAAGTCAATTATTTTCAAAAGTAATAAAATTCTTCGCAGAAATTCAATTATTTTCAAAAATTTTAATAAAATTTTTGGCAAAATTTCAATTATTTTTAGAAAATTTCCTCAATTCAATGATTTTTATAATATCTATTATTTTCATAAAACTTTCGAAAAGAATTCAATTATTTAAAAAAAATTTTGATAAAATTCTACACAAACTTTTAATTATTTTCAAAAAATAATAACAATTTCACAGGAATTTCATTATTTATGTACAAATTTTTTTTATAAATTTCTTCGCAATCATTAATTTATTTTCATATATAATATAATTTTTATGGGGATTAAATTATTTTTAAAATAATAAAATTCTTTTTAGGAATTTAATTATTTTCATAAATAATAAAACTCATTGCAAAATTTCAAGTATTTTTAATACAATTTTAATCGAATTCCTCGAAAAGATTCTTAAAAATTTTATTAAAATTCGTCAAAAGAGTTCAGTTATTTAAATATTTACACTGAAAAAAATATATTTATGGTACTGCCATAAATATGGCCAATTCTCACATATTATATTGGTGGATATGGAACAGCCATACGCAGTGTAGAACAGCCATATGTATGTGAGAGACACTAATAATAATAACGCAGCCTAATGTTTACAATATTTTTACAACTGTTAAATACTTTTAGTACTTTATGTATACGAATGGGACTCAATGCCCGTAAATGAATGAATAAATAAATATTAAAAGCATTATAGCCGGGAATTTTTAAAAATAATTGAATTTTGAAAAGGTTAAAAATTAAAATCTTTGAAAAATAGAATTTTTCATACTTTTAACTAACAATTCTGAAGAATTAATTTTTTTTGAAAAAGTTTAATTGAAATTATTTCAAGTTTTTATTTTCAAAATATATTTAATTGAAGAATTTACGAAAAATTGAAATTTTGTAAAATTAAATTGTAAACAAATGAATTTGAAAATTCTTAAAGAACTTTTTCAAAAATTATTAAAAATAGGGTAGAGTGGGGTAAAAAAGCCACATTTTTACTTTTGATGTTGTAAAATCTGTATTTAAAATTTTTTTCTCAAATTTCCAATTGTTATTGAAAGTTTAGTTATTAAGCTTGAAAATTCTTGACGGAAATATTTTTTATCTCATGAAAGGACTAAGTTATAAGAGTTTTACGAAAGCACTGTAAGTGGCTTTTTTGCACCACCTGGTGGGGTGAAAAAGCCACCCTACGATTTTAGCAAAACATGTTATCAATTTAGGTATTTTTATAGTTTTCCTTTATTTATATGACAAATAGTCTTATTTGAAAAATATTTTAATAATTATGAAAGAGTTTTTTAGCAAGCAAAATTGAAAATTATATTAAGTTTACCTGTTTTCGATTTGCACTGCCAATTTTTCGTACCTTTTTAGAAGTTCTCTTTAAGTTTCACCACGGATAACATATTTTGTTGCAATCGTTTATTCATTGTTTATTTTTTTAATGCACTTTGAACTACTTTTTCGTCGTGTTTAATTAATTTTATTAAATAAACACGAGAAATTTTGTAAGATAAGAAGGTTAGTTTAAATAGAAAACAAGTGAATTTCACAAAATATTCAATGGATTTTTTGCCCTGGCTTTTTTACACCCAAGACCAGTTATTAAAAAAGCAAAAATAAATTTTTAATTTAGTTCAATTTCCAAAAATTAACATTGTATACGTTTTCGGTATTTTACTTTTATTATTCGTTCACTTAATCAGATTGTAATATGTTTGAAAAGTTCACCAAAATGTTTTCAAAAAAGCAACAAAAAATTAAAATTATTTTTAATAGGGGAACATAGTCGAGGTCGGCCCACTTTTTGACTTTTGTTTATAACTTTTTTTTAAAAATGAATTTGGACAATTGAAGTATATGGTTGGAAAGTCCTGTTTAATAGGAACATCTTTTCTGTACAAAGTAAATTGATTGGTTTTAAAATGAAAAAGTTATAAAGATTTGAAAAAAAAAATTTGTAGTCCAGGTTGGTCCTTACAGTCTAGTCAAGGTCGGCCATGTTTAAAATTCAAAGGGCATTAATCGTTAAAAAATAAAATAACATGTTTGGAGTTACGTTAAATTGATTCTTTATTATTTACAGCTTGTAACTTAATGAAATAACAAAATAATAACAATAAACAATATAAAAAAATAAATATAAATAAAAAATTTTGCACTGAAATATTAATAAAATTAAATAAAAATATTAATAAGATTATCAATTATATTATGAGTTTTTCAGAATTGCAGTTTTTGCAAATGAAGTAGCTCGACCTCATCTTTGCGCATTTTAAACACAAAGTGGCCGACCTTGACAGAAAGTAACATTACCCAATGGGAAATAGCCATTAGTCTACCATTGGTGCATTAATGGCCCAATATTGGAAGCCATTGGTTTTCTTTAGGTTTATTATTGGCACCCAATAATGGACCACTAATGGTAAAATCGTGGGATGTCCACGCCGATGCCAATAATTGGCAACCATTATTGGCACATTATTGGCTGCCATTAAAAAACCAATAATAAAATAGTAGATTGTGCATCAAGGGAGGGAAATTGATGATTTCCAACGAGTATAGTTTGCAGTTCGAGGCGTAGCGATTTATACTTCGTTCCTAATATTAACATTATCGAGAAAGTAAGTTACTTTTCCTCCCTCATAAGGAGGGAATGTTACATTCCCTCCCGGTGACGTCACTAGCCGGGAGGGAATGTACATTCCCTCCCGCTCGCAGGGAATCATACACTTTTCTCCCGCTTGACACGTAGGAAATGGTGTACTTTCGGTGCGTGTGTTAGAAAAAAAAAATTTTTTATTAAATTTTATTAAATAATAAATTTATTTATTTAATAATTATTTTATTTATTATTATTATTTATTATTATTATTAAAAATATTAATTTTTTTAATTAATTATTTTATAGAAATGGTTATTATTTTCTATCACATCGAAATGTGAATAACCCTTTCGTTCAGAGTCTAAAAATTATTTACCTCACATCCATCAGTGCAAAAATAGGAGAGGACGGGCAGAATAAAATTCCACAAATATTCGTGAGAATGCTGCCTCTTTATATACTTTTCAAGTTTCATGTTAGTTGCGAGAGAGTTTGAAACAACACCTCCTGCGGAGCGTTGAGCGAACTACATACAATTACTTACCGACGCTGCAGAAATTATCATGTACATGATTTCGCGCAACACCTCCTATGGGGCGTTGCGTGAAACTCTCTCGCAACTAACATGAAACTTGAAAAGTATATAAGAAGGCAGCATTCTCACGAATATTTGTGGAATTTTATTCTGCCCGTCCTCTCCTATTTTTGCACTGATGGATGTGAGGTAAATAATTTTTAGACTCTGAACGAAAGGGTTATTCACATTTCGATGTGATAGAAAATAATAACCATTTCTATAAAATAATTAATTAAAAAAATTAATATTTTTAATAATAATAAATAATAATAATAATAATAATAATAATAATAATAATTAATTAATTAATTAATTAATTAATTAATTATAATTAATAATTAATTAATTAATTAATTAATTATTAAAAAATTAATATTTTTAATAATAATAAATAATAATAATAATAATAATAATAATAATAATAATAATAATAAATGAAATAATTATTAAATAAATAAATTTATTATTTAATAAAATTTAATAAAAATTTTTTTTTTTATTATTGGTTTTTTAATGGCAGCCAATAATGTGCCAATAATGGTTTGCCAATTATTGGCATCGGCGTGGACATCCCACGATTTTACCATTGGTGGTCCATTATTGGGTGCCAATAATGGGACAATAATGGAATGGTGGCTTCCATTATTGGGTCATTAATGCGCCAGTGGTTTTTTTCCCATTGGGTACCGAATTGTTGTAACCATAAGGAAATACGTTTCGGGATTCGATTTTTCACTTTGATTTTCTTTCAACCACACTGAAAAACTGTTAGGAGAGCTGTTCGCCCAATGCGGTGAACTGCTGCGTTAAAAAGAAACGCACAGCTCACTTTATTTTTGGGCGAGTTACTCTCCTTTTTGGGCGAGCAACTCTCCTTTTTGATAGAGCTGCTGCCCTTTTTGTCAAGCAGCCGCTCGCCAACGCCATTGGTAGTCAAGTTTAGGAGAGCAACTCGCCTAATTTTGATAGAGCTGTGAGTTTAAAGTTAAGTAGCGCTGCACAACAGTCAATAGCAGAACTGCTCTACCAACAGTTTTTCAGTGCATGACTCCCACAAAATTTCTGCATGTTTGCCTTGACGATTCAATTTTTTTTTATCTTTTATTAATGATTTTTCACATGATGCACAAAACTTTTTTTGAGCTTTTTTTGTACCGGCGTCACAGAAAACACAATTTTCGATTCTCCGAAAATGTAATGAAACAAAAAGTTAGGTTTCACTAAGACAAGCTTCGACAAGTATGCGCGTAGGTGGCGCTAATGAACTTGACAAAAAAACGCGAGCGGCCTACCTAGACAGTGGTCTAACCTCGACGATACTCCCCTACAATTTTAATCAAATTTCTCGAAAAATGTAGTAATTATTCTTAAAAATGTTATTAAAATTCGTTGATAGAATAAATTCAATTATTTAAAAATTTGTTGATAACGATTCTTTATGGGAATTGAATTTTAAGAAACATTCAATTATTCAATAAATTATTTATTTTTGTATTTAAAGAATTGAATTATAGTAGAATTTTTTAATAAAAATTGATTTAAAAATTAATTTAAGTTAAAATTTTAGATAATAATTGAATATTGAAATCAATATAGCGTGAATTTTTAAAAATAATTGAATGTTGAAATTAATTTTTTAAAGAAGTTTAATTGGATTTTTTTTTATATTATTTTAAGTTTTTATTTTCTAATATATATTTAATTGAAGAATTTACGAATAATTGAAATTTCGTAAAATTGAATATTATAAACAAATGGATTTGAAAATTGTCAAAGAACTTTTTTGAAAATTATTAAAAATAATCGATTTAAAGAAGAATTTCCCGTGTAGAAAAATTTCGGGGCAGTCTGGAGTCCAGTGATTGCCCCAACTAGACGCATCTGGACGGTCTAATCTGGACGGTCTAACTGTATGCTACACGGAAAAAATAAATTTAGCAGATTTTACAAAACTGTTACGGAGGTAGCGGATACAGCTTTTTACGAAACTGAGTTTTATAAAATGTAAGGAATATTTCAGGATAAAGTACAGAACTTTCGTAGTTTATACTGAATATTTTTGAAGTTTATCCTGAAATATTCCTTACATTTTACAAAACTCAGTTTCGTAAAAAGCTGTATCCGCTACTCCGTAACAATTTCGTAAAATCTGCTAAATTTATTTTTTCCGTGTATATGGTATTTTTCTGGACGGTCTAATTTAGAGTGTCTAACTGTATGCTATATGGGACTTCATTGGCATCACTAGAATTCAAAATTTTTAAAGTACAAATCAAAGTACAATCAAGACTTTAGTGCCCGATTTGTCGGTCTTCTTTGAATTTATACATAGATTGTCACTTCAGAATTCAATGGAATAATTTAGTATCTAAAGAATCGTTCAAAAATAAATATTGTAGGTTTATATGAATTATTATAAATAAAATTTTCAATGAATTTAATTAAAAATTCTAAAGAACTTAGATTTTTGAAAAATGGCTAATAATTCAAATTCTCCTGAAATTAGATAAATTTTTTAACATATTGTATTTGATTAATTATTAAAAATAATTTATCTGTAGAAGAATTTTAGTTAAAAACACTAATAACAAATGAGTGTTGGAGAAGTTACAGATTATTGTAGAAATTTAATTATTTTTAAAAGTAACAAAATTCTACACAGAAATTCAATTATGTTCAAAATTTTTTTTAAATTCTCATCAAAATTTCAATTATCTTTATAAATAATAAAATCGTTCTCTGAAATTCAATTATTTTCCAAATTTTTAACAAGATTCTTGGCAAAATAAAATGCAAGCAAAAATTTAATTACTTTCATACATAAAAAACCTTTCACAAAAATTCAATAAGTATTTACAAATTTTTTATAAGTTTCTTCTCAATAATTCAATTATTTTTATAAATAATAAAATTCTCAGAATTTTTTTATTATTCAAAATTTCTTAGTTAATCTCAGAATTTCTTAATTATTTTTAATACAATTTTAATCGAATTTTTCGAAAAGTGTATAATTATATTTAAGAATTCTATTGAAATTCGTCATAAGAATTCATTATTTAAAAAATTTTTGATAAAACTGAAAGTAATACTTTACACTGAGAAAACTGGAGTATTGGACTAAACATCTGGAGGGGCAAATCGTTGATATTTGAGAGTTAGCTATTGGATAACAATCTAAATGTTCAAATTCACCATTGACAGATATTCGTGCCATTTCTCTAACAGAGGGACAAATTAACCATCTTGAGAAATCCCTTCCTTATCCGGCGCGAAATGAATAAATATGGCAACCTAACCCCTAAATTAAATACATAAAATGTCAGAAAAATAATTTCGCGCGCATCAGATCGTACACATTTTCTGCGCAACTTTTAACCCTCAGATATAATGAGAGAGAATATACAAGTAGATTTCCATTACCAATTCAAAATTTATTTTAGAAGGACTATTTAACTCTCTTCATAAGCAAAGGAAACATACACTTTTTGAACCTCTGAATTTGACTCTCCAGTTTTCTCAGTGCATTGTACACTTTACAGATGTTTTACAATAGGTGTATTCCACGTCAGTTCAACACAAAAAATTTTATTAGGTTTTGGGATTCGGTTGAAATTGGGTAGATTATATCCTCTAGTGGTAATAAATCAAATCCCCAAGCGATTTTAAAAAATTTCAAAAATTGTCAGACATATTGAATTTTTAATTTTTTTGTACTTTTTTTTGAAAAATGTATATCTCTGCTTCTTCTTAACGGATTTAAGTTTATGACCTCTTAAATTGTTCGTATTGAAATATACTTTTATTTAAAAAATTAAAATTAAAAAAATTATTTAAATTTTTTGTTTAAAAAATTAATTTAATTTTTTGAAAAGCCATAGAAAAAATATGCTACCTTCAATTTTGATCATTTTTTTACCATTTGTAGCCATAAATCTGTTGAACTTGTCCTGAAATTTTCATCGTGGGACAGCCAGTAGTTTTTGAGAAAAAAATAAAACGTAAATCCTCGCATAGCGCTGTAGCGCTCAGTTTTAATGCCGCACGATTGTAAATGGAATTTTAATGAAAGTACGAGTTTTTATTAACCCTAGAACTAAAATATGATATTTTTATAGACTAACGAAAAACTGGGGTGGTTTGGTACCCCAGATTTGAAACAATTGTAAAAGGTTACCTTTTTTGTAATTTTTTTAATTTGTCAACAATGTGGCCAATTTGAAAAAATTAAACGGATTTTAAAAGGTAAATAGAGACAATTTCATTTTGATTAAGGCAACTTGAAAATTTAAATATTATTTACAATATATACAAATGTTAAATGATTTTAAAATAGAATAAAAATCATTTAATACAAAGAAGGTTTCTATTTTTTACGGGGGAGTTTCCAAAGTCTTACAGTTTTTCTTTATTTACCTTTTAAAATCCGTTTAATTTTTTCAAATTAGCCACATTGTTGACAAATTAAAAAAATTACAAAAAAGGTAACCTTTTACAATTGTTTCAAATCTGGGGTACCAAACCACCCCAGTTTTTCGTTAGTCTATAAAAAAATCATATTTTAGTTCTAGGGTTAATATAAACTCGTACTTTTATTAAAATTCCATTTACAATCGTGCGGCATTAAAACTGACCGCTACAGCGCTATGCGAGGATTTACGTTTTATTTTTTTTCTCAAAAACTACTGGCTGTCCCACGATGAAAATTTCAGGACAAGTTCAACAGATTTATGGCTACAAATGGTAAAAAAATGATCAAAATTGAAGGTAGCATATTTTTTCTATGGCTTTTCAAAAAATTAAATTAATTTTTTAAACAAAAAATTTAAATAATTTTTTTAATTTTAATTTTTTAAATAAAAGTATATTTTAATACGAACAATTTAAGAGGTCATAAACTTAAATCTGTTAAGAAGAAGCAGAGATATATATTTTTCAAAAAAAAGTACAAAAAAATTAAAAATCCAATATGTCCGCCAATTTTTGAAATTTTTTAAAATCGCTTGGGGATTTTATTTATTACAACCAGAGGATATAATCTACCCAATTTCAACCGAATCCCAAAACCTAATAAAGTTTTTTGTGTTGAACTGACGTGGAATACACCAATATACTTTCCCGCAATATATACTTGCGATAAGAGGAAAAAATGGCGCTAATACATGTAATTGCGTCTACGTGGGGAGGGGGGATGGGTTAAAATTTCCCAAAAAATTGGTCTACGTAGTTTATGAACGTTCCCTTACTGAAAATCAGATATTTCTTCACTGAATATAAATTATTTTTAACTTATTTAGAAGCAAAAAGTCAGTCACTGATTGTCAGTTAAAACCATGATTTTTAACTTATTCAAATTAAGAGAGTAATTAATTAAAGGACCAAAAATTGAAAAATATGAATATAAAAAAATACAAAGATGAGAAAATAAGAGAGAGAAAGAAACAGAGATGTAAGTAAAGTTTCGCACATAGGTTATAGAATTGAGAGAGGGAGAGAGAAAGAGAGAGACAAAGAGATAATGAGAAAGCACCTTTAAAGGTCCTCCCGCGGTGAAAAATCGAAGGACGATATCTCGCGCGCGCGGCAAAAACGGCCTCGAGATCGAAACGGTTTCGAACACGTTGCGTGCGTCGCTTAAAATATACCTACAACACCATGCACTATCACCCTATCCTATCCATTCCATTTCTATGGAGGTCACCCGGTAGCCAAAGTGGGTCTCGAGCACTTGGTTAGTATGTCATGGCATACCCGCTATTGAATAAACTTAAACTCAATACCGGCATTAATAAACACCGCGATGAGTCGCAATCCCAGACTCGCGCGTCGTCGTTGTCGGCAAGAAGGAAAAAAAACAATCAGTATTCTTATTTTTTATTCACGTTACGGAGAAAATGTTATTATAATAATAAACGTCTCAAGGAGATGTGAGAATTTTTTTTTTTTTTTTTTTTATTTCACAGATTGAAAATTGACACTTTTTTCACCATATTCTTTTTAAGCTTTTGGCGTATTTATCGTTTCTATTAATTTTTTTCTTTATTCGTTTTATTATTTTTCTACTATTTTTTTTTATTTTCAATTTAAAAAGAATTTATTGGCATTCATGACTATTTATTACACCCAGAGAAAAATCGTTACATTTGAAACAAAAAATATAATATATGCTTGAGTTAAATAAAAGAATATTTTACACCAAATCCACTAAATTATTTGCATATTCTAAATAAAAATTTTATTCATCAGAAGTAATAGTTTAAACCAAACAGAATTTATTTGAACCAGGGAAACCTTATTTCTACCAAATAAAAATTATTTGAACCAGGAAAAATTTATTTCTACCAAATAAAATTTTTTGAAAATTTATTCGAAATTTATCTCGAATTATTTTGCGATTCGATTTCTTTTTCTTCTCTGCGATTTTTTATCATAACGAACGTACACGCTGCCGCAATAGCAACATCGCGATGTATGTACACATTGCAGAATGATGTTACGCCAAAATAATTTTTTAAAGGATTGGTTTAAAAAAAAAAATTGAAAAAAAATTACACCCAAAGTAACGACCAGCGATTATAGGTACACGTATTGCAAATCTTTTGGCTTCAGTAGAATAACCTTGAGCTCAATTCTTCGATCCGTTTCGGAGATATTGCGCATTCACGAATAATCGCGCAAAACTTAACGACAATGTTACAAAACAGTAGATACCACTATTTGTGCGCTTTAAAAGAAATATATATACGGCGCTCTCTCGACATTCTGCCGAGACAATGCTCCTTTTTATTATTTTCTTACTGTGCTGTGTAAATATATATCTGCATATATATTAGACCTGCACGAGAAAATCACTTGACACTCATTATAGAGTTTTAAAAAAAAAATTCTTTTTAAATTTAATTTTTTTTAATGTTTTATAAATCTTAATCTTAAAGATTTTATGTTCCTCAAGTTAACGTCGATGCTAAGTGTCAAACATTATTATTTTGTTCTTTTTTACTAATTTCATTTCTTTTATTCCCCTAGGGAGTTAAAAGATTTTTTAAAGTACTTTTTTAATTTGATATCTTTAAAAAAATTGTAGGATTCTTTTTGATTTACGATTAGTTACTATTTGGGTATACTTTTTAAAAATTTGTGACACTAGAAACTATACCTTTTTCTTTTTTTCTGAAAACTTGGACTATAAATCCTCTAATAGTTGAAATAAAAAAAATTTTTTTTAAAAATTTTAATTAAATTCCTCTTAGAAACAATTAAACATTTCTTTATAAAATTCTTTGAAACAAATTCAATTACTTTCAAAAAGTTTTTGCGCGAATTCAATTATATTTTCATAAATAATGAAATTCAAATATTTTTAAAATCTGTTTTAATAAAATTTCTGTAAAGAATTAAATTATTTTTTCAAAAAATTTACTAAAATTCTTCTCAAAAATCCAATTAGAATTTTATAAACATCTTTACAGGAATTCAATTATTTGAAATAATACAATTTTCAAGAAAACTTTTCGAAAGAAATCAATTATTTAAAATATTTCATTAAAATAGTTTGAAAGAAATTAATTATGTTCTAAAATTTTGATAATATTATTTGTTTATAGGAATTTAATTATTCCCATAAATAATTAAATTCATCCCAACAATTCAATTATTTTTTAATACAATTTTAATTAAATTATTCGAAATTCTTAAAAAAAATTATTTATTATTTAAAAAATTGTATTAAAATCCGTCGCAAAAATTCAATTATTTTTACAAATAATAAAAATTTTCACAGGAATTCAATTATTTGAAATACAATTTTCAAGAAAATTTAAATTAAATTAAAATTGAAAATTATTTTCAATAATAATTATTTCATTAAAGTTCTTGGAAAGAAATCAATTATTTTCAAAAATTTTCATAGAATTCTTTATTGGTATTTATTTTTAAGAAATAGTGAATTATTTTATTAATTAGTTTTATAATTAAATAATTGAATTATTGTAGAACTTTCTAATTAGAATTGATTAAAAAATTAATTTTAGTTAAAATTTTTTATTATAATTGAATATTAAATGCATTATTATAGTATGAATTTTTGGTAATAGTTAAATTTCAAAAAGCTTTTATATACTAAAATTGAGGGGCTGGGTGCTATAATGTGTTACGCGCCATTCACTTAACATGACGCGTAACACCTTATAGCATCCAGCCCCTCAATTATTAAAAACTTTCTTACTTGTGGCAAAATAAATTAGTATTTATATATTTATTGAACAATACTTATTTAAGTACGAATAATTTAATTTATAGAAATTATGAAGAAAAATTAGTCTTTTGAAAAATTTTAGTTAACATTTTTTGTATACAAAAAATTGATGTAAAAATTGAAAATATTTATTTAAATTTCCAATTTAAATTTATATTAAATTTTGTCGAATTTAATAGAAATAAATTTTATATTTAAAGAAAAATTATGTTTTTACTTTTAAAAATTATTTGAAACAAATGACATTTATTAGAAACTAATATAATTTATTTAAACCAAGTAAAATATACTTGAACCAAGTGAGATTTATTTTAACCAAATAAAAATAATTATTCTAACCAAATGTAATTTACTTAAAAAAAAAATAAATTATTTGAACCTATAGTAAAATTTATTTCTGAAATTCTGACAAATAAAAATTATTTGAACCAAATAAAATTTATTTGAACGAAATAAAATTTATTTGAACAAAATAAAATTTATTTGCATCTAGTAAAATTTATTTTTATCGAATATAAATTATTTGAACAAGTAATTAGCTATTTGAATCAAATTTTTTTCCAGTGTACCTATATAAAATTATAATTTTCCATTAGGAAAATATTTCTGTAAATTGTACAGTAAATACAATAAATTAAAAAAAACTGTTTTTAATAAATTTACTGAATTAAAAAATTTTGTTTTCTCAAATTTATTATTCCAAAAAAAATGTTTATTTAGCCATGCAGAGTTCTGGCTCTTCTTACGTGATACCGAATTAAAATTAAATGAGGCGTGTGAGCCTTCTTTTTTTTTCTTCATTTTGCTCTCTCAAGTAACTGATCTGACACAACCGGAGTTTCATTTTTGGTCCCTCATGACATCGTTTTCGATATCGTTCTCTCTTGCCAGGTCGAAAGTGAAATCGACGCCTGATTGGTTGAAAGCGGCGCATAAATATAAGAGAGAGACGGTATTATTGCACGCGGCGTATAATTTTGCGCTTTAAACTCACCAATATACCCAGGAGAGACGAATTGTTATATCGTGGGATAAGAATGTATGTCTAGTTTAGTGGGTAAATAGGTCGCGAGGGAAACCGACAGTTGATTACGCAATGCAATTCCAGAGTTATACAAGTATTGACTCACCGGATTAACAAGTAGGCTGAGTGAAAACGAAAGCTATGGAGCTCGTTTTATGTGTGTGTATGCTTTGTTCAAGACACCTTACATCTTATAATATATCACCATATCTGTACCCACATGTGTATAATTGTAAAATACATGTGTATTCTTACACGCAGTGAGTCTGAACTTTAGCTTTCAGTTTTCAGGAAAAAATTACTATTTACTTATGTGGACGTCCACATGAAAAGGGCCCATTTTGGCACTATTGGACTTATCTACATGGGCGAATTCCTTGTGAAATTTGGAAAATTTTGAGTGGCCATACAACTTTTTTGGTGAAAAATTCGGTGAGTTACAGAATTTCAAAGTTTAGAACGCCAAAACCTCATTTTGAGAAAAACGGAATTAAAGATTGTGATACCAATTGATGGTGATATCTCTGGTTCTTCTGGGAAGTTATTCAGATAAGAATTGTTTCCAGTCCAGGGCACCTTAGAGATGAAAAATCAAGGGTTTAAAATTTTTTCACACCTCCATTTTTAAAATACGATTTACTTTTGCAAATGACAGACAAAATGGGCCCTTTTCTTTTTTCTAAAGAACAAATGAAATCAAACAGTTAAATAATCGATAAATTAATGAAAATCGCATGATTCGACTTGTCAAAACATGTAGATTGATAACAAAAAATAAAAAAAAAATAAGATTTTGCTCCAAAATTACTAAATTGCGATTATCTCGAAAACTAGAACCGACAATATGGGCCCTTTTCATGTGGACGTACACATATATTCATCATTAAGTAAAAAATTAGAGAATAAAATTTCTTCGTATAAATATATATTATATGTTTAAATGAAGGCCGGGAGGAATTTTAAATTGGAGAAATTAATTAGTTTTGTTAATTATATACGGAGAAAAAAGAAGTAAAGTAACTTTTACTACACGCAACCAGAAAAAAACTTTATTTAAAGATTCAAACTAAATATAATTTTTAAGTTCTAATGAAAAGTATATTTACCTCAGGGCCTACAAAATTATTTATTTTCAGTAACAATTTTGGTTGAGCCAAATAACATTTTTATTTGAGCAAAATAAAATTTATTTGAACCAAGTAAAATTTTCATGTGAACCAAATGAAATTTACTTTAAGGTACTACTACACTTTAGAATTAAAAAAAATTTTTTTTTATTGTATTTTTTAACTCCTTATGACTTTAGAAAACACCTCCTAAAGTATTTATAACCAATTGTAAAAAATAAAAGTAAATTTTTCAAAAAATATTCAATTAATGTAAAAAGTCATTGACAAATTAACTAAGTCTTTAAAGGGATAGTGCACGGAAAAAAATTTTTATTGTGGGGAACAGCTAATTTCAAAAATAAATAACATAAAGAATTTATTCAACTAATTCAATGAATGATTTCCAATGCAGTATAGTCAAACTGTTTCTCTGATATAGAGAAAATGAATTTCACTGGTCAACCATATTTGAAATATTTGACAGTTTACCATTCTCATAGAAATTTCTCTAAAATCACAAATGTCAAATTTACATTTCTTACCTCTAAATACGTAGGGGAGAGGGCCCCAAGGTGGACACCTCTTCGATTGATGGCTCTAAAATCCAAACCGAATAAGATATGTTAAAATGTTTTATACTAAATGAAAGTACAATTTATTAGGTAACTTATGGCCACTGAGATAAAATTTTATTTTGAACTTAAACATTTTTTATAGCATTTTTTCTAATTGTTAAAATTTTTGACCAAAAAAAAAGTGTCCCCAAGATGGACACCTTCTTAAAAATCACTTTAAAGTGTGGTAAATTAAAGATAAACATCCTGTATTAATTTTTAAACTAATGTTTAATCATTTTATTCTATTTACTAGGAATAACATTATTAAAAATCTTAATTTTATATAACTTGAGAATAAAAAAAAATAACATATTTAACTTTAATTTGACAAGTTAAGATATATCGATATATCGAATTCTCTATCGATAGCTCTACATTCCATGGCGGTAAAAATAAAAAATCTCAATTACGAGGCTTACAAAATTATTAAAAAAATGTGTAATCGAAAGCATGAAAATAAATACATTGAAATGTGGTGTCCATCTTAGGGTCTCGAAAGTGTCCATCTTAGGGTAAATGACACCATTTTTTGAAACCCAGAAAAAAATTGTATACAAACAAAATATTAATAAAATCATTTTAGAATATTATTATATGATAAATAAATAATATTATAACGATAAATACCTATCTAAAATCAAAAATTTAAATAACTTTATCGACTTGAGAAAAATCGGAAATAAAACTTTTTTTGACAAAAAATTCAGGTGCACTGAAAAAAATACATGAGACATTTTCAACTACATCCCCTTAGTAGAGTGAAAAGTAATAAAACGAACTACTTTTTTAGTTAGTCTGGCTACTTTTGATACTTATTTTAACTGTTTTATGTAGTTAAAAATTATTAATTAAATTAATGTAATTTTACAGTTAACTTTGTAACTGCAGGTATGTTATAGAAATGACTACAGAAAGTAGTAGATTCTACTACTTAAAGTAGTTCGATAGACTAATTTTGTAGTAGTTTTTACTTCTTCTAGGAGTTGAATTATTTTCCATGTAATTTATGTTATAGATTTTTATAGAAGATTATTAACTGTGAAAAGTTGTAAATGCAACTACTTTAAGTAGTAAAATTAACTACAGTTATCAGTTGAACTGTGTCAGGAATGCCTTTAAGTATTAAGCAACTCATCGTAGCGGGCGAGCGTGGTTAGGTTATCGGTTTACGAATGTTAGGGTCGAGCGTTCAACTCCCGACGTTTAGAGATTTTTCTCCGTTAGGTATATAGACATTAAATAAATAAGGTATAGGTAAACAAAAGTAGGTAGGGGGAAATATAAAAAAATACAACTCGATAATATTTATAATAAATTATAAATAATTTTATTTTACCATTTTCAGTAGTTACTTTATTACTGAGTTATCTTAGTAACTTTAACTACATATCAGCAGTTGATTCTACTGCAAAACTGTCATTGGTTCCTATTTAACTAAGAAAAGTAGTTAATGCAACTGTATTATCACTTCATTCAACTACATATCTGATAATTAATGTAAGTTCAAAATTATCTTTGGGGACTTATTGAACTAAGGAAAGTAGTTAAAAAGTAGTCAAATCTACTAAGAATTTTTTTCAGTGTGATATGCGCAGTAGAAAAAAAACTGGTTTTATTTTTCAAATATGCATAAAAATCTTCGTTTATACAAACAACAAAAATAAAAAAATTGAGAAGATGCTGTCACTTTAAACAAAAATTTTATAGTATATATATAGTATATATATATATGTTACCGGTAAAACCCGAAGTCCAGGCATTTTGCGAAATGCCTAGACAAATCGGGAAATACCTAAAATCTTAGGTATTACTCAAATTTCCTAGACATTTTTAGGTATTTTCCGAATTGCCTAGGCATTTTCGTAAATTTCCTAGGCATTTCGCGAAATGCCGAAGTCGATTTAGGCAAATTGAAAAATTTATTGAAACCTTAATTGTGAACATATATTTTTTGCTGGTTATTTGTTGCAGCATGTCAAACTTACGGGATTTTCGCCGTAGATTACGAATCTGTAAGTTAAATTGTCCCATCACGTCTCAATTTTGAGAAAAACGGGGTCCAAGTGTCAAAATATCCCATTTTTAGCACTTTTTGAAGCACTATAAAAAAAAGAACGCGACGTGATAGAAAGCTCAAATATGTCTTAAATGAGAGCTCGAACCCTCAACTTTAAAATCTAAAAACAAAAAACTATGTAGAAATAACTCAAAATTGTGGTGAACAACTTTTTACCGCGTGCGCGCCCATCAGCTATTATTTTAGTTAGCGATCATATAGGGTAAATTAATAAAAAGTTGTTCCCCACAATTTTAAGTTATTTCTACTTGGCTTTTTGCTTTTGGATGTTAAAGTTGAGGGTTCGAGCTCTTATTTAAGACATATTTGAGCTTTCTATCACATCGCGTTCTTTTTTATAGTGCTTCAAAAAGTGCTAAAAATGGCATATTTTGATACTTTGACCCCGTTTTTCTCAAAATTGAGACGTATTCTTGTAGCAATATTTTGTCGAACAGTGTAATAGACTAATAATTTTGTAAACAATCTGTTTACATTAGTATGCGCAGCTTACAAATGATCAACTTTTCATTTTGCCTAAATCGACTTGGGCATTTCGCGAAATGACTAGGTATTTCGCGAAATACCTAGGCAATTTGAGAAATGCCTAAAATTTCTAGGTAAAACTCGAATTTCCTGGCCACTTTTAGGTATTTCCCGATTTGCCTAGGCATTTCGCAAAATGCCTGGACTTCGGGTTTTACCGGTAACATATATACTATATATATACTATATATACTATATATAGTATATATAGTATATATGAATAACTTTTTATAAATATGGTAAAAGTGATTGCATCTTAGGTCAATCAATGTATTTTTAAATACTCTACAATATAGTTATAATAGTTTAATAGTTAAACAAAAATTTTCAAACAAAAAAGTTGAGAAAATGTCATTTTCCACAATTTTTGGTTTTAAAAAAATGTACCAATAATTTCGAAATTTATTATCGAAGTAGGTTCAAAAATAGGTCAATCGAAGCGTTTTTTGAAGCTCTACAAGTCGGTAACGATAATTTTAAGATTACTTCTACATTTTTCAACAAAATTTTAAAAAAAAGTCTTATTTTCCAAAATTTTTGATTTTTAAAACTTTAATATCTCCGGTTAATATGGATAAAAAATGTTCAATAAGCGCTCAAAAGATGCGTTTAAAAAAACTCTACAAAATTAGAGAAAAACATTTATAGTCGTCCTAAAAATTTTTTAAGTTATGGGCAAAAAACGATTCGAGATATTTTTAAAAATGTAATGTTTACACACACACACACGGAATGACATTTTTTAAAAATATCAATTTTGAACTCCTGAGGTCAAATAACATAAAGATATGTCAAAAAATCGAACTCGAAAAATTTTGTTATTACAATACTTCCTCTATGAGGAAGTAATAAATGAAAAATAAAAAATTACCATTCAATTGACTTAAATAAATATTATTTGATACAAACAAATATTTATTTGCAAATAAACAAGTAACAGTTTATTTGAATCCAATAAAATTTTTTTTTGGTATATTTTCAATTTAAAATTTTTTGAATTTAACACTTAATTGAACTATTTTCCAGTTTTAAAGTTTTTAATTTACATTTTAAAAGAATTAATTTAAATTTAGTTGAATTTAATTTGAAGTTGTTAAATGTTTGAAAATTTTTCACAAAAATTAATTAAATAAAATTTAATTTTTTAAATAGTTTTTTTAAAATACTTTTTAAAATACTTTAATATTTTTTTAAAATACTTTAAAATAATTGAATCGGTGAAAATTTTTTCCAAATTTAGTTAAATAAAATTAAAAGTTAGTTAAATTTGTCAAAATTTTAACAAGTGTATTTATTTAAATTTTTAAAGTCTAGTTAAATTAGTGATTTTTTTCAAATTTTAATTAGTGGACAACTCCCTATTAATTGAGATTTAGAGAGAAATAGTTTGGTTAATATTTAAAAAAAAAATTACATAGCATTAAATATTTTTGCATTTTGTGTTTTATTGATAAAAATAATGTATATTTTTAATTATATTGCTCTTTATTTGTGTTTGGCAATTAAGAGAAATAATAATTCTCTTCGAATTTTCATTGATGAAAATCTATAAATATTAAGGAGGAAACGATTGTTGAAAAAAAACTCGTAAGGAACAATCTTGAAAACTTTCAGTCCAATAGTCTTTGAAAGTTTCAAATTACAAATTACGGTTGTACACAATTTATATATATATATATATATATACATAGTATATATACACGTATATACACGCATACACATATATACTCTTCTGACTATATTTAGATTTTATAAACTCTCATTATAAAAAGAGCGAATTTATTTATTCTGTATAAACCTTCAGATAATTTTAAAACTATGTACTGGATTTTTCTTTTAATCATCTGCACTGAATTTTCTTTAAATTTTCAATTTCGATTTTCTCATATTATTTATTACATGTTTTTATTTATTTATGTATTTCATTTATTTATTTTTATTTAATTTTTTTATACCACATCGAAAACAAAAATTTATTTGATTTAAATAAACGATTACTTGTCTGTCATGAAATAAAATTTTAATTTGACCGTAAAAAAGTAATCGGTTATTTGAATCATAAATTTTTTTTTTCCACTGAAGTGATAATTTTAGTTTTACAAAAAATTCATTAAAATCTTATTATTTCTTTTTTTTTAATATAAGATTCGCGAAATTAATATAAAGTTGAATAATTTCTTTATGAAGAAAAATGAAGACCATTCTTTGATAAACCGGCATGAAAAATGTTATATAGACCACTGTAAAAAATTTAGGGATTTTTCCCTGAGGTTCCTTGTGGAATATTCCACAAATTCACGGGGAAAAGTATTTTCACTACGATTTTGGGGAATTTTCCACAAATTAGTGAAATTTTGAACAAACTTGGGGAAAAGTGATAAAATATTAGGGAATTTTCTACAAAGCGAAGGGGAAAAAATTTTTCACTACAATTTTGTGCAATTTTCCACATAATAGTGAAAATTTCAACAATATTATAGGGAAATTTGTATATAATTTTAGGGAATTTTCCACATATTAGTAAGAAAATGTCATTTTATGAAAGCTTTGTGGAATTTTCCCAAATTTAATGAAAATTTCCACAAAGTTGAAAAAACTTTTTTAAATTTTATAAAATGGGTTAATTTTTACTAAATTGCATGTACAAAATTATTAACATTTTTACAAAATGTATGATTTAGGGGCTAAAAAATTAATATTTATATTACAGTGAAATGTTTTTTTTTAATACTTTATTAAATTAATGTTTTAAACAAATGAGCTTTGTCTAATTTATAATTTAAATAACAATTTTTACTAGAAAAAGCATTTAGAAGAAATGAAATTAATTAAACTTTACAATTATTATAATTTTAATAATTTAATAATTATATAATAAAAAATACTTTCACTATGAACTACATAAATTTTTTGTTTTACTTATAGTAAAAATTTTATCTTAAAAATACAATTAATACTTTGGTAAAAATTTTTTTAATAAAGCATGTTTAACAAACAATTATAAACTATTTTTCACTTATAAAAAGCATTGCCATAAATAGTTAGGTTTATTAAAAGATATATACTATGGGGGGCCTTAAAATTTTTTTGCTCTTAGTCAAAAGTATAAAATGTTTTGAAGCATTTTCTCATTTTGAAAGATTTGGCACATCTGGTTTGTCTTTGGATGACCAACAATACCTAAGGGTTTCTCGTTGCAAGGGGACGTATTTTATGAGTTTCTCGCAGGACCCGTTTTTTTCTTATAAATTTATTTAGCTAGAATGTTTGAGAAAATCTCAAGAAGTCTTCTTCGAAAAGTCTTTCAAGATGATTTTACCCCTCACAGCACCGGGATATTCAGGATATCCCAGAGACGTCCTGGGGATATCGATTTGTTTTCGGAAGTTTGGATATCCCTGGATTATCCTCTGGATATCCATGGACGTCCCTAGGATATCCCAGAGATATCCAAACTTCCGAAAACAAATCGATATCCCCAGGACGTCTCTGGGATATCCTGAATATCCCGGTGCTGTGAGGGACATGTTAGTTGCTTTTCAGCCTTCGTAAGAGTAAAACCTTGAGTGAAAAAAATATTCAAAGTTATTAAATATATAGTGATGGTTATATGTATAATAGTGAAGTGGACAATTCGACAATATTTAATAATATTCTAGAACGATATTTAAGGATTATTTAAAAATTATTAAAAAGGTAAATAATATTTAAAGATATATTATAATTATATTGTAAGTGTAACATATTGTATTGTAAAGTTTTTTAAAACTATTTTTGGTTTTATCAAAAAATTTAGTTAGTTATTCATATTTTGCCATATAATGTTAATTTATCAATTGACTTATAGAATTCAATTAATTTTTAATATTTTAGTTCGATAACGTAGTTTAGGTATTTTTTATATTTTAATCAAAATAAAAATTTTTTAATTTATTTTACAAATATATAAATAAAAATATGAAATATAATATTGAATTAGAAAAGTCATAACCCCATTACTACTATATATTCATAGTTTTTGGTAAATATATTATTGTTCAATTTAATTTTTATGTATTTTTTTGTCAATTGTAAAAGGTAAATAATAATTTATTTTTACAGTATGTTGTTGGACAATCAACCCCCTAAAGGCAATATAAACGGAGAACTTTCGCATTACAGAAAGACTATTTGCGATCCGAAAGCAAAAAATTAATTATTAATGTTGTAAAGTTCAGATGTAGTACTTTTAATTGAAGTACTTATCGTTCACTGACAGTACCTAATATAATAAACAGTATTTAAAAAATTTGTTCAAGATTTATTCAACCTTACAAACCAATCTTCCCAAATATAAAAGGATAAAATTTACTGAAAAATTCTGTACTATTTTACAATAAAAATATCCCAACGTTCGAAGAGAAAAATTCCATAATAAGTAATTTAAAAGAGAAATTTTCTAAGAATTTACAAGAAAAATTTTCCAAGGTTGCAAAGGGAAGATTCCCCAAGATTTCAAAGGGAACAGTTCCCAAGGATGCAAAGGGAAAATTCCACAAGATTTAAAAGGGAAATTTCCTCGAGTTTCTTAGGGAAAATTCCCCAAGATTTCAAAGGGAAAATTCCCCAAGATTATAAAGGGAAAATTCCCCAAGGTTTTAAAGGGAAAATTCCACAAGATTTTAAAGGGAAAATTCCTCTAGTATTCTTGGGGAAAATTCCCCAAGTTTTCTTGGTGGAAATTTACCTTTTTTGGTTAAAATTGCGTCACCAAGATTTTGGGGAATTTTCCCCAAAAATTTTTTACCACTGTAAAAAATTTTTGGGGAAAATTCCCCAAAATCTTGGTGACGCAATTTTAACCAAAAAAGGTAAATTTCCACCAAGAAAACTTGGGGAATTTTCCCTTTAAAATCTTGTGGAATTTTCCCTTTAAAACCTTGGGGAATTTTCCCTTTATAATCTTGGGGAATTTTCCCCAAAAAACTTTAGGAATTTTCCCTTTGAAATCTTGGGGAATTTTCCCCAAGAAACTCGAGGAAATTTCCCTTTAAAATCTTGTGGAATTTTCCCTTTGCATCCTTGGGAACTGTTCCCTTTGAAATCTTGGGGAATCTTCCCTTTGCAACCTTGGAAAATTTTTCTTGTAAATTCTTAGAAAATTTCTCTTTTAAATTACTTATTATGGAATTTTTCTCTTCGAACGTTGGGATATTTTTACTGTAAAATAGTACAGAATTTTTCAGTAAATTTTATCCTTTCATATTTGGGAAGATTGGTTTGTAAGGTTGAATAAATCTTGAACAAATTTTTTAAATACTGTTTATTATATTAGGTACTGTCAGTGAACGATAAGTACTTCAATTAAAAGTACTACATCTGAACTTTACAACATTAATAATTAATTTTTTGCTTTCGGATCGCAAATAGTCTTTGTGTAATGCGAAAGTTCTCCGTTTATATTGCCTTTAGGGGGTTGAGTGTCCAACAACATACTGTAAAAATAAATTATTATTTACCTTTTACAATTGACAAAAAAATTAGATTGAACAATAATATATTTACCAAAAACTATGAATATATAGTAGTAATAGGGTTATGACTTTTCTAATTCAATATTATATTTCATATTTTTATTTATATATTTTTAAAATAAATTAAAAAATTTTTATTTTGATTAAAATATAAAAAATACCTAAACTACTTTATTTTTAAAATATTAAAAATTAATTGAATTCTATAAGTCAATTGTTAAATTAACATTATATGGCAAAATATGAATAACTAACTAAATTTTTTGATAAAACCAAAAATAGTTTTAAAAAACTTTACAATACAATATGTTACACTTACAATATAATTATAATATATCTTTAAATATTATTTACCTTTTTAATAATTTTTAAATAATCCTTAAATATCGTTCTAGAATATTATTAAATATTGTCGAATTGTCCACTTCACTATTATACATATAACCATCACTATATATTTAATAACTTTGAATATTTTTTTCACTCAAGGTTTTACTCTTACGAAGGCTGAAAAGCAACTAACATGTAAAATCATCTTGAAAGACTTTTCGAAGAAGACTTCTTGAGAATTTCTCAAACATTCTAGCTAAATAAATTTATAAGAAAAAAACGGGTCCTGCGAGAAACTCATAAAATACGTCCCCTTGCAACGAGAAACCCTTAGGTATTGTTGGTCATCCAAAGACAAACCAGATGTGCCAAATCTTTCAAAATGAGAAAATGCTTCAAAGCATTTTATACTTTTGACTAAGAGCAAAAAAATTTTAAGGCCCCCCATAGTATATATCTTTTAATAAACCTAACTATTTATGGCAATGCTTTTTTAAGTGAAAAATAGTTTATAATTGTTTGTTAAACATGCTTTATTAAAAAATTTTTTACCAAAGTATTAATTGTATTTTTAAGATAAAATTTTTACTATAAGTAGAACAAAAAATTTATGTAGTTCATAGTGAAAGTATTTTTTATTATATAATTATTAAATTATTAAAATTATAATAATTGTAAAGTTTTATTAATTTCATTTCTTCTAAATGCTTTTTCTAGTAAAAATTGTTATTTAAATTATAAATTAGACAAAGCTCATTTGTTTAAAACATTAATTTAATGAAGTATTATAAAAAAACATTTCACTGTAATATAAATATTAATTTTTTAGCCCCTAAATCATACATTTTGTAAAAATGTTAATAATTTTGTACATGCAATTTAGTAAAAATTAACCCATTTTATAAAATTTAAAAAAGTTTTTTCAACTTTGTGGAAATTTTTATTAAATTTGGGAAAATTCCACAAAGCTTTCATAAAATGACATTTTCTTACTAATATGTGGAAAATTCCCTAAAATTATATACAAATTTCCCTATAATATTGTTGAAATTTTCACTATTATGTGGAAAATTGCACAAAATTGTAGTGAAAAATTTTTTCTACTTCGCTTTGTAGAAAATTCCCTAATATTTTATCACTTTTCCCCAAGTTTGTTCAAAATTTCACTAATTTGTGGAAAATTCCCCAAAATCGTAGTGAAAATACTTTTCCCCGTGAATTTGTGGAATATTCCACAAGGAACCTCAGGGAAAAATCCCCAAATTTTTTACAGTGTATATATATATACATAGTATATATACACGTATATACACGCATACACATATATACTCTTCTGACTATATTTAGATTTTATAAACTCTCATTATAAAAAGAGCGAATTTATTTATTCTGTATAAACCTTCAGATAATTTTAAAACTATGTACTGGATTTTTCTTTTAATCATCTGCACTGAATTTTCTTTAAATTTTCAATTTCGATTTTCTCATATTATTTATTACATGTTTTTATTTATTTATGTATTTCATTTATTTATTTTTATTTAATTTTTTTATACCACATCGAAAACAAAAATTTATTTGATTTAAATAAACGATTACTTGTCTGTCATGAAATAAAATTTTAATTTGACCGTAAAAAAGTAATCGGTTATTTGAATCATAAATTTTTTTTTTCCACTGAAGTGATAATTTTAGTTTTACAAAAAATTCATTAAAATCTTATTATTTCTTTTTTTTTAATATAAGATTCGCGAAATTAATATAAAGTTGAATAATTTCTTTATGAAGAAAAATGAAGACCATTCTTTGATAAACCGGCATGAAAAATGTTATATAGACACACGAGACATTTTTATGATTTACGAAACAATTTATTATATCTTAAAATTTTGCACAAAATTTCGAACTCGTTAATACTTTTTATTTATTTACTTTTGTTCGCGATGAATCCAAGGCTAACATCTTGCTCGCCTTGCCCTAGTCTCGCCGTCGGTCAGTCGGCTTTAAAGAAAAAAGAAGAAAAAAGAATTTAAAAAAAAGGTTTTTTTAAACTTTATCCGAATCACTGCTGCAGGACTGTACTTACAAATTTCTTTGGGATAAATTTCCATCATTCAATGTATATAGAAAATAATTTAATAGTCAATTCTCCGTTTACTTTCTAAACTTCTGGTTCAATAAAAAAAATAGTAGAATAATAATATAGTAAAATTAATTTTTGGTTAAGAGTAGTTTCAATTTGAAATAGGTTTGGTTAATTTTTGTGGTTTTTTTGAATCGTCTAAAACGAGTTCAGGGTTTTCACAGGTCAGGGAATTCAGGGAAAAGTCACGGATTTTTATTAAAAGTACTGGAAAAAATTAAATTTTTAGAATTCATAAGAGAATTATGAATTTTGGTGTTTTTTTTGTTTGCCTCATAAACTATGAAATTACCACAAAACAATTAGAGAAATTCGTAAATAAATATAATACAACATTTCTTTGAGTATCTAATCATTTTTAGAGTGAATCAGAATATTCTTTAGGGTCAGGGAGAAAGAAAAAATGTTGTCTGAAAATCAGAAAAAAGCAAAATTAAATTTTTGTAGCAACCCTGGAGTTTTTTAGTGTTCAAATTTAATTTTTCAATAGCAATTTTTCTACGAATTTTTTTCGATCTTAAAGATACTTTTTCTACTTTTTTAAAATTAATTATCGAGTTTAAAGCCTGCTTTACGTTCGTAGTACTTTTCTCTTATTTTTATGAAAATTTACTTGAAAAGTACAAAGTAAATTTTACTCTGAAGATACTGAAATTTGCCCTCAGGGAAAAAAGGAGTAAAAGAGAGGGGGGATCCTTTTTTTCGTGCTCGATTGCATTGTGAATATAATACGTCGCGACTACACAATTTTTTTTCGCATGTCTCGACCTTTATATATAAGAGAGCTCACGCGCGCTAAATGCTTGTATACTTGCGTATTTGAGGCAGGTCGGCAACGTCAATGGAAGTTTATGTCGTATAATCGCGACGCGTATTACCTTCAATACAACTCGATAACAAGCTCTCTGCGCTTCCTTCAGATACATATAAACACGTATAGCTATGTGTATAAAGCAAGGTCGCCGCTGGGTATCAATTCAATCATCGTTGCACACTATTTTTAGCTCTTATAATGCAATTTAAGAAACTGTTTCAAAATTTATGCAAAATCGATATATAAATGAAGAGAAAAGAATAGAGAAAAGAAAAAGAAGTGAGAAGAAAAAAAAGGTTTTTTAGGTTTGCCGTACTGCTGCTGTGGCAATTTTTTATTATCATCATATATATATCATATTACAATTTGATATCCTTAGAAAAAATTGTGAATTAAAATATTTGCAATATGTGCTATTTTTATAAAATCTCTCAAGATTCAATTATTATCATAAATAATAAAATTTTCAAAGGAATTCAATTATTTTTAATACAATTTTAATTAAATTATTTGAAATAATTTAATTATTCTTTTAAATTTTCATCATGTAAAACAGATATGGGAGCGTTCACAAATGATGTCACGCTTTTGGGGGTAGGGGGGGGGGGTCCTTACTAAACGTGACACAATGTATTTTTCTCATGTGAAATTGCAAAAATTGCGTGACAGGGGTGAGGGGGGGGGGTGAAAATCTCCCAAAATTGCGTGACATCATTTGTGAACGCTCCCTATGTAGCATGCACGCATAGAAAGGGTTTGCTGTGGCAGCGAACATTTTGCTGCCACAGCAAACCTTGTTCGTTGAAATAGGGACAGCGAAAAAGTTCGCTGTGAAATCAAACAAGTTCGCTATGACAGCAAACTCGCATAAATTTTTACTAATGTTTGCTGTCACAGCTAACATGTTCGCTGCCACTACAAACTTCTTAGCTGTGGTAGCTAATTTTAAGAGATTTCACAGCAAACATCTGTTTACTGCTGCAGCTAATTTCTTTTTTTCCGTGTGAAGATTATAATAAGTTCTATTCTAATCTTTTAAATTTTCATCAAATTCTTAAAAAGTATTCAATTATTTACAAAAATTTTAATAAAATCCTTCGCAAGAATTCAATTATTTTTACAAATAATAAAATTTTTCACAAGAATTTAATTATTTAAAAAAATTTAATAAAATTCGATGCAAGAATTCAATTATTTTCGTAAATAATTAAACCCTAATTGTTTCAGTAATTCTCAAAAATCCAATAAAAATTTTAAAAACATTTTTACAGAAATTCAATTATGTATTTGAAATATTTTAATAAAATTAATTATTTTCTAAAATTTTGATAACATTATTTGTTTATAGGAATTTAATTAATTCTCATAAATAATTAAATTCACCGCAACAATTTAATTATTTTTTTAATACAATTTTAATTAAATTATTCGAAATAATTGAATTATGCGAATAAACTAGACAGTAGTCGGCCACCCTACAGTAGTCGGACACTTTTCAATTTTGAATAGCTACAAAACCGTATGAGATAAAAATAATGTGTTTGCTACTATTCATTTCTAAGGTCATCATAAACAAATCTAAGCTTTTGTAATTGAAAAAAAATTTTTGTACGGTTTTTGAATGCTCAAAAAATTGAGAGGCCGATTACTTGTTTATTTACCAATTTTTTTAATTAATAAAAATTTTGTTTCATAAACATGATTGGTTTAATAGTTTTCTGTGATCGTAAGAAACAACATCACCTGAAAGAATTTGGAAAAAAATATGAATTGCACTTTTTAATTTTGGTTAATTAAAAAGATTGCTTCAGGTGGCCGACTACTGTTGTATTCTTACTTGTTTTTTGCAAATTTTTTTAACGAATAAGAAATTTTTTTGTAAACATAATTGGTATAACAGTTTTGTAGGACCATCAGGAACAATCACACGTGGAAGAAATTTTAAAGAAATTTAAAAAAAATTTTATTTGGAATTTTTGAACAGTATTCATTAAAAAGATTTTCTTAAGTGGCCGACTACTTTCTAGGCTTACCCTACTTTTAGATTTTCATGAAATTGTTTCAAAAAAATTCAATTATTTATAAAAATTTTAATAAAATCCTTAGCTTGAATTCAATTATTTTCACGAAATAACAAAATTTTTCACAGGAATTTAATTATTTAAAAAAATTTAATAAAATTCGTTACAAGAATTCAATTATTTTCATAAATAATAAAACTCATCGCAGGATTTTAATTATTTTTAAATTACTTCCTCCAAAAATTATTTTACAGGAATTCAATTATTTAAAACACAATTTTCAAGAAAATTTTAATTAAAATGACATTAAATTAAAAATAAAAATTGTTTTCAATAATTTTATTAAAGTTCTTAGAAAGCAATTAATTATTTTCAAATTTCTTGAAAAATGTAATTTTTTTTAAAATTTTGATAACAATTATTTATGAGAATTCAATTATTTTTTTCATTAATAAAATTCATTGCAAGAATTCAACTATTTTTAATACAATTTTAATTTAATTATTCGATATAATTGAATTATTCTTTTAAATTTTCATAAAATGATTGAAAAAAATTTAATAAAATTAATAAAATTCAGTAGAAAAATCTTAGAAAATAGGACAAAGGGAAAAAAGGAAAGAAAGAAACATTCTTAATTCAGTTTTTTTTCTGTGTCCAAATAATGATTTTTTCAAAAAAAAGGAAATAATATTTAACTCTTGTCTTTTTTTATGAATGAGAAAAAAAAGATTAAAACGATTCTTTGTGAATGAAATTAACGCTCTGTTTGCTACATTGCATATATTGGAGAAAATAGATTATGCAAATTGTCAACACAATATATACTTGTGGAGTGTCAAATGTCAGAATATGACTAATGACACAAATTTCTTATAAAAATTATAGAAAATAGTACAATTCAATTGTAATGATCTTATAATGGAATAGAAATAATTTTATTTCAAGTGAAATAATTTTAGTCCAATTGAAATAATTTTAACCCAACTGAAGCAATTTTAATCCAATTCAAACATTTTTAATCCAATTGAAGCAATCTTAATTTAGTTGAAATAATTTTAATCCAGTTGAAATAATTTTAATTTACCGAAACAATTTGAATTTTAATTGAAACTATTTTAATCCAATTAAAAAGTATAGTTCTATTTCAATTGAAGAAATTTTAATTCAATTAAAGCAATTTTTACAGAATTAAAGTAATTTTAATCCAATGAAAATAATTTTAAATTGTAATCATTTTAATTCACTGAAATAATTTTAATTTCAATTGAAATAATTTCAAAATTAAATACTATCGTTCCATATAAAATTTATTGTCAATGTCACTATTTTTCTCTCTCACTTTTTTTTCGGTTCTATTATTTAATCAAATGCCAAACTTTTTCTCGTATTGTGAAACGAAATTAGTTTGAGTTTCACTTTCAGAGTTAAGTTTCTATTGAAATAAGATTGGGATACCTCCGGTTCCTTCTTTTGCTTTATTGCCATTAGAAAGTGTCAAAATCTTTTGCAATTATGTCTATACATAATTTAACATTTACTTTGAGATAATTTCTTTCTTTTTTTTCGGTGCGAGGCCTTTCTGAAATTTGTCGCAATGGAAAAAAGAAACTTTTACCTTAGATCAATATGTATATATAGAGAAAAAAAGAAAGAAAGAATATTTTACTTAAATATTTTTAAAAAAAAACTCTCTCAATCTCAATTAGTAACAGTCGTCCACTATTTGAAGTTGGTAAAAAAATTCTAATGACTTTAAATTTTGAATGAAATTTTAAATACTTTTTAAATAACAATTTGAAATAAAATTTTAAATATCAATTTTAAATAAAATATTAAATATTTTTTAAAAAATTATTTACAATAATAAATATTGAATATTAATTTTAAAGTATATTTTATTTACACAATTATTATTCTAACGATATTAAATTGAGACAAAAAAAGAATCAAAACGTTGCTTCGCAACTATTTTAATACGTTTTTTGTCTCAATTTAATATCCTTAGAAAAACTGGGTTCATATTTTATTTAATTATTATTCTTTATTATTTATTTATTCTGTTATTTTTTATTCATTATTTTTCATTTATTTGTTCTTTATATTTTAGTACCTACTATTTTTTTTATTATTTACGTATCATTAATTTTTATCTTAAATCTGTACATATATTTTAATATTAAAATTTTTACAAAATTTCTCTATTTTAAATTCTACTTTTTTCTGCTAGGGAGAAAATAATTTTATATTAATGTTTTAAGTTTATAAACTTTTATTTATTCTTAATTAATTTTTAATTTTCGTTTTGTTTTTTAAAATTTTTTTTTAGGTATTATTTTTAATTTTGTTATTAATTAAGTTTTTATGTACATAGTGTAAGTATAGTAAAAGTTCCAGTATATTTGTTTCTGTGATCAAATTTAAGAAACGATTGAGTGATGCTGGATGGAGATAAGTCTCTTGGATATGAATTTTATGAGAGAATGAAATATTTTTCCCCTTTAAAAAGCCATCACGAAATATGTACACTCACAGTTTGCAATATGGATTTGATATATAGAAGCTTTTTCAAGTTATTTTCTAAGTGAGAAACTCGTGTAATAAATAAATCGAATAGAAATGTTGCCTCGCCGGGTGTATGAATAAAGAGAGAAAGAGAAAAAAAGAAAAGAAAAGAAGTAAGATAGAGAGAGAGGTTGGACGATATAATGCGGCTCCTAGAAAATGGATAAGGATGCAGAGAGACTCGTGGGGGATGAAAATGGAAAAATATAGCAACAGTTTGCCTCGTGTATAGGGGCAGCTTGGAAACGATAAATGCTACCACAGGGGGGTGGCTACGAGTAAATGGAAGATCAATAATAGTGACACGCTTACCGAGTAAACCTGGCCCAGTTTCAACTTGACCTCATTCTTACCGTTTTTCCTTCCTTCCTTCCTTCCTTCCTATCTATTTATCTATATCCATCATCCATCTAACTAACTTAACTAGCTCACCTTCCTCCAGTCACGACTCAAAGAAAGCCTATGAATACCGATCAGTGCTGCCATTTAGTGGCGGAATAAACTATCACTTTAAAGAGAACTATTTTTTTCCTTTTTGCCAACCCGCCAGAATTAACAATTTTTTCATTTTTAGATTCGAACTTCTTACTAGTTTTCAATTTTCGAATTTGCAATTCCAATTTCTATTTTCAAATTTTTTTAAGAGTTATTTTTCTATTTGTAATTCGAATTTCTATTTTTCAATTTTCGATTCAAATAGTATATTACGATACTAGGCCAGAAAGTTGGATTTCCTGGCCGGCGTGATATATAAGGCCAAGGCGAAGCCGAGGCTTTATATATCACGCTCGCTAGGGTATCCAAATTTCTGGCCGTGTGTCGTATACAATTTTTCTGTATCCCCAGCCGAAAGTACGTTAAATAATTATTGTTTGAATAATAAAATAGCTCAATAAGTTGCCCGCCCGACTTTTGCAAAGTCGAGGCGAAGCCGAGACTTAGCTGCTCGGGGCGGGCATGAAAAAAAATTATAAGTAAAAAATAATTGTAAGTAAAATTTAAAAAATAGTAAACAAGAAATTTTCTTTTACAAATAAATATTTAATAATATACAAAATATAATAATAATAAATAAAAGAAAATAAGAAATTTCATGCATTATTTTGATGACTGTCAGTTGTTTTCAAAACGTGAGCTCTGTAAGTAACGTGTTTGTGTGGTTGCTATGCTAACATGTACGTGTGTTGAAATTCTTGTAACCAATCAGAGCGCTCGTTGGGTCTGTCGAGCCGGCCACAAAAGTCGCTATTCCCGGAGCCAAATCAGACCGGGAAGACAGTACTTTCGGCAAAGGGATACAGAAAAGATTTTTTATCAAATTCTTCGCAAAAATAAAATTATTTTTTAACATTTTTGTCAGAAATTCAATTATTTTTAATAATTTTATTAAAGTTCTTGAAAAGAAATTAATTATTTTCAAAAATTTTCATACAATTCTTTATTGGTATTCAATTTTAACAAATAGTAAATTATTTTAATAATTACCTAATTTTATAATTGAATTCTTGCAGAATTTTAATAATATTCTTAATACAATATTTTAATCGAATTCCTCGAAAAATGTAAATTATTCTTAAAAATTTTATTAAAATTCGTTTTATTAAAATAATTTGAAAATTTGTTGATAAAATTTATTTATGAGAATTGAATTTTAAGAAACATTCAATTATTCAATAATTTATTTATTTTTGTATTTATATAATTGAATTTCCGTAGAATTTTCCATTAAAATTGATTTGAAATTGAATTTCGTTTATAATTTTAGATATAATAATTTAATAATAAAAGCATTATACACTGTAAAAAAGGGAGTTAAATTTTAACTCCCCCGGGGGGGTCTATAAAAGTCGCACCCATTGGGGAGTTAAATAAAGAGAGTTAAAATTTCACACCCAAATGCTAACTCCCCAAGGAAAAAATAACTCGCGCGGGTGTTGAATGAAGGGAGTTAGAAATTAACTTTCTTTTGGAGTTGATTTTTGACTCGAAAAATTTCACTTCCAACTCCCGAGTCCGTTAACTCCCTAAATTTAATAAAAATAAATGGAGTAAAAAAAGATGGAAATAAAGAGAGAAATAAAGAACGAAAAAATTGTTTTTAAATGTTTATCGTAAAATTTAAAAAATTTAAAAAGGTCCGCTTCGAAAATTCCTTTTATATAAATATTAAATAACGTCCTTGATATCTATGAAACAATAGACACGTAGCTTTCGCCTCTTTTTTTACTTTTCTTTTTCTATTAGATTTTGTTTCTGTTCCGTTCGCCACTCGACAAGCATTAGTCGCTAGCCCCCTGTGTGTGTGTCTATTCGCGTTCTTTCCGGTTTCGCCTTGAAGTTTCTTTTTCGACAATACGGATAAACCGTGCGATAATTACAATAGCGATTAGGCAACAGCCACCGCCACAGAGATTAACGAGAGTCAATTGCTTCTTCTCTCTTCTTTTTGTTAAACCAACTGAGAATAATTTATTCTGTACTAGTTACATGATTTTTTCTCACGCGATCTCTTTCTCTCTCTCTGTCTTTTTTTCTTGTCATTATAATATAAATAAATTATGAAATTAAACTTCGTATTGTAATATATTTCGACGAAAAGTGAGAGTGAAAAAAAGTTAAGTTTTTTTTGTTTTTTGAATTTTGTTCCAATGAAAAGTATGTAATTAAATTAAGCTAATTATAATTTTAGTCGGAATTTTGTTTTTCTAAACTGAAAAATAAATGTCCGTTAATTAGAATTTTTTTTGTATATATAAATTGTCGACAACATATTTAAATAGAAAAATAATTCGTTCAATCCAATGTTCAAAACTTGGGGGAAATTTTTTTTTCAAACCAAATTTCGCTCTAATTTATTTTTAGTTGCTTTTTTTACTGAAGGAAATACGAAAAATAACTAAAAAATAGAAAGTTCTACCTTGAAGATAGCGAACTTTTTAGATAGAAATAGATAAACATAATTTCGAGAAAATTCTTCAAAGTCGGATTAAAATTTTTCAACTGAAAAATTTACATATTAAATATTTATTTCCCCGAAAAAAATCGATGTTCATTTCTCACACGGTGAATTACACTTTATTACACGTAGGAAATAAAAAAAATAATAATGCCCTCGTCACACAGATAGACAAACACAAATACATTTGGAAAATAATGAATATAAATATACTCATATACAAATGATGGTAACAAAAAAGAAGAAGGGAAGAGTGGGAAATATGCTCTCTCGCCACAGGAAATTTTATGTCTTGACATCAAAAAAACGAAGAAAAAAAATTGAGACACACACACGTGTAGAAATTAGCACGCAACTGCGTAACCATCGTATAAATATAGAGAAAACCACACGGACACAAAGAAAGGGAGAGTTTTACATAGGCATGAAAAATACTTGGATGGTGGCATGCACACGTACGGCAATCGCACTTCTCTCTCTCTCTCTCTCTCTCTCTCTCGCTCTCGTATAAGAAACTATGTCAAGGGCAAAACCAACAGGGCACCGGTCCGTGACGAGTAGAAAACGAAACAACGATGAAAGTACCGGCAAAGTACTTTAGCTGTACTGAGAGGATAGAACAGAAGGAAAAAAAAGGAAGAGAAAGAATAAAGAGAAAAAGAGAGAAAAGAAACAAGAAAAAGAGAAAAAAAGAAAAAAGAGTGAAAAAGAACAAAGAGAAAAAGAGAAGCGGGAGAAAAAAGGAAAGAAGGAAAAGAGGAGAGAAAAATAGTGATAAGAGAAAAGAGAAAAATGGGAGAAAAAAGGGAAAAAAGAGAGAAATATGGAGAAAAGGGAAAAAATGGGAGAAAAGAAAAAGAGAGAAAAATAGAGAAAAGAGAAAAACAATTATAGAAGAGAGAGAAAAGAAGAAAATATATTAAGACAGAAGAGAGAAAAAGGGGAGAAAAGAAAAAAAAGAGAAAAGAGTCAAACAGAGAGAAGAGAAAAAGAACGAAAAAACAAAGAGAAACAGAGAGAAAATGGAAGAAAAGAAGAACGAAGAAAGAGAGAAAAGCAAAAAAAAATGAAAGAGACAAAGAGAAAAGAGAGAAAGGGGGAGAAAAGAGAAATTAATCATAACGCAACGAATCAGTTCGAGTCACTAATCACGTTACGCAATCTGGGTCTCTCCCCACTTTTTCAAAAAAGAAACAAAAAAAACTTGTTGCTACCTCGAAATTGCGATTTCCATATAAATACTGCGCGTATGTTGTTTTCAAAATTGGAAAATTTGATTTTATTTTCAATCTAGTATTTTTTTTCTGGGTCAAGGGAAAATAATAAATATTCTGCACATTCTTGAACACTGCGTATAAAGAACAAGGAATGAGGAAAAAAAGGAATTTTTTATTATAATTCTATTAAGAGTTAACTGAAAGAAAATCTATATATTTTTTGAAATTATAATTCACATTAGTAGAATCGAAAAAAAATTTCTTTGATATTCATCATTCAACACTGAGAAAACTGGAGTATTGGACTAAACATCTGGAGGGACAAATCGTTGATATTTGGGAGTTAGCTATTGGATAACAATCTAAATGTTCAAATTCACCATTGACAGATATTCGTGCCATTTCTCTAACAGAGGGACAAATTAACCATCTTAAGAAATCCCTTCCTTATCCGGCGCGAAATGAATAAATATGGCAACCTAACCCCTAAATTAAATACATAAAATGTCAGAAAAATAATTTCGCGCGCATCAGATCGTACACATTTTCTGCGCAACTTTTAACCCTCAGATATAATGGGAGAGAATATACAAGTAGATTTCCATTACCAATTCAAAATTCATTTTAGAAGGACTATTTAACTCTCTTCATAAGCAAAGGAAACATACACTTTTTGAACCTCTGAATTTGACTCTCCAGTTTTCTCAGTGAATATATTCACTTGATTCAAATAATTTATATTTATTCACAATAAATAATAATTGATAGTCAATAATTATTTCAGTATTTGATTGAATTTTCAGTAATGTTTAACATTTACTTAACTAAAATTTTTAATTTACTTAAATAAAAAGTATTTGATGCAAATAAATATTTATTTGAATCAATTATATTGATTCATTATTATAAATAATGAATTTGTGTATTTTTTCGTATGTAGTTAAAACTAAATTAAATTTTTTTTTTAAATTTTATTTGCTGAAATTTTTATTTAAAAATCTCAAAATTATTTTTAAAAAGTTTGAAACTAATGCGTAGTCAAATTTTTTTATTGTCTAAATTTAAATTAGTAAAGCTGTTTACTAATTTGAATCAGCGACTGAATTTTAATAATAAATTAGTAAAATTTACTAATTAATTAGTAGAAATGACTATTTATTAGTAAAATTTAACTTTTTGCTTTTGAATTAGTAAAAAAAAATACTATTCATTAGTAAATTAGTAAAATTTACTAATTCAAAAAGCAAAAAGTCACTTACTAATTCAATTATAGCGAGTATTTCTCTTTTTTTATTTATTTTTTAAATAAATAAATAATTCAAAATTGGTATCAAAAAATTGTTCTAATTCGAGATTAAAAAGAGATTGCCGATAGAAACGAGAGAATATTCAGAAGAATTGAAACCCTTTCTAATAACGATTTCTCACGCAAAAGAAGAAGTGATTTTTTCACTATCGTAATTTCTAAATTATAGAGACACGAAAATTGGTATATATTTTACATGTTAGTTACATACACGTAATCTTTCCACATGCACTCTGTATTATAGTATATAATAATGTTATAGCAAATCGGGTGAAAAACCTAATATTCGACATCAAAGTATAGTGTTTCCTGCTCACGAGCTTGGTGAAAATTTACAAAAACAAAAAAAAAATTTCTTTTTTACAGCATTTTCTCTCTTTCTCTCTCACTAAATCAATTAATTAGTTAAAAATAACTAATTATTAGTATTATTTGTAAGATTTCCGATGCGTTTAGTTGTTAATTATAAGTATGAAAATGTAGGAAGAATAAAACTTGTGAATTAATGAATATGAATTTATAAAGAGTGCATTTAACATATTTTCCTTTTTTTAATGATTGGTTATTGCTTTTTTATATAAAATTGACGAAGTGAATAAAAGGAAACACTCGCTTCGCGTCGGTCATTTATTTTGACAGGTTACGCGCCTGCGTAACGTTATTATTTCCTTTATTGTGAAAGTTTCGAAGTACGGTACTGAGTCCCTTTACTCTACTAAACAGTACACTGCAGCGCGTCTTATAATCTTCGCGACTTCGCCTGTTTTTTAAGGCTCTTTAAAGTGAAATTTGGAACTATTTTAAGGCCCTCTATACACTATACGCATCACCCTAAGATGCTTGATGGAAATGAATTAATGTACTTTTACTGGACTGAGTCCTATTTTTTCAATATTTACTCCCAGTTTTTCAAACTCCATTTTTTTCAGTGTAATTCATATTTAAAGAGTACTGTATAATTGTTATTATTACTAATTTTATATTATATCCATATTTTTGTTGTTTATTATCGTCAATTTTTGTTTCTAAAATACAATCGATATTTGGAGCAAAATTTAAACTACGATGACGGATAAAATGAAAAAAAAGAATACACGTTCTATTTTGTATTATGTACCTATATATATATATACTCAAAATAAACAATTGTTCAAAGTTTTTAAATTGAATTCCAGTGGTTAAATGAAATACACTTTGTGTCCTAAGTACAGTAATCGATAAAATAAAACTAGTAATCAATTCTACACCCATATCCGTTCTGATGGATAAAATACACAAGCATCTATAGGGAGAGTTATATACTGTATGCGCGCTTTTATACGATTAATCTTTTAAAATGCGCGCGCGTCAATATATATATCCTGACCAACTTTAAACTTTATAAGTAAATTTCACAGATAATATAATAAATAATAAATTAAATTGACCTGACCAAGCTTTAGTTCGCCTTTTCAGAGCAGATTATAAAAAGAAAGAAAAAGAAAATGTACATAAACTGTGACATTTACACTGTTAAATATTTATTAATAAATGTGTCCCCAAAAATCGTGCACTAACAATACAGTGGAAAAAAATTTTATTTGATTCAAATAAATATTTACTTGAATTAAATAATTTTTATTTTAATCAAATTTTACTGGAAATAATTTTTATGTAAACCAAATTTTATTGTAAATAATTTTTATTTGAATCTAATTTTATTTCAAAATAAATTTTTTTTGAACCTATAATTATCAGTATTTAAGGCAAATATAAATTGAACCATTTAATTTCATTTAAATAAAAATTATTTAATTCAAGTAAATTTTTATCATAATTAATAATTGATTATAAAGTACTATCGATAAATCTAAATTTTTATTATTAAAATTTTTAACTAAATTATATTTTTAAAAAATGCAAAATTTTTTAAATCAAAATTAATTAAAATTAACAAAAATAGTAAAAAAAAAACTAAAAAAAACATCAGACTTCCTATTTAATTATACTAATACCTACTACATATTTACTATTTTTTTTACGATTTCATTCAATTATATTCATAAATAATAAGATTTTCGACTATTGTAATCATTAACAGAAAATTTTTCTCCGTGCAAGGTGAGTATTTATGAGATTTGATATTAATTTACCTTTTTCAACAACTGGTGCATATAAAGATGATGAGTGTATTTTGGCTTATTACTGAAAAATTAAAGTCATATTTACTTTAAAAATTGATATGTCTTCTTATTAAAAGAAAAAGATTTTTATAAAAAGAAACATAAAAGGCATTTTTTCACTATTAAGTGCGTAGTAGAAATTTAAATAGTCCACAAATTGGAACATTTACCTTATTCTTAAAAATTGCATTAAAATTCTTTGAAGGAATTCAATTATTTTCAAAAATTGTAATGACATTCTTGGTGAAAACTAAAAATTCAATTATTTTTAAAAATTTTGATAAAGCTCTTTACAAGAATTCAATTTTACGAAATATTCAATTATTTTTTTTGTATTCCAAAAATAAGTAGCCAACCGAAAAAATATTATAATTAAATAAAAATTGAATTATTATATACGTAATTTTTATTGAATCAAGCTTTTCAGGTGTTGAATCAAAATTATTATGTTTAATTCAAAAATAATTTTTGGTTAACTGTAATAAAGATAATTATGTTTAATTCAAATATATTGTTTTTTCAGTGTAAAGTTTCTTTTTGATACTTTTTTAAAATTAATTTTCGAGAACCAAGCTTGAAATATACTATAAAAAAAACAAATTGAATGGTTCTAAACATATTTAACGGTGCAATTTTTGCTAAAAGTACACAACATACAGTAAATATAGAGAAAAGTACATAATACCATAATATGAAAAATAAACTATAATTTTCAGATTAAATATAAAATATGAACGAAACCTAAACACGGAAAACATTTTCTCAAAAAAATTATAAGAAATATTATTGTGTCTCGCGATATTATAACAGTAAATGATAGGAGTGAGAGAAAAATACAAACATATTATCAAGCAATAAGAATTGAGACGATATATTTCAATGACGTTACTACTTTCTCAACGTCATCGCGCACGTACTCTCGGATATTTGTACATTGGATTTAATGCCTTATTGCACTTGAGCGTATTTCATGTGTAAAACATTTGCAACCATGGTGCAAGATTTCAGCAGTAAAGGTCACCGATGTAATTTTTCTGAACCACATGCGCTCAGAAATTTTTATTATTTACGCCACTACACTCACACCTTTATATACACACATTTGGGAAAAATTATTTTACAAATATTTATTGGTTAAATATATTTTAAAGAGTACAGAATACGGACATAAATATGTGTGAACCGGCAAATTATGAGTTGGGTGGAATCAATAACTTTTTCTTAAGGCGCGTGGGATCTTGATTTTTTTTCGGCGAGTTCAATTTTAGATATTTAAAAAACGAAAGGAGTAATGTTTTTCTCGGCGAAAAATAAACTATAATTTTAATGATCCACAAGTTTTGAACGTTCAAATGAACGAAACACTTTTTATTAAAAATGTTTTTATAATTTATTGTTTGCAATAAAAATTAAAAACTTAAATTTTACACTTAGAAACTTTATAATTCATTTATTTTATATCGATAAAAAATTATTGTAACAAATTTTTAAATTAAAGAAGAAAATAAATAAATTTCGTTCATTTGAACGTTCAGAACTTTAGGATCATTAATTTTAAAAAGAGGAGGATTTCAATTTTTATTAAAGTCGTTTTCTATTTATGGAAAGTTTTTTTTATTAAAACTTGATATTGAATAATTGAGTTCGAGTATGTAGAAGTAAAAGTGAAAGAAGAAGGAGAAGTTTTTCCCTTAAAGAGTCTGACTAAACATTGATGAATCTACTGAATGTTACAACGTTCTCAAGATCTATTTTCGAAGATGGTATTTTTCAATTAAATCCTGCAATTTCAAGCGTAACTATTTTTAAATTACTTGCGGGAATATCAATTGCAAACTAAAAAGAAGTGGAAACTACCATATTGATTACTGATCGTAAATTTTCGTTTTTTCCAAAAATTTTCCTCAATTCAATGATTTTTAATATCTACTATTTTAATAAAATTTTCTAAAAGAATTCAATTATTTAAAAAAAAATTAATAAAATTCTACGCAAAGCTATAATTATTTTCATAAAATAATAAAAATTTCACAGAAATGCAATTATTTACAAATTTTTTATAAATTTCTTCGCATAATTCAATTATTTTCATAAATATAATAACATTTTTACGGGGATTCAATTATCTTCGTAAATAATAAAATTCTGTTTGGACAAAAAGTCCAAACCAAAAAATCCAAAGTAAATGAAATCCAAAAAAGTAAAAAAAAAGTTCCATTTCGGACTTATTTTTTGGATTTTTTGTCCTGGTCTAAAGTCCAATGGAAAAAATTGAGATATAAACATCCAAATGGAATTATATGGAACAAAATAATTGAATTTTTGTAAAGAATTTGATCAAAATTGTTGAAAATAATTGTATTTCTTGGAATAATTGTTTTAAAAATTTTATAGAATGATTAAGATTTTTCTAGAAAATTTTTTTTTTATGAAAATAATTGAATTTTTGTGAAGAATTTTTTTATTCATGAAAATAATTGAATTTTTGTGTAGAATTTTATTTTATTTATTTATTTTATTTATTCAAAAAATCGTTGTTCCTAAGGCTAATCAGCCTACCGAGGAACAATTATATTAGGTTACAATTTTTTTTTTGGACGTTTTTATTTATTTTGTAGTTTTTGACTTTGGACATTTTTATTTTAGATTTTTTATACTATGGACTTTTTTTCTTGCGGATTTTTCGGTCTGAAAATTTTATATTGGATTTTTTGTCCTGTAATCTAAAATTCTTTTTAGGAATTCAATTATTTTCATAAATAATAAAACTCATTCCAGAATTTCAATTATTTTAAATACAATTTTAATCAAATTCCTCGAAAAATTAAATTATTCTTAAAAATTTTATTAAAATTCGTCAAAAGAAATTAGTTATTTAAAAATTTATTGCTAAAATTCTTTGTGAGAATTCAATTTTAAGAAACATGCAATTATTCAATAAATTGTCTTTTTGTATTTAAATAATTGAATTTTAGTTGAATTTTCTAATAAAAATTGATTTAAAAATGAATTTAAGTTAAAATTTTAGATAATATTTGACAGATACAATATAGATACAATATAAGTGGACGTCCACATGAAAAGGGCCCATTTTGGCACTATTGGAGTTATCTATATGGGCGTATTCCTGGCAAAATTTGGAAAATTTTGAATGCTCTTAGAACTTTTTTGGTTGAGAATTCGCTGAGTTACGAAATTTCAAAGTTTAGAACGCCACAAACCTCATTTCGAGAAAAACCCCGAGTCAAAATTTAAGCCCTACTTTCACCCTGAATTTTCAGGGTCTATTGAGTGTTAGGAGTAGTAAAGTAGGGTCTAATTTTAATACAATTAGACCCTACTTTGACTCCCAAAACAGGCGGAAATTTGCCAATCTTCCATTTGGAGAAGCAAAGGAGGGTCTACTTCTAAGAAACCTATACCGTACTTTTAAACCTCGTAGACCCTACTTTCATACTCCTAGACCCTACATTCTAAAAGAAAATTTTGAATTATTTTTTAATGCATTACTTGAAACACTGCAAATGCAAAAAGTACTCCAAATTCATAAATACTGATGTGTTTTATAGCGTCTATATACACTTCGTGTATATAGACGCTATAAAACACATAAAATTCCACTTTTACTCATCCCTAGTGCTTCAATTGAATCTGAGCAAATCTTCAAATTTTTCTTTTTCTAATTGTAGGGTCTAGGAGTATGAAAGTAGGGTCTACGAGGTTTAAAAGTACGGTATAGGTTTCTTAGAAGTAGACCCTCCTTTGCTTCTCCAAATGGAAGATTGGCAAATTTCAGCCTATTTTGGGAGTCAAAGGAGGGTCTAGTTTTTAAAAATTGTATTGAAATCAGACCCTACTTTACGACTGCTAAACCTGAATAAGCCCTACATTTTCAGAGGCTAAGTAGGGTCTAAATTTCGACTCGGGACGGAATTTAAGATTGCGATATCAACTAATTGTTGTATCTCTGGTTCTTCTTGGATTGTAATTTGAAGAAAAAGAATATATATTAAACTTATTAAAAAATTTTTGACAGTCTCTATTATGAAAAAAATGACGCAATATCTAAATTTTCATTTCGACAATTACGAAAAAAAGACTCTAACATCAATATCTCTAGTTCTTTTGGGAATTTATTCAGATAAGAATTTTTTACAGTCAAGGGTACCTAAAAGATTAAAAACCAATATGTTTTAAATTTTTAAAACCACCCCCCCCCCCCTCTTAATTTTGAAAATACGAAAAACCGACAATATGGGCCCTTTTCTAAAAAGGATAATTTTTCTATTAAAAAACCTTTTTTTACAAGATTCATGATTAGGTACAATTTTATTGTGTCATTTGAAGAAAAAGAATAGATATTACACTTATTTAAAATTTTTTGACAGTCTCTATTATGAAAAAATTGACGCAATATCCAAATTTTCATTTCGAAAATTACAAAAAAAAGATTCTAACATCAATATCTCTTGTTCTTCTCGAAAGTTATTCAGATAATAATTGTTTACAGTCCAGGACACCTTAGAGATGAAAAATCAAGAGGTTTTAAATTTTTCCACACCTCCATTTTTAAAATTCGGATTACTTTTGCAAATGACCGACAAAATGGGCCCTTTTCATTTTTCTAAAGAACCAATGAAATCAAACAGTTAAATTATCGATAAATTAATGAAAACCGCATGATTCGACTTGTCAAAACATGTAGATTGATAATAAAATATAAAAAAAAATTAAGATTTTGCTCCAAAATTACTAAATTGCGATTATCTCGAAAACTGGAACCGACGTCCACATATATTGCAATATAGAGTGAATTTTTAAAAATAATTGAATTTTTTAATAATGAAAAATTAAAATTATATTTTAATATTTATTTAACTGAAGAATTTTAGATTAATTGAAAGTTCGTAAAATTGAATATTGTAAACCAATGGATTTGAAAATTCTTAAAAAAATCTTTTTCGAAAATTGTTGAATATGAAAATAATTTTGAAGATGTACAATATTCTTATAATATAAAATAATGATTTTATCACTAGGCCATCTTTAATTATTAATATAAAACATAAAGAAAACGATCACTCTGAGTCTTCGACTCGGAGTTATCGATATCTTCATGTTTTATAGTCATAAAAAATTTAATTTATAGTTTTAAATAAAATATTCTTTTATTTGACTCAGACTGGTTATATTTTTGTTAGTAATTGGTTTTTAAGTTTTCATTTTTGTTCCGTAAAGTCCGTATTTTTAACGGACTTTTTTTTACTCACTGGTTTGAGCCCTCTCCGTGAGTAGAATTCCAATTTTTGGAAAAGAAATGTAAAATCATATTAATAACAATAATAGAAAGTATACTAAAAATCCTCAAAGTTTTATTTGTAATTAAGACTATCGAGAGTGATAAATAATAAGAAAATTTTCTTTTTCTTTTTTTTATTGAAGGCGAGGATGAAAAAATATAGTAGATTGTAAAAAGTAATAAATTAAATTTACATATAGTAACAAAATTATTTATTACGTTCGAAAGAAAATAAATAAAATGCAAAAGAAGCGATGTGACTTCCTGAAAGAAAGTGTAATTTCGAAAAAGTATAACACACGAGTGTATTGTTTGGTCCGCCAAAGAAAACAGAAGAGAAGGAAAAAAAGACAATTGCGAGAAATATGACAAGAGTGTCGGCAGGAGAAATTCTTACTCACACACACATATATATATATATATATATATAATATGCAATGTATATGTATATTTTTAAATCACACTTTAATCTAACGCGGGTATCTCGAGAGTCAGTGGCTTGAACCTATAGGTCATTCCGTGTGTAAACTCCATAAAATGGTCACGCTTGGTAGAAGGCAGACAGAGCCCTCCTTGATCCAAATTCCAAGCGCAGGGGTTGGAGGTTGACTTGATTCAATCTCACCAATTTTTTTTCACTTTTTTTCATTTGTGTATACGCACAATATATACACAAAACCTAAGCCGACAATTAACGGGCATAACAGCGGTAAAAGTTGTGACCCCTCTCACACACGGAAGTACGCGTTTGGCTTTAACTTTGAAATATATTTGTATGTATAATATTGCTTTAAAACTTTAAATTTCACATTTAACGACTCTTTAGTGGCAGAGAACTTTCAAAATGTCTCAGGTTCTTCCGAGAAAACCCATTTCTTCCACTGTACAAACAAGTGTTTTATGTTTCTTCTCTTTCTTCACTATTATAATAATATTTTTTCATTCTCTTTCTTCACTATTATGATAATATTTTTTTCATTCTCTTTCTTCACTATTATAATAATATTTTTTCATTCTTTTTCTTCACTAGTATAATAATATTTTTTTTGTACTCTTTCTTCACTGTTATAATATCTTCTCTTCTCTTTCTTCACTAATACTATTATATTAGTAAAGAAGAAGAAGAAAAAATTTTGTAAAGCAATTTTTTTTCCAAGGAATTTATGTCCCTAAAGTTTTGAGGGTTCAAATGAACAAAATTCATTTGTATGCTCTCAATTTGAATTTGTTAACAATAACTAATCGTCAGTAAAATATTAGCTGACTTCAGCAATTATAGAAAAAAACTAATTTCATTATTGTAGAAGATAATGTATAATTAATAAATAAATAATTATGAAAATAGACAAATTCCACTGATTAAATTAGTTACTAAAAATTTTGGATATTTTGACATAACCTAAAAAAATTAAAAACCTATTAATTATTTGATTAGTGAAAAGTACTAATAATAATGATAATAATAGTAAATAATAATAAAAAAAATTAATAATAATAATAATAAAAATTAATAATAATAATAATAATAATAATAATAATAATAATAATGATAAAAATTAATAATAATGAACACTAAAAGTAGCAAAAATTTACAATTTTTATTACAGTAAAGAATTCAATAATATCAAAGGTGGAAGAAGTTATAGTTTAAAAAAAATTTGAATAATAAATTATGCGATACATGAAATAAAAAAATATTAAATAATATTTAAAAAATTAAATAATAAAGGAATTAAATAATTAAATATAAGAATAAAATAATAAAATAAAGAATTGAATGAAAAAAAAATTGATAGATAATTAAAATAAAAAATTTGTAATCATACAGAACAGAGTAGAGTGAAAGATTACAGTTTGACTATTAAATTATATGAAAGATATAGCATAACTATATGATTTAGTAATATTTTTCATCTTGATGAAATATACAGCATAATATAATATATAAAATAAGAAAGAAAGAAAAAAAATGTCAAATTTGGTAATATCGTGTATAAAACAAGATTAGTGGCTTCTTTGTTAACCCGAATTATTACATCATATTTGAAACTTTAATACTACTTAGGTTTATATGCTTGTCATAACTTTTATCTACTTCTTCATTAAAGGCATATTATTACTTTCACTTTCATCCGGGAAACACTTTCATCCTCGCAGTGTCTCTTATTGCTTTATAAATATATTATATTCTTTCTTAACTCTTTCAATTTCAAATATAATCAGTCCCTTTATTTACCACGTGTATATACACGGAGAGACTTTTAGTTAGAAAAATTATTTTATCGTATTTCGATATTTCTAATAAAACGTAAGAATTTAGGGATAATCGAGGTATAGTTAGAAGAATTCTAATAAAGATTATGAAAAGACATAGTCAACGTCACTTTTGGTAATAAGTCTCAATGTTTTTTGAATCTCATCTAAATCTTTATACTAAAAGTGAAGATTAGGTGACGCCACATATATATAGCATATATAGGGTAGGGGTATACAAAATGCGTTACTAGGCACGTGTATACGTATATAATACATATGTATATAAATATATCCATGATTTATTATAATATTATTACACAATTCAATTGTTTAATCACTAATAACTTTTGAAACGTTTTTAACAAAATACTTTCAAGACGATGATGACGCTCGGTTGTTTGCTGAGTGTTCGCCTAACATTAACTGGTCTTCGGTTGTGGACGGAACTGTACGAAAACCTTCGTGAAAATATTCTAATAAAATTTTGTAAAAATTCAAACTGCTTACCATTTCAGAGCGTGTTAGTATTGAAAATAATACAGTATCTAAAATTTTTTTACATTTAATAGTATTCAAAATAGTGGGTTTACAAATAAAAATATCAGAATGTATTATAAATAAGTTCCATATTCTCGTATTTGCAATTGTCTTAACATCAAATGATATTCTTTCTAAACTTTTATACTAACTTCTGTTCCCTAAAAATTACAATAGTAGTAAAAAAAAAATAACACTACTTATTATTATAATAAGAACTATCATCATCGTACCTCGATTATCCTTAAATTCTTACGTTTTATTAGAAATATCGAAATACAATAAAGTAATTTTTGTAACTAAAAGTCTCTCCGTGTATATTTAAAAGAAAAATTTTTCTTTTTGTACTTTCACCAAAAAGTTTATTACTTATTATTTTTTTTAATGTAGGGTAGGGTGAAGCATTACTATTCCTGTTTGGATTTTTGAGTCTAAAAAATGTATTAAAAAAAAAATAAAAAAATGCTTAGGACCGTTTGAAAACTTGACATCTTAGCTACAATTTTGCCATGTATTATTTTGCTGTAACTCGATTCTGTTCCGAACTACATCGATTTTAATATAACAATAATGGTAAAAATATTGATAATAATTATTATTTTTTAAAAATTATTTTTAATACAATTGTTATTATTATTATTATTATTATTATTATTATTATTATTTTATTTTTATTGACATTTTGTTTTTAATTTTTATTACTATTATAAAAGTAAAAAAAATAAAAAAAGTAATGAAAATTAACAACAAAATGGTGATGAAAATAATAATAATATGTATCAAAATATCTGAATGCCTGTGAGAAACAGTAAAATAAAAACAACACTACGTCACTATAATTATACAGTATGAAAGTGTTATACATATTACATATCGGTTATGGGTCAGTTGATATAGGTGAGCCAGCCGGAGATTAGTCTATAATAGATTTTTCTTCTCAACTACACGAGGCCATTAATGCACATGTTTGTAAATCAATTCGTGTGAGTGTGAAAAAGGCACAAAGTGACTCAAAAAAACTAAACTTTTTCGCGGTTAATTCTTTTTTTTTTGCTGCATGAATAAAAATTACATGATATTTGAGTAAAATTAGCTACAAGTTTATAATTTTAATTAGCATTACACTGAAAAAAAAATTCGGCAGAATGTGCTTTTTACTCAGGCAATTTTTGCCTAAGAACAAAAGCAATACACGTAAAACAATTGTTTCTTTTAAAAAAAGGCAATTTTTGCCTTTAAAAAAGGTAAAAATTGCCTTAGTTAAAATTTTTGCCTTTTTTAAAAGCAAAAATTGACTTTTTTTAAAAGAAACAATTGCTTTACGTGTATTGCTTTTGTTCTTAGGCAAAAATTGCCTGAGTAAAAAACACATTCTGCCGAATTTTTTTTCAGTGTATATTAATTCAAAATTATAATATACAGTTTCATTAGTATAACTTGAAAAAAATAACAAATAAAAAAAGATTTCAAATTTACCAAATTTAAAACTTATCGTAGTTTTAATTAATGATAATTATTATTAGTCAATAGTTGATAATAAAATAGTTAATAGTTATTAATAGTCAATCAGGGTTTCTACAAGTCATGGAAAACCTGGAAATCATGGAATTGTCATAGGATTTCATTTTTATTATGGAATCATGGAAATCTCCTGGAATTTCTAAATTTCTAATCGGATCATGGAATTCTTTTAGTTTTTGTTGTAAATCCGTGTAATTGAAATTCGCGCTCCTTTATTACTCAGGGTTACAATTATAACCCTTTCTGAATTTAATTATTTTTTACAATTTTCAACTAAACTTCATCTCTGAATCAATTAATTTAAATAATTTTCCAAAAGTACTTCTAGAATTTAATTATTTAAATACATAAACTCAATTTTTTATAATAATTGTGGCTCCATAGTTTTTTCTTATAAGTTATTAAGGTATAATATTTTCAAAAAATTATAATAAACAAATTCTTACAATTAATTTTTTTTAAATTATTTTAAAATAATTTTTGAACGATAATAGTTTTTCAATTTTGAAAAATTTCCAAATAATTGAAATTTTGTAAAATCTTTTAAAAATAATTGAATTTTTGAAAAGTATAAATAAAAATGATCAAAATTTTGAAGAATTTTAATTATAGACAGGACCATGATTTCCCAAAATTTTGAATAAGTCCAAAAAGTAAATTTTGAATCGTAAAAAATTATTACAATACAATTCTAATAATTAGTTTTTAAAAATATTTTATTAATGTAATTTTTTGAAAATAATTGCATTTCATAAAAGAATTTTTGTATAATATTTAATATTAATATTTTAATTTAATTAAATTAATTAAAAATTATTAAAAGAAATTATAAATAAATTAATAATAATTAATTAATTAATTAATTCCAATTCTTTGGACATTTGCGCCAATAGATCGATGGTGAATCCATAGCAGCATTTTATTATTTCGCCCTGATGACAAGTCACACCTCTCAGGCACTGGCCTTCTTGTAAATTTAATTTATTTTATTTATTTATTTATTTATTTTAATATTATTAATAATATAATAATAATAATAATAATAATAATAATAATAATAATAATAATAATATTAATAATAATTAATAATATTTAATATTATTTATTTATTTATTTATTTTTTAATTTATTTTTATTTAATTTAATTAATTAATTAATTAATTATTAATAATTAATAATTAATTATAATTAATTATAATTATTATTATTAATTTATATTATTAATTAATTAATTAAATTAATTTAATTTTAATTTAATTTTTTTATTTTTTTTATTTTTTTTTTAATATTAATATTTTTTTATTTTATTTATAATATTTATATAATTTTTGATAATTTAAAAAAACGAATGAATTTTTTCATGAATTTTATTTAAAAATTTTGAACATTATTGTCTTCTCCAAAATGTTAAAAATAATTCTAAAATGTTATTATTCTTGGAAATATATAATTGAAAATATTAAAAATATTGCATTTTAAAAAATTAGAAGCTTATTTTCATTTTTAAATTTACCTTTAAAGATTTTTCATTAAAATTTTTGTTAATTCAATTATTTTCAAAATTTGCAATTAAAATTCTTCAAAAATTGTAACAAAATACTTGAAAAAAATTAATTATTGTCAATTAAATTTTACAAAATTTTAATTATTCAAAAACAATTTTTGAAAGATTTGTTTATATAGTTATTTTTTGCATTATAAAAATCAAAATAAGTTGTACCTACTTTTTTACTATAAAAATTGTGGTATTTTGTTGCAATGTGTTTGGAAAAAAAATCGAAAAAGTCTCAATTTTCTTAATTTCCCTGACAACAAATTTTTTTCATTACAGTTACCTGACTTAACTGACAAAAATTTTGTTTTAATGTGTCATGGAAATTTATCATTTATCACCTGGAAATCATGGAAAAATCATGGAATTTTATATGGAGAAATTTGTAGAAACCCTGTCAATAATTAATAATAGTTAATAGTTAATGATAGAATAGTACAGTAGAAGAAACCGAAGATAAAAGAAAATATAAGTCGAAAACCAAAAGAAAATAAAGAAATAATAATTTGTTGTCGCATTCGCAATATTGTACGTGATCAGTAATAATTATATAATCGCCCGGCAATCATAAAATTAAACGGAAAGAGAATAAAAATAAATCATAGTCATATACACAAAATAATAGAAATAATTTTCGAGAAAAAAATAATTAATTCCAAAAACAATTTCTTCTTTTTAACTTATATTATGACTAAAATGAAAGAAAAAAATTCTAATTATTTTTCGCGGGGAGAAAGAAAAAAAAACAATTCAAGAGAGAAGTTTCTGTGTTTGTATGTGTGTGTGTGTTTTCCCTGCAATTTGTAATTTTCTCGCAAGTATTAAATGTTTCTCAAGAGAGAGGGTGTTTTGTCATTAAGTAAATTGACGACATTGAACAACACAAATTACACCTGGTTTGGGTTAGATTTCATTTGTTATTCAAGTGAATGTAAACAAGCGGTTTGCTGACGTCACAAACTGAAACAATGCTTGCTTCAACTATTTAGTTCATAAACTGTGTCACAGCTATTCCATTTCTTTCTCTATTACTATTTTATTCATTAGTTTTCTTTATATACATTGTCATGTTGTTTATAGAAATTAGAAACATTGTATTTTCTTTATGTATATTTATGATACGATCCAGTTAGAAAGATCCTTGCCCTAAAGGTTCATTAGCTCTAAATTTTCTAAATTTCTCTAAATTTAAATCAGTTAAAAATAACTGATATAGAAGCAAAAAGTCAGACACTAATACAAATAGTAATATTTCTACTAATCATTTAGTTAAAAATAACTGATGTTTCATCTGTAGATTTTTTTTCTAACTAATTCAATTAGTCAAGTTTAACTAATATTTCTGTTATTTTACTTCTGTTATTTTTTACTAATTATCAGTAATTTTTTCACTGACAATTAGTTACTTTTAACTGATTCAGAATGCTCGAACTAGGTCCGTAAATTTGCTTGAAGTCCGTAAAAGTCAGTTTATTTAAAAAAAGGTCCGTAAAGTCTGTAATTTTGATTGAAAAAGGACTAAAATTTCGTAAATTATACGATATAATTTGGATAATTTTAGAGAAATTACAAATGATTGCATAAATTCAATTTTATTATTTTCAAAAGTAATAAAATTCTTCGCAGAAATTCAATTATGTTCAAAAATTAAAAAAAATTCTCATAAAAATTTCAATTATCTTTAGAAATAATTAAATTCTTCTGGAAAATTCAATTATTTCCAAAAATTTTAGTAAAATTCTTGAAAAAATTTAAATTATTTTAAAAAAGTTTCCTGAATTCAATGATTTTTAATAGGGTAGACCAGACAGGGTTGACCAGTCGGACACTTTTCAACTTTGAATAGCTATAAAACCGTATGAGATAAAAATATTTTAAAAGTTGCTAATCATTTCTAAGGTGATCATAAACAAATCTAAACTTTTGTAATAGAAAAAAAAAATTTTTTGTACGGTTTTTGAAAGCCTTTTTAAGTGGCCGATTACTGTCGGATTTTTACTTATTTATTTACTAATTTTTTTAACGAATAAAAAATTTTTTTTTATAACCATGATTGGTTTAATAGTTTTGTGTGATCGTAAGGAACAATATCACATAAAAGAATTCGAAAAAAATATGAATTGCACTTTTAAAACAGTGTTAATTAAAAAGATTGCTTTCAGGTGGCCGACTACTGTCGGATTCTGACTTTTTTTTTTGAAAATTTTTTTAACGAATAAGAAATTTTTTTTGTAAACATGATTGGTATACTAGTTTTGTAGGAACATCAGGAACAATTATTACACATGAAAGAAATTTTAAACCAATTTTAATTGTAATTTTTCAGCAGTATTCATTAAAAAGATTTTCTTAAGTGGACGACTACTGTCTGGTTTACCCTATCTACCTACTATTTTAATAAAATTTTCCAAAAGAATTCAATTATTTAAGGGGGGGTAAGGTTTGTTTCGTTTAAAAAAAGACCTTTTTTCATGAATTTTTTTAGAAGAAATTATTGCTGTCGATTTATTTTACATATTATTATATGATAGTGTAACATTTGAAGAATATTAAAAAAAATTTTTGTTAAAAAATAGATAGAAATAACGAAGTTATTGCAGATCTCCGCAGGTGCCTAGAAAAAAAAGTGTTTGTGCGGTGACCAGCCTACAGAATCACTGGATCAACTAAAACCAAAAAGTGAAAATGCTTTGTTTAGTTTATTACTTTATCTCTCAAAGTGACGTCGAGTTTTAAAACTTTTTTAAATTATTAACAATTTTACAGTAACAAATAGGTCGATTTTTTTTTCAAAAATCGTCATTTTGGCTCCAAAAAAAACTCTTCGTCACTTGAGAGATAAAGTAATAAACTAAACAAAACATTTTCACTTTTTGGTTTTACTTGATCCAGGCCAGTGATGCTGTAGGCTGGTCACCGCACAAACACTTTTTTTTCTAGGCACCTGCGGAGATCTGCAATAACTTCGTTATTTCTATCTATTTTTTAACAAAATTTTTTTTTAATATTCTTCAAATGTTACACTATCATATAATAATATGTAAAACAAATCGACAGCAATAATTTCTTCTGAAAAAATTCATGAAAAAAGGTCTTTTTTAGACGAAACAAACCTTACCCCCCCCCCCCCCTTAAAACAATTGGTGATAACTTATAATTATTTTCTTAAATAATAAAAATTTCACAGAAATTCAATTATTTTCATAAATGAGTGCTTGGATACAACAAGGGGACGTACGCTCGGCGAGCCGCTTTAAAGTCAGTCAAAGGTACCGTAAAGTGTAAAAAATGAAAATTCAAAATTTTGAATTTTGAAAACTGCCATCTCATAGGAAATAGAAATGCGCATCTTTTTTTCCTTTGAAATTTCTTTGAATAATTAATATTTTTATATGATAATGGAAAAAATGTGATTAATTTTCATTGTCAAATTTCATTGAATTTTAAAATATAAATCGTCGTATCTCCGACAAAAATGAATGAATTCTTTTGATTTTTGGTATACAAATGCATTTGGACCTATAGAAGACGACAATATCACGAAAATGTTAAAAGCAATTAATTGTTTATTGATTTTTAATTGTTAATACTGACCGGTCAAAAATAATTTTTTCTTATCTTTGGCTGCAAAAAGTATGCGGGGAACTTTAAAATTCAAACAACTTCCAGTGAGACATTTGTTTTTTACGATGTAAAGAAGTTTTCTGTAAAATTGCAGAAAGATTAGTTTTATATTTACATAAATACAATAGTTTTAAGAAAAATGCTCGCGCCGCCAACGATCCCTACCGCACAGATTTTAAGGTTAGTTGCACGGTAAAGTTTTATTTATGTATAAATATAGGTGTGTAATATTTGCATTGAATTATTTATTAACTATTACATACTATATAAACAACATAGCTATAAACTTTTTTAATAATTTTGTAAAACATTATGTGTATGAATATAAATATTACAAATAATTCTAGCAGTATTTAATTAAATTAAGATTATTTCTGATATTTATTTTTGTTAGTATATCGTTTATTTACAACTCAATTTTTATTGACTCTATAATGTATTAAAACTATTATTTAATATGCTGTAACAACACTTAATGTCCTTTTTAATTACATATTACGTTGAATCTAGTATAATCTAATAATATCTATTAAAATATAATAGTTCAAAATATCACAATTGTCAAAAATTGTTTAAAATAAAAATATTTTCCAGTTTTTAAACAATAACATTGACATCTAAAAACGTTTTAAAAATTTTATAATGTTTAAAATAAAAACATTTCTTTTAACACAGATATTAATCTAAATTTAATTAAATACTGCTAGAATTATTTGTAATATTTATATTCATACACATAATGTTTTACAAAATTATTAAAAAAGTTTATACCTATGTTGTATAGTATGTAATAGTTAATAAATAATTCAATGCAAATATTACACACATATATTTATACATAAATAAAACTTTACCGTGCAACTAACCTTAAAATCTGTGCGGTAGGGATCGTTGGCGGCGCGAGCATTTTTCTTAAAACTATTGTATTTATGTAAATATAAAACTAATCTTTCTGCAATTTTACAGAAAACTTCTTTACATCGTAATAAACAAATGTCTCACTGGAAGTTGTTTGAATTTTAAAGTTCCCCGCATACTTTTTGCAGCCAAAGATAAGAAAAAATTATTTTTGACCGGTCAGTATTAACAATTAAAAATCAATAAACAATTAATTGCTTTTAACATTTTCGTGATATTGTCGTCTTCTATAGGTCCAAATGCATTTGTATACCAAAAATCAAAAGAATTCATTCATTTTTGTCGGAGATACGACGATTTATATTTTAAAATTCAATGAAATTTGACAATGAAAATTAATCACATTTTTTCCATTATCATATAAAAATATTAATTATTCAAAGAAATTTCAAAGGAAAAAAAGATGCGCATTTCTATTTCCTATGAGATGGCAGTTTTCAAAATTCAAAATTTTGAATTTTCATTTTTTACACTTTACGGTACCTTTGACTGACTTTAAAGCGGCTCGCCGAGCGTACGTCCCCTTGTTGTATCCAAGCACTCAAATGGTAAAATTTTTACAAGGATTCAATTATTTTTGTAACTAATAAAATTGCTTTTATGGAATTCAATTATTTTCATAAATAATAAAACATATTTTTTGCAGAATTTTAATTATTTTTAATACAATTTTAATCAAATTCCTCGAAAACTGTAATTATTCTTAAAAATTTGTTAATAAAATTCTTTATGAGAATTCAATTTTAAGAAACATTTAATTATTTTAAAAATGTTTCAAATTAAAATGATTGAAAATCTGAATTTTTTCATATTTTTAACTTCTCAATTAACTTTTTCAAAAATTATTAAAAATAATGGATTTGTGGAAGAATTTTAGTGAAAAGCACTAAAAACAAAATTAAATTTTAGAGAAATAACAAATTATTGCAGAAATTTAATTATTTTTAATAGTAATAATATTCTTCCCAGAAATTTAATAATGTTCTAAAATAATAAAATTCTTCTCAGGGATTCAATTATTTTTATATAGGTACCAACAGTTTTAATCGAATTTCTCGAAAAATGAAATTATTCTTAAAAATTTTATTAAAATTTGTCCAAAGAATTGAATTATTTAAAAATCATTCAATTATTCAATAAATTATTTATTTTTGTATTTAAATAATTTAATTCTAGTAGAATTTTAGAGCTAAAAAATATTTAATTTAATTTAATTGTTAGTTAAAATTTTAGATAATAATTGAATAGGTATTAAAAGCAATATAGTGTGAATTTTTAGTAATAATTGAATTTTGAAATAAATTTTGATGAAAAAGTTTATTTCAAGTTTTTTTTATATTATTAGAAGTTTTTATTTTTTAATATATATTTAATTGAAGAATTTACGAATAATTGAAATTTTGTAAAATTGAATATTGTAAAGAAATGTATTTGAAAATTCTTAAAAAAAACTTTTTCAAAAATTATTAAAAATAGTTGATTTAGAGAAGAATTTTAGTTAGAAATTCTTGAAAATAATTTTGAAAAAGTTACTATAATAATATTCAAATATAAAATAATGATTTCATCTTGGGGCCATCTTTAATTATTATAAAACATGAAGAAAACGATGATCGATATTTTCATGTTTTATTGTTATGAAAAAATTTAATTTATAGTTTTAAGTAAAATATTCTCTTATCTGACTATAACTATAGAAAATACCTGTTCAAAATGAAAAAAACATTCGAACAGATATTCATTCTTTATCAGATTTTTATTTGATATAATTAATTTGCAAAAAAAGGCTTTATTAATTAAAAATGATTTCTATACTATTTAAACGAAACAGAAATCAGATTATAATGCTATGCTTATATATATATATAGTTCGCGGCGGCAGCCTATAGAATATTCGAAAAAGCTTCACTCCTAAAGAATTTAACAACTTTCTCCATGTACAGAATACCTGTGAATACATTGGGATTTGCTTATGTAATTTACAATGCCGCGCGCTGTTGAACTGCTGAAGGAAATTGAAATCGTGGCACACAGACTATGTAGCTGTGTGTGTGTGTATATATAGTGACAATACTTTTAATACCAGTTAAAAATTAGGACAGTAGTTCTGTACAGCGATTCGTGGGTGGTCTTTGTATGTGGATGGCCCTTTTTTTGTTCTCCCGAAATATATATAGATATATGGATGTCCTGAGTTTGTGCAACCGAGCGAAACTCTTTGTGCTACTCGTCGGATGGGGGTGGGTATATATATATATATATATATATATATATATATATATATATATATATATATATATATATACATATATATATAAAAGGAAGAAAGGGTCTGATGCGTACTTGATTTCACTCTTTCTCTTTATCGTTTTCTTTTTGTTTCGTTCAAAAAGTTTCGTTGGAAAAAACTGGTTGCAAAATTAAGAAAAAGTTTGCTTATTTTTAGTGAAAATGGTCTCTGTTACTATTTTTATTTATTACCATTTGTTATTGTTTACTAATTTTATTTATTACCATCTGTTATTGTTTGGTAATTTTATTTTTTACTGCTTTTATTCTTTTACTATTTTTCCTTTATTTTATCTTTGCTTGTTACTATTTTTATTTTTTTCAATATTTTTAATTTTTATTATTTTTTGACAGTTTTATTTGGTACTTTTTTAGTAAAAAATGACTAAAAAAATAGTAAAAATTCTTACTAAGATGTTTTGTTTTACTGATTCATCTCAGTAAGAATTTTGAATATTTTCTAGCCATTTCTCATTAAAATAGTAAAAATAAAAATGTCAAGAAATAAAAATAGTAAAAAGGAAAACAATAGTAACAGTTATAGTATAATTTTAACTGATTCAGTTTGATGAAAGAGTTTGAATCGACAATAAAGTTCGCAATAAATCATATTATGATAAAAATATTATTATATAATGTTCGATAACTATATGTGGACGTCCACATTAACAGGGCCTATTTTGGCACTATTAAAGTTATCTATATCGGCGTATTCCTGGCAAAATTTGGAAAATTTTGATTGGTCTTAGAACTTTTTTGGTTAAAAATTCGCTGAGTTACGGAATTTCAAAGTTTAGAACGCCAAAGACCTCATTTCGAGAAAAACGGAATTTAAGATTGCGATACCAACTAGGGTAACTGCTCCAGTCGTTGGCACCCTTAAGGCCAAATTTTGACTTTAAGAATTATTTTAATAGATAAAAACTAATATTATATAATACTTATAGTAATATATGTATTCAGAATTTAATGCAGAATACGATAAAATGATCAATTTTGAATAAAAATAAACTGAAACTTTTAAATTAATTAATAATGATATAATGACACCAATTTCCAGTCGTTGGCACTGCAAGCACTAGTCGTTGGCACCCACCAGTTTCCAGTGGTTGGCACCCATACATAACCTTTAAATTTCTTATGTTTTAAACAAGCAAATTAAAATTTTTTTTATTTTCTGATTAATCAAGAATAATTCATTATAATTTTAAGTAATAAACAAATACAAGAAAATGTACTTATATATAATTCAATAATAAATGTATATATCATTTTTCAAAGAGACTGAAATTATTGACTAGACGTAAACATTGTTACATAACCTCACTTTTCATTGCGAAATGAGGGGTGTCAACGACTGGAGCTTGGTTAAAAATACGGCTTGTCCAGTCGTTGACATGTGTGTGCCAACGACTGGAACAGTTGCTTTTTTTAATATTTTCATTGGCACCCCATTGAAATAAATAAATAAATTAATAATTTTTAAGACAAGACGTGTTAAACTAATCAATATTTATATATTCTACTAAAATATTTGCAAAGAAAAAAGCAAATTTACCCACTTCTAATAATAAATTAAGTTCAAAAATTTCAGTTTTCTTAAGATTTTCTTTAGAAAAACCGAAAATTTCTTAACACTTTGAGAATGATATTAATTTTATTCTTTTTAATGCAATTAAGTAATTACTTCTAATAAGTTATATATTAGATTTTTGTAAAAAATGTTGGAAATTCTAATAATCATATGCAAAACATGCTAGATTTTTGCTATATCTTGTTATTTAAAGAAAACCTAAGAGGGGTGCCAACCACTAGCGCAGTGCCAACGACTGGAGCAGTTACCCTAATTAATGTATCTCTGGTTCTTCTTAGAAGTTATTCAGATAAGAATTGTTTCCAGTTCAGGGCACCTTGAAGATAACAAACCAACAGGTTTTAAATTTTTAAAAACATCCCCCCCTCTTAATTTTGAAAATACGAAAAACCGACAATATGGGCCCTTTTATTCTAAAAAGGACAGTTTTTCTATTAAAAAACCATGTTTTTATAAGATTAATGATTGGGTACAATTTTATTGTGTCATTTGAAGAAAAAGAATAGATATTATACTTATTTAAAATTTTTTAACAGTCTCTATTATGAAAAAATTGACGAACTATCCAAATTTTCATTCCGACAATTACGAAAAAAAGACTCTAACATTAATATCTCTGGTTCTTCTGGGAAGTTATTCAGATAAAATATTTATTTTTAAAATACGGATTACTTTTGCAAATGACTGACAAAATGTTCCCTTTTCATTTTTCTAAAGAACTAATGAAATCAATAACAGTTAAATTATCGATAAATTAATCAAAACCGCATGATTCGACTTGTCAAAACATGTAGATTGATAATAAAAAATAAAAAAAAATTAAGATTTTGCTCCAAAATTACTAAATTGCGATTATCTCGAAAACTGGAACCGACAATATGGGCCCTTTTCATGTGGACGTCCACATATATTGTTCCATGCAGCTGGCGAATAGAAATTAAGTTTCAAAATTTGAATAATAAATCAATTTCCCTCCACTAATTGCTAATTATCCTTCTTCACTTTACTCTCCAGTTTCATTAGATTTGAATTTCGCGCCAATATAATTTCCGACAGATGGCTAGAAAATTTGTCACTCGTTACTCGAAATTGCATAATATTTCGACAAATGCAGTGGACTTGTAAGTAGTATTTGCACTCACCGTTATAATTAAAATTCGTCAATAATTTCCATTTACGGTTGTTTCAAATTGACAGCAGTAATTTCAATATATGGTTGTTTTAAATTGACAGAAATTTCAACTTTATGCATAATATGCATACATAGAAGCTTTTATAGAAATGAAGCTAATTTCAATCGACAGACTAGCATTGTGCATTAGTGGTTACATGGAAAGTAAAGTAAAGCTCTGCATGAACTGTACTCCCATCATCAGGAGGTTGATATACCTATAATTTAATTTATAATTTTTTTTACAATTTTTCGGCCCTATATATAGGCGGATTATTAGTTGTAAATAAATAAATAAAGTAGAAGCGGTCAGGGATTTTTATTAATTAATTTTTTCAGTATACTGGAAAAAATTGAATTTTGGAGAAGTTTTACAAATGATTGCAGAAATTCAATTATTTTCAAAAGTAATAAAATTCTTTGCAGAATTTCAATTATGTTCAAACATTTTAAAAGAATGACACATCAAAATTTCAATTATCTTTAAAAATAATAAAATTCTTCTGCAAAATTCAATTATTTTCTCAAAAATTTGAATAAAATTCTTGGCAAAATTTTAATTAATGCCAAAAATGTTCCTCAATTCAATGACTTTAAAAATCTACTATTTTAAGAAAATTTTTCAAAACAATTCAATTTTTTAAATAAAAGTGTTGATAAAATTCTAAGCAAACTATAAATTATTTTCGTAAATAATACAAATTTCACAGGAATTCAACAACCTATTTACAAATTTTTTTATAAATTTCTTCGCAATAATTCAATTATTTGCATAAATAATAAAATCTGCAACATATATTTAATTATTTTCAGGAATAATAAAACTCACCATATAGAATTTCAATTATTTTTAATACAATTTTAATCGAATTCATGGAAAAATATAATTATTTTGGAAAAATTTATTAAAATTCGTCGAAAAAATTCAATTATTTAAAAATAAATGTTGTTTTGAGTATCTAATAATTTTTTGAGTGAATTAGAATATATACTCAAGGTCAGGGAAAAAGTCAAAATTTTGTCTGGAAATCAGGAAAAAGTCAGAAAAAAACGAAATTAATTTTTTGTGCAGTATTTCTACAAGTCATGGAAAACCTGTAAATCATGGAATTGTCATAAGATTTCGTTTTGATTGATGGAATCATGGAAATCTCATGGAATTTCTAAATTTCTAATCGGATCATGGAATTTTTTTAGTTTTTGTTGTAAATCCGTGTGATTGAAATTCGCGCTCCTTTATTACTCAGGGTGGTCACAAATTTCAATTTATCACTTTCCTTGACAATTTACTGACATTAAAATTACTTTCCCTAACAAAATTCTTTTTACAAAATTAATTAATTTAAATAATTTTCCAAAAGTTCTTCTAAAATTCAATTATTTAAATAAATAAACTCAATTTTTTATAATAATTGTGACTCTCCATAGTTTTTTCTTAAGTTATTATAAGCTATAATATTTTCAAAAAATTATAATAAAGAAAATAATAATAATAATAAGTCCAAAAAGTAAATTTTGAATCTTAAAAAATTATTATAAAGCAATTCTAAAAATTAGTTTTTAAAAATATTTTATTAATGTAATTTTTCTAATGAATTTTTTGATGAATTTTAATTAAAAATTTTGAACGTTATTGTTTTCTCCAAAAAGTTAAAAATAATTTTAAAATGTAATTATAGTTACTCTCTAAATTTGAATTAGTTAAAAATAACTAATAGGGAGTTTGCATCAAAAAAATTTCAAGTTTTTTTTTAAGAAATAGTAAATATAGATATTTTAAAATATATTAGCGTTGAAAGTTTTTAATTTTTTTTAAGTTTACACATTAAAAAATTAAATTGAAATTGTAAAATTTTTGAAAATATCCATGCTGAAAGAAAACAATTTTTATTGGTTACTGAAACGTGACGTCACGGGTGCTTATTCTCGCGTCTTCTGCTGCATGATCCATGCATGATCTTTGTTTACGATTGTTTTAAAATTATTTTATTTTATTTAAAGTGAAAATAAATGATTTCGATACTTCAGTATGATACAGTCCTATCTTCTGGTAATATTTAGAACAATCCTATCTTCAGGTGATGCTTTGTATCGTACTGTCAAAAAGTAGGGTTAATGTATTAGCTGTTTTCTATAAATGCATTTAAGTGGTTAAATTTTATTAATTCACACTAAATTTTTATATATTATAATAAAAAGTCTCTCTTAAAATATGAAAAAATAATTGTTTTGAATGTAATAATTATTTTTAGTACCGTAATTTATTTTTTTTATTGACACCACAATCTGTCAAATTTCGAGATAGCACGGTAGAAAACGTCACCTCGAGATGGGACAGTTTTAAGTATTACCCATGGAGTAGTATAAGGAGACCGAACGCCACTCACGCAAAGTGGCCGCACTTTTCATTACCGTGTTTCCTCTGGGCTCACTTACATCGATAGAAGCGCCCCCAACGGGGAAAAATGTCACTAATAATCGTCTGCTAATTGTTATTGTACAGTGCAGTTGGTATTTTTATAGGTTAGTGTTGTTTGGAAATAGTTGACAATTATCATTAATAATTATCTTATAATTATAATATATTATTATTTATTCAATATTAATTTTGAAAGTGCTCGGTTGGAAGTGAAAAGAGATAAATAAGTAAGTATATGTGAGAATTGTTGCGATTAATATTGTTTATATACATAACTTAATTGTTACTAAAATTCCCTCTATAATTAAGAGAGAAGAATTGCAATTTTTCGCTACACAGACAGCAGCAGGCATTTTCACTCACAATTTATTTTTTACATGCTTCATTGAACTAACAATCACTTTTATAAACAAAATTAGAGGTTATGTCATGTCTTATTTTGTTTTTAAATATAATGATCTTCTCCTCCGCGAGAGGCTCTTCTATCGATGTAAGTGAGCCTAGAGGAATCACTGTTATGAAAAATGCGGCCACGTTTGACGCGGATTCATCACGGGCGTTCGGTCTCCTTATACTACTCCATGGTATTACCAGAAGATAGGACTGTATCACACTGAGGTATCGATTTATTTTTTTATCAAAAAATGCCTTGTACATTAGACCCGGGATTTGAAAAAGCAGATCCATCGAATTTGCCTAAAATATCGATTTCTTATTTTATTTTTAGGTTATGTTGACTACTCAATTTTACATTATATACAATAATATTAGAAATTTTTATTTACTCTTGCATATCTCAAAATATAATTTATAACTAGTATAATTTAAAATTCTTGCAATGTAATTATATAAATTAAAATGATCTTGACAGCAGAAAAATTTGGTTTACAACGACAGCACATTGTCATTTCATTTGGCAATAGAAGCATTGTCTCTTGATATTTTTTTGTAGTACAGAACAAAATAATTTTTCTGGCGTCTTGATTGTTGGCTGATAAGTTCTGGCATAAAACACGTCTTATATCTTTTGTTTTTCTTCATAGTATAAAAATATTGAGAAAAAATTAATGTTTTACATGAAGAATTCATGGCAAAATATAGCGAATTCGGTTATCTGCACCGGAGCACTCTCGGAGTGCTCCAGAGCAGGAGTAGCATGTTCGGTTTGACAAATGTGCTCTAGTGCAGATCGTTTGGAGTATTCGCTTTAGCAGCACTGCTCCGGCAATTTGATCTTTAATCGACTGTAACACTCTTAATTTTCATTGAATCTTAAACTATGACATGTGGATCAAAAGGTAATTTAATTATCTTTGCAATGACACCCTATTAATTATATTTTGACATTTATATTTATGTTAAAAATCCCGTGTGGAAAAATATTGTGGCAGTCTAGAGTCCAATGATTTCCCGATTAGCAATCATCAAGTCCGTCTAATTCTAGACGGTCCATCAAGTCCCGAATCAGTGACTTAACAGATTGGCTTATTAGAAAAAATCTAAGTCAAATATGTCCGTCTAGTACGGTGTTATTAAGACCGTCTAGATTTGGTCTAGGATGTTATATGCGCATGCGTCGATGAATGCCCAGCTGTTAAGTAACATGGCGCCTAATGGCGTCGCGTCGTTTGGCGTCGTCAGATCAGTCAGTGTGTGATGCATTTTGTTTGTGAATTATAGTATTTGTTGTGGTTTCTGTTTTACGTGAATAATAATGTGCTATGTTGTTGCTGTTTTCTGTATAATTTAATTTTAAATGTGCACTGAAAAAAATAGATTTTGATGTGTATCTATGTGTTTTGATTAGTCGGCTGAAGCTAGCAGTCGTACTCAGCATCAATGTTTAGGCGTCATCTACCAATATGCCTCTCCTTCAAATTTAGTAATACTTAATGATTTAAAAAACCATCGAATATTGTTATTTGAGAATAAATTGTACACTAAATAGCAAATTTAGTAAGTTTTTATTTATTAATTTCATTAATTAGTGGTTGACGCCTAAAGATTGGTGCTGAGTACGACTGATAGTTTCATCCGGCTGTTTTGATTTGCAGTAAATTTTATTTTACAAAAAGACTACTATCTCCAATGCCAAAGATTGGGAGGGACACAAAGCCTTACGCTTAAAGAAAGTTGAAGTGAAAAATACAGAAAGTTAAAATATTTTTTAATACTTTTTATATAAAAAAAAGTCATTAAAATTATTTCAAATATAATTAAGTTTTATTATTCTAAGAATAGTTGTCATAACATATAATGAGAAATTTTGAATAGACGTAGATTAGAATTTACTAGCACTGCTGATCAGACCAGAAACGCTGGTCTATTCTAGACGATAGCGTGGAAGTTTCGTTTCAATTCTGAACAGCCGCTCGACAAGACCGTCTGCCCTGGGTCTAGAAAGACGTTAGACAGTCTATTAAGCGCTTGGTCAGCGCCCTAAAATTTTTCCACACGGGATGAAAAAACACTACATTTTTAGCGTTTTTATGGTTCAAAGGCTCTAAACCACGGGTTAATATTAAAAAATTTTATTTACAAATATTGTGTTCTTATTTTTACCCAATTTGAAAGAATTTTAGGGGATGAGACCCAATAAAAAAAAACTTTTTATTTTTTTGGGACACCCTACTCAGAGTAGAGCACAGCTTTTTGAGAGCAGAGTAAACTATACTCCTACACCGAGCAAGATCGCTCTCGGAGCAGATAACCGAATTCGCTAATAGACAACTATAAGCACCTCTGACGTTACAGTCCCTTCGGTAGAACTCGGTTATTTCCGGACCGTTTTCGTTATTTTCAAATTATGCAAACTGTTTTTATTTATTTATACGCTTATTTTTCATTAAAAAATTATTAGAAAAAAAATTTGTTATATAAATCAGACCTAATCTATCGATTTAAATAAAAAAATTTTTGATGAAAACTCCCTATTTGATAGCAAAAAGTCAGTCACTGATTCAAATAGTAATATTTTACTAATGAAATAGTGAATAATGAATAGGTAATTATTAGTTAAATTCACTTTTAAGTTATGTAAAAATGACTGAAATTTGTAGTAACTAATTCAATTAGTGAAATTTGACTATTTTTTTAGTTATCTATTTACTATTAATTAGTGATTCTCTACTAATAATTAGTTATTTTTTACTAATTGCTGAAGCAAAAAGTCATTCATGATTTTATTATAATAATTAGTTATTTTTAACTAATTCAGATTAAGAGAGTATTTTTCGCTTCATAAAAATCAAATTATACGTTGTACTTTTTTACTAAAAATTGTGGTATTTTGTTGCAATGTGTTTGGAAAAAAAAATCGAAAAAGTCTCAATTTTCTTAACTTCCCTGACAACAAATTTTTTTCATTACAGTTACCTGACTTAACTGACAAAAATTTTGTTTTAATGTGTCATGGAAATTTATCATTTATCACCTGGAAATCATGGAAAAATCATGGAATTTGATATGGAGAAATTTGTAGAAACCCTGTTGTGGCAACCCTGAATAATTAGATAAAGGATATTTATGTAAATATAAAGGAAACTCTAGTAAAATAATTTTCAATGATCTACACTATTAGATTTTTCTGGTTAGATTAAGCAGAATTCTAATTAATTTAACCAGAATTCTGCACTGAAAAAAATATATTTATGGTACTGCCATAAATATGGCCAATTCTCACATATTATATTGGTAGATATGGAACAGCCATACGCAGTGTAGAACAGCCATATGTATGTGAGAGACAGTAATAGGTACGTGAAGAACACCAATACATACTGAATTTGAAGAACAGAAATACAGTATTGCTGTTTCAGCCTATATGTCCTAACCATACTCGTATGACAAAATCGACAATATCATTTTTTTCAGTGTGGTTGTTTTAACTAGAATATCGTGTTAAATATACATAACCAAAACTTTTTTTCAGTATACGTGAGATAAAATGTATAAATAGAGAAATTCCCCCCACCCCTCGATTCTTACTCTAATACCGCACGAACAAACAAACAAATATGATAATTAAAAATTAATAGAAATTTACTCTCTCTCTCTCTCTCTCGTTTTTTTCTTTTTCTCTCTTTTCAATAATCGTGACGGCATAACTTTGTGCGGTGCGATACACACGGGCGCTGTGCACACGTCGCTTAGAATTAATGCCTGTCCAGCTTTTAAAGCTACCTGTTATTCCGCGGCGACAAGGCCTATTTATATCGGCCTAGATTCCGCGTTTATACACCATGTGCTGCTGTGCTGTTCTTTTATGCGCGTGTGCGCGCACTTATATATGACATATACACACTTGAATACTATTTTATATATATATATATATATATATATATATATATATATATATATATATATATATACATAGAAAAACAATCATAAAAAGACTACCGCTATTCTCACGATCTAAATTATTACTGGCGATCTAATTTATTGAAAGGATTAGATTTTTGCGAAATCAAATTACAAGCCGAACAAGACACATTTGTATATTTTATTTGCAACACGTGCGTGACTGATGATAAAAGTCCACTTATTTACCCCCCCCCCTTCCCATGATTTATTTATTTTTCAATCGTGGCTTAATTGTTGTTTAGAATCGAAGCAACAAAAAAATTGTTAATGCATAAAATAAATACAATTTATAACACAAATTTATAAACGAATTCTAAAAATTGAGTTGATTAAAATCGGGAAAAATTTAATTAGGGCGAGAATTTTTCCAATTCGATTTTGTATTTTTAAACACATTTTTATTAAAAGAGTGGATTTTAGCTGTTTAGGAAAATTTAAAAAATTTAAATTAATAAAAATATTTACTAAAATTAGTTACTGACTTTTTGCTTTTGAATTCACCTGTTATAACTTTAAAGTATCAAATTACAACGTATATTGGATCAAATAAAAAATTGAGCTACATTTTTGGTATCAATTTGATCCAATTTAGTATCGATTTGATAATTTCGAGAAAACTGGTGTTTAGTACATTTTACTAATTCAAATTTTAAGAGCAGATAACAATTTTCTTTTAGGAATAATTCTGAAAATTCTTCTTTATATTATTACTAGCTCCTCCGACGGCCGCAAGCGGCCGTCTACGGTGCTAGTTTTTAATTTTTTATATGTCCATTGTCCAAGTCCATTATTTCATTAATAATAATATTCAAATTTTTTCAGTTAATAATTTGCTTATTTATATTTGAAATGTTGACGTTTTTTTTGACAATGCAAAATAAGATTTATTATGAGTACTTTCTCTTAACAAAAATAAAATTTATATATTCGCGCTCTTTTTAAATAACATACGACTGCAGCGCCACCTTCACATGTACAAACAATTTTAAAAACACCCTTCTATTAAGATTTTACATTCTCATTGCCCATTCTTTACTTCGATACTTTTCGATACATTCGACCTTTCCATTCCATGTCTTTTTTAAGAAAGGATTAGTTTATTATTATTAATTTTTTATTATTATTATTATTATTATTATTATTACTTTATTAATATTCAATAAAAAATAATTTTATTATACTACTTTCAAATTGACCTACTGAGTAAACAATATATTTGAATCAAACTTAATTATTTTTTTTTATATAGTCTACCAAAAATTATTTTTGAATTAAACATAATAATTTTGATTCAATGCATAATAAGTTTGGTTCAATAAAAATTACGTTTAATTGATTTTTAAGACTTCGGCTTAAATTTTTGAAGTTCAAAAATAAGGCTCAATTGTAGAAAAGCCACACATTTAAACTACAATGTGCGAGAACTTTGAGACTTTCTTTTCAATGAAATTCAAAAAATTTCCCTCTTTTCAAAGAAATGTTTTAGAGTTTATACAAAAATAATTAGTTCTCTAATTGTAAAGGAGGTGTTTTTTTATTTTTTTATTTACATTTGTTTTCGGAAAGAAGTTTTAATTTTTTCTTTCATTGGATGAAGTTGTCAGTATAAATAAAAAATAATTTCTACGTCTAATTTATGTCATAAGTCTAATATTCGATTTGTATATATATATATATATATATATATATATATATATATATATATATATATAAACACACGAAAATTATGGAATTTTTTTTTCTTTTCATTGTAATGAAAATAATTACATATATCGACATTTTGCTTCTCTATTAGAATTATTTTTTATCTTTATTATTATTTATTGTTACTATTATGTATTACAAATAACACTGATGTGTGAATTTATACAGAAATTAATTTCATTTATTGTGTTCTATATTCTTATAAAATTATAAAATAAATTTTTTTCTTTAATTAATTTTTAGATTTTTGTAAAACTATTAAATAAATTTTTTTCTGCTCTACTCTGGGTCTACTAAACTTGTTATTTATTAAAAGTGATTTTTTTTTTCAAGTAAATTTATTTACATTAAAAGTTAATTTTGCAACAAAAAATATTTTTAAGGAAAAAATTTTATCAAAATATTTTAAAATAGTTCAGTTTCGTAAAAAATTTTTATTAAAATTTAAAAAATAATCGAATTTTTGCTGTGAAAAATTTTATTATTTATTAAAAATAATTGAAATTTTACAAAAGAATTTTATTAAAATTTTTGTAAATAATTAAATGTTACATTCTCATTTTGAATTATTTTATAAAAATTTAATCGAATAATTTAATTAAAATTATATTAAGAAAATAATTGAATTCTTGCGATGAATTTTATTATTTATGAAAATAATTTATATCTTATAAACAATGTTATCAAAATTTTAGAAAATAATTCAGTTCTTTCAAAGAATTTTTTGAAAATATTTGAAATAATTAATTTCTTTTGAAAGATTTTCTTGAAAATTATATTATTCAAATAATTGAATTCTTGTGAAAATTTTGTTATTCATGATATTAATTGAACTTTCGCATTGAATTTAATTATAATTTTCTTTTTTTAATAATTGAATTCTTTTGTGAATTTTTATTAAAATAGTAGATATTTGAAAATATTTTTAATTTCAAAAATTATTTCTTGAATTTCTTCTAAGAAGAGTTTTATTAAAATTTTTAAGAATGATATTTTTATTTTTGCAATTAGTGGAGCGCAAATTTTCAAAAGATTAGTGGAAAAATTATCTTTTAGTGGCACAAATTTAAAAAAAAGTATCCAAATAGTAGGTAATTGTAAAAAAAGTAGAAAATAATAGGTTTTAGTATAGATAAGTGCGAAGCCTGTTTTATTAAAACACAGATTATATTTGTGTTAAATTTCGGTTTTATGATTCAAGTATAACTAATAATAATTAAATAATTAATTTGAATAAGAATTGAAGAAATAATAATTAAATTTAAAATTTGGTTAAAAAAAATTTTTCTCTGGGCGTATAAAATTAATATTTAATAAAAATGAAAATAAATATTTTAATTAGTAGTAAATGATAAAAATGACAATTTTGTCGAGTTTTCGGCGAATTCGAAGCGAAATAAGGAATAGTGTGCCACAGACAGAAATTTGTGTGACCCATTTGCCCGGTGCACTTGGACGATGCATTCTCAACGTCCCAGACATAGGACGCGTTCTGGTACACTGGGACACGTGCTTGTGCGAACACGCACTTTAATTTATTTTAAGCCTCTTGCGAGCGCACTACTTCATAAACTGACGGTCTTGCGCGAAACAACTCTCCTCGCAGATGTAATTCAAGACAAAAAAAAGAAAGAAGCAAAGGAGAAAAAAAAATTAGTGAAGATAAATTTTTACGATCGTGCGGTTTTTGAGACGGAAATAGGTACGCTAATTAAAGCATATGCTTTTCTTCGCTTGCGGTTTAAAAAATTTAAAACATGAAAATCAACCCTCCTAAGCGAGAAGAGAGACGACACGAAACAGGATTTAAGTAGTAAACGGTTAATTCGGGCAGACATCTGGCGGAATTATTAAAGTTGTGCCAGCAGAGTCGCGGCTAAGACGATATATAACAAAACACTATTTTAATTAGCTCTCATTATTTCTGGCTAGTGTTTAATTTATGTTTCTATTTTCTGATGAATTTTTTAACTCGTTTGCTAGTATTGTATTCTACTATTTCTAGCTTCTACTATTAATAACAATTATTAACAATAATTAACAGACATTTAATTATTGTCAAAAATTTTAATAGAATTATCTTCACAAAATTAAATTATTTTAAAAAAATTTTCGCAATTCAATGATTTTCAATATCTTCTATTTTCAGAAAATTTCCAAACAGAATTCAATTATTTAATAAATTTTTTACAGAAATCTTCGTAAGAATTCAATTATTTTTATAAATATTTAAATTCTTTCATGAATAATAAAATTCGTTGCAGGAATTCAATTTATTAGCAGGATAAGATAGAAGGGATAGAAGTAAATACACTGAAATAAAAATAAAATGTTTTCAATTTTAGACGATTCCTCTTCTTTTGCAGCATTTTTTTCCTCTTCAGGGTTGCCACGCTTTTACTCATTTCAAATTCCCTGACTTTTCCAGGTTTTCCAGGTTAAAAACGGAATTTTTCCAGGTTTTTAAAACTACATTTATATTTTACAAAATTTTTAATTCTAACCTTTTTGAAATTAAACAACTTATAAAAAATTGTTACAAAACATGAAAATATCGATCGGATATCTTCATGATATCGTGATATCTTCATGTTTTATAATAATTAAAAATGTTGGACTGATAAAATCATCATTTTATACCTATTATAAGAATATTGTTACTGTAACTTATTCAAAATTACTTTCATTATTTTAATTCAATTATTGTTTTCCACAATTTTTAACTAAAATTCTTCTTTATAAAGTGTAAATTAATTATTACTAATAATTTCTGAAAAATTTCTTTCAACATTTTCAAAGCTTTTTGTTTACAATTCAATTTTACGAAAATTCATCGATTATTCAGGTATTCGGAAATTCTTCAATCAAATATATATTAGAAAATAAAAACTTGAAATAACTTAAAAAAATTCAATTCAACTTTTACAAAAAAATTAAATCTACACAATTTTAAGTTAAAAGTATGAAAAATTCAAACATTCAAAGATTATAATTTGAAACCTGCTTTTCTAAACTCAATTATTGTCTAAAGTTTTAACTGAAATTCATATTTGAATCAATTATTATTAGAAAATTCTACGACAATTCAATTATTTAAATACAAAAAAAAATAATTTATTGAAGAATTGAATGTTTTTTAAAATTCAACTCTCATTTAAAGAATTTTATCAACAAATTTTTAAATAGGTAATTAAAATTCTTTTCACGATTTTCAATAAAATTTTTAAGAACAATTTCATTTTTCGAGAAATTAGATTAAAAATGTATTAAAAGTAATTGAATCTCTGTAAAAAAATTTCATTGAATTGAGAAAAGTTTTTGAAAATAATTGAAATTTTGTCAAGAATTTTATTAAAATTTTTGAAAATAATTGAATTTTAGAGAAAAATTTTAATATTTATAAAAATAATTGAAATTTTGACTACAACTTTTATTAAACTTTTGACCATAATTGAATTTCTGCTAAGAATTTTATTACTTTTGAAAATAATTGAATTCTTGAGAAGAATTTTTGAATAATATTTCTTTTTGAATACCTAATTATTTTTAATTCAAAAATAAATAATTTATTTAACAATTGAATGTTTCTCAAAATTGAATTCTCATAAAGAATTTTATTAACAAATTTTTAAATAATTGAATTCTTTTGACGAATTTTAATAAAATTTTAAGTATAATTACATTTTTCGAGGAATTCAATTAAAATTCCCGTGTGGAAATTGCCAAGGTTTGCCAATATTGATTATTGGGTCAATAATGGTCCTAGCTTGGAATGTACCTTAACCTGGCCCTAGCTTGGTAATAGCTAGAGCTTCTTGTTAGATTATAAGTTATAAATATATTTAAAAATATGTATCAGTAATTGTTTATGTGTAATTTAAAGTAATATTTAAACATCTCATAGCAAGATTGAGACAATATTGAACTAAAATGTTTACTTTTAACTTTTCATTTGTAAAATTTGACAGATTATCAGTAGAATTCTACTAATTGCTATTATCAGTTACTGATAATTAGTAAAAAGTTACTGATTCGATTAGTAAAATATAAGTTACTGATTAAATCTGTTGTATAAAAATATGACATAGTCAAGTTTACTAATTTATCAGTTGAATTTAAAGGTTATGTTGGTTTTTCCTTGGCTACCAGCATATTTACAGCATATCCTTAGTTCCGAAGCTTATGAAAGTTAAAATAAATCTTTAAATGTCTTCAGTTTTTTAATGTTTGGCGCATAAGTTGACTAAACATTGCATGAATGTTTACAATTTTCTTTAATTTTTTAAGTTTTTCAAAACTTTTAAAAATTTTCTTTAAACTTCCTCCTTTAAAGAAAAAATTTATTTAAATTAAAAAAAAATTTACTTCATGCAATGTTCAGTTAACTTTTGCGCATAACATTGAAAAGCTGCTGACATTAAAGATTTTTAAACTTTTGACAAAATAATTGAATCTTTGCGAAGAATTTTATTACTTTTGAAAATAATTGAATTTCTTTGATGAATTTTAATAAAATTTTTAAGAATAATTATAAACATTTTTCGAGAAATTCCATTAAAATTGTATTAAAAATAATTGAAATTTTGCGATGAGTTTTATTATTTATGAAAATAATTAAATTATTGCGAAGAAAAATTGTAAAGGAAACTCTTTTAAAATTGAATTAAGAAAATTGAAATATAAAATAAAGAAAAATTAAATTTCAAGAATAAGCACAATAACTTTTAGAAAACAATAATTTTCCAGGATTCCAATCAAAATTCCCTGACTTTTCCAGGTTTCTTCAAGGTTTATAAAAATTCCCTGACATTTCCAGGTTGCGTGACAACCCTGCTTTTACATATAAATGTGCACTAAATTTTTCTTTTTTAATTGAGAGGATTTTCCTCTTTTATATTTTCTATATTTTCTATAACTTTTTAAAAAGTTTAAAGCTGCGTTCAGAAAAAGAAAAAAAAAATTAAAAATCTTCTTTCTAGTATAAATTTGTTTCAATTTGATAGGAATAATTTCTTCTCACTTTGAGATTTTATTTTTTTCGGTGTATTTTTGATGAAAATCAGGAAAAAGTGAGGAAAATAAAATATAGAATGGAATTTTTGTCAGTTTTGTGAAGTGTCTAAAACGTTTAATTTTTCGATAGCTACATACTATTTGCTACTTTTTTAAAATTAATTATCGAGTGCGAAGTTTGTAGTATAGAGAAAGTTCCTACAGAGAGTATAATTCTCTCTCGAAAAATAAAAATTTTTCACTTGCAAAAATAACTTTTCCTTGCGCCTAAATCGGGCATACAAAGTCAAAGAGCTTGTGTCTCGCGTCATTAACGCAAAAGGCGTCGCGACGCCGACGCGCAGAAGGGGTTCGCAGACTAGACTCCTCGATACTTATCGCGAAAAAGACGGCTGTTGATAACAGCAGGCGAGAGAAAGAGAGAGAAAGAGAGGGAGAGAGAGAGGATGAAGTTTCCGGTTTTTGAGTGGTGAGCTACTTCGATGGCGGCGACGGTGGCAGACACTTTACAAAGGGGTTGATATGGCGGCGACTGAGGGACAGGGGAGGAGAGGTGGTGGCGTCGGATGGCGCAAAACTCGAAGCGTAATCAACGCGGGTGGAAGGGGTAGTGTCAGGGTGGTCGAGGGGTTTAAAACGGGGGGAATAGAGCGCGGTCAAGTGTACTGGGTAACTGGGTCAATGAGAAACGAGCGACGCGCAAGCCCAAGCGCATATAACAACACTACCTTGCCGGGTGCTCTTCTTCTATGCATATATATCTGCAACTCAACATTTGTGCGTGCCATCCCGAGTAGTCTATTATTATCAATCTTGATCATCAACAACATCATCACTGAACAATTTTTAAACGTACGTCGAGAGCCGTACTGACTTACTCTATGCGATGCACGTCTATATATTCTCTAGAATTTCTTGGCGCACCAACGAAAATGCGCGTAACAAGCATCCGCATATTTTTTGCACGCCTATTCTTCTCGGGGTCGCATTTTTCTTCGTTGCAAGACCTTCGCAGGATTCACAGGCTTCGTAGTCGACAATTAATCTTAAAAAAGTATTAGCGAAAATTTATTATTTAATTCAAATTTTTTTATAAAAATAAAATACCTATTAATTGGAATATATGGTTTTAATAATATTATTATAATTGAGGGCCTGCATACAATAACAACCGCTGCACTTGGTTGTAGGGGATAGTACCAGTCAGGTAGCAGTGAACGGCCCAGAGGCTCTCACTGCTGTCTGGCTGGTATTATCCCCTACAACCAAGTGCAGCGGTTGTTATTGTATGCAGGCCCTCAATTAGAATAATCATATATTCTGACATAGGAATTTCAGGGAATTGTCAGGAAAAAATTAAATAATTTTTAGAATTCATAAGAAAATTCTGAATTTTTGTGTCTTTTTTGTTTGACTCGCATTATACTATAAAATTACCACGAATTTTAATACAAAACCTTCAATTTTTTCAATTTATGACAAAAATTTCTTTTTAAATAACCTAAATCTTGAACAACTATCATAAAATAATGACATATAAATTATTAAATTAACAATTTTACTTAAATATCTCAAAATTAATTCAATTTTAAAAGAGTTGCGTTTACAATTATTTTCATAAATAAATGAACTTCAAACGGTTTCAATTTGAAATTTTATAAAATTTCAATGTAGATTGAATTTAATTAGAAATCCTAAAGAATCTTAGATTTTTGTAAACTTTTAATAATTTAAATTTTTCTGAAATTAGTTAAACTTTTTAACATATTTATTTAATTATTAAAAATAATGGATTTATAAAAGAATTTTAGTTAAAAACACTAAAAAATTAAATTTTGAAGAAGTTACAAATAATTTGCAGAAATTCAAATATTTTCCAAAAAATTTTCGACAAAATCCCAATTATTATCTTCATAAATAAAAAAAATATTGAAAATCCAATTATTTACAAACATTTTAATAAAATTCTTGTCAATATTTTAATTGTTTTCAAAAATTTTCCTCATTTCAATGATCTTCAATATCTGCTACCTATTTTATTTATTTATTTCGTTACATACACAGGCATCATACCTTTCGTACAAGAGTACTGAGAAAAGTTGAGTGGCAAATATTTTATTAAAAATAATTTTAATAAAATTACCAAAAAGAATTCAATTATTTAAAAAAAAATTTTATAAAATTGTACATTTAATTAATTAAATAAAATTAATTTAAAAAAATTAAAATTAATTAATTAATAAAAAAATAAATAAATAAATAAAATAAAAAAAATAATAATAAAATAAATTTTTTTATTAATTAAAATTAATTAATTTTTAACATTTAATTATTTGTATAAATAATACAAATTTCACAGGAATTCAAATATTTATAAATTTTTTGTAAGTTTATTCTTCTTAATAATTCAATTATTTTCAGAAACAATAAAACTCATCGCAGAATTTCAATTATTTTTAATCGAATTCCTTGAAAAATGTAACTACCTATTCTAAAAAATGTTATTAAAATTCGTTAAAAGAAACCAATTATTTAAAAATTTGGTAATAAAATTCTTTATAAGAATGAGATTTTAAGAAACATTCCATTATTCAATAAATAATAATGTACTTTTGTATTTTAATAATTGAATTCTCGTAGAATTTTCTAATAAAAATTGATTTGGAAATTAATTTTAATTTAAATTTTAGATAATATCTAATAGAATATAAAAATAATTTTTAAGAAGTTACAGTAACAATATTCTTATAATATAAAATAATTATTTGAACACTCGATATATTAAGAAATAGAATTGATGCAAATTATTTCCTTATGAAAATTGAGAATTTTCCACAAAAATATTAAGAAACGGGAATATCTAATGTTTTTCTTCCCAAAAGAAAAAAATGAGTTTGTAAACAATATTGTTATTGAGAAATAAAAATTATGCATAAAATGGGTATATTTCCTATTTCTAAATCAAAATTTTTTAACAATTAACAATTTTCTAGTATTTTTAATAAATAGAAAGGAGAATAATTTGCATAATAATTCAGATCAGTCAAACGAAATTTGTTATAGAAAAAAGTATATAACAAACAAATTGGATATATCTTTTAATTGTTAATCATAATTTTTTTTAAATTTTCTAATTTGCAATATTATTTTATTACACGCAGAGTTATATATATATATATATATATATATATATATATATATATATATATATATATTTATATCAAAAATATTGATTAAATTCTAATATGACTTTACTAAATTTCTCATAAGTTTTCCTAAATTTTAGTATTTTTTATATTAAAATTTCTCATTGTTGCACTTTTTCCCTAATTTCTAAAATAATTTTACAAAATTTAATATCAATTTTCTCTGTGTGTATAAATCTTGAACAAATACCTGCATATTTTCGATTTGTCAAACAATATTTTTTGAAGAAAAAAAAACAAGACACTAAAAGATACGTTTTCTTTAATTTTTTGAAAATTTGCACTACTTTAAATCCACTAACAGCAGAAATAAAATATTACCTATTCTTAAAAATTATAATAATTCAAAAAATAATTTTAGATTGTTTGCAAACAATTTTCCACAATTTTTGGCAAATATTTCACAAGAATTCAATTCTTTTCTCACAAATAATGAAATTCTTCGTTGAAATTCAAATATTTTCAATATCTACTATTTTAATAAAATTTCACAATAGAATTCAATTAATTAAAGAACATTTTTTTTTGCAAGAATTTAATTATTTTCCCAAATAAGGATATTTTCAATAGTTTTCCTCCAAATAATTTAATTATTTTCAAAATTGTTAATAAAATATTTTAAAAAAAAATTCAATTATAAAAAAATATCAATAAAATTCTTTGCAAGCATTCAAATATTTTCATAAATAATAAAATTTTCCATAAGAATTCAATTATTTAAAAAAATTCTAATACAATTCGTTACAAGAGTTCAATTATTTTTCTAAATAATAAAATTCTTCTCAAGATTTAAATTAGTTTTAATATAATTTTAATTTCTCGAAAAATGCAATTACAGGCAAACCTCGCTACGGCGGAAACTCGCCAGGGAGAAGTAGAAGGGATTATATCAGTGAGAGTTGTGACTGTGTGAGTGCCATGAAATTCAGGGCCGAAAAGTTTCGAATTGTAATTTTTATATGGATGTTTTGTTATTTAAATTATTTAATTTATATTTGATTTATAATTTTTGTTTATTTTGTGATATATTTTATACATTATAAAAAATAAACATGAAAAATAATAAAATAAATAGAATAACGAATCAAAGTAATTTAAAAAAAATAATTAGATATACTTAAAATTCATCGCAAAAATTAAATTATTTTTGATAAATAATAAAATTCTCCTGAGGAATTCAATTATTTTCAATACAATTTTAATAAACTTTAAAAATCAAATATTTAAAATTACCTATTAACAGACACGATTATTTTAAAAAGTTGAAAAAATTCTTTGTATAATTCAATTACTTTCAAAATTTTTAATTATAACTATTAAAGAAACTCCATTATTTTAAAAAAGTTTAAAGATATTCTTCAAAAGAATTTAATTAAGATTTTTATAAATTTTAATTAAATTTTTCGCGAGAATTTGATTATTTTCATAAATAATAAAATTCTGCGAAGGAATTCAATTATTCTCAAATTTTATGACAAAATTCTTTGCAAGAATTCAATGATTTTTAATATATATTTTTAAATAAGGTTATTAATAAATTATAATAACTTCTATTTCATATTTGAAGATCATATGATTTAAAATGGTTGACACATCCCTGAACGTTCACTCACTAATAGCATTTTAACGAACCTCTCTACGGCGGAACCGTCTAATTGCTTTCCGCCGTAGCGAGGTTTGCCTGTATTAAAAAAAAAAAATTTTTAACTCTTCGAAAGAATTCAATTATTTTTAAAAATTTTGATAAAATACTTCATAAAAATTCAATTTTAGGAAATAATTAATTATTCGCAATTAATTATTTATTTTTCATTTAAAAAAAAAAAAAAATCATCAAAAAAAAAAAGAAAAGAAAAATGTCGAGTAAATTGATGGCTTTAACTCGTGTAATTGATGCACTTTTTTTAACAATATGACCTAGAAGCTATTTTCATATATTACACGCGAGAAAGAGAGAGAGAGAATGCACTGTTGCAAAATAAGCCTTTGATGCGACACATACGCAACGTAACCCTTAAAATTAATATATGCAATATGATATTGTATTTTACATATGTGTTTTATATATACATATACATACAGAAAAAAATAAATACATACTAAAATATATAAATATATGTATACAAAAAAAAATATATATGTATAAATATATGTAAACGTGTGTATATTAAGCTTATTATATATACATATATATAAAGCTGCAAGTACGTACGCGGTTTACTAGACTGGAATTCCGTTCATTCGAGTGAGTGTACTGCGAACCATCCAATTAATGCACGCAGAATTGTAAGAAACACATTACACGCCTTGTGCTTTTAGGGTAACAGGTGAACACGCGCTAAAAATAAAACTGCATTTTCTTGTAAATTCGAAAAAAAAAATTTTTTTCACTTGCATTTATATATATACAACACTACTCTTTCTCACGTTATGAAATTTCAGTTTACGAAATATTCTAAAATATATTCATATATTCAACACGACATAAAATTAAACGTCAGATATAATGTAGGAATTACATTTTTTTTATTCGAATTTAAATAATAATGAAACTTTTTCTATAGAATAAACATAAACAAACAAAATTTTGCCCTTTAATTTTTAAAACGCAATATTCAATTCAATTTAATTCAATATTACAAATTTCAAAATAAAAAAGAAACTGCGGTCAAAAACAATATATATTAGGGGGAAAATAGACTTTTGATTTTCCGGTGTGGTAAAAATTATATTTGAAAAAGAGTAAAAAATATTGAGGTCGGCATTTATTTTCTGATCAGAAATTTATTTTGGTTTCGGTTTAATTCCTTGCCATAAAACTATTTTTGGTTGTATCACATACTGAAGGAAAAATTGGATTAATATTTGTTATGATAATTGTTTTATTGTAGGAAATGTTACATGTTATAATACTAAATAAATAAATAATAATAATCCTGATAATAATAAAAATAATCATAACAATAATATAAGAAAATAATCCTAATAATTATTAGACAAGTAATCGATATTATTCGAATCAAATAAATGTTTTTCAGTGTTTATGTATATAATAATATTTATTATATTTATTTATAACGAATTTATTATTAATTATATTTTTATAAAAATATTTTTTTCAAATTTCTTAATATAGAAAGAAAATTTTCCAAAATAAAAAAAAGATTATAATTTTAAAAGTAAAAAAAATGCTGATTTCTCTATCTGATTTTTTATAATGTGTGGCATCATGAAAGAGAATCTTGTTTCTAAAGTGTTTCACTTGGCACAGCAGACAATGATCGTTAAGGTATAAAATTATCATTTTAATTTATCATATATAAAGAATATATTGCACTTGGAATTAAAAAAAAAAAATTAAAAAGATAAATTTCCTTTTTGAAATATTCATCGCCACCGATATTCCCAAACGATAATGAAATCTCCTCGTCGTCTTTATTTTTTTCCCCTCGTATTTTTTGTTCTTCCTTTTTGTATTTTTTTGATAACGTCGATCGCGATGCGTTTTAAACATACGAGCCGGAAACGAGCCGTGTATTGCAGAATATTCTCTGCCTACCCTGATGGAAAGAAATGATCCTGGCGATGAGTCATTCAGCTAAAGGCCATTGCAAAAAGCAGAGCTGCATATAATATATATTGTATATACATTTGTAAATCAGTCTACCTGCGATTTTTAAGTTTATTTTACTTTTACTTTATTTAACTATTTTCAATTAATTTCTATTTTACTTGATTTTTAATTTACTTTCATTTTACTTTCATTTTATTTTTGTTTACATTTTATTTTTAATTTAGTTTTATTTTACTTTTATTCTATTTGTAATTCACTTTTAATTTACTTTTACTTTACTTTTTATTTTATTCTCAAATTTTTACAAAAGGAAAACTTGTACCAAATTGTTTTATTGATAGTTATTTTCTTATTATTACAATTAGAGAAATAAAAAAAATAATTGAGGGCGTGGAACGGATAACTGCCTGTAACGCATGGTCGAAAAGGGACTATACCAGTCAGACAATAGTGAGCGCCTCTAGGCCCTCAATTATTATTAAAATAAAAATTATTATTATTATTATAAATATTGACGCGAAATTCAAATTAAAAAAAAACAAAAAGAAATGTAAAAATGAATAATTAATTTTTTCTAACTAAATTATTTATATTTCTTTTGCAAAAGAGCCTTTAGACAAGTATAAATTACAAAGTATGAAATAAATAATAAATAAGCAAATAATAAAAAAGGAAACAAAACCGAACTTCCGATTTGAAAACCAAAAAAATGGCCCACTTGAAATTAAAAGTAATTGTAAATTTGTTTTGACATGACTTGATCCAATCGCATTATTTTTCCCCCGCTTTTCCGCATATTATGGTCTTTACTGGCTTTAATACTTACGTAATTACAACTCTCCTTATTGGTCTATTTACATATGGACCGATCAACCGTTTCATGGGCGTCCACGCCTCGAGGATATGAGAAAATATTTCTCCATTTTTTTTATTAGCACTTTTGCACAATAAACAATTTCGACAGCTATTTTCAATGAATAATTCGCAGTCAATTATCATTTCTTTATCTATATGGATTCAAAATTTTTCTTGCTTTTCAAAAATTTTAATATATATAATTCTCGCAAGAATTCAATTATTGTCATAAATATTATAACATTTTTCGAAATAATTCTATTAGTTTTATTAATAGTAAAATTTTTTTGCAAAAATTAAATTATTTTCTATAAAATTTTTAATAAATATAGTAAAATCTTTGCAAAAATTCAATTATTTTTATATATAAAATTCCACGAAAGAATTCTATTTTTTTTTAATTCATTATAAAATTTTTCAAAAGAATTCAATTATTTTCTACAAAAATTTTAATAAATCCTTCGAAACAATTCAATTACTTTTATAAATACATAGTAAAATTCTTTGAAAAAATTCAATTATTTTTATATAAAATTTCATGAAAGAATTCTTTTTTTTTCTTAATTCATTGTAAAAGTTTTTCAAAATAATTCAATTTTTTTCTAAATAAATCCTTCTGAAACAATTCAATTATTTTTAAGAGTAGTAAAATTATTAGCAAGAATTAAATTATTTTTTTAATTATTTTAAAATTTTCGATTCAAATTATTTAAAAAACTACATTATTTAAAAAAAACCTAAATAAATTCTTTAAAAGATTTTAATTATTTACAAAAACTCTATAATAAAATTGTTTACAAGAGTTTAATTTTCTAATCAGCAATTTGAATAAAACTTTAATAGTAAAATTATTAATTACAATTATTAACAAAATCGATTTTTGGTAACTTTTACTACTTTCGGAGTAAACTTTGCTATACGTTCAATACATTAATTGTAAAATTGAAAATATTTAAAAAGAAAAATTAATAAAAAAGTATCCTTAGAAAAACTGTGAAGATTTAAAAAAAATCTTTAATAGTACCTATTCTCCTAAAGAATTTAATAAAATTCAATAATTAAATGTTTAATTTTAATTATTTAGAAGCACGATTATTAAAAAAAATTAAAAGAAATTTTTATCATAAAGTTAAATTATTTTCAAAATTATCAATTAAAATTATTAAAGAAACTCCATTATTTTAAAAAAAAATTGCAAGAAATTCTTCAAAAGATAATCTTTAATTAGAATTCCCAAAAATTTGTAAATATTCTCTTTTACGTGTAGAAAAATTCCCTTATTATACATTATAAAAAGATTTTCAAAAATTTGGAAAAATCCCATTAAATAGTTAGAAAAATTCTCTTACTTAAAGTAGGAAAAAATATTGGATTTTTTTAATAAAACAATATTTTTGTTGTATATTTAAAAGTTTATGTATACAAACTTTTAAATGATATCTCCTGACTAAAACATTTATTCAAAAATCATTGAAAACCGATATTTAAACGAATTTGAATCCATTTTGAAATGATGTCTAAACATTTGAATTTCATTTTACGAAAAATTTCAATAAAATTGAATTTGAAAATATAATTCAAGAAATTTATATTAATGTTAATTGTGAAATATGGATAAAGTAATGAATATACCTGCTCGTGAGATCTGTGAGTTGCGACGATGGGAAAGATGCCTCTAAAAGGTGTTTAAATTTTCGTTTTCGGAGAGAGAGAGAGAGAGAGAGAGAGAAAAGAAATTTGAAAATGCAAGAGACACACAACAAGTAAGTGGTGTAAGGAGCAAAGTTGTGCGGTTGTGTGCAGTTACTTAGCGTTGCACCGTTGCAGCCTTGAGCCTATTCCACGCACGAAAGAACCCGCAGCACGCCTGGCTGCTTGCCGCGCGCTCCAAGTCGAGACCACTGAGATATCCCGGACCACGAATCACCTGAAACAAAACAAAAAAAAATGCAAAAAAACCACCGAAACGTATACACGTTTTAACGTTATTTATATTGACAATGATACAAATTTACTTATTTTATAACTAGCTTTTATGTACGTAAAGAATAACGAATGCAAGACCAATTATTATTATAATGATGCTATCGCTTATCATATATAACACGATTTGCTCATGCCATTATTATGGTAACAATGACTGTCACAAAGTTACTCATATGGGAGTTCTCGGAAATGTGTTTTATTCAATTTCAAAATCGAGAGAAGGAGATTTTTTATTTTCTTTTTTTTCTGCACAACTATTCTCACTTTTTCTGCGAATTTTTCAATTTGTGAGAATTACAATATAATGTATTATATCATAATTTTTATTTTTATCGAAATGGAAGAAATGTTTATCATTTACACAAGAATTACAATAATAGAAATATTATTTTAATTTTTCAAAAAAGAATACAATTTTTATCATTTATAAGAAGAGTAATAAAATAAATAATAATAAAAAATAATACTCTTGAAATTTGAATTAAGTTAAAAAAATCTATAATAAATTGTATATATGAAGCAAATATGCAACACCAGCATTGAAATTTAATATACATATTTATTAAAATTAATATACATTTACATTAAATTTAATATAATTTGTAATACATTTAATATAAATGTATATATTACTCTTAATAAAAATGTACATTATAACTTTCAATGCTGGTATTGCATATTTGCTTCATATCAATTTATTAAATTTATAATACAGATTTTTTTAACATTGTGGTGAATGAATTTTTGCTTTTGAATAAGTAAACTTAATTATTTAGATAAATTTTATTAAAATTGTATTAAAAATAATAATTGAATTCTCACAAAGAATTTTATTATTTTTGAAAATATTCTAATTTTCCCAATTAGATTTTTCATAAATTCTTCAAAAAGAATTGAATTATTTTTTTTTACTAATTTTTATTGAAAATTTTGAAAATAATTGAAATTTACCACACTGAGAAAACTGGATAGTCAAACTTAGAGGGTTAGGTTTTGAGTGTTAAGCCTGACTCTCTGGATAGTTAACTTTTCCCTCCGAGTTAGTCAAATTAATCATCGGAGTGTCTATTTATCCCTCCGAGATGATTACGAAAAACTTAACCTCAAATATAGTTTGTTTGTCCCTCCAGATAGTTAGTTGAATACTCCATTTTTCTCCGTGCAAGAATTTTACAATAACTTTTGAGTTATTTTTAAGTTTTTTCTAATTGAATGTTTTAGAAAAATTTTATTACAAATTTTTAAAATTAATTGAACCTGTTTGAGAAATTTTATTAAAATTGTAAAATTATATTAATAACGAAAATAATTGAATTCCTGAGAAGAATTTTGAAATTTATTAAAAAAAATAATTGAATTGTTTTGAAGAATATTTTATCAAAATTTTAGGAATAAAAATTGTATCCTTTTGTTAAATTTAATTAAAATTGTTTTGAAAAATTTTATGAAAACTTTAGGAAATAATTGAAATCTTTCAAAAAATTTTATTTAAATCATTTAATAGTATATTTCGTAACGTTATGAAAAAATAATTCAATCCTTTTGTGAAGTTGTATTAATAATTTTTTTCAATATAATCGAATTTTTGAGAAGAATCATATTATTTCTGAAAATAGTTGAATTTTTCAAAAAAAAAAAATTATTAAGATTTTTGTAAATAATAAGCAAAAATAATTAGTTATGTAGGTACTTAATGTGAATTTTTAAAATTTTAAATCTAAAACTATTCAAAAATTTGTGTTGATATTTGAAAATAAAAAATTTTATAATTTGCAAAATAATAATAAGTGGAATACCGAGTTTCGCATTTGCTAGTAAAAATAATATTCATAAATTATTTTTGTTCTCTCTAAATTTTAATTATAAAAAATGTTTACTAATTAGAAATAGTGACTGCCTTTTTGCTTTCGAATCAGTAAATTTTACTAATTTACGAATTTACTAGTTTTACTAATTTATTAGTAAACATCTTTACTAATTCAAATTTAGAAAGTATAGATATTATAATAAATATAATAATAATTATAATAATAAAAGGTGGTTACATTTTGTCGGTATGCTTATTTATATATCTGATGGTAGTAAAAATCTAAATGGTTGGAAAAATTTAATGGTAGTTTCGAACAATAAAATTTACAATCAATAGTATAGAGAGGTAGAGAGAGAGAGAGAGAGAGAGAGAGAGAGAGAGAGAGAGAGAGAGAGAGAGAGAGAGAGAGAGAGAGAGAGAGAGAGATATTATTAGATACAAACAATAACAGAGTTTCGTGAACCTCTCGCGCGTTATCAGCTACTTTATTTTCTTACGCAATACATATTCTGCGTTCCGATTTGATTGAATCACTTAAATAAAAATGGAGGGGGCATAACAAAGAGAGCGTAAGTAAGTTTATTTAAATAGTTTGCTTATATATATTTTCTCTCTCCATTCTCCCTGACTCTTTATCCTTTATATATTATAGACTCACACACACATACACTCTCATTGCGATAAGCGATTTTTAAAATGAGATCGATAAACATAAAAAGAGATCCCTGTTTTTCTTCAATATATAATGTATAAGAAGAAACGCGTGTTCTAATCGGTTTCATGGGATTTTATAGAGCGCATTTAATTATAATTAATCCACACGTGTTATGATGCACTTCTCGGTAATTTTAAATCGGAAAGAAAATCTCAAAAGATGTTTGAATCTTTCCTTAAATATACTTTCTTTAATATATATTTTTTTCATAACGCGGTGCAAAAAAGGGCACTTTTTTGCACCTTGTTATGAAAAATATCGTTCGTAACTAGTGTGAGCAGTTGCCAATTTTTGAACGAGCACATTTTTTGGAACAAACTGTAGGCAAAGCTTCGCTTCGCTCATTCAAATAAAATGAAATGTGCTCATTCAAAAATTGACAACTGATCGCACTCGTTACGAAATGTACTATTTACTTTTCTTTTTAATTTTTTTTTTGTAGGTCCCTGAAGTTAGCGTCGACGCTCAACATCGAAAACTACAGTTTTAGGAGTTTTTTAATGTTGAAAATGACACTAATTATATTGTTAGTGAAATGAATTTTATTTGAATGAAAGCTGTAGAGCTTTCGTTCAATTATTAGAATTATTCATTTCACTGTTTGAACTTGGACTCGGAATCTTTGAAAAAATTGTTTAATTTTTTTTTGTTTTTGTAGAAAGAAACTTTTATTTGACGCTTAGCGTCACAAAAGCTAACTTCAGAGATTTCTTTAATTGCTTAGACAACGAAAATGCATTAGAGAAAATATTTTCAATCAAATTATTTGTTAATTAAAAAAACTAACACCTTACTTTTACGGACCAAAGGCCAGAAAATTTACAAAAAGTTTATATATAAAAATTAAGGTCCTAAAAATAGAAAAATAATTTAATTGCTTATTTTTAATTTAATTTCCCATGCTATTTTGTTTTGTGAAAAATTTGAAAATAATTGTTTTACTCTTCTTTAATTCTTTTACTATTATTAATATCTATTATTATTAATATTTTAGTATTATTCAAAAAATAGATATTTAATGGAAAAACAATAATAAATCATTTCTAAATATGACAAATAATTTGTTTATAGTCCCTTAAGAGTTCAGTTATTATTTTATTACATATTCCAAAAAAAATAGCGATGGGTTTCCATTATACTCGTTTTCAAAATATTAAAGTCCAAACGTATATATTATTCAATGATAAAGTGCATAACGTAAAGTAAATGGAAAATATGTAGTTTAAACATTCCTTACCAATCGCGTTTGACCCACTTTGGTTTAAAAAAAAAAAAAAAGGAGACCAAATCGTGGACGAGTTTACAATTTTACACTAACTGTTGCAATGTTTCTCTCTGGACTATCGATCTTCTCAAACAAAAATGTTTTGTACATGTTGCGTGAACAAGATTTATGACGTTAATGCATTTTCTTCGCCGGAAATTGAAATATTCCAGCGTCATTTGTGTTAAACAATTGCAAACGCTGCTTATTTATTTATAGAAATAGTGTTTTTCTTTTTAGAAAAACTTTTCTCATAGTAACTTCCCTATTTTTCTTCTGAATCTCTCTTAAAAGTCCTAAATCTCCATCTGCCCCCCCCCCCTCAAAAAAAATAATAACAAAAATTATATAATAAAAAGTAATTCATTAATTGAAATTAACTAATTCTGATTAATTAATTACTCTCAAATCTCCTAAATCCCCCTTGCTCCCCCTATCAAAAAATAACAAAAAATATACAACATGCACGGAAAAAACTGCATAATTGGGACAACCATATATATTGAAAAATACGGGATATCCATATTTAAGGTTATCACATCCATTTTTATGGATACCACATCCATTTCTTTAGTTGACACATCCATAGAAATAGGTGTGATAACCTTAAGTATGGATATCCCGTATTTTTCAATATATATGGTTGTCCCAACCATGCAGTTTTTTCCGTTTGTAATTTATTAATTTAAGTTAAGTAATTTTGGTTAATTAATTACTCTCAAAGCTTCTAAATCTCTGCCCCCCAAAAAAAAATTACAAAAATTATATAATAAAAATTAATTAATTAATTTTAATTAATTTAAATTAATTAGTAACTTTTTATGAATTAGTTAAAACACAATTTAATAATTATTTAATTTAATAATCATTCATTAAAATTAATGTAATTATTAATTCATTAATTACTTTATTTATCACACTTAAAAAAATATACAGTAACTTTTACTATACTTACAAAATTAGGTATAGTTCAAGTTGGGTGGGGGAAATCCAATATGGCTGATATCAGCTGATTTACCGGAGGACAAACAATGCATTGAAGTCATTGGGACGAATCAGATTTTTAACCATAAATTTTTAAAAATTCATTTTTGAACCATAGTGTAAATTCACTTCGAACGTATAATAAATTTTACTCCAAAAATTTAGTAAAAATTGACAGAAATGCGCAGAAACTCCAGAAAATTTAGGTTTTGTTATGAAAGTATAGTAAACGTGAATTTATTCGTTTTTTCCGTGTGCAAAAATAATTAAAAATAACTAAATTATAATTAATTAATTAATTCATATAATTAATTAATTTATTTGTATTTAATTAATTTGTTAATCACTAATAATTGAAAAAAATCCCTATTATGAAATATTGAAAAACAATGTATGCAATCAAAAATTATTTTTTTTATTAGGTATGATTTATCTTATTTTATTTTAAACTTTATATATTTATTCAATTTTTAACAAATTTTTTCAAAATTATTAAAATTGATCGAATATCAAATTAATTTTAACAAATTTAACAAAAAGCAAATATTTTCAACTAATTTAAAATAATTGTTTATACTTTAAATTGAGTTAAATGAAAATAATAAATTAATTAATTAATAAAATACTAATAATAATAATTATAGTAAATAATTAATGAAAGTGATAAGCATATAATAAAAAATCAATATTTTCATATAAATTATATTCGATAAAGATGAACTACTAACATTTTTGAAATAAAAATGCAAGATATCGAAACTGAATTTTTTTTCTTGATAAAGTTACCTTAATTGAAAGGAAAATATAGAAAAATGTAGAAGCGACCTTAATGTACAACAATTTCAAGAATAAATTATTTCTACAACTTACAGAAAACTTATATCTAGGTGAGTTAGACAATGTATAAAATTATAATCATGAATATTCAATATTCAACAATACCATTACTGTTGAATCTATCCTATGCAATTGTTTCATATATATGTATACAAATGGAGTCAGAGAAATTCAAAAAACAAAATTCTATTAAAAAACTTTATTATGTTTTTCTATTCTCTATATTTTTTTTGTTTATTATTAGAATTAATTTTATTACAATATTTTTGTTTTTTATTATTTTTTATCATGTACTATTTGCATTACTTTTTATTAAATACTATTTGTATTTTTTTTTATTAGATATTATTTACTTTATTTTCAACTTTATTTATTTATTTGTAAAGGGCTGTAAGTATTTTATTTTTAATTATTAACATTGTTAGAGTCCGAAAATAAATTGTAAAAAAAACTAGCGAATCTCAAATTATTCCATACTCTTTCCATACTATTTCATTCTGTTTATGAGTAACAAGTTGTCTTTCCATCTATCGGATGTTACCAAATTTTAAAGGCGCGAAATTCAAATTGAATTTCATAACTCTTCTTTTATTTTAAATTAATTCGCGTCATTATAATTCTACTAATATTTAATTAATTATTATAATTACTATTATTTCAGAGGGGAAGGGGAGGGAGTCAAGCTATTTATTATACGGTCAGCAGAAAAAATGACGCAAATTAACCGACAATAAAAAATTTGCCAAATTAGAGGAAACTTTTTTTGGCCTTTTTGGGGGATATTAATTTTACGGGGGCGTTTAAAAATTTTTCTGAGACTTTAGGTATATAATCATATGGTTAATAAAGGCTTTATCAAAAGAGATAACGGGCGCGATAAGCGGTATGTAGGTCAGTTTGATACGAGTGACCTGATTCCCGGCTGGCACCGCGTTACCGTGCTTGCGCGTATACATACATATATGGGTCGCTATCATTTTGACACAAAACTTATATAGTGACAATTGTCATGTATTACAACAATCGAAGATAAATTTTTATTTAATAATCGTCAAAATTCCATAATAGTAAATATGATAAAAATTAACATGAAAAGTTTTCATAAAATTTACATCAAAAATAATTAAACTTGAATGACAAAATCAAGTCGAATTAATTATTATTATTATTTTCGAGTGTGTGTTATTATTATAATTAATTAATAATAATTCATTCATTCATTCATTAAATAATATTAATTATTATTAAAGTAACATATTGGTAAAGTTTTGTTATTTTTTGATATACTTTTTAAAAGATTTGTTATCTTTGTTAAATGTTTTTCAATACACTATAAAAAAAAGGTTCTAAATTAGAGCTGATTTCGGTACTAAAATAGAACCAAATTACGATTTAGTACCAATTTTAGTACTAAATTAGTACCTTTCTTTTTACAGTGTATACAATTTTATAACTTTTTTCGCAACTATATTAAATACCATTTAAAATATAATATACTTATTGTTATCTACTGAAATAAAATTATTTATATATATGTATTTGTTCCTTGAAGGGCTTTAAGCTCTAGGAACTTGATTTTCTTAAATAAATAAATTATAATTATTAATTATAATAATATAATAATTATTATAATTAATTTAATTATTATTATATTTTAATATAATTGAGGGACTGGATTCAGGTGAAAATTTTTTTCCCTGAAGGAAATTAATTGAAATTTTATTTTGTTCACAAATAAATCTATGAATTTTGGAAAATAAACAATAAAATTATGAGTTGGTGTTAAAAATAAATTTTCGGAAAATATGTCACAATTTTCAGGATTAAAATTTTTCTGTTTGAGTATAAAAAATGATAGTGACCTGAAAACTAACTATAATAAAGTACCTGCATGTTTCATCTGCGTGAAAAATTATTCTTCGTGAACCTGTTATTAGAAGCATTCCATAATCCGTGCCACGACATGGAAAGAAAAGATCTTGACTGATCCTTAAATCTATATACACACATATATATAAATATATATATATATATATATATATATATACGTATGTATATTTCAACTATCCTCTAATTTTCAACTCTGACTTTTAGTCATTTTCAAACCAGATCTCTATCGTTATTTTCATGTTATGCCGATATTTCAAATTAATATTCAACTATTTTTCAAAGTCATTAATATTTATCAAGGTGACAGAGTTTAATATTATTTATAAATAAAAACTTGAAAAAAACGCGAATGCCTTTTTTAAAAAAACTTATTTATACATTTTGCATTGTTTTTGTTTTGTTGTAATTTTTATTTTTATGTTCATTTTAATAGGTCTTATAACAGGATTATTATTATTATTATTATTATTATTATTATTATTATTATTATTATAATTATTATTATTATTATTAATAATTAATTTATTTATTATTTTCATTTAGGGTACCCTAGTTGCGTAGCGCGCAAAAATTAACCATTTTCATAAATTAAATAAAAAAAAATTCACTAATATTTTTAAATAAAACAATTTATTGTCTAAAAGTACACAACTTAAGCAACAAATTCCGATAAAAAAATTTTAAAAACATTTAAAAATGGAGGCGTGGTGCACGATCTTGTCGAGGTCTGCATAAAAAAAGGGTTTTCGGTGACTACGATTATAATAAGGAGCTGGTTCATCTGAAACACAAAATTCAAACGAATTTAGTTAAAGTAGAAGATAATCTAGTCTTTAATCGAAGGATTTATTTTTTTATGAAAAACTCTTTTTTTACAGCTGAAATTTATATATTTATGTATTTATATATTTATATATTTATATATTTATATATTTTATAAGTGTAGTGAAAGTTACTATTTATTTTTTTCTGTGTGACAAATAAAGTAATTAATGAATTAATAATTTCATTAATGTTAATGAATGATTATGAAATTAAATAATAATAATTAAAATAATTAATTAATTTATTTATTAATAATATTATTTTTTTTTATTTATTAATTAATTAATTAATTTTTTATTAATAATTAAATAATTATTAAATTGTTATTTAACTAATTTATAAAAAGTTATATTAATTAACTTAAATTAATTAATTTTTATTATATAATTTTTGTTATTTTTTTTGGGGGGGCAGGGATTTAGGAGCTTTGAGAGTAATTAATTAATCTAAATTAGTTAATTTTAATTATAATGAAGTATTTTTTATTATATAATTGTTATTATTATTTCTTTTTGGTCAATTTGATATCCTTAGAAAAAATAATTGCGATTTGAAAAATAAAATGCTAAGAAAAATTGTAAAAAGTAATTCAAAATTAAATATATAGGTATATTAACTCCTCTCTCTAAATTTGAATCAGTAAAAATGTTTATTATTTTGAATTAGTGACTGACTTTTTGCTTTTGAATTAGTAAATTTTACTAATAAATAGTTATTTCTACTAATTTATTAGTAAAATTTACTATAATTCATGGAGAGCTTTACTTTATTTTTCATAAAAGAAAATTATCCATTTACAGGGTGTCTACTATTTTCATTCAACAAAATTTCCGGCTTTGTCCTAATTTTTCCCGGTTTTTTTTCTCATCAAATTTAAATTTATTTGATTTCAAACATAAATACATCTCCAAATTGCTTCAAAAATTTTCTGTGAATTTTTCGAAAATAATGTTTTTTTTAATAATTTTAATTAAAAATTTGGAAAATAATTGAATGAAGCAAAGAATTTTTTCAATTTTTAAAGTAATCTTGTCTGTTCATAATTATAATTTATTAAAAATTTGATAAATTCAATTTTATTAAAATGTATTGATAGTAATTGAATTTCTGCAAAGAATCCCACTATTTATAAAAGTAATTGAATCCTTCAAAAGAATATAATTGAAATTTTGAGGAGAATTTAAAAAAAAAATTTAAACATAATTGAATTTCTGCGAAGAATTTTATTACTTTTGAAATTAATTGAATTCTTGTAAAGAATTATTTTAAAAAATAATATTTAAAAGAATTTTCAAAAAAAACTTTGCAAAAATTCAATTTTATTAAAAAATTTTACGTGTGTATCTTTTTTTAAGGGGAGATTCCAGTTCAAAATGTCAAAAAAATATCGATTTTTTTTTGTTTTTATTTTCGGATTTCTTATAGTGTCAAGAATACTCTCCTAAAATATTATTGCAAAATTCAAAGTAAAACAAAAGTTATACATCCTTATTCTTCGCCATGTCAAAGATGTTTTTGTATGCGGATAAGCAATCGAATGATTTAAATGTTTTCTCATTTGCATTTTTTAAAAAAGACAAACAAAAATGTATTTGGTGTTGCTGATCACAAATTAGATATCAAATTTTCAAAATTCAAAATGGCGGATCCAAAATGGCGGAAAAGACAATTTTTTAATTTTAATTTTTTTTTCGTCTACTATATTGCATCCGACATTTTTAATTTAAAAAAAATGATGTCATATTCGTAATCAGCGACCCCAAAAACCCCTCCGTAACGATTTTCAAGCAAATTCAATGATTTTGAAAAAAAATGTCCGCCATATTGGATCCGCCATTTTGAATTTTAAAAATCTCATTCCATATTCGTAATTAGCGACCTCAAAAACCCCCGAGTAAAGATTTTCAAGCAAATCCGATGATTTTTTAAAAAAAATTTCGAAACTTATGAACAAATCTTTAAATGCGTTTTTCTCAAAATGTCTTTTTTTGATCTGGTAAGAGTGATATCTCGAGTTCTTCTGAAGCGATTTTAAAAAATCAAACGGCTTTTGATTCAGCGTCATCATGCCTATAAGTGGAACCTCAAAAACTGGAAAATTTCCAACTCCTCTTTTTTTTATAAGAGAAATTCTGAATAGAAACACCTTTTTTTTGCATATTATGGGGAAAAAGTACTATAAAAAAAGGGGGGGGGGAAGAAAATTCCACTTTTTTGAGGTTCCACACCTAAAGAAATATCTAACGAAGAGAATGTCACTTCGTTTTTGGTTTTATCTATTTTAGAAAGTTTGGAATCGATCTTACCACCGAAAATGGGCATTTTCGAAAATGGCGTATATCGCCGCCATTTTGAAATAAAAATGAAAAAAAAAATTTTTACAAATTCTTAAATAAATTATTTATTACATGTAAAAGAAATTTTTTAAATAAATGTTATAGTTATTTTAATAATATATACTAAAAAAGCCTTCTTTTTGCCTGTTTTGAACTGGAATGTCCCCTTAAATTAACTAATAAAAATTTTAATTATTAATGTTCGCACTAAGAAACATGAATACATTTGAACGTGACTCTTTACAAAATTCAATTATTTATTATTTAACAATTATTAAACTAAAATACTTTGAAAATTCGATTTGTTAACCCCTTCGCAGTCTAGTTGAAAATCGCTTGTGGTCCAAAAACGGTCCGAAAAAAAAGTTTACAAAAAAATATGATTTCATCATATATAAGGTTTTTGGGGTCGCTGAATTCGAATTTGAGGTTAGTTTTTGAAAATTCAAAATGGCGGATCCAATATGGCGACCAAATATGGTGGATAATTTTAAAATTAAAGAGTTTTAAGGGAAATTCATTTCTCGGGGGTTTTCGAGGTCGCTGAATCCAAATCTGAAGTCAGATTTAAAAAATTCAAAATGGCGGACCCAAAATGGCGATTTCAAAAAAAAATTTTTTTTCAGATGTTCTTAAAACTCGTTACTCGGGGGTTTTCGGGGTCTCTGATTACAAATATGATGTCATATTTTCAAAATTCAAAATGGCGGATCCAATATGGCGGATGATTTCAAGATTGATGCGAAAAAAATATGAAGTTACCTCAAAAACCCCTGAGTAAACATTTTAGACAAATTTGTCAACATTCAAAAAATTTGATCGACATATTGAATCCACAATTTAGCATTTAGAAAAACGAACATCAAATTCGAATACAGTGACCCCAAAAAACCCCGGGAACCGAATTTCGATCGAAACGCATAAATTTTGAAACTATCCGCCATATTGGATCTAACATTTTGAATTTTGTAAAACGAACATCAAATTCAAATTCAGCGACCCCAAAAACCCCTGAGAAACGAATTTTAATCCAATCGCATCAATCTTGAAATTATCCGCCATATTGGATCCGCCATTTTGAATTTTGAAAATCTGACCTGATATTTGTAATCAGAGACCCCGAAAACCCCCCAAGTAACGAGTTTAAAGCGAATTTGAAATTTTTTTATTTTTTGAAGTCGACATTTTGAGTCCGCCATTTTGAATTTTTTAAATCTGACTTCAGATTCGGATTCAGCGACCCCAAAAACAGTAGTATGTACTTCGCTACTAAAATCAAATCATGTTTAGTATTTTTTTTTTGAGATGGCCATATATGGCCACAGACGCGAAGGTGGCACGACTTTTCGTGGCCATATATGGGCCATGGACTGTTAAGGGGTTAAAAAGTTTTTAATGAAATTCTTTAACAAATTTAATTATTTTCAGTTGAATTTCACAAAATTTCTATTAATTCGATAATTTTTTTAAAATTTATTTACATACTACATTTGAATCAGTGACTGATTTTTTACTATCAAATTAATTATTTTTAACTAATTCCTGGCTTATTCCCGGTTAGTAGACACCCTGATTTTATTTATTTATTATTAATAAAATAAGTGCATACAATTTGATGTATTTAAAAATATTGAAATTAGCAAATTGACCGCGTGGATGGATATAACGTGCATTGTACGTATATATATACAGAATGTTTAGAAATATTTGAAAGACACACGTTTCAGAAGAAGAGTGCAATTCTTGCATGTGGGTGTCGGGATTTTTTTTAGCACAACATTAATATATATCGTAAACGTTTTAAAGCAACTTCACCTGCCACGCTAAAAATAACAAACGATTTATATATACACGTGCATAGGTGTATATATATATATGTGTTATAAAGTTTCGACCTCGCCCTGACGGTCGTCCTTACTCGACTACACGAACTCTTCAACTTGACCTGAATCCTGTTTTGCAAGATATTTCGCAATTTCCCTGACCGTCCAGACTTCTCGTTTTTTTTCTCTCTCTCTTTCTTTCTTCTTTTTTTCATATACATATACATAAACAATTTAAAACTCTCTTTTCAATTTTTCATAATTTCTCCGAATAATACATACAGGAAAATAAAGGAGATGAAACAAAAAAAAACACGATTCGATTCATGACAATTTTTTCTTGCTCCATCAGCGCGGAAAATTGGCCAAAGGGAGATTTCACTCCGTGTGAGGGTACACTCTTCGCGCTCGATTCAACTTAATGCATTTTGCAAATCTGTGTGTTTACATATATACAATAATATATATATATATATATATATTGGAAAAATGTTTTTTTCTTCTTTTCTTTATTTGGATCCAGAATGATTGAATATTAAATGATGTAATGGCAAAATGATAAGAGGTCATAAATTGTAGTAATCATTCTTGATTATTTTATGAATGACTCTGAGAGATGCGTGATATTTTATCTTAAATCCAGGGTATATACTTATTATTACGACATTGACATACTTTTGTTGCTTGTTTGTGTGACGTCATAATTAATTTAATTGCTGAATACTTATATTTCTTTGGAAAAAAAATTATTATTTTCTTTCGCAGGAGACATACTTGTAATTATATTATTTTATATCTATATAGGCAAAAGAATCATATATATATATATATATATAGTTGCAGGGGGGAAAAATGAAATGAGAAAATGAAGCTTTGTGTGCAATTGAGAATAACATCTGGAACATTTTTTTTAATATCGTACATCTTACTTTATATATTTATTTTTTAATCCGTATTTTGTAATGTTTATTTACTTTCCATATTTTCTATTTATTTTTTATTTTATACTTTGAAATTTTTGTTTCGTAAATGAATAATTTTTCTCTTATTTTCCTTTTTTCAAAATTAATATTTAGTATAGGTAATTTTTATTTTTTAAATTCTTTAGCATTTTTTTAAACCTTGTTTTCAATTTCTGTAAATTCGTCTAATGCTGCGCGTAAATTGTTACATATGTCTTGAAGTTTATTTTTTCCATTATTGATCGAACATTTTTTTTTTTTTTATTACATTCGAAGTTTTTCTTGAGGCATTATTTTTCCGAGCTGTTCATACTTTTTTTTACGTGATAAGAAACATCTTTATCTCGACGGTAAATTACTGTTTCTAGAGCGAAACCAATCACTCTTCTTTTTTTTCTTTTTATTTTTACATTTCAACTCTTGAAACGTTTCATTTCTTCGTTCAATTTAAATTACTTATTTTCGAGTTAAAAATATTTTCTATTCAAAATTACCAAAAAGGAAAGAACGAAAAAAAATGATAACTGTTTTTTTCTGTCTTTTCTTTCAGTGAATTTTTTTATTTTTGTAAATAAATAAATAAAAAAAATAATTTAATAACAATAACTGTAAGGAAGAAATAATACAGTAATTTAATAATAAAGAAAAAAGGAATAAATAAATAATAAAGAAATAAATAAATTCCCGAGAAGATTCAAATATAAATTGAAACTACGCTCGTGAGAGACGAAGAGTAAAAAAAATTGGATGCAGGAGAGAAAGAGAGAGGGAGAGAAAGTTATCTGAAGAAGGAAAGAGCATTGGCTTACTTCACCTCGCTTACGAGAGAGGTGTTACTCTACTCCTCGTAACCGGTTAACGTAACAGACGTAACTAGTACCATTGCCAACGAAAGCGGCCAGCCAAGGAAAGTAAAAGCGGACGAACTACTTTTCGCGTGAGAGACGATTTAACTCGCTTCTCTCTCCGCGTGAGAGTGAAAAGGTAATATAGCGGGGGCGAGAGTCGAGGAGAGGCAAAAGCGAATCAGCGAAAGTGCTTCTCTCCTATATAGATGTGAAAAGAGCAAGTGCCAGAAAGAGAAAGGACGATGAGAGTTTCACTCTAAAATAACCAACTGAGACGGACAAACAAAGACAAAGGAGATTTATATTGAGGAATAATTTATATACATAATACACACAATGAAATAAAAGAGAAAGCATTTCACTCTGAATTCGATTTGGGCCTCCGTGAATTTTGTTCTCTGTCCCGAAAAACATTTTTTTAGTCAAATAATTGAAATATTAATTAAATATAAATATAGGTATATATTAATTAAACTAAATTATTATTTTAGGTATTTATTTTTCTATTTTATTTTTTTATTTATTAAAAATTTAATTATTAGAAAAACTAAAAATCTCAACCACCAAAAATGTTCATTCTATAAATTTATTTATTTACGTTTGTAAATTAATTATATAACTTTTTCATATTAAAAAATAATTAATATTTGTTATATTATAATTATATACCTAATTAATTTATAATAAGTAATTATTTTTTTCTATCCTTTTTCTGGTAAAAAGTCCGCGTGTACAATAATAATAAATAAATAAATATCATTAAAATAAACAAATAAGTAGTATATATAATTAACCCCTTAACTGTTTGAGGAAGATACAACATGATTGTCCCAAAAACAAAATACCCAGCGGAATCTGATACTTTTTCAAATAGTATAATATATTTAAATTATAACTAGTTATTCAATTATTTTCTAAAATATCATTAATGACCCTCATAATTTCTTATAATATTGATATAAAGAAAAATGTCTATCAATTTATATACAAATTATATTTATTTTGAGTGATAGTGAACACGACCCACGGGTGGGTCGGAAACAGTTATGGCCATACTTTTTCACGACCCACCCGTGGGTCGGAAACAGGCAACGGGTTAAGTGACGTCTGCAATTTTTGCAAATTATTGTTATCAACATTTAGAGAAGAAACATATTATTCACGTGGAAAACAATAAAAAATGTTGTTTTCATAGGTATTACCACTGAAATTATTTATTAATAATAATTATAATAAAAATTATTATTATTTAATTAATTTTTTGGAATACTATGTAATTTTTACCAAGTGATCAATTCATATAAATATATAATTATTATTTATTATTATTATTATAACAATAATTATAATTAATAATATTTTTTTAATAATGTTTTTCTCTTATAGTAAAAATTGTTACTCGTGTATAATAATGAGAAAATGAATAATTATTATTATTGAGAACTCTTATTATTAAAAAAAAAAAATTAAAGGAATAATTTTCAAGGAAAAGGTTTTAAAAAAGTTGCTAAAAAATATTTTTAAATAAGTAAATTTACTTATATATTAATTTTAAAAGTTTGCTAGAAAAGTATTTTTAAACTAAATTTTCTTGAAAAATATTTTTAAAGAATTTGCTAGAAAATTGATTTTAAATAAATTTGTTTAAAATTTTTTTTAAAAATTTGCTACAAAAATGCTTTTTAATAAATTTTCTTAAAAAGTGTTTTTTAACAATTTGATAGAAAAAAATGTGTTTAAATAAATTTTCTAGAAAAATATTTATAAAAAATTTGCTAGAAAAAAAATGTTTTTAAATAAATTTGTTTTTAAACATTATTTTCAAAAAATTTGCTAGAAAAATGTTTTTCAATAAATTTTCTTGAATAATATTAAATAAAAATATTTGCTAAAAAATATTCATTTTTTAAAATTACTTCTATATAACTTTATTACAATTTGTTCAATTAATTAATTAAATTTTGTTATTTCTGAAAAATAATTGACTTCTTTCAAAAAATTTAATGATCAATTCATTCATATTTTTTTTGTTTTTGTTCGTTATTGTTGTTATTATTGTTCGTGAAAGTATAATAAAAGAAAAAAATAATTAACGAACAATCAATAGACAAATACTTAAGAAACTACTATTAATTGAAATTAATAATTTTAACAGAGAAAAAAATTCCTGGAGAATTCCCGAGATTTTTCACTAAAAATTTATATTTTCGTACCTAAATTTTGCCATGTGCCGTCTATAAAAGGGAATTTTGCTGAAGAATAGAAGAATTTTAAAGCATAAAAGCTGAGAAGTAATTTAAGTTTAGGGACAGTAAAAGAAGAAAGTTTTTGTTACAAGAGCGAGTGAAAGAGGGAGAAAAAGGGAAAGAGAGAGAGAGAAAGAGAGAGAACTGCCGGGACCGTGGAAACCTATTGTCGAAAATTTATAAAAGGGCCCTTCCGAAATATTTTGGTATGCAACTGTGGATCACTGGGTCAGTAGAGGAAGGGAAACTCCCGTTACAAATTGCATGCAATAAGTCGCACCTAAAGCCCAAAGCTAATCTTCCATATTTTGGATGCGCTCATTCAATGTGCAAGAGATATGCCTCTCAAAATATTTACGCACCTACATTCTAATTTACAATGCCCAAGTGTATTATTGAGAATGCCTCCTGCTGTGAGGTTTTTCGCATCTCTCCCCCGAAAAATTTCAATCCGATCGATTTTAACAACTTTTCGTGCGAGACGAGAGAGAGAGAGAGAGAGAGAGAGAGAGAGAAAATTTCGCCTCCCTCTAAAAGAATTCTAATATAACATTGAATAGAAAATAAAAGAGTAGCTAAAGCTCCTAAAGAAAAAGGAATTTTATTACCTTCTATATTCTACTTCCCTAATCCATAGGATTTTCGGAAAATTATATTGAAAAATAGTTTCTCGCCTCCTGTTTTTTTTCTCTTCTTCTAGAAAGAGAAAATTAAAATCAGTTGATATCTCCAATTATTTTCAGAGTATAAATTGTATGAAGTAAAAAGAGGATAAAAAAATAAATTAATTTAAAATTAGTTGCTATCTCCAATTATTTTCAAAGTATAAATAGTATCAAGTAAAAAGTATCAAAAAACAAAAAATAAATAGTAATTTTGTGAATTAATTAAGAAATCTTTTTTTATTGTTTCAATTGATAAATTTTGAAATTGACTATTAAATTAATTACTTTAGTAATAAAAAAATTAATTTAATTATTATTAAAATTATTATTAATATTATTAACTATTAATACTATTATATTTATTATTATTATTTATTATAAAAAATAATAATAATAGAAAAATATGTCGCAATGATAATAATAAAATTCAAAAATTACTTTTACTATTACATCAAGCTTAACTTTTTTGCGTAATTTAAATAAATAAAGATATTTTTATCTATTAATATATATTAAAAATATTTATATTTATTCACTCGCAATATTTGGAATAAATAAGTTTACTAAAAATTGATTCTATTTAGTATTTATCTATTAATATGTATTAAAAATTAATTCTATTTGAAATTTATTTATTAACATGTATTTAAAGTAAATTCTTTTCAATAATTGTTTATCAGTACCGTAAACTGGGGCTATTAGGAACAAAATTCTGTTTTCGGGTGGAGTTGATGCTATCGGCGCCGTTTATCGATAAATTGTGTTACCTGCTTTTGAAAAATTGTTGCTGCGGTAACTGGCAACACTTTTCAATACAATAATTGTGATTATTAATTATTTTGTGAACAATAGTAGTTTGTGAGTGACTTAATGTGTTTTAGTGAAATTTCAAACGTGGAAAACATTTGATTGCTGAGGTAAATTGTTTCATTTTTAACTTCTCAAAGTGATTGTTTTTTATTAATGGGATTTCTTACGGGAAACTTTATTGAGTTTACTAAGTTTTAAATACGTTTATTTTGCATTTACAGTAAGATTTTAGAAACAAAAACCAAAATTCACAAACGGCGGGTATATAAGAAAAACAATTTTTTCTTCCGAATTGTTAAAGTGTGTTGTCAAAACGTAAGTTTTTCGTAATTTCTCTTGTTTTTTTATCACCTAATTTAGTTTTTAGAGTTCAAAGATGGTTCGAAATTGTAAAAGAGTGTTGGGACCGACAAGTCGCAAAAAACAACCAGTGATTTCATCATCGACCTCAACTGATGATACCAGCAACGTTTAAAACACACATTCGCTCTTTTTGTTTTGTTTTTACATTTGTTTTTAATTTTGTGTGTACTTTCGAGCAATAGAAAATAACTTCTTTAACTTTAAATACGCTTTTCAATGGTTTTTTCCGCCTTGTTCCTAATAGCCCAATTTTGTAATTTTGAAAAAAATGCGTCTTTTTCGTTTTTTTTTTTTTTTTGCTTAAAATTTCAGCTTTGATCAAGACAATTATTTAACCCTTTAATGTGCTCGCCAAGATCAAGAAAAGAAACAAAAAATTAAGGCAATATTTCAATACACAAAAAAGTTGCAAGACTTTAAAGTTGAAATCTGTTCCTAATAGCCCCAGTTTACGGTAGATATAGTAAATGTCGTGTAAATAAATAAGATAAAAAAATGAATTAAAAGAATTAATTTACAAAGAAATATATTTACGAATTTTATTATTTTTTGTGTGTAAAAACAATATAGTCCTATAGCAATAATATTAATTATTTGTGGTTAATATTTATCGAAAGTAGTAAAACAAATTAATAAGTTATTGTATTTAAAACCGAGAAAAGTGCGGAAATAATGTATACAATGTTAATAAGTTCATGGAAATTGAATCAATAAAAAATACAATTCGTATTGTTATGAAGATAATTATGATAGCGCAATTTCAGCATTTACATTTTCTATTTCTTTCCTTCTGTTTTTTTTTTTTTTGACCCAGTAGAAATTAGATTTCTAAAGTCACTTTCTAAATTACACAAATGGAAGTTGTGAATAGATAAAGATCCAAGAAATAATCAATCTCAAAATCCTTTTGGTACTCTCAAAAATATATATATAGAAGTAGAAAATCAAATAAATATTTAGAAGCTAACAAGTAAACTATTGTTCAAAAATTGTTTAAAAAAAAGAAAAAAAAATTTTCTAAGGATATCAAATTGAGACAATAGGGGTTCAACTTTTTAAACTTAGTTTTGTTTATTAATTTTAACATTAAACATTTTTCACTGAAGTGAACAATTTATTTATTATAAATTATTTATTTATTCATTTGTTTTGTTTCTTTTAAATTATAGCTAGTTAATTATTTTTTAATTATTTTTAATTTTTAATAATTATTAATAATAATAATTTTTAATTATTTATTGAATTTAATTAATTTACTATTAATAATTTATTTTATTTAAAAAGACGGCCTCGTCCTATCTATAAATAAGATATAAATAAATAAAAGAATTCTTAAGTTAAAATAAACAATTATTTTTATTTATTTTTATTTAATTTAATTAATTATTTGAATTTAAATTAATTAATTTATTTATTTGTTATGATTCAATTTCACTAAAATGTCTAAACAGTATTATACTTGAAAATATCAAGAAATCTCTGTTTTTGATTTCTTTTGGTTAAAAAAATAGAACTTTTCTCGACGAAGGTTATTATATAGAATAAATGTAATAAACAAGTAGAGAATTCAGTGGAAAGGACTTTTTTTCTAATTCTTTAACCCTGGATTAGTTGAATCTGGGGTTTTTGTCCATAAGTTCCGCCAAGTCTGATAAAGCGTTTCGCGTTATCTCCAAGCGATCGCAGATAACGTTTCGCTTTGAGATAATTATCATCTTGCACAATGCAGTCCACTGGCATATATATGTATGATTTTTTCTATTTTTTTCTTTATTTAAATTTTATTATTTTATTTATTCTCTATTTTTTTACTTTTTAGGGTTCCGTACTAACTTTTTTTGGTATCAAATGATCTAAATATTAATGTACGGAGTACACTAATAAGTGGTGCAATAATAAGTGCAACTCGCACTTGCCCGGTTTTTTATTCTATATTTATTAATATTTATAGTTTATTGGGTTTTTATTTTATTTATTATTATTTATTTTATTAGATTTTTTATTATTATTTACTTTATTAATTTTCTATATTATTTATTATTATTTGTTCTTAATTTCCCTAAAAAAAAATTTTTTTTCATGACATTTACCTGACTTAACTGACAAAAATTTTGTTTTAATGTGTCTTGGAAATTTTATCATTTATCACCTGGAAATCATGGAAAAATATCATGGAATTCTATAAGGAGAAATTTGTAGAAACCCCGTATTCGCTTCATAACGTTTATGAGAGAATTTCCATGACATCTAGGCGGCAATTTAAGGAACTTTATTGGCGCGAAATTTGAAAAAAGAGAAATTTAATTAACTTTTCTAGTTTTGGTCGAACGTATCAAATGAATAGAATTTTCTCTTTATTAGAATAAAAAATCGAGAATGAATTTATGAGAAATTAAAAAATGAAAAAAGTCGAGAATAAATTTTCAAGAAATTCAGAAATGAATTAGCAAGAGGGAGGGAGGGGGGATTATTAACTGCAAACTGAAATAAAATTATGAAAATGAAAATAAAAAAACACGCATTAGCGTTTGAAACATTGTTGCAGATCGCTTCAAGATTATGCATTATGTTGATGGATATTAGAAAAGAAACGCAGGCGCATAGTACAATTTTGTTAACATACTTTTATAATACCAGGAGCGGTGCGCGTGTCTATGCGATCATCAGTTGAGTGTAGTAATGCTTTTGTGTATGAGGCGTTATAGACTCACATACACAAAGAAAAGTCACTATACGAGTCTCGTGGTACCCCATCTGGGTAAGTGTGTCAAGGACGTGCGAACTGGGCTGCAAAACGGCGGTTTACGTATTGCCGATGAAAATGCGTTCATCTTGTCATGATCATGATGATGACGATGAAAAAATAAATAAATAACAAATATTTGTAATAGGCAAAACAAATTTTCCGCGACACTTGACAATTATTTATCTCGTGTGCCCCCGGGGGGAAAAAAAATTTCTACCCAGAGACCATTTCCTACAGTTGATAAGCTTCATTTTTTCTCTCATTCTCTTTTTCTCTATTTGTCTCTTTCTTTTTTTCTCTCTTTTTCTTTTTCTTTTTGTCAGTTTCTTTTTTTCTCTCTCCTTTTCCTCTGGCAACCAACGAATATATGTAATCAGCTTTCGCGTTTATTCAAAAAAAAAAAATGTCATGGTGCACATATTCGACGATGAAAAATATTTACAATTTTCTTTCTCTCCTTTTTTTCTTGTTTGAAAAATTATTTTAAAAAATGCAGGATCAGTAAATTTTCATCAGCAATTTTTCTTTTTTGTTTTGTTTTCATTTTATGTATGCAGAAGACAATATTTTGCTGGGGAAAATGGTAAACACGATAGTTAGCGAATTTTTTTCTGCATAAAATAAGCTCAAGGTGAGGAGTGTGTAGCTTTAGATAAATCTTTGTAGTATTTTATTAGTTTGAAATAAACTTTTTTTTCCTTTCCTATAGTCGAAAATTTGGAAAATTCATTTAATTTATTTAATTGATTAGGAAAATTTATTAAAAACCATTAGATTAGGAAAAAATATAATAAAAATTGTAATTAGATTATGAAACTTATATTAAAAAATTCAATATTTTTATTTTATTCTAATTATATTTGAAGATTTTAAGCAGATTTAGAAAATTATATATTTTCTTAAAGTTTTGAACTGAATGATCGAAATTTTTTTCTTGCTTAAAATTTAAATAAATTTAATTATTATATTGAGGAAATAAAAAAATAATAATTATATTGATAAATAATAAAAATAATAAATAGGTAAAAAATAAGAATAAAAATAAAAAAAATTAAATAAAAAGTAAATAATAAAAATTACTGTTCATTTGAATAATAATTTAGGAACTTTTAGGAACATAAATATATTAGAAAACAATGACGAAAATGAGTTAAAATTAATCCCCCTCCCCCCAAATAGAAGGGGAGGAATTACATAATAAATTTACTAATTTAAAATTTGTAATTATTTACAAATAAAATTGATGCCAATTCATACATAATACGTTAAAAAGAATATAAATTTCAGCACATATAGAAATCTATTTTTAATAAAACTATTATTAGCCGCAAAGATAATATTCCAATTAAAATTCTGAGTTTAAAATTAAACTGAACGTAAATTGAATATACCTTCTTTTTTTAAGATAAAACTTGCAGAAATCGTGAGTTGTAATTAGTTAAAGAGACAGCTGGTGCGAGTCTTTCTTGAAATCAAGTGGAACAAGTTTTTAAATTTACATATTCAAACAAAATTATTGACTTCAACGTCGTTTCTTTACATGTGTATGTGTGTATTTTGCTCTATACTCGCCCATCGTTCGAGAAAACTGGGCGTTTTATTATTTATAATATATTTATTATTAGTTTTTTTATTATAAATTTTATTTTATATTTATAGGGGAGAGTGGGGCAAACCAGCCATACTAACGGTTTTTTTACTCTTGTGACTAAACGAATCAATCGATTTCATTTTTCGATGGCTTGTTTAAAAGATCATTTAATTATGCGATCCTAAAGTTCTGAACGTTCAAATTAACGAAATTTATTTATTTTCTTCTTTAATTTAAATATTTATTACAATAATTTTTTATCGATATAAAATAAATTAATTATAAAGTTTCTAAGTGTAAAATTTAAGTTTTTAATTTTTATTGCAAACAATAAATTATAAAAACATTTCGAATAAAAAGTGTTTCGTTCATTTGAACGTTCAAAACTTGTGGATCATATTTAATTGCGCAACTTTTTCCTAGAGACACCTAGGCTTTATCTTTTATTGTTTAGTTGCTGTGTTAACTTTAAAAAAATTTGGAAACTGACCGGTTTGCCCCACCCCCTGGGGTAAACCGGCCACCTAGGTTTTTTTATCTATAATATTGCATTTGTATAATCTACAATAACAACAAACATAAAGAATCATGTGAACATCAGTGGTTGTAATAATGTAAATGATAATACAGGATTGAATTTTAATTAAATAAATATTTTTTTTTTAATAACAAAACAAAAATGTTTGAAATTATCAGGGAAACAATATTAAAGGGTCTAATTCTCATTGGAAGACAATTATTTTTGATTGAAAGTAAATATTTTAATGAAAAAAACATTCTAATTAATAATAATTTTCTTGAAACTCTGATACAATGAAAATATCCTATGGCCGGTTTGCCCCACAGGCTCATTTTGAGAATAAATATTTGTTTAAAAAAAACGCATTGCAAATTCATCAAAGTTTTTGGTGGTAATTATTCCTGAGGTGTGTACCTTCAAAATCTAAGACCTAATATTTGGAAATATTACACTTTTGCTCCCAGGGTTGCACAAACAAAAGTAAAAAATGTCAAATTGAAAAAATAATGTTATACTACACATGCGGTTGTTTCAAATTTCTAAATAGCACTTTTGACAATTTCGCCATTTCGGATATATTGACTTTGACACCTGGCCGGTTTACCCACCGGGCCAGTTTGCCCCACTCTCCCCTAGTCAATTTTATTTTTTTATTTTATTTTTTTTATTTTTTTGGGGGGAAATTTTATTATTAAGAGAAAATATTTATTTAATTCAAATAAACGATTACTTTTTATTTTTTTTTATTCTTTTATTCTTCTTGTTTTTTTTGGGGGGGAGGGAATTTTATTATCCAGTGAAAGTATTTGTTTAATTTAAATAAACGAGTTTATTATCGCAAAGAAATGTTTATTTGTATTGAGTAATTTTATTTAAGTTAATTTATTTTATATGGGAAGAAAGGTCATTCTTTTCGAGTCAAATAAAATTTGTTTAAAATTTATTTCGATCGAGTGATAAATTCATAGTTATATTAATTTATTTTAGTTTAAATAATTTTTATTTATAAAGGGGGAATTTCCAGTTGTATTTTTTTATATTTAAAGAATAGAGAATTTTTGTAAAATGAATATTGTCCCCATTCTGAGTTAATGGTTATATATATACTTTTAGCGGGAGCGCGCTGTCAATTAGTTTTCGCCTTCATATATAAAAGAGCAAAAACTAATTGACAATTATGTGATATATATATATATATATAAATACATTTTTTTTCTTTCCCCGAAGGGATTGAATAATTCGGTAGTAGGCGAGAAACTCTTATATAGGTAAATTATTTTGTTTGCGCATAAAATTGCCTCATCCGGAGTATTAATCTCGAATAGACTTTTATCTAGATAATGCCTATGGGAAATCGTTACGGCAATCGTAACTCTCCGTCATATTGCAATCGCTCACGGACAAATGGCACTTACGATGTATGCTATATATATATATTATACCATAAATGATCGTTCAATTTTTTTCATTTTAAAATTTTCTATTCTTTTAAAATTTATTTCAATTGAAGGAAATCTAAAAGATTTTGAATTTAGTTTTTAGTCATTTTTCACTATAATTGTTTTCATTTCAAACTTTTTCTACATTTTTCAAACATTTATTTCAATTGAAAAAAATCTAAAACACTTTGAAATTAGTTTCTATGAGTTTTCACTAATTGTTAGTTTCGTGTTCTTGTTAAATAATTTTTAATATTTTTTAATTATTCATTATTATTTAATTATATATATATATATTAATATTATTACCTTCTTTAATTTTATTACAAAATATTTTTTTTTATAATTAAAAATGAATTTTGAACCTAAAATTAAGAAATGAAATTTAACTTTTATCAAATTTACAATTAATATTTTTGTTGTCACAAAATTATTGTGGATAATAACAATTTTTTAAATTCATTTTCAAAATCCATTTACTTAATTTAATGTTACTATTATTTATCACACATAGTTGATGACTTTCGGCTTTAAAAAATCAGTTAAATAATTGTCGAGTTACTTAAAAAATAATTAAATACCAAAATGTTTATTTTTATTTATAATTATAACATTAAAATAAAAATTCCCCCCCTCCCCCCAAAAAAATAAAAAATTTTCTTGTTAATTTGAAAAAAATAAATTTAAAAGAAACCCAAAATTATACTCTAGTTGAAAAATGTAATGCATAAATTACAGATAAATTTTATTTTCGTGAAAATCTTATTTTTTCTCATTTGACTAAATAAGATCCTTGGAAATTTATCATCTTGATTGATCGAAAAGAAAGGCGCGCGAGCGGTTTTATATGTATTTATTTTTGAGGGAGGAAAATTTCACGGCATAGTTTATAAGCGCTCGGCGTGAGGGTGTTTTTTTCTCCATCAATACAATAAGTATAGACTATATAATAATAATAATATGCTCTTGATAGTCTTAAAAAAACGATTGATCTAATCGTATTCATAACGCGGCGGCATATGTATATAGCGCGACAAAAATATATATTACGGTAACGCTCCTGGTAACGACACAAAGAGTTAGATTTTACTTTTAGTTTCGAAAATGGGATTACGGAGTGGGGCAGGCCTTGGCACACTTTACACACCGAGACACGCTACTAACAGACAAAGATAGAATGAGATAGAGGGAGAGAACGACGCTTGAGCAAAAGAAAGATAGTGGAGGGAGAGAGAGAGAGAGACTCGCACGTGCTTATACTTGCGACAAATATTACGAGAATTGCAGGTACGATACGTACCTGTGATTAATTTACATCCTTTTTCATTTCTTAATTCTTTATTTCGACCGTGTCTCTCTCTCTCTCTCTTTTTTTTCTAATCTTCATATTATTATGATTTTTTGACTCCAAAAAAAGGAGAAAAAAAATTCCTTTTCTGAAAAAAATATATATTGATCGTAGATTTCTCTTTTTCCCCGAAAAAAAGAGTTTCGCCTCTTATCTAACTCATCTTAATGGTGGTTTTAGGCAAATGTTGAGAGAAAAATGTTACTGAAATTTTTTCGAAAAAAATAGTTTTGAAAAAATATGTATTCTGCTTTGTAATTTTACGTGCTCTTTTTCATTTTTTAACTTCTCTATATACTAAGTTTTTAGTGTTTAAAAACAATTTTTTTTAAATACTTTTAGGTAACTGAATTTTTTAGAAATTTGCCCCTAAAGTTTGTATTTTTATTCTACTATATGCTTATTTTTTACTTTTTTTCCAAATATTTTTTAGATAATTTTTTCATTAGGAAATTTTCCCTTAAATTTTTTATTTTATATATTATAAACGATTTTATTTTATTAGATATGATAGTAGCAACATAAGAAACTTAAAAAAAACTATAAACTAGTAGTGATGCCCACGAGACGAGACTTTTCATGTAAAAACCGAGACAAGATCGAGACTTTGCAAGGTATCATCTCGTCCCTTGGACAGCACTATAAACTAGAGATTTCTTTGCTTCTGTGTTAGTTGAAACTGAAAGAAAACTGCAAAAATTTGCAAAAAGCAAACATAGTTAAATAACACATATTTATGGTCCTCTGTATAATTTCACTACATTGCCCCCAACCCCGTGCACTACAATGCCCCCAAGCACTTTCTTCACGTTGACTTCAATATCTCAATAAAAACAAAATTAAACATCAAAACAATACTAAATTTGTGTTCAGAAGTCAATTTTACATGGAAAAAGCACTTTCCTGATAATTTTTTAACGAGCCTTACATTTTCTTCAAGTCACTAAAAAACGGAAATATGGTTTCGAAATCTAGTGTTTTTAAAGTGACGCCACAACTTCTTTTAGAAGAAGCACAATAAAGCCAAAATGATATACATTAATATACTTTGATACTTTAAACCTACCATACCAACGACAAGTAATTCCATTCATTCGTTTAGTCAGTAAAGCCAGTGCACTACATTACCCCCTTCTACTCTACCCTTTTAAGATCCGGAGCCTTAATTCTGTATCTACTTATTTTTTTAATTACTTTTAAAAAATTAAATTAAAATTTTTTACTTTAATTTTAAAGGCTAAAATTTTTTGAACAATAATATTCACTTGTAAAAAATGAATTTTCTTTAAACAAAAATATTTTCTTAAAAATTTAGCATTTAAGAAATTCTTTTTTATATATTTTTAGAGAATTGAACTTTCTGGAAGTATTGTATTTAGTTTTAATTTATTTCTTCTTTTTTAGTTTTTATTTTTTTATTTTCCTAGCTAAAAACTTCACACAAATTAGAGATTTACTAAAAAGAAAAAACAGTTTTCACTTTCTTTTGAAACACCTTCAAAACTGTTTGCTGCCTACAATAAAGAAAAAAAAGTGCAAAACGCGATGAATTAAAGAAGAAAAAAAGTTAATTTCCCCCAATTTTACAAAGACAAAGGATTTTTTTTGTGCAATCCGAAAAGAAGTTGATATTATACTCTCGTAACCGCAAAACTTTATATATATATATATATATATATATATATATATATATATATATATATATATATATATATATATATATATATATATATATAGTTTCTTCTTTTTTCTGTTATGATTTCCGGTTACGTACACGCTCGTTGTGAAAAAAAATGAAGAGAAGTAAAGAAGTAGGCTTATGGCGAGTGGTGAATCGCATGTTTTAACTTTTTTTAAAATATATATCTCCCCCCTCCCCGTCCCTCTCTCTCTCTCTCTCTCTCTCTCATTCTCTCTTTAGTTCCCCTGCGTCTGCTTTAGGGACTTTTCGTTTTTGTAGGTCAGGGCTTTCACTTTCGTTCGGCGTATTCTTTTTTCAACATCCGCCCGTACTCACTCTTTCGCTTTCGATTGACCCTTTTTTTAAGAGACGATACACACACACACACAGAGAAATTTCGTTTAAAGTACACGAATTCGATTACGATCCACTCCTCAATTCTTTTATATTTTGTATATACACGGAGAGAAATTTGAACCGTAAAAGACAGTGTCTAATTCAGAAGGTTAAAAGAGGGGGAAAGTTCACGGTAAATCTGAGTGATTTCACCGAGTTTTTCCATTCACGAATCGCAAGTGGCAGTGACAGTAACCGTCAGAGAGCGCTACATCTTGTAGAAAATTATGATGAGTTTCCATTCATCGCCTAAGACTCTGATCACACCGTGATTTTACGTTCAACCTTCTCTCCGTGTATGGTTATATGAGAGGGCCTCTCTCCCCCTAAATTCTAAAACCCAAAAACTTTCGCGAAGAGAAGCCTTTTCACGCAGGTGAATAAAAAAAAATTGAATCAAGATCAGAACCCCGAGTACCTGCTGCTATCAAGCAGGTATGAAAAATTTTGCGCCCACATATAATAATAATAATAATAATAATAATAATAAAGAAGAAAAAAATAGTCGTTTGTGTAACATAAGACGAGAGAGAAATAGTTCTCCGATCGATTCACGGAACTCTTTAGCTTTCCCCTTTGCCCTTTCCTGCCTCGAAACATATTCGAAAATCATCATCATCATCCTTGTGTGTAAAATAATTCCACAGGTGTCTAAAAAGGAATTCACGCGAGGGTTGATTTTCATAATTTATGCTTCATTCGCAATTTATTCTTCACTCAATTCTTCGGCCATTTATTCTAAAAAAAGATTTTCGATAAAAAATTTAATAATATATAATAATAATATTCCAAAAAATATAAATTAGGATTTGAAAAGTTAGAAATTTTTTTGAAAAAAAAATTGTTTCTAAGAGGGAATTCTTGTGTAATTTTCTCTCTCTCTCTCTCTCTCTCTCTCTCTCTCTCTCTCTCTTCTTTTTTTATTGTTCTATATATTGCTTATTGTGTATAGTTCAAGTCGGAAAAATCTATCACGTCAGATAAATAAATACATAATTCATTTCGCTTAGAATCTTATTTAGGTTAAGAGCACTTACGATAATCAAAATATCGATTAAACTTCACCAAGTGCATTACCTATAGGTCCGAAGATTATATTCTCATTAGAACATTCTTTTATTGCTCGATATATTTTTCTTTATTGATATGCCATACGCAAGTGCGGCTGAAGACAAAATATCCTTATACAAAAATTACAAGAAAAATATTTTTTTTGTCCCTTCGAAAACTCTAAATATTTTTTTACAATTAATAATTCTAAGTTTTATTATTCAAGCATTATTTAATCAAAAATTATTGTTTATTAATTCCTATAACTATTATTTGTTACAAACTACAATTCAAAAATTCGAATTTTTAATTAAATTTAGGTATTTAATCTTATAATAATTTAATAAAATATAATATTAAAATATTTACATAAAATATTTTTCATTTGAAATTCACTTGAAATGAAAAAAGACTTGTTTTCTAATAAATTTGGAGCATAATTGCCACTGTACCCCGGCTTGGTATTATATTACCCCGCATAATTAAAATAATACATAACCATAAGGGGAAGAAACAATACAAAATAAAAAACAGTATTAACTTAGAGAAGAAAAATAATAATTTGATTTAATAATAAATAACTAAATAATAGTTAAGAAATAATAATTTTATTTTTAGAGTTTGATTTAAAAAATTGAAAAACTCGTTTTCCATAAAGTATAAACTAATATTATAAAAAATTATTGTAAAAAATAAATTTGATTTGTTACTTATAAACAAGTATTTATAAAAAACGATGTTTTTAATTTCTGCGTCCATTATGTTGCAAACAAAAAAATTAGATATTCATTGAAAACTTTTTACAAGACAAATATAAAATATATTATAAAATATATATATAAAATATTTCAAATTTGAAACAGAATTTTCTATATAATGCGTAATGAATTTTTTTCTCGCAAGGTAATTTTTAAATCAATATGCGCATAAAGAATTAGATATAAGGAAAATGCTGAGCAAATTTCCATTCGGTAACCGTATATAGACTTGTTTTTTCTTCTCCTTCGGATATATGTATACATAAAAATTGCATCTCTCTACGATATATATAAAATATAGTCGAAGGATGAAAACATATTCAGTCCTTTTTTCGATGGATTTTTAATTTTAATATTTTTTTTTCTTTTTTTTTTTATTGAAAGCAATTAAGAATTTAAATACAAGAGTTTACTGTTTACCTAATCAATTGAAGTAAATTAAAAAGACAAATAGAGAAATAAATTAAAAAAGCAAACTGGAAAATAAATACAAAAAAAGCAAATGCAAAAATAAAAATACAAAAAAAAACAAAAATAAATATAGAAAAGTAGAAAAGTAAATAAATAAAAAGACAAAAGTAAATGCAAAAGTACAGAAGTAAATAGTACAAAAGAAGAAATAAAATAAGAATATTATGAAAAAAATACAAAAATACTAAAAAAGTAAATTAAAAAAAATACAAAAATAAATTTTCAAAATACAAAAATGGATATAAAATTGAAATAAAAGCATAAAAATAAATTTTCAAAATACCAAAATAGATAAAAAAGAATATAAAAATAAAAAAATAAATTTTTAAAATACTAAAATGGATAAAAATGAAGACAAAAATAGAAAAATCAATTTTCAAAATACAAAAATTAATAAACATGAATACAGAAATAAATAAAAAATACAGATATAAAAAATAAAATAAAAATAAATTTAAAAAAAATTAAAATAAAAAATACGAAAATGGTAAAAATGGAGAAAAAATTGACAAATAATTAACAGATTTAGCTTCTTTGAAGTTGAAAAAAAGGAATTTCGCTTATGAATTATTTCGATATAGAGTTTAAAACAAATACCTTGTCTCTCTAACCGTGCGAATTGCATATCAATAAAAAAAATGTATCGAGTAAGAAAATTAATATTCTAATATAAGCTATAATCTTCGAACCTATAGTTAATAAACTCGGCAAAGTTTTAAATCAATACTCTGATTATCTTAAGTGTTAACCGTACAAATAAAATTCACATAATTAAAGAAAGAAAAAATTTAACTCTTATAAAACCCAAATTCTGATTCTTACATCACAAGAATTTTTTTTTCCTAATCAAAAATAAATTCGAAATCACATTACATTATTTTTTCCATTTAATAAGTAAGTATTTTTATTTAGGCATCTTTTTTATTTATTTTTATTTATTTTTTTTTTGTTTCATTTATATTTTATTTATTAATTAAAATTCTCTTTGAAAATAACAAAAAAATTGATAATCGTCAAGTTTACTTAATAAATACCCCCCTCCCCCCGCCAAATAATAAATAAATCTTACACTCAATAAAGAAAAAAAAAATTAAAAGACAATTTCAAAAGAGTAATTTTTTCATCGTGTGTGTGTGTGTGTTATTTAAAAGACACGAAATATTTCGTTCAATATGCGCGCACCATTAAGAATTCCTATGGTGTCTGATGAAACTTTTGAGAAACTCAGAGAGAAGACAAAATTGGAGAGAAAACACGAGTCGCGCGGTGAAAAGGGGGGAAGAAACATTTTAAGTATAAAAAGTAAAGTAGCAAGAAAAAAAAGGCGAGAAAGAAATACACATTGAATTTATTGGGAGAAAACGGATCAAGTTGTGGGAGGAAGGAGCGTATACATATATATCGTAAATCGGTATTTTCTTCATTTTGCGAACATAATTTTTTTCTTCTTCAATATTTTTTTGAAAAAAGAAAAAATTACAGAAGTCGTTTATTTACACAATTACCAAAATTACTATTAAAAAACGGAGAAAATAATTTAAATTAAATATTTATTTACTATACGAATTAGTTTACATACTTATTTTACTTTTTTTCAAATTCGTATTTATTTAATACTCATTTATTTATATAATATTTAATTTTTTTTCTACACCTATTAATTCATTAATTAAAAAAAATTAAAAGAAGTAAAAAATTTTAGTTCATTTAAACGTTTAACATTTTACACTGAAAGAAACATTTATTTAATTCGAATAATATAAACGATTTCTTTTTTTATCCTATCAAATAAATATTTATTTGTATAAAATAATTTATTGTTATTATTGTTTTTTTAATATACCAAGTAATCAATTATTTGAGCAAAACAAAAATTTTTTTGAAACAAAAAAAAATGTGGGAGAAAAAGAGTGAGGAAATGAAAAAGAGAAAAAAAGTAAAAGGGAAAGAAGAGGAAATAGTAAGTAGAAGAGAAAAAAAAGAAAATTAAGACAAAAAAAGAAAGAACAAAAGTAGAAGAAAAAGAGAATGAGAAAAGCAGAAAAACTTAAAGAAGAAGAAGAAGAGAAGTTAAAAAGTAAGGGAAATGAAAAAGAAGAAACGGAAAAAGAGAAAGAAAAAACCAAATAGAAGGAGAAAAAGTAGAAGAAAAGTAAAAAAGAAAAGAAGAGAAAGGAAAAAGGAGAGAAACTTAATAAGAAGAGGGAGAAGAAGTTCAGGGTGTCTACTATTTTCGTTCAACAAAATTCACGGTTTTTTCCGGCTTTGTCCTAATTTTTCTCGGTTTTTTTTCATCAAATTTAAATTTATTTGATTTCGAACACAAATATATCTACAAATGGCTTCCAAAATTTTTATTAGACTTTTTATGAATAACTAAAATCTTTTGACGAGTTTCTTTAAATTTTTTGAAAATGTTTTTTTAATAATTTTGATTAAAAATTTGGAAAATAATGGAATTAAACAAAGAATTTTTTAAAATAATCTTGTGTGTTCATAATTATAATGGAAAATTTGATTAATTTTATTTTATTAAAATGTAATGATGGTATTAATTGAATTTCTGGAAAGAATTTTACTATTTATAAAAGTAATAATTGAGGCCTTGGATCCAATAACTCGCCCGACGCTCGAAGGCACGCGCTAATACCAGTCGGGTAGCAGTGAGTGGCCCAGAGGCGCTCACTGCTCACTGACTGGCAGTTGCGCGTTCCTCCGAGCGTCGGGCCAGTTATTGGATCCAAGGCCTCAATTGAATCCTTCCAAAAATGTTATTACTTATGAAAATAATTAAATGTTTGCGTAGAATTTCATTAAAATTTTTGAAAATAATTCAATTGTGGAGAACAATTATGGAAATTTATGAAAATAATTGAATTCTTGTGAAGAATTTTTTTTTAAAATAATATTCTAAAGAATATAGTAAATCTGGAGAATTTTACAATATTTATGGAAGTAATTGAATTCGTGAGAAGAATTTTTTTACAGTTTTTAGAAATAATTCAATTCTTTCGACGAATTTTAATAAAATTTTTAAGAATAATTAAATTTTTCGAGGAATTTGATTTAAATTGTATTAAAAATAATTGAAATTCTGCAATGAGTTGTACTATTTATGAAAATAATTGAGGAGTAAGTTTTCAAAACCTGATAAATCCAAATTTTGTCATTTCGAGAAATTTAAACAAATGCCAATTTTCACATAACCATTAAAATTAACTTTAATGTAGAAAAATTGTATAATAAATTATTCATTTTTGAATATTTTTTCTATTTAAAACGCTCCGATTGTAATTAAAATCTATTGTAATAAGGGAATTTAAAGGCTTTGGTAATTTTTTCTAATAAAAAAATTTAAATCAAAAATCATCAAGGCTAGGCCAAAATATTTTTGAAATTGAAAATTCTTTGGTAATAATTTTTTTTTCTTAAATTGAACAGTGATAAATCGAATTCTAAGGATTTCAATATTTTAAATGTGTGTTTATCTCAATTTTTTGAAAAATCAATTTATCAACTTTTGAAAAATTGCTCCTCAATTCAATGTATTGAGAAGAAATTTTGTAAAATTAAATTATAATTACAATGACTAACTTCCCTTGATTATTTCCGAAAAATTTAAATAAAATTCTTAAACTAAAGAATTAAATTATTTTTAATAGAATGTTAAGAAATTTCAATTATTTATACCCTAGTAGAAAAATTTGGTGGCGCTAGCATGGTGCCACTCTCGCGTTCCATTGCGCTGTAGTGGCGCTGAGAGCATTTGAAACACTTTTTTAGTCTAGCGCCTTTCTCGCATTCTGCTCGCAGTGCTAGAATGAACATAACCTCACCTGCCAAAACTTTATTTCGCGATTTAAAAGATGATTCTTATGTCATTTCTTTTGACGAATATAATTAAAAAAATTGTGTACACATAAAAAACATTTACTAATTATCTGCCTGCAATGAAATTTAAACGTATTTGAAGATAAATACACATTTCGTTTAAAGTTATGGTAATAGATTTTAATTCAGAAAACGGTAACCTATTCTTAATCCCAAGCCTAATCAAAATTTTGATCATTATTTGCTGTATAAAATTGTTTTTAAATATGGAAATTTTAAGAATAAATTATTATTAAATTTCCATAAAAAATTATTTATTTCTTCACAGTAACAGTGTCAAAAATAGTTACACATGTTAAACATTGAAATTAAAATTTTTGATATTAACAAATTCTTTTATAATAATAATAATAATAATAATAATAATAATAATAATAATAATAATAATAATAATAATAATAATAATAATAATAATAATAATAATAATAATTGAAAAAATTAAGTTCCTATTTAAAATCAGTAAATCTTTTCTGTCAGGTCAATTAAAAATAAAAAAAAAATAAATCTAGTTTGAGGTTATGTTTTCTAATTCGAATGGAGAGATATTAATAATATATTTGATCCATAAAAAAGTATTTATTGTTATTCTTGGTGATAAATCGTTAGATTAATTACTTAAAATATATTTAAAAATTTTCTTGGAGGTTGAATAAGACATTCATATACTAAAAATTCTTTTATAAATAAGTGTATAAATTAACGAATGAACAAGAAATTTATAATGCAATAATAATTTATATTTAAATTTAATACAATTACAAATATATAAATACTTAGAATCCTTTTCTATTATTGTTTTTAAATGCCACAATATTCTACAAGCAAACATTTACTTTTACTTTGAAAATAAAAGCAAACACCTTTGACAGTTTATGCAACAGAAATTTGAGGTTATGTTGCATTCTAGCAAAAAGTGCTCGCGCCATTCAAGGCGCTAGAAGACGTCGGCGAGATAAACTGCCATGCAAATTCCAGTGGTGGCGCTAGCATATATCTAGGCTTCCATTAAATTTTTCTACCTGGGTATTTATAAAAATTCAATTATCTTGATACAATAGAATTGAAAAATTTCAAAAATCTTATTTTTCAGAATTTTCAAAAAAATTTTGCGAAAATTCAATTTTATTAAAAAATTTTAAGTGCGTATTTTTTTTTTAATTAACTAATAAAAATGTTAATTATCTTAGCACTATAAGAAACATGAATACATTAAAATGTGACTCTTTATAAAATTCAATTATTTATCAATTATTAAATTAAAATACTTTGAATATTCGATTTATTAAAAAGTTTTTAATGAAATTCTTTAACAAATTTAATTATTTCTAACTAATTCAAATTTAGAGAACAGTAAAATATCTATAAAAAATGAAATAAAAAGCGATTTTTTAAAAACAAATTAAAATAATTTCCCGGTTTTCTCGGATTACCCTGTTAGTAGACACCCTGAGAAGTTAGGGAGAAAGAAGAAAAAGAGAAAGTAATAAAGGAGAAAATATAAATGAAGAAGAGAAAGAGAAAAAAGAGAGAGAGAGAGAGAGAGAGAGAGAAAGGAGAGAATATAAAACAAGAAAAAGAGAGAAAGAAAACAGGAGAAAAACTTTAAAGAAAGAAGAAAAAGTGAAAGAGAAAGAAAAAAAAGAAAATGTAAAAGAAAAAGAGAAGGAGGGCAAGAAAAGGAGAAGAAAAAAGGGAGAGTCGAAAGAGAAGGATAAAGATAAAGAAACAAAGAAAGAAGAGGCAGTCATCGTTAAAGAGAAGAGATATATAGTTAAGAGAAGGAGGCACGGTTTTGTGTGTGTGTGTGAGTGAGTAAGCCTGGTAGAAAAAGAGAGAAGAAAATTGTGAGAGAAAAGGAGAGACATAATAAGAGGGAGTGAGTGAGTCGCGGCTGCGTCATGTTCTCATCGAAGTAGGTCAGTGGGTCTCCCCACTCTTCGAGTTTTGATCGCGCACACACCACACTGGCAGACTGTACCATAATGAGTACATACAGTGAGAGGAACCGGTGTTATACTGTCAGTGGGGAGTGCCAACGGCGTTACTGTTGACCCAGCCACAGTCTGAACAACTTTACAAGAGCCGATCTCTTGTGCCTGCCTGCCTGCCTGCCTGAATGCATGCATGCGCTCTATGAAAGCAAGAGTTTTCTGTAATTCTCTCTCTGTAACTTGCACTCTCTCCCTCACTCACTTTACTCTACTCCCTTCACAACATAATTTCCCCTCTGGATCACAGACTCTTATTATTCCTACGTTACACCTCTATATCATTTTACTATCACTTTATACATCTCATCACCCACACCTTTCTTTCTCTCTCCCCCCTCTCTTTTTGTCTCTCTGACTCCATCAAGGCCCTCGTTTATTGAAAATCAAATTTACTTTACAGAAATCTCGGTTGCAAATTGAAAAAACAAAAGGGAAAGTTGGTTCTCGGTTTAATGGAGCTTTTTTTGTTTCTTTGTTGTACTGTAGAAAGAAGGGGCAAAATTAGAGCCGATTTCGGGTACTTAAATGAAAGCGATGCTCAAAACCGATTCAAGAAGAAACTCAAAAAAGAGTGGAAGCCAAAAAGATCAAAACGAGAAATGTCTCAAAAGTAAAGGATAATCTCTATTTCGATTATGATAAAATTAAATCGAGTCGATTTTAAATCATAGCGAATTCTTTATCATAAAATTCTTGAAATTAGCGTCTTTTTTTTGTTTTAGATTTAACAAAACAAAAAATCATAACTGTTTCATAAAGTTCCTGACTTTTTACACTATTTCCCCTTCAGTAGTTTTTTCAGATTTAGCAAAACAGCTATAAGAAGAAAAAATTTGTCAAAAAAAAAATTAAGTTGAAGCCTCAATTTTCAGACTAATTTTTTCTTTTGTTTCTTCTTCATTTCTCTTTTTAGATTCAGTGGTCAAAAATTCTTTTTCGACGCAAAATTCACTAATAATTTTACCTAATTAACACTATTTATATTATAATAATACTAAATTTTATTCAACTATTTAAAAAAAATAGTTGCAATTTATATGGTTAAATAGAAAGGATGGTAATTTTTATCTAACTGAATTTTGACAATAGTAAATTTCACCGAATCAAGTTTTGATCGAGTTAAACTTCAGTGTACTAAATTTAGATAATGGCAAACTTCACTGAACTAAATTTAGACAATGACAAACTTTAGTGCTAAATTTAGATAACGACAAAATTGACTAAACTAAATTGAGACAATTGAGAAATTATTCTCGACTCATTTTAGTCCTTTTAATTTAAACAATATTAAGAATAAAATAATAATAATTATATGATAATTAAATAATAATAATAATAATAATAATAATAATAATAATAATAAAATTTGCAAATTATTTGTTTTTTAAATACATTATATTACGCTGAAAAAAGTTCTATTTGATAATAAATTGATTATTTGAATCAAATAAATTTTTTTTTCATTGCATAAATTAAATTACATTGGAAATAAAATTTATTTGATTAAATACCGATTATTTGTCTATTATCAAATAAATATTTACTTGATTCAAATAATTTTTCTTTAATTCAATAAATTTGAACCAATAATTTCAGTATTTGAAGCAAATAAAATTTAAATTGACCAAAATAAAAAAATATTTTGATACAAGTAGAAATTTATTTATGATAATAGACAAGTAATCGTTTTACTCGAATCAAATAAATTTTTTTCCATTCTGGTATGAAAAATTATTTTATTAAGGGAAAATTTGAAATATTAAAATAAATAATTATAAAATGAAAGTTTATTATAATAAATTTTTCAGTCATATAAAAGTAAAATTTAACGAATAAAAAAATTCCCTGAAAAATAGGTGAATTTTCACAGTAGTATTTTAATGAAAAACTTACCGGTCAGTTAGTCTCTGTACATATATAGAGATTTTTTTCATCTTCTGGTCCAGATATAGAGTGAAAAACGTAAACGAGGTGCTTCATTAAGGTTCTAATTCAATTTGGAGGATTGGGGTCATTAGCTAACAATCCTGTTCGAGAAGTCCTCCATGAATTTTCAAAATTTCTGTTTCTTGAAATCTTAAAATAGAAAAATATTTTTTTTTGTTTTTAGTCACTCCTGTGACTCAAAATGCAAATATAATTGTATATACCTACTGTATTTTAAGATTAATAGGCATTTTAAAAATTATATTTTTTTGAAAATATTTCTTTAAAGCTATTTCTTTAAAAATATTTCTTTAAAACTATTTCTTAAAGAATATTTCTTTAAAAAGTTTATTATTTAAGTTTATTATTATTTAAAAAATTTCCCTTATTGCAAATAATGAACATAACATATTATGTTCATTATTTGCAATAAGGTAAATTTTTTAATTCAAGAGAAAAAGTGTTCGGAAAACTTGTTGAAAATATACTTTTTATTTTTTAAGTATTGAATCTAATCGATTGGAACTTAGTAAATATTTAAGTATAATTTTCCTTTTTTTGCTTTGTCTATTAATTCTATTTTTTCTTCCGTTTTCTATATAGAAACTCTTTTTGTTCAATACAGAAATTTTTGGGAACTTTGGTTTCGTGAAATTTTTTTTCCTTTATACTAAAAATTATGAATAAGGAATAACATTCCGTTATTTATAACCAAAACAAAAGCACTTTTAAAAGTTTAAAGTTTTCTGATATGGAAAAAAAACTAAAAAGAAAACAATTTCACAGCAACTATCGTGATGTATACATTTTTTCTTTAAATTATGTGAGAAATGTGATAAGAACATTTAATAAGGGACTAAATTGGAAGAGAGAGGAAGTTGTTGGATTAAAATTTAGTGCGCATTAAATTCATTTGGGTCGTTGGTCATGCAAACTTCTAATATTTCAATGTCTATAAATATAATTTATTAGACACGAAGATTATTATTATAAACGAAGAGAAAATATTTTCAATAAATATCAGAATTTTATTTTCTATTAGTCGCTATTTGTCGCTCCTATAATATTAACACACCTAATATTTAATTTTCCATTAAAAATTTTTGTAGAATTATTCTTCTTTCTTTTACAAAAAATTCCAAATATTCAACTTGCAGAATCGATAATATTTCTAATTGGAAATTTTTTTTTTGATAAATAATTAAAAGAAATGAGGTGAAATTTCTTTCTTCTTTTGTATTCGCATGACAAAGGACAATTTTAGATTTGTGTCATTTGAAAAGGAGAGCTATATAATAAAGGAAATGTTAAATTGTATATTTATTCATTATAAGTTATAGAGGAGCGAACGCTCGAAAGTCTTTGAAGAATTTCAATAGATTCATTTCATATGCGAGTAACGTTGTTTAGCCCTCTATGTCTCGCACTTTCGTCACATTCAGAAATTGCCAAACTTCCGGAAAAAGAAAACGTCTCTTTTTAGTTTGTAAAAAGTTACCGCAAATAACAAAGACTGTAAATTTTTCTGTTTCGCGAAAGTTATCATAATCTTCATATAAAGTCTAGAGAGAGGAGAGAAATAAAAATGAAGACAGCGACGATATTTTGAATGCAAAGAAGCATATCTGACATATTTTATTCTTGACTTTGAAAAAATTTTCTTGATCAGGTGTTTTTTCTTTATTTATTTTAGAGAGAGATTTATTTCACTCAGGGTAAATAAATTCAAAAATTTAGAATTTTTTGGAACAAGAAAGTAGCAAAGTAAATAGTTTAATGAAGAAATTAATACTCAAGCCAAATTTAAACTCTTTTTTGTTTTTGAAGTAGCAAACGAATTTTTAAAATTAATTTTTGTTGCTACAAAAATTAATTTATCACTTTTATCCAAATAATAAAAATTTTTAGTTGTTTGTAATTTTATCGAACCACAGTTTTACTAAGGATATCAAATTGAGACAAAAAGCGTTGACAAAAGTCAAGAAGGCAGAAGCCAAATCGTTTGAAATAAAATTGTTGGAAATGTTCATTAACCATCATTACAACATCATTAGATCGACACTGAAAAATTAGGAAGCATCGTCGCTTCTTTCCCCTTTGCGCCCATTTAAATGAAAATACCCGAGAAAAAATGTCCGTATGAAAGAAGGTATTGAAAGGAAAGATTTCAGATTGAACTATAAGGTAATCCTCTTTAGAATATTTAGAATTGATTCTCGTTGCTTGAGCTCTTTTCATATCCTTTTGATACAGGTTCACTTCCTTTTGATATCAATGGTGCTATAATGCTCCAGACACTATATATATATATATATATATACGTAATAGATGTTTCCCGCGACGAAACATCTGCACCAAAATGGTGTGTCTTTCAATTTTATACATATACAACTCTTATTGTTGTGTCATCCGTTCACAATTGCTTCCTTTCGATAGTAACGAGAATCATATCCTTTTTGAGAAGCAAAGAGAAAAAAAAAGTTGAAGAAGAAGAAGAAGCAGAAGAAGGAAGGAAGAAGTGATGCTTACAAAATTGAAGAGCATAAATTATGGATATAGTATATTATGTAGATTGACCCACTTCTTGACACTAATACCAACCCGATTCTTTCCTTCTGACGAGTTAAATTTGGATCTTCGTGTGTATATAATCAAACCACAGATGCCATGTGAATATTGGTCTCTTAGGCGCCGCAAATCTTCCTTTATGAGAATTATTTATCTTTCGTTCTTTATTCTGTAGGTTTTGTTCTGTTTTCTAATTGCATTAGTTTTGTTCTGATTTACTACACAACTATTTGCTACTACTACTATACTATACTGCTCTATTATTTACTTCTATCACTGATAACTTAAAAGTATCAATTTGTTTCACTTTAGTATTGATACAAAATTATTACCAAAAATTTGGATCAAATAAAAAATTTATCCAAATTTTTGGTTCCAAAGTCCTTCACTTTAATATTCATTTGATACTTTGAAGAAAACTGTGATACTGCGTACTACTACTATAGTAGGGGAGACTGGGGTAAACCCGCTCACTTTTTGTCAGATCTGTAAAAATCTAGGAAATTATTCTCTTTAAATAATGTTATATTTTATTAAGAGAAAGTGAAATGTGGTTACAATTTTGGTTTTAAGAAGTTATAAATTTTATTATTGTTAAAATATAATACGTGAAATTATTTTATTCCAAATTTCAAATTAAAAACGAAGTGATCGGCTTTACCCCGACTTCACGTGACCGACTTTACTCCGAATGTATTCCTTACATTTCAGAATAAATTTAATTAAATCTTTTTGAAATCAAACAAAACTATATATGAGGCATATTTCACGTAAAATGCCTCATATATGTACTTCGAAAAGGACATCCAATAGCATCAAAAAAACTTTGCCAAATAAATTAAGACTCAAAAATAATGATCGAAAAACTTAAAAATCCAAAGAACGTTTTTTTCTGACACCTCTAAAAACACTTGACCGCCTATGATTCTATGTCGAATTCATGAAACTAAAAGAAAATTCGTTAACATAAGTTGAATGTTAAGTACTATTCACAGTACCAATATCTCCATCTTAAGTTGAGTTCATAGCGTCAAATCGCTAGTAAGCGGGTTTACTCCAGTCTCCCCTACACCTATTTACGACTAATTTTAATTTTATTTCTATTCCCTTATTGTTAATTCTTTGTTCTTAATTTCCATTTCGTGATAATATACTGTTAAAAATTGAACTGCAACTTCACACCAAAAAATTGAATTGATGTTGTTTCAATCTCGCAAAGTGTGAATGCTTGCATATTCCATTGGATTAAAGTTTTCAATCGAGACAATAAAATAAAAGTATTCACACTTTTCGAGATTGAAAGAAAATCATTTCTTTCTGTTTAGTGTAATGATGGAGTTCGATTTTTAACAGTGATACCGTTTTATGCAACTTCTGCATTTTTGTTTCCTCTTCTTACACTTCGTTTCCTCATTTATCTGCTCTTTCTCAAAAAAGATTGTCGAGTAACAAATAATTTATAGCGAACTGATAAATTCTCAAAAAAAACTTTTGAGTAACAAACAATTTATAGCGAATATAAAGAAAAATGTTTGATGGTTTAAAGATGGAATCCGATTTTTAACATTGATATGGGTGATTCTCCGCGTAGCGCACAATTTGGATTTTACTATTATTAATAAATTTTTTTTTAAATTAAGTAAAAGTCGATATAGAATTTTAAAGTTTAACATTCAAGAACGAAATATTCGTGGTGAGCCAGATAAAATAATTGTAATTTTCTTTTTTACAATAAACACCCATGTAAAGTTGCGATTACACCATGACGGTCTGATTCGACCATGACGCACAAGAAAAACTAATTTTTTAAGCAAATTATTATCGATTTCAAAAATTCTTTTTTTCCGAGTCTTTTGTTTTCACTAACCTTAGACTACTAAACTTGTTTTGACGTAAAATATAAATAATTATTCATTTTATTGCAAATATATTATGATTCGACCATGACGATTCTGTGACTCCCTATGCAACTTTCATGCTTGTAACACATATAAAACAGAAAAAAAAATTTTTTAAATTAATTTCTCTTTTAATAATTTATTTAGGAGAGTTTATTGCTGCTTTTTATGAATGTTGAGCAATTTTTCGATTTGATTTTTTATGTAAATTATGCAATTTTACAAAGAGGGACAAGAAATAACTACAAAAATATTAAAAAATAAATTTTGTTTTCCACAAGTGTTTTGTTTTTCTCAATTCTACTAACTTAGACAACAAAAAAATGTCAATATTCATTATATTTATTATTATATTTTACTAAAAAAATAACATTTTATATATGAAATGTTAGTAGGGACTGATTCACCATGACGTTTTAGCACCTTAAAACAGATTTTTAAGCAAAATTATAAACTTTTAAATAAAAACGACAATAGACTTTTATTTGTCATCATGGAAATTAATTTTCCACGTTGAATTCATTACAATATATGAAACTGATTTCTTAAAAAACACGAGGGACATTAAATTTTGCGCTACGCGGAGAATCACCCATATATACAGTTTTAGGCGCAACTTATCTGCATTTTTGTTTCTTCTTCTTCTTCCTCTTCTTTTTCTCTTTCATCTGCTGTTTTTCAAAAAAGATTATTGAGTAACAAACAATTTATAGAGGATAGATAAAGAAAAATGTAAATTTTAACTAAGGGGCAGAAAATAAATTATTGCTCTTTTGTATTCTGAATATGGAATTTCATCAAATTTGTCACAATTCTCCGCAAGTTACGCAAAGCGGAGCTATAAATAGCTGGAAGGAAAATTGGTTTGAAAAATAATCACATTTTGATGCTAGGCATCAGTGAAAAATTCCCGATAATTTAAAATCTTATTCTCGGAAATATATGGAGAGAATGTTCTTTTGAAAAATTTATGAGAATTTTCTCCATTTAATTTGTTATGAGCGACATTAATTGAAAAAAAAGAAATTTAATTTAAAGTGAATTACTAATTTTTTTGTAATTAAATTTAAATAATTGACATTCTAAATTGCGATTATTACTGAATTAAATATTTGAGAATAAACGAGTATTATTTATAGAGAATTATTTCATTTTTTGAGGCACTTTGGATATAGGATAATATATGCCTTGTATAAGTTCTAAGCGGAAAAAACTTAAAATTATGGATATAAAATTCACATGGAGGAAAAAAGAAAGTGCACTTTTTATACACAAAAAGTGTATTTTTGCACTCTTTTCATTATTTTACTGCGTATACTATGCATAAAAGTATAGTTTCAGGCACACTTTTCATTACTTTGCTGTATACTACACTGCAAAAAGAAGTATCTTATTTAAGATGTTTTGGTAGTCATTTCTAAGATGTTATGGTAGTCATTTTTTAGTCATTTAAAATATCTTAATTTAAGATGTTAAAAGTATCTTCGTCCACATTTTCTGTGTATTTTTGGGGCAAAAAGTTTTGAGGTTAACTATGGGCTTATATGTAAGACATATTTTATGCATAGTTTTTAGTAACTTAAATTTTTTTCGCATCTTACAATTCACAAGTATCTTATTGCTAAACATCTTATTGAGACAGAAACATCTTAATTTAAGATACTTTAAAAAACTTACAGAAGAATCTTACTTTTTTAAGATAGAAGAAATATCTAAGACGTATAAAACATCTTAAAAATCAGTAAGATACTTTAGAAAACATCTTATTTTAAGATATCAAATAAGACACTTATTTTTGCAGTGTAAACAGAAAAGTGTAGTTTTCTCTACACTCTTTTCTATAACTCTACTCGATACATCTTTTAGTGAAAAAATTCAATTTTACAATATAATATAAAATATGCACTGCAATCACCATAAAATTACATTTATTTACTGAAAAAGCATAAAAATACTGTTTTTGTTAAGCTGAAGTTACAGAAAACACCAATTTTGGACCAATTGCAAAAAAAAGAAAATGTTTTCAAACTCGTGGGAAAACATTTTCTTTTCGCACTTGGTACATAATGTACTATATTATTCTTTTCCTGAAACAGACAAAAGATACTTCTATTCTTTTCTCTCCCATGTAAATTTTACTTTTTTAATCCTGATGGGTTCGCCACAATCACATATATACACACAACTCGGTACATCTTTTAGTGAAAAGAAAATTCAAGTTTCTGAAAAAAATCGAATTAAATTGGTATTATTTCTAAGACAGAGGTTCTGAACTTCTGTACAATAATGAATTTTGAATCTTTATTTTCACTAAATATCTACTCGGCACATCTTTTACTGAAAAGAATAATCAATTTTCATTAAAAATCGAAGAAATTTGGCATTACTGGTTCAAAGCAAGAATTAATTTTGATTGATTCTTCTCGAAGTTGTCTAAAAATCAACTCTATACATTTTTTAGAGAAAAGAAAATTCAAATTTCTGTAAAAAAATCGAAGGAAATTGGCATTATTTCTAAGACAGTAGGTTCCTGAACTTCTGTAAACGGTTGAATTTTGATTCTTCTTGAAGTTACCTAAATATCTACTCCGCATATCTATAGTGAAAAGTAAATTCAATTCTCATCAAAAATCGAAGAAGGTTGTCATTACTGGTTCAAAGAAAGAATAAATTTTGATTGATTCTTCTCGAAGTAGCCTAATAGTCTACTCTGTACATCTTTTAGAGAAAAGAAAATTCAATTTCAAGCAAAAATCTAAGAAAATGGTCCATTATTGGTTCTGAGAAAGGAGTGAATTTTTATTAATTCTTCTCAAAGTTGTCTAAAAATCGACTATATAGGCACATCTTTTAGTTCCTGAACTTCTGCAAAAAGATTCTTCTTTAAATTACCTAAATATCTACACCGCACATCTAGTGCTCTGTAAATTTGAATTAGTTAAAAATAACTAATTTGATAGCAAAAAGTCAGTCACTAGTTTAACATAACATAGTAGGTAATATTTTACTAATTTGTAGTAACTAATTCAATTAGTGAAATTTGACTATTTTTTAGTTATTTATTTATTATACTATTAATTAGTGATCCTCTACTAAGAATTAGTTATTTTTTATTAATTGCTGAGGCAAAAAGTCAGCCACGATTTTACTAATAATTAGTTATTTTTAACTAATTCAGATTTAGAGAGTGAAAAGAAAATTCAATTATCATTAAAAATCGAAGAAATTTGTCATTACTGCACTGGTTCAAAGCAAGAATGAATTTTTGTTGATTCTTCTCGAAGTTACCTAACAATGCGTCTTTTTGTGAAAAGAAATTCATCTTTCTGTAAAAATCAACAGAAATTGACAGAAAAGAGGTTCTTAATGTCCTGAAAAAAGATTAAGTTTGGTTCAAAATTGCAGAAGTTGCCAAAAATGGCAAAAAGGAGCTGGCGATATTTTCCAAATACACAACAGATATATAAATTGTTGTGCCGTTGATTAATAATTGAATTAGCCTTCGCGAGGATATATGCTCATCTATCTTTGACTTGCAATGAGGGAGTAGAAGAGAGAGAGAGAGAGAAAGAGAGAGACACCACCCACCCCCGCTCGCCTATAGGAAGGTACACGTGCTTACGTTGCTCGGCACTTGGGCGCGATAATGCTGCCGCTGTTGAGAGCGCGCGCGAGTCTCGGACAATATTTCTGCAGCCGACATAGACCTGGTTCCGTAAGTAGGTCAACCCCACCTTCGTTGTCGCGTTCCTCACTCGTCATTCCCTTCGCCCCTCGAAGCCCGGCTCTTTGCCGCTCGGCTCGTTTCGCGCCGCCACCTCCACCATCACCACCACCAAGCCCCTTTGCCCCCACAAGCCCGAATGATCATCGTGTGTCCCCTCTCCTCTCTGCACACTGACCCCCGCCTCTTCGGCGGGCACCTGGCCGCGCGCAGTGGCTTACGCTGCTGAATCACTTTCACTTATGCTGTGCACTGTGTTGGTACTGCTGTTCTCCGTCGGTAAGGGGCTTTTTCGGGAGATAATTTTTCAGCAACACAGTGTAAATATTTTTCGAAAAATAGTGTTTCTTTTATCCAAAAATTGTTCAGTTTTTGGGGGTGGAAAGTTAAAATTGGGTGCCGGTGTTGACCGCAAAAAGCGCGTGGGAGCCGCCTTCCAATTTGGAGAGTGACGTTGTGTTGTACAGGCACGGATACGGCGGGTCTAGGGTGACAGGAACAGGGTGGGGGTGGGCCCTTCAGGAAAAGCAGCGAGGCGAGAGACAACAGTCGCACGCAGATCGCCGTGTTGTTAGGCCGCCGTATTTTTCAAAGGGGAAACCAGCCACATTTCTTAAATATTGTATAGTGCTCTCTCAGTCTCAAAAACCATAGTTTTTTTTCACAACACGACTCTCGACGACTCATTCTTACTTTCGGCCTAGTTCCTTCTTTATTTATTCAAGCAACAAAATATTTATTTTATCCCATTTTCGGTATCACAGGTGTGTGTCTTTTCTATGGTGCATCTCTCTTTCGCGTGTGATTTTCTATCATCATTATTGGATTGCAGTGTTGGAAAAAAAGGAGTTAAAATAGGTGTCGTTGATCTGGAAAGAAAAGTTTTTTCTCGTGACTAATAAGTGACAGACGTGATTTTCTCATTCGCATTTAACACTCACGATAATGACCCGAACGTGTTGTAGATCCTGGATTGGATACGAAGCTGAAACAGTGCCTTGGTTTCACCTTCCATGAGATTTGTTTGTCAGAAACTTGATTTTTAAATCGAAACAACAAGAAAAAATATGTGCTAGAGAAAATTTTATTTTAGGAACAAAGAATTAGGGTGATTTCTTAAGTTTTGTTACAAGGAGTACCAGGAGGAAGTTTTAGGAACAAAATAGTGGTGTTTCTTTTTGTTTCTTTTTGTTTTTTTAATAGTGAGAGTGGTTGTGTGCAGAAAGTTAGTGCACATTTATGACCCGAAATAAAAATTGTGGTGTGTCACTCTTTCAGGGGTGATATGTTATTGGAGATGGAGCAACATTCGGGCCTGATATCCCTGAACATGTCGCCATTCCAGTTGAGCCCTCAGGGCAGTCCCCAAGGTGCTGGCACTGGTCAGCAACAGCAACAACAACAGCAGCAACAACAACCCCAACACGCGAGTCAGTATGGATCCTCCCCCTATGGTAATTGTGCGCAAAGTTCGCCATCAAATATGTGTCATCCCCAACAAAATCAGCAACAATCCCAAATGTCGAGTCACAACCAATCGCAGCAAAGCGGAGGTGGCGGTATGTCAGGTTTTGAGGCGGCATTCTTTGACGCCACGAGCCTCGAGGAACGTTGTCCAATGTGCGGTGATAAAATGTCCGGCTATCAGTATGGTCTCTTAACGTGTGAATCTTGCAAGGGTTTTTTTAAGCGCAATAGTTCGCCATGTAGCAGTAAAAAGGTCTACACATGTCTATTTTCGCCAACAGGCGGAGGCAGCTGTGGTACATCGTCGGCCTTGGAGGGTGGCACTTATGCCGGTGGTGGCAATACCGGCGGCGGCAACAACAATAATAACAACAATAATGCCGGTAATGGTGCAGGAGGTGGCAATAATGCTGGACCAACTGGTGCCGGCGCCAGCGGGAACGTTGCCATTCCTGGTGCACTTTGTCATCCGAGTCTAGCACAGGCGGGTGTGGGTGTCGTGACCGGTTCCATTCCTGGACCATCGGACTTTCCTGATACCAAGGACGTCATCGAGGAATTGTGTCCTGTGTGCGGCGACAAGGTGTCAGGTTATCACTATGGATTACTCACTTGCGAGTCCTGCAAAGGATTCTTCAAGAGGACGGTCCAAAATAAAAAAGTCTACACCTGCGTTGCTGAGAGGTCCTGTCACATTGATAAGACACAGAGGAAACGATGTCCGTTCTGCCGGTTTCAAAAGTGCCTTGAAGTTGGCATGAAACTCGAAGGTGAGTCCATTTTTTCTTTTCTCTCTATTAATTCCTCTAATATTTTCTCGAATCACTAATATTCTCCCCACTATCAATTCTCGGCGAACCAAAAGATCAAAATAGCCATGAGAAACAGAATCAGTGAGTCACTTTTTAGGAATCTTTCATTTTTCCATAGAAATATTTTCACGAAACAAATAAATATTCAAAGACGGTTATAATACTGCAAAAGTGGAAAAATATCCGGAATTTCTCATGTCTGTTCATAAATAAAAATTCCCCTGTCACAGTTTCTCTAAGGATATCAAATTTAGACAAAAACACGTTTTGATTCGTTTTTTGTCTCAATTTCATATCTGCAGAATAACTATAATGCTTAAAAAGTAAAAACATCCAGATCAAAATTTATTATATCTGTACATAAAACTTTCACACCCTCAGAGAAAAATTATGTTTGAATAAAATATTTCCAAAGTTAATAATTAGACTTGCAAGTAGTTTGTTGTAAAGTAATTCAAACAAATTAAACTTGAGAGTATATTTGAACTGTAGCCAAAAATGCGGATCAAATCATGAATTGATCCTAATTTTTAGTACATTTGATAATAATTTGATAAATTAATAGTTAGTGTTTAATAATTGTATATAGATAAGTGTTCTATTTTTATGCATAAACCTAAGTTTAGAGTTATTTTAAACAGTTTATTTAACCTAAAAGTATTTATTTCTAGTAAACAAATATTTGACACAGTTTAATACGATCCATAAGTTTTGAAGTTTTAAATGAACGAAATTTTTTCGACAGTGTAAATATTTCCAAAGAACTGTTTTGTTATCTGTTTAGCAATGCATTTTGTCGATTCAATCAAAATTCGGTTGTTTTAAACAATTTTTAGTTGTCTCAAAACAAATCTTTATTGTTACAACAAATTTTGGTCGCCTCAAACAAGTTTCAATTGTTTCAAACTAATTTTTTCTCTAACTGCAACAATAAAATGCGTAACTTTTCAAAAAAGTCCCTAAGCAATAGTTTGAATAGCGAAATTGAACAGCAACAAATAGAAAATACTTATTTACTAGCAAAATTTTAATAAAACACATTTTTAAAAGAAAACTACGAAAGGGGAATAGGTGAGCAAAATAGAAAACTACTAAACTCTTTAAATAAAAAGCCTCCAATAAAAATACTCTTAAAAAAAAACCAAAAAAAAAAAGAGTAGAAAGCTATTTAATAGAAAACTATTTAATAGAAATTCACAGTCACTAGAAATTCCTCTATAAACAGACATTAGGAAAGCTTGCGCCATTTTTCTAAATCGAAATTAAGATCCATTTAGATACAATAATAAATGAATCAATTGAAAAATTCATTGGTTAGAATCAAAAGAAAATGTCATTATTGGAGTAGACATCTATCACTTTTCTAAATGTTAAATGAAACTCGTGGATATATTCCTTTCTAGATAGGTTCGTGAACGTCTGTTTTACATATGTTGCACAATACGTGTTCATAAACATAACCCATATAATGGAAAGAATTTATGAGTTTCTTTTTCGATTCGGAAAAGTGACAGGTGACTATATGTATACGCTAAAACTCACTCGGTAAATTTTAAACTCCTGAAAATGCCGCTTTTAAAAATTAATGACGTAAAAAGTCCACTAATTGACACAAGTAATTTTTTACAAATAAAGTAATTTTTGTTAACATTAACATTTTTTTCTGGCCCTTTGCAGTAATTTGACAGCAATTAAAAAAATTAAATGGAAAAACTTTTCTAATTTAATTTAATTATGTATAGCTACGAGTTACTAGTCACTATAGAACTACTATAGTTATTAGTTATTAAAAATTAGAGTTAAGAGTCAAAAATTTAGAAAATTAAAAATTTTTTTAGACAGTATAGAAATTTTTGCAAAAGGAGAAAAAGTGCGGAATTTGCCAAACTGATGATTCTTTTGTTGATTTTAGATATTTTATAACAAATTTTTTTTCTATTTTGTGAATAATTGGTGTGTTTTTTCTCTATTTGTTATTTTTACAAGCGCAAAAAAAGGTTGAGTGAGAAACGAGTTCCAATAATAAAGCAAATACAGTATAGTACAACAGTGGAATAGTCAATAAAAGCTGTGTACGTTACATGCCAAAAGGTCAAGATGTCAAAGTAGGTCGTAGAAATTATAAGCCAAATTGTAACAAACTTAATTGGTATCGTTGAACATTTAAAAGTTTTTTTAAAAATTAACTATTTGACAATTTTCCACTGTGCAATATTTCGAAAGCTAATTGAAAATTATTTGAAACATTCTCAAAATATTCTCAAAATTGTTGCGAACAGCCCTTCATGAATGGATTTAGAAAAAAAGTTTGAAACTTTGAATTTCTCAATGTTTTGAATATATATTCAAAACATTTAGATTTAGTTTAAAATTTCGATTTTCATTTTAAAATTGATTTTAATTGTTCGAAATTGTCTTAAAAATAATTTTTAATTGAAACGTTATTTGAAATATTTAAAACAGAATTTAAACGATTTGAAAAAATTGAAATAATTTTTAATATGAAATATATTGTTTAGAATTATTGTTTCCAATGTTTCCAATCTTTCAAATTGTTTAGAAACTTTTCTAAATGTTTATAGGTAAAACTTTCCTAATTATTAAAAACAGTTTAACTTTTCTAAATATTTAAAAACACGTTAGAAACTGTTTCACAGTATTTGAAACCTCTTTTAGAAATTGTTTCAAAATATTTTAAACTGTTTTAAATTATTTAAAATATTTTAAACTGTTTTAAATTATTTAAAATAGGGTAGAAATTATTCTAAATTGTTTAAAACATGTTATAAACGGTTTAAAACTGTTAAAAACCGTTTAAAACTGTTAAAATATGTTAGAAACTGTTTACAACACGTTAGAAATTGTTTTAAACTGTTTTAAACTTTTTAAAAACAGAAAAATTATTGAAAACTTTTTAAAACTTGTTAAAAATTATTCTAAATTATTTAAAACATGTTAAAAATTGTTATAAACTGTTTGAATCTTGTTAAAAATTTGGTAAAAATGAATGTAAACTGTTCTAAAAAATAGATTATTTCAAATATTTGAAATGCAACGTAAAAAATTAATTGTTAAAAATTAATGTTTAAAAAGTAGATCGCTTTCTAAAAACAACATTAAATAATTTTCACTGATAATTTAAGTCAACATAAAGTTACGTCAATACACATACACGCACCAAAAAAAAGAAGAAAGAAATGTAGTTTCATAAAATTTGGATGTACACTGTTTAATGATAGATTGATCTTGTTTGAATTGACATGACTGACAAGTGTTACAAGTATAAACATTTAAAAAATATTTCTTCACATTATAATTATATAGAAACGGGTGTTAAAGAAACGAGATGATTCTCACGAACTTTTTAAACAAAAAAACAACTTTTTTTTCATCTTATTTCGTAAATATTGTTTTAAACTTTGAAATAAAAAAAAGAAAAGTTAACAAAAAAAGGAAAATAATTTTTTGGGGTAATAATATGTCTCAATATCACGCGATATCTCTTGAATAGAAATATAATGAATATATATATGAAATGTCCCTATATTGACATCGACTTAAATGGCGACAGTTATTGCAAAATATATTAAAAACTTTTCATAATCTCCATTGGAAAGCATATAAAATATCTTTTGACTGCGCTTGGCATGGCATTGAGAATGTAATTGTCGAAATCGATTTCTATTACGAGAAACCACATCCACCTACGCCCTTTTCGGCACACACTAACATTGGTTTAAAAATATATCTATAATTCTTTGAGAGATTCGATCCCTCTCAACTTATGAAATTTAATAGTAATCTTCTCTTTTCTTTTATGAAGAAATCGAAAGAGAAGTCAATTTTAAAATAAAATGAAAATTAGCCTTTTTAGTCCTTTTGTTTCCTCAAAAATTGAATTCTAAAATTTATCAATATTCAAAATATTTTTAAACATAACCAACAATAATAAAACTATTTCAAATACTTTAAAAAATAAAAAGAAACAATAGAAATATTATAAATATTAAATATTAATTGTAAATATCAGAAAAAGGAAATAAATAAATAAAGTGAAATAAAAATGAAAAAATAAAGAAAGGAGAAAATATTTGAAAAATAAAAGATTGAAGAAAGAAATAAAGAAAATAAAAATAATTAAAAAAAATTAAAATACAGAAGAAGTGAAAATTGAGAAATTAAAAATTTTGTAAATAAAATCTACATATTTTTAAATCGAAAAATATTTCGTAAAGAAAATTTCGAAAAAAAAGAATTTATGCCCCAATTACTAATCTTTTGGAATATTTACATTCCGTAAGATAATTTTCAGTTTTAAAGAAAGGAATAAAGATAGAATTTTAATTTTCCATCATTTCGAATTATATTTGATTTTTTAAAGAAAAATAAAAATACAAGTTTGCACAATAAGCAATATATATTTATACACAATATTTTTAGAATTGAACTATTATTTTTAATTCTTCAACACTTTTAGAATTTAATAAAAAAGAGTTAAATGAAATTATTTTTCAGCTAGAAAAAAGGATTAGGTAAATAAAAAATTTTTTTATCTTTAATAAAAAAAGAATTAAATAAAATTTTTTTTAGTTTTAATAAAAAAAATGTTTTTATTACAAAGAAAGAGTGTTTTCATCGAAATACACAATTTATTGTGTGACCTAAATATTTTGAAATTATTCTCGATTATGTAATTTCGTAAAAAAAAAAAAAAATAAAAAATCTATTACTTTTAATTTTTTTCCGTCACTTTTAAAATTTAATAATTGTTTTAATAAAAAAAAATAAATTTTTCATTAGCAAAAATACAAAAATTATTACTTGACCCAATTAAAATTATTCTCAATTGCGCAACTTTGTCTAAAAAATAAAAATATACTATTATTTCTAATTTTTTGCTTCTTTTGGAATGTTAGCTTCAATAAAAAAAAACAGATTTTTTATTATAAAATTACAATTTTCATTATCAAAAGCACACAAATTATTACTTGACCCAAATACATTGAAATTCTCAATTATGTAATTTTCTAAAAAAAATAAAAGTGGAAATAACTCTCACTTTTTATTATTCACTCTTCAAATGTCAAATTTTGAAATTGTTTTTTAAGAAGAAAAAATACAGAATTTTTAGACTCATTTTGTAATTAAAGAAATTTGAACTCCTTCAAATGTTTCAAAATTACGGAGAAAAAAAATTCAATTTCATAAGTATATATTAAATTTTTAATCTTTCAAATGAAATGAAGAAAGAAAGAAACACTTTCGATTATAAAAAGTGAAAGTAAAAAGAAAAAAAGTGAAATTACATAATCGGAATCGAAATTTTATAATTTAATGATCATTTCTTTCAAACAAAGTTATTATTAGAATAAATTATTATTTTTTAAAATTATTTTTTCCTCTATTTTTTTCTTTTAATTCTTGTTTCCTTCAATTCTTTTTCCTTTCAATTATTTTTTCTTGAAGTTCTTTTTTCCTAAAATTATTTTAACGTTAAATTCTTTCTCCTTTCAATTATTTTTCTCATTTAATTAATTATATTATTGAAATTAATTTTCTGTTGATTTTTCAAAAAACAAAAAGTGTCAACATCCCTTCTTGACGGATTATTTCGACACTGTCAGTTCTCTTATCAATGTGCTACTTCTGTATACACGTGGGTGGTGGGTTGTCGCAATGGAGGTCAAGTGCGGGAAATAGTAACTGGGTGGAATTAAATGATGCCTCTGACAGACACAATTAAATCTACTGACACTGAAGCACACTCGGATCAATTAAATGCTCAGGACATTGGTCAAAACAAACAATAAAAAATATCTTTAAAAAAAATATGCTTTTGATAAATAAAAAGAATGAAAAAAAAACTAGTGACTATACTCTGCTCTAGATTTCGTGACTTTGATCCAATTTCACAATGCCATATGCCGTACATCTACTATCTTAAATTGTCTTTTGCAAAAGTTTATCTATCATTTTTTTTTTCTTTTTTACTTCCAAGTACATAAAAAAATCGTTTTTATTATCTAATGATGATAAAGAGGTGAAAATTATTTTTCAAGAGACAGAGAGAGAGAGAGAGAGAAAAAAAGTGTAAAAATAGAATGCAAAATATTGTTTCGTTTGTAATTATGTCAATGCAATAATACACTTTAAAAATTTTTTTTAATTCAAATATACGATTAATTTTCTGTTATCAAATAAATATTTATTTGTATCAAAAAATATTTATTTGATAATACACAAATAATCAGTTATTTAAATGAAATTAATTATTTGAATAAAATAAACTTTTTTTCAGTGTAACATTAATAGTTTCATTTATTTTATTATAATTCTCACAATATCTTAAAAACAATAATATTAAAATTATGAGAATTATAGATATTTTTGATGTTGCAATACGAATGTAAATTTTTTTGTGTAGAGTTTTTTTTGTAAATTATAATATTTAAATATCTTTTGGAATTATTTATTGTAGTTGAGATTAAATGGTCGCTTTTGCTGGAATAAAAATTCAGTCAAATTTGCATGTTTGCTAAATTACCGATGATATCACGCTATATTACTCTTTACTTCATATGAGGCACATTTAACCCAGATTGTATGGATGTCGGAATACGTAACACACAACATACCTCGTTTGTCGACTCAACGCTCCTCGCACACACTTGGTTTACTTTTTTTTATCCATCATTCCAATAAAAAAGAAATCATTCAATTAAATTTTATCAGTCTGGCAAATTTTTCGAAAGTGTTTTTTTTCTCAGTAGATATTTAAAAATAGCCGGAGAAAAAAAGATTTTTTTTTCTGTCTCTACAGTATGCAAAAAAAAATTCTTTTTAAGAAGAGCAAGTCATCTTGAGTGATCAATCGGTCGCTAAATTTTGTTTTGTTCTTTTTCTTTGGGAGAGGGTTTTTTCTAACAGAGAACAGGAAATTATTACTTTTCGAAGTTAAATTCAAGAGATTCGGGTTGATTTCGTTTTAAAGTTGGCCGAAAATTTTTGCTGATTCAGAGATATCTATTCAAAGCGTCAATTGTATGATACAGTAGGTGCTACCTACATGCTCTTTCATGTCAGAGAAACCAGCCTTTAGGCCTCATAGTCTTCTAGAATCTTGATAGTAATAAACTCTGAGTCACTCTCATCCTTCTCTATTTCTCCCACTCGCCGTGATCACTCTCGATTTTCAAGTCAGTGGCGCCTGTAGTTCGTTTTCTTGTAAAAGCATGCTGTAACTATTACAATAATTACGTTCTCATCATAATTGGGGAAAGTATTCTTTGTATTACTTATACCCAAGTATATTTGTTTTGTTTGTGATGTTGGCACAATTTTTAATCATGTTTTCTTTGTTAAATTCACGAATGACCAAAGAAAAGTAGATTTTGGGGTGAAGAGAAAGGAACAGATTAAAATGATGATGATGATGATGATGATGATGACGCTTTTGAATCCAGTTTTAATGTAAAATTTCCTAATTGTAGGAATTTTTAATCATCGTCTTAATGCTTAATGATGTCTGCTTTTTGGATAATAAAAACGAAATTTTGAAGCTTTCGATAAAATTTTGCAACCAAAACAAAATGAATTATAAAAAAGAAGTCAAAATGATGGTGGACCAAAATTTTGCATTCGGTTTTTACAATAAAATTTTGATGCTGTAAGAATATTCAACCCTCGTCTTAATTTTTGAGAATGGTTACATTTACGGTTAAAAAACGAAATTTCGATACTTTAGACTAAAGAGAAAAACACATCAACATGATGCTGAAGAATAGTAACCACAATTTTTAATGCAATTTTCACTGTAAAATTTCTAATTTTACATGCTCTGGACAAAATTTTGTGGCCAAACCGACAGGAATAACAAAATACTTCCTCTATGAGGAAGCAAAAAAATTAAAGTATTAAAGTTATTAATTAAAGTATTAAAAATTAAAGTAATCAGCTTCAGCTTTTAAAAGCTGAATTGAAAAATTCATAGATGTAAAAATTATAGGAGCACAGTAAAAAGTAAATCTTAATTTAAGAGCTGCCTTAAATTCAACACTGTCTGCTATAATGTTAAAGGATACGAAAAACGTGCGTAAATTCAACATTGACTGTCTTAAAAATGTTGCATCTTAATTTAAGGCAGCTTTCGTGCCTTAAAATAAGATTTTCTTTTTACTGTGAGGAATAAAATTATTCGGATAAGAGGAAATGTGTTCAACTAAATTTTGAGTAATAAGACTTTGGTCGTCACATAATTTTTGATTAAGTTCTGTCAAATTATGCATAATCAGCAGATTAATAACATTATGCTAATGATAATGCTAATGCTGCCAAAATGTCTAACTAATGGTTGGACTTTGAAACAGAAACTTTGGTTAGATTTTTAGTTTCAAATTCGATATACAGATCAGATGAAAATTAAGTTGTTTTACAGCAGTAGATGTAAATGATTTTTGGATTTTTTTAAGTCCTTTGAACAACAAACACTACAGATAAGACTAATGTTCCCACTCCCTAAACTTGTTCTCCTAATTATACTGTCGTATTTGTGAAACACTTCTTCGATCCTATTTTAACCGAAAAAATTATTTCTGAATCATTTCATCCATTAAAATTTTTCTTTTTTTTTTTTGATTCAACAATTTCCCAATTTCTACTGAAAGAAATTTGAGAAGAAATTTTGTCATAGTAGTAAAATTTAATACACACTATTCACCGAAAAAAGGAAGAAAACCTTTCCCTAGTTTTTACACCTCAAGAAAAATGTCCTACAAATAAAAATTGTAAAATTTCGAGTCGAATTTTAAAGTTTAACTTTAAAATGAATAGTCCCTGTATGTGTGTATTTTAAAAGCAAAGAAATGAGCACGGTTTTGTCGCGTTTATGCAATCGTCGACACGCTGAAGGAACAGAGTATATAGAAAACGAATGGAAGTTATAAACACACACAGAGAGAGAAATACACACTAAGTAAAAGGCACATTCAGAGTCAGATACGTACAGAAACAAATACATATAGAAGAAATACAGAGAAAATACAGAGACAAACACACAAACACGTATAGTAAAAATACAGAAACGAACGAACTAACCAACAGCAAGAGAATTGCGACAGAAAGCGTTTCGAGATTCTCTTTTAATCGTTGGGCCTTGGGGCCTAGACCTACTTGAATTACACCTATAGCAAATATATTCTCTTTTAAAGTTGTTTATATATATATACACAAGAGTATGTATATAAGAGTGCAAGCAACCACAAACTTAAAAATAGTTGGACTTCTTTAGATATCTTTCGAACTCTTCGATCTCTCGTCTTGTGTTCTGAAATTCAGGATTTCGATGGCTTCGTTTTTCTTTATTGCCTTTTACACGGTCGCAACACAGTGACACAGTTGATTCTGCAATGCGCGCTGCGCGTTTACGCAAACGATACAAAAGCGGGCGGCTCGTTTCTGATAATAAATAACTTTACTCTTACTTTTAAACGTCGCACGACTTAATACCTGATCAGACTCAACGATAAAGGCGTGAAGTAACTATACACTTTACACACACACACAGACCAATTAACCAACACAGTTATAAAGCAATAACTAATAGAGAATGAATCTATGATTTTATAATAATAATTTTACAGGTATAAACTTTTGATTTGTATTTTTTTCCTTTTGTAAATTCAATTCAAGTCGAGCTAATTGCTTTCTTAGGAGACTATATATATATATATATATATTCCTAGTTTATTTTAATGCCGGGAAATGAGTTGAGAAACGTGTATGAAATTAAGAAAGAACTCTTAAAGCCAATTACTGTTTTAAAATTACATCAACTGTTTTAATGTTTGTCGGAAGAAAAATGTACATTACTGCTGAATTCTAAGACCATCCCTCTTCTATTTTCTTTTTTTGCTTTTTTTAAGATTTTGGTCAGTTTTCTGAAAATTCCTAAAGATTTAAAGATGCTTTTAGAAATTTTCGTACAATGAGAAAAGAGAATTGTTAGTTTTGCATAAATTCTTGATTTCAATTGGGAATAATAATACAATGTGTAAATTCTGCTTGCTTTACTGCAGTAAAACTGTGCTAAAATCATTGGAGAACCTTGGTTTTCAAGGAGTAAACAACTTCCTACATATTTAATCATCCATATCTAAACTGCTGCCTTGTTATGATTGAACAGACATTTTCTTTGCATCATCTTTATAACATGCATATGTAATGCAATTTTTATTTTCTTCCCTTGTTTCTTTGTCGAATTTGTCAAAATTTACATTTACTAAATGTTTGCAAAAGAAAAAGGAGAAAAAATGAAAAAACAGAAAAATTGTGTTCACTATTTACAGCGGAAAAGAATTTGATGCTCTCTTGATGCATATTTATTATTGAAAATTTTGTCTTGAGCATTATTAAAATTACCTCGTCTTGATGTACTGCTTTTATTACCCGCATCACTAATATTTACTGAAATGTGTAAAAATTTGTTTCAATTATCCGTAAATTATGAGAGACCATAAAAAAAATTGTTGCAACATCTGCAACTTTTGAGAGCATCAAAAAAATTGTTGCAACATCTGTAACTTTTGAGAGCATCAAAAAAGTGGTTGTAACATTTGCAACTTTTGAGAGCAACAAAAAAATTGTTGCAACATCTGCAAATTTCGGTAAAGTTGATTAAAAATTTTGAATAATTTGCACAAATTAAGTAGATATTGCACAGAAAGAAGAACTACTTAAAAATTCATTTCAATTATCCGTAAACTTTGACACATCTTCAAAAAAATTGTTACAAAATCTGCAAATTTCGGCAAAGATGGTTCAAAATTGTGCATAATTTTGCACAAATTTAGTATTAGACATCATACAGGAAGAAAAAATAGACATTTGATATAATCCTTCATCAATTTTTGTGAATCATTTGCAGTAACTTTCTGTTAGTCTAAATATTTTCAAAAAATAAATAAATAAAAGTGTTTCAACGTTTCTGCAAACGGACATTTCTAACTATGAACGTGGAAAGTGAATAAAATAAAGATCCAAAAGTCCGTTGGCAATTATACATATATATATACATATCCAACACTTGACCATCAAAATAAAATCCAATCAGCGTTTCCGCACGGCTTCCAATTTACCGTAATCCTCAATTAAATTAAAGGGTGTGCCTTATACCCGAACACTTTTCTACAAAGACACTCCCTGTAATCGATCGTTATAATTTTAACCGGAATACTTTTACTTTAATCTCCTCTCGTTACAGTGGAAACTTTGATCAATAAATTCCTTGTGCTCGAATGGATCAACTTTTGCGGTCGAGACGCACTGAAACCGCATCAAACTTACTTAACCCCTTGGCTTTGCTCTACTTTTAGTCTTTCAAGTTCCAACAGAATATCTCCTTTTTCTCTAACCCCCCCTCGCAATACAAATTAGAGAATAAATCGCATTCTTGTGAATCAAAAACAATTTTCTACTTCTTTAGAAAATATTTTCTCGCCACACTCCTTCTACACTCTACAGTGTTTTGAAATATTTTTCATGTATTAAAAATTGAGTAAATTCTTTTTCCAAATGTTGAAATATATTTTTAAAAAAAGAAATTAAAAATAAACGATTTTTCTCAAAAGAAGAAAGTTATAATTCGGTAATGACATGGTTATGTCATATCGAAATACTCGAATCGTTAAATAGTATACAGGACCGGGCCAAATGTGTTACGAATGAAAGAATGTTCACTTTTCCTTTTGGTAACACGTGTGACGTAAGTGTGTTTTTAAAAAGAATTATGTTCATCATGAAAAAGATTTAAATCGTAATGTGATTTCCTCGAGTGCCCTTTAATTAATTACGTAACTACTTTCTTTCTCTATCCTTCTTTCTCAAACCTTCTTTCCCCTCCATTTTTTCTTTTCTCCCACAAGGACCTTTTCCCCAAAATCAATTTTTGGGTCTTGTCCAAGCAAGATTTTCTCAAATCTGGAGGGAAAAATATTTCTCTCCTTTTATAATATCTCACAAATCAAAATTTCGAAAAATAACTTTTGCCACACTCATAAACCAAGCAGAAAAAAGAAACAGTTTTTTAATCCCTGTAAAATGTCACCCTTTGCTTTTGATTTTACTGAAAGTTAAAAATTTCCAAATTTTAACTTTATACCTGAACTAGTAAGTCGCAATAAAATGAAAATGAAATGACAATGAAATTTTATGCTTCGAGAAATGTTTGACCGTTTTTTTTCTTCGCTTGAAGATGTTTACTGCACCCGACTAGGCAGGACAATGAAGTGTAGAAAGAGGGGATTATCCTAATGACGAACAGCTAAACTTTTGAGAAACACGTGTCTGGCACATAATTGCCGAAATTTCTGCCACGTGGTCCTAGGCTCTTAAATCATTACAGTTCCCAAATATATTCTTCTTCTTAGGAAAAATTATTTTCTTTTCTTAAAATGCAAAATTTAAATTATCTTCCTCTTTCTCAATACATTTTTTTGGGGGAAAATATTTTTTCCGTATTTTTTTGAATATTTTTTATTTTTTTTTATTTTTCCCATATTGTAAAATTGAGAATCTCAACATATAAATGTACTTGGTTTTTTTTTTTTTTTTGAGAGAGGCGAGACGGAAAACAGAGACTAAATATCGCTTGGTGGAGAAATATGCCTTGTTTTGTGACCCAAAGAATCCTCGACCCATGAAAATAATGTGAATGTCAGGCACAGTTCTGGCATTTAGAAGAATAAAAGTTTCCGATTGCCATTACAGATAAAGGAACATTAATGCACGCTACATAAGTCGTTGAAGCTGGTTCTCTAAAACAAAAAAAAAGTAAATACATTTATATTTGAATTGATTAATATTTCATGAGGTTTACTTATTGTGGAATTGATTTTATCCATTTGCGATTTTAAACCATATACTGATCAATTTTTCTCTTTATTGCTGACATTATCTCCAAATGTAATTTCTCCCGCGAGTTAATTGCAGTCGAAATTAAATGTTACTTTCATAAATTATCGTTAAACATTTTACTAATATTGTTGTTAATTATTATTGTATAGTAAATTGGAGAAATAATGTGGTGAAAAATAAATATAAATAAATATAAATAAATATAAATAAATACAAATATATATATATATATATATATATATATATATATATATATATATATATATATATATATAATAAATAGTAACTATAAATATAAACGTATTTATTTTTCTTTTTAAAGCAAAACTTTTTTCATTTTCGTTAATAGTTATCAAATTCATTATGCAACGAATTATTCTCAGTTTTATAATTTCTCGAAAATGTAAATTTCTTGTTCTACATATTAATAGAAATTTTTTTTTTCTCAAGAAGACATTCTTGATATCGAGATTATTACAGCCCGAGTACTTTTTTCTTTTAAATTATTTTTATCGCCTAGAGAATTTAAAAAAAGGAATTTTAGCATAAATTTGAATATATAATTTTTGTAATTCAACAACAATTTTCATTGTTAATTCAAAAGATTTGTCACATGGGAAATTTGTTTCTATTATATGTATACATTTATATAGATATGAATAAGTCAGTTTGCATGCACAGAGGATATTTCCCTCTCCTTATAAAACTAAAATACTTTCCAGGGAAATTTTTCTCTATATAAATATAAACGTAAATAATAATTTATTCATAGACGAAATTATTTGCGGTAAACATTTTTCTACTTTCAAACAAATGAGGGCATGACAATTATTATTTGTTTTTGTATCATAAACTCATTTTAATCTGATTAAAAATGTGAAATTTTTACGACTATCGAGATTAGTATTTATTATTATTATTATTAATTATTAATAAATTATTGAATATTGAATTGAATTGATTCAAAATTACAAATTTACTGTTTTTTTCTAAAATATTAATAATTTTTACAGTAGTCTTTTTTCTATTAATAATCCAGTATCAAAATATAAATGTAATTTGTATATAAAGTGAAATATCATCAAGTCTCGGGTTTGTTAATCGACATCATTATCGCTTCCAACTTCCGTTAAATGACATTTTAGCAGATAATTTATGTAACACTTTCCTTTATGTGAAAAGTAATATAACACGACAAATACAAATAGCCTACTGAATATGTGAACAAAAAAAAATTTCAGAAGAATTGTCTCTCTCTCTCTCTCTTTAAAAATCTATTTCCCTGACCTAATTTTTTTTAGTCTTACTACATCTGTGAATATATATATAGAAAACTTTGTTGATCTATTTATTATTATAAATAAATAAGTTAAGGCTTCTTTGCCTTTCGCTTTATGAGATTATTTATCAAACAAAAGGGAAAATTATAAAAAAAACAGGAAAGTGTCTTAAAGAAAGTACGAGCTTTACACAAAGGAGAAAATAAATTTTTTAGACGTTCTCCTTTAAAAAAATATTTCCTTCACTTCAATAGTGGAGGTAATTTATATTAATAATACATTTAGTATTATTATTTATGAAGTATTTTAATTATATTTATTTATCGCATTTGTATTTATATTCTTTATAATACACTGTAAAAAAAGGGAGTTAAATTTTAACTCCCCAGGGGATTCTATAAAAGTCGCACCCATTGGAGAGTTAATGCCAGGGGAGTTAAATAAAGAGAGTTAAAATTTCACACCCAAATGCTAACTCCCCAAGGAAAAAATAACTCGCGCGGGTGTTGAATGAAGGGAGTTAGAAATTAACTCTCTTTTGGAGTTGATTTTTAACTCGAAAAATTTAACTCCCAACTCCCGAGTCCGTTAACTCCCTAAATTTTTTACAGTGTAAGAAATCTTTACATAAGAAAAGAACCGTTTCGTATCCAAAAAAAATCTGCCCGCCCTTCGGGCGGACACATTCTCATCCGCGCTTCGCGCGGAGGCTCGCTTCGCTCGCTAGTTTCAGCGCGCCTCGGGGCGCGCAAATATGTCGGTCGTCGCACTTCGCGCGCAAATGGCTCGCTGTCGTCTACAATTGTTGTACATTATTTTCATTCTGGTTCCTGTTTCTAATTATATATAAAAAAATTCCATTAATAATATCTTTTAAAGCAAATAAGCTCAAATATACTGATTCCTCGCCAAAAAATATTTCGCTGTGGTACGAACTCAGTCAACTGAGACTACGTATCAGACACGAAATATATTTTTTGAGCCGCTAAAATATTTATTTGTCTTAAAGTTACTACGACTTTAAGGTTTACATTCTCATCAAATATGTGTTGATTTGCAGCTAAAATGATATATTAATTTCAATTTTGTGGATAGAGAAAAATTTCATATAAGAAATTACCAATTACTGCAGGAGGAGAGAAATAAATCAATTACAATGCTGCCATGGGACTGCAGCTTGAATCAGACAAAAAAATGCATCTTTAAGCTATTGCAGAAACTCCTTTCTAGCTTGGTGTGAAGGCGATTCTGACATTTTTGGGTATATTTTTTTTTCTATCGACAGTCGTATAACGCACCCTTAACTGAGCAGTTTCTGTGCCTACAGGTTCTTGAGGCCTAAGCAGACTAGAATCTTTAATCGGAACCGCAATCATAACTGTAAGCGTAAGTATGAGTTAGAGAAGGATAAACAATATAACTATCCTTCCCTAACACATTCTTATGCTCACGATTACGGTTCCGGTTAAAGATTCTATTGTGCTTAAGCCTTCATTTGATACTGTGAAGATTTTCTAGCTAGAGAATTTTTTAGAAGTTCGTGACCCGTTTGGCTGCGTCGGACCCAAAAACTTATAAAAAAAAAAAAAAAAAAAAAAAACATAACTTCTTAGTCTTTTGTTGTACTGAAAAGTGTCTAAACGAAAAGTTGGTTGTTTTTGCTCAAAATTTGAGGAAAAAAATAAAAAAATATATTTTTTTGAAAATTGTAAAAAAAAAAAATTTTTGAAAATTTGAAAATTTTGTATTTTTGTTGTTTTTTGACGAAATGGGCTGCCCAATGAACTCAGGCTTCATTTTTATGGAATATAAAAGTGCCCCAAATTGCAAATCGATTCATAAAAGTTTATTCGAGTTATCATGGAGACAAATTTTTCCACAGACAGACTACAGACAGACAGACGGACAGACACTTCTCTAAAAACTACTTTTTTAGAATCAGAGGGTCATGAAACGTAAAGATTTTCCAAAATTAGACATTGCTCAAAATCGCACAAATCCAAGACTTTCTCATTTTTGATGAGAATGTAATAAATATTTATTTTTATATTTAATTATTTAAATATATAAATACAAATGGATATAAATTTAAAAAAAATTAAAACGTTTCAGTAAATTTTCGTTTTGAAAAAAGAGCCGATTCGTACCCCGAAATAAATAAACAAAAAGTTTCGGTAAACTTTAGTTTCAAATTCTCTGAAAAAAATGTCTTGAACCAAAAAAAGCGCGTTCGAAAGGGGCTTTGTGAAATGATAATACAGGACACAACAGAAATTGCTGCGTCGTTACACGTCTGTTTAGAAACTCACGAATTTCATAATTATTGTATTATGTTGCAAGATCGTGTCTATACATGCTGCCCGCCCGCTTGGCCTGTAAGCCTACCTGCGCCTTCGACGTAGTCGTCGTCGTCGTCGTCGTCGTGCGATCTGGCACCGGGGGAAGGGAGAAAGGTTAGGTTGAGGCGGGGAATTGTGTAATCCTTTACTTGGATTCAAGTTGGGAGAGCCTTTACCCGTCTTCTTTATCGCCCGATGTGCCTGCTGCCTGCCTGCCTGCCTCTTTTTATTCCTCATCAATTCCCTCGCATCCCGTCGCAAAAAAGAAGCAAAAAAAATCCCTCCAAACCGAAAGTTTGTCTCAAGAATCTCTTCAAAATAAGACACACGACATGACATCCGCCATAGTGTGACCCAAATAAAAGTCACATGTGTATAGACCCCTCCGGATATATTGTATCATCTCCCTAAACATCCTACCGAGATAAGTTACATGAAATCTAAACCAAAAAGTCTTCTCTAAATTATCCATATTTTCTTTCTCTTTTAAAGTTCCAGTGTTTTTCTTTACAGTGAAAATAAGAGGCAATTTTTTTGTTTCGATTTAGAGACACGTTAATCAAAAATTTCTTTTTGCATAATACACTGAAAGACTTTTTGTTTCAAAATGTAATATGATTCATTTCAAACAGGGGAAAACGATGTTTTCAGGTTATTTAATCGTACGAATGTATCAGAAAAGTTCGTAAATTGTTCGATATAATTTGAAGAATTTTAGAGAAATTACAAATGATTGCAGAAAAATTCAATTAATTGATTTAAAAAAAAGGTTTCAAATTAAAATCATTGAAATTCTGAATTTTTCATATTTTTAACAAACAATTCTGTAGAATTAATTCTTTTGAAAAAGTTTAATTGAATTTGTTTAAAAATTATTTCAAGTTTTTATTTTCTAATGTATATTTAATTGAATAATTTCCCAATAATTGAAATTTTGTAAAATTGAATTGTAAACAAATGAATTTGAAAATTCACAAAGAACTTTTTCAAAAATTATTAAAAATAATGGATTTATAAAAGAATTTTAGTTAAAAACACTAGAAAAAAATTTAATTTTGGAGAAGTTACAAATTATTGCAGAGATTCAATTATTTTCAAGAGTAATAAAATTCTTCTTAAAGATTTAATTATTTTTACTAATAATAAAACTCATCGCAGAATATCAATTATTTTTCATACAATTTTAATTGAATTCCTTGAAAAAAGTAATTATTTTCATGCAAGTTTTAATAAAATTCGACAAAAGAATTTAAATTTTTTTAAAATTTGTTGATAAAATTCTTTATGAGAATTCAATTTTGAGAAACATTCAATTATTCAATAAATTATTTACTTTTGTATTTAAATAATGGAATTCTGGTGTAATTTTCTAATAAAAATTGATTTAAAAATGAATTTTTGTTAAAATTTTAGATTATAATTGAATATTAAATACAATATTTAAAGAAGAATTTATTTTAGTTAAAAATTCTTGAAAATAATAATTGAATTGATATAATGATTTTATCACTCGGTTATCATTAATTATTATAAAACCTGAAGAAAACGATAACTCCGAGTCTTCGACTCGGAGTTATCGATATCTTCATGTTTTATAGTAAGTTATGAAAAATTTAATTTATATTTATAATTTTAAGCTAATCTACGTAAAGTTTGTTTAACCCAAACAAATATTTACTTGGTTTGAAATAAATATTGGGTTCCATTTTAAAAAATCAGCGTTCGAAGAAAGAATTTAGTCACGTGAAGCAAATTTTATAGTTGATTCAAATGTTTGACAAACAAACGATTCAAACAAAATTTGATTCTTTCAAAACAAAATTTAATAATTTTATTGTTTCAAACCTTTTTTTTTCTGAGCGTAATAATAAATCTGAACTGTAATTTTTATGAAGTATTTCAAAGTCTTCAAAATTAAAAATTCTCTCACATACCGTCCAGATACAAATTGAACATGTACTGAAGAAATAAAGACCTCTGCATATGAACTCTAGCTTTTAGAGTCTTCCAATCGAAAGTAATTCAACCGCTTCTTCTGTAACATATGAAGAACATTTTTAATTACTATCATTTCTGATAAAATCATCAACTGCAAAAATTACAAAATGAATAAGAAATTAGAATTTTGAAAAATGCTTATGGAATTTTCTTCTGATGTTAAGAGATGTTAATGACGATTAACAAATTTAAACTGAATTGGGATTTAAGGATTATAAGCCGATTTTTTGGTATTCTACTTAAAACGGAATAAATAAATTAATAAATAAGAATAAATATTAAATAATTACTAATCAATTAAGTCATTAAATGTTTGTTTCGGGTTAATCTTGTTTTTTTCGAAATGTAAAATAAGATTAATAAGTTAGGACTTCTTCTGAACAGTTTAAGAGTGAGAGACTTACACGCGTGTTTAGAACGATTTCTAAGCAGCAGCGCCAAATAAAGAATAGGCCGGTTTACTCACTTCTTACTATAAATAGACTATTAGTGCTCTCGATTGCATTCATAAAGTACCCAGTCTTGAGCATACCTAATCGACATCATAAAGTCGCGTCTCAACCAAAGCAATATAATTTGATTCCACGTGATATCATTTCTCTGCGTTCGCTTTAATTTTATTAAAGAAAGAAATTGAAAGTTAACAGGTTATACAATAAATTCTAATATTTAACTTTTAATTTTTCCACATTAGATCAATGAAACCGTTATTAACTTTCCCACTCTCACACACTCTCTCTCTCTCTCTCTCTTCTTCAAAACTTCTTTAAAATTTCATTATAATTTCATTATAATTTTATCTTTAAAATTCTCAACTCAACTTTTTTCCACTTTCCCTTTTTTTTTATCTCTATTAATTCATGTTTCTTCATTTATGTCTCATGGAATTTAATTTGTTAAATTTTCATGAATGCTTTTTCTCAGTCCAGTTTTTTTATCCATCGATATTTTAGTATCAGTAGCTCATTCATGTAATCCAGTGATTATGCTAATGAATAGCAAAAACTGGTTTTTCTCGTGTCGCGCTATATGCCGAAGAATCGATGCACTCGATGCGTGATGGAAAAAATGCATTTGGCAGCATAACATTTTTTGTATATTTGTCTCACAAAAATGTCAAAAAAATTTTATTTTATTAAAAACAGGTTATTAAAAATTCAGAAGCTGATTTAATTCAATTTTAATGGACAGAGAAAAAAAGAAGCAGAAAGAATGGAAAATTAAATTCGATTCGCTCTTTAGTTTTTCAATGTGTACATGAGAATAGTCCCATTAATCATTCGCACACCCATTTTCAAAAAGGAAAGGCACACACTATTATGAATTATTGTGACGATCAACATTTCAAAATGAATGGAAATTTTTCGTAGAGGAGAAATATGTATTTTATATAGATTTAGTTAGGTAATAATTATTTTTCAGTTCTCAATTGAGAGAATAGTGCGGAGGGGGAAATAATATGGATGTTAATATTTTATCCGAAAAAAAATTTTATCTGAGAGGCGGTAGGAATTGAACCCGGAACTCGTTTTTCGCTCGAAACGCACTTTAGTCGCCGCTACCACGGAGTAAACATTTCTTTTTTCTGTTTCTTAAAACAAAGTTTATCAAGAATAAAATATGAAATTAAAAAAGCTTTTTGACAAAATGAAACAAAATTCGAATTCTGGGTCGTAAAATAAAATAATAACTATTAAAAAAAAGTGCCATAAATATGAAAATAAAATAAACATTCACAAAAATAGAGCTAAAATCCAAGAAATAATTCTAACGCATTAAAATAAATTTGTTTATCAAGATATTTATTTTAAAAGATCTATTTCTGTTTATAAATACACATAGAAATAGAAATTTGTAAACCGCTTTTAATTTTTTTTCCAATTTTTCCGATAAACTTGAGGTTGGATAATAAATCAAGGTGGACATTTCTCGACATCGAATTGTGTTTTATACTTTTGTTATCGCTTTTATATAATATATTTCTTTTTTTTTCTCGGTTCGTATATGTTCAATTTTGTTTCGATTTGTCAAAGATTTACCAGAAATATTTCTCGAATCTTTATAAATAAATACAAAAAAATATACACGAAACAGCAACGAGGCCTATACAATATATGTTTTTGCAGTGCGTTTCAAAACCCACATATTTTGCGTTATGCAAATTAATTATAGACAATATTCCGTTCACGTTATTGTCTTACGGTTAACTTTGATATTCATATACACATAGATTTCAATGCGTTGAATGATAATAATTGAATATATATATATGCAAGTCTCAACATTGAAAAACTGTTCTCGTATAACAATAAACAAACAACAATCGGAAATTTCCTCGAGAAAATAATTCTTTTTTTGCGGATTTCAAAAAAGAAATTCTGGAAAAAATTTCTATTTGTTTTGCAAAAAGGATTTAATTAAATAAAATTTGGTTTTTTATTTTTTTAAATAATGAAAATTGTTGTGTGACGAAGAAAGGGCAGAATATAGATTTAATTTGAGGTTATGTTTGTAATTTTTAAACTGAAAATACACAAATGGGAAGAAGTCGAAATTTATAAAACACTGAAATTCATCTTCAGTACAGCTGAAATAATTAAGAAAAAGTGATTTTATTTTAAAATTAAACACAGAAAAGTTTTAATTAAGGTAAAAATAAGACAAGCAGGGTGGCCACATGTCAGTAAAGTCAGGGAAATTAAGAAAATTGGGAATTTTTTCGACTTATTTAAAAAAAATGTGACTTTTTCGACTTTTCTTCCAAACATTGCAATAAAATACAACAATTTTTAGTACTTAAAAAAGCAACTTATTTTAATTTTTATAATGCGAAAAATAACTATAAACAAATCTTTCAAAAATTGTTCGTGAATCATTTTTTAATAAAATTAAATTTTTCAAATATTTCTATAATAAAAACATTTTTGAGTACATAGTTGAAATTTTGTAAAATTGGAGTTGAAAATAATTAATTTCTTTCAAGTATTTATTTACAACTTTTAAAAATCAATTTTTGAAGAATTTTAATTGCAAATTTTGAAAATAATTGAAATTAAAAATGAAAATTAATGAAAATTAGTTTCTAATTTTTTAAAATTCAAAATTTTCAGTATTTTCAATTACATATTTCCAAAAATTCAAATACATACAAAAATAATAACATTTTAGAATTCTTTTCAACATTTTGAAGAAAACAATCAATTTAAAAATTTTAAATTAAAATAAAAAAAAAATTAATTAATTTTTTTAAAGAAATTCAATTATTTTCGAAAAATTACATTAAAATATTTTTAAAAACTAATTATTAGAATTTATTGTTTTATAATAATTTTTTAAGATTCAATTATCTTCGAACAATGTAAATAAAAATTTATGAAAATTTACTTTTTTAGACTTATTAAAATTTTTGAGAAATCATGGTCCTGTTTATAATTAAAAGTCTTTTATTTATATTTTTCAAAAATTCAATTATTTTTAAAAGATTTTACCAAATTTTAATTGTTTGAAAATTTTGCAAAATTGAAAAACTGTTATATTTATATAATTACAATTATTATAAAAAATTGAGTTTTTGTATTTAAATAATAATTAAATTCTAGAAGAATCAATTAATTGATTTAGAGATGAAGTTTAATTGAAAATTGTAAAAAATAATTGAATTCAGGAAGGGTTATAGGTAATTGTAATTTTTTGAAATTATTAAAATTCATAAATTTTACCCATATTTTCCGTAAACATTCATATTTTCCTGTAAATAGAATTTAGTGAGGGAAAGTAATATTAATGTCAGTAAATTGTCAGGGAAATTGATAAACTGAAACTTGTGGCCACCCTGACAAGCATAACCTTAAAGTATGATTTGCTTTTTGGGTACTTTTCTTTGGCAAATATTTGACTTCTTTTTCGTCAAATATTTAATATTTCTTTATTATATAATTTAATTATACAAAAATCGGATTTATTTTTTATTACATTTATATAAAAAGAGAAAAATATTAATCACTAAATTGCTTTCAGAGCAATTGGAAAAATATGTCAATGGAGACATTATATATGTTATAGGTAGATTCAGGCATGCGAAACATATGTATAAAATGGTAATACAGCTTTAAGTGTTTACCCCATTAAAGTTGCATGCAATTTTAATTCTGAAATGCGTTCCTATGACATCGTAATTTATTCCTGTTCCAAATCCAAAACTGCGTGAATACTGCATTCCCTCTATTAAACTTTTATGCAAAAAAAATTGTAGAAAAACTATTTCTAAAAATTAACTTTTTAAGTTTAAAAACAAAAGATGAAATACAGAAATAATAAAAACTAAATTTTTGGGCCAAAAAAGAAATTCGAGGGTAGAGATAAAAATTATTTAACCGTCTATATATTAATAATAAAAAAGCAATAAAATTATGAAATTTGTCTTGCATGATAAAATTAAAAACACTTGTAATATATATATATATATATATGTATATATGAATTTTTAATGAAAAATTTATTAATTAAATTCATTATTATATTGAATGTGACAAATTTATCTTATCTCTCTTTTTTCCACAATTTTAATGTTAACATATCGTTTTCTGATTTAAATCGCAGTTTACGAAAAGAAGGAAAAAAATTCATCACTTTTTCTGCAATTTCTTTTAATATCGCGCGCGAATGAGATACATTATTATCACCAAATGGCTCATATTGAAAATGCAAAAAAAACTTTTGTGTGCACTATTAAACCTCGCTAAACGAGTCCTACACTCGAATATATACAACCCACGTTAGAAATACCACATTCACTGTTTCTATGTATATATATATATGAGAATTTGGCTTTGGAAAAAAGAGAAGAGAGAAAAAAAACGATAAGCATAACCATAAAGTTAGATCTATATAATAGAAGTGTACTCGACAAACATTACAAATTATATAATTCTATAATATAACAGTATTTAAAGTATGAGAAAATTAAAATAACATATCTTGGATATTTTTGTTTTCGTTTATATTCGAAAGAGAGATGACTTTTTTATGTATTCTCTCAACTATACATATATATAAATTAATGTGTTAAATATTGCACTTATTTGCAATTTTATTGGCAAACAAGTTTTTATTTTACGCAAATCAGAATTGTTTATGATTGGAGAAAATCGATATAACGAATCGTATATTTGTAAAAGTGAATGATAAATACAATTTTTTCATGATTTTTTATTAATATTTAGAGTTTTGTATATTAATATTTAATTTAATATTTATTAATAGTTAAAATTTTAAATATAATATTTTATAATTGTATAATTTTGTTTCTTAATTTTTTATTTTGTAGTTAGATTATTTTTTAGTTAAGTAATTTATTTTTTATTTCAAAATTTAAAATAGTGAATTTAATATTAAAAAACAGTTATAGTTGATATAAATATTCGGTGAAATATAAATCCCGAAATTAAGAAAATTTAGCTGTATAATAATTTGGCTAGTAAATTATCTTTAAATTCTATTTTTTGGAAGAAAAATATAATATAAAAATTTACTTAAATTATAAATATTTTAAAATTTTTAGTGCAAATATTTCGTTTGGATAGGTATAAAGGAAAATTCGGCAGAATAAACATTTGGCTAAATAGAAATTATGTTAAATATAAAAGTTTTATATGAATATTCGGTTAAATATAAATTTCCATTAAGAAAATTCCGCTCTATAAAAATTTGGCTAAATAAAAATTCTGTTTTCAATGGAAAAAGTAAAATATGAGAATTTGATTTTATAAAAATTTGGCTAAATAGAAATTTCATTGAACAAAAAAAATTTTCAGTTCAAATATTAAGTTTCAATTATAAATTTCGATTTATAAAATTCTGCTGTATAAAAATTTGGCTAAATACTATAAATTTTGTTAAATAAAAATTTTCTTTGACTGTAATATTCGTTTTTGTATAGAAAAATTAAAAATATTTGAATAAATAAATAAATATGTAAAAATGAAAAAAAATATAAATAAAAATATAAAAAAATTTGAATAAGTAAATAAAAAATAAAAATATTAAAAAATATAAATAAGAAAATTATAATATTTGAAAAAGTAAATAAAAAAATAAATAAAAATATTCTAAAAAATATTCAACAATATTTAATGAAAACTTATTGGTAATATTTTCGAACCATTATAGATTAGAAATTTCTTTCCATGATTTAATTTATTGTCATCAACTATAGTCAACATTTAATTGAATTTAAATAACAATTGATAATAATCACTATACTGATTATGGGGATTTAGATATAAAAAAAATGTCAAATATAATGATTATATAAAATACGAAAAAAAATAACAAAAGTTACCGTGTAGGAAGGGAAGAAATTCTTCAATAGGTTAACACGATTTGCAATCGAAGAATATCAATTATAATTCAAGATGGCATTGTTTAGTGAACAATAGCGTCTTGGAGATTTGCGCACACCGCATCAGTAACGCGCGCATTATTAAATTAGTCTCTCTCTCTCTCTCTTTCTCTTTGGGGAGTTGAAGAGAAGTTGTAATAATGACATATATATTATGCAATTCGAGCTCACGCCTACCGGAAAAAAAAGTTTCATTTTCGCGGAATTGATATTATATATACACACAAAATTCTCCTTTATTTTTTTCTATGCAAGAATATTGTATATTCTTTTGTTTAAAAGTTTGTTTTTTTTATCATAGATTTAAGTTTTTCACGCAGAAACTGCTGCGCATTTTCCGAACCACACAATTGTGTGAGGGATTTTTTTTCCTATCTAAACAAAAAGGAACAAAACAGAGAAAAAAAAAGTATTACAAGCTAACACCAGCGAAACGGAAAATTGCAATTTGTAAGCATAATGCATAGCGCCTTTCATTTTCACTCGGTGGAAAATTGTGTCAATGTAAATTTATCTATTTACAAAATTAAGGGCATTGCATTGGGAAAGCGGAAATTCAATTATTTTCTTTCTTCTTTTTTTTGTTTAGATTTTTTTTGTTAAACCAATGTATGTATGTACTTTAAAAATTTATTTATGTCGCAGGTACAAAAATTTGTAGCGAATAAAATTCAAGTTCGTTTCTTTCGGAATTTTCAATGGAGAACAAAATTTATTTGATTTAAATAATCGATTTGTTGTCTATTATCAAGTATAAAGATTTACTTATAATAATAATTATTATTATCAATTATCAAAATGTTATTGTCAATTAAACAATATTTATTTGGTTCAGGTAAATATTGCTTTGATTTTAGTCAATATTTATTTGGTTCAAGTAAATATTTCTTCGATTCCAGTCAACATTTATTTGGTTTAAGTAAATATTTCTTCGATTCCAGTCAATATTTATTTGCTTCAAGTGAATATTTATTTAATTCAATTAAATATTTACTTAACAATAGACAAGTAATTTATTATTTAATCCAAATAAATAAAGTAAATTAGTTAAATTCATTATATTAGTATATTCACTTTGGAAAACTAGTAAAATTTTTCAAATCTTACAATATTTCTCAACTATTTTAGTGAAAATTGGGAAAATTAGTCTAATTTACTTCGAATTATTAGCAAAATTAGATTAGTAAAAAGTTATTACACTTGTACATTCACTTTGAAAATTTAATAGAATTTTTATTTGTAGTAAATTTTTTGAAATTTAATTTAATTAACATTCAATTTATTATGAATTATAATTATAATAAATTAATTACAATATATTATAATTTTAATTAAGTTGAATTTAATTTCTCAACTATTTTAACAAAAATTAGTCAAATTTTTAACTCAAACAGATAAATGATAAAGCCGACCTAGTATTTTAAGTTTATTATTTTTTTTCATATCGTAATTACTAGATTTAGGAGTACTTTGTACAAAAGGGCTTGTCCCGTGATTTTCTAAATAAATAAATAAATTATTAGTAAATTAGCTAAATTAATTATATAAGTAAAATTCACTTTTGGAAATTTAGTAAAATTTGTCAAAAATTTCAAGACATTAATTTATTTTAATAATCACCAAAAATAGTAAAAGTTCATTTTTTTTGCAATTTTCCTTTTTCGTTTCGAAATCATGAAAACTTAAATCTAGAGTTGTGCAAAAAGCTCGATCGAGTATTTTCAAGCTTTTCGTTTTTCTAGCAGGGCTGAGCAGAATCAATCCGAACTTGAACCAAATTCCATTCGACACGTGCAGTATTAAACCTAAAATAATTTTGAGCACTTGAATTTTTCGAGCACTCAAATATTTTTGAGTAACTAAAACTCGAGCCCGGTTCGAGCTTTTTGCACACCTCTACTTAAATCAAACATTTTTTTTCTTTTCATAAATAAATAAATATTTCCTGCTCGAAATTTTTTTTCCGAATAAAAGTTTTTTTATGATAATAATAAAAAATGGTAATAAAAAATTTTTTTAGAGTCAGAAAATTAAATTAAATTAGAAAAAATTTTCCCCTAACATTGTAAAATATACAAAATTCATAAGACAAAAAAATGTTCTCCACCTTTTTCTTCTCTCAGAAATGAAAATCGCACGCAGTTAAAATGTGAAATTTTTCGAATCTCTTGAAATTGCTATATATAGATATTAAAAACAGGGTTCCCTTCAGTCTCCAGAGTCAAGTTTACTTGCGCGATTCGCGTCATATGGAACAACCTCGTGTCTATGGCACTGCCTCCCCCCTTTTTTCCTCTCTCACTCTCTCTATTTCTGTCCCTTTCTCGTTTTATCATACACGATATTAGGCCTGGGCGTGGTTTTTGCCGAAACATTTCTCGTTACTGAATAATAGACGGTTGTGTGTTCCCGTTGATAGAAATTGATTGTGTGTGTATATATATATTTTAAGAGTAAAAGGGAATGGAGTAAAAGAGACATACCGAGAGATAGTTGAGAGTTAGGCATCGCACATATTAAAGTCATTGTTGGTTGGCGAGGGTGAGAAAGGGGAGAATTTCGGGTAATCGAGTGGGGAGGGAGAGATAGAGACAGAGATGAGGAGAAAAATAGAGACAAAAACAAAAGAAAAAATAAAGATAGAGATAGAACACAAAAATAAAGATATAAATAGAGGGAAAAATAGAAACAGAAACAGAAGGAAAAATAGAGACAGAAGAAGAAAAAAGAGAGAAAAAGCGTGAGAGAGGGAGAGGGAATGAGACGAGAGACCTCCTTTCACTTTCAACGTGCACTCTGCGCTCTGTTCCAACTCGACGACGAATAACTTTGGCGAGATTCATTCGAAAATGGACAAACACTACTAAATATTTTCGTGCAGTCCCTTCTCGATAAACTATTATTCAATCCGAGAGAAATGATTATTTCCTTCATTTTTTTTGTCCCAAATAAATCTAAATTAACAAATTTAGAATATAATAAACGAAAAAGCGAACAAAAGGAAAAAAATAGAATGAAACAAGAGATAAAAAATTGCGAAAGAGAGAAAGAAAATACGACAAGTAGAGAAGAAATAAATACTTGAGAAAAGTTTTGAAACTTTCGCAGAAAAAAAATTTTCATTTTATAAACCTGAATGAGTCGTAAAAAATTGTCTATTTAGAAAAAATACTTTTTTTCGAAAGGAGAAATACTTTTATTCAAGGAAAAAAATACTCGACAGAAAAAATAGTTTTATTCGAATAGAAAATATTCAAGAATAAAAATTATCGAAAACATACTCGAGGGAAAAAATATTCAAAAGGAAAAATATTTAAAAGAAAAAATGTTTGAAAGGAAAAATATAACTATATCAGGGTGGTCACAAGTTTCAGTTTATCAATTTCCCTGATAATTTACTGACATAAAAATTACTTTTCCTGACAAAATTCTTTTTATATGAAAATATGAAAAAGTCTCAATTTTCTTTATTTCCCTGTCAAAAAATTGTTTCCTGACATTTCCCTGACTTTACTGACATGTGGCCACCCTGTATATTCGACAAAATCAAAAGAAAACATATTCTTATTCCAAAAAAATACTCTAAAGAAAAAATATTCCAAAGGAAAAATATTCGAAAGAAACAATTTTAGAAAGGAAAAAAATTCGAAAAAAATACTCGAAAGTGAAAATATTCAAATAGATAAATATTCGAAAAAAATACTCGGACGAAAAAGTATTCGAAATGAAAAATATTCAAAAGAATACTCGAAAGAAAAAATATTCGTAAGGAAAAATATTGAAAAAAATACTCGAAAGAAAGGAAAAATTATTCTAAAGGAAGATTCGATAAAAAATTCGAAAGGAAAAATAGCTTTATTCGAAAATTCTTTTTTCTCAAAAAAGAAGTAGAGATAAAATTAAAATGTCAAGTAAAGAGTTAGAGATGAAAGAAAAATGAAAAGTTGACAGATTTGTCTCCATTTGAAAAATTAAAGAATTGAAAGAACATTTTTGGAGAATAAAATTAATCGCCAGCACAAAAAACCCAATTCGGGGCTGAATTAGAGAAATTTTCCAATTAACTCGACGGGGGGATTTATATTATATTATATTTTATTATATTTTAAATGAATTTTTCCTGATTAAGAAAGAGAGGGCAATTATTTAGTGAAAAAGGACAATCACACACACAGTGGTGCTTGCTCTTTGAAAAGAGCTCATATTGCGCTAATATGCAGCATCCACACTCAGTGCTCCCTCAATATTCCAATGGACTCTTGCAACTATAAAGGAGAGATATAATACTGGCACAGTAGGGGATTCACGATTCAACATGGGTGATAAAACTAGAACCATGATTCAAGCGAGAGCGGCCTTTGTTCTACTTTGGTGCAATTAGCCCCGACTTCCGCTTTCATCGGTAGCGGCCTTTAGAAACTTCACTTCGTCAAGGTTGCTAAAGGCGTTAGCGACTTTGCGCCTCTATATATATATATATCTATATATATCTATATATCTATATATATATGGAAAACATTTTTTAGTAAATGCGACAATAAAATATTTTGTTTGTCGCAATTACTGCAAAATATTTTTCAGTAAAAGCAACAAAAAAATATTTTTTTCCGCATTTACTAGAAAATATTTTTACTAAAACCTCAACAAAATATTTTTTGCCGCATTTACTTGAAAATGTTTTATAGTAATAGCGACAACAAAATATTTTTTTGTCGCAATTACTACAAAATATTTTTCAGTAAAAGCAAAAAAAGAAAATATTTTTTTGAATTTAAATTAAATAATTTAAATATAAATCAAATAAATTTGTTAATTGAATAAATTTATTCATTAGTAAAATTTATTTCCTAAATAAATTCATTAATAAATAAATATACTGGTTTAACATCATTTTTTTAAGTAAATTTATTTTATTACCAAATTTTATTTATTGAATATTTTTAATATATTTATTTTATTACCAAAAAATTTATTAATTGCAGGCCTCGGATCGACTTTAAGATACAAAAAAATTTCCAAACAATTGGATTTTTGTAAAATCTTTTAAAAATAATTGAAATTTGATAAAATCTTTTTAAAACAATTGAATTTTGGTAAAATCGTTTAATAATAATTGAAATTTGACAAAATCTTGTAAAAATAATTGGATTTTTGAAGAATTTTAATTATAAATATATAAACATGAGTTTTTTTTATATAATTTAAAAAAAACTAAGTAATTTTTTGAAGAATTTTAATTGAAAATTTTCACAATGATTGTTTTCTCCAAAATGTTAAAAATAATTCTGAAAAATTTTAATGTTTGCATTATTTTTTGTACCTATGTATTTGAATTTTCGGAATTATATTCTTGAAAATATTGAAAATAATTGAATTTTAAAAATTTATAATGATAAAAATTCTAAGAATTACTTTTTTTTTAAAAATTTAATATTATTTTTTAGAAGCTAGTTTTTATTAATTTTCATTTTCATAAATTTACACTTGAAGATTTTTCATTAAATTGTTTTGAGAATTCAATTTATTTTCACAAAATTTGCAATTAAATTTTTTCAAAAGTTGATTTTCAAAAATTGTAATAATAATACTTGAAAAAGAAATCAATTATTTTCAAATTAAATTTTACAAAATTTCAATTATTCCAAATCTTTTTTATTCAAAAATAATTTTTGGAAGATTTGTCTAGAGTTATTTTTCACACTAGAAAAATCGAAATAATTTGCAATTTATACTGAAAAAAATGTGGTATTTTGTTGCAATATTTAGAAAAAAAGTCGCATTTTTGGAAAATAGTTGAAAAAAGTCGAAAAAGTCATAATATCCGAGGCCTGTAATTGAATAAATTTATTCATTACTAAATTGATTTACTAGATAAATTTATTTATCAAATAAATTTATTCATTACTAAAATTTATTTATCAAATAAATCTATTTTCAAATTTTAATTTCGTTGTATTTAAATTCCAATCAATTGGATTAATTCCACGAAAAATGACAGTAAAAAAACATCTTTTTGTCAGATTAAAAAAAATACCGTACAAATCCTATTTTTACATATTTTACCCGCTAGAAAAAAATCTACTTTGATAAAGTAATTTTTTGATATATAAAAAGAAGAATCTTTAATAACGAAATATATTTTTCTGGTTTCAGCTGTGAGAGCGGACAGAATGCGAGGCGGTAGAAATAAATTTGGGCCAATGTACAAGAGAGATCGAGCGCGAAAATTGCAAATGATGCGACAAAGGCAATTGGCATTGCAAACAATTCGCGGTAGTCTTGGTGATCCATCGAATTATCCATCGGCAGTGACGCCGTTTTTGCACATTAAACAAGAAATTCAGATACCTCAGGTCTCGAGTTTGACGTCGTCGCCAGATTCGAGTCCATCGCCCGCTGCAGTGGCCGCTGGTTTGGTTACGACGCAAGCGGGCAGCGGTGGCGGGAGTGGCGGCGGTGCCGGTCAACATCAATTAATAGCGCCATCGTCACAGCCAAATATTTCAGCGGGCAATCATTTACATAATCCGAATCCAAGTCTCGAGAGTAAATTATGGGCGGCAAATTCCACGACACCAAGCCCGAAGGCCTTTAATTTTGGTGAACAATCGCAACAACCCCACGGTACCAATGCAACAAATAATACAGCCACGTCGACACCATCAGCAGTGGCACAACTCAAAACTAGTCCGATGATCAGAGACTTTGTGCAATCGGTTGACGATCGCGAGTGGCAAACATCATTGTTCGGGTTGCTGCAAAATCAAACGTACAATCAGTGTGAAGTGGACTTATTTGAACTTATGTGTAAAGTGCTCGACCAGAATCTCTTCTCGCAAGTCGACTGGGCGAGGAATTCGGTTTTCTTCAAAGATCTCAAGGTTCGTTATTATTGTCAACTTTTTTCCTCCTCTTTTTTCTTTTTTCTCCAAGAAACAATATTCCGGCTTCTCTTCTGCAAAATTTCATAACTATTAGTCAAATTATCTATTAAAGAAAATAAACAAAAAAATTTATGGATTAAAAGTTCCGAATGTTTTAATGAACGAAAATTTGACGATTGTCTACCAAAATTTGTATTTAGAGAAATTTTTCTCTCGAAGGAAAAAATATTATCTAAATGAGAAAAAATTCTCTTTAGATTCTTTTTCAATTCGAATAAACTTTTTCAGTTCAATTCAATTTCTCTTTTTTCTCATTCGAATTTTGTTGTAAAATTGTAATTTTACAACAAAATTCGAATGTACAAAAAGGAGGAATTGACAATTGTAATTTTACAACAAAATTGGAATGAGAAAAAGAGAATTTGAAAATTGTAATTTTACAACAAAATTCGAAGGCAAAAGATTGAAAAATGAAAATAGAAATAGAAAAATAGAATACAAAAGTAAATTGAATCGAAATAATGCTAAATGTTGCAATATTTAAAATATTTTATTTTTTCCCCTGTATTTTCAAATGCTGGGCAAATTTTTTTTTTTCAACAAGAAACTTCACTTTATGAGAAATGTTGAAATGCAAAATAAAATTTTCAATTTAAAATATATGAAGTGCATATATTTTTGTATATATACGTACAGCGAAAAATATATTCTTTTTGAGGAATAATCGAATTTTCTTGTGGTGAAAATATTTTTTTTTTTTTGCACAATATTGTAAAATCATTTCTATTGAATATTTTATAGGAATGTAAAATATGAAAAAAGTGAAGGGATATTGAAGAAGTCCATATACACAAGCAACTCGGAAAATAAATATTCTTTCAATATTGTATAAACATTCGAAATTCCTGCAATTTTTTTTTTTGATATTTTCAAAATAATAATAATAATAATAATAATAATAATAATAATGATAATATTTTTAATACTCGAACAAAAAAATACGTTAATTTTTGTATAAAAAAGAATAGTACAAAAATTATTGTAATATTTAATTTAATAGGTACTTAAACTAATACTTAATTTATTACTTAATTTAATATTTAATTAAAATCGTGTTTAGGTAATATTTATTATAATATTTAATTTAATATTTAATTCAAAATCGAATTAATATAGTTTTACTATTTCGAGATTCAAATTCAAAGAAAAATTTTACAAAACAAAATTAAATTTTTTTAGGGCAAAAATATTTTTTTTTTTGCATGAAGTAAATAATAAATCAAATAATGCAATTTACACAAAAAAAAAAATGCGAATTTTCCAAATGAGAAAAAAGATAGAATATGTAATAAAAAATCTCAAAATTGTAAAATTATAATTTTACAATTTTGAGATTCAAATATTTAAAAATTGATTAGGTATACACCATAAAATTTTTTTTAAAACTGTTTTTTAACTAATTTTTATCTTTAACTACGAAATTTTTGTATGCCACAAATATTTTTTTGTTTGTGTTAAATAACAAATTAAACACTGAAATTTTCAAAAACTTGAAACTGGACGAGAAAAAAATTTCCAAATTTCTTTTGGAAGAAAATCAAATTAAAATTTAGTTCATTTCAAATGTTCAAGAACTTATAACTAAATGCATCATAAATGGGACTAAATATTTATTAATTTATAAATTTTTCTGAATTCAAATTTCTTGAATTGAAGAAAAAGCGAAATATTTACTTATTTGAAAAAGATGTAAGTTTCGAGTTAATTGAATAATTAATTCAATTTAATTATTTTACATTTTATTAAGTAATTAATCGGAAAAAAGGGGAAAAAATATATTTGGAAACATTAAAATTAAATATAAAAAATTTGAATTTTCTTCGATAGTATTTTTTTCAAGAGAATTTTTTTTTCGAAAGCAAATGAAAAACATGCGATCGAAATTATTCAAAAATTTTATTATTTTTTTCTGAAAAAAAATGAAAAACACGATCGGAATTAAGGCAACTAATTTAATTACTTTTCGAAAGTATTTTTCCGAAAGCAAATAAAGAACATGATCGAAATTATTGAAAATAATTTAATTAATTTTTGAACGTACTTTTTTTTACCTCAATCGAATGAAAATCACGATCGAAATTATTGATAAAATTTAACTGATGAATTATTCCGAAAATCGAAATAAAATAATAAAGCCAAGCATTTTAATGGCGTCCCATGCGGATATGACTCGGTTTTATCTGCGGTTTTTATTATGAAATACGTTCGCGACGTATAGAAGGAAAAAAATATATATATTGATATAATAGACGCGGAAAGTATTTGGATCATGTTTTGCGAGTAAGTCAACGTTCCTGAGGAAAATTTTCCCTTTCCTTTTTCATGAATGCTTCAATATTAAACGCACGCCTAAGTAGCTATTGAACTTATAATTTTGCTATATATATTGTTCTCGTCGAGAAAATTCATAAGAATTAATATTATATATTTACTGTCCTTTTTCTGCGCACATTTATTTATATATTATAAATAAATGCGGAGAAAAAGGAAAAAAAAATTTTTTTAAACATTTAGTAAAGAAAAATTGAAGCAAAAATATTTAATAACAGGTTCCCTTGAAACAAAAACTTCACTAAAAAATGTTTTTTTCCCATAGAGTTATTATCCCCTGGTAATAAATAATATCCAAATAACTATAAATAAATATTTTTTTTGTTTTTAAATTAAATTAATTCGTAAAATTTAATTTTTTAATTTAAAAATATCTAATTAAAAAATATTAAGATCATATACTTTTTTTTAAAAGTAAAATTCAATTTTCCTCTTCTCGTTAATATAAATTAATGGGCAATTTAGAAATTCAGAAAATTATCGAGAAAAAAAATTCATTCAAGCAATATTTGCCTTGTATTATTGATTTGCATATTTCCATAATATTTGTTTTTCAATTTTTTTTCAAGAAGCCGGGAATATCACTCGAAACGTATAATTTACATAAAGTTTAAGTTTTTTTTTTAAATTTCTTTTTTAACTGAAAATAATTTCCCATTAGTGTATAATGTTCCTAAAAGTTTTGAACGTTCAAATGAACGACGATATTTATTTTTACTTCTTTTAATTTGTCTTTTTTTACAACAAAGTTTGTTACAAAAATTTTAAATAATTACAAATTTGTTTTTAAAAAAATGACCAATAATAATTATTAGTAATTAAAAAATTAATTCTCAATTAAGTAAATATTCAATTTTAATTATTTCCTTTTTTTCTGGTAATATTTTCCAAAGATATTTAAAAATTTCATGGGAAGTGAAATTATGGAAGGATTTAACTCTACTCAATTATTTAGAAATTTCGTTCATTTAAACTTTAAAAGTTTGTAAAAATTTGCTATAATTATTCGGAACTAAATTGAATTAAAAATGTAAAATTAATTAAAATTGTATAAAAAATTACCATTGATTTTAAGAACCAATTCGAATTATTGTAGCTATTTTTTTTATTTTTAATTATTTTTTTCTTTCGATGTTTTTATTTAAATTATTTAATTAAATATTTAAAAAAATATTAATGTACCTATAAATTATATTAAATTAATTTAATTTTTTTTTATTTTATTTCATTAAAGATTTTAACTCAATTTGATGAAGTAAAAAATTCATTTAATTATATTCTAAATAATTATTCATTGTTTTTTTTCAACAAAATTGGAAATACGAGCTAAATAAGACAATAGAATAAAGTTTGGCATTGCGCTATAAATAGGTATAGATTATCTCGCACTATAAATAAATGTTGCCGACTTCTTTGACAAAGATAGGCCTCTGTGGAAATTATTACGGCATCCCACATTAATGGGAAATTATTGCAGTTTTAAATTTAAAAGTATAATTTATTTTTTTTCATAGAAACATCATTATAATCTAGACTATTAAGAAAAAAAAATTGAACTATTTTTATTTTTTTTTCCAATCTTATAGTGTTAACTGATTGTGAGAAATCTCTCCTACACAATTCATCTTCATTATACAAGTTCTTGAAATCATTTTTTTTTCGAAGAGAGAAAATCCTTCAAAATAATATTGAGATCGAAAAACAAGAATATATCTCATTTGAATTCTTAATTTGTATCCTTCAATTAAAAAAAACAATTTTGTATTTTTCAATTCTTTTGACATGAGAAAAAAATTCAAAAGTTTCTTTTTTCAATCTTTGGATTGAAAAATCACTCGGAATTCAGATAACCTCATTTTTTCCCCCTTTAAATGTGAAAGTAATTTTTCATTATAATCAATTTCTTTAAGTTTCATTTCTGCCAATCAAGGCAATAAATTCTTTTCGAAAGATATATAGAAAACGAATAATCCGAGAGCTGAAAAAATTTGAAATCATTCAGGGAATTTTGTTTTTTTTTAGTGAATATTAGTAATATTAGTGTAAGTAGAGTATTGATTAATAAGAAAAGATGTAAGAATAAAATATAAATATACGAAGGAGATAATGGATGAAAATTTGTAATTTAGCAGATGAATTAAAATTTAATCCTTAACGATAAGTTACTCGTTGTTGGGCTGTTAATGTTGTGTACGTGTGTATATATGTGGCGGGGATGTGAGGTAACCGTAACCGGCAGCATTGCACAATCCCTGAATGATTTCAAGCATCGCCTCATATCTAGGTCATAACAAGATACGTTTCTAGGTTATGGCACTTACCTCAAAGCGGGTTCACAATAATTCTTAACTACAATTATCCATGTATACTTTCAATAATGATCTAACATTATAATGGATTTAATTCCTCTCTTGATACTCGGACAACATTTTTTTTAAAATCATTCTCCTCTCTCCCTCTGCGTGTGTCCTCTCTTTCACTGTTGTTCACTGTCATCACGTGAACCGGTTTTTTTTCATTACAATTTCCATAAGTTACGCTCGATGGTAAATAACAAGAAATTGTGCTGTTACTGAATTTTTTTTGCTTCTTCATTTTAAATCTTTAAATATATTAATATACACGATACAAACGAAAGTAAAAGTCTGGTAGAAAGACTTTTCCAATCAACCGGCCTTTCAGGGACGTATGAGTAATGATGATTTCAAAGGCGTTTTGCTAATTAAATTACTCGCTTTCACGTAACTTCGAGCAAGCATTCGTTTTCGCTGCATTCTTATCATTTTTTTTTAATCGAGAACGCAATTTTTTGTTAATTAAAAGTCTTTTTTTTTGTATAACAAACGGACGCCATTATGAACTTTCAAATTAAGAATTAAACCAATTGGGTTGCAGCAAAGACCAAAGAGCTGCAGATGGCGCCAGTTTGTTGAAAATTTCAGGGGTGGTAATGTTCTAAAGGGAAATTACTCGTGTGGCGGGAAATTTTTAAAATTACTAAACCGATTACGATTTTTAGTTATCTTTAAATACTTTTAACCGTAAGAGGGGATATTTTTTTCAACTAGTAAAAAAAAACTAGTGAAAACTAGTAAAAAGTCTAGTAACAATAGTAAAAAGTCTAGTAATGATAGTAATTAGTAAGTAATTTACTCACGTATTGACGGAAATCTATTCTTTTACAGGTTGACGACCAAATGAAACTTCTCCAACACTCCTGGTCTGATATGTTGGTGCTTGATCATCTACATCAGAGGTTACACAATAATCTGCCAGACGAGACAACACTTCACAATGGGCAAAAGTTTGATCTCCTTTGCCTCGGCCTATTGGGGGTGCCATCATTAGCCGATCTTTTCAACGATCTTTCCTCAAAATTGCAAGAATTAAAATTCGACCTGTCCGATTATATTTGCATGAAGTTCCTGATGCTGCTTAATCACGGTAAATATTTTTCCTCCACTTTTTTTTTTGTCTGAAAATTAAAAAAGAAAACTATTATTTGTAGTGATGTAATTCAAATAATATTATTGTCACGTGACAAATAATTATTATTTATGACGTGCTCGGTGCTCTGAAGTATTTTAAGGTTTTTTTTGTTTAATTAAAAGAAAAATATTTTAGTGACATTATTAATGAAATTTTTTAAAGTTATGTTTGTGTATTTTTGGTTACTTCATTATTTTTATCATTTTTACCTTAACTAAAAGGAGTAAAAGTTTCTATTTGTGTAAAATTGTAAAAAAATGATGACGATGGTGATAAAAAAAATTGTGTAAAACTAAAATTACTTTATTAACTATTGTAGATTTAGTGAAATTTAATGAAACCTTCGGAGAGCGTTTAGAAAAATTTTGAAAATTCTAATTATTAATTTAAGGGGTGATTCTTTTTGACAATGTAAATATTAATTATCGCTTTGATTTCGCAGATGTTCGTGGATTGGTAAACAAAAAGCATGTACAAGAGGGTCACGAGCAGGTTCAACAGGCATTATTGGATTACACGATGACCTGCTATCCATCCATACCTGTAAGTCACGCAAAATTTACATTTCTCCCTCTCCCCTCGAAATTAATTTTTATCCACTCGATTATCCAACAAGGATCATTATAACTTAATTATTACAGTTTTATCGCTAAACTAATTTATCAAAATTATATTATTATTATTATTCTCTTAGTTTTCAAATTATTTTATTATTTTTCTACTCCTTTTATTATTTTTTACTCTTTATTATATTATTATTATTTTTTAAAATTACAATATTTTTTATATATTTAAATATTTTCTTCTTGTTTAAATGTTTTCTTTTTGTATTTTTAATTTTACAAGAATCTCAAATAAAAATTACTAAAATCTGTTTAGAGAAGAAATTAGAATTTACACGGAAAAAACTGCATGGTTGGGTCAACCATATATATTGAAAAATACGGGATATCCATATTTAAGGTTATCACATCCATTTTTATGGATACCACATCCATTTTGATAGATACCACATCCATTTCTTTAGTTGACACATCCATAGAAATGGGTGTGATAACCTTGAGTATGGATATCCCGTATTTTTCAACATATATGGTTGTCCCAACCATGCAGTTTTTTCCGTGTAGATAATTAGATAAAACTAGATTTTTAGAGTAGGTATTTTTATATTTCTAGAGTAAATAATTCCTTTGTCAAAAAATAATAACAGAAACTAATAATGCAAATAAAGTAGTAAACATTGATAACTATAATTAATAAACTAAAATAAAAAAATTAGATTTCTGGAGAAAATAATTGCTTTGTCGAAAAATATTAATGGAAATTAATAAATACAAACAGAATTAATAACAAAAACAAAAAAATTAGATTTTTAGAGTAAATAATAACTTCGTTAAAAACAATTAATAGAAATCAACAAATACTTAAACAAAATAATAAATATTAATAATAATGAGAGTAGAGATGATTCTATCACTCAGTTGTATTTTAATAAATAGTGAAAATTAACGATCACTCCGAGTCAAGGAAAATAAAAATAAAAGAAATTCAATTCTTTTTACGTTTCGGCAGCACAGCTGTCCTCTTCAGAACGAAAAGAAGAAAATTAGAAAAATTATAAATTAAGATATAAAAAATTATAATTAATTATAGATTCTTGATTATAAAATTAAGATAGGCACATTTTTGTCGCTACGATTACAATATGACACTGAGTCATATGACTTGAGTGTCATATTGTAATCGTAGCGACAAGGATGTGCCTATCTTAATTTATAATTTTAATTTTTCTAATTTTCTTTTTTTCGTTCTGAAGAGGACAGCTGTGCTGCCGAAACGTAAAAAGAATTGCAAATTTCTTTTATTTTTATTTTCCTTGACTCGGAATGATCGTTAATTTTCACTATTTATTAATAATAATGAATAAAATTAAATTAAAGTAAAAAATGATTCTAATTAAATTTGTGATTATTTTTCAGGACAAGTTTAACAAATTGTTAGCAGTATTACCAGAAATTCACGTGGTGGCGAGCAGGGGAGAGGATCATTTGTACCAAAAGCACTGCAATGGAGGCGCACCAACGCAAACACTTCTCATGGAAATGTTACACGCTAAAAGGAAATGAAACAACTTTCACTACCGGCATTATTGTCGGGCAATTGAGGGTTGTTCGAAAACCTTTCCGTTTTATTGCGAAGGTCCCGATGATAAAGCCCCTTACCGACGGACCTCGGTATCTCGGCGATTGGGAGCCGTTTAGGTAATCGTTTCAAAAAGAAAGAAAAAAAAGAAAACAGAAAATTAAGCAAGAAAAAAAACAGTAAAATTTTGCAAAAGAGCAACAAAAAAGCAAAAGAAAGAAAGAAAGAAAGAAAGAAATAATACACAAACAAAAAATCAAGTATAGACATTAATACTTTACAAAGCATACAAGTCTATGTATAAATAATGTGTAAATCTAAAAAAAAATATATTATAAAAAACATAACGACATATATTTTCTATAATTGATGTTGAAGTTTTAGAGATGTATCTGTGGAGAAAAGTAAAAAAAAAAGAAGAAAAACACTAAAATAATAATCGGCTCCCGTGATCGGTGTCGAGGGGGTTGGGGGGTAGGGTACAACGGCGACAAGCGCAGGGAAAAAAATTAGTAAGCGAGATGCCTTGAAAAACAGTACAAAGGGGTGGTTTAAAACAAATTATCGGTCAAAGGGCAGGCAACTTTTGTCATAAATAAGGATATATTAAAAAAAAAACTATTTTTCTAATAACTTAGAGAACGATTTATTTTTAAGTACCATACCACTGAAGCCTTGCTCTCAAATTAAGAATGGAAAAAGAAAAATACAAATACCCAACGATCTATCATTCTTCACAATATTATTAATTATAATAAATACGTATTCCGAACCATTAAACTCTCCCTCGTTCCGCATTTTATCTTTCAAATCATTCAAAAATTGTCAGATTTTAACCACTTACTTTCTATAAAGGCAAACAAAAATATTCAAGTTTGTAAATGTTATTTTTATAAATTGAAAACCATATATTTTTTTATTGTTATTGATCTTAGAAATTTTATTTTTTTTATATTTTTTACTTTCTTTACTATCACAATATTTTGTGGGGGCAAAAAAAATTGAATAATCGCGATAAGAATTAGTAGTTTTATCTAATTTCGGAGGAGGCAGAGTTTATGGATCTCAAAATAGGGCAGGGGAGGGAAGGGAGGGAGGGAAAGAAAAATCCGACTCGCCAGCCACACTTGTGCTTCTGCAAGGGATTCAACGGGCATACTTTTTTGAGCGACAGTAAATAAAAATCGATTGTGATATAAATAAATAAAAAAAAATTACATGTATATATATAAAATATTTATATAAAATATTTTTAATTATATTTTATATAAATATAATAAATATATGTAGCAAAAAGCAAAAAAAAAAAAAAACAATACTATGTATCTGTACGTGTAACGTTTTATCACACGGCCACCTAGGCATCCTTAGAACTTCCTGTCGAATGAAAAAAAAATATATCTGCATTTTTTTTGTCACATTTGCACAGCAACAGGGCTACTACTATTCTGTATTGTAAATACTAGTTAACACATTCCAATTACGTTGTATAGTATACAAAAAAAAGAAGAAAACATCATGTTAAATATGTAATTATTATATGGATATTTCGTGTATAGAGTTTAATGAAATAAATATATTTCTGTTGCTTATTGAAAAAAAAATGAAGATGAAGGAATCATTATAGATACTTAAATGTCTTCACTAATTTTAGGTCTCTTTCATTAAATGTAAAAGAAAAACTGCCTTTTTTTCTCACTTTTCATCACTGTTTTTTATCTTTCTCTCTCTCTCTCCTCTTTCTCTCTATCTCTATCTCTTTCAGTGTCCTATCTCTATTTCTCTCTTTCCCTCTCTTCGAAAATAAAAAAAATATACAAAAAAATAGGTGGCGGAAAATTAATTCTTAAAAATCGCGATATTTTATTATTATTATTACTATTATTATTATTATTATTATTATTATTATTATTATTATTATTATTATTATTATTATATTGTACATTGTACGACAAAATGTTCTTAAGGAGGATAAGAAAAAATAAAATAGAGGAATCATCGGAGCAAGGTTCACGTGGTTCAAACAATTGTCTAGTTGTTAAAAATAAATAATATATTTGCGCGTCTATGTATACGAAGCATCGTATACATAGACGAAGATAAGAATTTTAAATGAAAAAAAAGAAGAATTAAAATTATTGTCTAATCGCGATTGTTAAATATAACGAAGTATTTACGATATATATACATGTTAAGACATAGCTATATCTATCGTAGTTATTTTTCACTTACAGATATAATTAATTAATTAATTAAAATCATAATAATAATAATTATTATTTAGGAGTTAGTCAGACAGTTTTTCAGCGCTGTGAAGGTCGTATTTCGACGCCTGTGGTACCTAAGCCATCGGTTAAAATACACATGCTAGAATTCGGGAGTCAAACTCATGCTTCAAAATAAGAAATAAAAACAAATTTAAAAAAATTGAAAAACAATTTGGATCAAATCCATTTTTTCAAAAAGTTATTGATTTCGTTGAATTCAATTCTTTGCTCGTCGATCAATTATATGGATCGGTAAAAAAAAGAATGATTTTCCCTCTAGAAATTACTTTATCGCATATCAATTTTAAATAATTTAAATTAAAATTCAAAGTTGTTTATATTGTTTTGAATTAATTTAAATAAAAAGTTGAAATTTATTTTTATAATTAAATTTTAAGGGTTTTGTTTGTAATTTGTTTTTTAATAAAATTTCCGGAAAAATTATTTTTACCGTTCCATGTAGAATTTAAAGAAAAAAAAATCGCTGTGCGAATTTCTCCATTAAATAATTAATATTCGTTCCACGCTCGTCTTGAGAAAAGTACCTGAATGTCCTAGTGTTAAAAGAACGCTATTTTACTATTACCACTTTACCAGCACCTTTTGCAATTAAACCATAGAAATAATCTTAATCGATTCTCGATGAACGAAGCATGGAAATAATATAAAGAAAATAAATATATAGATATATTAAATATATCTTCGTATATTATCGACGAGCAAAGACTTGACTATTATATTGACAAATCAAATCTATTACAATAATAAAAAAATAAAAATTGAAAATTAATAAAAAATTATGAATTTGAGGAAAAAAAATCTAATAAAAAAAAACGAGAAAATGGCAAAAAAATGAAAATAGAGAAAAATGAGAAAAACGACAAATTATATGAATAAAAAAAAAATGTTTCGCAGCGTTTTTATGAAATTTTCGGCTTTTTTATAATGATAATTCTCGTCTTGGGAAAAAGAAAGAAATTTTTTTTTATTATTTGACTCCGACGCGAATGACTACCTCTTCGTAACTGTATTAAGTTTTTATACTTTTACAATTAATTAGCAACCACATACCTCAGACGTATAGACACCCAGATAGCAATTCTAATTCGCAAAAAAATAATAAAAGGAAAAAAAATCATTTGGGATGAGACGACGCGCGTTTTCCGATATAGACAATTTTTTTTCTCTCTTTAATAATGTGATTTATTTAAATATCTTGTGATTCTTAAATCTTATTCTTTTGTGATTTGTTAAGTGTTCTTTTTGTCATGTTTCCCCGTAATTAATTAATTTTCACATATACAGTTATTATTATTTTAAGCTAATAATACATTGAATATATTTATATTGCTGTTTGGGTATAAAAAACGGAAATGAAAAGAAAACGTAGAACGCTTTTATTTATACTGTTAATGAGCCTTTGTGTTCATTTCACATCAATCCAACTTTTTTTTAAATTACCTAAAATATTTTCTTTAATTTTAATTTTTAATGTTTGATTTCAATTTTTAATTTTTGATTTTTTTGTTGAATATATTTTGGTTCGAATAGATTAAAATTATTTTGGATTCGATGATTATAAAATTTTTTGCGTATATAGACGATTTAAATAAAAAAAGACCGTAAACTAGCGATTTGAATTTTCTTCTTTTTGGGAAAATATTTTTGCAATAATGTTAATTAAATAAAGAAGAAAATGGAAAGGAAATATTTTTGTCACAGTACACGCGTCCATCCTGTTCAATCGTCCGATGAATTCCGTTATGATACGCATATATACGATATAAATAAATAAATAATTAAATAAATAAGTATATAAATACATATATTTATATAAATATTTATATAAATATATATATATATATATATATTTATATATGCAAATATGTTTATTAACCATAATTGTAATTAGGAAGCTAAAAAGAAAATACTACATGTATAGTATGCTATACATATAAATATATAAATATTATATATAAAAAAGAAAAATTACAATGTTATGTATATTGTGTTAAATATCGATGTACAGTTACCAATTACAATTGGCAAATGCTCTATATAATAAGTTAATTGTCAAATATCATTCTTTCTCTAATTATTATTTGCCAACAAGACTCTCGTCGTTTTTCAAGATTAATCTTACGTTTACAAGCGACACACTTCCTATGCGTTGTTGTTGTTAACACTGCCATTAGAAATTGGCAATTGTAAATTATGTAGAAAAACAAAAACCTCAATGAATGTAAATACATCTTTATTATTAACATACGATTGATCATCGTTGCTTTTCATCGTCAGTGATACTGACTTTTTTTTCAAACGCTTCTCTATTCTTCCCATTCTTTTAGAAATTTACTTCCAATTATTTTTTTATTATTACTGAATATGCTAATATTTTATTTTAAAAATCAAAAAACTATTTTAATTACCGTATTTCATTTTAATTAGTTTTATTTCACCACAAAAAATTATAATTTTACTTTAAATTAGATAATTTGAATTGCACTTTAAATATTATTCTTTTAGTCTGCTCATTATTTTCGTTATACTTTTATTTCGTGTTACGTATTTATTTGTTATTTAATTATTTAAAAAAAATTAATTTAATTCAGTTTAATTCAATTCAGTTTAATTATTTAATTTAGTTTAAAAAAAATTATTTTCGGCAGCTCAAGCAATCTGAGACAAAAATTTCATATTTTAATAATTTATTAAAAATTAATTAATTTCACAATAAGTAGGAAATGAATTCTAATATTTGGTGTAAAAGTTTGCTGCTTTTCTTTAGTGTATAATGAGAGATAAACAAATAGTTTATTGTTTTTGTTAATGTGGATCAGATTTGAGAAATTCATTGTACGAGTTTTCATCCATTAGAGACTGCAATTCCTCAGGATTATCGAGTTCAATTTTAAATAGCCAACCATCCTCGTAACAGGAAGAATTAATCAAGCCAGGCTTATTCTCAACAGCTTCATTTTTCTCGATAACTTTCCCAGAAACAGGACTTATTATTTCTGAGGCTGCTTTTACAGATTCTAGTGCTCCACACTCGTCTATAATATTTAAAATCGCATTATTTGTCACAGCATTTCTTTTATTTTGGAGAAATTACAAATTTATTATATTAATTGTATATTTTTAATTAATTTCTTTGTTTTAATTAATTTTATTTTATTAAAATTTTGTATTCTTAATTCATTTTATATTAAATATTTTTTATATTATTAAAAAAATTTTGTATTAAAATAAATAATTAAATTTATAAAAAATAAAGTTAGATTTCATAATTTTAGTATAATTTTTAATTCATATTTAAAGTCGAATTTTACTTAATTTTAATTAAATAAATTAAAAAGCAATAATACTTTTTACTATTACTTTTATTATTTATTTATTTATTATCAAAACAAAGTTCAAAAGTGTATAATTAAAAATTTTCAAGTTTAATGAAATTCTTTTTTAATTTTTAAGTTTGAAAACTTTTAATTCGAGACCGTGAGAGTTAATTAAATTTGGCGTTGAAAGTACCTTCTTTTTTAATAAAAGAACCAACGTCTGGAAGTTGTGCATAAACAACATCGCCAAGAGAATCCTGAGCATAATTAGATATTCCAACAATACCTATTTTACCATCAAGCTCTACCCATTCATGTTTATTTGTATATTTCCTTTCTGGAAAATAATTCCATTATTAATTTATGCATAATAACTGTTGTAGCTTACAATATACTTGCAGTGCTTTCAAAAACAAAAATACAAAAAGATTTATAAATTGCATTTTTTGTAACAGTTTTTTTTTAAATAAATGAAACGATTTTTTTCGGAAATAATTAATTAAAAAGTGATTTAATATCTCATCTACTGTCATTAGATAAGATTAATATTATAATTCCACCCCGTCTCTTTTAACTTATTTCCTTTCCATTTCTTTTTAATAATTTATTAATTATTAATATAATATATTTAATATATAGTTGATTAATGAAACGAGATGTTTTCAAAATATTATAGGTTATGTTCAATCAATGCATATTTCGATTTTTTCACTTAAAAAAGCGGTAAATTGTAGTAAATGAAAGCATAATAGATAAATATTGACTTTTTTGTGTTTCTTAACGTATAACAATATATAAAAAAGATTGAAAATGATATCATACCTGCCTTTTCAAGAGCCTGTGATGTATGAACATGACGTGAGAAAGAATACGTTTTTTGTGAAACCAATCGACGAATTTCTCCTTTTTGTGTTCCGATTGCTGCTCGAATAGTAAATCTTGCAAACTGTGTCACTAATCCAGCCATTTCTTTGTTAATTCACTATTTAATCCTTTTGTAACTTTTCTTATTCTAAACTGCTTCTTCTTGCACGGTGATGAAATCAAAACTTAACCTCAAAATTGCTCTTCTCAAAGCGACATGCGATCGCGTAATGCCCGTAATGCGCAATGACCCGCGAAGAAAATTCAAACCCCCTTGGTAATCAAAGATTATCATATTTAGTTTTTGACCTATAAACAAAAAATCGTTTTTATCTCGTTTTAATAGTCTCTAATTTTTATGTTTTAATTTCAACACTAAATATGTACTGTCAACTATAACTTCTTTAAATTTGCAATTTTTAACGGTTATTTAAATTTAAACTGATATTCCATTATTTTCAAATTTATAACTTATAATTTAAATTTTAATAAAAGTATTTAATATTTAATTTAATTTGTTAATTTAATCATTAAATTTTGAATTTCAACTCCTCATTCTTGTATAACATCAGATTTGGTGAAAATAATTTAAATTCACGAATATAATTGACAAAATAAGTGGACATGTAAATCATTTTGCAAAACGATAATAGTGAATCCTAGTTGTATTAAAAATAATTAAAAAGATTCCGTAGAAATTGAGAAAATATTTAACAGATAAGAAATAATCGTAATCACGTGAGGTCAAAAGGTCCGAGATACCCGCATAGGCGATAACCCACAATTTCTCTTATCGAAATTTAGTATTCGACCTTAGAATTCAGAACAATTATTCATATAAATATTCAATTGTGGAAAAAGATATAGTTACACTATTATTTATCATTAAAATTTAAATCAATGTCTTTGTTTTCTATTTTTTCAAACAAATTTTAACAAAAACATTCGATTTGTTTTCAAATGAATCTTTTTTATTATGAACTAAAAATAAATACGCTGCAAGTAAAAAAAATAGTAAACAAAATATAGATAAATAATTATTATAAATAAACAAATAAAAATAATTCAAAAATAAGTACATACCTAATTTAATTTTACACTGTTTTCTTTGTCTCGTTGAGAAATTATTTTCACCAGATAACGCGATATTCTCAAGATCTTTTTTAAATTTTCTTCATGCTACGACCTTATGTACGATCCAATGTTTACGAAACATTTATTTACGCACAAATAATTTATACCATAAATTAATAGTATTTGAAAAAAATCACCGATTTTAATCTAAATTTGTCTTTTCTTCGTTTCTTCAAATGGTCCATATTTTGTTTACCAAGAAACTGCGTCCTTTTTCATTTTAATATTTATTTTATTAAAGAACGATAAAAATATTTATTTCACTGTAGCGACACGCGTTAAAATGCAAAATCACATTTGGAAAAGAATTTCTTTTTCATAGAAATCCTTTAGAGAATTTTTATCACACAAATCAGTAGCAAAATATTATCTTCAATGAATACTGTAATTTGTATTTAAATGCAAAGTTTCTGCATACTTTTCTATTTTTTTCCCTTCTCAATTGGAGATGAATAATTATAATCCAATGGTGTAAGATCTTCCATTTGGATTGTGAATTCCAATAGGCACTGGTTTACTGACACTCCATTCGTACCAAACATTTTTCGAACTGCATTGTCTCCAGAAATGTACGCAAATCTCGTCGCCGCCTTTCAAATGAATCGGCTCCTGTTGAATTAAATTAATTTATTTTAATTTTATTTGTTCGAAATACATTAATTTTATAATAACTGGAAAAAATAGTAGTGCTCTATAGATTTACCTTTATTGGGAAAAATATTGGAAACCAACTGATCATTCCAGGACTGTGAGTTTCCGGTTCTATACTTATCATTACATCTTCAAACAGAACACTGTCAAAATATCCCGAAAATCCGTGTAAAATTGTATTTTGTTGAACGCTGAATTTTCTCATCGCGTATCTCGAGTTGTCGACAGTAGAATCTAAAACAAATTTTAATATTAAAAAACGTAATATGTAAATTTTTTAAGCCAGAGTGGTCACAAGTTTTAGTTTATCCATTTTTCTGACATTTCCCTGACAATTTTATAAATTTTTATTTACTATGTTTGAAAATAATTGAATCTTAAAAATATTATAATAAAACAATTCTAAGAATTAGTTTTTAAAAATATTTCAATGTAATTTTTCGCAAATAATTGAATTTCTTAAAAGAATTTTTGGATAATTTAAAAAAACTAATTAATTTTTTGATGAATTTTAATTAAAAATTTTGAACATGATTTTTTTCTCAAAGTATTAAATATAATTCTAAAATGTTATTATTTTTTGTATGTATTTGAATTATTATTGTAATTGAAAATACTGAAAATATTTAATTTTAAAAAATTAGAAGCTAATTTTCATTTTTAAATTTACGTATAAAGATTTTTTATTAAAATTTTTGATAATTCAATTATTTTCAGAATTTGCAATAAAAATTCTTCAAAAGTTGATTTTTTTTTTTTTATTGTAACAAAATACTTAAAAAAATTAATTACTTTCAATTAAATTTTACAAAATTTCAATTAATCCAAGAAAAAATTCCAATAATAAATAATAGAAATAGTAATAAATAAATAATAAAATTGAAAACACAAATTTAAAAAGTAGGCAAACAGTTTGAAATTGTCTTGATTAGATTAATAATTAACTTACCGTTATTAGGATGTTTGAATGTAAAAAGCGGCTGCGTTGGTGCGATATCGTACTTATTTTGAAGATGAACGACATAAGGTGTTTCGAAATGTGTCAAAGGATGTTTGTCCTTGTCTTTACATTGTCTCACTTCGTTAAAGAGTTTCGAAGACTGGACAGGTGCAATGTAAGATGTGTACGATTCAGGTATACTGATTCCAGAAGCTGGAAAATAAAAAAAACCTTGAAAATATTAAACTCTAAGTTTTTGTTTTTAATAAAAGAAACAAGAGTTTTCTCTTATTTCTCTTATTATAGAAAATTAATGTTTCTATTAAAGAAAAATCAGTCAGAAAAGCAGGCGCAATGCGCCTACATCATAGGGTTTCGTGGCCTAAAATGACAAAAAAATAAATAAATAATAATTTATTTAGAAATTTTTTTGTACTTAAGATTGAAATTTTTTTTTATTATCATAGTAACGGTTGTAATGGCAACCATTACTATATCAACGGTTGCAACGGCAACGGTTGTTATGTCAACCATTAACATAGCAACGGTTACCATGGCAACGGTTGTTATGTTGTCTTAAGACTTATAAGACTTAAGACTTAGGACTTAGGACTTAAGACCTTCTTATACCGAAGTTAAGTCTTAAGTCTTAGGACTTAAGACCTTCTTATACTGAAAGTTAAGTCTTAAGTCCTAGTCTTAAGTCTTAGGACTTAAGACTTTCTTAATACCAAAGTCTCGTTATATAAGACTTAAGACTTAAGACGTAAAAACTACGGACGGACACCGAAGTCTCGCTATAAGGGTTTTGGCCCTTGGCCACGAAACCCTAAAAAGAAGAACTCTTATTTCTCTTATTAAGGGAAATTTGAAGGAAATATTTTACGTTTAAGATGCCTTTGAACTCCATCGAGGCACTCGGGTGAAAGTTCATTATCGCCAAAAGATCCCAACAATTCGGAAACTAAAATATCAGCCTTCTCGGGAGCGATCCAATTTCTCATATCACTCGACACCACTGTCACTTTATCCATCCACATTTCCTTCTGTAGCGCCTGTAGACTGCAAAAAATATTTTTCAAATTCAACAAAATATATAAAAAAACAATATAATAAAATATAATTTTGACTTTATCTGTTGTCTTAATTATATATAATTAAAAAATACTTTTATTAACTGTTTTTAATTTACAAAAGAAAAAAGAAATTGAAAAATAACTCACGTTAATACTGCATTTGGATTTTTTTCCACCGCATATACTTTCACTGGAACATGAGCCGAATGAGATGCATTTAAAGCAGCTCGAACCAATGGACCTCTTCCGGCACCAACTACCATGATAATCCTGCAATTATAATTTTTTATTACAATTTGATTACAATTTGATTATTTTATTAATTGTATGATTATGAAAAAAAGATTTGTACTTATTTAATTAAGAAAAGTTATTGGAACTAATCTTCGAAAATTATAATTATACAATATAAATAATAACTAATAAAAATTATAATTATCTCTCAAATATCTCGCAAAGAAATTGTTTCAAGGAAAAAAAAACTTACACAGGAACATTTTTGTTACTTTCGTCATTTGTTGAAGCTTTGGCAAGAAGAGCTTTATAAATAGCGAGCTGATACTGAGAATATTTAACTGGATCTTTCTCAAAAACTTCGTACGTTCCGGATTCAAGATTATCCATTAATGGTTGCAAGGGGCATTGCAAAAAATCTTCATAACCACGAGCGTAACGTTCAATCGGACCGTCAGTCTGCCAACTCTATAATTAATAACAATAACAATAACAATAACAATAACAATAACAATAACAATAAAAAGAGTAATAATCAGGGTTGCAACAAAAATTATCTAAAATTAATAATTGAATTTTATAACAATTTATGAAAATAATTGAATTCATGTTATGAATTTTATTAAATTTTGTTTAAATAATTGAAATTTTGACAAGAAGTTTATTCAGAAGTTCTTGATAATTAATTGAATGTTTCTTAAATTTAAATTCTTTCGTCAAGTTTTAATAAAATTTTTAAGAATAACTGAATTTTTCGAGGAATTTATTTTAAATTGTATTAAAAATATTTAAAATTCTGTCGTGAAAATAATTAAATTCATAAATTAAATTTTATTTTTTATTAAAAAATTGAATGTTTTCGTAGAATTTTATCAAAAATTTTTTTCAATAATTAAATTTTTTGATAAATTTTATGAAAATAGTGAATATTGAAAATTATTGAAATGCGAAAAACTTTTAAAAATAATTGAATTTTTGGCGAAAAATTTTGCTATTTATAAAGACAATTGAATTCTTGACGAAATATTCGTTAAAATTTTTAAAAATAATTGAATTTCTTCGAAGAATTTTATTACTTTTGAAAATAATTATTGAATTCTTGTGATAAATATTGTTATTTATAAAAATAATTAAATTTTGCATAGAATTTTTTTTAAATTCCTAAAAATAATTGAATCTTTGTGAAGAATCTTGTTATTTATCAAGATAATTGCATTAAAACTTTTGAAATAATTAAGTAATATTAAAAAGTTCATTCTGGTAAGAAATAGAAAAAAATTTTGAAGGTTTTGTATTAGAATTCGTGGTAGTTTTATAGTTTATAAGTTCTATTTATAAGGCAAACAAGAAAGACATTAAAAATTCATAATTTTCTTATGAATTTCAAAAATTTAATTTTTTCCAGTACTTTTAATAAAAATCCCTGACTTTTCCTTGATTTCCCTGACTTGTGGCAACCCTGAATAATAAAATGTAATTTGTTTTCAATTGTAATTTGTAATTTTAATATAATATTACTGAAAATATAAAGTACTTACTTTCCAGATGTGATTGAGATAATGATAATAAAGACTGAAATTTTCGTAACGATTAGCACCAGTAATAACAAATTGCATTTCTAATGAACAGAATCTTTTAATAAACATTTGATGAGCTCTTCCTAGAACTGGAAAACCCTTTTTATTTGACATGAATAATGTTGTTGGTAGAATTAAACATTTTATTGGTTCTCCAAGCCATCTGTTTATCTGAAATTAAGTAATAAGTTTGATTTAATTTCAACATAAAGTTTTAATTTTTATTAAATTAAATTGAAATATATTTTTTAAATTTTTACCTCTTCTTCTTCTGGTAAATCGTGACTGACTATCAAAGCAACGCCAAGTTTCCTGTCAAAATCACAAATTACTCTAAAAGCATTCCACCATTCCCAAGTACTCTCGGTTTTAATTTCTGATAAATTCTCTTCGTCCCTATAATAATTGACTTGTTTCAGGGAATTTTCCATTGGAACCTGAAGCCATACCTGAAAGCTCACGGGACTGGCAAGTTTATCGGCAATAATTCTCGCTAAATTAATATTCCTATCTATATTGCCCTTTAATTTCATTGTTATAGCAATAAGTGATAAATGTGAAGCTAAATCAAATTCTTGATTCAATGTCAAAACACTATTTTTAGCGATATTAGGAATCGAGGAATCAACGTCGATGTAGGAGGAAATTTTTCCCACAACTAAGCCACTCCAATCTGAAAATTTTGATTTATTATTATTATTATTATTATTATTATTATTATTATTATTATTATAACGTAATTACTAAACAGTTAAATAAATATTTTTTACTCCAAACGTACCCGAGTTACAAAGAATCATATCAGGTCTTGTAAAAGGATCAGTCCTGTCTTTTGCCGGTCCGGACAGAAATTCTCTTTTATAACGTGGGTGCACCAATGGTACAATAATGTAATCATATCTTTAAAGGATATGAAAAGAGGTGTTAAATTACAAGATAAATGTTTTAATTCATTACTTAAAAGAGATATTATACTTACTTGCAGTCTTTAGCAAAACAAAGACATTGATGTAATTCAGGAACTACACAAAGTTCTAAGCCGCAGGAAATACGCCTCTCACCTGACATTTTCTTTTCTAAATTATCGATTACCTGCGAAATAAACAAACTTTACTATAATTTTATTAATTAATTAAATATACCCTAAATATTATTTGCACACTATCTGCAATTTTATCAATAATTCAATACTATCAAATTTTACTAAATGATATATAATCAAGTTCTTCACCTTTCAAGTCTAGATAAATAAATAAATAATTTTTAATAATTCACTTATAAAATTATAAAACAATAAAGTTTCATTCAAGAAAAGTATAATTGAAAGTTGCTAAAAATTTAGCGTCATTTTTAGGTTAGATACTCACGCAGTGCTCTCCCGCACGTTCCGGTGGATTATTGGGTAAAATTAGATAATTTACGTAATAAAAGGTAAGAATCGTAATAAATTGCGCGGTAATTTTAAATATACTGTTATAAATAAGAATAAACAATTTTTCTTCCTTAAAATGTATTTTTAAAAAATGAGACAGGTTTCGTTTTCGAAAAACATTAAAAATGACGAGTACATTATTCTTAAAATTTAATTTAACAATTAGTGGTTATATATGAAATAATCAAAATTTTACATACAGAGTTAATTTCTTTTATTTCTATTTTATACTATTAATAGAAAAAATATTGTTAATTTAAATGTTTAATATCATAATAATAACTTTTATTTATGTTTTTAATAATAAATCACTTTTCCTTTCAATTTATAATAATATTAAATTACTGTTACTTTGAATGTTTAATATAATATTAAATCACTTTTACTTTAATTATATAATAATAAATATAATATATGTATATAAATAATTGTCGACTAGAGCATTTAGGAAAAAATTTATAAAAATAATCTACTATAAAGAAAAAATTTTGTTAATTCAATTTTGTCTTCAATTATTACTTCAGTAATTATTAATTAATAATTAAAAATTTAGAATTAAAAATTAGTAATTAATAATTAATAAAAAATAAAAATTTGAAAATTTGAAAAATCAGTCTTACAATTTTCAATAAATTAGAATAATTACATATTTTTATGAAATGATTTTTTTGTACTAAATTTCCAGTTTAGTGAGATTTCTTTTTTTCTAAAAAAGTTGATTTGAGAAAAAAATGTCCTTCAGTAATGACAAGAATGATTTCTACCTGACTCTGAATTTAGAATCGTACCTTAAATGCTCATCATCATCATCATGATTTTTACCCAAGGCCTTAATTATTCGAGAGAACGGAAATTGTTCAATTTGCTAAAAAACTCGATCTTGATAACCACCATCGACGACACTTGTACTCGGTTTACTGCCACCGTCTGGTACATGATAATTTGGATGCCTCAAATTACCAGAGCGTCTCGGCGGTGCTAAATATTCGAACATACTTTGAGTGTATTGTGACAACATTTTACTCAAATCACAGGGCATTGGATCGTTCCAAAAAAATTCGTGATCCATTGCTTGATTTGCGTCGATTCTCTTACTTGGATCGAGTATCAATAATTTATCCAACAAGTCACATGCGTAAGCGTCTTTCACGTATGGTTTTAATCTATCCTTCACCTGAAAAAGTAGAATTTTTAAACAATAGAATTTAAAGAACAGGATTTAAAACAATAAAATTACAGTCCCCCATTTTTTTATGGTTTTAATTTTAAAATAAAATTAAAAGGAAATAAATAGAAATAAATAAGATAGAATTTAAAGAGAAATGTAAAACTTGGGAATTTCAAAAAATTGTAAATATAGAAATTACTTTTCTCTTTTGTCCTTTAATCAGATCTATTTTGAAGTAAAGATCTAAACATTCAACGCCAGGCCAGACGTCGGGTGAGAAAGAACCACACAACTGTGAGATGAGAGTAAGTTGTTGTTGTTCAGTATTTCCTTGCATTATCGGTGACCTGAGAATAATAAAAAATTGAATAATCAAGATAAAATAATTAAACAAGAATACAACTAAAATTTTTAATGTAATAGGTATTTACAATTAAAAATAAATTTATACCTTGTCCACATTTCTGCCATTATACAGCCAGCGCCCCATAAATCGACAGGTGGTCCATAATTTCTTTCGCCAAGTAATAATTCTGGCGGTCTGTACCAAAGAGTCACTACTCTGTTTGTATAGCGATTTGGTTGTCCATTTTTATTAGGACTAAAGGCTCGCGCCAAACCAAAATCTGCCAATTTTAAAATCCCTGTCTTTGTTATTAGAACGTTCGCAGCCTTCATGTCACGATGCAAAATCTGAATAGAATTTAAAATTCATCATGGTTTTAAAAAATAAATATGAAAATATAATTAATAATAATAAAGTACATGTTCCGGTAATAATTTGTTCGCAGTTTGAAGTTATTTGTTGTTTGCTTTTTTATAATTTTTCTTTTCAAATATTTTCAGTTTTAAAATTAATATATTGAAAATCATTGAATTGTTGTAAAGAATTTTATCAAAAAATTTGATAATAATTTTTCCTTCAAAGAATTTTATTATTCAGGAAAATAACTGAATTCTCGCAAAGAATTTTATTAAAATTTTAAAAAATCCTAATTAAATTCTTTTGAAGAAATTCTTTGAATTTTTTTAAAACTAATCGAGTTTCTTTAATAATTTTAATTGAAAATTTTGCAATCAATTGAATTTTATAAAAAAGAATTTTATTAAAATTGTATTGAAAATAATTGAATTCTTGCGAAGAATTTTACTATTTATAAAAATAATTTTATTGTGAAGAAATTTACTTTTTATAAAAATAATTGAAATGTTTTGAAGAATTTATTAAAATTTTAAGAATTAATTAAATTGTTATGAAGAATTTTATAGAAATATTTAAAAATAATGAAATTTTTTCGAGAAATTTCATTAAAGTTGTTTCGAAAATAATTGAATTTCTTTAAAGAATTTTATTAAAATTAAGTATGTATATTTAAAATAATTGAATTCATCACAAGAATTATATTATTTTTTGAAAATAATTGAATTCTTTCAATTTTTTTGACGAATATATTTAAAAAATGCATTGAAAGTAGTTTAATTTTTATACTGAGTTTTTTTAAAATATTTTGAAAATAATTGAATTATTTTTAGAGAATTTTAAATTCTTGTCGAAATTGAATTTTATGGAAATTTTTGAAAATAATTAAATTCTTTCGTGTGATTTTATTTAAATTAGATTAAAAATGATTTAATTCCTGCAAAGAATTTTACTATTTATATAAAATTAATTGAATTCTTGCGAAGAATTTTACTACAGTAGAACCCGGTTGATACGATTCTGTAGGGACCGCGCTAAGAATGCGTCTTATGCGGGAAAACGTATTAGGCGGGATCGTATTAACCGGGTTATACTGTATTTATAAAAATAATTGAATTTTATCGAAGGATTTATTAAAATTTGAGAAAAAAATTGAATTTTTTTCGAGATGCGTAAAAAAATTTTTTAACCCTTAAATCGCACCCTGGGTGTGCGACACCCATATTCTAGCTTTTTACTCTAATATCTCGTTTAAATTCGTAAAAGTTGAACATTTCTCTCTATTGGACAGTACATTTTGTACTTAACTTTATGTTTCGTGAGTGATATTAGTCTGTCAAGTGTCTTTGTGTATTTGATAACTTTATGAAGTTGACGGCGAAAAATTTCTGCTTGTCTGACACCCAGTTTTTGGTTTAAGGTAATTTCAGTAGTTTTAAAAAACTCTTTTTTAATTATTGAAATTAAATAAATCATTATGAAACCTATTTTCCTTTAAAATAGATGTACTGAGCTACATAAGATAATTTTTCTAAAAGATAAAATTCTATTCCAGCTTGGAGAACACACTTTAAAGTCCCCGGGTGTCGCACACCCAGTGTGCGGTTTGAGGATGGATTCGTAAGTGTGCGCTTTAAGGGTTAAAAATTGAATTCTTCCGAGGAATTCAATTAAAATTGTTTTGAAAATAATTGAATTTTTGTAAAGATTTTACTATTCAGTGGCGGATCCAGGGGGGGGGTCATGACCCCCCCCCCCTGGGGCGAAAAATTTACATAAAAAAAAAAGGTCAGCTAATTATGGTCGTTGCTCGCCGAATCTATAAATGACCCCCCCCTGGAGTAAATTCTGGATCCGCCACTGTTACTATTTAAAAAAATAATTGAATTGTTTAAAAGGATTTATTAAAATTTTAGAAAATAATTGAATTCTTAGCTAGTTATATTATATTCTAAAATTATTTCAATTGATAGAAAATTATTTTAATGGTTTAAAAATTTTTTTAACTGTTAGAAAATAAGTTCAATTGTTAAAAAATTATTTCAATCGTTAAAAAATTATTTCAATTGTTAGAAAATTATTTACATTATTAAAAAAATAATACCTTATTGCTGTGAATGTAATGAAGTCCATTAAGCAATTGCACCATTACTTGTTTAATTTCTCCTAAACTAAATTTCACGTTTACATTTGAGAGTAATCCGGCGAGATCGTGCTCGCAAAAATCAAAAATTAAATAAAATGTCGAACGATATCGATTGCCGGGAGTGCCTGAAAAATATTTTTTTAAATAAAATGCATTTAAAACATAAACCAAAATTGTTATACAAAAAAAATTAATTTACCTTTCGTTCGACAAATTTCAATCAGATTAACAATATTATTATGATTGAGAACTTGTAAAATTTTTATTTCCCTCAGGGCAGTTATTGGGAACTAAAAAGAATTAACATAATTAACAACTAACACAATTAACAATTAATACAATTAACAGAATTAATAATTGAGGCTCCGGATCTTAAAAGGGCACTTTCACCATGTAAAGTCTATGCGGAAAGTGCCCTTTTAAGATCCGGAGTCTCAATTAACATTTTTTAATGGATTTTGAAAATTTTTAAATTAAATTAAATAACTAAGAAATTATTTATTTTTGCAATTTAATTAATATTAACTAAACATGAATTTAATTATTATGTTACTTTCGACATGTCACTCACCCCCTCCTTTTCATTGTCCATCAAAACTTTCTTCATAGCAACAAATTTTTTACTCGTTTTCTTATCCCTGGCTTTAAAAACTTCTCTGGAAATTTTTATATAACGATAATGAATAATAGAATTCTTTATTTTGAATATTTGTATGAAAATAAATAATAAAACACAAACTTACCCAAACGTTCCTTGACCAATTTTTGCAACTTTCTCATATTTACTGGATTCATCACAAAAAGGAAAATTGAATTCTTCAATGTATTTTTCCCTTTCTTTAATATTCATTGCGATATTTATAAAAGTTTATTAAATCCTTAAATCAATTTTTATAAGTTTCGAATCTCGAATGGCATTTTTGTTGTAAATGTTATGATGGCGTTCAATATTGACAGACAAAAAGATACACTTTAATGCTTTTCTGTTATTAGTTGCAAACGTTGCAAATAAATAAAATTTATACTTCAGATGTCAAAAGACGCTTTTAGTCCTTTTGTTTTTAATGTTTTTCAATCCGTTTGGCTAGTTGAAATAAATATTAAACACAAAAATCTGGAGATGGAAAACGAAAGTTTGACAATTGACATAGAATGTTTAATATATTTATAGGTTAGGTGCACAAAGTAAATAAATAATGGATCCTAAAGGCGAGATCACAGTTAGTTTGAAAATGTCCCATTTATAACTTAGCTTTAATACTTATTTGCAAAATTTGCTTCTTAAGGAAGTAAACAGAAAGTTTAATTATAATCTCCTCTGTAATTTCAAAAAATATCAGCTGAATATTTTTTTGTCATTTTAGAGTAGGAGAGAATTGCAAAATACGAAACTACAATTTCCTGTATTGGTTCAAGGGGTTGCAACCAATAGGACCTTTAGACCGGAAGTTCCGTCAACGCCATGACATAAGTCGCGCAAATACAAACTTCTACGGTTTTCTCTGTAAAAGTTTATTGTGCTAACCGTGAATTAAAAATAAAATAACTCAAAAGAAAAGTGTTTCAAAAACAAAAGTGAAGTTTAAAGCAGTGAAACGGAAAACTTTTAATCATTTGAAAAAGTGATTGCGATGCTGGAGTCAATGATCAAAGGTGAAAAATGTCTTTTAAAGTGTATTAGGTGTATTGTGATAAAAGTGAATTAAAAAGTAAAAACAACGTCGTTATTTTTATTAACATTTTACCCCCTGGAATGCTTTAATTGATAATTTTAGTGCAATTATTTTTTGAAGAATAGGATCATTTTAATTTGATCATTAACTATAATTTCGATTTATATATATATATTTATTTTCGAGCACCTAAGTGAATATAAAATTGTCATATACCTGTATAATAATTGCTATATCACTGTTATGTTACTTTTGCTATAGAATATATAAACTAAACTCTAATTACATAAGTAAAATGGTAAATGTAGGCTTGTGTGTATACAATAATATATGGCACGTCAGTCTGTTAAAAATTTTAGTTAAACCAATTAATCATAATTATTTTTATCATTAAATACTACGCATAGTTTAACTTGTCGATATTGATTTAACTATTTTGTCGCGTTTTGGCATTGTCGATGGTTTTTCTGGTTTTTAGCACTACCGTATCATTTCCATATATTTCTGTTTGTGTTTAGTCAACATTTCCGTTACAGTTACCAACTGTTTGATTGTGGGCTGTAAAAATTAAAGAGAAAATTTTAATTTTAATTTAAAAAGTCAAATTTTAATATAAAATTTAAAAAGAAAATTTTAATATAAAATTTTGATAAACATACCTGAGTTTTTGACAAAGCTTGCAGTTCTTTTAAATGTGACACGCAAATATGATGCAAAGTTGCTAAATCTCTTGCTGTGTCGGAACCGCATTTTCCTCTTGGATCTGTACTCTCCGAATCTGGTTTCTCCGTAATATTCTGTAACAGTTTTTCAAACAATTTTAATTTTACTTTTCTTTGAATTAATTTTTTAACGACTAAAACTTTTAACTTAAAAACATAAAAAATTAATTCTTTAAATTCTATTTTTATCACTTAATTAAAGAATTAAAAATAACACTTACGGACAATTGATCCAAAAATACAACCATTCTTTCTTTGTTTTTGAGAATAAATGGATTGACCACTTCCATGTAGGGCTCTTTACCACCAAATTCCACAAGATTTGCCAAATTTTGTAGACATTTTGCAACCATCACTAAAGATCTGTTTAAGAGAAATTTAATTAATTAATTTTCTTTTTTTAGTTTGCAAATTTTTATATTAAAAGCAAACTAATACTGAATTCCATGTCCCTAAATTAAAAAAATATTGTTTTTTCTAATTAAAAAAATATTGATTACTAAATAAATAATTTAAATACAATATTTTTCAATTCAGTTCATTAATTTTTTTAAATATTGGAACACAAAAACATATTATTTCGTTCAAATCTTTAGAGAAATCTGAATTTGAATATATTTTGTTTTGTTCTTTTTAATTACCGTGCAGCAGCTGGTGGCGGTGGTTCGGCAATGAGATTAAAAGATCTAGGATTTAAAATTGCTGGGCACAATAGACGTAAAAATATAAAACCACTGACGACTCTCGTTCTCACCAATCTTTCGTGAGGCCATTTTGAAACCACTGCTCTTTGTAGACATCCGCAAATGTACCTCAATGTCTTGGGACATGCATCGGGACTTGTAAAAATGCTCAAAGTTACCTCATCCAAAACCTAAATTGTTTAGAAACAAAGAAAAGGGAAAACATTTTCAAATTAGATAATCTCGTTTCAATTTTGCAAACATTAATTTAATTTAACTTTATTTAACTCAATTTAACTAAATTTAACTTTTCATAACTAAATTTATATTTTTGAGAAAAAAAAAGAAAAGGATGTTCGACTTACTTGTAGTAAAAATTCGGCATTATTGCAAGCGTCTTCTGGCGAATCCATTTTTGTCGGATTTAACTCACAGCTTTGTTTACTTTCGATTAATTTCACTATTGTGTCACGTAGAGCAGCTTTTAAGAATGACGTGCACACTGATTTCATATAAAGATCCATCAATGTAGTCGTAAGGCTTGCAGCTCTGAATAATGTTGGTGTTTCGTCTTCTTTGTCAACCTGAAACAAATTGAGAATGTAAAATATTATGTTTCCGAAAAATCGTTTTTATTTTCACTATTTTCCATTTAGTAAATTTTGAAAAATTAGTTTAATGAATAAAAAATTTCATTCATTTAAACGTTCAATTTCATTTCATTTTCATTTTTTTAAGGAAATAAAAAATAATAGAAATAATAAAAGTTATAGCAATAATAAATTAATTAGTATATTTATAATAATAATATAGTAATTAATAATCGAATTAAAATTATTATAAAAAATATTACTTACTTCTGCTTGATTCAAAGACCTGAGAAGATCGGCTTCTTTTCTGTCATGCCTGCAAAATATTTTATTTATTTATTTTCTATACTGTATGAAATTTATCATCCTTTTTTTTAAAAAAAGGAAATTTATTATTTATTTAATTTAATTAAATAAACATTAAAGTAAAATAATAACAGTAATAATAGTTACCTAAATATTCTGAGAAGACTATTTGCCAATGGTACGCGATCCAAGTGACAAACATCGGCTAACGCTCTGACAACGTGTAGTTCTGGATCCAATAACAATTGTTGTAAAGGACTGTATTCCTCCGGTGGCATCGACAAATCGTGTCTGTATCTGAAAAGAAAAATCGTACATTAGACATTCTTCGTATTTTTATTATTTTTTTTTAATTTTGACTAAACTAAGTAACTAAATTTTGATTAAATTATTAAAGGAATAATTTAAACTATTAATTAAATTATTAAGGGACTAGAAAATGTTACGCGCGGAATGTGGTATTCAATTTATTATTATTATGCAAATTACAACATTTTTTATTTTCAAATGTAAAATTTTCAATAATTTCATAATCAAAATTTAAAAAATTCACTTATTAAGAACAAAATTAATTATTATTGTTTATATTTTCAAAACAATTTTAATTCAATTCCTCGGGTGAATTCAAATATTTTAAAATATTTCCACAAATTTCAATTATTTCATCAAATTTTAATAAATTCTTCGAAACAATTCAGCTATTTTTATAAATACTAAAATTCTTTGCGTGGATTAAATTACTTTTAATTCAGTTTAAATAAAATTACATGAAAGAATTTAATTATTTTTAAAAATTTCCATAATTTTGAATATACTTAATTTTAATAAAATTCTTTACAGAAATCCAATTATTTTCGAAACAACTTTAATTGAATTTCCCGAATTGAATTCCTCGAATTTTAATAAATTTTAATAAATTCCTCGGAACAATTCATTTTATAAACAGTAAAATTCTTCGCAAGAATTAAATTATTTTTGTGCATAAATAATAAAATTCTCCTCAGGAATTCAATTATTTTTAATACAATTTTAATAAAATTCTTCTTCATAAAATTCAATTGCTTTCAAAATTTTCAATTAAAATTATTAAAGAAACTCCACTATTTTAAAAACATTCAAAGAAATTTTTCAAAAGAATTTAATTTTAATTTTTTGACAAGATTCTTTGCAATAATTCAATGATTTTCAATACATTAATTTTAAAATTAAAAATATTTAAAAAGAAAAATTTTAAGAAAGTTAGGAAACAAAAAAGCAATCAACAACTAACTTCAAACTGCGAACAGATTACCGGATTACAACGATTATTAATATTGATTAATTAAAGGAGGAATTAAATTACCTTAAACGTAAACGTAATGCCCCCCATTCGCCAAGTGGTGTAACGCCAGATAATGGATACCACTCATCCATTTCTTCTCCATTAGTCAGACTTGATAGATCGACTGTCAATTCAGCCACTTCCGTGTCTTTACTGCGCTTTCCTTTGTTGTATAATGTTAGAGAAAATGACATCACATCCGGTGGTACATCTCTGTAAAATAATTTATTTCTCACTCTTTTTGAAGTTTTAGAAACATTTAAATTCGGAGCAATTTGCTCTGGAATTATTTGAAAACAATTTCGAGGGCAAATTGCTAGAATTTTCAGAATATTTTTTTCTTAATAAAAAATAAAAATTACGCAAAAAAAAAAAATAATAAAACAATTTCGACAGGAAGTTGTTAAAATTTTCAAAATAATATTTTTTCCAGTAATATAAAATAAAAATTACGTAAAAAATAAGAAGAAGAAGAAGAAGAATAAAATAAATAATAAAAATTACAATTACGCACTCGAGAATAAATTCCTCGTCCCAAAGTGGATGCAACCCAGTCTTAACTTTTGTGCGTGCGACTTTAACATTATTTAAAGCTACAATTATAAATGGATTCGGCACCAATTTATATGGAAGTCGATGTGCGTCGAGAATATGCAAATGCAATGAGCGTAATTCACGTAAGCGAGCGACTTTTGGCGCTCGCGTTAATTGTGAAACACAAAGTGGTTTTAGAGCATTAATCCAATCTGATGCATTTTCAGAATTTGGTGCCGCCAAATATGTTATCGTTGCTAAACAGGGAAGAGCTCGCTCAACCAATTGAAAGCAGTGAGGTCTGTCGAAAACACTTTCATGTACCTGAAATCAAAATTTTTCAACTGTTTTAATAATTGTTAGTAAAAACTAGATGACAGTAATAATTAAAATAATTATTTTATCACTCGGACATTATTATTTATCGTAAAACAGAATGAAAGAATGAAATACGAAGATTATTATAGTTAATTATTCAATTAATTAAAATTATTAACTATAATAATCTTCGTATTTCATTCTTTCATTATGTCTGTCCACACTTTGAAGTTAGTTTTTGTGTTTGCTTTCTTTTTCCTTTAAAAAATATTGTTTGACAAATCGAAAATATGAAGGTATTTTTCATGATTTATAATAAAATAATATTTTAAATTAGAAAATTTAAAAAGAATTATGATCCACTGACTTTTGTCTGGGGGTTGTTGCGCGGCTATATTTTGAAAAAATCTGGTTTCAAAATATGTAAAACAAGAAGACTTCCTGATTCCATTAACCACAATATTATTCCGAAAATTTTGTTTTTTTAAATTTTATTATTAATCAAAAGTTGGACTCTCAGAGTGTTATTTTATAACCTTAAATTTTGCACTTTTTTAAATTTGTTTTTAGTCAATAACTATTTTATGTCATATATCAGAACTTACCAAAAGCATAAATCATTTGATGGTGAATCAGGAATCGAAGCAATTACTATGAAAATATATTATTTTTAATTAATAAAGCGAGATCGAAAATTTTTTTCATAAAAAAATATTCCGATTTTCTGAAGACTATAACTTTTTTCTCAATGCTCCTAAAATTTCAATCTTCTTTGTGTAGCTTAACAGTAATATAATTTACTCAATATTAAAATTTGACGTAGGTGTTTTGCTTCGTTTTCGAAATATTAATTTTTAAAAATTATTCACTTAAAAGGGTTAATTTTTAAGAAAATAAATAAAAAAATTAATATTTAAAAAATGAAGCAAAACACCTACTTCAAATTTTAAGATTAAGTTAATTATGTCATTTTTCAACTATACGGAGAAGACTAAAATTTTAGGAGCATTGAGAAAAAAGTTATAGTCTTCAGAAAATCGGAATATTTTTTTGTGAAAAAATTTTCGATCTCGCTTTATTAATTAAAAATAATATATTTTCATAGTAATTGCTTCGATTCCTGATTCACCATCAAATGATTTATGCTTTTGGTAAGTTCTGATATATGACATACAATAGTTTAAAATACACAACAATTACAATAGTTTATTTATTTTAAATTACAATAGTTTATTGACTAAAAACGATTTTAAAAAAGTGCAAAATTTAAGGTTACAAAATAACACTCCGAGAGTCCAACTTTTGATTAATAATAAAATTTAAAAAAATAAAATTTTCGGAATAATATTATGGTTAATGGAATCAGGAAGTCTTCTAGTTTTACATATTTTGAAACCAGATTTTCTCAAAATATAGCTGCAACAACCCCCAGACGAAAGTCAGTGGAGTGACCCATATGTTTTTTTTATAACAAATTTCGTTTGACTGATCTAAATTATGCAAATTTTTTTCCTTTTTATTTATAAAAAATATAAGAAAATTGTTAATTGTTAGAAAATTATGATCAAGAAATGGGTAATATACCCATCTTATGCATAATTTTTATTTATCAATAACAATATTTTTCACAAACTCATTTATTTCTTTTGGAAAAAAAACATTACAGTTAGAAAACTTAATTGAAAATGAAACTGAAAATTTTTGCATTTTTAGAAAACAAAAAAAATTTTATTGAAAAAAATGTTCTGTTAAATTTATTTACGAATAATTATCTTTAATTGTAAAATTATTCGAAAACAATAATTTCTTTTTTAAATATTTTCTTATAAAGAATTCTTTTGACGAATTTAAATAAAAATTTTTAGAATAGTTACATTTTTCAAGGAATTTGATTAAAATTGTATTAAAAATAATTGAAATTTTGCGATAAGTTTTATTATTTCTGAAAATAATTGAATTGAGAAGAATTATTTTATTTATAAAGATAATAATTGGAATTTTGTCGATATTTTCTTGTAAATTTTGATCATAATTGAATTTTGTGATAAGAATTTTATTACTTTTGAAAATAATTAAATTTTTGCAATAATTTGTAACTTCTTCAAAATTCAATTTTTTAAAATGTTTTTAACTAAAATTTTTCTATAAATCCATTATTTTTAATAATTAAATAAATATATATATTGACAAATTTAAATAATTTTAGAAGATTTTGAATTATTAAAACAAAAATTTAAGTTCATTGAAATTTCTAATTAAATTCATTCAACAATGAAATTTTATAAAATTTGTGGTAATTTTATAGTTTGTGAGTCAAACAAAAAAATTCAGAATTTTCTTATGAATTCTAAAAATTTAATTTTTTTCAGTACTTTTAATAATAATTCCTGACTTTTCCCTGAATTCCCTATGTCAGAATATATGATTATTATAATTATAATAATAATAAAAGTATATATTCCAATTCATATTTTATTTTTATAAAAAAAAATTTGAATTAAAAATTTTTACGTTCTATTATTATTTTTAAAATTGATAATTTAATTTAAAAAATTGAGGGAGAAGTCAGCCGCGCGAATTGTTCCTACTAATGATTAAAGAGAAGAGATTTTAAAATTTAAATGATTAGAATAAATAAAATTGAATATCAAAATATGGAACTGTTTTTTAAATTGAAAAAAAGTGTATTAACTCGCCTGGTATAAATACGCGCAGCTTAAATCGATGAGGCCCTTTGGCTTGGTTCGTTTAGGATTATCGTACAAATATAAATGAGTGTCGGTGGCATCGACAAGAAGTACAAAATACAATGCCTTCCATTTTTTATTCTTCTCCGATTTCTTCTCCAAATAGCCTTGCATTTTAATTCCCTTATTCTTCTTTGCTCCTGATTGCTCTCGACACTCTCGCAAAGTTGCGTATATTTTCTCGGCGTGTTGCACTTCTCTATTAACTCGAACACTGCCATCGGGCTCCGTCACCATTGCTTGAACCAATGTGTGACCTTCCACTATCTGCTCCTTTCGATATCTAAAATTATTTTTTAAATTTATTTTTTTATTCAATTATTATAAAATAATAAACATATTTATTATTTTACACTTGGAAATTTACTCACCTATTTATGACAGCGTCTAGACACTCGAAAGTTCGACCACCCATCAAATAACGTACACCTTTCTTTTCAATTCTAAATCTTTGAATTTGATTATTGATATGGAAGAAAAGAGAATAATCGCCGGGACTGTTGTCTGAAGGTCTGACCTATTAAAAAACGATTAAATAAACAAATGTTGAACTGCAAGACCAAAATTTCGAACGACAATATTTTTATTTCTTTTAATTTGTATTCTTTGCAGAAAAAGTTATTTTTCACAATAGAAAAGTTAATTCCTAACTGAGTAAACGATAAATTTTAATAATTTTCCTTCTTTAGATAGTAATTTACAAACAAAAAACAAATTTAGTTTATTTGAACTTTCGAAACTTTAGGAAAACAATCTTACTCCAATTTTTGGACAAACTAGTTAAAAATACTTGAGTTGACTAACAAAAAGAGGAATTAATAAAATATTCACAAAATTTTTTCTGAAAAGAAATAGAAAGAAAGAAAGAAGGAAAGAAAAGAAATAGAAAATTCTGCAAGTGAAAAGAAAAATATTACTGACTAGAAAACTGCCGGGACCCGCTTTCACCAGCATATCGACAGCCTCACTTTTCGTGACATTCGGATGAAACCATGAGAATACAGTATTTGGATCAATCGAATCATCAAGATCCTCGACAAGTTCACGGAAAATTAGGCCCTGCTCGCCAGTTCTGTGGGCAGTGACCCAAAGCCATCCATCGCCCATATCGTTGTGAACGAAGAAAATATCGCCCTTTTGAAAGCTAAGTTCATCGGTATCGGGCATTTTTGTATAGGGCAATATTGCGACAATTCGTTTTTTATCATTGACAGGCTCAGGTGGTGGTGTTGGATGTATAAGGCGTTCTCTTTTCAATAGATCCGAACAATGGGTATAATAGGCAACAAGGTCTGAAAGGCTATTAAATTGACGACCGCCTGCAATAAATTGTAAACAGTGTTAAGAAGAATTATCAAAACGAAAATAAAAAATACAAATAAACATAAACAAACAAAAATAAGAAACATTTATTTTTAATAAAAATGTAAATAATAATAAATTAACTACATTTCTATTTTATTAATAAATAAAAAATTCTTTATAAAGAATTTATAACGAAAATTAAAAAACAAATTTAAAATTCCTTTCTTATTTTTGTTTTTATTTTCGACAATTTCTCATTATATATTTCTTGTTATTTATTTATTTATTCATGGAAAAATTTTCAACTAAAAAATTTCTTACCGATGTAATAATCACCGCAAACAGCTGTAATTCGGAAATGATTAATTCCCGTGCGTCCCAAGTATGAAAGAACATAACTGCCAGGCTTTCTATCGCTCTCACGAACTAAATATGTTCCCATTTTACTTGCATCCCATAATCTTTCCTCGGCAGTGAACCTATCCAATCGTCCATGATACCATCTGCGTGAGAAAATTATACATTATTTCTTTTTCTTATAAAAAATTAATCATTAGATTTTTTTCAAAAATACTTATAATGAAAGACAAAAATACAATATAAGAAAACAAAGAAAGCCAAAAAGGAAAATTAACTAATTTCCCTAATTAAGGAAAATTAATTTCAACTCGTCGAAATTTAACTAAAATTTTTATTTCCGAAATTATTTATATAGTAATTATAATTATTTAGTTAATTAATTTTTATTATTTTATTTATTTAATTATAATTATTTTCATATTTTAACTAAGACGACCGAGTGATAAATTCAAATGTAAATATTATATAATATTATATGAAAAAACTATTGCAAAAATATTTATTCAATAATTAATTAATTAATTAATTATTGAGTAAGTAAAAATTTAACTCACTGATTTTCTGGTGGAGCTGTTAAAAGTGTGTTGTTTCCACTGTCTGGCTCTTCTGTATCCGGAGGATCGTCTGGTATATTTTCTAAGAATGGATCAAATTCATTTTCCGCATTTAGGGATTCATTAGGACCTCCATCTTCACTTCCGGTACTGGGAGATCCTCCCTTGCTGTTATGATCAATCTGTTTTATATTTCAAAGCTATTTAGTATTCTGATACCAGAAAAATTATTTAAAAAATTAAAAACTAGTTTATAGTGTAGTAAATACTACTACTTTTTATGTTATTTAATATTTATTTATTTTATCGGAATAAATCAATAAATAAATTTAAATACATTTTTTAAACTATTATTATTATTTTTTTATTGTTATTATTATTGCCATTATTATTATTTTTTTATTATTGTTATTATTACTTCCATTATTATTATTATTATTATTATTATTATTATTATTATTTATTATTGACATTATTATTGTTATTTACTAAACTTGCCATGGATTATTAACAAATATAAATTATTTGATATTGTTAATATTATTTTAATTTCAAAAAATAAAAAATTAAATGAAATGTAATTGATAAATTTGTATGTAATACACAAAATTATCTATTAGAAATAATTTACATTTATTTATTTACATTAATTTCACATTAGGCGAAAATTGTCTCAATATTTGCGTTTGGATATTTTTAAATTGAAAATTTGGAATAGAAATTTATTGACTAAAAATTAACTAGTTTACCAAACGAATGACAATTATCTCTATTCCTACATTTTATTAAACGTTTTGAAAGCAATTTCTTGATATAGTTAATTACGGTTCATTTTTTCTTTTTACTTCCCATAATTATAAAAGAAACAATTATGAGATTTGCCTATGAGAAAATCACATTCTTTCTGTAATTATCTGCTTTCTCTTTTTAAAATTCATAAATAGTATATAAAAAATATTTATAAAAAGAAAGATAGTATTTTTCATGTTTATTTACAAACAAAAATTAGAATTTAATAAATATTTTTAATTGAAAAAGAAGAGCGTCATATTGTTTTTTTTTTCTTCTTTTTTGTCGCGTTATGCTAAAGAATTAAAGAATCTGTCTCTTTTCTTTGTTTTTCATTTATCTTGGTGAGAAATGTTTTTTTTCCCTCTTTGATAAGTTAAAAACTTGAGATTATTTTAAATGGAGAAAAAAAAATAAAACATATATACCTTAACACTGTTTGATACGCTGGGTCCTCCTCGTACAAATTCTGCCATTCTCGTTGCATACAATAGTTGAAAATAACGATGTTTTTATTGAGATTTTTAATAAGTCACTGGATTCATTTACAAAATATGTTTGAATATTTTGTTGGGACTTATTTACAAAATGCGTGTCGTTTATCAATGGAAAATCTATTGACGTTTCCCGCAGCCATTTTACACCACTGTCCTCTCTCACACACGCTGACGAGGGAATTCGTCCTGTGAATCACGATGTGGCTTCTTTTTTTTTTATTTTTACTTTTTATTTAAAATTACACATTTTTCTTTTTTTGACACAAAAACGCATTGATGCTTGCGTAAACAAGTGACAATGGTTGCCAAAAAAACCAATTGTTTAGAAACTTAATTATTTATCGGAAATTTTGAACATCGTTGTCATTTTTCAATGACTAACTCGCCGACTGGTCGAATTCCGAATGCGCTGTCAAACGCGTTTTGATTTTGCGCACTTGAATTGATGGGGGTGTTTCTATTGTTGCTTGTTCAATAGAAATTATAGAAATCATAAAATATAGTAATGCTGAAAATATAGTAAAATTGAAAGTGTAGTAAAAATGTAATTAAATATTTTATGAGGATTATTTGAGAAAAACTGTCTTTGTAAATTTAAATTATTGTGTTTGAAGGGAAAGAAGATAATAGAAATTGTGTTGTAAACTGATTTTGAAATAAGCGCCATTTCGAATTGTGCGCGCATGCGCTTTGCGAAATTTAAAATGGCCGCTTACGTGAACTTGTACCACTTGCACTTGTACTCATAAATGTCCTTTTGTTGTTTTTATACAATTGGAAAACAAATAAAGAGGAATATTTATTTAAACTCAGATGTAAAATATGGCGAATCATTACGAAGTTCCCAATTGGTAAGTTTATTCACAATTTTCGGTGTTAATAAATAGAATTGTGAATATTAGTTGGTTTACTGTAACCTAGGTTATGATTTTAGGGCTGGTAAACCTCCAGTTGGTTTACATTTAGATGTATTAAAAGGAGATAAATTAATACAGGTAATTATTCATATTTCGTTAATATTTTAACTTTTGTTCATTTACCGAATTTATTGTTTCGAATAAATAGATTTTTTATTTGTATTTGTTTTGACTTCGAAGTCGTGTCGAATCTGTCAAAACATATTCGGAAATTTGTTTAAAATAATTTTTTATCAAGTTTATTTTTACTTATGGTTAAAGGTTTGAAATTTTTTTAAATTCGAATTAAAATTATTGACATAAATCGTTTTTGCAGAAATTAATGGTGGATGAGAAGAAATGTTACTTGTTTGGACGCAATCAGCAAATGAATGATTTTTGCATAGATCATGCTTCTTGTTCCCGTGTCCATTCGGCTCTTGTTTATCATAAACATTTAAATAGAGCTTTCCTAGTTGATTTAGGAAGTAGTGAGTATTTAATTTACAGTTTTGTTTTAATTTACAATTTTATTTTTTGAAAATTGCATTTAGTGTGAAGAAAAAGAAAATGTTTTTTTAAATAATTACTTTCAGCTCATGGAACTTATATTGGGAATATGAGATTGGAAAGTAATAAACCAACTCAATTACCTATTGATAGTACATTTCATTTTGGAGCTTCCACTCGTTACTATATAATAAGAGAACGGCCGCAAACGGGCAATCGGACAATAATAGATGAACTCGAAAAATCGTCAGAGGATGCAGAAGCCGGAGGATTGTTGGGTTTACCCGAAACGGAAACCGAACTCGACGTAATTATTTTTAATTCTAATCTAAAAAATATATTTACGTAGTAAAGAACATTATTTTCTATTTTAGAATCTTACGGAATTTAATACTGCGCATAATCGACGAATTTCAATGTTGGGCATTACCGATGACGAGGTTCATAAATCGACGAGAAAACGAAAGAAAAAGGGAATTTCATTTAATGACGACGAGGAAGTCATTAATCCCGAAGACGTTGATCCGTCTGTTGGCAAATTTCGTAATTTGATACAAACCACTGTTGTGCCTAGCAAAGTAAGTCCTCATTTTTTTCATTAAAATTTAAATCATATAAATTTTACTTGTTTATTTGTTTTATTATTTCAATACAATTTTCTTTTTTTTTACTCCAAAACAGAGAATGCGAATGGAGGGGGGTTTGATATCATTATCGGAAGACAATCATAATATAATGAAGCATCTACAGCCAACTTCCACGACTCCAAATTTATATAATGATCTACCTCCGGAGCAGTATACTTCTAGTATTTCTAATAATCCATTCACCGTTGGATTAACATCGTTAACATCTCGTCTTGGGATTGCTCTTCCAAATCCTGCTCCTGAAGTTGAGATGACACAGAATCAAATACAAATAGAAACAACCAACATAACTGAAATGCCTGGATCAGTCGAGGGCCATGCAATGGAACCAAAAAAGAAGAAGTACGCAAAAGAAGCGTGGCCTGGAAAAAAGCCTTTGCCAACACTCTTGGTATAAAACCAAAATTCTCCTCTCTTTTTATCTCCAAAAAACTATTATCAGTACACAAGACTTTTAAACGAGAATTTTGCAAATTTCCTACTGAGAGGGAAATTTTTTTTCTTCTAAAAATTCAATATTCTCGAATTGTATATAAGGTAAGTGAAGAAAGTGTCTACCCCCTACGCTTTTTTTTTAGTTCCGAAATTCAAAGGTTTTGTAAAATTCGCATTTTACTCCTCCAGGATTTTTTTTTTAGATTTAATCGATTTACAATTTTATTAATAAAACGTTTTGAATGAAAATTAGATATTAAAATAAAAAAAGTGATCAATTCACTTGAGTTTCTTTTCTATCGTCGAAATTTTCAATTTTTTTGTTAAATTGAATACTTTTTAGAAGCAATATACTTTTTTGATTTTTAGTATAGATTTTGTATATTTAAAAACAAATTTTTTATTTAAAATTAAATTCAATAATTATGTATTTAAAATCAAATTTTTTATTTATAAAATTAAATTTAATATTACGATTTGCCGATTTTAAAAACAAATTCTATATGTAAAACAAATTTTTTCAATAAAAAAAATCGATTTTCACAAATAAATTTTTTTAAAATCTAATGTAAATAAAAAAAAAAATTGTAAAATGTTGCTTCTATGAGATGAAAATAAATTCTTGTATGTTTAAAAAATACCTTGTTTATTTGATCTACGATGAAATGAATCAATATTCTATACGTGTTGGGTAAAATAAATATATGTTTAAAAAAAACAAAAAAAATCTCACTTCGAAATACAACATCAAAAGATTGGACATGAAAACACGTTTGAGAATTTACATACAATTAAAAATTCATTTTATGAGCTGAGAGCAATGTCAGTTAGTGGAACTGGCCCTCTCGTAATAATATCTTTAAGGTCAGCTTTGATTTTTAAGAACCTTCTCTTAAATTCAAGACCACAGCCTTTTGATAAACGGAAGTCAACCAAGATTCTTCCGTCCATGTCGTGAATACTCGCTTTGAATACTAAAGGCATTTTTCTTCTATCAACAGTCGAAATGGTGATCTGAAAAGAAACGAGTATTTAGAATCACTTCCTTTTTTTTATAGAAATTTCCTAGAAAATCTCTTTTAGCGAAAATGTACTTTTATTCCTTTTTTTAAATTAATGATAGTAGTTATCATTAAATGATAATAATTACTACTACTACTATTATTACTACCATCAATTATAATAATTATTAATTATAATATTATTTCTATTATAATTCTATAAATATTTATATTATTATTAATAATTGTGATTACTATTATTGTTATTAATAACTATCAATAATAATTTATAATTTTATAAGATATTATTTTATATTTTTTTTAAAATAGTGTTTTTTAATGTTATTGCACCTAAACAATTTTACCATTCACGAATTTTAAAATTGTTTAGTAATGCCAAAATAAGGATAAAATTTCTAAAAAAATGTTAATAAATTATACGCACTATTCCACCATTCATGCGATGATTATAATTATACTTCATTAAGCTATTCATTAGTTTTTGTACAGTCGAATCACATTCAGTCGAAACGAAGAATCTGGTCATTCTACGAACAAGTCTCTGGAAGGAATTCTGGAAAAGAATTTCGTTAATTAATGTTAATAATCACGCTTGTATTAATAATAATCATATTAATATTAACAACACTTTAATTAATATTAATAATAATTTTTCTTCTTTCGAAATAATTCCAACAATTAATATTTTTAGTCTTTGGAAAATTGATATTTAAACGTTAAGTTTAAATTAAAATATTAAGTTCAAAGAAAAAGTTTTAAGTCTTGTTTTAAAATGAAAATTTAAAAATTCTTTTTTTTTATTATGGCATTTTTTTCTGTAATATTTCCGACAATTAATATTTTGTCGAAAATTGATAAGTATTTAAAAAAAACTTTTGAAGTTTCGTTTTAAATTGAAAATTTTGAATTGGAGGAAAAAGGTTGAAATTAGCTAATTAAAAAAAATAGTTGGCAGTTTTTTACAGTTGAACAATAGTTAATTACCTGACTAGTTTGAGTGTTAGGCTGTGTATTGGGCAATTGAGTGGAAAGCAAAAGATCTTCCATATGAGCTGGTTGTGAGAAGGAGAAATTGGGATATTCCGTCGACGTAAATGTATTTGAATTTATATTATTCTCTATTATTTCTGGTTGTGAATAACATATTTTCGTCAAACTATCCTCGTCCTCAATGAGAAGCCGTTTCGATCTGAATCCATCGACGACGTCACGATCCACGTGATTCCCGTCTAAAAATCATAGATTTCGGTTAAAAAATTCAAAGGAAAATAATAATTAATCATGTAAATTAATCAAATTTAAATGAAAATTTTTTAATGAAGTAAATAAATAAATAAAATTGGTGGAAATTTCAAAAAATTAAAATTTTGAAAATTACAAAACACAGAAAAGGCGACAAAAGATTGTGACAATGAACAATATCGTCAAATGAAATTCCAACTGTTTATAATTTCAAAGATTTTGCCTTATCTGTTAAAGCTCATATTACAATGAAACAGCTTATAATTAGTCAACGTATGCAATTATAATTGTGTCGCATTAACCGCCTTCCTGGCTTCGGTGTTTCAGCTTTATGAAAGTTTAGCAATCATACAGCTGAATAACCAAAGAAAGGACAACAGTTTATTATAACTTTGACGATGATGATGATGATAGAAATGTTTTCCAAGATGCACAAACATCTAGTCTGTACTTTGGTAATCTAGCTTTATGAATCGTTTTCATTAAAATCATAGAGCTGTGTTACCAAAGTAGAGGCCAGAGTTTTTCTCTTTCTCCTGTTAGCCTGCAAATACTTGACAAAAAGTGCCAACGAAACAAACGAAACAAAAATTAAATAAATAAAGTCGATACAGATAAAAGTTTCAAGTTTTGAACGTTAAAATGAACGAGTTTTTTTTTCTAAATATTAAAATATGTAAATAATAAAAATTGGACGTTTAACTTTATCATAATTTTCTTAACAATTTTTTTTTTGTAGAATAAAAATTAAAAGTACAAAAAAAAATATTGTTGTTCATCCGAACGTTCAAAACTTTAGAAAGTTAATAAATAATTTAAAAATTCGTGAAAAAATAAGTAAATAAATAAATAAATAGATATAAAAATGAATACAACTTAAAAATCCGCAAAAAGACAAAAAATATTTTCAACTGATCGTGTTATGATTAGAATCTGAATGATGTTGTCAGTGAGCGCCCAGTTGGGTACTGAGTCGCTTTGAGAAATTATTTTTAAACTCAGAGTCACTCAGTACCTGTCCAGGAAGTCATCAAATTCCAAATAAAAATTTTTCGCCCCCAAGTAGAGACTAAATGATTAAAATTTTTATACAAAATTATACAGTTTTAGAAAGAATATTTTTGAAACTTGTAAACACATTAAGACGTGATAACAAAAAAATAGAAAAATACCTTCACTAAATTTGTTGATGAACCAATGATGTTTTTTAATTTCACTAATTTTAATTCTCTTCATTGGTTCGTGAACGAGAATTTTTCGAATCAACGACAATGACAAGGTGTCGATTTTTTTCCACGGTGTCATCGACACATATTTCCCATTTTTCCAAGCTTCATATTCTGGACAATCTGCCGAGGACTGATCCCAAGGCAGTTCTGTATTTCAGACAGGGACTCGTTAAATACTGAAGAATTAATTAATTCATTAACATCTAATTATAATTACAATTATTGCAATTTTTTTTCATTTGAAAAAAAATGCATTCGTTAAAATTAATTCCAAATTTCAAAAATTCATTTAAAAAATGAATTTTTGAAATTTGGAATTAATTTTAACAAATGGATTTTTGAAATGAAAAAAAACATTGAATCTAGTGTTGAATACGCGTATAAAAGAAATTGAAAAAATGTTAAGAAGTTAAAGGTAAAGAAAATCACCTCCGGCCAGCAGAGCAACGAGAATAATTCCACAGGACCAAATATCGGCAGGTTCTGCTCTGTACTGTCTTTCCAATACTTCTGGCGCTACATAAGGCAGTGTTCCACATCTTGTATCTAAATTTCTTTCACGTCCATGCATACGATAAATCGTCGCCAATCCAAAATCGGTAATTTTCAGATTATCCTTATCGTCTAATAGTAAATTTTCTGGTTTCAAATCCCGATGGGCAACACCACGACTATGAAGATATTCAACAGCGGAAATTAAATGTTGAAAATATTTTTGTGCCTCCCATATCGGCATACCAACGTCAGGTTCTGAAAAAAAATATTTTTTTCTGTAGTAAAAAAACAGGCCTCGGATCGACTTTAACGAACAAAAAAAGTCGCTTTAGTCGATTAGAAATAGAAAAAAAGTCGATTATTTAATTTAGTGTTGTCACAAATATTTTATTTTCTATTTCCCTGATTCTTCACTGATTTATAAATTCGATTAATCAAAACTTGTATAATTTTGCTAAATAAAATATTTAAATACTTCTTATTTCTTTTTTTACCAGGAAATAAAATTTAAAAAATTTCAAATTCTGAAATTTAATAATTTATAAAAATTAAAACTTATAACCCTTACAAGAATTCAATTATTTTCTACAATTTTTAACTAAACTTCATCTATAAATCAATTATCTATATTACTTTTTAATATTTTTCCGAAAGATCTTCAAGAATTCAATTATTTAAATACAAATATTCAATTTTTATAATAATTGAAACCGTTCATTTTTCTTTTTAAAGATATTAAGGTAGAATATATTCAAAAAATTTTAATAAATAAATTCGTAAAATTAACTTTTTAAAAATATTTCTGAATAATTTTTAAAAGACGCAATAGTTTTACAATTACATAACAATTAAAAAATTTTTTAAAAAATACTTTAAATTTAGTAAAATCTTTGAAAAATAATTAAAATTTGCAATGAATTTTAATTAAATTCTTTAAAATAATGAAATTTGGCAAAAGTTTTAATAAAATTTCTGAAAATAATTAAATTTTGCAAAGAGTTTTATTAAAATTCATGAAAATAATTGAATTTTTCAATAAATTTTTTTAAAATTCCTAAAAATTGAATTTGGACAAAAATTTTATTTAAATTTCTGAAAATAATTGAATTTTGCAAAGAGTTTTATTAAAATTATAGTATTATAGATGAATTAGAATTTTAATAAAACTCCAGAAAAAATTTCATTTTGCAAAGAGTTTTATTAAAATTTATGAAAATAATTGAATTTTTCAATAAATTTTAAAAAAAATCCTGAAAATTGAATTTAAATAAAAATTTTTATTAAAATTCCTGAAAATAATTGAATTTTGCAATAAATTTTTTAAAAATTTCTAAAAAATGGAATTTAGACATAAATTTTATTTAAATTCATGATAATAATTGAATTTTGCAACAAATTTTAATAAAATGCTCTAAAATAATTAAATTTTGCAAAAAAATTTATTAAGCAAATAAATAATTGAGTTTTTAAAAAATATTAAATAAATAATCAATTTTTGATGAATTTTAATTATAAATAATTTCTCAAAAATTCTAAAATAGTAAATTTAAAAAAATTTGAAATTACTTTGTCAGAGAATTACTTTTTTCAAAACTATTCTAATATTTTCATTTTTTATCGAATTTACACTTGAAGATTATTCATTAAAATTTTAAAAAATTCAATTATTTCCAAAATTTTCAATAAAAATTCTGTAATAGTTAATTTTTAAAAATTATAATAAAATACTTGAAAAAAAGGATTTATTTTCAATTAATTTTACTAAATTTCAATTATTCAAAATCTTTTTAATTGTAGGTATATTTCACAAATTTAATTAGAAAAAATTTTCAAAAATAATTTTTGAAAGATTTATCTACATATTGGCACAATTTTATACTAAAAAATATGGTATTTTGTCGCAAAATTTGGAAGAAAAGTCGAAAAAGTCGCAATTTTTTAATATAAGTCGATAAAAGTCGCATTATTTGAAAATAGTCGAAAAAAGTCGAAAAAATCATAATATCCGAGGCCTGAAAAAATTGTTTCGTATTTTCTAACAAAAAAAAAACGGATTATAATTATAAAAAAAGCGTTGGTGGACTTACCTATTTTGTCAAATAGTTCCCCTCCTGATGCGTATTCTAAAAATATGTATTCCATATTTTTCTCGCTACGTTGTCCGAAATATTGAATTATATTCGGATTTGACAACATTCTATGAATTGTCGATTCCTTCTTGACTGCTTGTCGTGCGTCTGGATGTTTTGATAAATCTACCATTTTCATAGCAACAGCTTCCCTGGTTACTTTATTTATTACAAGTTTAACTCTATACACGAAAAGAACACAAAGAAAGTCAAATCATTGTTTACCTTTGAATCTACAAGTGGTGACCTTGAATTTTGAAAATAGAGAATACGAATCAAATATACAAAAATTATGAATTTATTTAAATTCTCTCTCTTTATAATTTCAAAATTTTTTTTATAAATTCCAGACAGCAAAAAATTGTTTTTTTAAACAGAAGAATAATTTTTGAAAATATACAAAAATTAAAAAAAATAATCTGAAAATTAATTTCTATAATTCGATAAATTAAAAAAATATATAAATACTCACTCTCCATAGGCACCTTCGCCCAGGGTATGCCCAAGAAGCCAACCGTCGACAAATTCCGTCATCATCACTCAGCATCTCCTTTTGCCGACACAAAGAAATCTCATTTCTTTTTTCCGCGGGATTCCTTCCTAATGGTCACAAGACATACTGCGTTACATATATACAATTAGCCTATAAATACTGACAATATCATGTAAAACGAAATAAAAAATTAACTATCCCATTAAATTACAAATGTACAATAATTCTATTCTATTACATTTTGTAAAATTCATGCACTAACAGTAAAAAATGTTATAAAATGATAACGACCGAACACGTGGCTTCTGAAATAGAAGAAATTCTTTTTCTAAAGCCAACCTCTCTCTCTCTATCTATCTTTCCTTCTTTAAATTCAAATATAGTAAAAACAAAACACAGTAAAATTTCACACTTACTTTTTTCAAAAAAACTTCTTTTTAAAATGGTTATTAGAAAAATTTTATACTTTGTACCAAAGAGGGGAAAAAAAGAATTATTAAAATGGGGAAATCGATTATAAAATGCGGTATTAGTTGCCACTTGACCATAAACGCTGTGACGATGACGGAATACGTTCTTCCTCTCGAAAAATCTGCGCACTTTGAATGCGCAAATATCGCGGGGAGAAAGGAAAGAAAAGGTTAGCGCGAAACGATTGTAATTTAAGGTTATGTACCGATAGATGGCAGAGAAATGGCAATTTTTCATAGGGAATTTTCATAAATTTTTTATAATTACGATAATTTTATAATTTTATTAATATCGATAAAAATGGAAAATATTTATTTTAATTTATTTCACTTACATTTATATTTAAATAATGCTCAATTTAGTGTATTGTACAAAAATGTTGTTCCCGCTAAAAAATGTTGACATTTTGATTTACTTCCGTGTATGGCGAATAGATCATCAACAGGCACTTTGGCGGGAAAAATAAATATTTAAATTTTCTTTTTGTATATTTAATGATTTTGAACATTATTTTTTTGGATAAAAATTATAGTTGGTAATTTATTTACTCTATAAATGGATTTATGGGGAAAAATGATTTTTATTAATGGTTAATAATTCAGTGATTAGTATTTTCTTATACTTTATATTTGTTTTCTAGTTTTTTTAATTATTGTTGTTTTTTTACTGTTATTTTTCTAGAATTATTTTTACTGTACTATTTAAATTAAATTATTTATTATTTTTCTACAATTAATTTTACTGTACTATTTAAATTAAGTTATTTATTATTTAAGTTAAATTACTATATTTAATTACTAACTATATATATATATATATATAAAATTATTATTAGAAAAATATGTAAATTGCATATTTTTGTTTTCTTTTTATGAAAAATAATTTGTTTTCTGAATAAAAAAGTAAAAATATTAATTTTCTTTTTGTTGCTTTCATTTTGATGAAAATAATTTTTTTTGAATAAAAATGTCAGAAATATTCATTTCTCCGGCCCTGTATATCAATATAGTTTTATTTACGTAACTTAAGTCAGTGACAATTAAAATGACTTTAAGAATGTTAACTAGATAGGCTTGTCAGTAGTGTTAACAATATTCGATGCTGTAAGAGCAATCAAGTGTTGTGGCTGCTTTTAAAAATCATAACGACAAATTATATTAAAAGAAGTAATTATTTATATATTATATATTATTATATTATTATTATTATATATTATATATTATTATATATTTATTTAAGAAGTAGTTATTTTAACGAAATATGAATGGAATTAATAATTTAATATATATTCAAAAAAATTTATAAAATTAAATAAATTAATAATAATAATAATAAAAATTTAATCTTTTTTTTTAAATAAAAGTAAATTTATAAGTTTTAAATAATAAAAAATTTATTCATTTAATAGGAAATTTACTGAAAAATATTTTACAACATTTACTATTAAAAAGTTTAATAATAAATATTCAAAAATATTTACTACAATTAAAAATTACTATAGTGTAAAATATTTACAATTTGAAAATTGAATAGTAAATATGTAAAATATTTACTAATAGAAAATTTAATAGCAAATAATCAATTTTTCATTTTAATTAAAATTAAACTAATTATAAAAAGCATCTACTGAATTTGATTAATAAAAAAGACAAACAATAATATTGAAAAATTATTTTTTATTTTCATGTTTTTTTATATACTTTTCATAAATAATTTTAAATATATTTTTTAATTAAATATTATTAAATTAAAAAAAGTTGGATTTTTAATCGTTCGATTAAAGATAATAGAAGGTTAAAAATAAAGAACTTAAAAAATGTGAAATTTAGATAAGATAATAGTTTATTTAAAAATGATTTTGAGTTTTTTAAAAATAATTTTTTTTTACATTATATACTATGCATTTTTTATTTAGATAATAAATCAAAGTAGTATAGATATTATTTTATAATTTAAAATACCTATCCTTTAGTATAATTACAAATTAAAATGTAGGAAATATTTGAAAATTTAATATTAATTTTTACTTAGTTCAAATTAAACAATTTTTATATTTTTAATTTACATAATTAATTAAAATTGCTCCATTTTCATAGAATATTTTATTTATTTTTATACTTTTAATAATATTATTATAACAATGCTTTTATATTATAATAACAATAAATTACATTATAACCATATGATAAATAAAAATAAAAAAACCGCTGCCAAGTTGTATATTTTTTTAATAATTTTGGTGCTCATTTCATGAACACTTTACTTCCTCATGGAGATAAAAATAATAGAAATCTATGAATAACTTTTTATAAATATGGTAAAAGTTATTGAATTTTGAGTCAATCATTGTATTTTTAAATACCCTACAAGATAGTTACAATAATTTAATAGTTAAACAAAAATTTTCAAACAAAAAAGTTGAGAAAATGTCATTTTCCACAATTTTTGGTTTTTAAAATACCAATAATTTCGAAATTTATTATCGAATTAGGTTCAAAAATAGGTCAATCGAAGCGTTTTTTAATGCTCTACAAGTTGATAACGATAATTTTAAAGTTACTTCTACGTTTTTTGACAAAATTTTTAAAAAAGTCTTATTTTCAAAAATTTTTGATTTTTAAAAGTTTAATAACTCCGGTTAATATGGACGAAAAATGTTCAATTAGGGCTCAAAAGATGCTTCTAAGAAAACAAAATTATGTAAAAACATTTTTTTAAAGTTATGGCCAAAAAACGTTTTTTTGCAAAATTAAAAATAAAAAAAAAATTTAGTTAAACTTTATAAATATATCAGAAAGTACTCTCACTTTATGTCCGCAGGTGAGATCTACAATTTAAAAAAAAATTCAACCCAAAAGTTGTTCATGATTTCGAGATATTTATGAAAATGTGATGTTTAGATACACACACACACACACATACGGAATGACATTTTTTAAAAATGTCATTTTTGAACTCCTGAGGTCAAATAACATAAAGATATGTCAAAAAATCGAACTCGAAAAATTTTGGTATTACAATACTTCCTCTATCAGGAAGTAATAGTAATAATTATTACTTTTTTTATTGTTTAATACTATTATATTATTTACAGTATGAATATTAAGTAATTCGGTCTTATGTAAAATTTAATTTTTTACATCCTTTTGTAACAATAATGTTGTAAAAATTGTAGAACTTATGTAATTAATTACGCAATAAAAAATAAATCTAAGTATAGAATCGACAAATATTATTATATTTGGCGATTCTATAATTAGATTTATTTTTTTATTTATTAATTAATTTTTTGTTAATTGTTATTAATATTATTTTACATTTTCTTTATTGCTAATTTTATTTTTTTTATATTATAAATTTAAAAAAATAAGTTAAAAAACTAGAAAATTTTTAAAATTATTTTTTATTAATAATAATAATAATAATAATAATAATAATAATAATAATAATAATACCTAATAATTATTATCATTGTAATCTTTATTTTTTATTTGCTTTTTTCGTTATTTTTATTTAATTTAGCAATTTATTATTATTAATTTTTATTTATTATTTATTTTCTTTCTATGTAAAAGAAATGGCGACTCGTTGGGGTATTGCTGGCGCTGGATTAATTTCTCACGATTTTGCCACTGCTTTGGGAACTTTATCAAGCTCAGAACATCGTGTTATTGGAGTTGCTGCACGAGATTTAGGAAGAGCAAAAAAATTTGCAGATCTTCACAAAATAGAAAAAGCTTATGGAAGTTATCTGGAATTGTCACAAGACAAAAATATTGGTATTGTATATATATGCAAAAAAAATTTCAATTTTCAATTCTCCTTATTCGATTTCTGAGATTAAATTTTAATTTACAAAAAAAAAAAATAAAAATTATTATTTTAATTATTATTTTATAAAATAAAATTTAAAACAAAATATATTTTATTTTCTCCCTAAATTTAAATTAGTAAAAATGTTTTCTAATTTTAATTAAAATTCAAATTAGTAGGTACACATTTTTACTAATTTAAATTTAAGGGGTTACGCCACCCTGAACGCATGAAAATCGGATGGTTTTTTAGGAATTTTTTTGATAAAACTGTTTCAGGTAGGACTTCTTTACATTTATTGATGCTTTAGTACATATATTGAGCTTTTTAAATATTAAAAAAAAATGGTTTTTAATTAAAAATGGCGGAGATATAACTATTGGCGTGGATCAATTTTTCCGGAGCACTCCTTGATGGTGTACATGATTGGCAGTTCAATTTTTGTCAGAAACAAGTAAAACAATATTTTTCTTAAAAAGTGATAAATTTTGAACAGAGTGACGAAGCCATTTAAAAAAAAAAAATTTTTTACGCAAATGGAAGCACTTCAAAAATTGACATTTTTTTTTTGGCTAAAATTACCGTATAAAAAATTGGATAAAAAATTTTCAAATTATTCAATCAAAAAAATCCCACGTCACTCTGTGGAAAATCTATTTAGGAAGATGTATATTAATTTTCAAGTCAATCGATTGAATAGTTTTTGAGTTATCGTGTACACCGTCTCGAAAATTGTGGTTTCGAGAAAAACGCAAAAGAAGAAAAAAATGAACTTTAGTGTATTATAACTTGAAAATTTTTCAATTTACTATTTAATCAGCAATTCCTGGGCCATAATTTTTTTTATTTAAGAGTGGATGGGATACAATGAAAAGGACCCTTCCTAAATCATGAAAGGGCCCCCTAGACCATTCGAAAATAGAAAGTCGCTGCTTCCAGCAGCTCTCGGCGCGTCCCCACTGCGCTGACTTCTAATGACCATAACTTTTGTAATTAGTGAGACATTGTCTTCGGCGACATCTCAAAATATTCGTTAGAATATAAACTTTGAAATTAAGCAAAAAAAAAAAAATAAATTTTTTTGAAAATTTCAGGGTGGCGTAACCCCTTAAAGAGAACGTAAAATATTTTTAGTTAAAAATACTTTTGCTTAAAAATATTTTTAGTGAAAATACTTTTAGTTAAGAATATTTTTGAGTTAAAATACTTTTAGTTAGAAAATATTTTTAGCTAAATATATTAATCAATAATTATTATTGTTGTAATTTAGAACCGTTGTGTTTAATTGTTAAATTAATTTGAAAAATTAATTAAACAATAATAATTATTGTTATTAATTTTATAAATAGCTCTCTAAATTTTACTAATAAATATAATAATTTCTACTAATTTATTAGTAAATTTTACTTTAATGAATTAGTATAGTAAAAGTAATAATAATAATAATTAAAGCAGTGGCGGATCCAGACAAGGTTTTTTTGGAGGCGGGGGGCATCCATTAAAAAAATCAATATAATGTTATCTCTTTCTATCTCATAGGAATATTTGACTCTTGGGGGGGGGGGGCAAGCACACGTGCCCCCCCTGGATCTGCCACTGAATTAAAGTAAATTGTTTGTTTTCTTTCGTTTTTTCTTTCTTGAACGTAATTAAAAACGAAGAAAAAAATTACAATCTCTATACATAAATAACTATTAATCGCTTACTAAAGAAGAAGAAGAAGTAGAGGAAGAAAAAAAGAAGAAATAATAATTTGTCGCAGAGATCGTTTACATTGGCACATTAAATCCATCTCATCTGGAAATTGGAAAGATGATGTTGAATGCAGGCAAGCACGTCTTGTGCGAGAAGCCCTTAACTCTAAATTTAAAGCAAACGTCAGAATTAATCAGTCTCGCAAAAAGTAAAGGACTTTTCTTAATGGAAGCCGTTTGGAGTCGTTGTTTTCCAACTTACATCGAAGTTAAGAAGGAATTGGATTCTGGTTGTATCGGAAACGTTAAACAAGTAATTTGTTCATTCGGTTTTCCTCTCACCAATATAGAGAGGCTTAAGTAATTATCGAATTTCAATTAAATATCAATTGAATTTATATATATATACAAACCCAGTCGAAAAAATTCTAAAAAATTTTACTATAGAATAAAGTGTTTGATTTAATATTTCAATAGAATTTTTACACGTATTCTAATAAATATAAAAATAAAAAAATGTAAAAATTTTTTTATATTATTTTATTTATTATTTTCTTTATTAATTAATTGTACCTATATTATTAATATTTTTATTAACTGATTATATTGTTTGCTTAAAAAAATTTGCTTCTTGAAATTTAATGAAAGTTCTTCATTTTTTAAAAAACATAATTTTTCTAACAGTTTTTCTTTAAATTTAATTATTTGAACAACTCGTATAGAAATCGACAAGATATTTTTAACAGCAACTTGAATGTAAGATATTTTTGATTAAATAATTGAACTTTCCAGTGGTACCTACTCGAGTAACACTGGAACTATCCCGGTATTAAGTTTCTTCTAAATTTTTTTCAAATTCAATTATTTTCCAAAATTTCAAATTAGAATTCTTCAAAAATAAGATTATATTTCAAAATACTTCTTAAAAGTAAACAAATAAAATTCATTACAATATAAAATTCATTTCAATGAAATTTGACAAAATTTTCAATTTGTTTCAATTTTTTAAAATTATTTTCGGAAATACAATTATTTTTAAAAAATGTTTAATACATTTTGTCAAGAAACAATTTTTCGGAATTGCTGAATTAAATTATTCAAAACTTCATTACCTTTTGTTAAACAAAAATTTAAAAACTTATTCTTATTTATTTTTCCACAGGAATTAAAATTTCAAATAATTTTAATGAAAAACCTCGTGAAATTTAATTATTTCTAAAAATTGCAATTGTAATTCTTTCAAAATTCAATTATTTTTTTAGAATTTTACACTGAAAAAAATACATGAGACATTTTCAACTACATCCCCTTAGTAGAGTGAAAAGTAATAAAACGAACTACTTTTTTAGTTAGTCTGGCTACTTTTGATACTTATTTTAACTGTTTTATGTAGTTAAAAATTATTAATTAAATTAATGTAATTTTATAGTTAACTTTGTAACTGCAGGTATGTTACAGAAATGACTACAGAAAGTAGTAGATTCTACTACTTAAAGTAGTTCGATAGACTAATTTTGTAGTAGTTTTTACTTCTTCTAGGAGTTGAATTATTTTCCATGTAATTTATGTTATAGATTTTTATAGAAGATTATCAACTGTGAAAAGTTGTAAATGCAACTACTTTAAGTAGTAAAATTATATCAGTTAAACTGTGTCAGGAATGCCTTTAAGTATTAAGCAACTCATCGTAGTGGGCGAGCGTGGTTAGGTGGTTAGGTTATCGGTTTACGAATGTTAGGGTCGAGCGTTCAACTCCCGACGTTTAGAGATTTTTCTCCGTTAGGTATATAGACATTAAATAAATAAGGTATAGGTAAACAAAAGTGGGTAGGGGGAAATATAAAAAAATACAACTCGTTAATATTTATAATAAATTATAAATAATTTTATTTTACCATTTTCAGTAAAAAAAATATCTTAGTAACTTTAACTACATATCAGCAGTTGATTCTACTGCAAAACTGTCATTGGTTCCTATTTAACTAAGAAAAGTAGTTAATGCAACTGTATTATCACTTCATTCAACTACATATCTGATAATTAATGTAAGTTCAAAATTATCTTTGGGGACTTATTGAACTAAGGAAAGTAGTTAAAAAGTAGTCAAATCTACTAAGAATTTTTTTCAGTGTATTTAATGTAAATTAATTTGTAATACTTCTATAATATTATTTAATTATAAGTTTTAATTGCCGAAAAGTTAAACGTGATTGTAAGCAATCGTTTGATTTGACCATGCCAATCCGTGCAAAAATAAATAATTTGTTAATTTTTTTTGTTATCACAATAAATAATTTTTTTTTTCATTGAGAAATATTTTACTGTAAATGACAAAATGGCGGTGGATATTAAGCTGACTAATAATAAATGTAAAATTTGTTTTTTTATTGGCCGCATTAAATAAATTATTTCGGTATAGATGAAATGAATTTATTCATTTAGCTATTTTACTTTAAATGTCCAAATGGCGGTGGACAGTATGCTAAGTGTGTCGGACATTTAGCTTACTGCTTAGACAATTAGACGATATCGACGTGTATTCGTCTAACTGTCAGCAGTTAGCTAACTGTCTGAACACTTAGCTTAATGTCGGATTCGTCTAAGTGGCCACGACATTTATAAACTTATTTTCATTATACCTAATCTTTTAGTACTTTATGTGCGAATGGGCACATTTGTCTCAATATCTCAGAACGAGAAAGAGCTAAAGGCTTCAATTTTTTTTTAAATTGTAGGTCTCCCCGGGGGACATAAAATGAGAGTATTTTCAGCCCGATTTATAAAGTTTAACTATATGTTTTTTGCATTTTTCATTTTGTAAAAAAACGTTTTTTGGCCATAACTTAAAAAAAATGTTAGGACACCTATAAATGTTTTTCTTTAGTTTTGTAGAGCTTTTTCAGACGCATCCTTTGAATATTTTTCGTCCATATTAGCCAGATATATTAAAGTTTTAAAAATCTAAATTTTTCGAAAATAATACTTCTTTGAAAATTTTGTTGAAAAATGTAAAAGTAACTTTAAAAGTATCATTACCAAATTGTAGAGAACTAAAAAACGCTTCGATTGACCTATTTTTGTATCTGATTCGGTCAAAAACTATCAAATTATTAGTATTTGAAAAATTAGAAATTTTGGAAAATATCATTTCTTCAACATTCTTGTTTATTAACTTATGTATAATTATTAAACTATTATAACCATTTTATAGAATATATAAAAACACAATTTTTGGTCCAAGATTAAATGATTTTTAACCCTTTAATAAAAAGTAATTCTTATATTTCTTAAATATACTCAATTATTTTCTAAAATTTTAACGCAATGAGGAACCATAAGGGAAATTATTTTTCAAAGATTGAAATTTAAAAACTTTTTGATAATTAATTATTTCTAAAGAATCCTACTTTAACACTTCTAATTATTTAAATACAACAATAAATACCTAATTCATAGAATAATTAATTATTTAAAAAAATTGCAACTGTACCTCTTTCTTGAATTTTTGAAATTGGGGTTATATTTTCTTACTCCTCTTATATTTTATTATTTACAAATTAACTGTCAAACTTTTGACATAACAATTCGAACTATAAAACAAAAAATTAGAATAAAACAACACTAACTTCAGTGGAGGACAGATTATGTCGATTATTATAATATAATAATATTTTTTATTCTTTTTGTTATAGAATTATTCCAGTTTATTATTATTATTATTAATTATTAATAATTATTATAATTATGTTAAAGAATGTTCACTAGAATTTTTGTAGATTTATTCTGTAGAAGCATTCTATTTTAATTTTTAAAATAAATAATAATTTAATTAATAATTTTTTTAAGCCTATTCTATTTTCATTTAGAACTTTTCCGACTAATATTTATTTATTTATTTAAAGAAATATGTGGGTTTATAAATATAAAAAATTACAAAGAGAAAAAAATGTGAATAGAATAATTTTTGCCTTTCTTTTTTCAGCGCCAAAACAATGGGTGGCGGTACGATTCTTGATTTGGGCGTTTATACACTGCAATTAGTGAATTTTGTATTTAATGGTGAGAAGCCGGAAATTATTAAAGCAGTCGGTCATTTAAACAATGATGGTGTTGATGTTACAATGTCGGCAACACTCAAATACAGTGGCAATCGAAATGCAACAATTTTAACTAATTCCGAAGTGATGCTACCTAATGAGGCATTAATTATTGGCACCATGGGAAGTATTAAAATACCAAATTTTTGGTGTCCCACGAAAATTGAACTGCCACAGCGTGTCATTGAAATAAAATTGCCAAAAGGTGGTCATAAATTTAATTTCAAAAATAGCGCTGGACTCAGTTTTGAAGCTAATGAATGTCGTAATTGTCTTCTAAAAGGTATACTTTTTGTTTATTTTACGCTTTTTTGTATTTTTAAATTACTTATTTTTGTTAATTTCCATTTATTTTTATTGTTTACTAAATTCACATTTTTCCAAGGATATCAAATTATTGAGACAAAAAAATGTATCAAAACGTTGCAACGTTTTGATACATTTTTTTGTCTCAATTTTATATCGTCCCTAGAAAAACTGTGATTAAAATAAAGGAAACTGCATTAACTATATATTAATCTCTGTATTCTTTCATTCATTCTTTTCGTAGTTTGAAGTTAATTTCTGTGTATGCTTTTGTTTTTTTTTCTTTAAAAAATATTGTTTAAGAAATCGAAAATATGCAGGTATTTTTTCATGATTCATGAATTATTATGCATTATTATGCATAACAAAATAATATTAGAAATTAGAAAATTTAAAAAAAATGATGTTTAACAAATGAAAAATATACCCATTTTGTATATTATATGCTTTTTTTATAACAAATTTTATTTGACTGATCTAAATTATGCAAATTTGTCTCCTTTTTATTTATAAAAAATAGAAAATTGTTAAAAAATTATGGTTAAGAAATAGGAAATATATCCATTTTATGCATAATTTTTATTTCTCAATAACAATATTGTTCACATAAACTGATAGCTAAACTGTCTAGCTATTGCTTATTTCCATTAGAAAAAGTGGCGCTAATGCATATAAAAAATCTTATATGGGGGAGGGGGGGTCTAAAAACCTGAAAAATATGCTTACGTAATACTTGAATGGCCCCTTACAATTGTTTTAATAAAATTCAGTTTTTCAAAAATGAAGGAAAAAAATGTTTATAAATTCTATTTGCCAAAATTACAAATTTTAATTGAAAATGAAATTGAAAATTATTGAGTTTTTAGAAAATAATGGAAAAAAATGTTCTGTTACATTTATTTACGAATTTCTTTAAAATTATTCGAAAACAACAATAACTTCTTTTTTAAGTAAATATTTAATTATTATTATTTTTCTATAGGAATTAAGATTTTAAAAAATTTCAAATTCAAACATTTTTGAAATTTAAACAATTTTAAAAATATTGTTATAAAAAATGAAGATGTTCGAGACATAAAATTATTATTTTTATTATAAGAATATTGTTACTGTAACTTCTTCAAAATTATTTTCATATCTAAAATTATTTTTAAATCGATTTTTATTAGAAAATTCTAGAAGAATTCAATTATTTAAATAGAAAAGTAAATTATTTATTGAATGTTTCTTAAAATTTAATTTTTATAAAAAATTTATTACTAAATTTTTAAATAATTGAATTCTTTGACGATTTTTCCACAAGGAATTCGATAAAATTGTATTAAAAAATAATTGAAATTCTGCGAAGAGTTTTATTATTTATGAAAATAATTAAATTATGTTTGCGTACAATTTTTTAAAAAAATTTTTTAAATAATTGATTTCTATTAGGTAGTATTATTAAAATAGTAGAGATATTGAAAATTATTGAAATGAGAAAAATATTTTTCCTTAATAATTGAATTGTGAAGAAGAATTTTATTATTTATAAAGATAATTGGGATTTTGACGAGATTTTTTTTCAATTTTGAACATAATTGAACATAATTGAAAATTGAAATTGTATAAAATTTCAAATTAAAACCTTTTGAAGTTCATTTATTTAAGAAAATTGTAAACGCAACTATTTTAAAATTAAATTAATTTTCAAATATTTAAGTAAAATATTATTCATTAAATAATTTATTTATTTTATGATAATTGTTCAAGATTTAAGTTATATAAATTTTTGTCAAAAATTGACAAAATTGAAGGTTTAATTTGTATTAGAATTCGTGGTAATTTTATAGTTCATGAGTCAAACAAAGAAGACAAAAATTCAGAATTTTCTTATGAATTCTAAAAATTTAATTTTTTTCAGTAATTTTAATAAAAATCCCTGTGTCAAAATATAATGATTATTATAGTTATAATAATATTAAAACTATATTCCAATTCATATTTTATTTTTATGAAAATAAATTGAAATTACAAATTTTTAAATTGTATTGTTTTTAAAATTGCTAATTTTATTTAAAATTTTATTTAAAAAAGTGAGTAAAAAGTTAGCCGCGCGCGAATTGTTGCTAGTTTTATATTATATTGAATAAATTGTTATCTTCTTTGAGTAAAGTTGTTATATTTAATAAATTATTATTATTAAAATTATTATTATTATAAGTACCACGATTATTATAATAATTAATAATTTCCTTTTAAAAATCGTATTTTTTTGTTTTTTTTTCAGGATTAAAGGAGAGTCCACGAGTCTCTCACGCAGACTCTTTGTTGCTTGCTGAATTGGAAGATGAATTGCGAAAACAACTTGGTGTTTCGTACGAGGAAGATTAAAATAAAAAAAAAATTATCTGTCTTCTCTCTTGCTTTTTAAGATTTTACAAAAAAGAATTGAAATTTATCTCTGGGGATTAATTTATTTGACGAATTATTAACATACTTATTATTATAAATAATATTTTGCTCAAAATCAAGCGCAAAATGTATATTACTGTAGAAAATAGAAATTAAAAATAAAGAACACTATTTCCAGACAAATCTTTTCTTTTACCCTTAATTTCTTTATTTTTTTCAAGTTTTTTTTTCTTCCATTTTTGCGCGCTCGCACAAATTGCACACGAAAGGTAAAGGGGTTATGAACTTATGTAAGATCGTCAGTTCACGTTTCTTGGCACTTATCGCTACTTACAAAATATACAATGCGATTGCTGATTACCGTTCCATTTTCTTGTTGGGAGGTAAAGTTTCCTTCGCTTTGTGGAGCGAAGAAAAGAAACGAACAAAGAATAAGAGAAAAAAATGGGTAGGAAGAAAAGAAAAAAAAATCGTTATTTATCATTAATATTTTATCAAAAATTGACGGTGAAAAACATTTTTTTTACACTTACTACATAATTAAAGAAAAAGTGGAAAGAATTTTTTCATGTTCTTGAATTAATTCAAAATCGAAAATGTTTTTCATGCAAATTCTATTTTGGAAATTAAACGCCAATTAACTTTTAATGCTAATTCCAATTGACATAAAATTATATAGATACATTTTATTATATTTGTTTATAAATAGATTTTTGATTTTTATTTGTTGGTAAATTGTTAGTAAATAGAAATGTCAGTAAATGTATAATAAATTTAGAAAATAAAAATAAATTGGTTTATTAAAAATTTATTAGCACAAGATATTTCAGTAAATGTAGTTAATTCCGTAAATAAAAATAAATTTATATTAGTAAAAATTTGTTAGTAAAATAACTTCAGTGAATTGTCTTCTGAAAGGTAGTTTTTATCCTTTTTTTTATTTTTAAGTTAAAATATAAAAAAATTATTAATTAGTTGCTTTTTATTAATTTTTATTTCATTTCTATTTTATTTGATTTACAGCTTTATTATATTCATAATAATTAAAAATAGATTAAAAAGTATTAAAAAATCATTATAAAGGATTAAAAAGGACTTGATAGAAATTATGGAAGGGATTAACAATATTTAGCAAGTAAAAATATATTTTTTGTCAAAAAGGGCCAAAAAAGTAGTAAATATAAATTCGTTATTAAAAATTTGTTAGTAAAAAAAGGACAAAAATTAAAATTTTTAAGTAAAAATAAATTTGTTTTTAAAAATTTGTCAGTACAATATGGCCGGAAATGTAATTTTTTAAGTAAAAATAAATTTGTTAGTAAGAAAAGGCCATTATATTGTCTTCTAAAAGGTATTTTTCCCTTTTTTGGCATTTTAAAATTAAACTAGAAAAAATATTAATTAATTGATTTTTATTTAAAAGTTTATAATTAAAAAAATTAAAAGTAGATTAAAAAGTATTGAAAAATCATGAAAAAGGGTAAAGAAGATTACGAGGAATTAAAAAAAATTGGAAAGGATAGAAATTTAGTATAAGTTACTAAGAAAAGGTCGGAATTGTAAATTTTTAAGTAAAAATAAATTTGTTATTAAAAGTTTGTTAGTAAAAAAAGACCAAAAATGTAATAAATTTTAAAGTAAAAATATGTAGTTATTAAAAATTTTTTAATAAAAAAAGTCATAAAATGTACATTTTTAAGGAAAATAAATTTGTTATTGAAAATTTGTTAGTAAAAAAAAGACCAACAATGCAATAAATTTTACAGTAAAAATAAATTTATTAAAAATTTTTTAATAAAAAAAAGCAGAAAATGTAAATTTTTAAGAATAAAAATAGATTTGTCACTAAAAATTTGTTAGTTAAAAAATAATAGAAATTCAGTTAATTTTTAAATAAAAATAAATTTGTTAGTAAAAAAAGGCTGGAATTGTACATTTTTAAGTAAAAATAAATTTGTTATTAAAAGCTTGTTAGTAAAAAAAGACCAGAAATGTAGTAAATTTTTAAGAAAAATAAACTTGTTATTCAAAATTTGTTAGCAAAAAAAGTCCAGAAATGTAGTAATTATTTAGTAAGTAAAAATAAATTTGTTTTTAAAAATTTCTCGCTGTAAAATATAAAGAGAAAATTGAAAATAAATTAATTTATATTAGCGGCAAAAATAATTGTTACATAATTTAACAATTTAGAATATTGATAATATATAATATATAACAAAATAAAAAAAAATTAATTCTGAAAATTGTTATTTCCCGAAGAAAATTTTCGCTTTTAGTTGTAAAATGAAATAAAAATAATTTACAAAAATGCCATCAATAAAATACTGAAAATAAAGTTTTCCATTAATTTTTTTTTCTCCATTTGGTGAAATGCTTATGAAATATTTATTATTATATAGACGTGAATGCAGTGTGGTACGGCAAACTAACGTTATGTTGTTTCCGGCAACCTACTTGTTATGGTAATTCGCGGATATTCCCTTTGGTTTGGTGGAAATTATTGTTTCCCGTCTCTATCGCGCGATGTCCTTCTTCTCCCATTCTCTCCAACGACTCATTATTATTGCCGGAGGTTTGTCCACTTTAGAAATATATTTGGTAAGGTCGTCGAGATGATACTATAATCACTAGGGAATGTGTATTGTGTTTGGAACCTTGTTAAACTTCGAACTCAGAAATGGAATTAATTAATTTAAGGAAAATTAAATTAGAGCATACGAAATTGCTTTTGATAAGCAAGTTTTACGTTAAAGATTATTTTTTTTTCTCCTCTTCCCCTCTCTCTCTCTGTGGTTCTCTATTTTCCTCTTAAATTCCAATAAAGTTCAACATTGAAGTGCACATTAGTAAGTTTCTGATTGGAATCAACCAGGGAATGTGTATTTTGTTGAAGGAGGGTTTCAATTTTGTTAAATCAGAAATTAAATTTATTTCTTTTGTAGGATCGAACCAGTGAAAGTATTTAAAAATACGGACTTTACGGATGAAAAATGAAAAATTGTGGACCAATTACTGTCAAAAATAGAACCAGTCCTAAGTCAAATAAGAGAACAATTTAGTCATGTAAAGTTAGCACCACTTTTTCAAAAAATGAAAAAAATCTCATGAGTTCTGGGTTCTTTAGGAATAGTTATTTAGTTCTATAACGATTTTTTCTATAGTTCCGGTAATTGGGACTTTTAATTAAAAATAATTAAAAAACCATATGAAAAAAAATTAAATTCTAAATTTAAGAAAATTCTACTTAAATATGCGCCAAGAATATTATTCTTATTGTAAGAATAATATATTGTTATTCGTATCTTCTGGAAGAAAAAATATCAAATTTCAAAAAAAAATTTGAAACTTACAAAAATTGTTTATTTAGTCATTTTGCATATGATCAAACTTTTCTTCATATTAAAAGGTTAAACTTTTTCAAAACTGATTCGATTTAAGTCATTGATGGCTTATTTTCTTCAGAAAATGGTTCTCTATAACTTGGCCGTTGAGATTTATAAACAAATACACCGTTTTGAAAATATGCTTATTTGTTTAAAAAATAATTTTTCAAATTAAATCACTTTTTTTTAAACAAAAATAAGCATTTTTCAAAACGGTGTATTTGTTTATAAATCTGAGCGGTCAAATTGTAGAGAATAATTTTCTGAAGAAAAAAATCCATCATAGACTTAAATCGAATCAGTTTTGAAAAAGTTTAACCTTTTAATATGAAGAAAATGAATGATTTTTACCTAAATAATTAAATTCTTAAGACGAATTTTAATAAAATTTTTAAGAATAATTACATTTTTCGAGAAATTTGATTAAAATATTGTATTAAAAATAATTGAAATTCTGCGATGAGTTTTATTATTTGTGAAAATAATTGAATCCCTAAGAAGAATTTTATTATTTTAGAACATAATTAAATTTGTGCCAAGCATTTTATTATACTCTTAAAAATAATTGAATTTCTGCAATAATTTGTAATTTCTCCAAAATTGAATTTTGTTTTTAGTGCTCTTAATTTAAATTTTTCCATAAATCCATTATTTTTAATAATTTTTGAAAAAGTTCTTTGAGAAGTTAGAAATATGAAAAATTTAGATTTTCAAAGATTTTAATTTGAAATCTTTTCAAAATTAATACCAGTTAGACAATAGTGAGCGCCTCTAGGCCTCTCACTGATGTCTAACTGGTATAGTCCCTTTCGACCATGCGTTGCAGGCAGTTATCCGTTCCAGTAGGCCCCCAGCTCAATTGAATTCCTAAAAAGAATTTTATGATTTACGAAAATAATTGAATCCTTGTAAAAATTTTATTATTTATGAAAATAATTGAATACAGTACCGGCCAAAATTGTCAGTCCACCCATTTTCGAAGGAATGAAAAAAATTTTTTAACATAAAATTTATGAAAACTCAAAATTTTTTTGGTTTATATTTTGAAAGACGATAAAATTTTGAAAAGAATAAGACCTCACAGAAGTTATTTGGCCAAAATTTGTAGAAGATATTCTTAAAAATCGTCATTTTCAATGTTTTACAAAAATTTGAATAACTTCTAAAATAATGAACGCTTTTTAATAATCTTAGGCTTATTTTAAAGGTCGTTTTCTACGGAATAAGAATTACTTATAGGCATTAACCTGTAATTTCTAATTTGGAATAAGCATGACGTCAAAGTTGGACAAAAAAATTGGAAAAATTTGAAATAAATTTTTTGTACTAAAAACTATTCTAGAACATATATAAAACATGATATGGTGAAGATTTTTAAAGAAAAGTTAATAAAAAAATATGTTTGAATTTCAAAAATTATTTTTCTTTTAATAATATTATTTCAAATTTTTTGAATTTTTTTGTCCAAAATCGCGTTGAATTCAGGAAATTTTTTTAGAATAATTGAAATTTTCTGAAGAATTTTACTAAAATTTTTGGAAATAATTGAATTTTACAGAAGAATTTTATTATAGTTTGTATTCGTTTTATTGGTTCACAAAGGGGAAAATAATTTTTACCTTATTTAAAGTATAGAAAAACACTTTTTTTGAACTCTACAATCATAAGTAGTAATTAATTAAAGTTAATTAAATAAATAAAAATCAAGCAACAAGAAAAGAAAATATATATTAAAATCCAAGGGAAAAGAAAAAAGAAAATGACCTAATGGTCGATTCAAGGGAAGTTGTTTTCAATATCAATGTTCGTATATAATGTGTGGCAAATCTGAAAGTTTTAGCGTCACTTATTCGAGTGTATGGTCGTCTTACAGGGTAGGTTTTGCCATTGCGTGACGAGTCGGCCGACCCAGAGATTATCGACCCTGCTTGACCGTCTTAACATACGGTATAAAGCAAAAGGGTTGGTCGTTCCACCTTCTGTTAAATTTATCCCATCGCCAGGAGCATCAAATTAATTCTGCCACTTGTGCGCAAAAAGAAAGAAAAAAAAATTAGACCGCCACTTATATAAAACTTGTGCGCTCCACTCGAGCCGCAGAGTTATGTATATAAATATATCATCGAATTTTCTCTCTAAATGGATCACTGATTTATTAACGTATATTGTCCATTTTTGCGATAAAAGTTCTTAATTACCTGAGATTTGAATTTGTTTAAGTTTCTTGCGATTTTAAGAACAATTTTCATTTTTGTAATTTATTGTTATATTCAGAAGGTTTTTTTTTAACTCAATTACTTTTCCGCACGCTGATATGATATTAGCGTAAACTTCATTTTTGGAGTTGAAACTTCACTTGAAGAAAAACAAACTTTTCATAAAAGTGAAAAAATTAACTCTAAAGAGTGTAAACTTTTTTTTAAGAAGTATAAACTTAATTTTTGGAATATAAAATTTAATGACGAGTTTTAATTTCATTCTCTGTGTAAAATTCACTCCAAAGTGTGTAAACTTTACTCTGAGGTGTGTAAACTTTACCGAAGAGTATAAAATTCACTAAAAAGACTGTAAAATTTACCCCGAGAATAGTAAATTTTACTGAAGAGTGTAAACTTTATTGAAAAGTGTGAAATTTACTCCAAAATGTTTAAACTTCAGTTCAGAATTGTAAACTTTATTCAATAAAAAATAAATTTACTCTGAAGAGTGTATTGAGAAAACGATTTATTTGATTAAAACATATTTTGTTTAAATCAAACTTAAAATATCTTTTCTATACAGTCAAACATATTTAAGTTTAATTGAAACATACACTGTAAAAAATTTAGGGAGTTGGGAGTGAAATTTTTCGAGTTAAAAATCAACTCCAAAAGAGAGTTAATTTCTAACTCCCTTCATTCAACACCCGCGCGAGTTATTTTTTCCTTGGGGAGTTAGCATTTGGGTGTGAAATTTTAACTCTCTTTATTTAACTCCCCTGGCATTAACTCGCCAATGGGTGCGACTTTTATAGAATCCCCTGGGGAGTTAAAATTTAACTCCCTTTTTTTACAGTGCAGTAGTTATTTTCTATATATATTGGGATTAAGCTTACAAACTAATTTCAATTAAACAAAATCACTTAAAATTATTTTTCTTTTTGAATTTAGTATTATAATGTTTTCTCAGTGTGCAAAATTCACATTATGGGTGTAGACTTCACTTTAAGTAGAGTAAATTTTACTGAAAAGTGTAAAGTTCATTTCAAAAGAGCATAAACTTCATTTTAACAGCATGTGATTGTTACAGAATTCAAAGTTAATTTTTTCGACCACTTTTCTCTTAAAATATTAAATAAATTAAGCTAGTTTTTTGTGAATAACTCTAAAATATCATAAAGAAGGGCAGTGATGTGAAAAAGTTTTAATATTTTTAAAATTATTTATTAAAAAATAACTTTAAAATTATCAGTTCTCAAAATCACTTTTAATCAATTTCTCGTCTTTTCCGATTTCAAAGTATTTTTTTATAATTTATTTTAGAATTATTAAAACTTTTGCACATCACTGCTCTTCTTTATTATATTTTAGAGTTATTCACAAAAAACTAGCTTAATTTATTTAATATTTTAAGAGAAAAGTGGTCGAAAAAATTAACTTTGAATTCTGTAACAATCACATGCTGTTAAGAGTGTAAACTTTTCTCAAGATTCAATATTTTACTTCAGAGAGTGTGACTTCCATTTTAGGACCTTAAACTTCATTTTTATACTTAAAACTTCACTCAATGGTAACCAATTTACTTTAAAGAGTGTAAAATTTACTCTGAAGAGAGAAAACTTTACACTTACAGTATAAACTGTACTGTAAAGAGTGTAAACTTTACCCTGAGGATAGTAAACTTTACTGAAGAGTGTAAACTTCTCTCTAAGTAGAGTAAACTTTCCTTAGAAGTATGAAATTTACTCCAAAGTGTGAAAACTTCAGTTTAGTATGGCAAACTTTACCCGTAGGCGAGTGAACTTTACAATAAAGAGTTTAAACCTCATATTTTTAGCGTGTAAACTTTACCTAGAGGATTTTTACTTTGCTCAAGTATGTAAAATTCGCCCTAAATAGTTCAAACTTTACCTTGAGTAGAATAAATTTAAATGAAGAGTGTAAACTTTACTCTAATGGGTGTAAAGTTTACTATACATAGAGTGAAGTTTACACCCATTAGAGTAAAGTTTACACTCTTCATTTAAATTTACTCTCTAGGCAAAGTTTGAACTATTTATTTAATAGTGATAAATTTACTCCGAAGAATGCCAAATTCACTCTAATAGGTGTAGCACTAAGTATTAAGTAGCATTCTTTTTAGGGTAAACTTTAATGAATAGTGTGAAATTTACTCTAAAGTGTTTAAATTGCAGTACAGGATTGGAAACTTAACTCTGAGAAAAGTAAATTTTATTGAATAGTAGGAAGTTCACCGTATAGAGTGTAAACTTCACTCTAAGTATAGAGTAAACTTTATTCAAGAGTGTAAAATTCGCTCTAAATAGTTTAACCTTTTGAGGATAGTAAATTTAAATGAAAAGTGTAAAATCTACTCTAATAGGCGTAAATCTTATTCTAATTGGTACAAACTTCACTCTATGCAGAATAAACTACTGGAAAGTATGAAATTTACTCTTAAGTGTGCAAACTTCAGTTCAGGATTGTAGACATCACTATAAGAAAAGTAAACTTTATTCAGTAGTGAAAAATTCACTCTAAGCAGAGTAAACTTTACTGAAAAGTGTAAAACTTCAGTACAGGATTGCAAACTTAACTTTAAGGAAAGTTAACTTTATTCAATAGTACACGGAGGAAAATATAAAGTAACTTTTATTACTTTCACAGTAAAACATTTCTGCAGAAAATACCATGGTAAAGGATCAGAATTCGTAAAATTTTCACAAAAAATAAAAAGTATTTTTTTTAAATCGAAATGTTGAAATAACATTTCTATTTGGCCTTAGGAATGTGTCTACCAAGAAACAAAAAAAAAATTTTTTTATAAAAGTTATTGAAAAATGAATTTTTTTGAAACTTTTTAAACAAAATTTTATTTCTCCTGAATGAATTAACCGACTTGAATGAACCAAGTGGGAATATAAAGGGAAAAAGTTTATTTTTTAATAATTATTTAATAAATTTTTTATAAACAATTATTTTAAAAGTTATAATGAAAATTAAATGCTATACTTAGTTTTTGATCATTTTTATGGTTATATAATTAAATGCTAATGTTAATTCGACAGTGTTTTGTTCATTTCGTAGTTGAAAATAATAAACTTTTAAAATAATTGCCGCTCCTAAATTTTCTCAACGGATTTCGATTCCTTATAGTTTTAATTGTATGTTGAGATTTTTTTCCAAATTTTTAAAAGGCGCAGAACATTAAAAAAAAATTAATTGTTTATAGGGTAAGGGGCCCCAAGGCGACCACCCACCACCCATCTTTTGAACGACTGTAATGTTGTTCTTTGGTAGACACATTCCTAAGGCCAAACAGAAATGTTTTTTAAACATTTAGATTTAAAAAAAATACTTTTTATTACTCGTAAAGATTTCACAAATTTTGACCCTAAAGCATTTCTGATAACTTTCACTACTTTCGGAATAAATTTACTTCGAACGTGGCAAAATTTTCTCCGACAGTATAGTAGAAGTTAACAGAAATGTTTTACAGTGGAACCTCGATTATCCGAACTAACCAAGGCAAGGCCGGGTTCGGATAATCGAAAGTTCGGATAATAGAGATTTTAATTTTTTTATATAATTAAAGTAAAAAAATCGACAGTTGAATTATATATATTTCATTTAATCCATTTTTTAAATATACATAAGTATATTATATACGTAAATATATATTAATAAAACATAGAATTTAGAATTTTTTAAGATTTTTCTGGCATAAATTTCGTTATTTTCCTTTGAAAGATTCGGGAGGCCAAAAAAAAGTTCGGATAATAGAAGTTCGGATAAAATGATTTTCGGTTCGGATAATAGAGGGTTCGGATAACAGAGGTTCGGATAATCGAGGTTCCACTGTACTATAAAAGTAGTAAAAGTTACTTTATATTTTTCTAAATACGTGTAGAAAATTCATTCTGTAGAGTATAAACTTTACTCAAAGGAGTGTAAACTTCACTCTGAGGGGTGTAAAATTTACCTTGAGAGGCGTAAACTTTACTTAAGAGTGTAAAGTTTGCTCTAAATAGTTTAAACTTCCTCTTATGAGTGCAGAAGAATATATTCAAGAGTAAAAATCTGACTTCAAGAAGTTCGAACTTCATTATAAGAAGTGTAAACTTTACATCAATGAATTGTTTCGACAAATTTTACACCAATAACGAACAAAAAAGAAAATAGTGTTTTTTTCCTCCCCCCCCCCCCTCTCTCTCCTATGGAAAACTGTTGTGATTTTTCACGCGTTTCTGTTCATCTCGTTTTATTCTGATTGTTAGGCGGCATTTAGATTAATTGAATTCCAAGTTGTTTTAATGCGGTCAGTAGAAATTGTACCTGCACAGCATGTGTGAATGTGTGTGCGCGCGCGTGTCGGACGTTACTTTTGCCAATAGGTTCAGAGAACCAAAGAATCACAGGGTGTAGATCCGTTGGTTGTAAAGCAGTAGACCAGTGCAACGCGAGTCGTTCAGGTTTCAAATCAACAAAACATACTGAAAATATACATATATATACACCCACACACTTATACATATAGTAGTATACAAGTACAAAATACAATTCAGTCTATTTCTTGTAACGCGCGCAAAAAGTTCAAATTTTTTCCGCTGTTTTGTTTTTGAAAAAAAAACAAGTTTTATTCAAAAATATTTTCAACTCTTTTTTTTTGTTCTAGAATTTATAATTTTTGGTTGTCTCTTTTTATACTCAAAGTGCTTGCCATGAAATATTTCAAGTGTTTACTACGCATGTGATGGGAAAAGTCGAAAAATATTAATAATCTTCGCCCTTTATTTTTGTATATTGAGACTGATATGAAAGAAGAAATGTTAAGGAATTCTATAGCGAATTTCTAGTCTACGTATATATATATATATACATATATATAGTGAAAGTAGAAGAAAAAAATGCTATGTTGTGGGTAAGAGTTATTGCATTTTTTACGGTTCTGCACTCCATTTTACTCATTAAATATATCACCTTGGTGGAAATTTTCCTTTTTTTTCTTATTTTATTCAACACCATCTTTCTTCTTTTCTTCTAAGTAATAAATATAGTGAAAATAGTGAAGAGGGAGGTTTTTTTTAATTAATTTTCACAAAAATAGTTGGCAAAATGAAGAGGTGGTGTTTCTTTTTAAATTCTGTTAATTATTTATGGAAATGCGATTAAAATTCATTTCTTTACATTTAATATTGCGACGGGAAATAATATACTGAAGCCGGTGCACGTGTTTGCAACAATGTGTATATATAATAATGAATGGCACATGAACGTTGATAAAAATTTCGTTGTTCTCTTATTAGAAAAAAATGACAATTAATATTAATTAATATGAATAAAAATTAATAATAAATTTACAATAAATTACTAATAGTAAAATAATAATAAAATAATAATAATAAAATAATAAAATATACTAATAATATAAACTAATACTCATGTCATTTCATACAAAATTATTAGTCAGTATTTAGTAAATTAGTAATTGTTAGTTAGTACAATAAATAATAATATAAACTAATACTCATGTCTTTTTATAACAAATTTTTAATTTGTTTATTAGTTTACTCTCTAAAACTGAATCAGTGAAATTTGACTGAGAATCAGTGACTCTATTCTCGTAATTTGAATCAGTGAAATTTCAGTCATTTTTCACTGATTGGCCAATTAAAAAATAACTGAAATTTTCAATATGTGTGACAGAGATTTTCAGTAGTTTTTTAATTGGCGAATCAGTGGAAAATGACTGAAATTTCAGTTATTTTTAACTGATTTTCAGTGAAATTTTACTGATTCAAATCGCGAGAATAGAGTCACTGATTCTCAGTCAAATTTCACTGGTTTTTAGTGGAATTTCACTGATTCAGATTTAGAAAGTATTGTTTAGTAAATTACCAATTAATATCAATTATTAATAATTAAATTTAATGTTAATTGATAATAATGAATGTTAAAAAATTAAAAATAATAATAATAACAATAATAATAATAAATATTGATAATAAATTAATAGTAATTTATAATAATTTAATAATAGTAAAGTAATAATAATTTATACAATAATTAATAAACTAATAATATATGTAAACCAAAAAAATTATCATAATTATTCATTTGAATTAATAATAAATTACCATGAAAATAAATATTAATTAATAATATAGTATGAGGATCCTCGAACCCTGCAAAATTGCATAGAGAGTAAATAAATATATTATTAATTAATAATATAAACTAATGAATTTAAAGTAGTTAAATATAATAATTAATAAACTTCATTCACTTTCGAGCAACTGCCTTATTTTTAATAAAAATAAAATCAATTACACTTTGATATTTTTTTATTAAATATAATAATTAATAAATTTCATTTACTTTCCAGCAACTGCCTTATTTTTAATAAAAATAAAATTAATTACATTTTGATATTTTTTTAGCTTGATATAAAATTAGGTGATAAATTTTTAATGAAAAAGTTGTAATATAATAAAGTAACAATAGCAAGAAGAATATCTAAAAATAAATGAATAAAAAGAAAAATAACAGAATAAAAATATAAAAAATGAAAAATGTTAATAATAATCACGAATAAAAATGCCTAATAATAATAATAATATTTTAATGATTATAATTAAAAATAAAAACACTAAATTTTCATTCATTTTTGGAAGTTCAAGTGAATGGAATTTTTTGTCTTCTTAAGGGCATTTGAAACTTGATGACGTCACACATGCTTTGCACAAACTGAAACGTCATCAAGGTTCAAATGCCCTTAAATACATTTAAAAATTACTATTCAAAGAAGAAACAAGTAATTAAATTTAAATATAATTACTTATAATTAAAAATTAATTTCTTAAAGTAATTAATTTTTAACTAAGTAATTAAATTTAAATATTTAAATTTAATTAAATTAATAATTGTTTTTCTGTAAAAAAATACAAATTAAAATTATTGAAAAAAAATATCATCTTTTGTTTTAATTGTTCGAAACTTTATAGGAATATAGAAGTGGTAAAAATAGTACAATAATATTGTAAAAATAATTATACTAAAAATATTAATATTAATAACAATATTAATAATTTAATATCTAAATTATAGCAAAATAGATTTTTTTGTTCATCTTCAAAAATATTACCAACTTTTTTAAAGTAATATAATATAAATAAATATTTACAATATCCCAATGGGAAATGCCAGTGTAGTGCCGATGTTCACCACTGGCTTAGTACTCAGACGATTGTTCGGCGTAGTCTAGCCGAGCCTCGACAATCAGTGCTGGCGCAGTACAGAATTTTTGTTTCGCCAAAGCTTGGACAAGCCACGGCGGCAAGTGCTGGCTGAGTATAGAAAAATTGTTCACAACGCTCTTTGCCAACATTGCTTTTTTGACATAAACTTGAAAAAAATTATAAAAAAAGTTTATGAATGTTTATAAATATAAATTTATTGAAAAAAATTAATATTTTACTTTTCAGTTGTTCATTTTTTATTCTTGTCAAATTTAATAATAACAATTTAACACAATTGTCTAATTTTGTAAATAATAAACTATTTAAACAAATTAAAATTATAAACAAAATTTAAACTTTAATCTCAATAATAATTTGGTTCCTATTAAAATACTATTATACTTCTTACTATGAATAAAAAATTATTAAAAAATTACCACGTAATTTAAGAATTACGTAAAATGTTAAATGCAGTAAGTAAAGTAATTTAATTATTAAAAATTTAGTTCAATTTATTTTATTTCAATTTATTATTTCTAACGTATCCCTATTTTTTTCTCATCTTTGACTCAATAATTGTATGTCTGAATGATACTGAGATATTAATAATTTACTGTACACATGTGTCGTTAGCATAGTGGTTAGAGCGTTAGTCTGTTAGTCCGTAGGTCGTAGGTTCGATTCCCCTCGTCAGCAATTTTGTTTATTTTCATAGGTTTGCGATATTTCTAGATTCCAATCGTTAGGTACTAAAATATGAAAATTTAATGCACACTTACTGTAATTGTTTATTATTTAATTTTTAAATGTTATAAACAATTTTTTCAACTTCATTTACTATATCCATTGTTAGTCTCCATCTTTAATACAATTTAATTAAAAAGAGAAATATTTTATGAATAATAACTATTTATTAATATTATTTACCATTTTGTTGTTAAATTATTTATAATTATGAATTTACGACTAATTAATAACAATACGGCATTTATTGCGGCAATATTCTCAGCCAGCACTGGTCCAGTGCTGCGCCAGCGCTGTCTGGCAGCACTGACAGACAGTACTTCGGCAGTGCCGGACGGCGTTATCATCCCAGAGTTATGCCAGTGCTGGCTCTCAGCCTTGCCGCCAGTGCTGCCAGTGCTGGCGCAGTACTACGCCAGTTGTAAATTTCCCATTGGGATGATAGTAATATGACTAATGAATATTATTTACAATAAATATTAAAAATAAATATTAAAAATTAAATAAAATTAAACAAAATTAAAAAAATATAAATAAATATATAAAATTTTTCCTCTTCTTAAAAGTAGCATAATATATTACAATTATTCGTATTGTACATATGTAACAAATATTATGCTTACTTTATATAATTAATTCGACTAATTAATATAGTACATAACGAATAAAAATTAAAAAAAGATGATTTATAACAACTTTGTTTTTAATTATTAAAAATAGCCATATTACGTGTGTTTGGAGTTTCTTGAGTAATAAAATGTCTAAATTTTCCACAAATACTTAAAATTAATAAAGGTATCCTTTTCTATATATATATATATATACGCAAATATATAGAAAGAAAATTATCTATATCGATCATGTAACAAATTACCAACTTCTTTTTATTAGTGCTATTATTATTTCTTTAATCATTAGTTTTTTTATTTCTATTTTTATATTTATATCATTTTCTATTCAATTTTTTTTTATTATTATCATTATTTTACTACTCTTTTATTTTTATTACTATTTTTCATAATTATATTTCGATATTATTACTATATAAATATACGGAAAAAAAGTTTACCTTTTTTTCAGGGGAAAAATTTCTTTAAAATACCGAAAGTTTTAACTGAAACAACTAAAAATTTAGCCATTGTATTGAAATTTTAAAAAGAAAATATTTGTAAAACCAAAAAAAAAATTATATAAAAAAATAATAACTTGTACAAATTTAAATATTCTGGAATTTTACTATACCAATTAGTGTTAACTTGAAGCTTATACAATATAATCTCGAATAATCCGTGGACTTTGTAAAGCTACACGTAGAAGTGCATGTAAATGAGTAAAAACATCACTGATCCCTGTAATTACGCCAATAATATACACACAAATATAGGAATTATTTTATTATTTATTTGATATTTATTTTTTTTTTTTTGTTGGATTTTGTTTTTTTTCTTATTTTGTTATTTGCTACTATTTCAATATTATTATTTCTTATTAATTATTATTTATTCATGATTGATTATTTATTTATTATATAAGCAATAAAATTAAACAAATAGAGAAAAATGATAAATACCTATATATAAACAAGTAAAAAAACATAATGATTAATTATTCACTAGGTATTTTTAATTTATAATTATTATTGCTAATTTTTCTTTTGCTAACTTCCTACCTTTGCTAACTACCTTTGATATTATTATTATTATTATTATTATTATTATTATTATTATTATATAATTTATTTTTTACTATTAATGAATTATTTATAATTATTTAATATGAATACGGTCGACAAATAATAAATAAAAAATAGTGAATAATTAATAATTATTTTTTATTTGTTTAATTTTATTAACAAAAATAAAGAGAAATTAGTATAATTTATTATTAGGTACTTTACTTTATTTACTCACTTAAATTTTTTTAACTGTTTTTAATTCATGTTTATATTATATTGAAAATAAATCAATAAATTTGTACTATTACAATTTATTTATTAATATTTATTCATTTATGTTTATTTATCTTTAAATAAATAAATATTATATAAAAATAATTAATATTATAATTAAAATAGCAAAATATTTATAAATGCCATTTTATACAAAAATGCAAATAATACAATAAAACAAGAAAAAAGGAGAGAAAGAAAATGTATGGAAATTTTGTGAAAATTAAAACATTCCACAGTTCATTTATTTATTTCTATATCCTCTATAGTTGATTTCTGAACATAAAGAAATTCCTTTGTGTTGAGAAGCGAAGAGTTAGCCTTAGGCTGAATTCTGATTATAGCTTTTGTGCTCTCATAAAATATGTACGTACATAAGACTTGCAAAAAGTACGACATGCATGTAAACGTACTGAGTCAGTAGTTTATCGAAGAATACTTCAAGTTATTTTTTTCCTTTTTCTTTCCTTTTTTTAGTCAGTTCAAGTTCAAGTCAACTTTAACTTCCTAAAACCAAAATAGAAAATAGCATTAAAAATAATATTAGCAACAAACTATTTTTTTAATTCTAATAAAAATTAGGTTTATTATTATTATTATTATTATTATTATTATTATAATTACGAAATTCTACGAAATTATACAAAAATTTACCATTGTGTCATTATTATTATTATTATTACTTTTACTATTTTTATTAATTATTAATTTATTATTTTAAGCCACGTGATTTTAAGCCACTTTTGCTCAGTGGCAAAAGCGGCATCGGTCAGGGTTCGATTCTTTGCGACTGCGGATTTTTTCCGTCCCGGAATTTTATTTATTATTAGTGGTAATCAGTGAACCGAAATAATGTTTTATTATTTATTGTCATTTAATTTATATAATATTTCGGTTATTTATTTAAAAAAAAAAAAAAAAAAATTGTGAAAATGATGACGTGTTGCTTATGTTATTATTTTTATTTAATTTTTTTTCTGACAAAAAATATAAAATAAAAGCAAATAAACAGGTTGAAAAGTGAGAGAATTCTGTGAAGTGTCAATTACTGTAATTATTATTCATTCGAGGCGTGTAGACGCACACATAAAAAAAAGAATGGGGGAAATACTATAACTAGGGGACAATTTTTTTTTTTTTTGACACGTTGTATACTATATATATATGCATAGGGAGTTAACGAAAAAAAGGAGAAATGAGATAGGAGAGTATTCACGCAACATTATTTCGGTTCACTGATTACGTAGGTGCACTCAGGTGTAACACTCTCATTGTACAATGTAAGCATGGAAATCCCGGATGAACATTTCTGCATTGTCAGATAGAGGAGACCCCATATATACAGTCATATCCTCATTCTATCGTGGTTGACGAAATTTTACTATAAATATATATACATATATATTTATTATAAAACGGAAGTAAACGAATTTTTGGAATATTTTTCAATTTATTTTTTTTTTGTTTTCATTGTAATCGTTTGCTTTTTTATTTCTCTTCCGACTTCAAGTTTCGAAATTTAATTTTATTGTGATTGTATTAATTTTTTTGTCTTCTTTTTTCTTCCTTTTTGTTTTTTTTGTTCCTTTTCATTTCCTATATTTGAGAATTTTGAAATGATTTTTATTATATTTTTTATTATTTCCGTCAGTTTAGTTCTTGTCTTTCATTATAATATATGGCGTACAGTTCATCACATTTTTATATAAAAAGTTTTAACTTTTAAATTATTAATTTCCGCTTATATTTACACTGCGGTAACAATTTTCTTTAACTTAATAATTATTAATTTATGGTAATTGATAATAATAATGAATTATTTACAATAATCAAGAAAAAATAATTATTTACGATAATAGACGACATTTATTGTTAATTGTAGGTATATAATAAATTAATAATTATTAATTAAATAATATACAGTAATAATTATTATTTTTAATTTTTTTCTATTTATTTTTTTCATATTTTTTCATATTTGCTTAATATTATTACATATATTAAAATAATAATAATAATAATCATCTATATTAGGTAATATTTTTATCTAAAAATTTGAGAATATTTGAATTCCTTGGAAGACTTAATATTTATGAAACTAATTGATTTCTTGAGAAGAATTTTATTAAAATTTCCTTAATAATTTTAATTGAAAACTTTGAAAGAAAATTAATTGAATTTTATGAACAATTTCTTTCAAGTTTTTAAAATAATTGTGTCTGCTAATAATTGTAATTAAATATTTGATTATTGAAGCTTATTAACCCTAGAAGGAGTAACTGGGGTGTCTGGACACCCCAAGCAAAATTCAAAGTATTCCCATGGCTTAACCAATAATTTTTTTACGCTCAAAACTTGTTGATAATTTAGTTTGAACCTCTATCTTTTGACACCTGTATGTGCCGCCCAAAGTTTTGCTCTAGGAAGAGCTCTATCTCCTGTTAAAATACGTCTGGGGTGTCTGGACACCCCAGTTACTCCCTAACGTTAGAAAAATTGTCAAGATAAGTAAATTCAAATTTTTTTAAAAAATCGTTTTTAATCAGTTAAAATCATCTGATAAAGTATAAATTGATAGGTTATGCATGAAACAGTTGTATTTTATAAAAAAGAAACATTTTTATACAAAAATTCTATTTTTATGAAAAATAGACATTCTGTATTTGTAACAACTTATGATATTTGAGTTAAGATTTATTAAAAACTTCTGTGCTCTCTCTACAGTCAGAAATTAAATTCTAATACAGAAAAATGTAGTATATGACAGTCAAATTTAAATTATAAATTCTATATTGTTAATAATATTTTAACATATATTAGAGTTATTAAGAATTGTTAATTAAAACTTTGATTAAATATTAATTTACAGAATCATTTCATAAGTTAATTATTTTAATGTTAATATATTCAGATATATTAAGTTTGTAAAATTTTAAATTTATAACACCATTTTTAGTAAATATTAATTGTTTAAAAGTCCATTTTATAATTCATTTTTATGATTTTCACTATTCGTCAATTGTCTTTAATTTCTTTCACTTCAGATGTTCAAATAATTATGTTTTTTGGAAATAATACAAAAACTAATTTTTTCCCCTAAAAGTGTATCTATTTAACTTTAAAAACCTAAACTAGTTTTAAAATTAGTCAAATTTTTAAGAAACTACAACGTTTTTTGTGAAAAAGTCAATTTTGCAATTTTTTGGTGTTTTTTTGGGGTTTTTATTGTTCTTCTTCAAAATTTTTTTAATTTATCAAAATATAAATAATATTATTGTATTCCTTACTAAAAAACCAATCAATTCTTTATAATGAATTCTTTTTACGTCAAATATAAACCTTATAAAACAAGTTATAAGGGTGGGGTGTCGGGACACCCCAGTTACTCCTTAGAGGGTGAGTAAACTAACGTACTCCTTCTAGGGTTAAAATTGCATTGAAAATAATGGAACTTCTGAGAAGAATTTTATTATTTTAAAAAAATAATTTTATTCTTGCGATAAATTATTCTACTTCTAAAAATAATTCAATTGTTTCAAAGGATTTATTGAAATTTTAGAAAATAACTGAATTCTTTCGAAAATTTTTATTAAAAATTAGAAAAAAAAATTGAATTGCTTCGAAAAATTTATTAAAAAATTTAATTTTTTCGATAAATATATGATTAAAAATTTAAAAAAAAATGAATTCTTTCATGAAATTTTATTAAAAATAATTAAATTTTTGCAAAGAATTTTTCTATTTATAAAAATAATTGAATTGTTTCGAAGGATTTATTTAAATTTTAAAAAATAATTGAATTCTTTCAAACAATTTTATAACGAAATAAGAAAACAATTGATTTCTTTTGTGAAATTTTATTGAATATAATTGAATTTTTACAAAGATTTTACTATTTAAAAAATTAATTCATATTAAAATAAATAAAAAAAATGATTAAAACACATTTTTCTTTTATATTTTTTTCCTATAGAATAAATAAATTTATAAATTTATTTTCTTTTTTTGGGATAAAAAAAGAGGAAAATAAAAATTCCTTATTATTGATATCCTTTCGTTGATAATTTATGTTGTAGTTGCCGTCGATTCAATTACGAAATCTGGAAGATAATCCAATAAAAGATCGTAAATTACAAAATTGAATTTCCACTTTGATATTCACAAACGAAATTTATCGAGTTTGAGACACTTTGGAAAATGACGTCATGGATTCTAATGTTTGGAGCATTGTTTCTAGGTGAGTTGCGTGATATAATAATTTTTGTTTCTTTTTTTTACTCATATTCAAAAAGACAGATTTTGATCTGTCTTTTTGAATAAATTTATTTTAATGGTCCACCATTTTTTTGCTCCTTTTTTTTTGCTTTTATCATGCTTAAACGAAATCTATTTTAGGATTTATTAAACCCCCAGTAGATAAACGTCATGAATATTTATATAGGAAAAAAAATTTTTTTAAACCTCAAACATGAAATTGGGTGAATTATTTTTTTACCTCGCAAATTTTTATTTTCTTACTTAATAAGAACATTTTATTGCATAATAATATTAATATTACTAATAATTAATTTAATTATAAAAGAATGAATGACAAAAAAATAATTTTTTTACGTAAAAATAAAAATAATTTGATTAAATTGATGAATTTGAATTTAGTAAAACTTCCTATTAATTTTAAATTTTTAATAATTTTTCACTAAAACAAAAACTAAAAATTAATTACGGAAGAATAAGTGAAAAATTCTACTCTAGAAATTAATGAATATTTTGAAATTTTTAATTAACTTTTCATTAATTCGAATTCAGAGAGTAAAATTAAAAAAAATTACCAACTAAAAAATGAATGAAACTGAAAGTAAAAAAAATTAGAAAAATAAAAAGAATTCCAAATTAAGCAAAACTGATGGAATTGTTTTTTCTCTTTTTCGTTTTCAGCACATCAATTGATAATGGTGACGGGGGAAAATTGCATGAAAGATGAACATCAAAAATGCATAGCCTTAGCCGATCCTTTACTTAAGGATCCACAATTAATTTTTCCAGACAATATGAAGGACATTGATAATGTCTGCAGGTAATTGTCTATAGTATTTTATATACAAAATAGATTTTGTTATTTATTATTTAAAAAACCACGTCAAGAAGATTGATTTCTATATTATACATATATATTTATTTTAACTCACTAAGGTCTATAAGTAGAACCTGGAAAAATTCCATTTTACTTTTTATTCGTGAAAGTTTTTTTAGGAAACTTCAAATAAACACACACACACATATATTATTATTATTTGACAATTTTTCCTGCTCTGTTTGTTTCGATCATTATTTGTTTTTAAAACATTTTTTTTCTATGTTTTTTTTGCGTTTATTACAATTGCGAGAAAGTAACTAAGATAAAAATCGTTATTTTCCTTTTTTTTGTCTGATTGTTTCAGAATTTTTTTTTTTTTCATTTATTTTATATTTTTTTATTTTCTAAACATTTTTTTTTATCTTATTCATATACTTATATTTATTTTGATTTATTTATTCGTAGTTTCATGGAACTGTGTTCTTTATTTTGTAAACTTTTTTATTTTGCAAACCTTTTTTTTTTTGTATAAACGTTTTTTATTTTTGTAACCTTTTTTTTATTTTCAGAACAGTTTTTTATTTTACTCATTTATTTTTATTTATTTTAATTAAATTCGTCGTATAAGAAACTATAGACCCTTTATTTTGTAAACTTCTTTTTATTTTGTGATACCTTTTTTTTGTGTAACATTTTTCTATCTCGTAGGAAATTTTTTTTATTTTGTAAATTTTTTCCATTTTGCAACTTGTTTTTTTTATGCGTATAGACACGAAGGTTCTTTTGTTTATATGTATAAAATGTATGAAGGTGATAGACTATAGTTTTTTATGTCCTATGTCAAGGTTTAACGATTCCGAACAAGATGCTCCTATTTTTCACCTAGTCGGTTATAAATGTGAGTAATAAAGTTCAAGACCAGAAAACGAGAGAACGACGACATAATTCCATTTATCTTAAATTTGACATTTCAAAGGTAGACCGAATGAGAGAGAGAGAGAGAGAGAGGAAGAGAAAATTTTTTTTTACTATTTTATTTGTTTTGAAAATTTATTAGTAGGTAGTATTTATTTTTACCGATTTACAATTATTTTTTTATTAATTATGTCAATTTATAAATTAATTACAAAAAGTTTATTTATTTTTAAGTAAATGATTAAAACAAAACAAATAAATAAATAATTAAACAAATAAATTAATAGATAAACAAATGAATAAATAAATGAATGAATCAAGAAATAAATAGATAAATAAATAATTGAATAAATAAATGAATAAACGAATAATTAAAATTTATTTATGGAATAAAAATAATTAACTTTATAAAAGTTAAAATATTTTACACAATAATTTCGGGAGAAGAATATTTTCGTTACTATTTTCGCATTTTATTCGCCGACAAGTTTGTGTCGTGATTATTCAAATGAAATTTTCTTAAATGCAAATATTGTTCCAACGAAAAGAGTCTACAATGAGGATATTAATATCAATTTACTTTAAAATTTATCATAATGCAAAAGACAATGCTTCTGGTTGCTTTGTAATATATACACTCTTCTCTCTCTCTCTCTCTCTCTCTCTCTCTCTCTCTCTCTCTCTCTCTCTCTCTCTCTCAACAAAGTAATGGAGTTTAGCAGGGTGTGAAGAATTTTAATTTTATTCGAGAAAAAGAAAAAGAGATAAGAATAAGTTCACTCCAGGAAAAAGAAGTTCATTTCTCAAATTTTCCATGCAGTCGACGAAATATGATTCTCTCGAGAAATGACACACTCAGTTTACAAACATAATAAGAATAATAATAATAATAATAATAAAAAAAGAAGAGCAGGAAGATGGAGAGAAAATGGACAAGCGAAAAAGAAAAGACTGAAACAAAAAAAGTACCTGAATAAATGAAGTTATTTTTTAAAGTTCTCTTATTTCCTTTTTTCTTTTTTTTTCTTTCTTCTTCCTTTTTTCTTTTTTTTCTATCTTTTTTCTTCTTTTTACTTTTTTTCCTTTTTTTTTAATTCTTCGTCCTTTTTTCTTCCTTTCTTCTTTTCTTTTTTAAAGTTTACGTCCAACTATCTCTTTCTCTCTTAATGTGAAAAATGCAAGCACGTTATATGAATATGCATGAATAATTACTAGCTGCCTTTCACGTGCTAAATATTAAACTGAGCAAGTTGTGTGTATTATAAGAACCTTTATATCTCTCGCTATGGGGAATGAGAGGAAAACTTTTGTAATACACGCGCCTTATAATATATTACATCTTGTAAAATAGTTTTCTTCTCTATTATAAATAGTTACTCTATACATTCATTAAAATACTTCCTCGCAGCCGTATATTCCTAAATTAATAAAAAGCCATGCAAATTTTTATTTTATATTTTGAAAATAATTGAAAAATATTTTTTAATATTAAATTTAGTATTTTTTATTTATTTTTATTATTTCATTTATTTATTTTTATTTAATTATTCATTATAATACTTTCTCGCGGCTATATATTCAAAAATTAAAAAAGGTGATTGTTAACTTCTTCCATTCTTTTTATTTTATACTTTTTTTTCTCTTTTCATATTTTTGCTTTTAGTTTTTTTTTATCAAGAGCTAGAGAAAAATTTTACAATCACTTTGACCTCTATATTTTTATTTTTTGCATTTTCTTTTTTTATTCGTGAAACAATTTTTAACCTTCATGGAAAAAAAATATTGTATTTTATTTTATTAGGTACTCTATAAATGGAGAATTTTTAAATTTTTTCCAAAAAGAAATTAAATAGATTTAGGATATTTCTAGAAAATAATATATTTTTTCTAACACACGCACGGAAAGTACATCATTTCTTACCTGTGTAGAGGGTGGAAAATATGTCTTTTCCGACGAGAGAAAGGGAATGTTACTTTACCTCCCTATGACGTCATAACGGGGAGAGAAAAGTATACTTTACCTCCCTGTCGTCCAAAATCACATGTAATTATATTTTAATAACAATGTAAAGATAAAATGTATCTTTATTTACGACTAAATATATGTTTTATTGAAAATTGTTAAATTGTTTTTTTTTTAAATTGTTTTAATTGTTAAATTGTTAAAATTGTTGTTTTTGTTTGTTTTTTAATTTGTTTAAATTGTTAAATTGTTGTTTAGTGTTATTGTTAAAATTGTTAATTTTTAATAATTAATCATTTTAAAAAATTATACTATTATTATAATAAACTTTCGGTTGAAAACACTATTGTCGTTAAAATTTTTTATGAAGTGGTTGTACTTTATTATAAACTTTAAAATCACGAAATTCTCTAAAATTAGGAAAAATATTTAGTAATGTTTAATTAGTCAATATTGAGATTTAGAGGGGAGAAATTTTAGAAAATAAAAATTTTAATTTACACTATCTCTGAGAGTAATTTTTTTTTGGTAATTATAGTAAACATTATTATTCTTTTACTTACTCTTCTGTTCTTTTTTTTGTGTTTTCAAATTACAGAGCGTGGTCCAATTTTGTGGACTGTATTAGAAGGTACACTGATAAATGCTTTTCCAAAGAGAGGCGAGAGCAATTTAATTCAGCCGTTGAAGTTTCAATAGAATCCGTCCATCAAATGTGTTCGGTTTCTTCATATCAAACTGGTAATTAATTCATTATTACATAATTACATAATTTTAATGAGCAAAAGTATTTCTGGTTTTATTCTTTTTTTGCCTAAAAATAGAAAAAGGTTGTTAAATTTTCTTTTTTGTAAATAAATAATTATTTAATTAAGTAATCAAATAGATAAACAAATAAAGATCTAATTAAGTGAGTAATCAAGTAAATACATGAGTATAAATTGAATTTTGTGTCAGTACCTAGTAAAAGGTATTTTCAGTCAGACGAAATGTTTAAACAAATAAATATTTATAAGTTAATAAATTAATAATTGAATAAGTAATTAAATTAATTTTATAAATAAAATTGCATGTCTCGAATACGTAAGATACATATTATAAGATACGTACGTACATATGACGTAGGTTTGGATAAATAAATAATAAAGAACAAACTAAAATAAAGTAAATAAAATTCGGAGTTAGTAGTAAGAGGTATTTAAGGTCAGACAAGACGTTTTCGGTTAACTTTAAGAGTCAGTAATAAAAGTTTATTTTAGTCAGACGTTTCTAATTCTCGTTAATTTTGAATACAAGTAGTAAACGGCATTTATAGTCAGACAATACACTCTCTGTAATTTTCATCAGTAGTAACACCAGTTGGATTTAGCCATTTGGCTTTAGGAGAGTAGAGATTCTTTTTTGATTTTCCCCCTCAGTAGTAAAAACCGTATCAAGTCAGACAAAATTATTTCTTTCTTTACATTATTTTCTTCTACTATCACAACTTGAAGAAAAAATGTTTATCGTTCCTTTTGTTATATAGTAAACGAAATTTCAAAGACTTTAGTTTCAGTATAGTAATTTTGCAATTTTAATGAAAAAAAATTCGATATCAGTAGTAAAGGTCATGTTTAGTCAGAAAGTTTATTTCCCCTCCTTCAACATTTTTCGTATGCGTGAAAATAAAATGAGTTCTTAATTCACAAAAATTATTTTTAAATATTAATTTCAAAAGTAATTTTTTTTACATTTCTTTTCAACATTTCTTTCTAAGTAGTAAAAACCAATTTTAAATCCGACAATAATTGTGAATTCTTCATAATTTTTTATCACATTTTCTTTTATAACTATTTTCTTATTTCATTTATCATCTGATTGTTTTTCTTTTATTATATTTCTAAATTAAAAATTCTATTTATTTTAAAAATAAATAATTAGTTAAATAATCTTTAACGTCCGAGATCCTTTATAAATTAAGGCAAATTAAACGAAAAGATTCGGACAATGAATAAAATATTTATTTACTCCAATATTTCGAAATCTAAATGATTTCCTCTTCAGGGAGTCAAAAAATAATAATTAAAATATACGAAGACTTGAATTTTTTTTATGCCCTGACGATGGAGTAGAGTCATAAATAAATAAATAATCCGTCATGGTAATAAAAACAATAAATAAATAATAAATAACACATAGATAATAAATAATTAAATAAATAACGGTTCACAATACAATAATTCACAATAAAATAAAATAAAATAAAATAAAATAAAATAAAATAAAATAAAATAAAATAAAATAAAATAAAATAAAATAAAATAAAATAAAAATAATTTGTCAAATTAAGTAAAAACGTATTGCAAACTGCAAAGTCAAATTTAAAACTGAAATCGAAACGATTTCGAAACGTTGGAGTAAATAAATATTTTATGAAAAATAAATAAATAATAAATAATATTCAAAAAAATAAAAAATATACACTATATTAGAAAATTGCAGAAGAATTTTCACTATAATTATTTTCTATTAAAAGTTTCTACTAAACAGTAAAAAAAAATGAGGTAAGAAACAGTAGATCAGAGGAGAACAATTCTGAAATATAAAATAAAAATAATACTATAGTGAAAATAATTGGAAAATAATTTTTTTGAACAGAGTACTTGCAACATGCTTCTTGCATAAAGTCAACGGTAATTGATTCAGAGCACTGTGGTAATCAGTATGCAGCACTTGTTAACGAAGTATCGAGAAGAGAAGTAGTAAAACCAAATCTCTGTTGGTGAGTTTAAATTAATTTTTTCTTCTTACCTATAATTTTTTTTATTTTAATTATTTATTATTATTATTAGGTATTATATTATTATTATTATTATTGGCTGTTATTTATTTTTAATTTTTTTTTATTAGATATTATTATTAATTTAATTTTTATTTATTGTTTTTATTTTTTTATTTACTCTCTGAATTTGAATTAGTAAAAATGTTTATTAATTTGAATTAGTGACTGACTTTTTGCTTTCGAATTACTAAATTTTACTAATAAATAAGTAGAAATAGTTATTTATTAGTAATTTTTACCAACTTAGAAGCAAAAAATCAGTCACTATTTCAAATTAGTAATTCAAATTTACAGAGTAGTATTTTTTATTTATTATCAATTATTTTCATTTTTTGCAATATGTAATTAAATTTCTTTTTTTTTTTGCTCACTTTGTTCTCTCTTGCATCACATTTTTTATTCTCTCGTCACACGCAGATAAAATATAGATTCACTGCAATATCGAGTGATAATTTTCTTTTCTTTCTTCTTTTTCAACTCTCCTCTCTTTTTTTGTATCGATATTTCCTCAATACAAGAGAGTCTATGATGGGTGAAAAAAAAAATTCTCACCTCTTCCTTTAAAAGGATTAATGAGTACAATTTATTGCTACAGTGCACATTATCACTTTCGAACGTGCGTCATAATGGAAACGAGAAAAAGATGTGATGGGAATCAACCCGAAGGAACAGCTGCAAAATTCTCAAGGCAAATCTTGGATAAGGCTCTCAGTTTCTTACAAGACCAATGTGCAAATTACATGTAAGTATTTTTTTCTTTTTCCCGGTTTCTCCTCCTCAAAAAAAAAGGGGGGGGGGATTTTAATTAAAATTAAAATTAAAATTATTTAATATAAAAAAAATATTATCATATTATTTATAAAAATGCATTCTCCTTTCTATTATTTATAGGTAATATTTATTAGTTCGTTATTTGTTTGTTTACAATATTTATTAGTTTGTTATTTGTTTATTAATTTTGCTAAATAAAGCACGAGAGATTAAAAATATTCTTTTCTCTCGACATTTTTCACTTTTTGATTAAAATTATCCCGATTGTTAAATATTTATTTCAATATTTGTGTATTTAAATTTATTTAAAAACATAGAGTCCACAGTTTACTGAATATATATTTTTTTTTAAATAGAAAAAAAATCTTTGATGGAATAAAAATAAAATCCCCTGAAGAAACAAAAGAGAGGGAGAGAAAGAGAGAGAGAGAGAGAGAAAATATATAGTGATTGTGGTTATTTTTATTTTTTTTAAATTGACAAAAGAGATTGACGGATATACTGACCCGACATATAAACTATAATATGTCTCGGGCAAAAAGAGTGTGTATTTTTCGAAAATGATATGTACATTCGGAGTAAAAAAGCTTGTCCTACATACATAGATATCGAATACATGTCAGAAGAATCAATAAGAGATAATCATTTTTTACGATTTCCAGTTTATCATTAAAAGAAAACGGGGATAAATTTTATTTTTACACACTTTGTAAATAAAAAAAAACTATCGCCACAATTCATGATTCTCTTCAATGGTCTTCTTTTCTTCTGGTTTTTAAATAGAAAATAGAATTTTATTTTAATTACAGAAATTATAAACAGAAACTCTTAATTTTTCAATTTGAATTAAAAATATTAGAATCAGTAGTAAAAGTCTATTAAGTCAGACAATTTTTTTTAACTTTTAATTTTTGTATTTGAATTACACAAAATAAAAATCAGTAGTAAAAGTATGTTTAGTCAGACAAAATAGGTAGGTACTTTCAAATATTTATAATTATTTTCTCGACAATTAAACAGCTAGTATAGTAAAAGTCAATGCAGGGTCAGACGATTGACTTTCATAAGTTTTCATAAATAATAAAAATTTCACAGGAATGCAATTATTTAAAATTTTTTTATAAATTTCTTCGTAATAATTCGATTATATTTTCATAAAAAATAATTAAAAATTCTAGAAAACAACAATTGAATTGAAGTGAAGAAAATAATTTTGAAGAAGTTACAGCAACAATTTTCTTATAATATAAAAAAATGATTTAATCACTTGGCCATCGTTAAGAAATCGATCACTCCGAGTGTTCGACTCGGAGCAATCGATAGATAATAAAAAAATGAGTCATAACCTCGTCAAAAAAGCTAAGGACAAAAGCAAAAAAACTGAAAATGTTAACACCGTTTATAAAATTAACTGTGGTAATTGCTCTGCTTCTTATATTGGTCAGTCAAAAAGAAATGTTGGTGTACGTTATTAATGAACATAAAAACTCTACGACTAATGTAATTGCTGATCATAATAACAAGCTAAATCACAATTTCGATTAGAATAATTTTTTAATACTCGACGAAGAGTCTAATTATAATAAACGTTTAATATCAGAAATGATCCACATTAATTTGCAAAAAAAACTCTGTTAACAAAAAAGATGATACACAAAATCTCAATAACTACTATACTACATCCATTTTCTCAATGAAAAGAAACACGTGTGACTCTTATCTGCTTTGATTAACCTTGGTATTTCTTCTATTCTATTATTTTTATTTTTTGTTTACTGGTGGGTCAGTCACCTCATCTTCATCGATTTTACTTGCGTTGCTTATTTTGAACTAGTGTCTAATCGTTCTTGCTTCGACGAAGACGTTCGTCTTGTATAAGCAATGTGTGACTTAAATGATTTATAATTTTTTCTTACGGTAATAATTGTATTTTATTTTTTTGTAAATTAATTTTTGTAAAAATGTTTATAATTCGCATCAAAAAATTCTTTTTAATAAATTATAGTTTCTGAAGAGGACAGCCGTGCTGTTGAAACGTTAAAAGAAATTACTTCTTTTTTGTTTTTTGAATCCTGACTCGGAGTGATCGATTTTTTTCATCATCTTAATACTTTTAAAAGTTGTTTAATTTCAAAAAGGTTTGAATTTGAAATTTTTGAATGTCTGAATTCCAGTGGATAAATAAGAATAATTAAATATTTATTTAAAAAAGTAATTATTGATGTTTTTCAATAATTTTACAATAAATTAAAGAAAGTAAATAAATTTAACAGAACATTTTTTTGAGTAAAATTTTTTTCTTTATTTTCTGAAAATTTAAAAAGTTTCAATTTCATTTTCATTTAAAATTTCTGATTGACAAATAGAATTTATAAACACTTTTTTTTCTTTATTTTAAAAAAATTTTGTATTTTATCAAAACAATTGTAATAAAAAATTGGAAATGATGAAAATTATTTCCTTATGAAGATTGAAAATTTTCTACAAAAATATTAAAAAACGGGAATATGCGTAATGTTCTTTTTCCTAAATAAAAGAATGAGTTTGTAAACAATATTGTTATTGAGAAATAAAAATTATGCATAAAATGGGTATAAATATTTCCTATTTCAAATCATAATTTTTAACAAATTAACAATTTTCTATTCTTTATAAATAAAAAGCAGAAAAATTTGTTTAATTTAGATCAGTCAAATGAAATTTGTTTTAAAAAGATCATATAAAAAAAAATTTATTTTTTAATAACTTTTAAAAATTAAGAACACTGAGAAAACTGGAGTATTGGGTGGAAATTGCCCGACTTCGCCTTATTTAAAAGAGGGCACTGATGAGGATTTAGTGAGGCCAACCACACTAGTAATGTCTAGATAGGTGATAATCGGGCACTGACTAGAATGCCTTCTTTTTTCAAATAGGAATAAATCTAACTAGATCTATTTATGCCCCTATTAAATATTTCAATCAGGCTCTGACTAGAATACCCTTTTTGTCTAAACAGAGAAATCTATCTGGTATCTATTTATGACCCTATTAGGTATTTAAATTAATTTTCAATTTCATTGAAAAATCCTAATTTCTAAATAATAAGCAACAAAATTATCAGAAAAATAGTTCTAAACGCATATTAAAGTACTATTTAAAGTTTAAAAACTATTTGAGCAAAAATATTTGCTATTTTTAAATTTAAAAATATTGCACTTTTTCTCACAAGCGGTAAAGAAATGTTTTGTTTAGTATATAAGGACGATGAGAAAGTAGATTCATAACGTGCGAGTTAGTGTTAGGTATGCGTTAGTGTTAGTGTTAAGTTAGTAATAGGTTGATTGGTCGAAACAGTGTTGTTTACATGTGTGTTTGTTCAGTAACTTCCCAAGCAAAAATTGACAACTGGCGCAGTACTGCGCCAGTACTGGCCGCCATGGTTGAATCAGTACTGGCATTTGACCGAAATGATAACGCTTTTCAGTACTGGCTTGATGTTACTGGCGCAGTACTGGCAGCCAGTACTGGTTTAGTACACGTGTAGAAAAATCTTCTGGCGCTGGCCTGAATCAGACCAGACCGTCTATTTTCCAATCTAGTGGAAAATTTATTTAAATTCAATGTTGATATAATAAAAAAAAATTAATTTATATTTATAAACATGTAATAGTTCCCAACTTTTAACTTTTAATCAAATTAATGTTTACAACACAGAATAAACGCAAACCTATAACGAAATAAAATTTGACACTGCGAGGAATCGAACCCATGACCTACGGACTTCTAGCCTAACACTCTAACCACTACCCTATCGAAGCTACAGGAGAATAAATTTTAATTTTTGACACCTTTTACACTTAGAATTAATAAAGAGCGTTTAACTGTGTAATTTAGTTAAATTATTATTTAATTGAACTAAATTCAAAAAAGTCAAATTAGTAAATTACCTAATAAATTTCCATAAATTGCCTCTAAAATATCCATAAATTACCATAAATTACCGACATTCAATTTTTTAGGTCTAATTTGTGTTTTACATATTTTAGTAAACTATCGTCAAAATTTTTATAAATTATCTCATAAATTTCCATAAATTACCGCGAAAATTTCCAATGTTAATTTTTTTAGTTTTCGTTTGTGTTTTACATAGTTTTATAAACTATCGTCAAAATGTTTATAGATTACCGCATAAATTTCCATAAATTACCGCAAATTTTCCATAAATGACAGAAATCCAAAATTTTAATGATAATTTTTGCTTTACATATATTTACGAATTATTGCAAAAATTTCTATAAATTTCCATAAATTACAGCAAAAATTTTTAATTGTAACTTATGTGGAACATATTTTTATAAATTATTGCAAAAATTTCTATAAATTACTGCATAAATTTCCATTAATTAGTTCCTAACTTACTATTGTCAGTTTACCGTGTTAGCAATACTGGCACAGTACTGGCGTAGTACTGGCATACCAGTCTTAAAGGGCAGTACTGGCGTAGTACAGAAATTTTATTGAAGCCAGTACTGAACCAGTACTGGCAAGCCAACTGCTGGCATGTCAGTACTGGTGCAATACTGCGCCTGTTGTGAATACTGGCATTTGACAGAAATTTTTGCTTGGGTTGTTCAGTATTACTGGCGCAATATTACGCCTGTCGTAAATTTTTGCTTTGGTATTTAGAAAAACTAATGAGGCGCTAAAGAGGCCCTCTAGTTAAATCCCCACATTCTGCTTTTCTATTCAGGCAGTGACAAGGCAATCTAGTTAGAACCTCTCTATTTTTCCACATCATCACCTGATATTCCAAGCGTGACGAAATTAGACGGGTCCTGGCTAATTTTCCTAGTTTGCGCCTCACTAAACGAAAGGGCGTCTATTCAGGGCCTTACTAAGTCCTATTTTCAATTCCCGTGTGGAAATCTGCCCAAGTTAGCCCAGTTAAAAACTGGGAGCCAGCTGGGCCCCACCTGGGCTTCCCATTTTCATAAAAATATTAACATTATAATAGAAAAAGTCTGAAAATTAAATATAACTATTCACAATAAATCATTCTACAATTAATTCATAATAATAATAATCATTATTATTTTAAACAATTTATTATTGTCAATAATTATAAACTTTTATTGTACTACACTAACAGACATTTAGTTTTATTGAAATTTTAAAGTTGTTCCAGCTGAATTTATTTATTTAATAATTAACTCATCAAGGTATAACGGTTTTTAATACATTTTAATAATTGTTTAAACAAATAATTGTTGTTATTTAATAACTTTTGATACACATAACTTAGAAACTTGCAATTTTTTTTCCTAATTTTGCAATTAACTAATAGGAACGACATAAAATAAAGAAAATTTATGGTTTTAACAATTCAGAAATTGTTTAAACAAATGATTGTTGTTATTTATTAACTTTTGATACACATAACTTAGAAACTTGCAATTTTTTTCCTAATTTTGCAATTAAGTAATACGAACAACATAAAATAAAGATAATTTATGGTTTTAACAATTAAGAAATTGTTTAAACAAATTATTGTTGTTATTTATTAACTTTTGATACACATAACTTAGAAACTTGCAGTTTTTTCCTAATTTTGCAATTAACTAATGTAAATAGTAAATCATTCGGATGTTTTATGATTTTAATTTTAACAATTTATCAAATGTTTAAACAAATAATTGTTGTTATTTACTAACTCTTGACACATAGCATCTAGAAGAATGAAGTTTTTTCTTATTTTGCAATTAGTTAATCAGAGTAGTAGTAATTGTAAAATTAGAAAGAAACTGCAAGTTTCTGGATTGTTTGTATTAAAAGTTAATAAACAATAACAATTATTTGTTTAAACAATTTCTGAACTGTTTAAATCATAAAATACTGTTATTTCATACTTTTCAGATTAGTTAAATATAAAATTAAAAAGAAACTGCATTTTTTTAGGTGCTTTGTGTCAAAAATTAGTAAATAACAACAATCATTTGTTTAAACAATTTTTGAATTGTTAAAACCTTAAATTATTTTTATTTCATGTGGTTCGAATTAGTTAATTGCAAAATTAGAAAAAAACTGCATCTTTCTGGAAGCTAGTGTCAGGAGTTACTAATTAACAACAATTATTTATTTAAACAATAACGACTGCAATATAACATTAGTAAAATTTATTATATATAATAACAAAAATCGTTTACAGTGAAAATTATTAAATAGTTTAGTTTTTCTTTAACATTTAATAATAAAACTTTGATGTAATTATGGTCATCTTCGTACATGAATTGACAATTGACAAACATGTTAACATTTTACGGAAGCATTTTAGAGTTTGTCTATTGACCCACTCACGGTGGGTTCCGGTCAGGCGAAATAATATTATAAGTGGGCGTGAGCTGGGCCCTACCTGGGCTTCCCAGTTTTTGAGGACCCACATCAATAATTATATAAGTAAAAATTTCTAAGTCCAAACCTAAAAATTTTTTTTTCAACAAAAAATTAATGTTTATAATGACTTAGATTAAGAAAAAACGTGTTTTTAACAAAAATGTATTCACAATATTTTTTTTATGTAATGTCCACATAATTAATTAGTAAAAATTTCTAAGTCCAAACTAAAAAAAATTTTTTTTTTTAGACCAACAAATTAATGTTTATAATGATTGTAAACAATAAAAAACACATTTTTAATAAAAATGTATTGATATATTTTTTTCATAATAATATAAATATTATTTTAAGAATATTTATCGTTCTTATTACATTAATAATATTGTTATAATTATTATTAAATTATTTATTTGTTACGGTGTATTCGTGTCAGTAAGTGCTTTATTGAATCATTACAGCAGATCAACAAGTCACTGACAATAAAACGTCGGTGTTCAGTAGTTAGTCTCCGTAGTATAGTGGTTAGGGCGTTAGTCTAGTAGTCCGTAGGTCGTAGGTTCAATCCCCGCGTGCGTTAAATTTTATTTGTTTCTTAGGTTTGCGTTTATTCCGATTTTTCTGCATTGTATTCGTATAAGTATGCAATTTAGTGATTATATATACCGTTTAATAATTTAATTAACAAATTTCTAATTTTTTTATAAATTTTTAATTTATGAATGAAAGGATATATATTAATTCCCATATATATGCTAACATTATTTATGAATTTGCTTTTGGTCACAATTTCATTAAAAAAAGTAAAAATCGTTAAATAATAACGTTATTTATTTATAATTCGACTTATTTGTTATTAATAAACAATTTATTCATTAATTTGAATGAAAACTAAATCTATGGGCCCCAGCTGGATTTTTCCTAGGTGGGCTGTGGCTGGATTCACCGTTACAAGCCAAGGAATCGCCCACCTGGGCCATCCCTGCTGGGACCCACCTAGAACCTGGGAAGCCCACCTGGGACCCACCGTGGGCCCACCTCACTTTTCCACACGGGTTTCTACACGGGGGACTAAACATCTGGAGGGACAAATCGTTGATATTTGGGAGTTAGCTATTGGATAACAATCTAAATGTTCAAATTCACCATTGACAGATATTCGTGCCATTTCTCTAACAGAGGGAGAAATTAACCATCTTGAGAAATCCCTTCCTTATCCGGCGCGAAATGAATAAATATGGCAACCTAACCCCTAAATTAAATACATAAAATGTCAGAAAAATAATTTCGCGCGCATCAGATCGTACACATTTTCTCCGCAACTTTTAACCCTCAGATATAATGGGAGAGAATATACAAGTAGATTTCCATTATCAATTCAAAATTTATTTTAGAAGGACTATTTAACTCTCTTCATAAGCAAAGGAAACATACACTTTTTGAACATCTGAATTTGACTCTCCAGTTTTCTCAGTGAAAATTTTTAATTTCAAAATTATTTTATTATAAATTATTTATCAATACAATTGTAATAGCAAAACTACACGCGCGCCAGTGCGCGTGAAATTTTCGTTGGCATTGTTAGTTTAAAAAATTTGCTTTTTGCAATTTAATGAAAATTCTGCATTTTTTAAAAAACATAATTTTTCTAACTTAAAATTTAATTATTTGAACAACTCGTTTAGAAATCGCAAAGATATTTCTAACAGCCTTTAGATTTAGTCACTATTAACATCTATACATAAATATTGTTAAAAAAATATTTATTAATGTTATCAACAAAGTAAAGTTAACAAATAAACTGTACTGTACTTGTTTATAGTCGATATGGCATCATTTTTTTCTAATTGTTTTAAAATTATGTTACCAATAATATTTTTATAGACTTTTTTAAAAGTTATAATTTGTTTATGATATAAACAATTTAAGTTAACAAATGAACTGTTTTTTTGTTTACAGTCGAATTGGCATCGTTTTATTCTAAGCGTTTTAAAATTATGTTACTAATAATATATATTTTTTATAGATTTTTTCATAGGTTATCATTTTATTATGTTTTAAACAAATTATTATTATTATTTTATTCATTAATAGAATATAAGGAAACGTTTTTTGTTGTCTAACTTCAAGTGTGGACAGACTGGACAGAATACGACGATTATTATAGTTAATAATAATAATAATTATGAAACAATACCTGCATATTTTCGATTTGTCAGACAATATATTTAAAAAAAACAAAAGCATACACAAAAACTAATTTTAAACTGTGGACAGACAGAATTAATGAAAGAATGAAATACGAAGATTATTATAGTTAATGTAAAGAATATCAAGAAGAAAAAAAAGAAAAGGAATGTATAAAGAATAAAAGAAATAGAAAAATCTCTTGAAAGGCACATGAAAGATTTATCGTTTGTTAATATAAATAATGCAACTGTGTCCCATTTCCTATCGATATACGGCAGCTATACATGTTTCTTTAATATATTTGTTCGCAGACCGAATAGTGGCAATTGTCCTCTATCGATGATGGATAATTCTGTGCCACTGTCAGTGAGTCCACTTGGCGAGGGTTCAAATGCATTATCATTGGGGGGCGGCAGAGGAGGGGCAGGTGGTGGACAACAAAGTCGATCATATCAACGAACGGCATCACCTGATACTTATGCAAGTAAAACCAGTGACTTTTACAGTGCCTTTCCTAATACAGCTTACCCCACGGCATTCAAAAGTACCGGACGTGCACTGAATTCACCATCAGGTACGTTTTTCTTAACATTATATACGTATTTCATATATATACATTTTTCGCTCTGTGAATGTACATATACACTAAGGACAAAAAATATACACTGAGCAAAAAAAAATATTGAGGAAAAAAATATACACTGAGCGAAAAAAATATACACTAAAAAAAAATATATATATATATATATATATATAAACTGAGGGAAAAAATATACACTGAGGAAAGAAATATATATATATATAAATGTTATAAACGACATTGTGTTTGCGAGTCGTGACTCGTTTTCCACTATATATTCTTGTTATAACACGCAGTCATTTCTGCGAAATGTAGCTTTAAGGGATTTTATTCTCAAGTACACCGATTCAGATAATACTTTGCTAATAAAACTCTCAAGGGCGGAGAAAAAAATAAAACTAAAAAGAAAAGGAGAAAAAAATGAGAAAGAAAAGATCCTCAATGTCTATACAATAAGCTAGATTACGAAATCGTATAAACGTGTCTTGGAAGAGTAATTTTTCTTCACTAGAAAAGCAAAATTTTTCTTTAATCTATATATGGTTTTTGAAAATGGAAAAACAATATGTTATAACACTTGCGGAAAAAAATTGAAAAAAGATTTTCAATAAATTTTTGTTTTCTGAAATATTACTTACTTTTTGATTTCACAGGCACACAAAGAAACTACCATTAAATGTACAAATTCAAAATTTAAAGTAATAAAAAATGTAATAACAGATTGTTTTTTAAAACAGAACAATAAATTTATGTACTTCTCTTATAACATCTCAAAAACACACCAATCTGTATTTTTATTTTAACAGCTCAAAAAAGGATCAGAATTTCTTCTAATTTTTTCAATTGCCCTCCAATTTTTTTATATAAAAAAAGTACCCTTAAAAGGATGAACCCGGAGTTTACTAGAAAAAAATTTAATTTTTTAAACAGAAGCATACGTTTCTGTATTTTTGTTCTCACAACTAGAAAGCAGAGACAGAATTAAATCATCTCCTTTAATTTTTTTTAAATCGAAAAAACTACCCTTATATGGATAATCTCAGACTTTAAAGCGAAAAAAAAATTTTTAAATGAGTTTTTTAAAAGAACCATTAAAAACTATATATTTCTGTATCTTATTTTCAAACGATCGGTGTAGTGGATTTCTTTTTCTTCGATCTGTATTTGTTTCACTCTTTTAAAACAAGGTGAAGTAAAAAAAAAATGTTTTTAAATTTTTGTATGAAAAATCTGAATTTCACCACTAATTCTGACCTTGTTTTTGAGTTGTTGAAAAATAAATATATAAATTTATTGTTCTGGTTAAAAAAATCTATTATCTCATTCTTTTTACTTGAAAGTTTGGATATTCACAATTATAAGGGTAGTTTTTTCGATTTAAAAAAAAGAAGGTGATGTTTTTATTCTGACATTGTTTCTGAGTTGTTGAAAGAGAAGTACATAAATTTATTGTTCTGTTTTAAAAAACAATCTGTTATTACATTTTTTATTACTTTTAACTAAAGTTTAAAAAATACAGAGGGTAATGGACAATTCTGACATTGTTTCTGCGAGTTGTTGTAAGAAAAGTGCATAAATTTATTCTTCTCTTATACAACACAATATGTTATTCAATTTTGCTTACTTTAAACTTTTAATTTGTACATTTAAGGGTAGTTTTTCGATTTTTCGATTAAAGACTATTTGACAGATTAAAATTAGTAGTAAAAATTAATTTAGTAGGACAAAATACATTTAATATTCTAAATCAATTTTTTCTCAGTCGACAGTGAAAGATCTAGTAATGAAAGTTAATTTATAGTCAGACACATTTTTTTAACTTATCATTTTTCTATTTTTATTCTATTAACAAATTAAAATCAGTAGTAAAAGTCAGTTAAGCCAGACAATAGTACATTGTACAACTAGTGGCGAAAGTGTGATTTTTCGAGAGTGAAGTTTGCTGCTCTCGCTACGCTCGAGCCGCAAACTTCACTCTCGAAAAATCATTCTTTCACCACGAGTTGTGCACTACGTTTTCTCGAACGACTTGCGAGGAAAGGTTTCTTCGTGAGTTTCGTATAATTTTAATTTAAAATGTTCTTATGTTTAATATAATAAAAGACGAATGTTTTGAGTGGGGAAGTAGTTAGATACAAAATAAATCTCGGTCAAAGAACAAGAAAAAAGAATAAATTCATGGTTTACTTTCGCCACGCCAAATTTACTTTCGCCACGCTAAAAATTACTTTCGCCACGCCAAATTTTACTTTCGCCACGCTCTTCAGAGCAGTTGAGAAAAGTTCTACTTTCGCCACACTTTTCTACCAAGAAAAGTACTCCTTTCAGAGCAAGTGTTGGAGAAAATATTTTTTTAATTTTATAATTTTTCTATCAGTAGTAAAATTCAATTTAGTCAGATAATTTTTTAACTCTTAATTTTTCTATTTGAATTAAAAAGTAGTAGCCTAGTAGTAAAAGTCGCTATTCAATCAGACAATTCGTGTCAACTCTAATAATTTTATTATTTTTAATAGAAAGCTAAAATCATTAGTAAAGATCAATTAAATCAGATAAAAAGTTTTTTCCCTAAAAATTCTTCAGTCAGTTTAGTCAGAAAAAAACTTGATAATTTCTCTCTCAGTACACGGAGAAAAATTTATTCATAATGATTACAATAGTCAATATTACTGTTCGGATATGTGACCACTTTTTGTGATGATTACTATAGCTGTTGTAAGGAGTTAAAACATGAAGGTATCCCTTACAACAGCTATAGTAATCGTTCCTACTCAATTCTTAACACATTACATAGTCTTCGTAATCATTCCAAAAAGTGGTCACATATCCGAGCTGTAATGTAGACTATTGTAATCATTAAAAAAGAATTTTTCTCCGTGTAGTACAAATCATTTTAGTCAGCCAAAATACTGTTTATAATTTATGATTTACTTTTGATAATTCTTATTATTAGTAGTAAAAGTAGTAGTAGAAGTTATTTGATTTTTTTTTGCTTTAGTAGAAAAAGACTGAGTTAGCCAGACAAATGTTTTTGTCAATATTTTTACATAAAAGAAGAAAAAAAAGAAAAATAAGAAAACAATTTTCCAAAAAAAGAAAATAGACAGGAATGGAAAATAATATAAAAATTTCATATCTCATTTTGAAAAAAAGAGGCAAATTTATTATAAATTCATACACAAGATTAAACCAGAGCAGGTGGTATGGATTTAGAAAAAAAAGAAGCACCATATTCTATATAAAACTAGACAGGAACAAGGTATATAATGAAAAAGAAAGAAATAAAAAAAATACTCAACTGGATAGAGCTTCTTTTGTTACTTAGACATCAACGAAAAATTGTTTAGCAAAAGTTGTATGGGAATTTAAAAAAGCTAGAGAAGAGAAAAGTAGAAAATTTATGCGGTCGGTTTCTATCTATTTTCTTTTCTTCTATGTTTTAGCTTTTCGGAAGATAAGAGTCTAAATTTATTCTCGAACTTTTTGAGATAAAAGTTCCGGCTTTATATATATACATACATATAGAAGAAAACTCTCCTCAGCAAAGTTCAATTATCCAGAATTTTTATTGAAGGAAATAAAATCGTATTAACAACAATGAATAAAAGATTATCTCTTAATGGGAAAATTCTTTTTAACCGAATAAGAGAAAGAATAAATATTTTCTCTATTATCATAAATCTTACTCTTTTTTTAACAATAATTACATTTTTTCTAATTAACAGTTTCTAAAAATTCTATTTTTTACTAATTATTAATTAATTGTTTACTTGATAATTAAATATTAATTTTTTTAAACTAATTGTTTTGAGAATTTTTTATTACAATGTTTCATAATAATATGATAATATAATATATCGTATTTATATTAATTATATTCTATATATTATTATTTTATATTCAGTTAATAATTCAATTAATATTTTTTACTAACTGAACTATTTGCTAATTTTTTACTAAGATTTCAAAGTAATTACTCCTGTGAAAAATTACTATTTGGAAAAATTAATAATGTGAAAAATTAGGTACTAGTGTAAAAAATTTCTAATGCAAGAAAATTACTAGTCCAAAAAATTACTAGTACAAAAAATTACTATTACAAAAAGTTACTATTACAAAAAATTACGATTACAAAAAATTACTATTGCAAAAAATTACTAAATTTCAAAAAACTACAAATGCAAAAAAAAAGAAATGACTAATTCGAAAAAATTACTAAATGGTGAAAAACTACTAGGGAAAAAAATTATTAAATTACAAAAAATTACTAGTGCAAAAAAATTGCTTTTGCAAAATAAAATTATCTAAAATAAAAATAGAGAAAAATATATGTGACAAGAAAGAAAAATAAAATTATTAAAAAATAGGAAAATTAAACAAAAAAACTTACCTTTTTAGGTTCGGAATCGCGAATAGCGAACGACTTGAAACCATCCTCAGCTCAATCGAATGTTGTATCACAATTGAGTACAGAAAAATCTGTCGAGGAATCAAAGACTGAAAAATCAACTGAAAGAGCAACGACAACAATAGTTGATGTTAACAATAATGTCAATAATAATAATGTTAACAATGACGAATCAGGTAAAATTTGAAATTTTTCTTATAATTTTGTCATTACTTTCCTTCTTTAAAAGAGAAATTAATTTTCATTTCTCTCTGATATTTTTAATTAAAAAAATTAAAGAATATATTTTTTTCAAATAATAAATTATTTTTCTTTTAAATTATAAATTATTTTTTTTAATTGTAAATTATTCTTCTTTTTCTCCAAAAGTTGCTATTGTTGTGACACAACGATCACCAAATTATGGACGTGGAATGTCTTGGACGACGCAAACAACGAAAACTTCGACAGAAATTCCCGCTTGGGCAACGAGCACTTGGTTAGCTTCAAACCAGGTAGGGAAAAAATAATTATGTAAAAATTAATTCAGAAAAAAAATACTTTTGTTTAAAAAAGACTATAAAAATTTCCCGAAAGAAAGTTATTAAACTAAAACGAGTTTTTATAGTAGAAAAAAATTATAAATTGTAAACTATAAATTGAACTATAAATATTATTAATAATTATTTAATTATTATTATATTATATTTTGTTAATACAAGGCAAATAAATAATTAGTTATTATTATATTATTAATTCAGTACAAATAAATAATCAGTTAATTATTATTATTTTGTTAACTCAACTCAAATAATTAATTAGTTAATTATTGTTATTTTGTTAATTAAATACAAAAAAAAATAATTTTTTCCCTAGATTCCAGTGACTGAATCCTGGTTCCCAGAGGCAGGAAGTTTTGGTGGTAACAACATCGATGAACCAAATCAGCAAGGACTTTCAAAAAATAGTCAAACAAATATTAGAAATTCCCTAATAATCACACTATTTTTAATTAGCTTTGTTTTTGTATTTTAAAAAAAATTTACACACACTGCTCTAATTATTATTATTGTTATTGTATAATAAGAAAAAATGGAATTTTTTTTTCATTAAAAACTTCCATTCGAGAGAAATTTATACATTATACATACTACAATTATTTTAACAAAAAATATATTTGCGAGAAAAATTCACAATTACTGATACTATTTTTTTCTATTGAAAAAATAGATTTTTAAAAATTTTATATTTTTAATAATAATAATTATTTTTTGACAAGTGAGAAAAGATGTGTCCTACTATAATTTCAACAATTTATTTAATTTAAATCCATTTTTATTATAATTAATTATTATTTTTATTATTGAAATTAAAGTTAATTGATTTTGATTAATTAATTTCCCAATGATGATAAAACAAAAAAATTAGTGTCAATAATTGTTGTTTTTCTGCTTTTCAAAAAATAAATTTTAATTCTTTTCATATCAATAAGTGCAATTAATTTTCTTTCTTTATAATATTATTATTATTATCTATTATCTATTATATAAATAAGTATATAATAGTATATACTATAATACAGTATTACTATTCTATATATTAATATTATTATATTCAATTAATTGCGTTTTCAATTTTTTCTTATTAGAAATCTTACCTAATTATTGTGAAACTATTTTTTTAATATTAACTTTTATTTTTACTTAATTAATTTAAAAATATTATTTTTAATATTTAAGTTTTTTCATATGATTATTGTAAAATCATTGCTTTTAATATTTACGTTTAATAATTTAATTATGAATAGAATTCATTAATAATTAATTAGTTATTGACAGTTAATTACTAACAACTACTTAGTTATCAGTAGTTAATAATTAATAATTAATTAGTTATAAGTAGTTAAGAATTAATAATTAATTAGTTATTAGTTATTAGTTATTAATTATTCATTTTTAACAATTAATTAGTTATTCGTTATTAATAGTTACTAATTAATAATTAGTAGTTAATTAGCTTGTTGAATGTTAATTCATAATTAATTTTCCATAGTTAATAATTAGTATTTAATTAGTTGTTAAGAGTAAATTAATAATTAATTAGTTACTAATAATTAATAATTCATTTTTAATTATTTGGTAAAGGTTAATTAATAATTAATTAATTCTCAATAGTTTATAACTAATTAGTCTTTAATAGTGAATAATTAATTACGTACTAATTCTAATTTACATATGATTTTACAACATTCCGAAAAAATTATTATTTTTCACCAACACTTTTTGAATGATGATTATTTGCGAGTATAATTGAAGAGCTGTGATTATTAGAAAATTGCGTTTTACCTGCGTTTGTATGAATTTTTCCGTAGTATATTTAATATGTATTCTATAAAATGATGATTAATATTATATTATAGAAATAAAAAACAAAAACGAAAAAATGATGTACAGAATTAATAAAAATTGCAAAATGGAAAGGCAAAGAAGTTTCAAGTCATTATAGTCTCCATGAAAATCATTTTTATTATGGACAACAGTTTTCTTTTCACAAATTTCGAAACTTCAGTTATATCCTCTAACTACATTAAATGATATTTTACTTAATATTTATAAAATTTATATATTTGAATTATATACTATAATATATTATTGTCGAGTAGAATGTATTGATATATTTTGGTGTACAAATAAATTGTGAGATATATATATATATATATTAATATATTCTACTTTTCTAATATATTATAATATTTATAATTATATATAAATATATTTTTTGTATAATATAATATAATTATAATGCAATATATGAGGATAGAATATTATATTTCAATATTGTAGAATCGAGTAGAATATTGTATAATACACTGAATAAAAAAAAATTAGAAAAAAACGAATTTAATTTTTTTTAGTTCTTAAATTACTTGTCTATTATCAAAGAAATATTTACTTGAACCAAATGAATATAAGCTAGAATCAAAGAAATATTTACTTGAACCAAATAAATATTAACTGTAATCAAAGAAATATTTGCTTGAACCAAATAAATTTTACTTTAGTCAATTAAATGGTATTTGAAGCAAATACCAAATTCTTTTAGTGTAGAATACAATATTATACAATAGAATACAATATTGTAAAATAGAATACAATATTAGAAATTTAAAATACAATATTGTGATAGAATATTAAAATATTACATCATAATTATTTATATTATAATAATAGTAATTAATTTCTGGTCTTCGCCACTATTAGTTATTTTTAAGAATCGATTTTTTTTCTTAATCGTCTTTTCTTACAATTTTTTCTTTATTTATAATATAGCGCAATTTATACAAATTGATTTATGGGACAAATGTCTTATTACAATTATAATAGAATTTTTTTTCTTGTAAATTTCTTATAACCAATTTACATTATGAATTCAACGATTTTTATGCTACATTTTTGTCTAGTAATGAATTTTCACAATTTTTTTTTCCTTTTTACGTTATTTGGGACTGAAGATATTTTTATTAATGTTTTTTTTTGGAGTGATGGTAAAAAAGTGCACACTAACTTGATTCTGCTATAGCTGAAAGTAAATTTGTTTTTCTTTTTTTTGTAATTTTAGAAAGGCAGTGAAACGAGTTTTGAATTGTTTTTTGTTCTCAAAAAGTGTCCCTGTTATTATATTATGTATATCGTACTTGGAATATTTAAATGAGAATCGCGTGTAAAAATTGTGGTAAATTTTTTTATGTAACAACCTTGATGATATTTACAAAATTTAATTCTTTTTTTTTCTTATAAAATTATTTTTTTTTAAATTGGTTCTTTTTTTCTGTTATAGGAATCGTAGATTTTTTTTTCTTGGTATTTCTTCTTTTTTTATTGGCCATGTGAAATTTTATAGGCGATTATATTTTATTTTTCTTTTTGTATTGTTTGTTTCTTTTATGTTTTATGATTCTTTTTTTTGGTGAAATTTTTGATTATATTTTTTTTAGTCATTTTTCGCCATTTTTTCTTCCTTCTTTTCTACATTTCTTCCGCTCCTCTTACTCTTCTTTCTTCTTTCTTTTTCTTCATTCTTTTGACGTTCCTCTTCCTCTTCTTTGTTCTTTTCTTTTTACTTTACTTTTTTTTATTTCTCTTCTTTATTCTTGTTTTTTTTCTTTTCCTTCCTCTGCATTTTCTTTTCTATTTTCTTTCTGTTTTTTCTTCTTTTTTTAGTTTTCTCTCTTTTTTCTCTTATTTTATTTATTATTTTCTCTTTCTCTTTCTCTTTTGTTACCTTGTCCTTCTTTTTGGTCTTAATTTTTTTCTCTTTTTTTCCTTTCTTGCTTCTTTTTACTTCTCTTTCCTTTTTAATCTTATTGTTTCTTTTATTTTTCTCTTCTTTCTACTTCTTTCCCTTTTTCTTTTCTTAATTAAAAATGTTTTCTCTTCTTCCTTTTTACGCTTCTTGTTTCTTTTCCTTCCTTTTTTCTTTCTTAATTATCTCTTCTTTTTTCTACTTTTTTTTTTTTTTACTCTTTCTATATCTTCATGTCTTCTTTCTATTTACTTCTTTTCCCTTCTTTTTTACTTTTCTATACTTTCTCTCTTCCTTTTCTTCTTTTTTCTGTTGTATTATTCATTCTTATATACTCTTCTTTTTTTAAAGAGAATTTTTTCTCTCTTTTTAAAATTTATATATTTTTTATTTTATCAAACGGTCTTTTTATTTTTTATTTCTATTTCTTTTATTAACTTTTATGTTCTCTTTTTCGCTTTTTTTACACTTTTCATCAATTTTTGTTATTTTCCCTTTATTTCTGTTAATTTTTAATTAATTTTTTAATTTTGCTTTTCAAATTTGTGTCTTTTTCAGAATTTATTAATTATCTTTCTTCTTATTCCTTCGTTTTGGTTTCTTTTTTAATGCTTCATAGTTGTTTTTTCCTTATATTTTTTCTTTATGCAATTTTATTCTTTTCCCATTTTCTTTTTTCTCTCTTTCAAAATTTTTCCCTTTCTTCTTTTTTTTTCTTCTTCTTTTCTTTTTACTTAATCTTTCCATAATTTTTAGTTTTCATTTTTTTCATTATCTTTCCTTTTCTTATGCTTTCTATCTACATTCTTCTTTTTCTTATTCTTTCTTTTCTAATTACTTCTTTCTCTTCTTATTTTTTCTTTTCCAATTCTTTCTATTCTTTTTAATTTTTATCCACTTCTTTCTATTCATATTCTTCCCCTTCTTATTTATTCTTTCTCGCTTTTTTTCTTCTTTTTTCGTTTTCACTTAATTTTCTCTTTTTGGTTTAATAGTTAATTTTATCTTCTTTTTCCTTCTCTTGTTTCTTCTTTCTATCTTCTTGTTTTTCCTTTCTTATTTTTCTTGTTTCTCTTTTCTTCTCCTGTCTTTTTCTCTTCTATTTTTCTTTTCCTTTCTTTTCTTTCTTCTTGTTTTTGAGAAAAAAATTACTCTCGTTTCTTTTATTTCTTTCCCTGATTTTTACTAAAATTTTCTTTCTGTATCTTAATTTTCAAGATAAGTTTTCTCTTCCGGTATCATTCGCGATCTTTCCAATTTTTCTTTTCTTTTTGCTTTTTTTGTTGTCTTTATTTCCCATTTTCTTTTTTCACGGATTTTCTATTTTCTTCTCCTTCTCTTTGTTGTATTCTCTTTTCTTTTTTTTCGTCAATCCTGTATCACTTGTTTTTGTATAGCTTCTCAGCAATCAATACAAGTTCTCCACTTTTCTCGATGCTTTTCCTCGCTTCAAAGTCTATACGAGATGTACCAACTTCTTTTTTATTTTCCTCCAACTCGTGCTTCTCGATGTTATTCTTCCTTTCCAATTACTATTTTCTTCGATCCTTTTTTATCCTTTTTTTTCATTTCTTTTTTACCTTTTTGCTTTTAAACATCTGTCTTCTTTATTGTCCCTCTATGTATTAATCTTTTCCAGTCACTTTATATATATTCTTTTTTTTGAATTTAATTCTTTACTACCATAAATAAGTTTACTCTCTTTTTTTCTGATTCTTTAGTTCCTTAAATTCATTTCACTATTTTTTTAGTTCCATAAAATTCATTTCACTTTTTTTTCTTTAGTTCCTTAAATTCAGTTCACTCTTGTTTTTCTTTAGTTCTTTAAAATTCAGTTAACTTGTTTTTTTCTTTAGTTGCTCAAAAATTCATTTCACTCTTTTTTTCATCGTCTAAATTTCTATACATATATATAGTCTATTTTTAACCCGCACTGCAACGTCACATAAAGACATTATTGGCAACACTTAAATGTTTTCTCGTCATTGAAGAACAATTATTAACATCCTCCTCGAATGTCACCATTTTCTCCCGATTTCTCGTGACGGTCGCCGCACTACCAACAGTCGAATTTGTTGTCAGGGAATTTGAATTTATTGGTGGGGTCACTATTGTCATTTGGGGCCTTAATACCGATGGAGGGGGTGGTGGGGGGACGGCAATTTCACTAATTGCCGCCGCGAGATTAAATTCACTAACACTTCGTGGCACAAAATATTCAAAAAGCAATGAGGCTTCTTGTTGTTGTTGTTGCTGCTGTTGTTGATGCTGTATCGGTGACATTGCACTACGTCTCAATGGTTGATTACGTTGAAAATGTGATTTTGTTGAATTACTACGAAAATCGGGGGATTTTTTCCTCGGTAACGAATGATGTCCTGGGGATGATGTTTTTAATGTATTATTTAATTGATGTTGCGCCAGGAGTTTCGACGAGTCGGCTGAACTCCTGGTTGGCTGTTGTCAGGATGTTGACACCACTGACATTGCGATTGCCTCGTCATTCTGCTCCGATAATCTTGAATCTGTTGATGCTCCAAGGCCACCATCTGGCTCGGATTTGATGCCGTTTCCACCGCCTGATAAAAAATTTCAAATAAATTAAGAGTTTGGATTTTTCATTGACAGAGGCTGGTTTTTGTTTGCTTTCCTTTTTTTTAACTTTACAGTAAATAGAAATTTTTAACTCCAATGAAAATTCACAAGACAATCACAACTTCTTTTCCCCAAAAATTTTCTTTTTCTCAAAAATATTCTTTACACAAATTTTTTTTTCCTCAAAAATATTCTTTAAACAAATTTTCTTTTCCTCAAAAATATTCTTTACACAAATTTTCCTTTTTCCGAAAAAATATTTTTCCCTTTTTAAAAGTGACAGATATTTTTATCCCAAAGAAAAATTACAAGATCATGAAATTTTCTTCGCCCTATAAAATCTTTTTTCCCAACATATTTTGTTTTCCTAGAATATTTTTTGCTCGAATTTCTTTCTTTTTTAAACTCGACTGATATTTTTATCCCACAACGAAAAGAAACCAAGAAATTTCATTCTTTTGCCTGCTAATATTTTTCCCCCAACTTTTTGTTTTTTTTCAAATATTTTTCCCCAGAAATACTTAATTTTCCAAAAAATGTCTTTTCCACGAATATTTTTGCCTCAAATTTTGTTACTTCAAATATTTTTCCCCTAAATCTTTTTTTCACAAATAATTTTTTTTTTATTAGATTTTTCCAATTCCTAAATTCCCCAAAAATTTTTCTCTTCTTCTCCGACAAAAAAAATTTCTTTCCTTCGCTTTTGAAATTGACAGCTATATATTTTGTGTAATATATTTTCTGAATTTCTCGATGTATCGATGAGAGAAAAAAATGCGAGTTAATAATAGGCAATAAATTCACGAGTTGTCGAGAAAGTTAATCAAAAAGCTTTCATTTTCTCAATTTTTGGGAAGTAAACGTTTTTTTTTTCGTTTCGTTCAATTTGAAGATTTATGATTGAAGTGTGGACAGTTTTATATCAAATAAAATGAGCCGTAAAAAAGTTTCAAACGAATAAAAGTGACATAAAAGTGCTCCGAAAAAAAAACCTTTATCGATTTTGAGTCGGAAAAATCTATTATTTTTATTGATGAAACATACCGAAAAAATAAAATTGCTTACATTTCATAAAAAAAATATATATGAAGAAACGAAAATTCAATTGTTACCTATATTTGTAAAAAAGTGCCGACTGGAGAAAAAAAATTGTTTTAAATATTACTTTGGATTTCTTTTTTCATTTGGAAAAATAAATTCTGAGTTTCTTTACAGTTATCCAAAATTGGGAAATTTTATTTATTTATTTGAATATTAACAGGACAAGCCGTTAAATAATTTTAAATTCTTTTTAACTCTAAAATTTCAGTGTTTTTTAATTATTACTTTTAACTGAATTTGTATTAGAAAATAAAAGATTAAATATTTAAATTTTTATTATTAAATATTAAATTAATACAAAAAATTTAGAATAAATAAAAATTCATTGAAATCTCAAAAATTGAAAAAGAAAATTTGAAAAATTTTCTCTTCATACAACTCGAGAACATTTACGCGTAGAAAAATTTTTACATAATGTTTATTCTTTATTGAATAGAAAATAACAAAAAGAAAAGTGAAAAATGTGAAAATCGTTTAAAATATGCTTTGAACAGTCTTGAAAAGCCCTTTTTGAAAAAGAGAAATATTTTCTATATAGAAAATTATAATAATAAACATAAAATACAAATTTTTCCACAGAAAAACAGAAATATTTTATTGAATTTTTTTTCTTTTTTTTTGCAAAACGAGAAAAATATTTTATAATATGAAACCAGCTCTGCCAAGTGAGAAACTAAATGTCAAGCGCCACAATGGAGGGAATCCTCATGTGCAGGTACAGGTATACTCAAAAGTGATAAAAAAAACAACATACAAAACCGCGCAGCTGAAATTGATTTATTTATAGGACTAAACACTAAATTTACTTATTTATAATATTTTAAAATAATTTTTAATTTTTTAAATTTATAATATTTATAGTCTAATAATGAAAAAATACTGATTTGCTAATATTTATAAAATAATATAATTTTTTTAGTTTTAGAGAATATTAATTTCAATTTAATTTGATATTAAAAGTAATTTTTTTTTTTTAGTAAAATGAATTAAAATATTTATATTTGCGATAACAAATGTAATATTTTCTTTACAATAATAAAAGCAATATTTTATTCTGCAATAATAAGCGCAATATTTTATTTCCAGTAATAAATGTCAATATTTTATTTGCAAAAATAAATGCAATATATTATTTTCAATAATAAATGCAACATATAAATAAATGAAATATAATAAATAAATAAATAAAATATTTCGTTTGCAATAATAAATAAGGCTTAATGAAGAATAATTATTTACATTAGCAACAATTAATAATTAATTTATTTAATTCAAAGATTTTAATTCAAATTCAAAGAATTTGAATGATAATAATTAATTAATAAATAGTAGGTACTCCTTTAAATAAATAATATTTCTAATGCAAACAAGTTGTATCAATAAATAAATAATATTCTTAATATAAATAATATGTATAATATAATTATATTGTAAGAAATTATTATACTCTTTAAATTTGAATTTGTTCAAACTACTAATTAATTCAAATTACTAATTTTACTTTTTACTTCTGAATTAGTAAATTTACTAATAAATTAGTAGAAATTACTAATAAGTAAAATAATAAGTAGTAAATTTTACTATTAAATTAGTAGAAATTACTATTTGTTAGTAAAATTTACTAATTCAAATTTAGAAAGTAGTAATTAATTATAATTAATTAAGTATAAATGTAAATAATTTTCTTTATCAAATTAATATTTATTTTTTTATTAATAACTCCTATATGAAAATAAATAAAAAAAAAATCAGTAGAGTAACAAAATTAAGAAGAGTAATTTTTCCCAGTAAAGCAATAAGCACAATTACAAAAAAATTGCAAAAATATAATTTGAAAGAGATAAAAACTAAAAGCTCTAAAGCACGGCTTTTCTTTTTTAATTTTTTTTTTCGTTCTCTGTTTTTTTTACTGCATTTTGAGATATACCTGAACCTCCTATCTGGACGCTGACCATCGTTCCGCTCGACATTCCACAAGATTTACCAAAGACTCTGACCGCGCGTACCACCTCTTCTTGTACCAAATTGAAGCACATGGCGATTAATCCCATTCCAGCGAGAATGTAGAGGCAACAGGCGCAAAGACTTAATTCCTCAAGTGTTGGATTTTGGGCATTTTTACCAGCTGGCAATAAGTCGCCAAAACCAATTGTACCAAGACTTGTGAAACAAAAATAACCACCCTCCAGTAATGTCCAACCTTCGAGACGATTAAACATCACTGCACCTCCGCATATGTACATTATTATTATTAATAGACAAAGAGTTATTGGCACTTTAACTGGATTAGTGAGATCATTTCCGCACATTGACGATGAATTTAATGACAGTGTACATGGATAATAGTGTCTCTTTCCATTGTTGAAGGCATCCTGAAAAAAGACAATGAGAAAAAGGGAAGAAAAATGAGAAAATAATTGCAAACGAAAAATTTTATTTTATTTTTTCCCTTGATATCCAGGCAGATAACTTTCTGAATTCCTCACTGATTCTTAAAGAATATTTTAATTAACTCTAAAAATAATTAGATTCACAAAAAAATTTAAATGTAAATATACGTCACTGAGAAAACACTTTTTTTTAATACAAAAATAAGTTTAACCAAAAAAATATGTTTGAATTAACCATATTTTATAATTGAATTAAATGTAATTTTTATTTAATCAATCCTATTATGTGTTGAATCAAAATTACTATGTTTAATTAAAATAATAATTTTGACTATATACGGTTTTAAAAATTTTTTTTTTTAAGAAAAACAGAATTTTATTTCTTTTCATGTCTTGCTCTATATTAAAAAATTAATTTTCAGAAAATTTATATCATTTTTATTCTGATTAGTTGGAATTTTTACTAATTCAAATTTAGAGAATAAGTTTTGTGATAATATTATTGCAAAAAAAATTTAGAAATTAATTTATTTTCCACAATATTCTCTCTAAATCTGAATTAGTAGAGTTCTACTGAGAAATAGTAAAATTTTACTAATTTTTAGTAGTTTTCATGGAAGACTATTTCCCTTTTCAATTAGTAGAATATTACTAATTTTTAGTAATTTTTTACGAATGTTTTAGTAGAATTTCACTAATTGAAAGTCACTTTTTACTAAATGAATTAGTGAAACTGTTTTATCGATTATTAATAAAACAGTTCTACTAATTGTTAGTAGAATTCTACTAAGTTAGAAAAATTATTACTAAATCATTTGGTGGAAGACTTTTCGTCATTTCATTAATTGAATTCTTATAAAAAATGTAAGAAACATTTTTAAAAATAATTGAATTTTTTCGAGAAATTTTATTAAAATTCAATATTGAAAACAATTGAATTCCTGAAAAAAATTTTATTGTATGTATGAAAATAATTGAATTTCGTTAAAGAATTTTTCAATTATTCAATTATTTTTTGAATTTTTAAGGAAAATTATTTGCAAAATAATTTATAAATAATAATTTTTCAATAGCTTTTCAAAATCATAAATTATTTCAAATAAATTCAATTTGAAATCTGAAAAGTTTAATTATAGTAAATTTTGTTTCTATTCGAGTTTATAATTTAATAAAATCTGTAAGATTTTGGTCGGAGAATACTTTTTTTCGAAATTCTTAAAATATTTACTAAATTTTTACTATTATGATTTTTCATTTTTATTTTCACTTTAAATTTAAAAAAAAATTCATCCCTGCTTTTCCAAAATTTCTGGTTTTTATTTTTAAATTTAACCGCATTTATTCCGTTTCACGAGAGAATTATATTAAAAAAAAGAGAGAGAAAAAAAATTAGATGAGGAATTTATTCATCGATCAGAAACCACGTATGTAGAAAATATTCTTTCTTTTTAAAATTTAAATTTCATTCTTCTCTATCTCCTTTTGAAAAGTCACTTTGCAAGTAAAAGACATGATTCGTGGTGCGCACGGTTTTTCGTTTGCAATTTGTCGGATAAAAATTTCGAGCAAAATAGTTTTTTTTAAATTTATTGAACTTCCTTTATCGTTTTAAACTTTTTTTCTTTTGTAAACTAATTTTTCTTTTTTAAACTATTTTCTCTTTTTTAAACTGTTTTTTCTTTTTTAAACATTTTTTTTCTTTTTTAAACTCTTTTTTCTTATTTTCTAAATTTTTTTTTCTTTATCTGAACTTTTTTCTTTCTCTTTTGAACTTTTTTTTCTCTCTCTTTTAGTTTCTCTTTTGAACTCTCATCAACCTTCATGATTCATAATAATTTTCGTATTATATAACTTTTTTAAAACAAAAAAGTAATTTTTTTCCTTTTTAGAGAAAATTTATTTTATAAACAAAATAGAAAGTGAATTGAATTTTTTTTCCAGCAACAAAAAAAAAAGAAGAACGGAAATTTATTAAAATCCTTGCAGACTTTATTAGCTATTTTTACATCGCATAAAAAGTTATGAAAGGTTTTTTATAACACGTCTCACACCCATTAGTGAAGCTAACAGGAAAAATATTATAAATCATCAAAATGAAAAGAACATTGGGATTTTTTTTCTTTTTCGTAATAAAAATTTATCGCTTTGCTAGAAAAATTAATTTTTTTTCAATCTTTATTTTATTCTTCCATGAAAAAACAAAATGAAAAATGATTTCAAATTAAATTCTTTTTAATCTTTATTTTATTATTTCCACCGGCAAAAAAAAAAAAAATGATTCGAAATATTTTTAATCTTCTTTTTCACTGAAAAAAATTATTTTTTAATTGTCCATTTACATTTATTACACTTTTTTATTGAAAGCGTGATCTATTATTAGTTTTTTTATGAAGATTATAAAAATTTTTGTTTAATAATAAAGATATTTGGATGTATTTTGTTTTTACAATTTTTTCTCACTTGTTCTTTTTTGCAAAAATTATGCGCAATAAACAAGTCAAAGCTAATTAAATAAAGCCATATAAAAGGTTAACTGCCATTAAAAGGGCTTAACAGTCAATAATAATTTTATTAGTTGATTTAAGGGTATGTGGAATCAGCCAACTTCAATTAATACATGTATTAATATTCCCACCGGTTTTCTAAAAAAATATTTTATAAATCTTGACAAAATATAAGAAAAATAATATTTTATTTATTGAGGCATGGATCTCTAGTCCAATTAATACAAAAATTTGCTTTTAAATATTATTTTCCATTTAATAAAAAGTTTAATATTTTTTGAGAAAAAAAGACAATCAAATACAAATTAATATTGAAAAAAATGAATAAATTTATATTTTTCTATTCAAACTTTCATTTTTTTTGACAATTTTCGAGAAAAAAAGACAATCGAATACAAATTGCCATTGAAAAAAATGAATGTTAACATAGAAAAATATAAATTTATTCATTTTTTTCAATATTAATTTGTATTTGATTGTCTTTTTTCTCAAAAAATATCAAACTTTTTATTAAATGAAAAATAATATTTAAAAGCAAATTTTTGTATTAATTGGACTAGAGATCCATGCCTCAATAAATAGAATATTATTTTTCTTATATTTTGTCAAGATTTATTAAATATTTTTTTAGAAAACCGGTGGGAATATTAATACATGTATTAATTGAAGTTGGCTGATTCCACATACCCTTAATGTCCTGGAAAAAAGTTGTTTTTTTTATTATTGAAGAGTCTTTCATTGAAACCATATATGTGAACGTAATTTTGCAATAAACAGGTTTTACTATTTTCCCATTAAAAAAGAAGGAGAAAAAAACACTATATAACACTCTAGAGATTCTCTTAGCGCTCATTTATAATTATATATATATATATACATGCAGAGAAAAGAAGGATGAAAATTTCTTTTTAAATTCAAAAATTTGCTTTTAGATAAAAATGAGAAAAAATTTCTTTTCATTTTCTCATTTTTATCTAAAAGCAAATTTTTGAATAAAATACTTAAATTTTTCCTAATTTTTTTAATAACTGAAGTATTTTCTTGTATTTTTATTTTACAAAACTGTTCAAAAAAGTATAAATTTTTTTTTAACTTTCTAATTTTATCTAAAAGAAATTTGAAACAAAGCATTGAAATTTTTCTGTATTTTTTTCTCAATGAAATTCTTTTTAGTATTTTTATTTTGCAAAAACTGTTGAAAAAATTATAAAATTTTTTTTAACTTTCTAATTTAAATCTAAAATAAAATTTTAAACAGAACGGTAAAATTTTTCTTTATTTTTTATCACTGGAGTATTTTTTTGTATTTTTATTTTGAAAAAGTGTTCATAATATTGATATATTCTGATAATAATGCAAAGCAGAAAAAAATAATAATTACAATAAAAATAATAATTATAAAAACAGTTACAATAATACTAATAATAATAATAACAACAATAATAATTTGTTCTTCGCTGAAAATGATATTCTCTATTAAAAAAATGGTTATTTTACAGTATGAGTAGTAAAAGCAAACTATAGTAAGACGTATCATTGGAATTTTTCTTTAAAATTCAAAAGACGACTTGAGCAATTTCTTTTTCCCTGTTTTTTCTTTTTTTTTTTTTTGCTGGTATTTTCATGTTATTCTATTCACTGGTTTTTTTTCCGGTCCATGCTCAGTAGAAAAAGAAGTTTATAGTAAGGCGTGCAATTGACTCTCTTCACTGGCAGAACCAGTGGAAAAAGAGTGCAGAATTAAAGAAATATTCTCTCATTCTTCTCGGAATGAATTTTACAAATTAATTTTTTTTTCCTCCACCCAACAATTAATTTTCTTTTTCTTCTCTTTTTTTCTTAAATTCCTTCAAAGTATTATAAAAAACATCGATATTTTATTTATCTATTTAATAATTAATTATACATTATTATATTTCTATTAATTTTCTTAATTATATTTATATTATTTATATTATATTATATATTATTAGATATTACATTATTCTATTCATTATTTACTTTTTATATTTATCTATTTATTTTATTTATTACTCATTTTTAATTTTTTGCAGTGTTTTATTTAATTTTTCTTTTTGGTCATTATATTTTTACATATAGTTTTAGTTATTAATTAATAAAAAATACTGTAATTTAATAAATAATTAATAATAAAAGAATTTTCAAGGAAATTAAAAATTTATAATAATAAAATATTTAAAAAATTATAATTTGAAATTTTTAATGAAAAAAATATCATACCTAAAGACTAACTGAAACATTACAATAATAATTATAATAATAGTGAAAAAATTTATAGTATAGATTTATGTTTTTCTTAAAGAAAATTTAATAAAAATTTAATAGAAAAAAATTTTATAAAGATAAATAATATTAAAAAAAGGAGATTTTTAATTGGAAAAATTAAAATCTTTTTTTGACAGAAAAAAATAAGCGGATTGAAAAGAAATACAGTAAAAAATTAAAAGTTTTTAAATAGAAAATTTAATAGAAATTTAATAGGAAAAAATAAATAAAATTGAAAAATAAGAGGATTTTCTATTAGAAAATTAATTTTTACTTCGAAAACAGTTAATTAAATTATTTTTGCTTTTTGATTTTTTCCCAGTAAATAGTCGATCAATTATTCGTGTATATTTCAATTTTTTTCATATCACACTTCTTTTATATATATATATATATACCGCTCTATATAATGGAGAAAAAAATGTGAAATGAAGATTAAAACAAATATTTCTTTATTCTCTTTTATCGAAAGGAAAAAAAATGATATGAAGTATATAATATTGAATTCCTTTCTACTGTTATATACAAAGGACAAGGTTTATTTTTTTTTATTTTTTTTTGTTGAAAACATTCTTTAGTACTTTTTTCTGTTTATTTTGGCTACAATTTTTCACTTTCGTATCATATCAAGTGGAACAAGTGGTTTATGGTCAGACATGCAATTTTCGTTTTCCACTCTCATGTCAACACAAGTAGAAAATGTGTTTTGTGGCAAGACATATACTGTTTTCACTCTTTTTCACTTTAAAAGCTGTATATACTTTTATTTAAAAAGGAAAATAATTTTTCGCATTATTTAAATGCATTTTTATTTCTGTAAATTGATAATTTATTTTTACAGTATTTTATTTCCTTTTATTTTTCAATTTTTCTTATTATTTTTTTATTTTTGTTTCATTATTATTTTTACAGTATTTTTCTATTTGTCTCTTTACTATATTTACGGTTCTATTAAATTATCTCACTATTTTTTTTATTTAAACAAATTGAGACAAAAAATCATCAAAAATGTTGCGAAGCAACGTTTTTGATAATTTTTTGTCTCAATTGGATATTCTTAGAAAAACTGTGTAATTATTATTGTTACTATGACTACTATTATTATTCTTATTATTACTATTACAGAATAAATATATTATATCATTATTATTCATATCATCATATTGTATTCCGGTAAACTGTTCGCAGTTTGAAGTTAGTTGTTGTTTGCTTTTTTGTTTTAGGTACTAAAATTGAATTAAAAATACCTAATTAAATTCCTCCGAAGAATTTTATTATTAATGAAAAAAATTTAATTCCTTCAAAGAATTTTATTATTTATGAAAATAGTTGAATTCTTGCGAAGAATTTTATTAAAAATTTTAAAAATCCTAATTAAATTCTTTTGATGAATTTCTTTGAATTTTTTTAAATAATCTAATTTCTTTAATAATTTTAATTGATAATTTTGACAGTAGGTAATTGAATTTTAATAAAGAATTATTTTCAAATTTTTAAAAATAATCGCGTTTCTTAATAATTGAAATTAAACACTTACTTATTAAAATTTAAAAAAAATTTTTGAAAATAATTGAATTGTTCTCAAAATTTTATTACACATTTCTAAAATAATTTAATTCATTCAGGAAATATTATTAAAATATAGAAAATAATTAAATTCTTCTGAGGAATAGATACTATTAAAGGTTTTGATAATAATTAAATTCTTTCAAAAAGTTTCTTTAATTTATTGAATATAATCGATTTTGTTAAACTCTTATAAAATTGTTTAAAAGAGTTCAATTTTCTATCAATAATTTTACTATTAAAACTTTATTAAAATTCTTGATAGAAAATTAAACTCTTTCAAACAATTTTATTAGAGTTTTTGTAAATAATTAAATTCTTTTGAAGAATTTCTTTGCATTTTTCTCAAAATTGAATCATTTCGTGAAATTTTATTAAAATTGAATTGAAAATAATTGAATTCTTCCGAAGAATGTTATTATTTATGAAAATAATTGAAATTTTGTGAAGAATTTAATTAAATATATGTAGTTTAATTCTTTAACCCTCCGTCTCACACCTAGGGAGGGATTCCCTCTACGGTTTCAGTATTTTTTAAATAACTTTTGTTTTCCTCATTGCAAAATATAATCAGTTTCTATATACCTTTCGACAATTTACTCCTCAACACATTTCTAAAAAAATATTTAGTTTAAACATAATTAATATTTAATTATGAAGCTTCAAAGCCAGAAAAAACTCGAAAAAGTGAGGTTATGTTAAATAACACAGAGAAAAGCGAGTGTTGTTTTTGATGCGGGTAAATTTTGGTAGGGTAATTTTAGTGAGGATAAATTTTCTATAATAGAAAATTTACCTTATTTTCAGTGTTAAAATAACACTTCCGAGCTAAAGTTTGATGCAGACACTTTTAACACCGAATTCAGTGTTAAAATAACACTCACTTTTTTCTGTGAAGAAAATCAAGTTTTTAAAACATTTTTTGTTCCACTGTTGGTTAATGACAAAATTATATTATAAATATAATTAAAATGAATTGTTTAATGATTTTTTTGCTTATTTGTTAATGTTACATTATTTTTACATGTCAAGTGGAATTCCTTCGAAGATGTGCATTCGTGTAATTAATTTTTATTTTTGAGATCGAAAATTAATTTTATTAATTTTATAATTTAGAATAATTTACTACATATTTGTAAGTTTGTGTTAAAACTAAATTTTTGTTGATTCCTTTGTTTATGTTGTAATGTTGCTTATTTTACAATGTGGTGAGGGATTCCCTCTAAACGTGTGTAAAGTCGTAATTTTTTCCCGCATGTGTGTGACGGAGGGTTAAAGAAATTGTATTTAAAATTCTGAAAAATTAGTTTTTAAATTCTATAAAAAGAAATTTAATTTTTTAAGAATTTTATTAAAAAATTGACATACTTAATATTAAAAATTTTTTTTAAATGAATTCTTTCGTGAAATTGTTTTGAATATAATTGAATTTTTGCAAAGAATTTTATTATTTATAAATACAATTGAATTGTTATAAAAGATTTTAAAAATTTTGGAAAATAATAAAATTTTTTTGAAAAATATTGAAATTTTTTTAAAAATTGAGTTCTTTCTTGAAATATTTTTGAAAATAATTTAATTTTTGCAAAAAATTTTACTATTTATAAAAAATAATTTGAATTCTTACGAAGAATGTTATTATTTATGAAAATGATTAAATTCTTAAGAATAATTATATTAAATTTCTTGGAAATTTAAACAATAATAATTAATTATGTACTTAATAAGTGAATTTTTTAAATTTTAATTAAATTATTTCAAAATTTAAATTTGAACATAAAAAATTTTTGAAGTTGCGTAATAATAATAATAAATAGAATATCACGTTCCGCGCGTAACATTTGCTAGTTTATTATAAAGATTAAAATAAATGAATAATATATATATATAATAATAAATGTAAATAGAAAAATAATGAATAAAAATAAAAAATTAAAAAAATAAAATAAAGTAAATAATTAAAGAATTCATCACTATTGTAATATTTATTTAATATTTACCTACAAGGAGAAATATTTTCCTTGGAAAAAAATGTTAAATAAAAATACTTTGTCACTGCGGGGACAATAAGAATGTCTTTGCTGAGTAAACCAAAATAAAAAAGAGATCTTTTATTAGAAAAAAGGAGAAAGAAAAATTCTCAACAGATCAACTTTCTCGAGAATTCTTTGATAATTTCAGCTCGCAATAAAAAAAAACGAAGAAGATGGAAGAAAAAGAATGAGGGAGAATATGAAGGAAAGAGACAGAAATAAGAAAAAGAAAGTTTCTCTTTTATCTTTAAAAGCATAAAATAGTAGGTAATCTAGTACCTGGAGGGCCATGGTGGAACTTGTCGTTGGATGAAGAAGACCCTCGCTTCCACAATCGAGTAAAATCGCACTTCCCGTACTGCGAGTGCCAAGATCGTCACAAGAACTCTCTTTACTTGCTGCATAAAAGTTTCCAGTTCCCTTTGTCTCAATATGATTGTCGTAGCGATATGATGCTTTACCCATGACACCCGAGACTGGCGGTGGTGGAGGTGGTGGTTGATGTTGTTGTTGTTGATGGTGATGTTGCTGCTGTTGTTGCTGTTGTTTTCGTGCACAATTTCGTGGACGACGACATAAACGGCCATAAAGTCGGCGAAAACTTCTTGCCAGAACATCACCCACTGTACTCAAATAGACCAGCATTAAAGGAATACCGGCGAGGGCGTAGACAATTGTGATTAATCTGCCCCAAACTGTACGCGGTGCGACACTCCCGTAACCTGAAACATTAGCCAAAAAAAAAGAAAATTAACAATCGAATTGCTGAAGTTGCTCTCGCTCTCTCTTTTTCTCTCTCTCTAATTTAATTAAAGATTTAGAATCAATTTTTTCGGTTCTAAATTCGAGCGGAATTTAAGAGAAATTTCACTACTGCGAATAATAGAACGTTTTTGTATAGTTGATTAAGGGAAAATTCATGGCGATTAAAATTAATTCAAATGAGGTGATAATTTTCGTTTTTTTTTTGCGAAAAGATTTTTTCCATTTTGAGAGAAATTTTCCATTTTTATTAAAATAATATTAAAAATTTTTATCGAAATAATTTTTTATATTATATTAAACTAGCAAAAATTCTAACTTTTTACTCGCACTTATTTAAATAAAATTACACAGTAAAAAGTAAATCTTAATTTAAGATCAGTTTTAAATTCAGCACTGTCTGCTCTGATGTTAAATCATACAAAATCCAGTGCTTAAATTCAGCATTGACTGCCTTAAAAATGTTGCATAAGAAAATTCTGAATTTTTCTGTATTTTTTGTTTGACTCATAAACTATGAAATTACCACAAATTATAATATAAAACATTCAATTTTTTCAATTTCTGACAATAATTTCTTTTTAAATAACTTAAATCTTGAAAAACTATTGTAAAATAATGACATATAAATTATTAAATTAATAAAATTTTACTTAAATATCTCAAAATTAATTTAATTTTAAAAGAGTTGCGTTTACAATTTTCATTAATAAATGAACTTCAAACGGTTTCAACTTGAAATTTTATAAAATTTCAATTTTAAATGAATTTAATTTGTCATTCTAAAGAACTTAAATTTTTGAAAAATTTTAATAATTCAAAGTCTTCTAAAATTAGTTAAATTTGTCAATATATATTTAATTAATTATTAAAAATAATGGATTTATATAGAAGAATTTTAGTTAAAAACACTAAAAAATTGAATTTTGAAAATGTTACAAATGATTGCAGAAATTCAATTACGTTCAAAAGTAATAAAACTCTTATATCACAAAATTCAATTATGTTCAAAATTAAAAATAAATCTTGTCAAAATCCCAATTATCTTCAAAAATAATAAAATTCTTCTTCAAAATTCAATTGTTTTTAAAAATTTTAATAAAATTTTTGTCAAATTTTCAATTATTTTCAAAAATTTTCTTCATTTCGATAATTTTCAATATCTCTATTTTAATAAAACTAATCAAAAGAAATCAATTATTTAAATACAAATTTTAATAAAATTGTACACAAACATTTAATTATTTTCATAAATAATAAAAAATTTTACAAGAAATTAATTATTTACCAATTTTTTTATAAGTTTTTTCTCAATAATTCAATTATTTTCATAAATAATAAAACTCATCGCAGAATTTCAATTATTTTTAATATAATTTTAATCGAATTCCTTGAAACATGTAACTATTCTTAAAAATTTTATTAAAATTCGTCAAAAGAATTTAATTAATTAAAAATTTGGTAATAAAATTCTTTATAAGAATTAATTTTTAAGAAACATTCAATTATTCAATAAATAATTTACTTTCTTATTTAAATAATTGAATTGTCGTTGAATTTTCTAAGGGAGCGTTCACAAATGATGTCACGCAATTTTTTGGGGTTTTAGACCCCCCCCCCTCCCCCCTGTCACGCAATTTCATGCAATTTTACATGTAAAAATAATTTTGAAGAAGTTAAAGTAACAATACCTATTCTTATAATATAAAATAATGATTTTAACACTCGATCCTCTTTAATTATTATAAAACATGAAGCAATCGATTACTCCGAGTCTTCGACTCGGAGTAATTGTTATCTTTATGTTTTATAACAATATTTTTAAAGTTGATTAATTTCAAAAAGGTTTGAATTTGAATGTTTTGAAAAATCTTAATTTCTATTAAAAAATAATAATAATTAAATATTTAAAATATCTAAAAAATAAATTATTGTTTTCGAATAATTTTACAATTAAAGATATTCGTAAATAAATTTAACAGAAAATTTTTTTCAAAAAAATTTTTCCATTTATTTTCTAAAAATTCAAAAATTTTCAGTTTCATTTTCAATTAAATTTTCTAATTGACAAATATAATTAAACATTTTTTTCTTTATTTTTAAAAAACTTTGAATTTTATTAAAACAATTGAAATTAATAAATAGAATTGATGCAAATTATTTCCTTATGAAAATTGAGAATTTTCTACAAAAATATTAAGAAACGGGAATATCTAATGTTTTTCTTCCCAAAAGAAAAAAATGAGTTTGTCAACAATATTGTTATTGAGAAATAAAAATTATGCATAAAATGGGTATATTTCCTTTTCTTAATCAAAATTTTTTAACAATTAACAATTTTCTAGTATTTTTTATAAACAAAAAGGAGAATAATTTGCATAATAATTTAGATTAGTCAAACGAAATTTGTTATAGAAGAAAGCATATAACAAAATGGGTATATTTTTTATTTGTTAATCATAATTTTTTTTAAATTTTCTAATTTGTAATATTATTTTATTATAAATCTTAAAAAAATACCTGCATATTTTTGATTTGTCAAACAATATTTTTTAAAGAAAAAAAAACAAAGCGTACACAGAATCTAACTTCAAACTGCGGACAGAATGAATGAAAGAATACGGAGATTAATATAGTTATTTATATTATACCTATTATATATTATATTATGTATAAAAAAAATTAGCTAATTTCATAAGAATTCAAATTATTATTTTTCAAAAATCTAAGTTTTTTTAAAATTTCTAATAATTAATTGAAAATGGAAATTTTCTAAAATTTCAAATTGAAACTTTTTGAAGTTCATCTATTTATAAAAATTGTAAACACAACTCTTTTAAAATTCAATTAATTTTGAAATATTCAAATATAATTATGCCTTAAATAATTTCCAAGTAATAATTTTATGATTATTATAGTTCATCAAGAATGAAGTTATTTAAAAAGAAATCATTGGCAGAAATAGAAAAAATTGAAGGTTTCTTTATATTTATATCATTTACTATTTTTCTATTGCTTTTTTTTAATATTCAACAGAAAATAAATGTATATCTTGAAATAAATAAATAATTATAAATATTATGCAAAAAAGTAAATTTAAAGTTAAAAAAAAAGTTGAACAATAGTTTTTGTGCTTTATTGGAAAATAATTATTTAAAATTCTAATGTTTAATTTACCAACGAAAATTGAAATGAAAGAATTAATTAATTTTCAACTTTTTTATCCTCATTACGTACTTTTTCCTTAAACTCATTATCGTTATGAAACTAAACTTTATTTTTCATAATTATGTGATTCAATATTTTCCCAGTGTAATTTAAAAAATATGGTGAAATAAAATTTTCCTGAAATTCAAATTTTTAATTAAAATTTCTAACAATTTATGAGTTTAAAATAAATTAATTTAGCAATAAACAAAGTAATAGTTGCAATTAATTCCTTATATTAATTTATAGGTTTAAATTTTATTAGAATTTTCGAGAAAACAATTTTTTGTTGTTGATAAAACTTTAAATAATAAAATACAATATATTGAGGGGTTTAAAAGAATAATAATAAATACTAAAAAAAATAAATACTAAATACTAAAAGTCTAAAAATAATAGAATTAAAAAATGTCAGGGAATGAAAATAATTAGAAGAGATTAAAAAAATTTAATTATATAATTACATATTCCTTTTAATCAAAGGGAATTAAGATATACACCAAGCTTTTTCTTTTAACGCGATATATCAAGTTTTAGAGGAGCATAAAAATTCCTCTTTTTCTATATAAAATTGTTAACGAATTTAAAAAAAGAGAAGAGGGAAATAACTGTGATTTCAGGATAACATACACTTGGGACAATATCCAATTAAAATTAGCAGCAATTAACAATAACTCGTTGATGAAACAATTTCAACCAATATTTTTTTTCAATAAAACGTATAGAAACATTTAATTTATTTTAATTTAGTATTAATTATTATTTTTTTGCGTATTTAAAATTTATATCTTAGATACTAAATTATAAATATAAATTATTATATAATTAATAATTCAATTAATAATTAGAGTAGGAACTAAACTTTCAGTACAATTTAAAAAAAAAAATTTCGATTTTTCGTCGTTAAAAGAAAGAAAGTAGCATTTTCACCCCTCTACTTTTTATTATTATTTTGGGTAATAGTAGCTTTTTATTCAATTTTTTTACCGCAATAACTTTTCCTATTATAGTATAAAATTTTTTTTCCTTACGTACATAATATTTATTAATTAAAAAAAAATTTTACCTATTAATAATAATGGAGTCTTGGAATTTACAATTCCAAGTAAAGTAACGCCAAACAGGAACAATTTCAAGTACAATATATTGATTAAATTTAAAATTCAAATCCTCCTTTTTTTCCTATCATATAAAATAAGGTAAAAAATGTTGAAAACCACTCGATTTGATTAAAACTGATGATTGATTTTTAAGTTAATTCTATATATTTTTATAGCTATAGTTTTAGTATATTTTTTAAAAAAAGCTTCTATTGGAGAAATTTTTTATTAATTAAATATAGTCAATTAAAAATGTTACATATTGTGTAAAGAGAGTCTTTTTTATTTGCTTTAAAAAAAAAGAAAAAGTTTAAAAGAAAAATTCGGTCAAGTATGTTTTTTCGCGAGAGAAAAATTCGTTCATGTCTCGCGAGTTATTATTATATCAAAGACTTAACCTGTGTAGATTGTAGATTTTTAAGAGAGCTTTTAAAAGTGGTAAGACAAACTTTTTTTTTCTTTAAAAGCACGTTAAGGATTTTTTTTCTTTTCATTTTCAAGTTCAGAAAGAAAAAATTATTATATCGTAAAGGTTTTGAATTTAAAATAATATAAATTTATACTAAATAGGGTCAGATGGGGTAAATAGAAACAAGGGGTAAATCGAAACAGTAGTTATTTCAGTTAAATCAAAAATTTTAAAAATAAATACGGCCTTACATCTTGAAGCTTATATCATCCCCAACAAGTTCTAAGTATTTTCCCATTTTCCGTTTGTCAATTAGCAGCAGTATATATCAAAATATTTCCTATTGCATAACAGATTGAAAATCAAAGAAGACACCCTTTCACTTTTTTGACTCGCATTTGGAAAAAAATAAAGTAAAAATTCATACTAAAATTTATAAATATCTCTTATTAATACTACAACAAAAATCAACTTTGAATTTTTCATTTTGCAAACTTTATTAAAAAATAGGAGACTATTTCTATTTACCCCTAAAAACTGGAAATTCGGGGTAAATAGAAACAGCAGAAATTTCAATAATATTTCTTATAATATAAATGAGAAAATTATTTCTATCACACTACAACACTATTTTCAGCATTATATATGAAAATGAGGGAGAATAGAAGAGAAAAAGAGAGAACAAACCTTTATTTGTGTAATGTGTTTCAATTTTTGCCATGGTTTATTTTTAAACTTATGTAATGCATTATTATTTATTAGTTTGAATTATTTTATAAATAACACAATTTTTTATGTAATTCTTTGTGTCTTTTAACATTTCCATGCTTAAAATTGATTTTTTCTTAAATTTTTTAAAGAAATAATGAACTGTTTCTATTAGAGCTGTGCAAAATAATTCGAACCGAACTGTTCGAATTTTTTCGCCTAGTTCGAATGTCGAAAATTCGACATTCGAGTTAGCTTAGTTCGAATGTCGGTTTTTCGACTTTCGAACTAGCCCAGTTCAGATGTCGAATATTCGACATTCGAGTTACTACAAAATTCGAACCGAACCGAGTTGTGTTCGGTTTTAGTAAGCTAAAATGTCGAATTCTAAAATTCGACATTTCAGTCGCCCAGTTCGAATGTCGAATATTCGACATTCGACATTTCGGCGCCCCAAAACGGAACAAAACTCGGTTCGGTTCGAATTTTGCACAGCTCTAGTTTCTATTTACCCCTAAATTTTTGCAAAGTTGAAAAATTTAGGGGTAAATAGAAACAGTTGATTATTGCGATTTAATGATACCTATATTTTTTACTTCGCCATAAAATTGTTCCTCGGAAGTGAAATAATAACTCAATACACAAAAAAACCGAAAGTATTCCGATTTAAAAGAAAAAACTTATGTTATTGGTCAAACTTAGCAAGTCTGTTTCTATTTACCCCAACTGACCCTATAGAATTTAATAAGAAATATAATTGAAAAATATTTATTTTAATAAATAATTCACTTCGAAAGATTAGAAATTATATTTCAAAAAATATTTTTTTATGGAAAATAAATAACATCACGCTAAAAAAAGTTCTACTAAAGTAGAGATAACAATCACTATAATAGCTATAAGTTTCACTGATTTGGCTCCATCGATAATCCATTTTCGCTGATCTAGCGAAAATGATATTTCTTGCGTTACCTTTTGAAAACAACATAACCTCAAAATAACACTTGAATGAAAACATTTTTAAATTAATGTTCAAAGCGTATATTTAAATTCTATTAATTATATTTTTTATATTATAACTAATAAAATGTAAAATTAGTAAATTAATACGTATTTAGAGGTAAGAAATGTAAATTTGACATTTGTGATTTTAGAGAAATTTCTATGAGAATGGTAAACTGTCAAATATTTTCAATATGGCTGACCAGTGAAATTCATTTTCTCTATATCAGAGAAACAGTTTGACTATACTGCATTGGAAATCATTCATTGAATTAGTTGAATAAATTCTTCATGTTATTTATTTTTGAAATTAGCTGTTCCCCACAGTAAAAATTTTTTTCCGTGATAAATTAATAAAAAATTACTATACCTACATTTAAATAATTATTTTATTTTTATTTCGTAACAATATATATTTTTAAATTAAGAAGAAATTTTTTAATTAAAATTTTTGTTTAATTTTTAAATTAATTCTTTTAATTATAAAAGAATCTCTCTTTATCCTTATTATTAAAATCAGACGTCTGTCTGTACATTGCTTAAAACTTCAAAATGTTAGCATGATTAGTTATTATGGACATCAGAGATTCCAAAAATATTCGTAAAAAATTTAATGTATGTATGTATGTATGTCCTAAAAACTTTGTATACTCCAATCACACAAAAAAACGTTAATTGATTTAAGTTCAACTCGGTAGGGTACACAGGAAAAAAAAAGTCTGACTCCGTTTACACCTTAAATTCAGCCCATGTATTTCACATAAGTCTGTCCTTGTTTAACGGGGCTGACTCCGTTTACATCTTAAATTCAGCCTCAAAAATAGGCTGAAAGTAAAACTTTTTTTTTAGTGTGTATTAGGTATTTACCCAAGGAAGGTTTATAAATTTACAGATTTAAAAAATATTAATTAGAACGGGAGATATTCACTTTTTTCAAAAAATTCAAAAATCGAAAATTTCCAAATTTTTTATTTTTTTATGGATTGCTTTTAAGGTTTCTATACTTGAGTATTACATATTTTTTTTAATATGTTTATTTAAAGTCGCTTTAACAACGTGGGTCATAAGCGACTGTTCATATTAACATTTAAATATAATTATGTTACAATAATCTTTACAATAGTAAAATACAGGAAAATTGAAATATAACAATAACAGTTTAGCTTTTTCTATAAATGGTTAAATTGTTTTTAATAAGTTTAAGGATTTTAAGAATTTAATTGTTTTTTCACAACCGTCAGGTGTATTAAGTATGTTTCTTAATTGCACTGGTAAATTTATAATGTTTCTTTCACTTCTGTAGTTGTTACAGTCTACTAAGATGTGTTGAACTGTAAGTAGGGAGTTGCATCTTGAACACTTATTTGGTTGTTCCTTGGTGATTAAGTGTAGATGACTAAAGTTTGTGTGTCCAATTCTAAGTCTGTTGATGATGGTTTCTTCTCGACGATTTTTAGGTTTAAATAGAGGTTGTAGAAAAGGGAAAATAAAAATAAAGGAAATGTAAAAGTGGAACAAGGCGAAGAAGAATGTTAGCGAAATGAACGATGAATAAAGTAAAAAAACAAATAAAAGTATAATAGAAAAAAGGGGAAATATAAAGAGGAATGTAAAAAAATTGAAAAAAAGATGTAAATTAAATAAAAAGTGGTGAAAGTAAAAATTAAATTTAGGAAAAATGTAAAAATAGAAGTAAGATTATTAATAATTTAAAATTTTTAATTAAGACGATATTTTATTTATTATTTTATTTATTTTTGTATTTTTTTTATTAATTCAATTTTTACATTTATTTTTAGTCAGATTTTTTTTTATTTTGTGTATAAAAAAGAGTAAAAATATAATTTTTCACTATTTCTATTCCGCAAAATTATTTTTTAAATTGTAAATTTAAGACAATATTTTAATTCAACTTTATTTTTATTTATTATTGCTTCCTCATAGAGGAAGTACCCAGGTAGAAATTTCAACTCTACAATGACTTGTCACTGGTTAGATTATCTGGCCAGTGACTGGCAAGTAACTGACCAGTAACTGGACAGTTTTCTGCTCAAAATCTAGAATAAAATATAATTTTTCCCGGCTCTTTTTTATTTTGTTTATAATTACATATTTATTTATATTTTTGTTTATTCAAATATTTATTAGTTCGATTTTTTATTTTGTACACAAAAAATAATAAAAATATATTTTTTCGATATTTTCATTCTAGATTTAAATTTGTAATGTTAAGACGATATTTTAATTATTACTATATTATTATCTATTATTCTTTACATATTATTATATTACTTATTATTATTTTATTATTCTTATTTATTATTATTTTTGTTTCATTCAAGTTTTAAATTTAAATCTGTTGACAATTTTTTTTCGATTTTGTATAGAAAACAGTAAAAATATAATTTTTTGTTATAAAAAATAAGAACAATTGTTTATTTATTTAATAAACAAATATTTTAAAACGATTTTTGTCATGTAAATGACAAATATAACTTAATTAATATAACTTATTTTGGTTTTTAAATTTACCGCTTTTATTTAAGTTGGTATTAATTGGCATATGGTTGATAGCACTGTTGTTGTAAAACACATTTTGACATTTTACAACATAACCTAAAAATACATTATATTATGTTCGTTGTTCGTTTAATATTCGATTATACAAACAATTGTCTTTAATGAACAAAACATTAAAACTTTAGTATTTCTCAATATCAATTTCAAGATTTTTACAGCGCAATTAATATTGAGTGTCAAAGTAATTTCACGATTCATGGGTATTGATATAAAAAGTAAATAATAAAGGAGAAAATTGAGTATGAAGAAAAATAGATTTTTTTATGGTGTTTTAAGCAAACCATTTCGAGGGGATTTTTATTGTATTACACAATGTAGCCGTACGTATATACACATATATAGTAGAGAGTAAACGTTATAAAGCACCGAAGCAACTTTTAATTAATCTACATTGTATTATCCACTCATGTAAAAGTGGATCTCAGTTTCTCTCGCTTCAAGAAGCGAAGAGCGACGAGCAAAAAAAAGAAAGAAATTACACATCGATTCAAACATTTCTCGAAGGCTTTTCCATAACAATGACGATGAAGGAAATATATAGAAAAAAAGTATATTATATCACATATCAACTTTATATATTAGAAAACAGATTTCTAGATATGGAACAAGTTCCTGAATTCGTATATTAGCATTGCACTTTAATATCGGGAGAGAAAAAGGAAAGGATAAATATTTAATATTCTATATAGGAGAGAGAGAGAGAGAGAGAGAGAGAGAGAGAGAGAGAGAGAGAGAGAGAGAGAGAGAGAGAGAGAGAAATGGCTCTTTGCTAGAAAAGAGTCTGTAATTTCGTTCTCTGTAACGACAGAAAAAAAAGAACTTTTTGTGTTTATTGGTTAAAAAAAAATACTCCTCTGAATGACCGAGTAATCTTCCGACGTCATATATTTTGCCTCGCGTTCGATAAAATTTACAATACAAATACATGTTTGATTTAGATTGATGTATTGAAATGTAAAATATGCTTTCGAAACTTTATGCCTGATATCTCTTTTTCCATTAAATTTTATTCTGACAGATCCATTTCAATACTCAATTAGAATGACATTGTTTTAACTAAATCGTTGTGGCGGCAAAAAAAAAGGAAAATAATCCGTACGCGCGTTTTGGTTTATAAATATCGTTTTTTTACAAAATATCTTTTTTATAAATATTTCGGCAAAAAAAAATACTAGAATTTTCGCAATATGAAGAGAACACGTAAAGAAAAGGTCTGAAAGAGATATCCATAAAAATATTGTTGAGCAGAATATTGTTGTGTTATCCAATTCAATGGAAGAGACAACTTTCAGAATTTAAGCACATTCCATATTCAATGGATGAGGGAGCCATATTATATTGTTGAATCAAATATGGATTTGACATCCATAGGCATGGTTGGGCTTACAATTCATGCTATGGATTTTCACATATGGCTGCCTCATCCATATAAACTTTGGTTGGGAGATCCATAGTTAGTTCAAAATTTCGATACATGTTGCGCTCAATTCATTATCATGGCATCCATTTAAAAATGGTCGTCTCAATTTGTCCGTCGCGTCGGTTTCCTGTCACGTCTATATAATCACGTTGTGAGTTTATTGTGTATAAATAGTGTTATAATTGTTTATTATTTATTATTGTTATTGTCTATTGCTGTTTATGTAAATTCATTTTCATGAAATATGTGTAGAGTATATAAGGAATATTATATGCTCAAATATTGTAGTTGCGTGTATAGTGTAGTAAATAGCGTTAGTGTTTAGTATGCGTTAGGTCTAGGGTTCGTGTCTCCCCCATCGGTTAATAATTTATTTCGTAAATATGCGGTTATTCAATAAGTGGTGTGTATTAATTAACAAAAATGTGTATAAAATATCTCAAGTGACATGGAATTTAATTAATTGAGTGATTCAAATTTTTTTGTTTCCCATTTCCATTACTATGGATCACCCAACCATAGATCTTTTGCTGCTCCAACAATATACAGCCAGCCATAGAATATGGATGCAGCAACCTTAACTATGGATGTCCCGTATTTTTCAATATAATATGGCTGTGATATCCATGTATCTGGATGTGTCAACTATTCCTTTTTCTCCGTGAAGAAAGAAGTTTTATTCTTTTTTTCTATAGGGAAAAGTTCCTCTTGAATAATAACTGTCGCGCAGCTTTAGAGGAAAGATAAGATATTTGTCAGAATGAAATGCACGACCGTTGCTTTGGGAATGGTTGATTCTCCTCTTTTGGTACAGTAATTTAATATGCAGGTCATATTCCCAGAGAAGATACATAGGATAAGGTAAGCAAGTGACCTCTGTATATACACGTATCTGTGTTTTTCTTTTTCTACCATTTGAGAAATTATCTTCGTTTTAAATAAATATTTCCTATTTATCCAATTATTATTTTTACTCCAATCGTTTTTGGATTAACTATTGAAAATATACATAAAAGTTTTTTTTACTAATTTCTATTTACTGTGGTAAATGCGGTCCGACGTTGTGTTTTTATTTAGTAGTTATTTTGTTTATTATAGTGGCTATATATTTAAAGATTTAAAAAATAACAAAAACAAAGAGTGTAAAATGGAAATTTTTTAAAAACATTGAATACAAAAATAAAAAAAAAAAAAAAAATTTTTCTGTAAATTTTGTAAACAAACATTTGCCACAAATGCTACATATTAAAAGGTACTTGAACAGCTCTACTGCCAATATTATATACAAATAAATACCATTAAATTAATATTAATCATATTAATGATAGTAAATTAAATTTTTCTATGCACCAGCTGGACAACTTTTCAATTTTGGACAATTCAGAAGTGTGAATCAGACTTAATGCGAACCGGAAGAAATTAATAGAAACTACTTTACCGACAGTGCGCGCGGAGCATTTATGATACGGTCTGTTCGCGTGGTTCGCGTCGATTATCATTTTTTCAACAACAAATTCCGTATGTAAAATGCTAAAAGTTCACAGTGAGACTTAAACATTGTTGATAACGTAACAAATAGGTTTAGAAGACACTCGTAAAAAATTGGTGGGAAATTCCTCAGGTGTTCGATTTTTGACACGAAAGTGCGAAACCTAACCTCACTTTCTTTGTCACATTTTGTCGAGTGTTACAGGCGAATACTAAATTCCAACATTTACTGTATTTTACACACCGAACTAGCCTTTTTCCTATACTTTTCCGATTGAAAGAAAATATCAAAGTAAAAAACAATTGTCGAAATGGGAGAAAATTCCTCTCACTGATACGCGCGCATCTTTTCCATTGTCGTCGCCAAGTATATCAGCTAAAGTAAATTTTACTCATTTTTCGATGTACAAAAAACATTTTTGATTGAAATATTCTAATTTTCTTTTCATTTTCGTGTTTCAAAAACTTTGAGAATTGCCATGACGGGCATGACTTGATAATCGTGTGCGCGTCATCATTCCTGTCTGCTCCGCAAGTCAGGACTCTCTCTCTCTCTCTCTCTCTCTCTCTCGTGTCTTAAGAAAAGTAAATTGTTTAACTTTTTCAACTATACGTGGACTTAATTAATAATTCATTCCAAGTTTATATATTTAAAATTAAATTTTATCGACAAAGTGTTCGTGAATAAACGAGGAAACTCTCTAAAATAAACGACGCGAGTGTGAAAATTTTCAAACCACGTGGTCGATGAATTGATGAATTTTAATTCTCCAAAGTTTATAATTTCTATAGTACGCAGTTTGAAAATAAATTCTCATTTCAAAGTATGTTCTTCTCGTGAATATTAAACACGTGGCATTATAAATTTTTGATTGGAATTTTCTTTTTGGAGTAAGTACTTTTATAGAATGTCATTTTTTTCTCTATCGTAAGTGTTCGAAAATTTTTTTTTAAATCACGATCGTTTGGTAGTGAATTAAAATTACGTTCGGAAAAATTCATCGCCATTAATGATGGCGTCGTTTCTTGACTCCAGGAGATGGTGATTCCTCATTATAAGAATATTTCCACTTAATTTAAGTATGGAATATTCTTGTCACCTTTTTTATAGTATATATTCTTAAATTAAGAATATTTTTTTTCAGATTCCCACATCGAAATCTACATGGGACCCTTAATGAATCATTTTTAATTTCAGACAATTTTTATTTTGATCAGATTTTTAAAAATTCATTTTTATTTTAATCATGTCAATTTTAATTTCAATTATTTTCTATTTTATCAATTAAATATAATATTATGTTTGCTATAAATACACAGAAATTATTGATTCGTAATTGTGTTATTTAAGAAAAGTATTAAGTTGTTAATTAATTTTTCAATTAAAATTTTTATAAAATTTGTACATGATTTTTGTTTTTATTTTGCAGATTTAATTGGAAGGATAGTCCAAAGGAGGAGGAGAAGTGATGCTACTGCTGAAAAAAGTGAGTCATCTATACTGGCAAGTCAATTTATACAAAATTACATTTTAGAAAATTATTTGAATTCATTTTTCCTAAAAATTTGTAAATGTCTACAGATAATTGATATTCTTTGAATCTTAAATTAGGTATTTTTTTTAAATTAAAAATACTTAAAAATATTTTCAAAATATTTAATTCCCAGAAAAGAAATTGATTCACGATTCCCTTTTGCTTAAAATTATTATTATTAATCCTTATTATTATTGTGAATAATTGCTCGTAGAATTGTCTCTGTTGAAATAATTTTTTTTTGTAAGACAATTAAAGATAACAAGATCTAACGAGTTGCAATTGACATTTTATTTGGTCTTTGAATGACGTTTTTTTCGCGTATAACGATTGAAGAGTTAAATCGAAATTTTCCGAACAAAGGAAAAACTAGGTCAAAAACGTAGCCTGGGACCATTTCTAAAAATAGATGAAAATAACGCGATTTAAAAGAATTTTTCAAAGTGTATAATAGTAGAGTTGGTGGTCATGGTAGTAGTAGAGACAGCAGTGGTTAGTAGTGGTGTATATATATAGTGAAAACGCACATTTAATGGTGAGTCGATATTTTAAAATCCACTCTCTCACACCGTAATATATTTATCTAAATTTATTTTTCTCTCTCTCTCTCTTATTTTGTATCTGTCTCCAAAGTGTAATTCGCGCGGAAGATATTGCTTTCAATATAAAATTCATATATAAAAATGCAAAAAAAAGAAAATTTATTTTTACAAAATAATATTCTTTATGGAAATTTGGAAAAATTGGAATTCTTGATAAGGAATGGAAAATTATATTTCATAATCTATACAACAAAAGCAAACATTTTTTGTTATATTAACTAAAAATTCATTTTTAAATCAAATTTAATAGAAAATTCTTCAAAAATTTAATTATTTAAATACAAAAAAAAAATTTATTAAATAATTGAATGTTTCTTAAAATTGAATTTTATTACAAACAATTTTATAAACAAATTTTAAAATAATTGAATTTTTTCAACGAATTTTAATAAAATTTTTAGAAATAATGACATTTTGTCAAGGAATTCAATTAAAATTTTATTAAAAATAATTTAAATTGTAATAATTCGGAAATGCTTCAATTAAATATAGGGTCAGTTGGGGTAAATAGAAACAGATTTGCTAAGTTTGACCAATAACATAAGTTTTTTCTTTTAAATCGGAATACCTAGGCGGAAAAGTCGGACGAATGTCGGAATTTACAACCGGCTGGGATCCGCTCCCGTACAGACCGCAAGTACCGACGGTCTGTACCGAATCGGATCTGAAAAAGCAACCGGCGCGGTACAGATTATGCTCCGACTGTCGGAACCGTCTACCCACTATTGTCAGTACCGGCTCGGTACTGGATTTCTTCCGCCGGCGGATCTTATTCTTCTGCCGCGTCGGAAGAATGACGGATATGTTAAGTCTGTACTGGCTCGGTGCTGGGCCGGATCCGACTGTGGATGTCGTCATTTATTGTCACATTATAAATCACATTATAAATTTATTTTCAATAAATGTGTCATAACTAAATAATTATTACAATAATTAATTGCATTATTTTAGAAAATAATGATTAATTAATAAATGAATTTAATCAAAATATTAAGTAATTATTTATTGAGACTTTTTTCAAAACTAAACAATTAAAAAAATTTGTTGTGCACTTATACTTTATAATTATTATAAATAAATTTATACTATTAATATAAATTTATTATTATTGAGATATTATTAATTAATATTATTGAGAATTAATAATAAATTATTAATATTAATAAATATTAATAAATATTAATATCCATGTTAATAATTAATTATTAATTCTCAATAATATTAATGTTATTTAATAATATCTCAATAGTAATAAATTTATTATTATTGTGATATTAATTAAAATTATTAATATTATTATGTTCAATATTATTATATTGAGATACAATTATTTAATATATTATATAATAATAAAAATATAGCTGTAGCATTGACGCGTAGTTATTCGACAAGTTTTATTTCAGCTTGTGACACTTGAGAGTATTTAAGATTTGAGAGTCCCATGCGAGCGTAGCATAGTGGTTAGCGTGCGAGATTTCGGTGCGTAAATATTCGGTTAGGCGTAGGTTCGTACCTCCAAGCGTTAGGATTTTTCAAATGTGTATGTAATAAAAAATTGCGTTTAAGTGTATAAAGAAATAAAAAAATGTGTAAAGTGAACTGTCAATGAATTGTCATCCGTATTTATCTTTTGCAATTAATTATTATTTTTTGTATTGATATTTGTTGAAATTATCATTTGGATCCGATCCGGTTGTCAGTTGGTAGAATGGCAGCGCTCGGCTGGCTATTAAATGAAAAATCCACGGTCGGTAGAGTGCCAGGTCCCAGCCGGTTGAATTATACACGGAACGGCTTCTCCCGACCGGTCAGCGGGCGGTAGAATGCCAGTTCCGAGCCGGTTGCCAGCGCGCTCCTGGCCTAGTCACTATTCGGTAGAATGCCCGTTCACATTCGGTTGGCAGGCGGTTCCCAGCCAGTACAGTTACATCGGCGTCAGTACGGGCTAGGATCCGCGCCGGTTGGAAATTTCCGCCTGGGTACTTTCGGTTTTTTTGTGTACCCAGTGGGAAATTTGCAACCGGCGCGGATCCTCGCCTGTACCGACGCCGGAGTAGTGGTACTGGCTGGGAACCGCCTGCCTACCGCTCGAGAACTGGTATTCTACCAAAAGATGACTTGGCCAGGAGCTGGCTGGCCATCCGTCCCGGAACTGGCATTCTACCGCCCGGTAACCGGCCGCGAAGAGCCGTTCCGTGTATAATTCAACCGGCTGGGACCCGGCACTGTACCGACTGCGGATCTTTCATTTTCTAGCCAGATGTGCGCTGGCAATGCTGGCATTCTACCGACTGACAACCGGGTCGGATCCAAATGATAATTTCAACAAATATCAATAAAAAATAATAATTAATTGCAAAAGATAAATACGGATGACAATTCATTGACAGTTCACTTTACACATTTTTTTATTTCTTTATACACTTAAACGCAATTTTTTATTACATACACATTTGAAAAATCCTAACGCTTGGGGGTACGAACCTACGCCTAACCGAATATTTACGCACCGAAATCTCGCACGCTAACCACTATGCTACGCTCGCATGGAACTCTCAAACCTTAAATGCTTTCAAGTCTCACTAGCTAAAATAAAAATTGTAAAAATACTACGCGGCAATAGGCAATTTGGAAATACGAACTGATGTAATACCGGTATATTTTCAATACTTTACTGAATGTGTATTTATGAATATTTCAATATTTCGTTTAAAAAAAATGTTATTTTTATTATTATGTTTTTTAATATTTTATTACATAATATATCGAATAATATGAACATAACTTCACTGCAAAACAATTTATAACATATAAGTAATAGTATTAAATTGAATAAAATTTTAATGCACAACACATTTTTTTAATTATTTAATTTGCAGAAAAGTGTCAATAAATAATTACTTAATATATTGTTTAAATTAAAAAGAGATTATTAATTAATTAATAATAAATTAATTAATAATAATCTCTTTTTTATATATTGTATTTAATATGTTATTTATTGTAGGCATTATAATATATTGATCACATTTTCTTTCAAGTTAAATATATTTTACTTCTTTCAAATTAATATATTATTTATTAAAAATTATTTATTTAATTGCACATTAATAAAGTTGGATTTTTATATATATAATGAAAAAATTAAGTTTCTTATATTCTTCCTTTGCATGAATACTATTAATTTATTTATTGGTTAACTAATAATAATATTATAATAATTGCAATTAGTTATTGTAATAATTAATTATAATAATAAAATAAATTTATGATTATACTGATAATGTGAACTATAACAATAAATGACGAGATCCGCAGTCGGATCCGCCCCAGCACCGAGCCAGTACAGACCTAACATCCGTCATTCTTCCGACGCGCGTAGAAGAATGAAATCTGCAGGCGGAACAAATCCAGTACCGCGCCAGTACTGACGAAAGTAGAAAGGCCCGAATTTCCAGTTTTTAGGGGTAAATAGAAATAGTCTCCTATTTTTTAATAAAGTTTGCAAAATGAAAAATTCAAAGTTGATTTTTGTTGTAGTATTAATAAGAGATATTTATAAATTTTAGTATGAATTTTTACTTTATTTTTTTCCAAATGCGAGTCAAAAAAGTGAAAGGGTGTCTTCTTTGATTTTCAATCTGTTATGCAATAGGAAATATTTTGATATATACTGCTGCTAATTGACAAACGGAAAATGGGAAAATACTTAGAACTTGTTGGGGATGATATAAGCTTCAAGATGTAAGGCCGTATTTATTTTTAAAATTTTTGATTTATCTAAAATAACTACTGTTTCGATTTACCCCTTGTTTCTATTTACCCCATCTGACCCTATATTAGAATATAAAAACTTGGAATAATTTTGAAAATTCAATTATTTCTAAAAATTCATGCGATGCTTTTAATATTTAATTATTAACTAAAACTTTAACAGAAATTTATTTTTAAATAAATTTTAACTAGTAAATTCTACGAGAATTGAATTATTTAAAGTGAAAAATAATTAATTTACTGAATAATTGAATATTTCTTAACATTGAATTCTTTCAACGAATGTTAATAAAATTTTTAAAAACAAGTGCGAGTTTCACTCGCATTAAGATCGAGGGTTCCGTACACCAAAATAAAACTCATTGTTTATAAAAAAATTATTTCAAAAATTCTTACAAAATTTGAAAAAAATAATTAAAAAAATAGTAATATATTTTTTTAAATTTCGAATAAATATTTTTATTATTTTATTTTATTAATAAATCTTTATATTTTTTCTTTTATAGTACTTATCTTCGCCAATCACATTCTCTTTATTTTTTCTATAATTTGCACTTGAAAAAGAATATACAAGCTGAATCTTAACACACCAGGTTTAAATTTATAAAAGTTAAAGTAGGGACAGTGTAATTTTTTCGAAAAATTCAAATTCTTGCCCTTCAATTTCGCAAATAACTCCGCCAATCAGGTTCGCTATATTTTTCCTGTAATCTGCACTTGAAACTGAAGATCCCTACCGAATTTCAGCTCACTAGGTTGAGATTTGTAAAAGTTAAGGGGGGGGACAGGGTCATTTTTAGCATTTTTTTCAAAAAATTGAATTTCTTTCCCTCCTAGTTCGCAAATATGTCCGTCAATTGGGTTCGCTATATTTTTCCTGTAATCTGCACTTAAAACTGAAGATCCCTGCCGAATTTCAACTCACCAGGTTGAGATTTGTAAAAGTTAAGGGGGGGGGGACAGCCCATTTTGCGTGGCTGGGACGGACACACGAGTGATTTCATAAGGGTTCCGTCAGTACACCTATGGTGTACGGAACCCTAATGATTTCGAGGAATTGAATTATTTATGAAAAATAATTGAAATTCTGCTATAAGTTTTATTATTTATAAATATAATTGAATTCCTAAAAAGAATTTTATTATTTTTTTAAATAATTGGAATTTCTATTTAAGGTCATGTTATTCAGTGGTCACGTGCCCCATATACTTTACTATGGGAACACGTGACCACTGAATAACATGACCTTAAGGGGTTATACTAATCAGCAAAAAGATGTTTTTTCAATTTTTTTTATTCGATTAAATGATGCATAAACTGTCCAAGAATGATATGTAAATACTATTTTGCCGGGGAAAATACATAATAAACTACTTTTAACATGATAATTTTAAATTTTAAACGTATTATAGTTTGTTGATATTTTTTATGGGTACAAATCAGTTTAATTATAATATAAAATATTAATCATAAATATAAAGCAGTAGTTATATGGTGCTGGGAAAGCAAAGAAAAATTGAAATTTTAAATGCGATTTTCTCAAAACTACATTTTTCAAAACTGCGTACAATGTAACTCGCTTAATTTTTGACGGATTCATTTGGAATTTTAACTGTAACTTCTCAGATAAATTATCTACACGCACGCTTTTTAAGATTCATAAATAATTAACATTGTTATAAACAATTTAAAGTCGATTTTTAGTAAAAAAATTTTTTAAAAATGTTAAAACTGATGCCAATTTGTAAATTTTTTATAAAAACAAATAATCGTGGGTACTTCTCTAGCAAAAGTAATGTAGATTAACGACATATTTTGCTTTTTTCTCTTGGTGCTGTTCGGAGAATGTTATTATGTTGTACGCAGATTTGCTTCTCGAAAAAAACGCATTTTCTGTTTATCATCAGTTAAGGCCCTATTTTGTATCAAAAGCTATAAATGAAAATTTTTTTCTGTACCTCAAAACGTGTATAATAAAGCTTCAAAATTTTTTTTTGATCCATAGAATAGTTTCCAAGAAAAAAATTCCCCAAAAAGCGTTCATTTTTTACTTTTTAGTGCGCCTGGGTACCCAGTAAGAAGTAAGGAATTGAGAAGAATTGAACATTTTTAACTTTTTACAGAATATGTTAAATTATCAATTTTTTTTAATTCCGTTTCTGTCCAATTCCTATGTATTTCTTTTTGAGGCAAAGATTTCTTGAAAGTGAATTCCAATCAATTCCGTTTTAATATTTCTTTAATTTTTGAATTTTTGTGAATTCCGAAATACTGTGTGATACTCGGTAAGTTCAATTCCTGTCTATTCCGTTTTAATATTTTGTAATTTTTTAATTCCTCTGAAGTTTGCAACACTTTGAGATAAGTGCTTCTAAAATTCGCTAGCCATAGTACAGTTTAAATAGCTGAGCGGACAAGCTGTTTGTCTCCGACAATGATACTTGAGGGTTCAAATCTTCGAACCGACAAGTTTTTTTTCCGCTTAAAACATTAAAACGGTATTCAAAAGAATAAACTTAGTTTCTTTTCGGCTTCTCCAAATGAAAATAAAAAGAATTGGTCAGAAACGAAATTCAAAAGAATTAAAAATTTCGAATTCTTATTAATTCCTTACTTCTTACTAGGTAGTATAACCCCTTAAAAAATTTTATTATTTATGAAAATAATTGAATTATTATTGCAAAGAAATTTATAAAAAAATTTGTAAATAAATGGATTCCTGTGAAATTTTTATTATTTATGAAAATAATTAAATGTTTATGTAGAATGTTGAATTTTATAATAAATTTTTTTTAGTAGGTGTATAATTGAATTCATTCGAAAAATTTTATTAAAATAGTAGATAGGGTCAGCCGGGGTAAATCCGAACGCTAATTATTTCAGCTTAATTAAAATTTTTAAAAATAAGTTAGACATGAGAATTTTTACCTGAGATCCTCTTCAAGAGATTCTAAGTATTATCCCATTTTTCGTTTGTTAATTAGCAACAGCATAAACAAAGATAACGAGTATTGCAAAAAAGATTGAAAATCAAAGATGACACTCTTTCAGTACTTTGTCTCGTATTTGAAGAAAAAGAAGCTAAAAATTCATTTTATTATTTATAATTGTTTGTTATGAATACTAGAACAAAAACTATTTTTGATTTTTGCCTTCTGTTAAATTTTATTAATAATATCAGACCGTTCGTATTTACCCCGGAAAATTGAAAAACCGGGGTAAATCCGAACGGTATTTTCAATAATTTTTTCTTATATCAGAGCCACACAAAATTGTTTTTATTTGATTACACTATTATTTTAACATTATAAAAGTACATAGAAAAAAGTTTTTCTTTCTATATGTATCCTCGTTAGTAATTAATAAGCAGAAACTTAATCTCTGTTCTCTCGAAGGAGTGTTCCACTTTTTTTGCCAAATGGTTTGTTGAAAAAAGTTTTTCAGGATCTTAATAAAATTTAGTATTCTAGGGTTTTTGGGGTCACTGATTACGAATTTAGAGTTAGTTTTTTAAAATTCAAAATGGCGGATCCAATATGGCGGACGAAAATTAAAAAATTCATTGGATTCGCTCGAAAATTGTTACTCGGGGGATTTCAGGTTCGCTGATTACGAATTTAGAGTTAGTTTTTTAAAATTCAAAATGGCGGATCCAATATGGCGGACGAAAATTAAAAAATTCATTGGATTCGCTCGAAAATCGTTACTCGGGGGTTTTCAGGGTTGCTGATTACGAATTTGAAGTCAGTTTCTCAAAATTTAAAAATCACTTAAAAATCAAAAGAAGCGGATTAAAATTTCTAAAACTGGAGGAATTTTTATGAAATTTGTGTATCATATTGTACCCGCCATTCTGAATGATGAAGCTCTGATGCCCAATTCGTCATCAGCGACCCCGAAAACCCCCGAGTAACGATTTTCGAGCGAATCCAATGAATTTTTTAATTTTCATCCGCCATATTGGATCCGCCATTTTGAATTTTAAAAATCTGACTTCAGATTCGTATTCAGCGACCCCGAAAACCCCCAAGTGGCAAGATTTAAACAAATTTGATCATTTTTAATAATAAGTTTTAGTCTGCCATAATAGTAGATAAAACAGGTTTATTAATTCATCTGGTGAAATAGATGACTAGCAATTAGTGAAATTTTACTAAAAAATTCGTAAAATTTCACATAATATAATTAAAAATATTGTACTAATTGAAAAGGGAAAAGTCGTCCGCATGAAAACTACTATAACAATTAGTAAAATTTCACTATTTGTTAGTATAATTCTACTAACTCAGATGTAGAGAGTAATTAAAGCTTGTTCAGAAAAAAAAATTATAAAAAATGCCAAATTAATAACAATTGACAGCGGTTAAAGTTTTAACGTAAGAAAAGAAATTTTTTTTTGCAAGAATTAAAAAAAATCTAGAGAGGAGGGGGAGAAAAAGACAAAACTTTTTAGGATTGTTTATTAATTAACGCTGAGTGAGGAAAAATAAATAATAATAAAATATATTATAAACAATGTCAATTGTTAATAAAAATTGACAACAGTCAAAGTTATAATTAATAAGCAATCCTAAAAGTTTTGTATTTTTCTCCCCCTTAGACTTTTTAAATTCTTGTTTTGTCTAAAAAGTTCCCTTCCTTACACTAAACTTTGACTGCTGACAATTCTTATTAATAATTAACATTGTTTATAAATATTTTCTCGTCCAGCCTTATAACTAATTAGCAATCGTACAAAGTATTATATTTTATAATATATAATAGGTATTGAAATTGTATCTTTGAAAATTAAAATGGTTTTGAGCTTTATTGTCAAAAATCTCTGGATTTTAAAAAAGTAAAATGGTCTTAAATTTTGTTTATGATTTAAATTTTGGATATAGGCATTTTTGAAAAAATGACCCGTGTTCTTATAAAGAGTCACATTCTAATATATTCATGTTTCTTAGTGCGAAAATTAATAATTAACATTTTTCTTTGTTAATTTAAAAAAAGGTACACACTTAAAATTTTTTAATAAAATTGAATTTTCGCAAAGTTTTTTTGAAAATTGTGAAAAATAAGATTTTTGAAATTTTTCAATTCTATCGTTTCAAGATAATTGAATTTTTATAAACAAATAATTGAAATTTCTTTACATTCTATTAAAAATAATTAAATTCTTTTAAAGAATTATATTTAAATTTTTTGAAAAAAAATCAAGGGAAGTTTGTCACCGTAATTAAAATTTTATTTTTAAAAATTTCGTTGCAATATATTCAATTGTTTTCATAAATATTAAAACTCATTACAGAATTTCAATTATTTTTAATACAATTTTAATCAAATTCCTTGAAAAATGTAATTATTCTTTAAAATTTTATTAAAATTCGTCGACAGAATTAAATTATTTCTAGAAACTGTAAAAAAATTCTTCTTAAGAATTCAATGATTTCCATAAATAGCAAAATTCTTCTGATTTACTAAATTCTTTAGAATATTATTTTTAGAAAAAATTCTTCACAAGAATTCAATTATTTTCATAAATTTCCATAAAATTCTTCGCAGAAATTCAATTAATATTAAAATTTTTTTTAAATTCTCAAAATTTCAATTATCTTTATAAATAATTAAATTGTTCTTTACAATTCAATTATTTTTAAAAATCTTAATAAAATTCTACGCAAACATTTAATTATTTTCATAAATAATAACATTCTTTTGAAGGATTCAATTACTTTTATAAATATTAAAATTCTTTTCAGAAATTCAATTATAGTACTTATCAATACATTTTAATAAAATTGAATTAATCAAATTTTCAATTATAATTATGAACGGATAAGATTATTTTAAAACCGCTGCCAAGTTGTACATTTTTATAATTTTGGTGTTCATTTCATGAACACTTTTGTTTCCTCATAGAAATAATAATAATTGAAATATAAGAATTACTTTTTATTAAAGGGTTAAAAATCTTTAAATCTTGGTCTAAAAAATGTGTTTTTATATATTCTATAGGATGGTAATAATAGTTTAATAATTACACATAAATTAATAAACAAGAATGTTGAAAAAATGATATTTTCCACAATTTTTGATTTTTCAAATACCAATAATTTCATAATTTCTGCCCGAATCAGGTTCAAAAATAGGTCAATCGAAGCGTTTTTTAATGCTCTTCAAGTTGGTAATAATTTTTTGAAGTTACTTTTACATAATTTAAAAAAATTTTTATAAAAGTCTTATTTTTCAAAATTTTAGATTTTTAAAAGTTTAATATCTCCGGTTAATATGGACGAAAAATGTTCAATTAGAGCTCAAAAGATGCGTCTGAAAAAACTCTACAAAACTAAATACAAAACAAAACTAAACTTCTACATTTTTTAACAAAATTTTTAAAAAAGTCTTATTTTCCAAAATTTTCGATTTTTAAAAGTTTAATATCTCCGGTTAATATGGACGAAAAATGTTCAATTAGGGCTCAAAAGATGCGTCTGAAAAAACTCTAAAAAACTAAAGAAAAAGATTTATAAGTGTCCTAACATTTTTTTAAGTTATGTCCAAAAAACGTTTTTTTACTAAATGAAAAATGCAAAAAAAAAAGTTAAACTTCATGAATCGGGCTGAAAATACTCTCATTTTATGTCCCCCGGGGAGACCTACAATTTAAAAAAAAATTGAGGTCTTTAGCTTTTTCTCGTTCTGAGATATTGAGGCAAATGTAATGTTAGCACACACACACACACATCGGGACAAATTTTTAAAATCCGTTTTTTGGACTTTGGAGGTCAAAATATGTCGAAATTTTTTTTTATTTATTTGGAACATTTATATACGGGGAGTTCCTGTGCATATATGAAGTACTAAAGTATTAGGCATAATAAAAAAAAATTTATAAATATGTCAAAAAATGACAATCCAAAATTTTGCTAATACAAAGCTTCCTTTATGAGGAAGCAAAATTGAAAAAATTCATTGTTTAATTCAATTATTTTCCAAATTTTTAATTAAAATTATTAAAGAAATATTATTTTAAAAAAATTTAAAGAAACTCGTAAAAAGAATTTAATTATTCATAGAAACTCTAATAAGAATTTTTGAAGCCATTTGTATATATTTATTTATGTTCGAAATCAAATAAATTTAAAGATAAGAAAAAAAAATTGAGAAAAAATAGGACAAAGCCGGGAAAAAACGGGGAATTTTGTTGAACGAAAATAGTAGACACCATGAATCTTGTTTGCAACTTAAAAAGAAAAATTGAGCTTAATATTAATTTATCAGTGGAAAAGTAATTATTTACTGAAATGAAGTAAATGTTTTCCTCATACTCTAAATAATTTTTCATTTAAATCGAAAAAAGGAAGGTACCCCAATAAGAAAAAGCAATTGAACCAAATAACACTTTTCAAAAAGTCATCTTTACTAAATAAAGTTGAAACAACTTTGTTCTGATTTTCATTTCTCTATTAAAATCGTTAATAAAAAGCAGGTATTCTCGGTTTAATAATAAAAGTTTAATTAGCGGTAAGTAATACAATATGCTAATAGGGAAATTGATAATAAAGCCAATATTGAAATTGAGATGTTGATGATGTTAGAGAGGGAGGGAGAAAGAGAGAATATTCTACATATATACATAAAGCTAATGGAGATTGAATTACTTTTGAGTATAAAGTTTTGAGGAAAATGGAGAGTTATATATATAGTGCGCGACTCTACTCACCGATTGTTGTGATAAGCGTGAGAGAGTAAAGGAGGCTGCTACTAAAGGTCCATCTCCGTAAGTGAGATCGTTTCTCGTTAAGATCACGACGCCGTGTTGGTATGACGGATTCGTATACAGAATGGGAAAGAGGACTTCTCAAATCACGTGCCAAACTCTCCTGAAACTTGAGGACTTCGTGCGCGGCCAATCGAGTCCAATTCTCCTTGTAGAGGACGTTTAAATCTTCGGTCAAACTCCAAAGCCTCTCGACCGTTTGTGCTCTCAGTTGTACCGCCGTGTTATCCTCTTCAATAATTGGAACTAGCGAAGATGGTGAAGACGACGATGAAGATGCTGCGGCTGCTGCTGCTGCTGCTGAAGATGACGACGATAATGATGATGATGATGACAAGGAGGATGATTGGGATGAGGAAGAAGAGGACGCGGACGAAGTTGAAGAAGACGAAGACGACGACAGCGAAGATAATCCGCCACTTCCTGAGGCGTCGGTTTTCTGGTTTGAGGATGACACTATCTCAGTTGGTGGATCCTGTACAACAATGAACAATTCATCTTTTCAAAACTCGGACTATAACAATGGGGACGTTTTATTTAACAAAAATAGACAATTAACTGCTACTTCTACTACTACTACTACTACTACTACTATTGCTACTTTATCTTTTTGTGTTCTCTTTATACTCGGTTCTGTTCTCTTCCCCCTGACCTGCTACTTCACTCTCTCTCAATGCCATTGATATTTCACGTAAGAGAGCTTTTTCTCGAAAAGCTTTTTCTTCTAATTTCGTTTATCTGAAGCTACTCGTCGCGTCATGTACCATTTTTTTCTCCCCCGGACTTTTGAAAGTGAAGTGTTTCGGAGACATTTGAACAATTCACTTTTAAAAGTTGACGTTAAAATATTCTATTTCTTCTTTTTGATATTTAATATTTTATAATGATTGTTGGTAAATATTTGTTATTTAATAGGAAATAATTAATATTTAATAGGAAATACGTTATATTTAACAGGAAACATTTGATATTTAATAGGAAATATTTAATATTTAATAGGAAATACTTGATATCTAATATATAAGGGGTTTCTCACTTAAGATTCCGTTAGATTCATTTAAACATTGCCTGACAGATTTTTACAAATTCATGCGATGTTGAACGTTTTATCTAGTACCTTGCGCACGCGTTTAGTGACAGACTTTGACAGACTTTCACGAAATCTAACATATAATAAATTATAGTTTTGTTGAATCAGAGTATGACAAGATCTGAATTAGAATATTGCCCTATTTCACGAGTGAGAAACCCCTCGCACTTATATTAAATAGTGACCAAGTGATAACTTTGAAAAAATAATAATAAAATAAATGTTAATAATTTTTTTTGCTTTGTTTAACTCTCTGAATTCGTGAAAAGTTGTTCACCAGTTGAAATTATTAAAAATTTCTACTAATTTCTAGTAGTTTTTCACTAAAACTTTTATCAGGGTTGCCACAGGTAAGGGATATCAAGGAAAAGCCAGGAAAGAATTTTTATTAAAAGTACTGAAATAAATTTAATTTTTAAAATTCATAAGAAATTTCTAAATTTTGGTATTTTTTTTTTGTTAATTTTATTAGAAATTATAAAGAACTTTGATATTTGAAATAAATATTAACAATTCAAATTCTTTTGAAATTAGTTAAATTCCTCTATATGAATTTAATTAATTATTAAAAATACTGGATTTATAGAAGAATTTTAGTTAAAAACACTAAAAGAATTTAATTTTGGAGAAGTTAGAAATAATTGGAAAAACTCAATTATTTTTAAAAGTATCTAATAAAATTCGTCGCAGAAATTCAATTATTATGTTAAAAAATTTAAGAAAAATCTCGTCAAAAATTCAATTATCTTTATAAAAATAACAATATTCTTCTCCAAAATTCAATTATTTTCAAAAATTTTAATAAAATTCTTGGCAAAATTTGAATTATTTTCAAAAATTTCACTCAATACAATGATTTTCAATATCTACTATTTTATTAAAATTTTTCAAATGAATTCAATTATACCAATAACTAAAAAAAATTTTTGATAAAATTCAACATTCTACATAAACATTTAATTATTTTCATATATAATAAAAATTTCACAGGAATTGAATTATTTACAAATTTTTTATGAATTTCTTTGCAATAATAATTCAATTATTTTCATAAATATTACAATTATTTAAATAGAGATTCAATCATTTGGAAAAATAATAAAATTCGTTTTAGAAATTGAATTATATTCATAAATAATAAAACTTATAGCAGAATTTTAATTATTTTTCATAAAATTTTAATTGAATTCCTCGAAATTATTTTTAAAAATTTTATTAACATACGTCGAAAGAATTCAATGTTAAGAAATATTCAATTATTTAGTAAATTAATTATTTTTCAATTTAAATAATTGAATTTTCGTAGAATTTACTAATAAAAATGTATTTGAAAATTAATTTCTGTTAAAGTTTTAGTTAATAATTGAATATTAAAGCATAGCATGCATTTTTAGAAATAATTGGATTTTTGTAATTATTTGAAGTTTTTATTTTCTTATAGGTATATGTTAGGCTCAAAAGCCGAAAACGGCCAATGGCCGGAAAGAACAGCCAAACCTAGTTTTGGCAAGTGCAGTTTTGACAAAACTAGGTTTGGACGTTTCACTTCGGCCATTGTCCGTTTTAAATTGCCAAAACTAGATTTGGCAAATCGACATTTGCCAAAACTAGTTTTATAATAAAATTTAATTTCTCCAACACTTGCTCTGAAAGGAGTACTTTTCTTGGTAGAAAAGTGTGGCGAAAGTAGAACTTTTCTCAACTGCTCTGAAGAGCGTAGTGAAAGTAAAATTTGGCGTGGCGAAAGTAAATTCAGCGTGGCGAAAGTAATTTTTAGCGTGGCGAAAGTAAATTTGGCGTGGCGAAAGTAAATCATGAATTTATTCTTTTTTCTTGTTCTTTGACCGAGATTTATTTTGTATCTAACTTCTTCCCCACTCAATACATTCGTCTTTTATTATATTAAACATAAGAACATTTTTAATTAAAATTATACGAAACTCACGAAGAAACCTTTCCTCGCAAGTCGTTCGAGAAAACGTAGTGCACAACTCGTGGTGAAAGAATGATTTTTCGAGAGCAGCAAACTTCACTCTCGAAAAATCACACTTTCGCCACTAGTTGTACAATGTACTATTTTATGAAACATTTAATTATTCAATAAATTATTTTTTGTATTTAAATAATTGAATTCTCGTAGAATTTTCTAATAAAATTTGATTTAAAAATGAATTTTTAGTTAAAATTTTAGATAATAATTGAATATTAAAAGCATAATACAGGGTGAATTTTTAGAAATAATTGAATTTTTAAAAGGGTTCGAATTAAAATCTTTGAAAATTTGCATTTTTTATACTTTTAACTAACAATTCTGTTGAATTAATTTTTTTGAAAAAATTTATCTGAATTTTTTTTGAAATTATTCAAGTTTTCATTTTCTATAATATATATTTGTTGTGTACCTACAAAAGAAATCAATAATATTTCGCAAAACTGAATTGTAAACAAATGGATTTGAAAATTCTCAAACAACTTTTTTAAAAAGTGTTAAAAATAATTGATTTAAATAAGAACTTTTGGTTGAAAATTCTGGAAAATATTAATTGAACTGAAATCATGAAAATAATTTTGAAAAAGTTAAAGTAACAACCCAATGGGAAATTTACAACTGGCGTAGTACTGCGCCAGCACTGGCATGGCACTGGGATGATAACGCCGTCTGGCGCTGCCGAAGTACTGTCTGTCAGTGCTGCCAGACAGCGCTGGCGCAGCACTGGACCAGTGCTGGCTGAGAATATTGCCGCAATAAATGCCGTATTGTTATTAATTAGTCGTAAATTCATAATTATAAATAATTTAACAACAAAATGGTAAATAATATTAATAAATAGTTATTATTCATAAAATATTTATCTTCTTAAAGAAATTGTATTAAAGATGGAGACTAACAATGGATATAGTAAATGAAGTAGAAAAAAATTGTTTATAACATTTAAAAATTAAATAATAAACAATTACAGTAAGTGTGCATTAGATTTTCAAATTTTAGTACCTAACGATTGGAATCTAGAAATATCGCAAACCTATGAAAATAAACAAAATTGCTGACGAGGGGAATCGAACCTACGACCTACGGACTAACAGACTAACGCTCTAACCACTATGCTAACGACACATGTATACAGTAAAGTATTAATATCTCAGTATCATTCAGACATACAATTATTGAGTCAAAGATGAGAAAAAAATAGGGATACGTTAGAAATAATAAATTGAAATAAAATAAATTGAACTAAATTTTTAATAATTAAATTACTTTACTTATTGCATTTAACATTTTACGTCATTCTTAAATTACGTGGTAATTTTTTAATAATTTTTTATTCGTAGTAAGAAGTATAATAGTATTTTTCTTCATACCTCGGTCGAAAGTACGTATTTCCCGCTGCGATTTCGCAGCAGAAAGTCAAACATTTGTGCTTTGGTTGATTTTCATACCCAACCTCTATTACATCGGGAGTAAAAGAATTCTCTGTCGGTAAAAACACCACTGTCGGTAAATAAGAAAATTTTGAGTTCAATGACAATTTAACGAGTAATTATTGTTATCGCAATATAAAATGAGGAAAAAAATTATCAAGAAAACTTTTTATACTTTATAAATTTATTATCCACAAGCTCTGAATATTGAAATGAACGAAATCTTTTGCTGATATAATTATTTTCAAAAATTATTTTAATAAACATTAAAATCAAAAATAAAATAATTAATAATTTTGTAATTTCTTTTTTAATACGTGCCAAAATGTTATTATAAAATTGTAATAATTTTAAGAAATAATGAAAGTGTTTTCATTAGAATGTTTAGAATTTTAGAAACATAGAATTAATTTTGTACCACCAGAAAAATTCTTTTGAAAATATATAATATTAATTTATCTTTCACATTTTTTTTCGTGCCTGCCCCCGACCAGAAGCACTCGCTTCGCTCGTGCATCAAATGTCGGGGCAGGCGAATATTGTTTGCAAGAGAGAGACAGAGAAAAAACCAGAGCTTCACGAGTGTCCGCTAGAGGCGTTGAAGCGAGGAGCAAAAGTAAATAAAGATGGCCGGCTGTCAAATGAAACTCGATTGCAATTTTCTAAAAAAATAAATTACCCAGCGTACTTTCGACCGTATATAAAGAAAAATAGTATACATTACACGGGCAGAAATTCGAAAGCCCTAAACTACGCGATAATGCCCTCGGCTTCGCCTCGGGCATCATTTCGCGCAGTGCAGGAATTTCGAACTTTCTGCCCTTATAATGTAATATACTATTAATAGGAACCAAATTATTATTGAGATTAAAGTTTAAATTTTGTTTATAATTTTAATTTGTTTAAATAATTTATTATTTACAAAATTAGACAATTGTGTTAAATTGTTATTATGAAATTTAATAAGAATAAAAAATGAACAACTGAAAAGTAAAATATTAATTCATAAACTTTTTTTATAATTTTTTTCAAGTTTATGTCAAAAAAGCAATGTTGGCAAAGAGCGTTGTGAACAATTTTTCTATACTCAGCCAGCACTTGCCGCCGTGGCTTGTCCAAGCTTTGGCGAAACAAAAATTCTGTACTGCGCCAGCACTAATTGTCGAGGCTCGGCTAGACTACGCCGAACAATCGTCTGAGTACTAAGCCAGTGGTGAACATCGGCACTACACTGGCATTTCCCATTGGGAATATTCCTATAATATAAAATAATGCTTTTATCACTCGGTCGTATTTAATTATTATAAGTTATTGAATTTCAAAAGGTTTGAATTTAAAATTTTTGAATATCTTAATTCCTATGGAAAAATATTAATGATTAAATATTTTTTTAAAAAAGTTTTTGAATAATTTTACAATTATTAAAGATGTTTGTAAATAAATGTAATAGAACATTTTTCTGAGTATCTAATCATTTTTAGAGTCAAACAGAATATTCTTTCGGGAAAAAATCCAAATTTTTTCTGGAAATCAGGGAAAAGTCAAGGAAAAACAAAAATAAATAAAAATCAGTGTTTTTGTAATTGAATTATTTTTATTACGAAACAAAAATAGTGTCTTTAGTAAAGAATAAAAATATTGTGTATTAATAAAAGTTTTGTGCTGTAAAAAACTTTTTTAATAAAGAAAGTTTTGTAATAAAAAATTTTTGTAATATACATTCTTTTTTTAATCTAGACTTTCTAGTTTCTAGTTTTTCTCTTTTTCAAAGTAAATAGATTGAATTGATTTGATGAAAACAGAGGTAATTTACATAATTTTATGGCCTGGGGAGTGAGAGCGAGAGAGAAAATGAGAGAGAGAAATCATGTCTTATCAACGTGTACGTTTCACAGTTCGTCTAACAATGAGAGGTTTTGTCAGTCAAAGTAGAGAAAGTAGATCACAACCAGACACGATATCGTGAGTTTTCCCCATACACATAATGTTGTACAATAAACAATGACAACAATATTTCCTCTCTATCTATCATTTTATTTTCACTTTATATCATTCTTTTTTTCATTTGTTTTTATTTATTTCTTATTTCATACACTCGCACACATGTTTATATTTTATTTTTATTTTCACTTGAATTTATAGTTTTCTCTCATATAAATATAAATATAAATATAAATATATATATATATATATATATATATATATATATATATATATATATATATTCCACTTCACATCAAGTAGAACAAACTTTTTGCGGTCAGACATAAGTGCACAGTTGGAATATATTTATATACATGTGTGCGTCTATTAAATTATAAAAATAAAATATATTAGTACTTGTTGTTGTTTGGAGATATGAAAAAAATTATATAAACAATTTTGTAATTTATGCCAAAAGTAAACTAAGTAAATATTAAATTTTTCTTTTTTTTAAAATGAGATTAAAATTTAGCGTAGTACAAATATTTTTATAATTTATGCAAAATGTTAACTAAGTAAATATTTTTCTTTTAAATGGGAGATAAAAATTTGTAATACGAATATTTTTATAATTTATACAGAATGTTAACTAATTGAGTATTTTAACAAACCTTTCTTTTTTTTTAAATGAGATTAAAATTTGGCGTAGTACAAATAATTTTATAATTAAATTTAAATTTTTAATATAAAATTTGGTTCAATTAAATGTTTAAAAGGGTGTTTAATTAAATATTTTAAACAAAATTTTAATATTTAATAAAATGTTTAAAAAAATGTTTTTTAATTATAATGTTTTTTTAATATTTAATAAACATTTATTATTTTATAAGTTAAAATTAAAAAATTAAAAAATATTTTAGAAAAACTGTGTGTGGTGCAGAAGACATTAGAAGAAAAATTTACGTATTTTGTAATAATGTTATTTTTTTTTTATTTTTATTTTTATTTTGTAAAAAATTGGATGTAAAATGTTATAATATGAGCTTTTATATATATATACAAGTTAATTATGTTGAAACTTAGTAGAAAATATGCAACGTGTCTTGCACACTAATGCTACACTTATGTTTAGAGTTATTTAGCTGGGGAAAATTCTTTTTGAAAAATTTCTGTATTTATAATTATATTCTGTACATGAAATTTGAATAATTTAAATTCCCAACGCTCAAAAAGTTTACGAGAAAACGTAAAGAGTGCGTAAAAATTTTTTTTAATTTTTTATACTTGAGCTTAATAAGGTAATATTAAAATTTACACTACTACTATCATCAATTTATTGAGCGAATACTAAATATGAATTATTATTTTTCTCATTATTATTAGTAGCGTTATTAAATGTTTATTATATATTCTTCCTTCCTTGGAAGTAGAAAAAAGTTTTACTGGCAGTTTTTCTTGATATTGAAAGAGAGATAGAGAAAGAGAGAGAGAGTTTTATATAGATATATACAAAAAAAGATATTCTTGAATTGCAAATATCTCTTTATCGACGTATTTCCTTGATTCCAAACAAGTTTAATTAAAAGTTTTATTTGAAAAATAACGAAACTTCTTTTTTCTTTTTGATGATGAAACTTTTTTTTTGCGAATCTCTGACCGTATATTATAGTTCTTTATTGGATCTAACAGTCCATATACATAAAATAACGAATATTAATGATAGACAGAAAAAATTGACGAAGAGAAAAAAATACTGACAATATGATAAATACAAAAAAAAACAAAAACGAAGAAATGCTCGGTCCCTCAGAAGCGGACAACATCTATAAATTAACTCAGATCTCACACATCATACGGTAAACATAGCACACATACACATCTATCAACCTCCTGGTACTCGTACAATTAGCATCTTGTGAATCATATTAACAAATTTCTTTAAAGTCGCCGTATCAGGGGTTGACAAAATTTCACCCCAGAATAACTCATGGTTGTCCAAGGACTGAATTTCCGGGAAGCTTTCGCATTTTATTGTAAAATAAAATGGACATTCCACCAAGAAATGGTGAAAGTCTTCACGTGTTTCTTCACAGTGAGTGCAGTTGTTAGATGAGGGAAGCTTATAACTAGACCGACCAAAAACAAAATAGGAATAAAAATTATTGACCATGCGAATTTGCGCGTAAGCCCTCATCCATCTTAAGTTTAATCGACCTCTTAAGTAAGGCTGAACCGAGTTATGTAACGGCACGTAGGGCCAGACCTGAAGACTCGTAGAGCGGGCACGCGAATTCTCATCCTCCCTTAATAAATTTTGTGAATATTGCAAAAGAATCTCCTCAGCGTTATTACCTAATGTAAGTAAATTGTCGGGATCCCAGTATCTCTCCATGTTCCCCTTAACAAAATATTGCCGCAGTTGCTCAAACCAATTAAAGCCCGCCCCAATTGCATCCACCCTGGCTATCTCGATCAGCCTCAAAGAGCATTGCATTGGGTACCGAGAAATAGACATCCGAGAAATTTTTTTTAACCAATACAATGCTGCTCTGAGGACCGAATACGACAATGGCAATCTGCCTGTTTCCAGACGTAGAGCGTAGTTAGGAGTATTTTTAGGCAACTGAAGCAAGCCCTTCAAGAAGGATAGCTGCACCCGCTCCAAGAGGTCATCAAGACCCAAGCCCCAAGTTTCCATTCCGTAAAAAAGGTTACTGCATATTAGACTAATGAACAACCTTAAAAAAGTAGACCACGAATCAGCCCCGGAACCATGAATTACCCTTAGAGTCGCACCTATTGCTGCGGTAGCCGAATCTATATTTTTCTTTGCAGCTTCCCAGAAAGTACAATTATTTTTGAAAATGACACCGAGATACAAATATTGATCGACGACCTCAATCCTACTGTCTCCAAACTTAAAAGATTTAAATCGCTTCACCGATGAGTTGTTACCTCTATGGAATATAACAATTTTAGTTTTTTGTACATTGACATTTAATAAATTGCGTTGACAGTATAAATGTAAGGCATTTAGTTTTCTCGATAATTCTACGGGTGTATCAGATAATAATACCAAATCGTCAGCATATGCTAGCAGGAGGACCTCCAAAGCACTGTTAATAGATATGCCCCGACAATCATGTTCAATTAGAAAATTTTCCAAATCACTCAAAAATAGGGAAAAAAGTTGTGGACTTAATACTTCCCCCTGCAAAACCCCCCTCGTAACTCTAACAAAATCTGTTTGTCCATTGGCACAGAAGATGCAGGCGGAAGCATTTTCATAAAAGTTCTTAATTATTTCCAAAAACTTAGAACTGAGGCCTAATTTTTTTAATTTTAACCAAAGTAAATGATGAGATACTGACGGGAAAGCACTTTTAAAATCAATGAAGACCGCGTAAACAGCCTGCCTAGGAAATCTGAGGTGGATTTGTAATAAGGATGAGAGAGTAAACAAATTGTCGAGGCATCCCCTTCCCTTTCGAAATCCCGATTGAAACTCAGGTAATGCATTGTACTCCTCGCACCAAAGAAAAAGTCTTTGAGAAAGAATTTGCGTAAAAACTTTAGCTATGCAGTTAATCAAGGCAATAGGCCTGTAATTGTCGACCAAGGATTCATCTCCCTTTTTATGCAACATTAAAATTTTTATCTTTCCCCATGATTTTGGTACCTCTTCTTTACATAAAATTTTATTGAACATTTCTTCCAGATATATCAACCAGTTTTCCGGAAGTCTTTTAAGAAAATCGTAGCCAACTCCGTCACACCCTGCTGATTTCGCGTCTTTACATTTTTTTAAACTTAAAAGAATTTCATTCGAAGTTACACAACCATCAAGCAGGGGGTGAGTCAAAAATTCGTCCGGTAAGGGAGTGAAAGTTTCCGAGGAGAGAGAAAAGGCGGCATGGAGGTAGTCCTGCCAAGCGTTGCTGTCAATGCTATTTGAAGCTTTCGGAAAGCGTCGAAATTTGTTAATCAAAGACCAAAATTTTGAAGAACACCTGGCCGCTGCCAGCTCATCGGTTTGGGATTTCGCGTACAATCTTTTTTTTGAGAGAATCATACATTTATAATCCGCTTCTGCCACTCTGTAAGTCTCACCCGCAACATTGTCAAAGTTAGAGATTCTATACAGATGATATAATAGACGAGTATTTTTTTTCATTTTGCGACATTCAGTATCAAACCAGGGTTTGTTATGAGAAACAATTCTTGAAACGGAAACAGCAGGAGAATACATGTTTAATTCAAATGCGGCACTTTTAATTGTAGAAATTAAAATATCATTCATATCACTGATCTCCCCATCAACTTGTGCCACTTCATCTTTCCATCTTAAAATATTTCTATAGTTCACTAAATCTGAATCTTTAAATCGAAGTTTAGACATGCCACCTTGTGATTCCCTACAACTAGAAGATGTTGGTTCTAATTTAAAGATATCGAAGTAAGTTACAATTGGAAGATGGTCAGAGCGAGTGGCAATTTGCAAAACTTTAAAATCGCAAATAATGGGTAAACCGCTAAAGGAACACCACACATGGTCTATTACACTTTTTCCCAAAATGGAGTTAAATGTAAACTGGGCAGGGGAGTCACTGCGAGATCTTCCATTACATATAAAAAAGTCGTTGGTTTCCATAAATAGTGTTAAAGTTCTTCCTCTTGAGTCCATAAAATTATCAGTTGACAAACGATTGGGAGAGAAAAAAGTATTTGGGTAAAAAATATTATCATTGAGAGAATTGAGATTGGCAATTCGACAGTTAAAATCGCCTCCGATGAAAAAAGGGAAATGTGGAAAGGACGAACGAATAGAGTTAATTACAATGAAAAGATCATCGAGGAAACACGATAAGTCGCTGTCGGGAGTAATGTATACTGTACAAATGACGAAAGACATATGATTTGTGGTTACCTGTAGAATGATATACTCTTGCTTCGCTGCTATTAAATTAGTTGAATAAAATTTCCCACTTAACACAATCGCAAGTCCCCCACCAGCTCTTCCCCTCTTCTCTCTCCTAACAGCCGGGGAACAGAACACCAGCAAATCCTTGGAAAATCTCCCCGAAAAACCGCTGGTAGACTCCGCCCAGGTTTCGCAAAGGCACAGAATATCCCCCTCTTTGAAGGTAGTCTTGATGTCTTCCAGATTCTCAGCACCATGCAGATTCCAAAAAATTAGCCTTTCGAGATTTATTGAATGAGATGAATGATATGTATTACTGAGCCCGGGATTAGCATATGGACTAAATAATTGTTAAGCCTTCTGAGATCGAAGCTCTCTCACGGTCTTCGTGGTTTTGGGCGTGTCTTCTGCGTTCCTGAGAAAATAATCCATTGACCTATTAGGAGTCTCATCTGCTAGGGATAACTTTTTTTGACGGCCCGGTTTATTCGCCTTCTTCGGAGGAAAATCATCTCGTGGTTTATCCTGCTCTGCTGTGAAATCAGTTTCTTTCGAAATTTTATTGAATCTGGGGTCATCATCCAACAAACGAACTCCATCCACAAAGATACTCGAGTTTTTCATAGTGGCTGTGATTCCTGCTTCCTTAAGAGTATGGATACGACTTAGCATTTCCTTCCTCTTTTTTCTTTCCTGAGGGGAACGATCATTTGCGATAGAAATATTAAGATTGCGGAAATTAGTCACCTTCGTAAATACAGTTTTGACCCACCGAGAAGAAATAAATTTAACTAAAATGGGACGATTACTCATTGTTTTTCCCAGTCTATAGACCTCATTCAAGGCCAAGTCTGGTATTGTTAAACCAACACTTTTAAAGGTCGAGGAAACGACTGAGAACAAATCACTATTATTTTCATCGTTGTCGGTTAAATTAAAAATTAAAATGTTTTTCGCTCTTTCCTTTCGCATGAAAAATTCAAGATCACTTTCCATAGAATTAATCTTGTCCGTAAAAGAACCCAGGTTTTTTGCTACATCAGCCGATGCAGCACAAGATGCATTCACGTCCAAAATCAACTTTGCTTGTGAAGCCGTTAATGCTTTAATCTCGGTCGACAGTTGAGTGATGACACTAGCAAGATTGGACTCCATGATCAAGTGATATTCTGCCACTCCGCACAAACAGAAAGGAACACTCACAAACAAGACCAGACACAATTAAAAAAAAACAAAAACCACGAAAACTGCGTGAAAATGTATACAGAATAAAACGAATCATTAAATTTACAGAGCGTTTATAAACACGTCAGTCCATGACCGTGGCTCAAGCCAAACCCCCTCTCTGACCGTATATAACATCAAAGCTCACACTTCTTTGTAAAGTCAATAAAATTTTTTTTAATTCAACAAAACTTGTTTCATCAGCAAAAAAAAAATATATTGCTCTTAAGAAACGATTTTCGTTTCGAATATAACTTTTTGAAGAAAAGTCTTCGATTAAAAATTGTGTTGATTCATTACAAGTTCTCTGAAATACAAATATAAAAAAGTAATAAAATTCTTCGCTACAATTAAACTATTTTCGTAAATCTGATTTTTTAAAATTACTTTTATAAAATGATATACTGCAAATATAAATGATAACTTGCAGGGCTCGAATACTCCATAGGTCTATAAATTTCGTAAAAGTCCGTAAATTTGCTTAAAGTCCGTAAAAGTCAGTTTTTTTTTAAAAAAGCACTGCAAAAAGAAGTATCTTAATTTAAGATGTTCTGGTAGTCATTTCTAAGATGTTTTGGTAGATACTTTTTAGTTACTTGAAACATCTTAATTTAAGATGTTAAAAGTATCTTCGTACACATTTTCTATGGTATTTTTTAGGCAAAAAGTTTTGAGGTTAACTATGGGCTCTTATGGAAAACACTTTATATGTATCTTAGTTTTTAGTAACTTACACTTATGGCGCATCTTACGACTCTCAAGTAACTTATCGCTATAAACATCTTATTGCAACAGAAACATCTTAATTTAATAGATACTTTAAAGAGCATACAAAAGTATCTTACTTTTCTAAGATGGAAGAAATATCTTCATCACTGCTAAAACGTATAAAGCATCTTAAATATCAGTAAGATGCTTTATAAAATATCTTATTTTAAGATGTAAGATACCATTTTTCCATCTTACATCTTATTTTCAGATATCAAAAAAGACACCTATTTTTGCAGTGAGGTCCGTAAAGTCCGTAATTTGATTGAAAAAAGGACGAAAAGTTCGTAAATTATACGATATAATTTGGAGAGTTTTAGAGAAATTACAAATGATTGCAGAAATTTAATTTCATTTTTTTCAAAAGTAATAAAATTCAATTATGTTAAAAAATTTAAAAAAAATTCTGGTCAAAATTTCAATTATCTTTAAAAATAATAAAATTCTTCTCCAAAATTCAATTATTTCTAAAAATTTTCGTGAATTCAAACAATGATTTTCAATATCTAATATTTTAATAAAATTTTCCAAAAGAATTCAATTATTTAAAACAATAATTGTTGATATAATTCTACACTGAAAAAAATGATATTGTCGATTTTGTCATACTCTTATGGTTATACGTATTTCTGTTCTTCAAATACAGTATTGGTGTTCTTTACATACATATTACTGTCTCTCACATACATATAACTGTTCTACACTGCGTATGGCTGAAACAGCAATACTGTATGGCTGTTCCATATCCTCCAATATTAATGTGTGAGAATTGACCATATTTATTGGCAGTACCATAAATATATTTTTTTCAGTGTACGCAAACATTTAATTATTATTTTCTTATACCCATACAGCACATGATATTTCCTAAATATTTCCTGAATATTTCACTGAAAGATTGAAATATTTCAGTGCAAGGTTCTTGAAATATTTCTGCAAACAGGAAAATGTCCGCTTCTGTGGAAATATTGACGCGAAAGTTGAGAAAATATTTCATTGAAATATTCCTGCAATATTATACATAAAGATTCTGCAATATTGTGAAAATATTTCGGTGGAAAAAATTAAAAAATTTGTTAAACACCTGAAACCAATAGGAATTTTCTGAAATATTTTAAAACCCATAGGATATAGTAAGCCAAAAACTACTGCGCAGCTCATCTACAGGCCATAGAAACTGAGTTCGACCAGTGCGCATCATTTCAGTTGAATATTTCCAAAATATTTCAATGAAATATATTCTCAACTTTTGCCTCAATGTTTCCACATAGGCGGACATTTTCCTGTTTGCAGAAATATTTCAAGGACCTTGCACTGAAATATTTCAATCTTTCAGTGAAATATTCAGGAAATATTTAGGAAATATCATGTGCTGTTTGGGTAGAGGAGAACGGGGCGAGGCAGCCAAGACGTCACATTTTGGTTTGCGAGGCAGTTATTTAAATAGGTTTTTTCAATTTTAATATCGCGTTAGAAAGCTTGTCTTTTTGGCTAAAAAATCGCCATAGAACATTTTGACGTAGGTTGCACTTAAAAATTTCTACAACTCTTTTCCCAAAGGACCACATTTTGGCATATTTGCAAAAACGTGGGGTGAGGCGGCCGCAACTATTTTAATAGTTAAAAAAACATAACTTAAAGTTAAAATTAATGAAACATAACAAGGTAGTTGTACTTAACTTACTTTTATTTTGTTAGTAAACTTCAAAAATTTACATTTGAATAATATTATAATAATAACATTAATTAAATTCAATTTAACATTTTAAGGAAATATAAATTTGTTATTCTTAAAAAATGGTTTATAAAATTCAATGTTAACTTTAAAATGTATTGGAGTAGGAAAAAAGAGAAAACATTTAGAAGAACCAATAAAATCAACACAAAAAGACGAAAAATTTAGCGTTGGCTGCCTAACCCCACGAGTACTTTTTTAAGAAAACATTCACAAAACCCGTAATATTAAAAATATCGCAATTCTATTAACACCATCGTCTTCGGCACTAAATTCTGCATTGAAAATCACTATACAAGAATTTTATTCGTGTAACTCTATTAACTAAAATCACCAAAATAACTCTTAGAAAAGTTACATCCAAAAAGTCTGTTTTCATACATGATACTGTCATTGCTAAACTGCTGCAGCAATAATGCCCATCTGTTAGCAACTAAAGTAAACTACCATAAGCAGTCTACATTATCAATAGCGCACGATTTGAAAAAATTATGCGGAGATAAGAAGCAATTGGCTGCCTCGCCCCGTTCTCCTCTAAATAATAAAAATTTCACAGAAATTCAATTATTTTCAAATAAAATTTTTAAAAGGATTCAATTATTTTCGTAAATAATAAAATTCTTTTTAGGAATTCAATTATTTTCATAAATAATAAAACTCATTGCAGAATTTCAATTAATTTAAATACAATTTTAATCGAATTCCTTGAAAAATGTAATTATTCTTAAAAATTTTATTATTGTTTCTCAAAAGAAATCAATTATTTAAAAATTTGTTGATAAAATACTATATGAGATTTAAATTTCAAGAAACATTCAATTATTCAATAAATTATTTTTTTTGTATTTAAATAATTGAATTCTAGTAGAATTTTCTAATAAAAATTGATTTGAAAATGAATTTTAGTTTAAATTTTAAATAATAATTAAATATTAAAAGCATTATAGCGTAAATTTTTTAAATAATTAAGAGTTTGAAAAGCGTTTCAAAATATAATCTTTAAATATCTGAATTTTGCATATTTTTAACTTCTCAAAGAACTTTTTCAAGAATTCTTAAAAATAATGGATTTATGAAAGAATTTTTGTTAAAAGCACTAAAAACTAAATTTAATTTTGGAGAAATTACAAATTATTGCAGAAATTCAAATATTTTTAAGAGCAATAAATTTCTTCGCAGAAATTTAATTATAGGTATTCTAAAATAGTAAAATTCTTTTTAGAAATTAAATTTTTTTCACAAATAATAAAACTCATCGCAGAATGTTAATTATTTTTAATACAATTTTAATCATATTTCTTGAAAAATGTATTTATTCTTAAAAATCTTACACTGTAAAAAAAGGGAGTTAAATTTCAACTCCCCCGGGGGGTCTATAAAAGTCGCACCCATTGGGGAGTTAATGCCAGGGGAGTTAAATAAAGAGAGTTAAAATTTCACACCCAAATGCTAACTCCCGAGTCCGTTAACTCCCTAAATTTTTTACAGTGTATTAAAATTCGTCCAAAGAATTTAATTATTTTAAAAATCATTCAATAAATTATTTATTTTTGTACTTAAATAATTTAATTCTTAGAAGAATTTTGTAATAAAAATTAATTTAAAGATGAATTTCAGTTAAAATTTTAAATAATAATTGAATATTAAAAGCAATATAGCGTGAATTTTTAGAAATAATTGAATTTTGAAATAAATTTTTTTTTAAAAAGTTTAATTGAATATTTTTTTTACATTATTAGAAGTTTTTATTTTTTAATATATATTTAATTAAAGAATTTATGAATAATTGAAAGTAGAAATATTACTATTTGAATTAGTGACTGATTTTCTGCTTCTAAATCATTTATATTTTTAACTAATTCATATTTAGAGAGTAAACAAATGTATTTGAAAATTCTTAAAAAAACTTAATCGAAAATTATTAAAAATAGTTGATTTAGAGAAGAATTTTAGTTAAAAATTCTTGAAAATATTTTTGAAGATATGTATTTATTGCTCGTATTTACTAACATCAGTTAATAAATAGAATATTATTTTTATTGCTTATTAAAAATTGAATGTCCGCTTTTTAAGAATTTTTGTTTGAAATTTAAATAAAGACATTGACCAAAATAATTATAGTAATTTTATTTAGTTTTTCTTTCTTTATATCTCATTCTTCTTTTTTTCTTTCTTTTTCCATTTTTTTCCTCTTTTCTCTAACTTGTTTCTTACTTTTTGAATTTCGAGGCTTTTCATTGATTTCTGAAATTCCCAGACGTGGACTAATATTGGCCCAATCTTGCGGTGGAATTGCTCCCCCAAGATTGGTTCAATTTTACGCGAAATTGTATATTTTTTTCGTAACCGTATACCATTGAATGGGCGGGAAGAAGTTGAACAGAAAAATTTCCACAAATGAAAATGAAACCTACTTGACTATTTATACCTTATTTACCTTGTACCATTATAATTTTTGTTTTACTACTTTCTCTATATATATATAAAACTAGAAAGCTTGGGCGAATTGAGAGCAGTGTTTTTTCATCTGCAAAACGCGATTACCGGGGAAAATGAATTGCTAAGCCGAGAATTGTGGATTGAGGACTGCGGTGGGAGAAAGGAAGACGAATAAGAAGAAGAGGAGGAGGAGGAGAGGAATGGTGGATTATTGAAGTGTTCTCATTTTAAGAGGACTCTGACTTTGCTATAACGTATCTCGTACATTTTGTGTTTCTTTTTTATTTTTTACTTTCTACGTGAAAATTACACGAGATAGAGTTCGTTGGTGGGGAAAAGGGAGAATAAAAAAGAAGAATGAGCAAAGTATTGTGAAAGAAGACGAGGGATGGAAAAAAACGCACAGAGACAAGATGAAGGGACGAGGGAGGGATGAAGAAGGATCGATATGAAAAAGAAGACTCACTCACCGACTTGAGTCCGCCCTCGAGGGCCATGAAGGCGAAAGCTCCGAGTAACGTGTAACCAAGTACGAGAATGCAAACGCCAAGACTCGCAAGAAAACCTGGTGTTTTTGTTGACGTTGAGTTGCTGCAGCTGCAACAACAGCAAAGCAATTCCGCGCCACCACGAGTTCCACCACCAGCACCACCACCTCCTGTATTTGAAAGTTTGATTCTGTCCGTTCCTGATGATGATGAAATTGACCGATTTGGCGGACAGCATCTCGGCGCACGTTGATAATAATCGCCGGCCACGTTCTGCATCGCCGATTTCTTTTAGGATTGTGTTGATTTTGTGCTGGCGCTGCAATTGCTGGCCGCAGTTGCAGGGACCGCTGCATGTGCAGTCGCCGCAGCTGCAGCTGCAGCTAGCAGCTTTTCTAGCGACCACAGATCTCCGCTGTCGACCTTTTTTCTTCCTCCATTGGCAGTGTGCGATTCTGTAACATAAATATTTCATTCATTTTTTTCTATATGAATTATTCGACTTTTTTATATTTGAAAATAATTTTATTTTAAATTTAATTAGGGGAAAGGCTTGCAGGTTGTTATACCTAAGCTTTTTTGTTCATAACTCATTAAAAAAAAAATAATTAATAATTTATACGAACATACCATCGGAAAGAGGACCTAAAAAGCTACAAATTTGACCTACAGATAATTCAAATTGTCAAAAAATAAAATGTTTACATCAAATTTTAAAAATGATGTAAAATCAACGTTTCGAAATTTAGGCTTGCAGGTTGACCCACCTTGAAAAATTGATAATAATATGGAACAACTCCTATAAATTTATTAAATTTCACTTACATTTAATGTTTTTGAACATTAAATAAATTTTTTAAACAATTTATTAATAAATAAAATTTTTTTTAAATAAAAAATATTTTTGAAAAATAAAATTTTTTTTTCAATTGAAAATTAAATGAAAAGCAAGATATGTGAAAAAAAAACTGAAATTTCGGAAATCGTGTAAATTTACTTCAAATTATCATTGCGGATTCGCATTTTGGACCTGCAAACCGTAAAGTGAGTCAACCTGCAATTTTGAACTCAATTTTTAAATCGAAGAAAAAAATATTAATTCATGATATTTTAAAAATTCCTTTTGGATTATCAAAATTGATTAAAAAAGCAACTCAGAAAAAAATTGTAACTTAAATTATCCATCAAAATATTTCATTTGTAAGCAAATGATAAAGTCACATTTTTAATTCTTCAACTTTCCACAAGTCAATTTCAGAATTTGTTTTACAATAACATTTTTATTGCTTCTTTTTGCTCCAAAAGATCATAAAAAGTAATAACTAATCATTTGACAACAATATCAGTCGCGTTTTTAATTATGGCATTTCTACAATAAAAAATAACGCAAGTGCGACAACCTGCTAGCCGGACAACTTGCAAGCCTTTCCCTTATTATTCTTGAAAATCAACTTTTAAACAATTTTAATTGGAAATTTTTGAAATTATTAAATTAATTTTAATTTTTTAAAATTCAATTATTTTAAAGATTTTTAATTACATATATTTCCAAAAATTCAAATGCAGACAATAAAAATAATAACATTAAAATTGTTGAAAATCATTTTTAACATTTTGGTTAAAAAAATCATGTTCAAAATATTTCATTAAAATTCATCAAAAAATGAATTACCTTTTTTTAATAATATAAAAACTCTTTTAAGAAATTCAATTGTTTTGGAAAAATTACATTAAAATATTTTTAAAAACTACTTAATTCTTAGCATTTTTTTATATAGTAATTATTTCAAATTTAACTGTCTTCGAATAAAGCAAAAAAGAATTTACTTTTTTGGACTTGTTAAAATTTTGGAGAAATCATGGTCATATTTATAATTAAAATTCTTCAAAAATTTTATTATTTTAATTTTTGAAAATATTATACCTTAATAAACTTAAGAAAAAACTTGGACAGTTACAATTATTATAAAAAATTGAATTTTCGTATTCAAATAATTTAATTCTCGAAGAACTTTTAGAAAATTATTTAAAATACATAATTGATTTAAAGATGAAGTTTATAGTTGAAAATTATATAGAAAATAATTGAATGCGGGAAGGGTTATAATTGTAATTTTTTAGAAATGATTAAATTTCATAAATTTTCTTCATTTTCCGTAAACTTTCATATTTTCCTGTGAAAAGAATTTTGTCAGGGAAAATAATTTTAATGTCAGTAAATTGTCAGGGAAATGTCTGGGAAATTGATAAACTGAATCTTGTGACCACCCCCGTGTAGAAATTTAGCGTGGAAGTGTATGAGAAACTGTCCAGTTGCGCTAGATTCAATCTAGCAACTAGATGGGAAAAATGGACAGGCTTGAACGAGGGATGTAACGCTAGCAACGTCAAGATTTTGTACAGTTATTTTGTCTAGTCCTTGTCTAGTAAAATAAATCATTCCTAGCCAGTTCCTGGATATTAAAATAAGCAGTTTCTACATACTGGGCATAATTTTTAGGTTTATAAATAATAAAAAAATATTTTTCAACTTTACTCTTTTGTTTGTTTAACTTTTAAACAAACAAAAGAGTAATACAAAAGTATTTGTTATTATCACAATTTCTCTTACAATTATTTTTGAAATTAATTGTAACATATTTTGCTACATTGTATTTTTTCTTTAAAACACAAACACATTCACTATAAAGATTCGTACTTGTATACCGATAATAAAATTAATTGTATATTATATTGTTGCAATCACAAAAAATTCACTTAAAATTACCAAAGTTTTATTCCCAGGAGGAAAAGTCGGACGAATGTCGGAGTTTACAACCGCCTGGGATCCGCGCCCGTGCGGACCGCCAGTACCGATGTTTTGTACCGATTCGGATCCCAAAATTCAACCGGCGCGGAACAGAATCAAGTTGAAGTCCACAACGTTGATCAACGAAAAAGAATTTTTCACTAAGTAAATTAATTAAAAATTACGCAGCAATATTGACACAAAAATATTTAGAAAAGAAAGATTGATGTTTACGCTTTTGATAATAATTATTTTACAATCAAATATTCAATTAAAAATAATACTTGATTGCATTAAATAAATTTTTTTCGTTGATCAACATTGTGGACTTCAACTTCGTCGGAACAGATTAGGCTTCGACTTTCGGATCCGCCTTTCTACTTTCGTCAGTACTGGCGCGGTACTGGATTTGTTCCGCCTGCGGATTTCATTCTTCTACGGGCGTCGGAAGAATGACGGATGTTAGGTCTGTACTGGCTCGGTGCTAGGGCGGATCCGACTGCAGATCTCGTCATTTATTGTTATAGTTCACATTATCAGTATAATCATAAATTTATTTTATTATATATATCATAACTAATTAATTATTACAATAACTAATTGCATTTATTATAATATTATTATTATTATTTAACCAATAAATAAATTAATTGTATTGATGCAAAGGAAGAATATAAAAAACTTAAATTTTTCATTATGTTTATAAAAATCCAACTTTATTAATGTGCAATTAAATAAATAATTTTTAATAAATAATATATTAACTTGAAAGAAAATGTGTTCAATATATAATAATACCTACAATAAATAACACAATAACACATTAAATAAATATATAAAAAACAGATTATTAATTAATTAATTTATTGTTAATTAATTAATAATCTCTTTTTAATTTAAACAATATATCAAGTAATTATTTATTGACACTTTTCTGCAAATTAAATAATTAAAAAAATGTGTTGTGCATTCAAATTTCATTCAATTATTAATAATTAAGTAATAAAATATTAAAAAATTTAATAATAAAATAACAATTTTAACAAGTTCCTTTTTAAACGAAATATTAAAATATTTTATTATTTATTGCCGCGTAGTAATTTTACAATTTTCATTTTAGCTAGTGAGACTTGAAAGCATTTAAGATTTGAGAGTTCCATGCGAGCGTAGCATAGGCGTAGGTTCGTACCTCCAAGCGTTAGGATTTTTCAAATGTGTATGTAATAAAAAATTGCGTTTAAGTGTATAAAGAAATAAAAAAATGTGATAAGTGAACTGTCAATGAATTGTCATCAGTATTTATCTTTTGCAATTAATTATTATTTTTTTATTGATATTTGTTGAAATTATCATTTTGATCCGAGCCGGTTGTCAGGCGGTAGAATGCCAGCATTGCCAGCGCACATCTGGCTAGGAAATGAAAGATCCGCAGTCGGTACAGTGCCGGGTCCCAGCCGGTTGAATTATACACGGAACGGCTCTTCGCGGCCGGTTACCGGGCGGTAGAATGCCAGTTCCGAGACGGATGGCCAGCCAGCTCCTGGCCAAGTCATCTTTCGGTAGAATACCAGTTCTCGGGCGGTAGGCAGGCGGTTCCCAGCCAGTACCACTACTCCGGCGTCGGTACAGGCGAGGATCCGCGCCGGTTGCAAATTTCCCACTGGGTTACTTATTATGAACATTATAATATGAAAAACAATCTGAGACTATGAATGATGACATCACATGTCCTTTTTCTAATAAATCTTCTTTTCGCTGTAATATATTTAAACTTGTACACTGTCCCTGTTCAGAAATGGAAAACTGAAAACTTTTCACTAGATTTATAAATTTGATTTTATCTTCACAACAAGATGAGTTACAATTGTAGACTGTTGGATTCTTTTCATCAAGCACTACGTCAAGAACTGATTTCGTCTGCTAGCTTAGTAGACTCTCAGAGCCACCTTCTCCACGAACTTGTACTAAATTCTTAAGTCAGCGTCCTAGACAGTGCCTAGCTAATTCCTGGACAACCTGCTATACGAACTTGTACTGAATTTTCAATTCAGTATCCTAGACAAATTTTAGCCAGATTCTAGACTGTCTTCATAGCGAAGAAAATAAAGGGGAAAACTGTACATTAACATTTCGGGGCCAGGACAGTTTTTTCAGAATAATTTTCCACGACAAATGCTATCTAGCTGTAGTCTATTTCTAGGAAGGCCACGACAAATTTCTACACGGGCCCTGTCTCTGTACTTCTTTCTATCTCTCACTCTCATTGTATTGTCTCTGTTCTTGTTTTTATTTCTCATATATAGGACGCTTAACCCTTTATTTCCTTTCTCTCTAATAGAAAATTCAAGTATTCCCAAGTTTGTCATTTGGTATTTAAAGAGCGCTTTTTTTATTCTTTAAGCGGAGGAAATTTTCAACTTGGCACTTATTCTCTCTCTCTCTCTCTCTCCCGCAGTGTGTAAAATTCGAAGGGAGTGAAATTTACACACCGGTGGGAGTACTTTTCGGATTTTATTTTTTCCGAATCTTTCTGTGACGAATTTTATACAAAAAAATATAAAGTTTTATCCTTTATCCCTTGAAAAAAGGGATAAAAAGGAAAAGAGTAAATTTGTTGTTACGTACAAAATAAAAGTTTTAAATAGTTTAGTGGATTTTTTATTTTTACTTATTTTTCAACACTTAACATATTTGAAAATATTAGAATCCCTGCGAACAATTTTATTGAAATTTATGAAAATTATGAAAATAATTGAATTTTTTGCGAAGAATTTTATTGAAATTTTTGAAAATAATTGAATTCCTGACTAAAATTTTTTTATCTTTTAAAATAATTGAATCCTTGGAAGAATTTTAGTAAAATGTTTGAAAATTATTGAATTCCTGCGATGAATTTTATTAAAATTTTTGAAAATAATTGAATTTTTTCGAAGATTTTTATTAAAATTTTTGAAAATAATTGAATTTCTGCGAATAATTTTATTAAAATTTATGAAAATTATGAAAAATAATTGAAAAAATTGAATTATTGAAATTTTGGAAAATAATTGAATTACTTCGATGAATTTTATCAAAATATAGATATTAATATTATGAAAATAATTAAATTTTACAAAGAATTTTATAGAAATTTTTGAAAAATAATAAATAATAATATTTACTTTAAAAATCAAATAATAAATTGATATTTAACAAGCTTAAGTAAGATTGAACCGTTTAGGAATAATTTAACCCTGATGAATTTTAGTTTTCTAATTCTTCTTTTTGAAATACATATTCTTTTTAAATACAGTTTGCGTTGAATTTTTGTAGCCTACATTTTGTTACTAACTTTTTAGCTCTCTTTTAAAAGAGAGAGAGAGAGAGAGAGAAAAAAACCTGGACTTTAAACCAGCAGCAACCGATTGATGTACAGTAAACAAGTTTTATTTGACTTTAGCAAACTTTTATTTAGATTATTTAAGGCTGACTTTGTATTCTCTCTCTCTCTCAGGAGAAATAGAAAAAAAGCAGTAGGGAAAGAAAATTAGTTCAAGTTTAACTTTCAAAGGAAATTTTTTTTTTAAATCAAACACTCATTGCTTTAAGAAAAATGTTTTAAAATAATTATTATTATAATTGCTGCAAACAATTTATGTACATAATTACCACAAGCGGGGTGAAAAATATTCTTCTCCATAAAGTACATAGAAAAATATTTACATAATATAAATAGGAAAAATTGAGAGAATTTTGTTTCAGGGCATCAAAAAATTATATTATAGGTATTAAAAAATTTAAACTAAAAAAAATATATTTTAATTTTTACAATTCATAATTAATAGAATAGAGTGGGGTAAAAATACCATGGGGTAAAAAGACATTTGGGTTTTATATCAAAACTACTGAAAGTTTATAAACTTTAAGTATAATTTAAAAAAAAACTTTGGAAATTCCAATTTTATGGAGTAAAAATTAAAATAGGGGCTCTTTCACCCCACAGTCTATAGAGTAGGGTTGTTTATTATTAAATTAATATTGTTATTATAATTATAATAATATATATTGTTGTCTAAATAGTTTAACCTCCGTTGTTTATTTAATTTTGTTGAATTAAAAAATTTTTTTTTTAATTACAATTTTTTTATTGTTGAATTATTTTCTTTTTTGAAAAAAAATGTTGGAAGCTTGTTAAAAATTTTTAATTCAACAATAAATATTGTTATGTTATAATTGTAATAATATGTATCGTCATTAGAATTGTAATTATTAGCCATATGTTCTTTTAAAATTAGAAAAATAATTTCGTCACTCAAGTAGAAAATGTAATTTACAGTCAGTCGGATCTGATAAATTTTTTTCCGAGATCCCTTAGCAAAAAATAATACCGGGTAAAAAAAAGTGGCCAGCGGGAAACTTATGAAATCCATTTCTGCAATATGTGTGGTGTTGATATGATTTGCATAATTCTATAAACGTAAAATATGTGTCTGATCAGAATATACGTTTTTCACTTCGATTACTAGAGAAAAAGAATCTGTCATGACAAAGTTGGAAGAAAAAAAAGTACATTACATATAAGGGGAGACAACACACTATTTGGAATTTGCTTTTCGAAACATAAGGACAAGACAGTGCGAGAAATTTTTTATTTCTTTTCAACTTTCTTCTTCTTTCTCTCTCTTTTTTTCTTAGTTTATTTTAGCCATTATTTTTTTCCTACCCTCTGGTGTATATAAAGTGGAACAAGTATTTCTTTGCCAGACATGCAATTTTCGTTTTCCAGGTATCGTGTCGTTTGAAGCACCAAACGTGTCGTTGTTCCGCAATGCTAATTGGTTGATTTGATTGTATAAATTAGCATATTCACCGTCTCTCAATTTGTTCTTTCATTTTCCCGTCGCATTCTTTTTGTTTGACGAATTTTTCTTTTTTTTTTCTTTTTGTTATTTCATATTTTTCCCCTTCTCTCGAAACACACCTGCGGAAATCGTTTCATAGTCTCGGTTATTAATGTTTTTTTTCATTTTCTGACTAACTTTCTTTTCTGAAGATGTTCTCTGTTATTCTTTGTTAGAAATTCGTTTATTTTAGAACATTTAAGACATTATTTTATTATTTGTTTAATAATTTTTCGTTTGTTTTTGCAAATTGTACGAAATTATATTAAATTTGTATTTAAAAATTTGATCAAGTTTATATTGTTTTATTTGAGACTTTTTTTATCAGGTTTTTTATTTTTAGCAGGATTTTTATTTCTGTCGAAGGTTTTTTTAATTTTTGTCAGTTAAATTTTTAATAGGTTTTTTATTTTTATCAGGATTTTTATTTCTCTCAGGTTTTTAATTTTCAGCTGGTAAATTTGTATCGGGTTGTTTATTTTTCACGAGCTTTTTTGCTCTTTATTTATTTATTTTCCCATATCAGTTTTATTAAAGTAAAGTATGATTTCATTGTATACCCTTTCGGGTCTTTACAATCTCCTCCACATCACTACTAAACTCTTCTAACTCACAAACTCTTCCTCCATGTCCCTACTTTTGCGGCTGCAGCCGACTTAAGTTAGGAGTACTCGCATTCGCCTGGACATTTGGCCAGGGGAGAGACTGTAGCGATATTCACAGAGGGTCACCCACCAAGTACTAACCGCACTCAAAGTGGCTTAACCTCTGTGATCGCAAGTAACGGGATTCCACCAACCGAGCTATACCATCGGTCCATCAGTTTTATTATTTTTTAAAAGTAAAAAAGTCTTGAATATAAATAAATATTTTTGTTTTTTTGTATATTTTAAATTAGTAGTTTTAAAATGTATAAAATGAATAATACAAAAGCAGAGTAATTTTGAAATGCTTTTTTTCCGATTTATTTGTAACAAACCATGAAATTTTATTCATAGTTTTATTTTAAATTCGATTCCAATTTAATGCAAACAGGTTATTTTGAATTTAGAGTAGAATTAAATACGTATAATTCAGTTGAAATTTTCTTTCAAAATTCGTTATATAGAATAAATTGAATTAAATTTAATTAAAAAAGGAGAAGGAAAATTGCAATTTTCTTTTTTTTTGTCAATTTAATTCCGAGTTTTCTTATATAGTATATTATAATTATATCCATTTACCTTGTTCCGACAGATTTATATTTTTATTTTTAAAGCATGCTTTTCATTTTCTAGACTTTCTCCGCCAGTGGAAACTTGACAGAGATTGAAATTGAAATGACCTTTTCTTATTACTTGTTAAATAGAGAAAAAAATATTATATTTGAAATGACAAAATAAAAAAAATTATAAAAACGTAAAATATAAAAAAGACAAAAAAATAATAAAATTATGAAGTAAAAAAAATAAGAAAGAAAATATAATAAATAATATATTTAAAATTTTCATATTGCAAAAAATCGTTCAAGAATCAAGGTTGCCATGTTTTGAACTTTTAAGCGTACTTTAGCGTACGGGTGGACCTACTACTACTTAAAAGTTGAAATAAAATTTGCTATCCTTCAGGATTCTGTAAGGCTCGATCCCTACTAGAAATAAGGTGGTTTGCCGATTAGAGAAATATTAAAAATTAGAAGAAATATATTTTAATGTCTTTTTCAATAAATTTTGATTGTTTGCTGAATGGCGGATGGAGATGAAACTACTTAAAAGTTGAAATAAAATATTCTATTCTTCAGGATCCTGTAAGGCACAGTCTCTACTAGAAATCATGTGATTTGCCGATGACAGAAAAACCATGAACCATGAATTAACCCTTAATGAGCCCTTAAGTATGCAATAAATCGTGTTCCAACAATATGGTTCTTTCATGTTTACGTAGCTAATATTTAAAATAAACTACAAGTAAAAATTTAAAGTAATCGATTATTTTCTTAAAAATAATATAGTGAAATTTTTCCTTGAATGAAAAAATTGTTTTCTTATATATATTATTTTTCGTAATTACTGTATCTTTAATTTAAGTGTTGAGCATGTTTTATTTCACGCTACTTTTGACGAGAAAATCACTAACATACTAAAAGGTCTTTTAATGTTTTTCACTCTCCTTAAGAATTGCATTTTGAATAGAAATTTTTTCTTTAAAGAAAACACGTTTAATTACAACTGGTAATCCGTTATCTGTATAAAGAGTATAAATTTTTAATTTACTGTCACATTTTTCGAAAAGAAAGAGAGTAAAAAATAAACAGAAATAAAATAGAAAACTAAGAAAATAGAAAAAAAATTTACATAATTTACAAAATATTTTTATTTTGTAAATTATTTTTTACTTTCTAAGTTTAGAATTTGCATTTTCACTTAATTTTTTTCCCAAACAACTATTTATTTTCTTTTCTTCATTTGATATCTTAGTTATAACTTGATATACTTCTCGCTTACATTTTTATTTCTATTTTTTCCGTAAAAATTTTTTTTCTTTTTTTACGAACGCAATTTTGTATAATTTGCATAAATGAGTATAGAAAAACATAATAAAAATAAAAAAATAAAAGAAAAAAGATCTCTTAAAATTTTAAATAAAATGAAATAAAAATGATGTTGAAAGCATGAAAAACAGGAAAGGTTGGTGGAAGGAAGGAAGGCGCGCTGTTAAAAAACGTAACCGAAACATTCGCTGTAAGTACTTTATTTCAGTTTGATGGGAAAATACAGGTTGCTTTTCAGTAAAGAATTTATCAAAGCGATACTTGAGAACTTTGTAAATTGAGACGCGAAACCCATTCCTGAAACGTGCTATCCGCATTTATCGTATCCCTAATGGCGCACTAAATTGGCTTTTACTATTGAGTCTCTTGCAATTTTGAACGGAGCTCGGGTTTCCTCTGCTGCAGCGACGGGAAGTCATACAATAAAAAAAAGAAGGGAAGAGAAAAAAAACTAAGATACATTGACAGGGGTTAATATTAAAAAATTTGTTAAGTAATAAATATTTAGTGTGTCATTCGTTCGAGAACGCGTTCGGTTTGGGAAGATCGTCGTTTGATGTTTTCAAATTAGTTCCGTACTCGAATTTCCGTAGAATTTTAGAAATTTTATAGTTAACTAGAAATTATTTATATATTATTGTTAATATTAATGTTAATATACAATTAATTTTTTCCTTTTTTTCCAAATTTATCGCCAAATAGTTCTTTAAACTGCAGCCTAGATGGCATGAAAATTCGCTCACAAACGAAATAAAGCAAAATTCGTTTCAGTTATAAAGTTAAATTATAAATTACAATAATGCAGGCTTCGCACTTATCTACTAAAACCTACTATTTACTACTTTTTTACGTTATGCTACTATTTGGGTACTTTTTTTAAATTTCAGCCACTAAAAACTACTATTTCTGTTTTTTTTAGAATTTCCACTACCTACTTTGAATTCGTTAATACTAGAAATCAAAAAAATATTTCAATGACTTTCAATGACTTTTTTCATGGAAATTCAATTTTTTAAAAAAATTTTTGATAAAATTCTAAAGAAGAATTCAATTATTTTCATAAATAATAAAACTCATAAAAGAATTTCAATTATTTTTAATACTATTTTAAATTAATTAATCGAAAAATTCAATTATTTTCACCAATAAAGTTTTCCACAAGAATTCAATTATTTAAAATAAAATTTTTATAACATTTATTATATTTTGAAAAAGTTAATTATTTAAAATTAAAACAATGTTTATAAAATTCTTATAAAGAATTGAATTATTTTCTAAAATAAAAAAAATTTTTGCATAAATTTAATTCTTTTTAAACATTTTAATAAAATTTTTCGCAATAATTCAATTATTTTCATAAATAATAAAATTTTTCTTAGGATTTCAATTATTTTTAATACAATTTTACAGGAATTGCTCAAAAAATGTAATTATTCTTAAAAATTTAATTTCAATTCCTCGAAAATAGTACATTGTACAACTAGTGGCGAAAGTGTGATTTTTCGAGAGTGAAGTTTGCTGCTCTCGCTACGCTCGAGCCGCAAACTTCACTCTCGAAAAATCATTCTTTCACCACGAGTTGTGCACTACGTTTTCTCGAACGACTTGCGAGGAAAGGTTTCTTCGTGAGTTTCGTATAATTTTAATTTAAAATGTTCTTATGTTTAATATAATAAAAGACGAATGTTTTGAGTGGGGAAGAAGTTAGATACAAAATAAATCTCGGTCAAAGAACAAGAAAAAAGAATAAATTCATGATTCACTTTCGCCACGCCAAATTTACTTTCGCCACGCCAAATTTTACTTTGGCCACGCTCTTCAGAACAGTTGAGAAAAGTTCTACTTTCGCCACACTTTTCTACCAAGAAAAGTACTCCTTTCAGAGCAAGTGTTGGAGAAAATCAATTATTTAAAAAAGTGTTTTTTTTTTAAATTCTTTGGAAGAATTCTATTATTTACAAAAATATTAGAATTTTTCACAGGAATTCAATTATTTGCAAATATTTTAATAATGGTGGAAAGAAATCAATTATTTTAAATATAATTTTAATTAAATTTTTTGATATAATCCAATTATTCTTTTAGATTGTAATCAAATTTTTTCCAAGAATTCAATTATTGACATAAATAATTCTTCGAAAGAATTCAATTATGTCGATAAATAACAAAATTATTCCCGAAAATTCAATTATTTTGAGGCATTTTATTAAAATTCTTTGCAAAATTCAAATATTTTCATAAATAACAATATTCATCACAAGAATTCAATTATTTTTTAAAGTCATAAATTTCTAATTGAAAAATTCAATTATTTTAAAAAATTCTAATAAAATGCCACACAGACATTCAATTATTTTTAAAAATTTCAATAGAATTCTTTGTAAAATTGAATTATTTTTTAAAACTTTTCGCAATTCAATGATTTTCAATACCTACTATTTTATTAAAATTTCCAAACAGAATTCAATTATTTAAAACATTTTTTGTAAAAATCTTCGTAAGAATTCAATTCTTTTTATGAATAATAAAAATTTCTCAGGAATTCAATTATTTAAATTAGAATTTGCATAAAATTAGTCGAAAGAAATCAATTATTTAAACATTTTTATAAAACTCTTCGCAAGAATTAAATTATTTTTACAAATAATATTTACATTCTTTGATGAATATAATAAAATTCGTTGCAGGAATTCAATTTATTGGCGGAAAAAGAAATAAGTTAATATTTTTATGAAAATTAGGATAAACTCAGTAAAATAAAATTTAGAATGGAATTTTTGGCAGTTTTGTGAAGTTTCTAAAACGAGTTTTTTTGGTCGTCAAGTTTAATTTTTCGATAGCTACTGTTTAACTACTTTTTTTTTAGTTTGAAAGCTACTTTTTCATACTTTTTTAAAATAAATTATCCAGTGCGAAGTCTGATAATGAATTATAAATCGTCTTGGAAAAATTAAAGTAGTAAATAAATTGTAAATTGTTTTTAATTGTGTGGATAAAATTAGAGAAAATAAAGTGGAGTAAAATAAAATGAAGAAATGTTAAAAAACTGTAATAAAAAGGTCTTTGTTGTTAAATGTAGTGAATAATTCACGATATTTAATTAGTTCATAAAGAAGTGGAATAGGGAGAATCTACAAATTTGGTTATGAATTCAAATTTAAACTCTGTTTTCCAAGAAACAACTCGAATTCGTTAGGAAATTGAGGAGACAATGAATGATCAAGCAAAACATTGTTGAGAAAATTCTGGTTGATAATAAAAAAAATTTTAACTTAATTTTAATTTAAATTTTGAATTTATTAAAAAAAAAATTTCAAATAGTAAAAATAGTAGAAATAAATTTAAAAATAAATATAAAAATAATAAAAATAGTAAAAATAATAATAAAAATAATAAAAATAAAAGTACACAGGAAAAAAAAAGTCTGACTCCGTTTACACCTTAAATTCAGCCCATGTATTTCACATAAGTCTGTCCTTGTTTAACGGGACTGACTCCGTTTACATCTTAAATTCAGCCTCAAAAAGAGGCTGAAAGTAAAACTTTTTTTTTAGTGTGTAGTAATAATTTTTTCCGACTACAAACAAAAAAGACAAAAACAAAAAAATATTAAGATTGTCTTGGAGTAATTTTCCAAATTAATAGTTATAAATTATACCTACTTTTTAAATAAAAATAAATTTTACTCAAAAATTGGTTCTTTTCTTTTTCATTTGACAAAGGGGGCGTCAATTTGTTCGTTACAGTTCGTTAGTTGGTAACAGAAGGTTTTCAAAATGAATTGTTACGCAATCTAATGAACACACATTGAATATTATCAGTAATATAAATTATAATGTAATATGTACCGATAAAACGGTTATAAATCACACCCTTTACCGCACTGTGTGTAATGTATGTAGTCAACTTCGACCACAATTATTACTCTGGATATAGGTATTCCGTGTGGTTTTGGTATCATCATACACAGTATATATTTAAATGACTCATTCAGCAAAATTTCGTTCAATTTGCAGTAATATATTTTGAGGGAGAAAAAAAGTAATCACCCTCAACTCTGGAGTTAATTGTGGAATTAAAAAAAATTCAGGATTTTTACATTACTTTTGTTTCAATAATTGAGAAGAAAATACTTTGGTTTGGTTGCTGTCGGGAAGAATTGTTTTTTTGGTGAGAATTTTTAAAAATGATCGATTTAGAAAAGAATTGTTTTTAACAAAATGAATAAAATTTTTTTTTTCGTAAGTAGTTTGGTAAAGAAAATTTTTTTAATGATAAATTTACGATTTTTAAAAATTCAGATCAAAAAACAATTTTCCGGGACAAAATTGGACCAAAACATTTTTTAAGCTTAAAAATAATCGACAAAAGTAGAAAATTATCATAAAAAATTTTGTCTCGTAATTAGTTTGTTAAGGAGAATTTTAATATTAATAAATTTATGCTTTTCAAAATTCGGGTCAAAAATAAGAATTTTCCTTGGCAGTAATTGGACCAAAATTTTTTGTTGTATATAAAAATAATCATCAAATGTGTAGATAAATGTATAAAATTTGGTTTTAAAATTAGATTACAAAAAATATTTTTTTGTATTTTTGAAAATTCCGAGCTAAAAACAATTTTTTGGGACGATTTTTGAAAATTCGGTACAAAAATTAGGCCAAAATGTTTTTTTGTACATAAAAGTAATTGCCAAAAGTTGAAAAGAAGTATAAAAAAATCATGGAGTGAATATTATTTTGAAAATAAATTATAATTTTTTATTAAAAAGGAGAGTTTCTTTACATGAGAGAGAAAGAGAAAGAAGAAGAGAGAGGGAGAAAGAGAGACTTTCAAAAGTCAACGAGTTTGCTATTTTGGTCGAAATGGATCAAATAGAAATACTCTCAGGAGAATGTAACGAAGTTAAAAAGTTTGTCCGACATTTGAAAATTCCATTTTGCGCGCAGAGAGTCCAGAGAAATTATGAATTCCATTCAAGAACTGAGGCATATTATTCTAAAAAGGCGTGTATAATAATTTCCATGTATGAATATTAAAATCTACGAGAAGAGTAATTTTAAAGAAAGAGAGCTTATTTTAGACAAAAGTATGCAAAGTGAAAAATAAAATAATTGAAAATGGTACCAATAATTCTCTTTTTAATTTTAATTCCTCTCTCTCTCTCTCTCTCTCTCTCTCTCTCTCTCTCTCTCTCTCAAAAAAGAAATTAAATTATGTGATCTGTTTCCGCTTATATATCTCCTCAATATTATTTATACATACATATAATAGCCACAATAAAACAGTTTCGAATCAATCTTAGCTATCTTTAGGTAAATTGGAATTGGTCCAAAATCGTTTACTCTCTGTTGAGAAATACTGGTAAAGTTCTATAAATTATATTTCGTTGATAAGTTATGTATTATTTATTTATATAAATAAGACTAGTTTTTCTTTATTTTGTTTACATTTTTTATTTTATTCTTCTTTTTAAAATTATTATTTGATTAAAAATATTTCTTTAATTGTCTCACAAAATTACTTAATTATTCAGTTAATATTAATATTGTATTGTTACACTAATTATTAACAATAATTTAATATTCAAAATAATAAACTAAATTCGAAATTGTTTTGATTTTTTGTTTTAGTTTTAATTTTCTTCTTCTTTTATTTTAGATTTAAATTTATTACTATTTAATTATTATTTATTTACCATTCGACAATAAATCAATTTTTCTTTTTTATTGATTTATTATCTATTAATTTATTATTGTATTATTAAATTAAGTGAAAAATGAAAGATAGAATTTGTAGGCACTAAATAAATTCTTAATTGACCCATCATCATTTGAAGAATGGTGCAAGTTTTTCAATGAAAGAAAATTCCATAGATTCCAAATAAATTTTTTAAATTCTTTAATAAATTCCGCCGCAAGACCAAATAAAAATTCTCTCTTAAAGATTCGCAACTTGCAACATTCCGTTATTATACTATATATTCCATTTTGGAAATATATGGTTTATTCTTGCTGATAATTGAATAATTATTTTTCAGACAATTACTTCAGGAACCAATAAATAATTACCAGGAGGGAAGGAAAAAAAATTTTTTCACTTTTTTTTGGTTTGCAAAGTTAATTCTCGTTTGGGATATAAAACTCATTATTTATTCTCTGGAATAATCTGTTTTGTATCATTTTTCTCTTCTATTCAGTCGAATAATGAGAAAGAATGAGAGAAGGTAACACAGGCCTACAAATTTCAGATCCAGAAACGGGATAAGTCATTTCCGATGTAATTTGTCACCCTGAATCCAAAACTGGCAGCAAAATTGCTCTATCACGTCAGGATTCTGAGATATTCTAACCTAAAAGAGTAAAAAAGGCCATTTTTGGCAACATTCGACTCTCAATAAAATCTACAAAAATTTTTTTTTATCATTGGAAAAAATTTTAAAAGAAAGTACAATTATTCACCTTTCAAAATATTCTACATCCGATCCGATCCGACTTTTTTCACTAAGGTACAACAATTTAAAGTTTATAGAGGTTACACGACATAAAAACTGAAAAAAGGAAGAAAAGAATAATTGGAAAGTACTTTAAGTTAAGCATCTGATTCTTAATATTTTGGGATCGTTGATTAGAAAACCGATGTCGGATTTTCAAAATTCAAAATGGCGGATCCAATATGGCGGCTGTTAATATAAAAAATTGATCGGATTCGCTTGAAACTTTTTACTCGGGAGTTTTTGAGGTCGCTAATTACGAATCCGATGTCAGATTTTTGATATTCAAAATGGCGGATGTAATATGGCGACATATTTTTAAAAAATTTAACGGATTCGCTTGAAACTCTTCACTCGGGTGTTTTTGAGGTCGCTTATTAAGAATCTGGTGTCACATTTTCGAAATTTAAAATTATTGTGGATCTAATATGGTATTATATGTTACTAAAATCAAAAAACGTGAAATTCGAAGTCTTTTGAGTACTTGAAAAAAAGATTTCCACACCTATAGATATCTAAATTGAGAAAAGATGTATTTACAAGTCCAGATATAAGCAAAGGAGTGATTCTGTATTATATTCTAAAAACGAAACCAACTATACGAAGATCCTTTGAAGAAAAATGTGTAAAGGTTCATAAAGAAAAATAAAACTTTTAATTTTCTTTACTAGAAGAGTGTATAAATTATGCCCTAAATGTTCGAATTTTACGTTTTTCGATTTTATTAACATACAATATCATATTACATCCGCCATTTTGAATATCAAAAATCTGACATCGGATTCGTAATTAGCGACCTCAAAAACTCCCGAGTAAAAAGTTTCAAGCGAATCCGATCAATTTTTTATTTTGACAGGCGCCATATTGGATCCGCCATTTTGAATTTTGAAAATCCGACATAGGTTTTCTAATCAACGATCCCAAAATATTAAGAATCAGATGCTTAAGTTAAAGTACTTTCCAATTATTCTTTTTTTCCTTTTTTCAGTTTTTAGGTCGTGTAACCTAAACTTTAAATTGTTGTACCTTAGTGAAAAAAGTCGGATCGGATCGGGTGTAGAATATTTTGAAAGGTAAATAATTGTACTTTCTTTTAAAATTTGTTCCAATGATAAAAAAAAAATTTTTGTAGATTTTATTGAGAGTCGAATGTTGCCAAAAATGGCCTTTTTTTACTCTTTTAGGTTAGAATATCTCAGAATCCTGACGTGATAGAGCAATTTTGCTGCCAGTTTTGGATTCAGGGTGACAAATTACATCGGAAATGACTTATCTCGTTTCTGGGTCTGACAAAATTCTAAATTTTGTAGGCCTGTGTAATGAATAAATTTTATTATCGAGCTTTTTCAATTTTTACTTTTTGCAATTTAAATTAAGTTTTGAAAATTAAAAGTATGAAAAAATGGACTGAATAGAAAAAATAAATTAATATTCAATAATATAATATAAATAATAATTATTATTTAAAATTAAAGAATGAAAAATAAATCTCTCAGAAAGCAACACGGAGAAAAATAAATAGTAATAATTATACTATTTTCGATGAAAAATTACTACTTTTAAGTAGTAATTTTGAAACTGCTCGAAAAATAGTAACTTTTGCTTCGTATTCAAACGATTTTTACTTTTTTGAAAAAGTATAATTTACTTCAAGGAATCTAAATTTTATTAAAAGCCGAGTAATATTTAAAATGTCCCGAGCAATTAATACTCTGAGCGAAGCAACTTTTATTACGAATCAGAGCAATTATTACTATTTCGGTAAAGATTTTTACTCGTAAAAGTAGTAATCCGTACCCACACAATGACGCGCCTCACACCGACGGGCGAAACGAATGCCGGCGCGCCTGCGCGTCTGTCCACGCCGTGACGAAAAAAAATGCTGGTGTAGAGAGCTATATTGTCTCGTTTTATTTTAATAAATTAAAATAAAATAATCAGTGCGTTAAAAAAATATTTTTTCAAGTAATTAACACTCTGCATGTGTATTATTATTCATTATTCATAAGTTTTACTTTTTTTTCACATTCTTACTTACAATTAACAACTTAACATATCGGAAAATCTTAAACATCTATACAGTTTCGAACCCTACCTAACTTATATCTAACGCAACCTAAAATCGCACGCATTTATACTAAGCCTCTCGGCTACGCAATCGCTATGGAGAAAATTTCATGTTACCCGCATATATCTCTTTTCGATAAAGTGAATCATAAATTATATTTATTTAGATAAGTTACTGAATTAAAATATAAACATTTATAATAATAATAATAAACAGTATTATTAATTTAAAATTACTTATTTTAATTATTAAATTATTAGATTATAATGTTAATGATTTTATTTATTTATATATTTTTTATTAATTAATTAGTAATTCATTAAAAATTAATTAACTAATTATTAAGTGATTATACATGAATTGCATACTTTGGAAATTGATAAATAATCAAAATGCATATGGGTGATTCTCCTGAAAGGGACCCTTTTTTGGTTGAATTTCCAAAAAATCAAATTATTCTTTTTTTGTTACTTTTTTTTCATAATTAAATTTAGAAAATATTTAAAGATAAAAATATAAGCTGCGCAAAATTAATTTTCAGAAATAAGACCTCCAAGAACATTTTATTATCATGTGTTCTAGAGGTTAAGTATAATTAATTATAACTTTTAAATTAATTATTTTGTAAAAAAAACTCGGTAGGAATATTTTTTTTTAAATAATAAATTGTTATGTTTCAATTTATTGCACTTTTTGCTTTTATATTTTATTTTTATTAAATTAATAATTTAATTTGAGGGTTAAATATTTCAAAACAATGATTAAAAATCAAAAACAAAAGAAAACGCATATCAAATATAAAAAAAGGCTTCGGAGATGAATTCATAATTTAATGAAAAAATTCTCATTTTTTTTAATTTTAAAAATATTACAATTTTTTTAACAATATTTTTAGTTTTTAACATCAAATATTTTCACATAGATTACATATTATGTTTAAAACGTTAAAAAATATGATGTTGTTATATAGAAAACGAGGCTTCGGAGATGAATTTAATTTTTACTCTCATTGATAATACTATTTTAATTAATAATTTCAATAACTTTTTTTATCTTATTTTAAACAAATGTAAGTAAAAAATAATCGTTATGTTCTGAACTTTAATTTGATATATATCATAAATATGTTGAAATTATTTATATACGTTAAAATATATTTATAAAATATACATTCTGTTTAACCAAAATTCGATGACAAAATTAAATATGTTTTTTAAATAGGAAGAACTTTAAATATAAGCAATAGAAGATTATATAAAGATAGATAAATCTTCGTAGATTATAAATAAATTTTTTTTAAAATTTAAACTTGATAAAATATTAATGAAAAATTAATTTAAATAATGAACCTCATGTTGGAGACACGTGAAGTGGTCCCTTTCAGGAGAATCACCCATATATAGCAATTAATGATCGCACCACTGATATAAACAAAATTGTCCAAATAACTGAACCGTGCTACACGTGCTTCTTGTAACCTAGAAATGTTGGATCACTTTGACGGTCGCTGCGCATGACAGTAGTGACGTGATCACACACATAGGTGTGTAACAGTAGTGGTACGGATTACTACTTTTACGAGTAAAAAGTTTGTTCTGCAATAGTAAAAGTTGCTTCTTGCAGAAGCAATCTTTATTTTCCGCAGTATTAATTATTAGAATTTCTACAAGTAATATTTACAACATATCGAATGTAAAAAGTAATACAAAATTTTATAAAATTTACAATGACGATGTAAAAATTAAAATTCTTAAAGCAATTTTTAAACGTGACTACTGTAATAATTACTATTAGTAATTTTTACTACCAAAAATAGTAATTTTTACTTCATGCGAAGTACATTTTACTATGAATAGTAATTTTTAATATAAAAGTAGAATTATTACTATTCCATAGGAACTTTTACTAGAAACTCAGCACCATTTTTCTCCGTGAAGAAGCACTTTCAGGTTAAAAGTTAAAACCAATATATTTCACAAGCGTCTTTCATCTGAAATTTCGTTTTCCGATGAGTATAATTATGTGACTTCTAAATAACCAAAATGATAAGTTTTAATGGAGTTACATCTGACTTATCTTTCGAATCTTCCATAATCTGATTAATCTTTAAGTTTCAAAACTTGCCATTAGAAGGGAAGGGGGGGTGAGAGGAAGAGAAAAGTTAAATTATTCCACAGCGCGTTTTTGGTATTAGTTTTCTATATATATATAAACATCGGAAAAGCAGAGAGATTAACAACTAATGTTGTATAACAAGATTAATTACAGTCTATACGAAACTTTAAAACCCCCGGATTCAAATATTCCTATTTCATATAATATACCACAACGTTTCCTTTCTAATTATTCATTAAAATATTTACTCCAAAGAAGAAGAAAAATACTTTTTTCTCTAAAAAATTATTTTTCGTTTAAATAAACTTGTTCTCTGGGTATGAAGAATAAGTTCAGAACTCCCTGTTAATTTTTCACCTCTTACTCTTTACATTAAATTTGAATTAGTGACTGAATTTTTTCTTTTGAATTAGTGAATTTGTTACAAATTTTACTAATAAATTATATCTATTACACTGAAAGAATTTTAGGCAGGCTGCTGGCTTTTCATGTCCGAAATTAGTGCTCCTTGCGCAGGTCTCGCATCTACTCCCGAAAGGTGAGCAGCTGCCCCTGAGGAGTTGCTGCTTACCTTTCGGGAGGAGATTCTCGCCTTTTTGAGGTTAACTGCGAGTTTGAGGTAGCGAGCTCTAGCGGCACTCATGTAAAGCCTGCAGCCTCCCCAAAATTCTTTCAGTGTAGTTAAATTTACTAATTCAAAAGCATAAGTCAGTAGTTAACTTTACTAATAAATAGTAATTTCTATACTAATTTATTAGTAAATTTTACGAATTCAAAAGAAAAAAGTCAGTAAGGTGAGTTGGGGTAAATAGAAACAGATTTGCTAAGTTTCACCAATAACATAAGTTTTTTCTTTTAAATCGGGATACTTTCGGTTTTTCTGTATATTGAGTTATTATTTCACTTCCGAGGAACAATTTTATGGGGTAGTAGAAAATACGGGTATCATTAAATCGCAATAATTAACTGTTTCTTTTTACCCCTAAATTTTTCAAATTTGCTCAAATTTACAGGGGTAAATACACACAAAAAACTTAGTCTCATTTCTGTTGCATCTCAAAATGAGACTATGTTAAACGTCATAGAACGTGGCACCACCTAAGAGTCTCATTTTTGTTGCAACTCAAAATGAGTAGCGTACGCTACTCATTTTGAGACTAGGTTTTTTCAGTGTAGAAACAGTTCATTATTTCTTACAAAATTTAAGAAAAAATCAATTCGGATTTAGAGAGTAAACATATTTACTAATCCTAGAGAGTATCGTATTTTAAAAAAATGATGAACAAATGATAAATAATATTAAAAACTAAATTAGAAAAAAGAAAAGGAGTGGAGGAAAAACATTGTCAGGTAAAATAAAAGATTGCTTATAATGCACCTGAAGGTGTATGTACGTATAAACTAGAAAACAGAGAATGAGAAATTGTGGTAGGAAAGGGAAAGATTGTATTGGATTGAAAACTCACTGAATAAACGTAGGGGCAATGGGAAAACAGATTCCAAGCCGACCCACATTCCGTCGAATTTAATTTCATGCCTTATCTCCGGTAGCCGAGGTACAATACCTCAACTAGGGCAGTGACTGAATCCGCCTTCGCGGCACGGTTCTACCCTCATCGCGTCTCGCATCCCCTAACACACACACACTCTCTCTCTCTCTCTCCTACATACATCTATATACCCAAGTCTATTATACAATGGAACACGTAAGCATACATATATATCTTACAAATGTATATATAGACGTGTAAATATAGGTCTGTCTATATTTGTGTCTGTCTCTCTGTATATATATATACGAAATTTATATATATGTTCTCATACACATACACATATATACGCATACACAAAGGTGAAAGATAGTTCCAACTGGACATGGCCCGTTTATGAATCGGCCTTCAAGATCCTTCTCCGATTTGCGGGAAATAGCTGGCCGGTTTCCGCTCGCGGTATATAGTACCAATGTCCAGTACAATAGCATAAAAGAATATAATCGAGCCACGTCTGTATATGTACGCTGCAATACCTATATATGTATACATTTAAAGAGAGAGAGAGAGAGAGAGAGAGAGAGAGAGTTTGCACACAAGTGGTTAACACAGATTTTGTCAATGACATACCCATACAGACGAAAAACCTTTTCAACATTTCAAATTGCGAAATTTTCCACACATATATATAATTTTCCCGCGGATAAAATTTCTGATGGCAAGAGAGACAGAGAAAGGGGTATTATCATCTAAAAAGAGAGACAATTTCCTCTTTCGCCATAAATGCATCATTAAACTTGCGATATTATATTTATATGGATCTCAAATTTATTTATTTATTACAAGGGAAAAGTGAGTTTCAAAGTTTTTTGTACCAAATTTAGCAGTAATAATAAACCTAATAACAACAATAGTAATAATACACGGAGAAAAAGGATTGTTACGTTGACAAAAAGATTGTTAATATAGAACTAACAAATTTATTTTGTTGTCCTAACAATTTAAACGTTTTTTAATAACAATAAATCTGTTGAGGTAAGAAAAAATTTTGTAATAACAACAAACGAAATTTGATAGTTCTATGTTAACAATTATTTTTTCTCTGTGTAGTAATTACCTATCCTATTCATTCTTTCATTCTGTACACACCTGAAGTCAGTCATAATTATGCTTTTATTTTTTGATACGTTTTGATAGAAAATATTATACTACTTTCATTTGTTTAATTTATTTATATTATTTTCATTTTTTAATTAAATCAAAAAAATTTTTATTATTCTAAAAAAATTATTAAATGCTTTTATTGATTAATTTATTTTTTTGCGTTCGAGTTACAAATTATAAACTTATAAAACAAAAATTCAGAAAATTAATGAAAACTATTGGAATATTGTTAATAAATTGTCATTAAAAAGAGAAATGATTCAAAAAAATTTCATTTTTTTAATATAAAAAACTTATTTTTTTGCAAATCGAATTTGAGCAGCTCCTCTTTTCTTATCTTTAAAAAAAATTAGAAAATTATTAAAAAATTAATATTAGGGCATAGAAAATATTTTCCATATTTTCTATTTCTCAATCGCAATTATCTTCACAAAATTAGGAGTTTCCTTTAAAAAAAAGAAAATTTTTGCAAAATGCCCATTTCTAATTTTTTTTTAATAATTGAAAAATTTTATAATGTCTATTTTAAAATCACAATTGTTGTACAAAAATTTCTGTTTTTTTTAAATATTACAAATACTTTTCACATGTGCGCACCTTTTTTTATTAAGTTTTCGTACTTATTTAATTACTGGACATTTACCTATCTATATGGAAATTTCAAAAATTGATTTTTGGCAATTGTACTATATGTTTATTATTTAAAGCACACTCTTGCAAAATTTCTGAACACGATTTTAAAATTCTAGAACTCTATTCTAAAATTTACGAAATCAATTTTTAATTATTTGGAAATTTATCAATTTGAAATCTTATTTTGCTAACTAAATCATGAGTTTTTTTTAAGAAAAAGAATAAAAAATTTTGTTCTATTTCTAATATTTTAATATTTATTCTAATAATTTCTATATTTGTTAATTACGATTTTTAACGAAATTATTTAGAAAATTTACATTACTTCTATTCATTACAATTTTTTAAAGAAATCTTAAGTTTTTTTTAATAAGTTAAAAAAATTGTAATATTTCTAATTTTTTTTAAATTAAAAATTTTTTTTTTTTTTTTTTTTTTAATTTTTTAAATTCTTTTTTTGCAAATTTTTTTGGAGATTGTGAAGAGGAAGCAAAATGTTCATGTCATAAACATCGCCCATCTTGTTTTATTTCTGTTAAGGAAATATAATGATTTAAAGGAAATTTTGTTTTATTTTGTATATGTGCAGATGAATTTTGCCGCTGCAGAATCCAAGAATTATTATTATTATTATAATATAACCTGGAAACCTGGAAATGTCAGGGAATTTTTATAAACCTTGAAAATACCTGGAAAAGTCAGGGAATTTTGATTGGAATCCTGGAAAATTATTGTTTTCTAAAGTTATTGTGCTTATTCTTGAAATATAATTTTTCTTTAATTCAATTTTCTTAATTCAATTTTAAGAGTTGCCTTTACAATTTTTCTTCGCAATAATTCAATTATTTTCATAAATAATTAAATAATAAAAAAATTTATAGATTTACAATTATTTTCATAAATAATAAAACTCATCGCAAAATTTCAATTGTTTTTAATAAAATTTTAATGGAATTTCTCGAAAAATGTATAATTATTCTTAAAAATTTTAGTAAAATTCATCAAAGAAATTCAATTATTTTCAAAAGTAATAAAATTCTTCGCAAAAATTCAATTATGGTCAAAAGTTTAAAAAATTTATAGTCAAAATTTCAATTATCTTTATAAATATTAAAATTTTTCTCCAAAATCCAATTATTTTCAAAAAATTTTAATGAAATTCTTTTCAACAAATTCAATTATTTTTCAAAAATTCTCCTCCAGTCAATGATTTTCAATATCTACTATTTTAATAAAATTTTCCAAAAGAAATGAATTATTAAAAAAATTTTTTTATAAATTTCTTCGCAATAATTTTATTATTTTCAAAAGTATTCAATTTATGTTTACAGAGATTCAATTATTTTTATAAATATGTAAATACAATTTTTTACAAAGAGTCAATTATTATTTTCATAGATAATAAAACACATTGCAGAATTTCAATTATTTTTTATACAATTTTAATCGAATTCCTCGAAAAATGTAATTATACTTAAAATTTTATTAAAATTCGTCAAAAGAATTCAATTATTTAAAAATTTGTTAATAAAATTCTTTATGAAAATTCAACTTTGAGAAACATTCAATTATTCAATAAATTATTTATTTTTGTATTAATAATAATTAAGTATTTAAAAGGAAATATTATTAAAAAATTCTTCTCAAGAATTCAATTATTTTCAAAAGTATAATAAAATTCTTAGCAGAGATTCAATTATGGTCAAAAGTTTAATAAAAATTATAGTCAAAATTTCAATTATTTTTATAAATAATAAAATTTTTCTCTAGAATTCAATTATTTTCAGAAATTTTAATACAATTCTTGACAAAATTTCAATTATTTTCAAAAACTTTTCTTAATTCAATGAAATTTTTTTACAGATATTAAATTATTTTTAATACATTTTTAATCTAATTTCTCGAAAAATGAAATTGTTCTTAAAAATTTTATTGAAATTCGTCAAAACAATTTTAATTACCTATTTAAAAATTTGTTGATAAAATTCTTTAAATGAGAGTTGAATATTAAAAAAAACATTCAATTCTTCAATAAATTATTTTTTTTTGTATTTAAATAATTTAATTGTCGTAGAATTTTCTAATAATAATTGATTCAAATATGAATTTCAGTTAAAACTTTAGATACTAATTGAGTTTTGAAAAGCAGGTCTCAAATTATAATCTTTGAATATTTGAATTTTTCATACTTTTAACTTAAAATTGTGTAGATTTATTTTTTTGTAAAAGTTGAATTGAATTTTTTTTTAAGTTATTTCAATGTTTTATTTTCTAATATATATTTGATTGAAAAATTTCCGAATACCTGAATAATCGATGAAATTTCGTAAAATTGAATTGTAAGCAAAAGGATTTGAAAATGTTGAAAGCAATTTTTCAGAAATTATTAATTATACTAATTAATATACACTTTATAAAAAAGAATTTTAGTTAAAAATTGTGGAAAACAATAATTGAATTAAAATAATGAAAGTAATTTTGAATAAGTTACAGTAACAATATTCTTATAATAGGTATAAAATGATGATTTTATCAGTCCAACATTTTTAATTATTATAAAACATGAAGATATCGATTGCTCCGAGTCGATGACTTGGAGTGATCGATATTTTCATGTTTTATAACAATTTTTTATAAGTTGTTTAATTTCAAAAAGGTTAGAATTAAAAATTTTGTAAAATATAAATGTAGTTTTAAAAACCTGGAAAAGTTCCGTTTTTTAACTTGGAAAACCTGGAAAAGTCAGGGAATTTGAAATGAGCAAAAGCGTGGCAACCCTGTATTATTATTATTGACATTGTTTGTTTTAGCTAGTATATACTAATAATAATTATAATATAATGATAATAATAAGTCGGCATTTTTTTAGAGAATATATTATCGCACAAAGGAAAAAATTATACCGTATGTAAATTTTAGTCAAAGACGAAACTAATTTAATTTTTATTCGTTTCCTTCTTTCAATGAGAATTGATAATTATTATATATGTCCTGAGTAATATTAAAGAACTCGTTAAAAAATAAATTTCTCACTATAATAATTTTACATTAAAACAAAAATTTGTATTTAATTCAAATAACATATTTCTTAACCCTCGGAGAACACATGGGGTCATTTTGACCCCACGATTTTTTGCGAAAAGCTTTTTATCTATTGTTTAATATTTTTTATAAGGATTTTAAAGTACACAGACTTATTTTACAGAGTTTAAACTATATTTTTAAAAAATCTTTAGGTTAATCAGATGAACAGTTTAAAATTGGTTGAGCATTGAAAAATGATCTAAAAAAGAGGTGTGTTCTCCGAAGGTTAAAAGTTGTTGTTACTGTAAACAGATTTCTTGTTTATTATTAATTATAAAAGTAATTGAATTAATTAATAAAATAAGTAATCTCAGAATCTACTAATTGAATTAATTAATAAAATAAATAATCGCAGAATCTGCTAATTGAATTAATTTATAAATTTAATTGATTCCATTCAGTGAATTAATTTCTCAAATCAATTGATCAAAAATTTAATTATTAATTAACTATAAATTCAAGGAATGAGTCTCGTCAATAATCGTAATTTGAAAATTCTTTGAAAGATTTTCCATCATTTGCACTGTAATCGACAAAAAATTAACGATCACTTTTTCTTTTATTTTCACCCTAATTTTGTATTAAGTGAAAAAAAAATTGTCAAAAAAATCTTAAAATAGACTCAGTTTAATTATTAGGTTCGTTAAGTTTTAATTAAAGACATAAAGAACATTTTTGATATAATAAGAAATAACGTGCATTTTTTTAAGAGTCACAAATTCAGACGAAAATTATTTTAATAAAATTGTTTAGGTTTCAAATTTTAGAAATTTGTTTTTTTTGTGCTTTTAAAGAAAAATTCGCTTATAATTTTGCAAAATTTGTAATAATATTTTTCGTTCTTATTTTTTATTTTTACGTACATGCGTAAAATATTTTATATTAAAACACATTCTACAAAGATTGCCAAAATCGATTTTTTTGAAAAATTTGATCCAGGAAAAACGAGATTAAAAAAATAATCACTGAACATGAAGATTAAACATTTTTCGAAAGTGTACATATTCCAGGAGCCAAATTTCTTTCTCTCTTTTGGCGCCAAATAAAATTTCCCTTATCGAAATAAGAGGATTACAATATTTGGGGCAAAAAAAAAAAAATTTCGTATTATTCGAAAATGTACAGATTCAACGAGAGAAATCGTTTGAACAATATATTACTATATAGTCTTCGATTTTTGCCCACGTCAATATTAAATAATGACTTTTTTCTCTATACGTTTCGTCACACATTTCAATAGTTAGTCTTTCGAGCATGTAAATCAAATATTGGCCGCGGGAACAAAATTGTGGTTTTTATATTCTGACGAGTTGCAATGATGAGAGTTTTCTTTCTCTCTCTCTCTTTTTTTGTTTTTTTCTTTTTCTTTCCATCTTTTTCTCTCCTTCTCGTCTCTTTAAATACAAAAATTCTTCTCCTGATTGCATTTTTCGCTCTCTACATCTTAATTAGCGGTTTTTATCTATTAATGGAATATACGCTGAGAATGCATATTTACTGATCCAATTAGTAATGAATTTTACAAGTGTGGAATTTTTATCTTGCGAAAAAAGTATATGGGGATTTTGAAAAATTGTTTTCTTAATTTTTTTGATAAAATAGTTTGGGAAATTTTTCTCTTTAAATTAATTTTTAATTTTGTTGAAATTCCGCTGCTTTTATAATTAATGACTTTGGAGAAAGAAGTATTTTTCCATTAAAATTTTTGTATTACAAAATTTTACAATTTATTGCATCAACTTACAATTTTTTTTTTGAAAAAAAATATCTTTTTTTCTTCAAAAAGAAAAATTTGTAAACATTGCGAACAGTGAAAAATTTCTCGTTTTTAGTCTTCAAAATTTTTGGATTATAATTATTTGCAGTTAATATTTAATTACTTTTGATTAATTAATTACTTAGTTTAATTAATTAATAAAAGAATTAATAAAAAAAATACTTTTATTTAATTTATTTTTTTAATGAGAAAAGGTGAAAGTGTCGTATTTTTTTTAAAAAGAGTAAAAAAGGAATGTCCTGTAACCAAGAAAAAAGGAAGCGAAAATTTTAAATGGTTATCTTATTTACAGGAAAATTTCAATTTCAATTTCGTTTGCCGTTCCCGACTCCCGCAATATTTACGATAGCTGGTTGATATTTGTCATGAATATTTACCAGTCGTTGAGTAAACGAAGAAAAATATTTAGAACGCAAACAAACGTTGTAAGTGCTAAGAATAACAATACACGAGATCTCAATGCTGGAGGCTATTTTGGCAAAAACAAAAAAGAATAAAATAAAAATTGGTACAGCAAAAAATATATTTTTCCTTGAATAATTAAAAGAAAAAGAGGAAAAAAATTTTTCTAGGAAATTTTAACTGGTATAACTTTAGTTAAAAAGTTGATCCGACTCTTGTGACTCTTCCGTTTATTTTATTTTTTTTTTCTAATTTACGTGCCTAAGGTTTCGAACGTTCAAATGAAGGACGATATTTTTATTACTTCTTTTAATTTGAATTCTATTTAGAAAATATTTTTTTTTTGTAATTAAACAAATAATTTTTTACCATAAATAATTGTCTTATTAGAATATTTTTCATTTTAGTCTGATAATTTTTCAAAATATTGGAGCAAATTAAAATAAATAAATATTTTTAGAGTTTAAAGAAGAAATGAAAAAACTTTTAAATTTTGAAAAATAAATAATAAAAACTACAAATTTTACTCAATGATATTTTATGAATGAACTTTGTGTCTACTTTTAATGAAATTTTACTAGAATATTTAATATGATTTTGAAACTTCATTTTTAACATTAAAAGGTTTTTTACTTTTCTACATATTTTGATTTTGTAATTATTTTTTCTTTATTACTTTTTTTCAGAAAACTAATTACTGATAAAAGTATCAAGAACCTTTGCACTGAAAAAAATGTATTTAATTCAAATTGTCTTGTTAATTATCAAATAAATATTTTTTGAATCAAATAATTTTTTTTTCATTGTGGGAAACGAATTTCTTTCAATGAATATTTGATGAAAATTTAGCAGTAAATTAATTGCAATTGTTTTAATAATAAAAAATAATAATTATAAAAATAATAATAATAATAAATAATATTTATAAAAAAATAATAATAATAAGAATAGTATTAACGAAAGTATAATAAATAATTTAAATTTGAAAATAAATAAAAAAATTTTAATTTATAAGTAAAAAAATAAAGAAATAAAAAAATAATAAAAAAAGTAGTAAAATATTATTATCATATTTTTTATTAATGAAGATTAATAATATAATTTACTTAAAGATGAAAGTAAATGAAATCTTTATGAATTCTTTATATAATTTTATGTAAAATCAGGACAATTGAAGAATATTAGAATATCCACTTGATCCACATTGTAGACTGTGTCAATACGATTAATTAACATAACGAAACGGGGAGATGTAGTATTTAATGGTTGGAAGGAACTATTCATAATGAGGAAATGCAATTACCATACCTTACATTTTAAGGAGCACCTACATTTACACTTGTAGTTTGAAACATGCATAATTAGTGAATATAAAAGTCGTGACATAATTTCTTCCTTTTTTTTTAATACATATCTTTGCGCCACTTGACTTTTAATATATAAAAAGGATGAAAGAAAATCTCCAATATTTAAAAATTCTTCTTTTTTTGTATAATTATTTTTAACTCATTAATGACGCACGCGGAAAAGTGTTTCTTTGATTTAATGCAGAATTTTTTGATTTGAAAAAATGGTTCTATTTTTTTTAAAGTGTGTAAACTGTGAACTCTTTTTATTATTAATCAAAAAATTATTTTTGATTTCAAATTTTTTTCAAATTTGCTTATTTAATAATTTAATATTATTAGTTTAATAAGATTTTTTGAATTTTAATACATAGATAGAATTTTAATTTTCATATTATTATTAATTAAATGAAAATGAATTAAAAAAGTATCAAAGCTTTTTAATTTTTCATTAAAAAAAAATTGTAAATTTAAAAACTAAATTTCGTTCTTCAATATAGAATTTAATTAAAAATTAAAATAATTCGAGCATAGAATATTTTTTTTCCTTTCGTAAATTTCGAAATTTTTCGAAAAATCTGCAGGAACAGTATGTTTTTCCAGTAATATACAGAGATTAAAGTTTTTCCTTTTCTCCCTTTTTTTCAATTTAATTATAAAGTGATATGAATAATTTTTTTGTTCTATGAATATAAAGTATAAAAAATAGAGAAAAGAAAGGAAAAAATTTCCAAGCTTTCCAAAAAGGATTTCTCAAGTGTTTAAATAAAATTTTTGCATGTAAGAGTAATATAATACCCTCCCCCCATGTTATGCAAATGATGATATCCTTGAGCTCATTTCCTCCTCGTGAAACCTTCTTTCCTTCACTTTTCTGCACTTTGCTTCCATTTTCCAACTCAAAAGGCTAAATCTCATAAACTTGGCACGATATGAGCAATTCTATAGTGATAAGTGATATCATATATTCCTCTAATATCAATAACCACAGAGTGAGAGAGAGAGAGAGAGAGAGAGAGAAGAGAAGAGAAGAGAAAGAGAGTGCATCTTCTCTCAAGTAAAATCCCCTTTGGCTATTTTCTCTATAAACTTGGAGGAAAAACTCCGCATACTTTCCATTTTCTTACTTATATTCATTTATTTCTGGTCGAATGCTCCGAGTGACAATGAAATTGAATTTTTTTCATTCGAAATATTATATTTTATCGAATTTATATAAATTTTGAAAAATTATGATAATATGATACGATATAATATAACATAATATAATATAAAAATAGTACCTAATTATTATTTTTTTATTTGATTTATACCTACTTTATTTTTTATTACTATTTTTATTTATTATATTTTATTTATTACTATTTTTATTTGGTATTTTATTTTATTATTATTTTTTCTGCATGTAAAAAAAATTTACCTATAACAGAGAGAAAAGTTTTTTTAGAATAGCCAAAATCTTAGCTGAAGAATTAATATAAAATTATTACTTATAAATAATTCAGCGAATATAATTTTACTCAAAAATTCCAAAAATAATTGCATTTTAGAAGAGTAGCGTTTACAATTTTTCAGGGCTGCAATGATTTAAATCAAACTGCAAAATGCATTAGGAACCAAAAAGGCTGCAAAATTAGTAAATTCTGTTTAAAGTTTTGAATTCAAAAAAATAAAAAGTCAAAGTCTGGGAATTTAATCGAAAGTAACCACAAATTAAAAAAATTTTATAAATGTCAATTTAGTTTTTGTATTTAGACTCTTTTGTATAATATTTGATAAACGGGCATTGGACGTTTATATATAAATAAATAAATAAACATAGCTTATTAAGCACGATTTAAATTGTAAATTTGCATTTACTTTTTTTATAATACAAGTTTTAAACACATTATAAATTTTTTTAACAAACAACTTTTAATTATCTCATATGTTTTCTTTATAAATAAAATTGTTAGCTAAAAAGCATTATTAAATTTTTAATTATCAATGCAGAGTATTTAATAATTTAAAATTTTTTTAATCAGGGAAAACGAAAAATTAGTCAGGAAAAGTAAGAGAATTCTGAAAATGAAATTTTGCAGCCACCCTATTATTATTAATTTTATAATTTTTAATATTAAAAAAAACGAACTACTTAAAAATAAATATTTAAAAAATAGTATAAAACATGATTTGTCAAAAAAATCGGATTGTTTTTGATTTTTTTTTTAAATCATGATTTTTATCAGGCCTGCAATTTTTATAAATAATTGAATTTCAAAAGGTTTCAAATTGAAATTTTGGAAAATTTTATTTTTAACTAATTTTAATTAAAAATGCTGAAAAGGTTAGTTTTTGAAAAATTTTTATTAAAAGTTTTTTGTAAATTAGTTGAATTTGTAATAATAATTTTGTAATATTAGAAAAATATAACAAACAATATTCAATATTCATTCAAATATATTTAATTGGAAAATTTTCAAGTAATTAAAAGTTTGTGAAATTGAAATGTAAAAAAGTGATTTTCAGAATTATTTTTCGTAAACTTTTTTTCGTTTAATAATTGAATTCTCAAAGAACTTTTTCGATAATTATCAAAAATAATTGATTTAGAAAAGAATTTTAGTTAAATATTCTAGAAAATAATTGAATTGAAATCTTGAGAATAATTTTGGAGAAAAATTACTAAAAAATAATTCATTAAGAGAAGAATTTTATAGGTAAAATTTCTAGAAAATAATTTAATTAAAATCTTGACGATAATATGAGAGAAAAATTACTAAAAAATTATTGATTAAAAGAAGAATATTTTATAGATGAAGTTTCTAGAAAATAATTGAATTGAAATCTTGACCATAATTTTGGAGAAAAATTATTAAACAAAATTTATTTAGAAAATAGTTTAGTAAAAAATCTAGAAAATAATTAAATTGTTCTTTTTGTTCATTTTCTTTTTAATAAGAAAATTTGATACTTTTTAAAATTTACTAATGACAGTTTTCTAATATTTTACAATTTTTCGGTCTCGAAACTCTAGATTTTATGGTTTGTAGTTTTTTATGATTTATTCACGTTCAACATTTCATGCCTTTTAGCACAAATGAACTGCTGGATTTTTACGAGAGGATTTTTATGGATTTATAGATGTTGAAAATGTTGAATCTCACGAAAAGTTAAGGAACTTAGTTTATATGATTATTTGTTTTTTGTTTTTTATGTATTTTGTGAACATTTTTTTTTAACTGACAGATATTTACTTTTCTTGACTTAAAATTTTTTTTGGGGATATATTTAAATTAATATTCTATTAATTCAATAAATCTCCAATGAAAATATTAATTTAAAGAATTTAATTAATTTTAGAAGCAAAAAAAGTGAAAGTATTTAATTAATTATTTAAGCAATTTATTTCGATGTATGTAATTATTTAAGTAAAATTAATACAATATAATTATAATTATAATATTATAGTTAATTAGTGACATTAAATTATACTTTCGAATTCCAGAGTCGTATTTTTATTTTTTATCATAATTTTAATATTCATGATTTATTTGTTCATTATTTATTTATCGTTATTTATTCTACGAATTTAATCTCGTTAATAATGATTTACTTATGTAAAATTTAACATTTTCCCTGACATCAATTCTAAAGAGGGTTACCCCAACTTAATGTCTAAATAATTTGACAGACGTGTCGGCTCAAAATATATATTTAATATTATTAATTTCGTTTAATATTAATTCTATTAAAAAATATTATCGAGAAGAATTTTAAAAAATAGTTTAATTTTAACTAATTAGCAATCATTACTTGTTAATTATGAAATAATTGTTTTTTGCATTGTAGATATAATGAAAATTAAATTTGTAGTTTTTACTCGAAATTTCTAAATTTATAAAGTATTTTAATATTGTTTAATTTTGTTGATTTTCTTTAATTAAATTTGATATGTTTTCGATATCAGGGATGGAAATTTTCCTATTTAATTATGAAATTTCAACATTCTCTTAAATTTGTTAAATTTGTAATTACAGCAACATAATTATATTATATTTCACTCTCTGTAATAGCAGAAATTGTTTTTTCACTTCAATTATTGAGAAATTTAAAACTCAAATTAATGTTATTGAATGAATATAATTTATAATACCTCAAAAAAGAAAATGAAAAGAAAATTAGAAAATATAAATTAAATTTAAGAGTAGAATAATTAAGAGAAGGGAAGAAAGGGAGAAAAATTAAATCATTATGAAGTTTGGACAAAAATATTTCTTTTTTAAAAAATACATGAAAAATTTGTAAAAAGAAATGTGCAGGCAAAAAAAAATCAAATTTATAAATTATTAGTTTTGTTTGTTTTGATTTTTTTAAAATTCTAATATAAATTATTTTCTTTTCTTTTTGTTTCAGGTGAGTTAAAATTGCTTCCTGTCGAGTTTATTTCGTAAGTAAATATATATTGAAATATATATATATATATATATATTGTTATAAAACGAATTTCGATAACTTTTAGTTTTTTCTGCTTCTGACATATATATTTGTTTTAAATAATTTAAAAATTCCAAAAATAATTGGATTTTAGAAAAAATTTTAGAAAATTTGAAATTTAAATAATTTTAGTTAAAAAAATTTTTAAAAAGGTTAGTTTTTGAAAAAATTTTATTTAAATTTTTTAAATTAATGATAATTTAATTGTAAAATAATCAAATAATCGAAATTTCGTAAACTTGATTTCGTAAACAATTTTCAATATTAGTATAAATAAGAAGTTATCAATCCTCCAAGTCAATCAATAAAAAAGAAAAAAAGAAAAAATCTTTTCTCGATAGCACAGCTAACCTCTTCAGAAACTGCAAAGTTTATTTTATATTACAAACAAAATACAAAAATAAAGGTCACAAAAATATTAACACTATTAACACAATTAAAAAAAATATATAAAATAATTTTTTAGAATTACCGTAAGAAAAATTATTAAAATTATTTACAAAGACATGGTACGAGCGTTTTCATTCATCGAACTCAACTGACAAACTAAAAGGTAATTAGAAATTGAACAAATCAGTTGAGTTCGATGAATGAAAACGCTCGTACCATGTCTTTGTAAATAATTTTAATAATTTTTCTTACGGTAATTCTAAAAAATTATTTTATATATTTTTTTAATTGTGTTAATAGTGTTAATATTTTTGTGACCTTTATTTTTGTATTTTGTTTGTAATATGAAATAAACTTTGCAGTTTCTGAAGAGGATAGCTGTGCTATCGAAACGTTAAAGAAAAGATTTTTTCTTTTTTTCTTTTTTATTGATTGACTTAGAGGATTGATAACTTCTTATTTATACTAATATAATTTTACCAAGTGATATATTCAACAATACTAAATTTTCAATATTATTATAAATTAACTTTCTTTTTTTCTGTCAATAATTTAATTATTGAATTTAAATCTTGAGAATAATTTTGAAGAATAATTAAAAATAATTGATTCAGAAAAGTATTTTAGTTAAATATTCCAGAAAATAATTGAGTTTATATCTGGATTACAACTTTTGAGGTAAAATTATTAAAAATAATTGATTTAGGAAAGAATTTTAGATAAAAATTCTATAAAAAATTTTAGTTACAAATTATAGAAAATATTTCCTAAATGAGAATGCCGGAAGGTCGTTCAAAACCGAAATGCATTAAACTATGTATTAATAAATAAATAATTATAGAAAGTATTTGAATTAAAATGTTGCAAATAATTTCTGGAAAGAAAAATTATTAAAAATAATTGATTTGGAAAAGGGTTTTAGTTAAATATTTTAGAAAATAATTGAATTTAAATCTTGAGAATACGGAGACCCCGAAGAATATTTTTTTAATTCTTATTTGTTGATTATTATAGTTATGAAGTTTGGCATAAATAAAAATTTATAAGGGGTTATACTTAATCACGATTTTCAAAAAATCATTTTTTTTTTGCAGTTTCTTAAAGTATATAGGTACTATATTTGACTCTTGTGAAAACAATTTTTATTAAGATTCGAGAAATATTTTTGAAGTTACAGACATAATTAAACTCGTTTTTCTCAAAACTTCATTTTTTAAGTCGGTGTATACGATATCTCAAAAACCGCTGAACCGATTTGGCTCAAATAAAATATTTATAATGGAAAAAACTTCGTTCAATTGAAAGATCAGAAGTTGTGGATCATTAAAAATTGATAATGAGAATTTATTTCGGAGATAAAGGAATAAAATAATATTTTTGGCACAAGATTCGGTACTTATTTGATTGTACGAGAATTGTGAGAGAGAATTGTATTTTTTTTCTTATTTTACCAAATGAAATTTATTAACGGAAATGTTATATCACATTTCGGACACGTTTAAATGGTCTCTACATCGTTTATTGTGGTTAAAGCACATTGGGGGAGTAACGGCACTAAAACCGATCGTAACTACTATCGATAGTAACTATACTGTTGATGCTGCGTTTAGTTACGTAGTAACTGCCGGCAGGTTGTCGATCCTACTGATGGTTTCTAAAGTGGTTTCAAACTTATTGAAGATATTATCTATCTCAATTTTGACAGTTTACACCCTAAAATCTGTAATTTATTGTTTTTTTGTTCAACCCACTATTCAATTTCAATCAAAAAAAATATTACAATATGTGATATCCCTTCAAACTCTCCAACTTTTTTTTTCCTTTTTTTTTCTAGAATTCATTTTTCACTCTGTGTATGATAATGGATTTTCTCGCTGGTGGCGAAAAGTTGAGAAGAATTTATTTTTCGTGTATTATAAAAGTTTGACGAAAAAATATTTATATGAATAATTTATTTCCATATTGTCATTTATCAGTGTTGAAATTAATTTTTCAATTTTGTGAGAGAAAATGATTTTTTTTTGTGTGTGTCGATTTGTCAACGTTTGACAAAAAAGGTGCCTATGATTTTGTTCATTGGGAAAAAGAGGGTTTTTTTTCGTTTTTTTGACGAAATCACGTAGTAGATATTCTGTTGCATTTAAATAAAAATCGTTAAACGAGGAATCCGTCGGAAACGAAACAATCTACTTTCGTTATTTTCGTTTTGTTTCTATTCTCCTCTGTCGATATTCACTCTCTGTTTACGTTTCGTTACTCAAAACATTCTGTTAAACATTTTTTTTTGTGTTTCATCTTGTTTCCACGAAAAGGAAAGTATCGAAATAAAAAATTCCTTCATCTATTTACAAAAAGGAAAAAATATAAAAATTGGTGTACTTTCTATACGGGGAGGAAAAAAATGGTTTGTTTTTATTTACAGTGTACAAAGTGTATTTTTTCATTAAATATTTTTCTAAATACAAACTTTTTAAATAAACATTTTTTCCAATAAATATTTTTTTTTTAATAAACATTTCTTTCCTTTTGAGAATAAACAATTTTGTTAATTAAAAATTATAGCGAATGGAAAATTTCTTTGAAAGTTTTTTGTAAATTTTTATGTTTGTATTTAAATGTTTAATAATAGTAATTGTATAAAATGTTTGAAAAAAATGATTTTTCAGTTTATATTACTTCTATTTTTGTAAAGTGTATATATATAATCAAACAGACGGAAATTTAATTAAAAAAAATTACTTATTTACGTAATCCACTGTGGAGTTGATAATATCCGGAAAATATTTAAATTGCTTTTTTTATGCATCGACTGTATCGTCATTTTTTTCTTCCTCTTTCATTAAAATTATTAATAACTTCATTTTTAAAATATCTGATCGATTTCAAATTAAATATTTTGCTGTTTTTTTTTATTTCAAACCTTATTCCTTTGGAGAATTTTTCTTTTTAACTTGTAAGAAATAATTATATTCTTATATAATAATATAATTTAAATTTTCTGAACATTTAAAGGAAAGGACATTTTTATTTTTGTTTGAAAATTTTCGATGTAGAATATTTTTTTTAATAATTACTGACTGCAATAAAAGTAAAAAAAAGATGAATTTTATTTTTTTATTTATTCTCTTTATTTAGAGATATTTCAGACAGGAAAATATTTTTAACCAAAATGTAAACAAATACATAATTTTCCTTTATTTTAGGAAAATATTTTTTTAAATTGTTTATCAATATTCGTAAAAATATTTTTATAAAATCTAAAGAGAAGAATATTCTTTTAATATTTACAATACTGGTAAAAACATTTTCGTAAAATTTGAAGAGAAAAACAAATTTTCAAATCTTTTATTATTTATTTTTTGTTTTTTAATAGCAGTTAAAATATTTTCATATAATATAGGTAAAATATAAACAGAAAAAAATATTTTTCTACAAAGGATTATATATTTCATTTTCTACAAATGAAAAGAGAGATTATATTAATTTACACACTTAGAAAGATTACTTGATTTCAAATAAACGATGTTTTTGATTTAAGTAAATATTCGTTTTATTTAGACTGTTGAATTTTGAATTTTTTTAGTAGTATAACACAAGCTTTAGTAAGACTTTTTTAAGAGGGGCTGTTCAAAAAATACGTAACGCTATTTTTCGGAAATTTGGACCCCCCCTCCCCCCATGTAACGCAATGTTGTATACTTTAGCGCCATTTTTTCTACTAACCGTAACAAACAGCTTGACCCCCAAAAAGCGTTACGTATTTTTTGAACGGGCCCAGATTTAAAATTTTTTCAGTAGTATAACACTAGTTTTATTCAGAAGGTGAATTTTCAACTCTTTTATAGTGAAATACTCATTTCCGTCAGACGATAGATTTTAAGTTTTTTCAGAAGTATAACACTACTTTTAGTCAGACGGTAGATTTTAAAGTTTTTTAGTAGTATAACACTAGCTTTAGTCAGTCGGTAGATTTTTAAGTTTTTAAGTAGTATAACACTAGCTTTAGTCAGACCGTAGATTTTTTTACCCTTTAAATAAAAATTATTTGAATCAAGTATATGTATATAGAAAGGAAAACTTAATACAAAAAAGAAATATTATTCTTAATTTTGTAAATTATTAATTATTTTTAATTTTACAAAACTTTCTGCCTGTCGGGAAAAAGGTGTTCTCAAAAGTATAAAATTTCTAAATTCTAACAATTTAGAACGTAGATATTTAATTTTTCTTTTATCGGGACTTTCGACTGTAAAAATTGTCTCTCTTATTATAGAAAAAGAGAGGGAAAAAAGGGGGGGAAAGAGAGAAAAAGAGAGGATGAAAAAAGGAAGAGAGACAGAAAGTAAAAAGGAGAGAGAAAAAGAGAGAAGGAAAGAGAGAGAGAAAGAAAGTAAAAGAGGAGAGAGAAAAAAAAGAGAAAGAGAGAATAAATCTCGTCATAGGGGATGTTATTTTATTTTTATTTCTTCTTGTTTTTTTTTTTTTTTTGAATGAAGAAAAATATTGTTGACCCTATAAAAATCGCAGAGGCTAAATAGAGAGAGAGGGAGTATAGGAGTTGAATTGGTTCCATGAAAATCTCATTTTCAATTTCCATGAAGGAAGTAATATTGACATGTCATATGTAAGAGAGCTTTTGAAAGTTTCCTTTCTATTGTGTGAATTTGAAGGAGATTTAGCGCAAGAAGAATCTGTCTCCTTCCCGCTCGCTCGCTCTCTTTGCTTCTCTTTTGTGGTTATTTTCGAAGATCTTTAATCTGTGATGGTAGTTGACGTCGTTGCGACACATCGTAACGCACTGGAACGGGTTAGTAAAGCCAAACCCAGGGCCTGTGGCCCTGGCAGCTTGCAATCAATAGCTGTACCGTCGGCGAGCAAGCAGCGGTTGGTGGGTAGCTAAAGGGCGGAAGTGAACAGCGGAAAGGAAAAGAGGAGAGAGAGGAATCGAGTGCGAGGGAGAGAGAGAGACAGAAAACGGGAGAGAGGAAGAGAACGAGAGAGAGAGAGAGCGACAGAGAAGGAGGAAGAGAGTAAGAGAGAGAGAGAGTAAGAGAGAGAGAGAGAGAGAGAGAGAGAGAGAGAGAGAGAGAGAGAGAGAGAGGGACGAACACAAAGGACCGAATGACCGAATCTCAGAGAATGAGTGTCAAACTGACTTTACCTCTTGACATCAACTCCTGTCGATCGAAAGCTCCATTGCGTTGCAGTTACTGGATGCTGGTTGCTGCACCAATCTCTTTGACGACCGAGCGTTCTCTCTTCACTGTTACGCTCAAGCACCTATTATGTCGTTAATACACTAACAGCTCCTTAAACTGATACTCAAATAGTCGCTTATTCCGATTATTTCCGCTTCAATTCTGTGTACTCAACTGCGAGTCTTTTTTTCTTCTCCCCTCTCCCTCTCTCTATTTCACCCATTCACTTTCTTTTAACTGAAATAATCCAATTACTTCCTTTTTTTTTTAAACTCGTGTTTTTGTATATACTACGCAAAGAGTCAATTTTATACTCTCTCTCTCTTCCTTTCTTTATTTCTCTCTCTATCTATATTTCTCATTTTAATTTAAATAATTTATATTTTATAATATTTGTAAGTTATTTAGTTCCTTTATTCTGTTAGTAAGTAGTTCAATGCAGGTTTAATTAGACAGAATATGTGAAATCGTCTGATTTTTATATCAGTAGTAAAATAGTTTTAGTCAGACGGATTATTTATATTTCTTATAATTTTTGTTTTTAGTAGAAAAAGTCATTTTCCTGTAATTTTGTTGTCAGTAGTTCAAGCCAATTATAGTCAGACGCCAGATTTTAAAATTTTCAAGTTGTTTTAGTCAGAAATTTCATTTGATTTTGGTAGTGCAGTCGTAAAGTCAATTTTAGTCAGACGGTGTATTTTTAAATTTTTTAGTAGTAGAAACCAAAGTTTTAGTTAGACGGATTATTTCAATTTCTTGTAATTTTTGTTTTCAGTAGAAAAAGTCATTTTCCTGTAATTTTGTTGTCAGTATAGTTCAACTCAATTTTAGTCAGACGCTAGATTTTCAAATTTTTAAGTAGTTTTAGTCAGAAAATTCATTTGATTTTGGTTTCGCAATAATAACACATAAGGATATCAAAGTGAGACGTAAATCGAGTTGCTAAGCAAAGTTTTGATTCGTTTATTGTCTCACGTTTATATCCCTTAGTATATCCTTTTTTTCTGTAGAAAAAGTCACTTTCTTGTAATTTTGTTGTCAGTAGTTAAAATCACTTTTAGTTAGACGTTTGGATTCATAATTTTCTTTGCAGAAAACCTTTGTAATTGTGTCTTAAGTAGTGAAAGTCAATTTAAGTCAAACGGTGGTCTTTGTCTTAATAATTGAATATTTTTTTTAGTCAGACGTAGACTTTAAATTTATCAGTAGTAAAACACTAGTTTTAGTCAGACGGTAGTTTTTCAACTTTTTTAGTAGTGTAATACTCGTTTTTGTTAGACTGTAGATTCTAAATTTTTTCAGCAGTGAAACACAAGCTTTATTCAGATGGTAGATTTTTAATTTTTTTAGTAGTAAAACACAAGCTTTAGTCAGACTTTTGCAATTAATTTCTACTTTTAAACAAATATAAAGTTTGAATTTCTCATAATTTTGTTTTAAGTAGTGAAAACCAATTTAAGTCAGACAGAATATTTAGATTTATTGTATTTTTATTGCTAGTACATAGTTAAAAGCAATTTTAGTCAGACGGTAAACTTTGAACTATTTTAAAAATTGTATATACCCAATGGGAAATTTACAACTGGCGTAGTACTGCGCCAGCACTGGCAGCACTGGCGGCAAGGCTGAGAGCCAGCACTGGCATAACTCTGGGATGATAACGCCGTCCGGCGCTGCCGAAGTACTGTCTGTCAGTGCTGCCAGACAGCGCTGGCGCAGCACTGGACGAGTGCTGGCTGACAATATTGCCGCAATAAATGCCGTATTGTTATTAATTAGTCGTAAATTCATAATTATAAATAATTTAACAACAAAATGGTAAATAATATTAATAAATAGTTATTATTCATGAAATATTTCTCTTCTTAAAGAAATTGTATTAAAGATGGAGACTAACAATGGATATAGTAAATGAAGTAGAAAAAAATTGTTTATAACATTTAAAAATTAAATAATAAACAATTACAGTAAGTGTGCATTAGATTTTCATATTTTAGTACCTAACGATTGGAATCTAGAAATATCGCAAACCTATGAAAATAAACAAAATTGCTGACGAGGGGAATCGAACCTACGACCTACGGACTAACAGACTAACGCTCTAACCACTATGCTAACGACACATGTGTATAGTAAAGTATTAATATCTCAGTATCATTCAGGCATGCAATTATTGAGTCAAAGATGAGAAAAAAATAGGGATACGTTAGAAATAATAAATTGAAATAAAATAAATTAAACTAAATTTTTAATAATTAAATTACTTTACTTACTGCATTTAACATTTTACGTAATTCTTAAATTACGTGGTAATTTTTTAATAATTTTTTATTCATAGTAAGAAGTATAATAGTATTTTAATAGGAACCAAATTATTATTGAGATTAAAGTTTAAATTTTGTTTATAATTTTAATTTGTTTAAATAGTTTATTATTTACAAAATTAGACAATTGTGTTAAATTGTTATTATTAAATTTGACAAGAATAAAAAATGAACAACTGAAAAGTAAAATATTAATTTTTTTCAATAAATTTATATTTATAAACATTCATAAACTTTTTTTATAATTTTTTTCAAGTTTATGTCAAAAAAGCAATGTTGGCAAAGAGCGTTGTGAACAATTTTTCTATACTCAGCCAGCACTTGCCGCCGTGGCTTGTCCAAGCTTTGGCGAAACAAAAATTCTGTACTGCGCCAGCACTAATTGTCGAGGCTCGGCTAGACTACGCCGAACAATCGTCTGAGTACTAAGCCAGTGGTGAACATCGGCACCACACTGGCATTTTCCATTGGGTATGTATATATTTAGGGAGAAGGACAGAGGCAAAGAGAGACAGAGAGAGAGAAAGATCGACGCTCCATTCAGGAAATTTATGTTGGTTGACTCATTAACTAAAGTACATTCGTGGATATAAATCTCGATAAATCGAGTATTTGTTTGATCAACATCTGTTTTTTTTATTTTCACAAATGGCAAAAAGTCTGATATTCACTATATGATTAATTTTTAGATAATTGGTAAATTTTCGAAATCTGGTGATTTATTTCCACAATTTCGAAATAAGGTATATAGTAATAATGAGTAATAAGCTGATTTGTATATTAATCCAATTGTGTTTCAGTTGGTAACTTTTTTAGTAGTAAAACACTAGTTTTAGTCAGACACAATTGTCGTATTTATTCTATACATTTTCTATTCAGTAGTGAGAGTGAATTTTAATCAGACGAGTAGTTTTTTAAGTCAATTTTAAGTAGTAGAACACTACTTTTAGTCAGGCGGCAGTTTTTTCCCCTTATTTGTAGTAAATCACTAGTTTTAGTCAGACGGTAAATTTTTTAATTTTTCAATCCTCGTTATTCTTTATTTCATATAATTTTTGTATTCTAAGTAGTAAAATATGTTTTCAGTCAGAAAGAACGTTTTCAACTCTTTTTCAAGTAATAAAATACTGTTTTAGTCAGACAGAACGTTTGAGTTTCTTGCGAATATTTGTTGCATAAGTAGTGAGAGTTAATTTAAAGTCAAACGCGTGCACCATATATTTTTCCTATATACGGTTATGTAAAATATCTTTTATTGTTAAATTTTGCCATGATAGAATTAATGTTACGAAAAATTTTATTTACCCTCTAACCTCCATTCTAGTATGCATGAAATAGTAAGCAAACAAGAATCGACTCCCTCCATCCCCACCTCCTCAGTCCTCTATCATCTCCAACTTTAGATGTTTACGTAATGCTCGAACCGATCCTTATCAGAAATAATAAATCTCTATACTGTATTGATTTATTTGGTGATTGTGAACGGAAAAAAAATATTATTCGTCAAATGAAAATATTGTTTTTAATGTGAAATTCGATTTCATACGATACTCATCTTTTATTAGAATTTTAATTAATTAAAATGTGTATTTTATTTATTAATATTATTAATTAAAAGATGTACTGTTATTCTTAATAAATAAAATTATTATTATTCTTAATAAATAAATTTACTATTATCATTAATAAATAAAATTATCATTATATTAGGGTTAGTTGGGGTAAATCTGGCCAAAATACCTATTTTTCACAAATCACGTAAGTTTTTTATTATAAAAGGCAATACTTCCGGTTTTATATTGCATTTATTTCTTCCTTGTGTTCCCTAGATTAATTTTATAGAGCATACAAAAATTTAGATCATAAAACTAACTGTCCGGATTTACTCCAAGATTTTGAAAATTTCCTAAAATTTGAGGTAAATCCGGACAGCTTAGTTTCTAAGAAAGGTTTTAAAAAAAAGTTACCTTAATTATACTACTGTATTAAGGGATGGAACAACTTGAAAAAAATTCATAGTAGATGTATAAAAGTTAAATCAGTTGAGTGTTATAGTATTATAAAAGTTAAGGAATCAACCATTCAAAAAGTAGTACACTGTAAAAAAATTAGGGAGTTAACGGACTCGGGAGTTGGGAGTGAAATTTTTCGAGTTAAAAATCAACTCCAAAAGAGAGTTAATTTCTAACTCCCTTCATTCAACACCCGCGCGAGTTATTTTTTCCTTGATGAGTTAGCATTTGGGTGTGAAGTTTTAACTCTTTTTATTTAACTCCCCTGGCATTAACTCCCCAATGGGTGCGACTTTTATAGAATCCTCTGGGGAGTTGAAATTTAACTCCCTTTTTTTACAGTGTAATGGAAAACTTAAATAACTTTAACAAATTTTAATGCATTTTAATTGAACTTGTTAAGGAAATGTTTTTAGGTTCGCTGAATAAGAATCCGAAGTCAGATTTTGAAAATTCAAAATGACGGATCCAATATGGCGGATAAACGTAAAAATTTTCTAATAAATAAATTAATTTAATTGATTTAATTTAAGAAAATTTTGCTTGGATCTTGCTACTGAGGGGATTTTGGGGTCGCTGAATACGAATCTAAAGTCAGATTTTGAAAATTCAAAATGTCGGATCCAATATGGCGACATTTTAAGAATTTGATCGGATTTGCTTGAAAATTGTTACTTATTGGGGCTTTTTGGGGTCGCTGATTACAAATTTGAAGTCACTCACTCTCTCTTACACTCTCTACTTTTTAAAATGTAATAGAAGCTCTGTCCGGATTTACCCCAAGTTTTCGAATTCTTGGGGTAAATTCGGACAGCTTGTCATTATTAACTGAATTGACAAAAATCAAAAATCCAAGTCAATTTCTCTTTCGGGAGTCATAAGGAATAATAAAAAATTTGTGTATGATTTTTAAATTTCTTAATTTTGAAATGCGAGATGAAATACTGAACCAGTCTGAAAATTGATGTCAACTTTTTTTGGATTAAGCGATAACCTTAATTATCCTGTTGCCAATTGTCAAGATAAAAACTTGGCAGTACTCAGAATCTGTTGTAGGTGATCTGAGCTTGAAATATTGACGTCGAACTTAATTTTTAATTTGTAAATTAAGATCCAACTTCTCTTGTCCGCATTTACCTCTTGTCTAGATTTATCCCAACTGACCCTAATTAATTAATTTATTTATTTAACTAATTTAATTTAATTGAATTAATTAACTTTATTTAATAAAATTTCATTGAGTTTAATTTAATTTGATTTAATTAAATTTTATGTTTGAAAAAACTAAAATAATTTTTTTTCTTTTTTGTAACAGTATCATTGAAAAATTTTACTTTTTTCCAATTGATAGAATTTTTTATAATTTAATTATTGATTAAATTGTAATTGATGAAACATATTTTTAACAAAAAAAATGAGGAGGAAAATGCAAATGTTGAAAAAATTAAATATATTTGACCTTTTTTGCCGAAAAGGAAATTTTTTTGATAATTTTTTGAAAAAAGGAATTATTTTCAAAAGTATGTGATGTAATAAGTGAGAGTTACTAATTGTATCAAAGCGATCAAATGTGTTACATGCGAGATAAAATGACTTATAAGTAATCAATCAATTTCGACTAATTCGCCAGTCGACCGTTACGTATTGTTTGAAACAATTGAAATTGATTGCAAATCTGTCACATTTCACTGTGTGGCAAATTGGAAGTCATAATTAAATATTTAGTTAATTATAATTTAATTATAATATAATTATAATACTCTATACGCAATTAGTTCATTTTCTAATTTAATTATAATTTGATGTTTACATGGAAAGTTAAAAATAATTAAATTAAATTATAATTATGTGTAATATTTAATTTAATTATAACACAGGCCTGCAAGGTTTTTTTTTGATATATCGAAGTTGTTTCTTACGTAGTTTTGTCTGCTGAACACGATCCCGAGTCCCAAAATTGCCCATCACGTTAGGATTTTGAGAAAAGTGGGGGGTTTAGAGCCCAAAAAACGTGTTTCAGAGGATTTTCAATATTTTTTTTCTCATTAATCAGACGTGCTAGAGACTTCCACAAGGACTTAAATTAAAGCTTGAAATAAGCACTTTAAGAACCATATCCGCAAGACCAAATAAAAAAATTAAGAATTTAGAGGAAAGTGAGGATAAAGAGTCCAAAAACGTGTTTTTTGAGGGTTTTCAATATGTGTTCCCTAGATTAATTTTATGGAGCATAGAAAAATTTAGATAAGCTTTAATCGCATAAAACTAACTGTCCGCATTTACCCCAACTGACCCTAATTACTTTAGTATATAATTTTATTTTATTTTATAATTTTTAAATTTTAGTTGACTATAATTAAATGTTTAGCATTATTATAATTAAACATTTTCTTTACTTATAATCAGATTTTTAACATAAAAAAGTAGTTAAATTTTATTTATATAATCACCGATATAGATAATTTTTTTCACTCTTTTTTAATTTTTAATTTCTTCTCCCTTTCTTTATCGTAGTGTATAATAATAAACCAGTTTCATTTAAAATATTGTATATTTCTGCAGTCATTGAGATAAAAAAATATGTTTTTATATATATGGAAAAAAATTTATATATCTAGATTTGTTTGTATGTTTTGAATGTAATTAACTCTTTTCCATCCAACAATATTTAAATCCTCGGTGTTTCGAACACCGGAAAAAGTTACGGTCAATAAAAAATTGTTCTATAAAATTGTTTCAATGTAAAACATACTTTCTGATCGCGATAAAAAATTTTTTTTTTTGCCTTTTTTATCAATTTTTGTTCTCCAGACGAATCAATGGCATTGGGAATAAAAATTACTTATTGAAAATTTGAAATTACTTAATTATTATATGTTATCAGTACTCTCCAAAACTGAATCAGTGAAATTTCACTGAAGATCAGTTAAAAATGATTGAAATTTCAATCATTTTTCACGGATTGGCCAATTAAAAAATAACTGAAATTTTCAATATGAGTGACAGTTTTCAGTAATTTTTTAATTGGCAAATCAGTGAAAAATGACTGAAATTTCAATTATTTTTAACTAATTTTCAGTGAAATTCTACTGTTTCAAATCGCGAGAATAGAGTCACTAATTCTCAGTTAAATTTCACTGATTTTCAGTGGAATTTCACTGATTCAGATTTAGAGAGTAGTAAAAATCAGTTTTTAGTCAGACAAAACAAATCTCTAAGTTAAAAATATAAAATTATTTGTTAAAAAAAGTCGTAAAGGCGTTTAAAATATATTAAATATTTTATTGTTATACAAATTATAATCATAATCATAAGATAATAATGATATTATTGTTATTAGTAGTAAAAATCAGTTTTTAGTCAGACAAAACAAAATCCCTAAATTTTAATAACAATAATAATAAAAATAATAATATTAATAAAACGATAATAACATTGTTTTATTATTATAACTAATAAACAAATTAATATTTTTAAATATGTTTCTAAAGTTTCTAACGTTTAAATAAACGACGATATTTTTGTTACTTCTTTTAATTTGTAGATTTTAAAAATTATTTCGTGTAAATTAAAAAAATAAATGGTTAACTACATAAATATTAAATTTACATTATTTTTTACATTTTAGGAAAGAAAATTTCGAAAATATTTAAATACAAAAGTAAATTCCGTTCATTTAAACGTTCAAAACTTTAGTGAAATTTTTAATAAATTGTTATCGAATCTACATTTTTTTTAATGAACAACAATAATAGGTATTATTTTGTTATCGAAATAAAAATATCTAGAAATTGAGAGAGAAAAGTAGTAAAAAAAATTTTATAAAAAATTTTATTCGACTCTTTTAATTCAGAGAATAAATCGTACTGCGATGACAAAAAGAAAATTATTACTCTCGCAATATAGAGAGATAATCTAAAATTGAATTCGATATTTATATAATATAATAGTTTATATAAAAATAATTTTGCAATAAAATCTAATATATGGACCCCAAAAATATTCTCTTTTATTGAATTGCGATGAAAATAGAATATTTCTCTTACTTTAATACTGTGACATTGGGTATAATATAATGGCAGAAAAAAATCGATTTTCCATAAAAAAAAATTTTTTTATTTTCCCAATTTCTTTTTTTTTTTATAGTAGATAGAAGGGGGGAAGTAGTTGGAGGGGGGGGGGGTTTGGAGGAAAATGAAGAGATTTAAAGGCGTGCAAATCCTTTGATCTTCGACTTGAGATGACTTGAAATCTTTCGTTCTTGCGTTGAGCAAAAACCATTTTTCTGCTGACAAAATCCCTGAGCCAGAAAAGAGAGTGAGAGTTAGTGGTGGTGGTGAGGAGTAAATAGGGTGTGAGAAAAATGTAGAGTAAAAGCTTCGACTATAACGGACAGTGTGTGTTGGAGTAACTGAAAGATATACTTGCCGACATAAAGAGGGATTCGAACCTCTTGCAAGGGTCCTTAAGGGACCAATTTCTTCTTTTCTAAATCCCCGCCAATCAGATTTTTCCTTAGAACAATAAACTTGCAAGAAATGACGTATATTCACTATATATATATGTATATAAAAGAAACTGAAATTGTACACTAAATTTTCAGTTATTACAGAATTTTTATCTCGTGTGTGAGTGTGTGTGTGTGTGTGATTTTTCCTTTGATTTTAGTGAGTATTTCGGATTTTTTTCTTGAAATATTGGAAATTATTTATAGATTTTGATTTTCTAAAATCATTGCCTGAAGTTTTGAACGTTCAAATAAAGGAAATTTTTTTTTTAAATTGGTTTTTTAAAATTACTCTACAAGGGAGAAAAATAGTTTAAGTTCAATATTTATTTATTTAAAAATTAGATTTTCGAATATAATTTCTTTTATAAAATTAAATGAAACTTAAATTAAACTAAAATTTATTTTAAAAATAAATTGTGCAGGAAGAAAAGAATGAAAATTAAATTTAGAAGAATATTTTTTAAGTAGTAACAGTCCATTTTTAGCCAGACGTAAGTGGGAATATTTTTTTACAGTACAGTTAAGACAGAAAAAATTATTCCTGAACAGGGTGCGATTCTATAAAATTTAAAGCGTTTTTGAAATAAATTCAGTTGAATATTTTTTTAAGGGGTTACACCACTCTAGGATTTTCAAAAAATCGAAAAATTTTTTTTTTGCTTAAAGTACACTTTAGGGTCCTAAAAACATAATTCGATTAGTAGGATGGTGAAAAAATAATTTTTTCCCTTTCTAATCCGCTGTAGTGTCGGAGGGTTCGGAGCGGTTTGTGTCCCCTTTCTACCCCTTTCCCCTCTGCACTAATGCATCAACAGGGCCTGAGGGCTCTAATACTCAAATAGTTCTCCAAAAGGTCGCTATGAAGTGCTTGTTCATCAATACTGCTGTATGTGTGAGTCAGTCAGCTGAAAAACGGCATCACATATAACAAAATTTTCAACACTTAAAACTTGAAATAACTTTTTCTCGAAACTGCATTTTTCAAATCGGGCGACCATGGTACTCGGAGACTATAGCACATATCTACCTGAAATTTTAACTGTAGCTTCACAGTAACAGAATCTAGTAAAGTACGTACGATTTTTTTGTTATCATTGTAACTTTTTTTTTTATAAACAATTTAATGCTAATTTTTTTGGTCAAAAATTGAACATTTTTTAAAAAAATCCGCCATTTTGCGAAAAATTGATGTAAAGCTAAAATCGTACGTACTTTACTAGCAAATCTTTTGTAGATTAAGATCCCGTTATTGATTTTGATTCAGATATCACGAGTTCCTGGAATCACGGTCGCCCGTAGAGGCCCTCTTGAAGAAGGTGATTCCAAAGATTGGCTTAAAAGCCGCTATTTTTTATCAACATGTGAAAATAAAATTTTTTTTATATACTTAAATACATGTTTAATAAAGCCTAAAAGAGAGAAATTAAATTATTTTTTCCATACTCCTAAAATAAATTGTCAAAGTTAGGCCTTTTTTAGGGCTCTAGAGTGGTGTAACCCCTTAAGTAGTAATAGTCAATTTTTAGTCAGACATAAAGACGAAAAATTTCTTTTGCAATAATATTGATCCAGTAAAAACGTTTTGAATTTTCGTCTTTTATTAATTTTTTTTAATATACATTTAGAAAAACAGTTTTTAAGTAGTAGCAGTCAATTTGTAGTCAGACGTAAATGCAAACAATTTCTTTTTGCAATAAAATTGCCTCAATAAAAATTATTCCTAAATTGTGCGCGATTAAGTACAATTAAAGCGAATTTTAAAAATTAAAATTCAGATGAATATTTTTTAAGTAGTAACAGTCAAATATTAGTCAGTCGTTATAACAACGCAGCAAAAGCATTTTAAATTATTGTTTTTATTATTTTTTGTTATATAAAAAATATGAAATCGACTATTACTACTTAAACAATAGTTTAAGTAGTAATAGTCAATTTGTAGTCAGACGTAAACATGAACAAATTTTTTGCAATAAAATTGCCACAATACAAATTATTTTTAAATATTGTGCAATTCAATAAAATTAAAGCTTTTTTTTAAATGAAATTCAGAAAAAAATTTGTTAAGTAGCAACAATCAATTTTAAGTCAGACGTAAACGGGGACAATTTCATTTTGAAGTAAAATTGACGCAGTAAAAATGACTAAATAGTGCGCGATTGAAATAAAATTAAAGCATAATTATCGCAAACATTTTAAATATTTAAATTATTGTTTTTCAATAATATTTTATCAAATTGACTATTACTACTTGAAGAATAGTTTAAGTATTGACAATTTTTAGTCAGACCTGAAGGTGAAAAACTTTTTTCCATTTTGTTAAAATTGACGCAATAAAAAGTAAATTAAATAATTATTTTTGTTTAAAGATTATTTAATTGTTTTAAAGTTATAATAGATTTTAAAATCTTCAATTGGAATTAAAATTTTATTGTTTTTTCATAGCACATAAATAAAAAAATATAAAAATGATTCTGTCTCTTTGAACAATTTCACAGTAGATTGCACTTGATAAATCTATAATTGTATCAGATTCAAAATTTCCAGTTTACTCTGCATCGTAGGTAATTACTTTGTTTTTCATACATGAACCTTTTATCACGTTTCGCGTATAAAATTAATTAAAAATCTCCATTTTGCGTGTTAACAATATCGCTTAAAAAAAAAGAAAAAAAATTACCAAAAAAAAGAATTTAAATAAATGTATTTAAATCAAATGAATAACTCTTTATAGTTTCGAATTTGGAGGATAGGAAAAAATTTTTTTTTAATCAGTTTATATTTTTAGATGTTTTTTTGGAGATATTTTTTTAAATCATATTTTAATCTGTCTGGTAATATGGTTTTATAGAATTTGTGTTATGACATAGTAATAGCCGATTTAATTGTTTCATGATTATTACTAATGGTCGGAGAGAATATTTTAAAGTATGTATTTTGATTCACAGTTTTTCTAAGGATATCAAATCGAGACAAAAATCAAATCAAAATGTTGCTTCGCAATACTTTTGATACGTTTTTTTGTCTTAATTTGATATCTTTAGAAAAACTTTGTTCTGTTTCTAAGTAGTACGAGTAGACTTTAGTCAGACATAATATTTTTATTTAATTTTTCTTATTTATTTTTATTTGTTATTTACTTATTTCTTACTTTATAATCAACACTTTTGATTCGTTTTTTTGTCTTAATTTGATATCCTTAGAAAAACTGTGATAATATAACAACTAAAAAGAAATAAATGGTTCTAAAGAATGAAAATGAATAATTAACAATTACAAATGAAAATATAAGACAATTGTCGTATATTTTATTCAGAACACTGATTTATTACCAGTTTCCAGTGATTCATATAAAAATCACTAATTTTCCAAATAAATTTTATTATAATAGTAGAAGTATAACAGTAAAAAAAAGTCCAATTAATTCACATCGAAATAGTTTCTTAACGATATTAATCTCCTTTTTTCTGGGTGTTGAAACATATTGCTGGGGATAATGTAGTTAAGTAGTTGAGAGATAAGTAAAGTAATCTTTTTAAAGAGTGAAGGAGAGAGGAAGAGAAGGGGAAAGAGAGCAAGAGAGGGAGAGAGGGAGAGTAAGTGAGTGAGTGAAGGATGTGTTTTTGAGAGTTGGTGTGCTAGTGTAAGTCAGATATAAAACGGGGTAAAGTTGGAGGATAAAAGTCTACCCAGTTATCGGCTGTTCTCAAGCCAGTTATGCCACTGCCTTCGGAAGTGAAGCCGGAACTTCGTTCGAACGCTTTTCAGAGCACAGAATCTCTTTCCACCTCCTGATGCTGGGCAATGAATGCCTAACTTCGTTTCTCGGGGAGGTTCTTGAAGAAATTTTATTTCTTCGTCGAGAATCGAGGCTGCTGGCTTTTACTGCAAGTGAGGAGGGAGGAGGGAGGAAAATTAGAACTTTCCGTCTGCTATGCTTCAGGTCAATCTAATCAGTCTACCTTAGCTGTATATCTGCGCACGTTTATATATATGACTTTGTATATATAGTAAAAATTATCGTTTCGAATGTATTTTCAATTATGTTTTACAATTTTTAAAGCTAGATTTTTACAGAAGATACAATAATTTTCGTAGTAGTCGACATTTTTTTAGTCGAATTTTTCCTCTTTTCTGCGGGAAAAAAGAATCTACCAACATCATGGTTTTGGTAGATTTTACTCGTTTAGTAGTATAACAGTCCCTCACGTCAGCTGAAATGTTTAGATTTCCTATAATAATGTTGTAAGTAGCGAAAGTCAATTTCACTCCGACAGTAGTTGTTTAACTTTTGTTTTTATTTTTCTCTCAAGTTGTTACAAAACAGTTTCACTCAGAAAGAACATTTTCAATTTTTTTTAGTAGTGAAAGACGAGTTTAGTCAGACAGTAATTTTCTAAACGTTTTTATTTTTAGTAGTAGAACCTTGTTTTAGTCAGACAGGACGTTTTTAACTTTCCTTTAGCTTTGCCTCTTTTCAAGTAGTAAAAGAGCATTTTAGTCAGACAAATTTTTGTTTAATAATTCAATTTATTTATTTCTCTGTGAGAATGCTACAAGTAGTAAACAACAGTTTTAATCGCAGACGGGACGAAATCTTAATTTTTTCTAATTTCCTCTTCAGTAGTATAATTTATTTTTAGTCAGACATTATGTCATTCCGTATGTGTGTGTGTGTGTAAACATCACATTTTCATAAATATCTCGAAATCATGAAGAGCTTTTGGGTTGAATTTTTTTTTTAATTGTAGATCTCACTTGTGGACATAAAGTGAGAATACTTTCTGATATATTAATAAAGTTTAATTAAATTTTTTTTTTTATTTTTAATTTTTCAGAAAACGTTTTTTGCCCATAACTTTGAAAAAATGTTAGGACACCTATAAATATTTTTCCATAATTTTGTATAGTTTTTTTATACGCATCTTTTGAGCCCTAATTGAACATTTTTCGTCCATATTAACCGGAGTTATTAAACTTTTAAAAATCAAAAATTTTTGAAAATAAGACTTTTTTACAAATTTTGTTAAAAAACGTAGAAGTAACTTTAAAATTATCGTTATCAACTTGTAGAGCATTAAAAAACGCTTCGATTGACCTATTTTTGAACCTAATTCAATAATAAATTTCGAAATTATTGGTATTTTAAAAACCAAAAATTGTGAAAAATGACATTTTCTCAACTTTTTTGTTTGAAAATTTTTATTTAACTATTAAATTATTGTAACTATCTTGTAGGGTATTTAAAAATACATCGATTGACCCAAAATTCAATCACTTTTACCATATTTATAAAAAGTTATTCATATATTTCTATTATTTTTATCTCCATGAGGAAGTAAAGTGTTCATGAAATGAGCACCAAAATTATAAAAAAAATATACAACTTGGCAGCGGTTTTTTATTTGTTTTATTGACACAAAATTGATTGAATTATCAGTAGAAAATATCAGTTTTAGTCAGACATTATCAAACGTTTTTTAAAAAATTACTGTAAATAAATTTGTAGCCGTAAATTTTTTAACTATTTCTATTCCACTGTCAGTAGTAAATATCAGTTTTAATCATACCGAGTATTTCAAATTGTAATTTTGTCAATCAAGTAGTAAAGATAAGTTTTTAATCTGACAAAAAGTTTATAACTTCCTTTGTCCTCTTTCTAAGGAGTATAAGGACGGTTTTGTCAGACATCATATCTTTATTTATTAATTCAAATTCTTTCTCTCCTTGAAATATTGCTACAAGTAATAAAAACAGTTTTTGGTTAGACGGGACATAATCTTAATATAAAACTTATAATAATTTTATTAAAATCAGTTATCGTCAAAATTTCAATTATTTTTATAAATATTAAAATTTTTCTCCAAAATTCAATTATTTTCCAAAAAATATTAATGAAATTCTTTTTAACAAATTCAATTTTTTTTCAAAAATTCCTCTCCAGTCAATGATTTTCAATATCTACTATTTTTTAAAAAAATTTCCAAAAGAAATGAATTTTTTTATAAATTTCTTCGCAATAATTCTATTATTTTCAAAAATATTCAATTTATGTTTACAGAGATTCAATTAGTTTTATAAATATGTAATACAATTTTTTACAGGGATTCAATTATTATTTTCATAGATAATAAAACTCATTGCAGTATTTTAATTATTTTTGATACAATTTTAATCGAATTCCTCGAAAAATGTGATTATTCTTAAAATTTTATTAAAATTCGTCAAAATAATGCAATTATTTAAAAATTTGTTAATAAAATTCTTTATGAGAATTCAATTTTGAGAAACATTCAATTATTCAATAAATTATTTATTTTTGTATTAAAAATAATTAGGTATTTAAAAAGAAATATTATTAAAAAATTCGTCTCAAGAATTCAATTATTTTCAAAAGTAATAAAATTCTTAGCAGAAATTCAATTATGGTCAAAAGTTTAAAAAAAGTTATAGTCAAAATTTCAATTATTTTTATAAATATTAAAATTTTTCTCTAAAATTCAATTATTTTCAAAAATTTTAATAAAATTCTTGGCAATATTTCAATTATTTAAAAAAAAATTAATAAAACTCTTGACAAAATTTCAATTATTTTCAAAAACTTTTCTCAATTCAATGAAATTTTTTTACAGGGATTCAATTATTTTTAATACATTTTTAATCTAATTTCTCGAAAAATGAAATTATTCTTAAAAATTTTATTGAAATTCGTGAAAAGAATTTTAATTACTTATTTAAAAATTTGTTGATAAAATTCTTTAAATGAGAGTTGAATTTTAAAAAAACATTCAATTCTTCAATAAATTATTTTTTTTTGTATTTAAATAATTGAATTGTCGTAGAATTTTCTAATAATAATTGATTGAAATATGAATTTCAGTTAAAACTTTAGATAATAATTGAGTTTTGAAAAGCAGGTCTCAAATTATAATCTTTGAATTTTTGAATTTTTTGTACTTTTAACTTAAAATTGTGTATTGTGTTTTTTAGAAATTATTAATAATAATTAATTTAAAGAAGAATTTTAGTTAAAAATTGTGGAAAACAATAATTGAATTAAAATAATGAAAGTAATTTTGAATAAGTTACAGTAACAATATTCTTATAATAGGTATAAAATGATGATTTTATCAGTCCAACAATTTTTTATAAGTTGTTTTATTTCAAAAAGGTTATAATTAAAAATTTTGTAAAATATAAATGTAGTTTTAAAAACCTGCAAAAATTCCGTTTTTTAACCTGGAAAACCTGGAAAAGTCAGGGAATTTGAAATGAGCAAAAGCGTGGCAACCCTGTAGATAAATAGAAAAATAGAAAATAATAGAAAATCATTTAAAATATTTTAAAAGATTACTAAAAGTTAAAGTGAGTATAATAATTTAACAATGTTAGTTCCCATGCAGAAATTGAGATTGGAATTTTATGGGGTCCTAGCCAGAATTCCCTATCTGTAGTGGGGAACTGATTAGAGAAAATCGTTAGAACCCAACTACTTTCATAACGGTCGGCAGATGGGGTATAGACTAGAATATCTAGTCGGGAACTAGTATTAAAACTAGCTGTGTGTTGATAGGGCCCCGACTAGAATTTTCTAGTTGACTTTTAAAAATTATTATTTTTCAACTTAACCTATTTATAATTAAATTCTTCATTCATATTAACGTTATTAATGAATGTTGTACACGAAAAACCTGAAACTTGAGTTGAAAAATCTCGTGCCCATGGGGGATCGAACCTTGGACCTTGGGGACTCCAGTCGGATACACATACCTCCCGGCCGTGATAGCTTGGAAGCACCTCCGCTTAAATAACATCCCGTGCAGCAATTCACCATTTGCCCCTATCTCTAGTAGGGCTCTCGCTAGATTCTAACTAGAATCTCTAGTCTAGAAAAACTAGTCGGGTTCCAATCAAATTCTAGTTAAATAATTTTTACCAGCATTATTTTTTAAAAAATTTTGCATATTATTTAATTATTTCATTTTTTAACATATTTGAAACCCAATTTTTAATATTGTAGAACATTCTTACATAAAATTCCAATAAAACAATTTTATTAAATAAAAATCTTTTATTTAATAAGTAAATTAAAAGAATAAGACACAAATAAATATTAATTATGTGAGTATAATTAATTTTTATTACCTAAATATTGTAATATTATCCGTAAAAATAATTATTTAAAAATATATGTAAGTGCAATTATACTTTAAAATGTTTTTGACAATTCATAAAAATATTTATTTATAGAAAGACAATTTATGTATATTACTTGTACACTAGTTTGTCGCTAGTTGGAAATCAATAAGGTCCTAGTGAGTTTTTCTAGTCTGAATTATCTAATAATTTCAATTAATAATAATTCTTTATAATCTAATAATAATTTAAATTAAAAAATTATAAAGTTATTAAATTATTTAAATTATTAAAATAATAAATAATAATATCAATTAATAATAATTCTTTATAAAACAAAATTAGTAATAATAATTCTTTAACTAGAATTTGATTGGAAACCGATTAGTTTTTGTAGACTAGAGATTCTAGTCAGAATCTAGCGAGGTTCTTGACAGATTTTTCTAGACTAGATTTTCTAGGATGGTTCTAATCAGAATCCAACATTTGGTAGGGACAAGTAGGGAAATTTCTACATGGGTTATAAGAAACAGTGTTAGTCAGAACAAGTGTTTTAAACTCTTTTTATTCCATTGACACAGTAGAAACAGTCGGTTGTAATCAGACCAAGTGTTTCAAATGTTTGCAATTTTATCATCAGCACTAAAACTCAGTTTTCAAAGACTACCTTTCGTATTGTTGTCTTTTTAACGCGGGTAGTAAAAAAAATGTTTAACGAGACGAATTGTTGAAAACTTCTATTATTATATCAGTAGTAGGAGATAATTTTATTCAGACAACCTTCACCATTGTTGCGACTTTGAAACATTTTATATTTTTTAGTAATTTTTCTTTTTAAAAAAAATTGTTTTTATATGAAATTGGGTTCCTACCGTGCACCCTAAAAATTAGAAAACAAAATTTGAAATTAAAAAGTAAAAAAAAATTCTATTATAAAATGAAATGATTAAAAAATTTTCTCTTTAGTTCTTCTTTTGAAGATTTCCTCTCATTATATTATTAATACATAGATATAACATTTCCAGTATAAAGTACATCGGGTCAGAAAGATCGCGCGCGCTGATAGAATTAAGAGATGTGGTTTTTGATGGTCAAAGTAATAGTGAGAAAGGAGAGTTACGTGATCTTGTGTTCTTTATCTTCTCTCCTTGCCCGCTCTCTCTCACTCGAGGGAAACTCGTTATCTGACTTCATCAAGAACGTGTTCATCCGTTCCCTCTCACCCTCCCCATTTATTCCCTTACTCCGCACACTTTGAAGGACTCATAATCGGTTATTTCTTTTACATTGGAAAACTTCCTTCACACTAGCAAGTCGTTAAGCTTTATAATTATTTTAGCACATCCCCTTTGCTTCTTTACTTTAATCCCTTATTAATTACTCTTTCATTAATTTTTATCACCAACAGGCGGCCATTAATAACATTACACTTGCCACTTTCGTTGAGACTAAAGTGTATGGACCCCTTTTTTTTCTTTCAAGGACTTTTCTTTCAACTTGCCGCACATGAATAAAAAAAGAAAAAACCTTCACATTCACTCGATATCAAATTTATTCTCCTTTTTTTCTGGACTGATTTTTAATTACCCATGTAGAAATTTCCCTACTTGTCCCTACCAAATGTTGGATTCTGATTAGAACCATCCTAGAAAATCTACTCTAGAAAAATCTGTCTAGAACCTCGCTAGATTCTGACTAGAATCTCTAGTCTACAAAAACTAATCGGTTTCCAATCAAATTCTAGTTAAAGAATTATTATTACTAATTTTGTATTATAAAGAATTATTATTAATTGACATTATTATTTATTATTTTAATAATTTAAATAATTTAATAACTTTATAATTTTTTAATTTAAATTATTATTAGATTATAAAGAATTATTATTAATTGAAATTATTAGATAATTCAGACTAGAAAAACTCACTAGGACCTTATTGATTTCCAACTAGCGACAAACTAGTGTACAAGTAATATACATAAATTGTCTTTCTATAAATAAATATTTTTATGAATTGTCAAAAACATTTTAAAGTATAATTGCACTTACATATATTTTTAAATAATTATTTTTACGGATAATATTACAATATTTAGGTAATAAAAATTAATTATACTCACATAATTAATATTTATTTGTGTCTTATTCTTTTAATTTACTTATTAAATAAAAGATTTTTATTTAATAAAATTGTTTTATTGGAATTTTATGTAAGAATGTTCTACAATATTAAAAATTGGGTTTCAAATATGTTAAAAAATGAAATAATTAAATAATATGCAAAATTTTTTAAAAAATAATGCTGGTAAAAATTATTTAACTAGAATTTGATTGGAACCCGACTAGTTTTTCTAGACTAGAGATTCTAGTTAGAATCTAGCGAGAGCCCTACTAGAGATAGGGGCAAATGGTGAATTGCTGCACGGGATGTTATTTAAGCGGAGGTGCTTCCAAGCTATCACGGCCGGGAGGTATGTGTATCCGACTGGAGTCCCCAAGGTCCAAGGTTCGATCCCCCATGGGCACGAGATTTTTCAACTCAAGTTTCAGGTTTTTCGTGTACAACATTCATTAATAATGTTAATATGAATGAAGAATTTAATTATAAATAGGTTAAGTTGAAAAATAATAATTTTTAAAAGTCAACTAGAAAATTCTAGTCGGGGCCCTATCAACACACAGCTAGTTTTAATACTAGTTCCCGACTAGATATTCTAGTCTATACCCCATCTGCCGACCGTTATGAAAGTAGTTGGGTTCTAACGATTTTCTCTAATCAGTTCCCCACTACAGATAGGGAATTCTGGCTAGGACCCCATAAAATTCCAATCTCAATTTCTGCATGGGTATATGAAACCACTCAAGCCTCATTTGTTATAGTAATTTCTTTTTAGGAATATTATACATTCTTTTAGTCAATTTTTTCGCAAATGAGTATTACATTCTAATATTAATTATACAGATAGGGTGAAATTTTTTCTTTTTTTGGTTGAAAGGGAAAAATTTTAATTTTAAGGAAATGATAACGAATATGTTTAGAGTTACTGTACGTACAAAACGAGTGAAACTAATTAGTGGAATGGTGAAAAGATAGATTTCGACATTATTTTTGTACATTGTCGAAATGTGATACGTGTGTATATATAATGGTTTTTTATTTGTGAAATATTTGAAAAAATTAAAATAGAAGGTAATATTTTATTTTACTTCTTTTGCCTATATATATATATATATATATATATATATATATATATATATATATATATATATATATATATATATATATATATATATATATATATATATATATATATATATATATATATATATATATATATATGTGTATGTAACGTCTCTTACATTAATTGATTTTACGCTTCATGGATGAAATGCATTAATAAAAATATTTTTAATTAAACAAGCGCTCGAATATGTGCCTGAAGCTATTTTTTTATTATGTACTTTTGTTTTTTTTACAAAACAAAAATGTAGAATATTCTTTCATTTTCAAACGTAGAGAATATATTTTTTTTTTGAGTAACTCATAAAAGAAACATTATTATTTGTCAATTTTGGTGAAATTAAATTTTTTCATATCCGCTCTTGAAAATAATATTAAATTTTCTTTTATTTTTTAATTGTGCAGAGTTCTTTTTTTTAGTATAATTCCGCGGAATTTTGTTTTAATACGAATAAATTGAGTAGAAATGTTTTTCTCTATGTGCAAAAAATTTTGGAAGGTTTTTTTATCGGGGTTTTACGGTAATTGTTTGGTTTTTTTAAAAAACGCGTATTTTAAATAGTGGTCAAAAATTACAAAATGGTTTCAGAAATTGTTGAAGGGTGTTCTTTAATTAGTAAACCAAGCACAATTGCCAAAAATCAATTTTTGAAATTTCCAAAACGATAAATGTCCAAATAATATATTAAAAGAATAATATTCTTTTACAAGAATTTGAAAAATTCATGATTAAGTCCCGTCTGACCAAGAGTCATTACTAACGTTAATAAATTATTGTACTCATACTTTAATTTAGTAATCTTTTTAGATAATTTAACTGATTTTTCTATTATTTTCTATTTTTTTTTTTTTTTTTTTTTTTGATAGAAAAGAATTCATTTAGAAAATTAAAAAAAAACTGTTTCTGTCTGACTACAAACTGACTTCTACTACTGAGTGCAAATTATAACAAGTACAGTGTAAAAAATTTAGGGAGTTGACGGTCACTGGAGTTGGGAGTGGAATTTTTCGAGTTAAAAATCAACTCCAAAAGGGAGTTAATTATTAAATTAACTCCCTTTTGTAGTTTATTCTTATTTTTACTGTGTAAATTTTAACTTCCTTCATCCAACTCCCTTCGCTTTAACTCCCAAATGGGTGTGACTTTTATAGAATCCCATGGAGAGTTAAAATTTAACTCTCTTTTTTTACAGTGTATTTAAAACATTTGTCTGATTAAAACGGACCTTCACTACTGACATCGAAATAAAAAGTGTTACAAACACTTGATCTGATTAAAATTGACCTTTATTACTGAATTTAATAAAATTATTACAATCGCGATATTAACATTATGTCCGTCTGACCGAAACTGTTTTTTTAGCAATATTTCAAAGAGAGAAAGAAATTGAATTAATAAATAAAGATATGATTTTTGACAAAACCGCTCTTGTGCTACTTAGAACTACTCGGTATGATTAAAATTTAAAACTGATATTTACTACTGACACCGGAATAAAAATGGTAAAAAAAACTTGGTCTGACTGAAACTGACCTTTACTATTATATTTCTACCAGTATATATAGCAAACTGACAAAAATTTCAAATATTTTGTTGTATTGAATTAAAAAATTTACGGATACAAATTTATTTACAATAATTTTCTAAAAAACGTTTGTTAATGTCTGACTAAAACTAATATTTTCTACTGATAATTCAAGCAATTTTTGTCAATAAAATAAATAAAAATAACAAAGCTAAATGTTTTCAGACTAAAAATAAACTTTACTCCTGGAGAGGAAATTAGAAAAAATTAAGTTTTCGTCCCGTCTGAACAAAACTGTTTTTTTACTTCTTGTAGCATTTTCACAAAGAAATAAATAAATTGAATTATTTAACAAAAATATGTCTGACTAGAATGCTCTTGAAAGAGACTAACAAAAGTTAAAAACGTTCTGCCTGACTAAAACTATGTTCTACTACTTAAAATAAAAAGAAAAAGTTTTAGAAAATTACTGTCTGACTAAACACGACTCTCACTACTAAAAAAAAAGTTGAAAATGTTCTATCTGAGTGAAACTGTTTTGTAACAACTTGAGAGGAAAATAAAAAAAAAGTTAAACAACTATACTTTCTGAGTGGAATTGACTTTTGCCACTTACAACAAAATTATATGGGAAATCTAAACATTTTGCCTGACTGATAATATAGTTTTACGTAAGTGTTATACTTGTTTATTTCTTACTTAATAATATTAAAAAAGTTTATCTACAGCAGTATTTAATTATTATACATATCAATAAAGAAATTTTATTTTAGAAAATATGAATTATTGTATTCTATAAAAATATACATGGAAAATAATAGAGTTCAAGAATGGTTTTTCGAGTAAATAAAATAAAAATAAAATAAATAACATAGGTGGTAAATAATGCAAATATTAATTATCAAATTATGTCATAAAGCTAGCAATTAACTAAATACCCAAGAAGGCAAGAATTAATAAAAGGGAAAAGAAAACTAATTAAACTAGAGTTAAAGAATTTTTTAAAGAATAATAAGAACATAAAAAAGTACAAGAATATTCCAAAAGGGATAGAAAAGAGAAATAATATATAAAAGAGAGAAAGAAGGTCAAGACATTTTATTTTATAGAAGCTTTTACACACAAGTTTCATGAGAATGTTTTTATGCTGTTTCTCGTACCTACATAACGTACATACATTCTGTATATACTTATAGTACAAACATGTAAGTCGGAATCTTTTTTGACATGATTGAAATCGAGGTACTTGTCTGTTCGTTAAACTGGAAAATAACGCGAAATCTTTCAACGGCATCTACTTTTGCGAAGGATTGCCTTTTTCTCCCCCTCCCCCTCTCATATGATCATAAAAAAGTATAACTTCTTTTTAAAAAAGTATGAAACACCATTTTCCTCTTACAGGAAAAGGTGATTGACGTCAACTTCTCCTTCGCCCCCCCCCCCTCCACATTTCCTTCAAGTAGTGAAGGCAAGGGAAAATAACTTCTTGTTTTCTTTTCAAGCAAAATATCGTTTTAGATAAAGTTATGAGTTTCTCACCTTCACATTACTGTACTAACTCCCCTGGATTTTTAAAAATCAATATTCATGCCTTTATAGTTCATCATTATCTGGCAAAAAGAGGTGTAGAAAGAGAAAGAAGAACAAGCGAGCGGGGATATAAAACAATTTAAAGAAGAAAAAAAAGAAAAAAGTAATAACAAGCCAAGATTAAATTGATGTTGAACGATTCATGACTTCATTTTTCTTTCATTTTCTTTCTAATTTTCTGCTTTAATGCGTATTTCTTTTTGCATTTAGTTGTTTGTAACTTGGCTGACTTGTTAAGTTAAGGAGAAAAGAAATTTATTTTCGAATATTTACATTTATGTAATATTTTAATTACTACCTATATATGGAAAAAAAAATTATTTTATTCAAATAACCGAATACTTGTCTATTATCAAATAAATATTTCTGAAAATAATTAAATTAATCGAGAAATTTAATTGGAATTGTATTGAAAAAACTAATTGAACTTTTTTAAAGAATTTTATCAAAAATTGTATTGAAAAAACTAATTTAATTTTTTAAAGAATTTTATCAAAATTGTATTGAAAAAACTAATTGAACTTTTTAAAAGAATTTTATCAAAATTGTATTGAAAAAACTAATTAAACTTTTTTAAAGAATTTGATCAAAATTGTTGAAAATATTTGTATTTCTTGTAATAATTGTTTTAAAAATTTTATAGAATAATTTAAATTCTTCTAGAAATTTTTTTATTTATGAAAATAATTGAATTTTTGTGAAGAATTTTTTTATTATTGAAAATAATTGAATTTTTGTGTAGAATTTTAAAAACATTTTAAATTACGATTTTATAGCGTAAAAGTAAAAACATGGCTTTTTCACATGTTTTATTATTTATTTTGAATTTTTTGACTCTGGACATTTTTATTTTGGATTTTTTGTACTTTGGATTGTTTTTCTTGGATTTTTTTGGTCTGTATTTTTTGAATTGGATTTTTTGTCCTGTAATTAGTTAATTTGAATAAAAACTAGTTGATTGAAGTAAATATTTATTTGATAATAGACAAGTATTCGGTTATTTGAATAAAATAAAATATTTTTTTCAGTGTATTAATATTATAATTATAATTGATATTGTTATATTTTAGTTACAATATAATTATAATTTTCAGAGTTGACGATGAGCTGTCGTAGCGATCAGACGTATATTTGTTTGTCTGTCTTGTATATAAAATTTGAGAAGTTATTTTATTTCGGACTGTCAATATCTGTTTGTTCAAGTCTGTGCCTATTTGGAGTTTACTGGTGTGACTTGTGAAACTGTTAGCAGTGCCTATTATATGGTTTTTTTTACTGTGAACATTTTTGTTATATTATTTTTGTGCCTACTCTGTCTCGTATTGTGCAACCGTCATTGTCGACGCCTGACTTTAGTCAAGTGCTCAATGTGACTTTATGAGTTTGGTCAATCTAAGGATTTATTTTTATTTGAAGTGCACTCATATTTGAACTTTTTTTTTGTTTTTTGTTTTTTGTTGTTATAATTTGGAGCTTTCGAATCAGAATTATTGATTCGAGATTGCTCTTTTGCTGAGTGTCTTTCATTGTTAATTTGAAAAGTGATAACTGCCTATTGTTTTGTGTTACATACTTTCTGTGATTGAAGCCTAATATATAAACAAACATGAGTTTCGTAATTAATGAGGAAAGATGGAACGAACTTCTATCATCTATTAGCAGCCTTACAAACTCACACGATGTACTTCGCACAGAAATCCATACCTCTACAAAGGCAATTGAATCAGTTAACTTGAGAATGACTATGCACGACGATAGAATCTCTGAGATCGAAAGAACAGTTACAATTTTAAATAAACAAATGAGGTCCAAAAATTTAATCCTATTTAAATTAAAAGACTCTGATGAAATAAATAAGAATTTATTGAATGTTATCTTATCTATCTTCAATAAAGTAGGACTGAAGATCCCCGATGTAGCTGTTGATGACATTTTCAGGATTGGCAAAAATAAGGAAGCCCGCTCCCGTCCTGTATTAATAAAATTTATCGCAACTCAATGGGTCAGAAGGGTATTTACTAAGGTAATTGAAATTTCCAAGGCCGGTTATGCCATAGCTAATGATAGGAGCAAGGAAGAGAGAGATCAACGTCGCAGCTGCCTGGACCAAATCCATAAACTAAGAGGAAAGGGTCATAACGCTAAGCTGAAAGGAGAAAATATTTTGGTTGATGGAGTGAAGGTATCGGCAGAAAAGATTAATTTATTATTGACTTCTCGTAGAATGGTAAATTTGGCATTGAAGAGGCCTGACCTTAGATCTAACTGGTTATCGCAAATGAAAACTTTTTTTGCATGGGATGATCAACAAGATATATGGAATTCATTATCTTTAGATTCTATATGTAAAAACAAGAAGGCCATACTTAAAAATTACGCGAATTTTCTTATTTCCCAAGATAGAAATCAATTTGTTTTATCAAAAAGTTTATTAGTATATCCCCAGCTTTCAATCCAAGAGGGAACTCAAGATTATCTTACAGCAAATTTACCTTTATATTATAAAAAATTTTTTGCCCAAATTAGATTGCTTAATGGCTTTATTTGTAGAATTTCTTGGGACCGTAAAAAATACGTTTTTAAACCGAATCAAATTTGCCTTTCATGCAGACGGGAGGAGGATAGCCTGTTTCATGTTTTAATTGATTGTCCTGCGTGTGCCCACTTATGGGAAAATGCTTTTCCGAAATTATGTAACGAAGGGGATCGACTTTTGTTTTGGTTGCAAATTTTATCTACGAAAGATGTTAAGATTATTAAAAAATTTATAAATTTGCTGTCTTCCATTCTGTAGGACCTCTTGAACTGAATTGAATAAACAAAATTCTTTGTGTCCAGATGTATACTGCGGTTAAACTTATTTATATACATATTGTATTCATCTCTTATAGCTCAATTATTTGTAATGCGATGCTCATCAACTAATCTCCGATGTTAGTGCTCTTATTAGAGTCATAGAACATGCGTAGTTTTATTTATTTATTATGATGATATTTTGGTAGTTATTAGTTATTAGAAAAAAGAATGTAAATAAATAAATAAATAATTATAATTTTCAAAATATTAATATTATGAGTATAAACTATAAATACATTTTTACGACATTCCGCATTATTTTATTCATTCCTGTATCGAATATAATCAATTCGCTGTAATTGTGGTATTTTATTTGTAGTTACTACCCCGAATGATATTAATTACATAATAATTCAATTTGAGATAATTATGCTTATTAAGTCTTCATCATTCATTTATGACAAATATATGTCTATTTTCCCAAAACATTTGCAATAATTGTTATCCTTCTATTTTCGAATATTATATTACAATTTGAATTGGACTATTTTTTTTAATGAAAAAAAAGAAAAAAAATTCAAAAAGAAAACAAATAAATAAATAAAGAGAGTAGGTAACATCTGTAAAACATTTATATAATTAGTATCGTTTTCTTTGTACTTTTGCAAAAAAGTAAAAAAGAGCTTTGAATTTTTATGAAAGTTGATACACAATTTAAAAAAGTATTCTATTTAAGAGAAAAGAAGAAGAAGTGGTAGTAGAAAAAGGGGATGGAGGAGGAGGAGGAGGGAAAAAAGAGAGAAACATGCTTGAAAAGGTTGGAAAGTTTTCAGTAAGGTTCTTATCTCATTTCTCTTCCGCATAACGAGCTAAAGTTGTCCATTGAAACAAGCATTAGACTGGATATATATTTTCTCTGTTTCTTAAACGCTAACTCGTCGGGGGATACAGTTTTAAGGCTCTCTTGTTCTCTCCTTCTCTTTCCCTCTCTCCTTCTTTCTCTTCCATTTTCTTGATCGTATAAAATTATCTTTATGCGAAAACAAAAAGCGGCGCTCCTCTTGATTATAGTCAAAACATAAAATGTGAATGTGTATCAAAAACTCAGTGTGCATTTGAGAGAAATATTATTTATGTTTATTTCGATACGGTAAAAAGTAGAATAAAAGAATTGATTACAAAAATATCGTAAAAGAACAAAAAATATTATTGAGTAAAGTTTTTTTTAAAATGATTTTTAAAATATTATTGTTCTCTCTAAATCTTTATACTCTTTTGTACTCTTATAGTCTTTACTAATAAAACATAAATTTGAAAATAATTTTTCACCTCCCCCCCAAATTATATTAGTTTTTTTTAATAAAAAAAAGTTTACTTCTTTCCTCGACGAAATTGCGAAAAAATTTCTTTTTTTAATCAAATTTCTTTTTGTCATATAAGAGAATGAGGTTTTTATTAAATTGACCATTAGGGGGATTAATATGAGGGCATTTTTCTTCCTCATTTTCAGTTATTTCGTAATTTATACATATATTGAAAGGCACATACGTGTATGTGGGGGGTTTTTTTTTTTTTTAATAATTCCACTTTCGCAAGCAGTCCATTTGAATAATGTCACTTAACCCAGAAAAGGATGGTCGTATATTCAAATATTTCAACACCATATATACGCAGTCAGAAGTCAGGACCTCAAAATAGCGAGGGTAGCAGTAATCTCCCTGGCAGTCGGATTATCGGTGGGATAAAGAATGGGGAGTCGGAGAAAGAGAGAAGGAGAGAGAATATATATAAGACGCTTGAAAAAAAAGTGACCCGCATAAGAAGTTTGCCATTTCGCGCGAAAGAGAGGAAAAGAGTGTGCGAGAAGGAGAAAAGTGAAAGACGATAAAACACGAAATGTTAAATCAACTATGGAAATTTTTTCTTCTCTTTCTCTTTTCTATTCTCACAAACCCCTTGAAGTCTATAATATTGACATCCATTATTCACAAATCAAACTTCAAATATTTAACAAAACCCACAGATTAATTCATTATCACTTTCTTTACGCCAAGGTGTCAAGTTCTTTTTTCTTCTTTTTTTTTTGACCCGCACAAGATACTGTGTGATAATTTTTGCACCAAAGTTTCGTTGAAAAGTTTTTTAATTGAAAAAGTTTTTATGTCAAATAAGATTTGAAATTTTTGTTAAAAACCCCTTTTTCTTTGTTTTTCTATTGAGAAAAGAAGATTAATATTTATAGAGTTCCTTTTGTATTTTAATTTTCGAATAATCTGATTGGGATTAATAGCAATAATAATATTATTTAATATAATATATTATAATTATTTAATAGAAATTAATATTTGTTCTCACTTTTTATTCTTTTTTGATAGTAATAAGAGTATTTTTACTCTTTTTGTTTCAGGTGCGATCAATTGTTTCCTGTCGAGTTTAATTCGTAAGTAAATAAGTATTATGTTGAAATGTATACAATTATTAACTATATTAATCTTCGTATTTTTTCATTCATTCTGTCCCCAGTTTGAAGTTAGTTTTTATGTATGCTTTTGTTTTTTTTTCTTTAAAGAATATTGTTCGACAAATCGAAAATATGCACGTATTGTTTCATGATTTATAATAAAATAGTATTTGAAATTAAAAAATTAGAAAATTACAAAAAAACTATTAACAAATAAATTTTGTTTTCTATATGATTTTTTGATATCAAATTTCGTTTGACTGATCTAAATTAAACAAATTTTTCTGCTCTTTATTTGTAAAAAATAGAAAGTTGTTAATTTGTTAAAAAATTATGATTAAGGGTATGTGGAATCAGCCAACTTCAATTAATACATGTATTAATATTCCCACCAGTTTTCTAAAAAAATATTTAATAAATCTTGACAAAATATAAAAAAAATAATATTTTATTTATTGAGGCATGGATCTCTAATCCAATTAATACAAAAATTTGCTTTTAAATATTATTTTTCATTTAATAAAAAGTTTGATATTTTCTGAGAAAAAAAGACAATCAAATACAAATTAATATTAAAAAAAAATGAATAAATTTATATTTTTCTATTCAAACTTTCATTTTTTTGACAATTTTCGAGAAAAAAAGACAATCGAATACAAATTGCCATTGAAAAAAATGAATGTTAACATAGAAAAATATAAATTTATTCATCTTTTTCAATATTAATTTGTATTTGATTGTCTTTTTTTCTCAAAAAATATCAAACTTTTTATTAAATGAAAAATAATATTTTGTTGATAATGTATATGATCTTGGGAAGGTAAGATTTGAATAAAAAATTCAAAAGTGTGTCGTTAAAAGAGCGACGTTTCGTTGGCTAGGGTTTGCCAACCTCATCAGGCTAAAATTTTATTAAATAGATAGGTTACACATCAGTATTTCTTTGGAAAGGTCTAAAAGCACTATTTCAATAAATTAACAATAATGATATACCTAAATTTCGTTAGAACATCGAACACATGCTAACACGTCAAAGATTAAAATTCTGTCAAAATATAATAAAAAATCACTCCACACTTATAAAAATAAAATTTAAAGTAGAGAGAAGACATTCTCACACAGCGATTCACTGTCAACTGAAAAGAAATTTAATTATCTTACAAAGTCAAACCAGGAAACACGTGAGAGAAGTCAATGAACCAAAACATAAACACATTCTTAAATGAGGTACAAGTTATATTGATTTTATTATTTTCTCTATGGACACGAGTCCATACGTCTAAGTAAAGGAAAGAATGTTTTGTTTAAGGTGAAGATATCTTCCTTTCTGTTGATAGTGGAATGATTTGTTTTTATATGGATCATTTCAGATATTCGTCTTTTTTTAAAATTAGGTTCATTATCCAATATTTTTGTATTTTCCCAATCAAAATCATGATTAAAATTTAAACGATGTCGATAGACCACAGAATTATCATTTACTTTTTTATGTTCGTTGATGCGAGTTTGTAGTGATCGCTTTGTCTCTCCTATATAAGTTGCTGGGCAGTCTTTACAATCAAACTTATATACGACATTCGTTTTATCCCATTTTTTAGTTGTATCTTTTCCCAATTTTATAATAGAATTAGAGTTTTTGTTAACGATGGGAATAGAGGTACAATTAAATTCCCTAAGAACATTTGACAACTTAAAGAAATATTTTTCATTAAAGGGCAAAGCAACCTTGGGGATTTGACTATATATACTAACTCTATTTTGATCGTTATTATTCTCATTCAAATATTTTAATTTGTTCATTCTAATACCAACATGTTTTTCAATAAAATCTAAAGGATAACTATTGTTTTTTAGAATTTTTCTAATTTTCTTCAAGTTGTCAAAATGGAATTTTTTATTGGATAATGAAATGGCTCTATCAACTAAGTTGTACACAATATTCTTTTTTTGTTGAATTGGATGATCTGAAAAATAATTAATTAGTCTGTCGGAAGAAGTAGGTTTTTGATACCAGTCAGTGATTATATGATTATTTTCTCTAATGAGTGTCAAGTCAAGAAAGTTAATGGAATTGTTCTTTTCTATTTCCATAGTAAATTGTAACTTTTGGTTATAAGAATTGAAAGTGTCAATTACAAGATCGACGTGTTCTCTTCTTACAGCCAAAATTGTATCATCCACATATCTGAAGTAGAATAGTGGAACACAATTATATTTTTCTTTTAATATTTCAAGACAATCACTTTCCAGATCATCCATAACAAGGTCGGAAACAAAGGCCGAGATTGGTGAGCCCATAGGCGTTCCGTAAATCTGTCTATAAAATTTTCCGTCGAGTGAGAAATACGTGTTATTGAATACAAACTTAGTGCAGTCGATGATGTCGCAGAATGGAATTTTACATTTTTGATTTATAGAGCGTATGCGTCGATCTAAACTCTGAATGACTAGTTCACAGGAGATGTTTGTAAACATAGAACTTACATCAAGTGAAAGAAAAGTATAGCCATCGTCCATGGCAAGGTTACATAATTTGTTTTTTAATTCTAAACTATTGTTGATATGCGATCGTGGTAAAGTAATACAATTTTTTAAGGAATTATATAATGTTTTGGCTAGAAAATGAGTAGGGCTATTAATTAGAGAAATGATTGGACGAAGTGGAACATTTTCCTTATGTATTTTTGGAAGTCCATACGCTTTAGCCAACACAGAGTCAGTCAAGGTCAATTGGTTTGGATGGTATATTTTATCAAGAAATTCACTTTCATTTAGGTGTTTAAGAATCCCTGATGTCTCTCTAATCAGTTTTTTAAGAGGGTTCTTTTTTATAAGTTCGTACGTTGAAGCATCGGAAAATAAGTTCGACATTTTATTTTTATAATCAGACTTTTTTATGAGAACAGTAACATTCCCTTTGTCTGCAGGAGTAAAAAAGACTTCAGGATTATTTTTTAAAAAAAGTTTTGTTTTCTGTGATTTTTTAGAAAAAGATCTATCTTGATTTTTTGGTAAATGTTTATTAGTCAAATTATTAGTCAAAATATTGGAAAATTTTCCTCTTAGAGAATTTTTAAAAGTATCGTCAATTTCAAGATTAGATAAAGAAGACTCCAAATTTTTTATAGAATTAATAATATCCTTTTTTGAAATGTCATTAGAGAAACTGAAATTAGGACCTAACGATGCAATTTCAACGACTTCCGGAGGAACATCAATGTCTGTCAAGTTTTTAAACCAATTATCTCGATTACATTGAGAATTCATTGTTTGTTTATCTGTTAGTAATCTAAATTTGTTCTTATGAGAGTCATTGTTAGAATTCAGAATACGAACAAATTTTTCCCGGGATAGCACAAAGAACCTGTCACGAGACTTAACATCAAAATTCGAATTTAAGATACGCTCTTTACATATATTTAATGATTTATTTAAAAAGGTGACATGAAGATGAATATCATTAATTTCAATATTTAATAATTTTTTTAAATAGAAATCATTAAGTTTAAAAAAGGCTTTTTTGCAAAACTTACTATGAAAAGAAACAATGTTTAAGCGCTTTTGGAAGTTGGCAATATGTTGCGGAACAACATCATTGTTTCTGCAGCTGAGAAGAAAAACCTTTTTTGAGAGTGCCATAGCCAGATGTCTATTCAATGATGTCCATTTTTTAAGAAGACCTTTGAGATGTGAACCATATTTTATACCAATGTGTGTGAAAAAAGATGTTGCCAGTGAATTTGAGTCTATCTCCGATCCAAGACTCGTACTTAGTAAGTTATTAGAAATATATCCTTCCATAGTTTGATAATGTTGATAATGTATATGATCTTGGGAAGGTAAGATTTGAATAAAAAATTCAAAAGTGTGTCGTTAAAAGAGCGACGTTTCGTTGGCTAGGGTTTGCCAACCTCATCAGGCTAAAATTTTATTAAATAGATAGGTTACACATCAGTATTTCTTTGGAAAGGTCTAAAAGCACTATTTCAATAAATTAACAATAATGATATACCTAAATTTCGTTAGAACATCGAACACATGCTAACACGTCAAAGATTAAAATTCTGTCAAAATATAATAAAAAATCACTCCACACTTATAAAAATAAAATTTAAAGTAGAGAGAAGACATTCTCACACAGCGATTCACTGTCAACTGAAAAGAAATTTAATTATCTTACAAAGTCAAACCAGGAAACACGTGAGAGAAGTCAATGAACCAAAACATAAACACATTCTTAAATGAGGTACAAGTTATATTGATTTTATTATTTTCTCTATGGATTTTTGTATTAATTGGACTAGAGATCCATGTCTCAATAAATAAAATATTATTTTTCTTATATTTTGTCAAGATTTATTAAATATTTTTTTAGAAAACCGGTGGGAATATTAATACATGTATTAATTGAAGTTGGCTGATTCCACATACCCTTAAGAAATAGGAAATATATTTATGCATAATTTTTATTTTTTAATAACAATATTGTTCACAAGCACATTCTTTTATTTAGGGAAAAAAACATTACGTATAGTCACGTTTCTTAATTTTTTTGTAGAACATTCTTAATTTTCATAAGGAAATAATTTGCTTCATTTCTATTTTCTTAATTATAATTGCTTTAATAAAATTCAAAGTTTTTTTTAAAATAGAGGAAAAAAATGTTTACAATATAGATCTATTTGTCAATTACAAACTTTAAGTGAAAATTTAATTAAAACTTTTAAAATTTTTATAAAATAAAGGAAACAATAAATTTTACTCAAAAAAATGTTTTGTTACATTTATTTACAAAATTCTTTAATTGCAAAATTATTCACAAATATTAATAACTTCTTTTTTAAGTAAATATTTAATTAATATTATTTTTCTATACGAATAAAGATTTTCAAAAATTTTCCAATTCAGACCTTTTTGAAATTAAATAATTTTAAAAATATTGTTATAAAACAGGAAGATATCAATTGCTCAGAGTCGAAGACTCAGAGTGATAGATTTTTTCATTTTTTATAATAATTAAAGATGTTTGAGAGATAAAATAATTATGTTATATTATAAGAATATTGTTAATGTAACTTCTTCAAAATTTTGTTCATATTAAATTATTATTATCTAAAATTTGAACTAAAATTCATTTTTAAATCAATTTTTATTAGAAAATTCTACGAGAATTCAATTATTTAAATATACAAAAGTAAATTATTTATTCAATAATTAAATGTTTCTTAAAATTTAATTCTTATAAAAAATTGTATTACCAAATTTTTAAATAATTGAATTTTTTTGACGAATTTTAATAAAATTTCTAAGCACATTTACATTTTTCGAAGAATTCGATCAAAATTGTATTAAAAATAATTGGAATTCTGCGATAAGTTTTGTAAATAATTGAATTTCTGTGAAATTTTTATTATTTATAAAAGTAATTAAATGTTTGCGTACAATTTTATTAAATTTTTTTTTAATAATTGATTTCTTTGGGGTAATTTTATTAAAATAGTAGAGATATTGAAAATTATTGAAATGAGTAAAATTTTTGAAAATAATTGAATTTTGAAGAAGAATTTTATTATTTATAAAGATAATTTGGATTTTGACGAGATTTTTTTCAATTTTGAACATAATTGAATTTTGTGATAAGAATTTTATTACTTTTGAAAGTAATCTAATTTCTGCAATGATTTGTAACTTCTTCAAAATTCAATTTTTTAGTGTTTTTAGCTAAAATTCTTCTATAAATTCAATATTTTTAATAATTAATTAAATATATTTTTCAAAATTTAACTAATTTTAGAAGATTTTAAATTATTAAAATTTTTCAAAATTTAAGTTTATTAAAATTCTAATTATAAGTTCATTAAAAATTGAAATTTTATTAAATTTCAAATTAAAACCTTTTGAAGTTCATTTATTTATGAAAATTGTAAACGTGAATCTTTTTTAAAATTGAATTAATTTTGAAACATTTGAGTAAAATTATTCATTTAATTATTGATAAGTCATTATTTTATGATAGTTGATCAAGATTTAAGTTATTTAAAAAGAAAGTATTCTCAGAAATTGAAGGTTTTGTATTATAATTTGTGTCAATTTCATAGTTTATGAGGCAAACAAAAAAGACACAAAAATTCAGAATTGTCTTATGAATTCTAAAAATTTAATTTTTTTCAGTTCTTTTAATAAAAAATCCCTGACTTTTCCCTAAATTCCCTGTATCAGAATATATAATTATTATAGTTATAATAATATTAAAACTATATTTCAATTCATATTTTATTTTTATTAAAATAAATTTGAATTAAAAATTTTTATGTTGTATTATTTTAAAAATTGCTAATTTATTTTATTTTAAAAAAGGGAGTAAAAAGTTAGAATTGTTGCTTGTTTTACATTAAAAGTAAATTATAATTTGAAATTTCTGATTCGTTTATGTAACGAAAAATATTATTTTTTTGTAATTTTTGTGGCGTCAAAAGTAAAAAAATGGCTTATTCACCTCATTGTTCTAATTTAGATTTAGAGAGTAGAATTACAATGTTAATTATTAGAATTTAATGGTTAAATTAAAAATTTTTGTTTAAAGATGAAAAGAATATTTTTTTTAACTTTTATTGTACTTGGAAAACTTGAATATGAAAAAAAGATAAAAAAAAATTGACATCAATTCTTTATGTGTTGAAAGTGGCCAATGTTGAATGCCGTTAAATTGGCCATTCAATTTTTAAACTTCATTGTTGCTGGAAAAAAAATCTATATAAAACTTTCAATATTTCTTTAATTTCAAAAAACCCTTGCAATATCACGTTTTCAATCATTTCATATTTTATGTTTCAAATAACTTCTATACATTGAAAACTTTATGTATTATGTATGTATAGTACATGTATAGTATATGTATGTCAATATGTATATAGTATATGTGTGTAGGTGTATATACTTCGTAGAATAACAGTTATTAATAAATGTTATAACAATGGTTATTAAATACCTTCGGTTAATAAAAGTATGAAACCCCCCCCTCCCCTCTTTCTCTCCTTCTCGACAAAGAGGATTTATAAAATATGAAACGAATATTTTTCTATTGTTATAAAAATGAATTTAATGGGAGTAATTAAAATGTGAATTGGAGATCAAAAAACAAAGAAGACAAAAAAATTGGGAGTTAATTGAAAACTCAATATAAAATGTCAATTAAAGAAATATAAAATGAAATTTTAATATAACAATTTAAAATTCAAAGCGAATAGTTATTTATATAAATGTGTAAAAAATGGAATTTATAAAAGCGTATATTGAAAAAAATAAAAAAATTAAATGCATGAATCGAAATAACAAAAGCAAGTAATTCATGTGTCAAAGTTGAGATTTTATATATTGTGAAATCAAGGTGAAAGTTTAAACCAATAAAAGAAAAAAAAAAAGAAAAACGAAAATTGAAAATGAAATGCAGAAAAAAAAATCGGAATAAAGTTAAAATTTTAAGTTTTTAACTTATTTAAATTAATTTTCCTAATATTTTAAACGAAATTTTTTTCTGTTTGAATTATTTTTAAAAATTACTATACAAAAAAAGAAAAATAATTTAAATTAATTATTTAACATTTACTTATCACAGTTTCTTTTAGGATTTGAAATTGAGACAAAAAGCGTATCAAAACGTTGCTTCGCAACAATTTTGATACGTTTTTTGTCTCAATTTCATATCCCATGTAGAAATTTCCCTACTTGTCCCTACCAAATGTTGGATTCTGATTAGAACCATCCTAGAAAATCTAGTCTAGAAAAATCTGTCAAGAACCTCGCTAGATTCTGACTAGAATCTCTAGTCTACAAAAACTAATCGGTTTCCAATCAAATTCTAGTTAAAGAATTATTATTACTAATTTTGTTTTATAAAGAATTATTATTAATTGATATTATTATTTATTATTTTAATAATTTAAATAATTTAATAACTTTATAATTTTTTAATTTAAATTATTATTAGATTATAAAGAATTATTATTAATTGAAATTATTAGATAATTCAGACTAGAAAAACTCACTAGGACCTTATTGATTTCCAACTAGCGACAAACTAGTGTACAAGTAATATACATAAATTGTCTTTCTATAAATAAATATTTTTATGAATTGTCAAAAACATTTTAAAGTATAATTGCACTTACATATATTTTTAAATAATTATTTTTACGGATAATATTACAATATTTAGGTAATAAAAATTAATTATACTCACATAATTAATATTTATTTGTGTCTTATTCTTTTAATTTACTTATTAAATAAAAGATTTTTATTTAATAAAATTGTTTTATTGGAATTTTATGTAAGAATGTTCTACAATATTAAAAATTGGGTTTCAAATATGTTAAAAAATGAAATAATTAAATAATATGCAAAATTTTTTAAAAAATAATGCTGGTAAAAATTATTTAACTAGAATTTGATTGGAACCCGACTAGTTTTTCTAGACTAGAGATTCTAGTTAGAATCTAGCGAGAGCCCTACTAGAGATAGGGGCAAATGGTGAATTGCTGCACGGGATGTTATTTAAGCGGAGGTGCTTCCAAGCTATCACGGCCGGGAGGTATGTGTATCCGACTGGAGTCCCCAAGGTCCAAGGTTCGATCCCCCATGGGCACGAGATTTTTCAACTCAAGTTTCAGGTTTTTCGTGTACAACATTCATTAATAACGTTAATATGAATGAAGAATTTAATTATAAATAGGTTAAGTTGAAAAATAATAATTTTTAAAAGTCAACTAGAAAATTCTAGTCGGGGCCCTATCAACACACAGCTAGTTTTAATACTAGTTCCCGACTAGATATTCTAGTCTATACCCCATCTGCCGACCGTTATGAAAGTAGTTGGGTTCTAACGATTTTCTCTAATCAGTTCCCCACTACAGATAGGGAATTCTGGCTAGGACCCCATAAAATTCCAATCTCAATTTCTGCATGGGATCCTTAGAAAGTAGGTGGTCATTTTTTCTAAAAAATATTTTCTAATCCTTTTTGTCTAAAAAAAGCGATTTCTATGTTTTCTAAAAAAAAGTTTTTCTAAAAATTTATGATGTCTAATGCAACGTTTTGATACGCTTTTTATCTCAATTTCATATCCTTAGAAAATAGGTGTTCATTTTTTCTAAAAAATATTTTCTAATCCTTTTGTCTAAAAAAAGCGATTTCTATGTTTTCTAAAAAAAAGTTTTTCATAAAAATTTATGATGTCTAATATTTATTTTTCTAAATTTCGTAAAATTCCATAATTTTGATAAAAGTTAGAAAATTGTTAAAAAGCTAAAGTTATAAAAATATAAGAAATAGAAACTATTTTGCATATTTTCTGTTTCTCAATCACTATATATACATTTCTGTTTACAAAATTATAAGTTTCTTTTTGAAAAAGAAGAAAATTTTTTAAAAATTACTATTTCTTATCACAATTTGTTAACAAAATTCAGTTCCTCTTTTAAAAAAAGAATTAATAATTTGCATCATTTATATACCAAAACTAGCTGTCGTACCCGTCTTCGACGGGTTTTAGTTTCTACTAATATATTTGAACAGGTGTCTACCAATTGGGAATTTAATTTGACTGGGAAAAACTAATCATTAGTTACCATTAACTATTTCATTATCAAAATATTACCATTTGAATCAGTAAATGACTTTTTCTATCAAATAGTATTTTCAACTAATTCAGATTTACAGAACAGTATTTGTCAATTTGTAGTACTTTATGCGTTCGTAGTATTTTAATTAATGCATTAATAATTAATAATAATTTTCCACTAGCTTTTGGAGTTATATAGGAGTCTAATTCGAACTAATTGTATCGCAAGTAGGCCCCACGTTACGACTGCTAAAATCAAAAATAAGACCTATATTGTAATCTGAAAGTAGGTCTTAAATTTTGACAAATAAAAATATTACATCAATAGAAATTAAAGCAAAAACAATTTTTTAAAAATGAATTAATATAATAAAACTTTTTTTAATTAGATAAGAAAATTCCCTATTTTTCTAGTCGAATTAAATTCCTGGCTATTTCTCGGAATACCTTTGCGATTAATAGACACTCTGTTATATGTATTCGTAGAAATTATAACACGTTTTTGATTCCCACATGGGAAATCTACATGGGATCCACTTTTATAACGGAAACCATATTGATTCCTATGTAAAACCGTATGGTATAATTTTTCCATATCCCTATTAAAAATTTCCACATGGGATTTTACATTTTACCCGTTTTTGCGTAATGCCCGGATAGAATTTTAGAAAGCAACAACATACCTCAAACTTTTCTAAAATTCAAGAAGAACAATTTTAATTCATAAATAGGAATTTGTTATTTATTTTCAAAGTCATTTCTAAAACATTTCTTGAATTCAAAAAAAAAATTTTGATTCATAAATCCCAATTTGCCCTAATGGCATCTTAAGGACTTTCTGTGTCCCAGTGCCCGCTGAAGTCAAATTTCAGTATTATTGATACTTTTACTGTATACCCTTTATATTGAACATAAATATTTTATTTTCTACGTTAAATATGATAATATATACTATGAAATTTTCAAACTTAAAACCTGAAAATATCAATATAGAAATTGTTTGCAAACTCTCACGTTAATTGATTTTAGAAAATTTGTAATCGGCATCAAATTCATGACTCTAAACTTTTTAATAAAATAAATGTAATGAATGTAATTAAAAATTTAAAAACATCAATCGATATCACTACCAACTTAATAAAAAATTAAACAATATTCAACAAAAAAAATTAATTCAAAATTTTTTCGAAAATCAAAAATATGATTTTGGCTTAAAAATTCGGATTAATTATTTATATTTCATTTTTATAGTAAAAATTAGTTGTATTTACATTAAAAAGTAGCTACAAAAAGTGTCACATCAATTTGACAAAAATTTAAAAAATTTGCATTTTTTTGATTTTTTGAATTTTGTGAAAAAAGCTATAACTTTCGTTCAGCTTAATATTTTTCAATCGGATATGGCTATAAATTTAAGTTAGACTCAGACCAAAGAGACTGTAAAGTTTCGTTTTAATCGGTCAAGTAGTCTTTGTGTTTATCCCGGACAAAATATTGCGTACAGACATACATAGGGGAGACCGGGGCGTAATGGCTAAGGGGCGTAATGAATAATTGTAATTTGTTTAAAAACCGTAAATTGGAATAATTTCGCACAATAGACAAGTTATTGTACTTGGTATACTGCAAGTTTGTCGGAAGTTTCATTAATATTTATTCATTATTGTAAGAAATATAGTAGAAAAACTATTTTTGACATACGAAAGTAACTTTTCAAAATTTTCGTTTTTTCGTTCTATTTTTTTCAAAAATAGCTTTAAAAAAAAAACTGAAATGAGGTTTCGATCTTGACACGTTTGTTTTTAAGGGACAATTCGAGATTTTTGATTCACACTTCCGGTATTGTTAAAAAAAAGCCAAATATTTGCCGAGTACCCCCGGGGCGTAATGGCTAGTTTTTCCCGGGGCGTGTTGGCTAATGCAATACGCTATGTATAAAAAGCAACCTACCATATCGGCGAAGTGTAGGTTTGTTTTCGCGATTGCTTGTCACTTAGTTTAAGTATGTTTAGGTATTTTTAACAAAATTTTAAAGCTTTGGTCTAAAATTTACAAATAGTAGATTTCAAGCTACGATTTTAATGAGAAATTACAAAAAAAATTGAGAGAGTGCCAATATCACAGAATATTATTGAAAAAGCGATAGTTGAAGTATTGCTGAATAAAAATAGCATTCACGGAATACCCAGGAACCTTAATTTACAATATGCAATAAGATTGGAAACTGTAGATAATAATTAGCAATCATTATTCATTACGCCCCGGGAGTTATCCATTACGCCCCGACTCGGGCCGTATTTTGGAGCTCTGCATTGCTCCAGAAAAACTGTTGTAGAATAAAAAGTAAGAGTCATATCGGGACGTTTGTAGTCTTAAAAGAAAGCTGAGATACCAGAGTAAATTTTCTGGAAGATAAACATTCAATTAGAACAAAAATGTCCGAGTAAAACAACAAAGAGTGAAAAGTTAGCCATTACGCCCCGGTCTCCCCTACATACATACATACACACAGACATACATACATACATACATAATTTTTTTATTGTCATTTTTGGAATTCTTACTACTCGAATAGAAAAACTAAACATGAAATTTCAAATTCTATGCAATGTACAGACAAAAGTCTGATCTTATTTATAAAGATTAATTTATTTATAAAACACTTTTTTTAGAAAATTTTAATTATCTTTAGGGAAATATTCATATAATTTCTATTTGTTAATATTACGACTTTTAACTAGATTATTTAAAAATTTTGTTATAAAATTTGGATAATTTCTATTTTTTTATTATAATTTTTGAACGAAATCTCAAGTATTTTTTTTAAAGAATTAAAAAATTTTCGTTAATTTAATTTTTTAATCATAATATAATATACTTATTAATCGTCATTACAAAAATTGAATATTTTTAGAAAAATATTTTTTTGAAAATTATCTTTATTAGAAAAAAAATTTTTTATAAAATGACCTTTATTAGAAGAAAGAAAATTAGAAAATCACTTTCATTGGAAAAAAGTTTTGTAGAAATTCACCTTTATAAGAAAAAAAATGTTTAGAAAATACGTTTTAGAAAAACTGTGTAGTCCAGAATCAGTCTTTCTTCATAATAAAACAATATATTTGAATCAAACATAATTATTTTTGTTATACAGTAAACCAAAAGTTATTTTCGAATTAAATATAATAATTTTAGATTCAAACACATTATAAATTTTGTTCTGGGTCAAATTATAATTATATTGTCCAAAACTTTAGGAACATAATCAGTAGGGTGCCCAAAAAATATCCGACTTTTAATTTTTTTTAATGCTACCTCGAAATATTGTGCTGCAATGAAAAATATTAAATACGTATTTTGCCAGCTTTAAGTTCTGGAATAGTTAAAAACAATGTAAAAATTAGTTACTATGCACGTAAAATTATTTACATACTTCTACCTTAAGTTTACAATGTTTCCAGCAAAGGAATAAATTACTTACAAGGCATAAAGGACCTTAGAGTTGGCCATATTTTAGTTTTTCCGTAAAAGTATTTCCAAAATACCCACAAATAAATTTTTTAAATGATAAACATTGGTGGCATTTTGTGGTGGGATAAAAATGCTTTCTCTAAATATTTTGGATAAATAATTAATAAACTTACAATGGACATAAATCATCAAAAAGTGTAAAAATTGATAGTTTGAAAATGACCCATCACGTCGGGATTTCTTGTAATATTGACATAAATTTCCAAAAAGTGTCTAATTTAGCCATTTCACGAAATTTTTTTTTGAAACCAAATTTTTTTTTTCATTTTGAAAAATTTCATCGCATAATACTATGTCTAAGCTTTAAAACCCATTTTTAAAAATCGCTACATGATTTTTTCTAAAAAAGTTACGTAGATTTGAAATTGTTTTTATTTAGGCTACATTTAGATAAATGTAGGTATATCAAACTTTTGAAGTTTAAGGTAAGTATATGAAACGGAGTAGAGGTAAAATAACACAATTTTTAACAAAAATATATAATCAATTTTTATATTGGTAATTCATTTAAAAAAAATTGTTTAAACAAGTTTTTATACACAAATTAGAAAATATAACTTTATTTTTTTAAATCATTCATTACATTATTCTATACATTTTTTTGTTCAAGGAAAACATTCATTACGTTTAAATCCAGGTAATCCTTTTTTTATTAAAAAAAATTATTTCAAAATTTAAAATGCTCACCTCATCCTTCATTGTTTTATATACCTAAGGCAAATTTCTCAACTGCCCAGGTCAAAAAAAATTTATGTTGTTGAATTTTCTCGAAACTTTGCCAAAATGTTACTATTATAAGTGGAAGTGTAAATATAAATATTATTGAATTTAATAAAATGATTTTTGACTTACACTGTAAAAAAAGGGAGTTAAATTTTAACTCCCCAGGGGATTCTATAAAAGTCGCACCCATTGGAGAGTTAATGCCAGGGGAGTTAAATAAAGAGAGTTAAAATTTAACACCCAAATGCTAACTCCCCATGGAAAAAATAACTCGCGCGGGTGTTGAATGAAGGGAGTTAGAAATTAACTCTCTTTTGGAGTTGATTTTTAACTCGAAAAATTTAACTCCCAACTCCCGAGTCCGTTAACTCTCTAAATTTTTTACAGTGTACGGAGTTCTACTAATAATAGTGACATTTTAGCAAAGTTTCGAGAAAATTCATTTTTTGACAAAAACATTTGAGGAATTCTGACCCATACCTCAAATTTGCTTAAATAAAAACAATTTCAAGTCTACGTAACTTTTTTTGAAAAAATCGTAAAACTATTTTAAAAAATGGGTTTTAAAGCTTAGACATAGTATTATACGATGCAATTTTTTAAAATGAAAAAAAAAATTGTTAACCAAAAAAAATTTCGTGAAATGGGCAAGTTAGCCATTTTTTGGAAATTTAGGCCAATATTACAAGAAAACCTGACGTGATGGGTCATTTTGATGGTCAGATTCGTCTTCTACATCGAAAATGCGTAAATTTAATCTAGATGTGATCTTTTATGTAACAGAATTAAGTCAAAATTTGCAGGCCAGTGTTATTTGTATTTCATTTTCAAACTATGAATTCTTACACTTTTTGATGATTTATGTCTATTGAAAGTTTATTAATTATTTATCCAAAGTATTTAGAGAAAGCATTTTTATCCCACCACAAAATGCCACCAATATTTGTCATTTAAAAAATTTATTTGTAGGTATTTTGGAAATACTTTTACGGAAAAACTAAAATATGGCCAACTCTAAGGTCCTTTATGCCTTGTAAGTAATTTATTCCTTTGCTGGAAACATTGTAAACTTAAGGTAGAAGTATGTAAATAATTTTATGTGCATAGTAACTAATTTTTACATTGTTTTTATCTATTCCAGAACTTAAAGCTGGAAAAATCAATTTTTTCATGAAAAATGGACTAGCGCGACCTTTAAAAATGATTTTATTTAAAAAAGAAAAAATACGTATTCAATTTTTTTCATTGAAGAACAATTTTTCGAGGTAGCATTAAAAAAAATTAAAAGTCGGATATTTTTTTGGGCACCCTAATAATCAGTAACCCAGGTGCGAATTTAGGTTGGCCGCCAGAGTTTGTAGGTTGGCCCAAGGTTGGCCTAACTTTGGCAAGCGAAGTTTTGGTTGCCAGAGTTTGCCCAACTTTGGCAAGTACTAGTGCCCACAGTTGGCCCGACTTTGCAAGCCAACCATTAAATGCAGAGTTTAGCCAACCGTCGGGCCAACTTTGGCGACAAAGGTTGGCACAACTCATCAAAACGTTGTTTAAAAGACTTTCAGTTTCGGTTGGTCGAACTCTGGGCCACGGTTGGTCCGACGGTTGGCAAAACTCAAGAAAAGCAGTATAATTGACTTATAGTTTTTTGGTCGGCCGAACTCTGGGCCACGGTTGGCCCAACGGTTGGCAAAACTTTGTCAAATGCAGTTTAATTGACTTAAACTTTCTTGGTTAGCCGAACTCTGGGCCACGGTTGGCCCGACTGTTGCAGCTTTAATATACATTTTGCGTTATGCACTCCCATGTGAGCATAGCGTAGTGGTCAGTGTATAAGTCTTCGGTGCGTTAGGTTAGGGGTTCGATCCCAGCGAGCGATAGATATTTTCGAAAATGTATGTATGAGATTGTGTTTAATAATAATAGGTAAAGGTTATATCTGATGTTCCCGCTAATAATAACCTGTTAATTGTTTAAATAATTTAGTTTTTTAATAATTTTTTACCTTTGGCTGTTGAAGTTGGCCAAACTTTGAAAATTGTGGTTGGCCCAACTTACGCATCTAAAGTTGTGCCAACTTTGGCGTCAGTCTTTGGACCAACCATTGAAATGTATAGTTGGCACAACATATGCATTGTAAGTTGGGCCAACTTCCTTATGAGTTGTCGGGCTAACCATCGTCGCCATTAGACGGTCGCCGTTATCATCTGTATGGTTTGCCCAACCTCTGGCACGAGAAGTTGGACCGACTTTGTAAAAGTTGGCCCAACTATGGGCCGACCAAAAAATCGCACCTGGGAAGTGATTTTGACTATTGAGACCCTTACCCAATGGGAAATGCCAGTGTAGTGCCGATGTTCACCACTGGCTTAGTACTCAGACGATTGTTCGGCGTAGTCTAGCCGAGCCTCGACAATTAGTGCTGGCGCAGTACAGAATTTTTGTTTCGCTAAAGCTTGGACAAGCCACGGCGGCAAGTGCTGGCTGAGTATAGAAAAATTGTTCACAACGCTCTTTGCCAACATTGCTTTTTTGACATAAATTTGAAAAAAAATTATAAAAAAAGTTTATAAATGTTTATAAATATAAATTTATTGAAAAAAAATAATATTTTACTTTTCAGTTGTTCATTTTTTATTCTTATTAAATTTAATAATAACAATTTAACACAATTGTCTAATTTTGTAAATAATAAATTATTTAAACAAACTAAAATTATAAACAAAATTTAAACTTTAATCTCAATAATAATTTGGATCCTATTAAAATACTAGATATTATACTTCTTACTATGAATAAAAAATTATTAAAAAATTACAACGTAATTCAAGATTTACGTAAAATGTTAAATGCAATAAGCAAAGTAATTTAATTTAATTATTAAAAATTTAGTTTAATTTCTTTTATTTCAATTTATTATTTCTAACGTATCCCAATTTTTTTCTCATCTTTGATTCAATAATTGTATGTCTGAATGATACTGAGATATTAATACTTTACTGTACACATCTGTCGCTAGCATAGTGGTTAGAGCGTTAGTCTGTTAGTCCGTAGGTCGTAGGTTCGATTCCCCTCGTCAGCAATTTTGTTTATTTTCATAGGTTTGCGATATTTCTAGATTCCAATCGTTAGGTACTAAAATATGAAAATCTAATGCTAATTACTGTAATTGTTTATTATTTAATTTTTAAATGTTATAAACAATTTTTTTCTACTTCATTTACTATATCCATTGTTAGTCTCCATCTTTAATACAATTTCTTTGAGAAGAGAAATATTTTATGAATAATAACTATTTATTAATATTATTTACCATTTTGTTGTTAAATTATTTATAATTATAAATTTACGACTAATTAATAACAATACGGCATTTATTGCGGCAATATTCTCAGCCAGCACTGGTCCAGTGCTGCTCCAGCGCTGTCTGGCAGCACTGACAGACAGTACTTCGGCAGCGCCAGACGGCGTTATCATCCCAGTGCCATGCCAGTGCTGGCTCTCAGCCTTGCCGCCAGTGCTGCCAGTGCTGGCGCAGTACTACGCCAGTTGTAAATTTCCCATTGGGTTTAAATGATAATAAGAATAAATAAAAATTTAGCAAAACCAAAGAGAGTATACAAACAGTTAAGAAGGAAAATTAATTAGATGAAAATGAAAGGAGAAAGTAAAACGAGAAAGTTTATATTTAAAAAAAAGAAAATACTAAAAGGATGAATTAAAGTAAAAATAGAAATTCTTAATTAAATTTTTTTTTCCTTTTTATTTTTTTTGCTTTTGCAGATTTAAAAACTGGCGGTGCTTAGAGCGCGAAAACAATTCAACGTTAATTCCCTGAGATGTGAAAATAAATTTCAAAAAAATATAGCGCTAGTCTTCCTGTATATTTATAGTTAATGACCTCTCTTTAAAACATAAAAAAAAGAATACGAGCAAGAAAAAATAGAAGAAGAACCAAAACCTTGGAAATGATTTTCGTTTGATTAGATTTCCGGTTTATTTCATTTCGCTGAGTCAATGTAATTTGATCAGCTTAAGAGTAATATCACTAAGATAGGTATAACCTCTCCCATGATTTACCCTTCCCACTCAATTTCGATGTACTGATTGGATATCTCTCTGGTACGTAACTAGTTATTTATACTCTACTCGAGTTGAAAATTTATTACTTTTATTTATAGTCTCCTCTCTCCCTCCTCTCTATTTTTTTCTCTCCTTCTCTTTTCTCTCTTTCTCTTTTCCTCTCTTTTTCTGACTTTTTTCTCTCTCTCCCCCCTCTCACTCCCTTTTTTACTCTCTTTCTTCTTTTTTTCTTTACGACTGCACTCCCTTTAAATAGAATCTTTAAACGGGAGTTAAAGACCTCAAAAGAAGAGTTTAAGTGAATTTGCATTCTGCTTGATTGTTTAATAAGTCTTCTTTGGAGAAAAACATTATTCCAGTGCAGAGCGATTCACATGTACAGAATAAAGTGTGTGTGAGCGATATCTCCCTGGGTCTTAAATGCATTCCTCCTTTTCCGTCGAGCGCGCGTTTCTTTGATTTTACAAGCACAAGAGAGTGAGAGAGAAGGAAAATAGCCTGGGAAGTGGTGATAGTGACCTGTTTGAAATTCCATCCGGTGTGCCCGTACAAGATTTATGTGTAGAAGTATGCACACGTATTTGAAATCTCTCTTGGGCGATGCACAACCCCTTCCTAATGATAGCTGGCATCTTTGTCTTTTGACCCTGTTAGGTAACCATCGATTTTTCTCAAGAATGCACGGATTGTGCAGATGAAGAATTTTCCCTTCGCGTTTTTCGATGCAACAGTATATATATATATATATATATATATATATATATATATATACATACTGTTGAGAGAGAAAACTTGACATTTTCTTCTCACGACGAAATTCCATCGTTATTTACTTTTTCTTTTTTATATATATATATATATATATATATATTTCGAGAACCATTTCAAAACGGATATCTCCAAATGAGATATTTCAAAAATTGCTACGTGACAACCAACTTTTCACTTTTCGCCCTGAAGAATGGAAAAAAAATTGAAAGAGAAATATATTTTATTTAGTTTCTTCCTTTTATTATATTGCAATTGCTTCCTTCTTGGGTTCGAAAAAAAGTATTTTCGTTATTTATATAGGTTGTGGAATTTTTTTTACTATTGCCCTAGTAGAAATTTGTCATGGAGCCACTCGATTGTTCAAGTTACTGGACAGTTTTTGTCACGGATGCTGATTCTAGGCGGACTGGTAAATAACTGTGAAGTTACTGCTACTGACCAACGCTCTTCGTCAAAGATTCAAGGTGAATTTGATATTGGCTAGACATAACTTCTGTCTAGTTTTTTTAATGTTACTTTAAAGTACTCCTAGAAATTATAGTTCTAAGTTTGTCGTGTCGATGACACTGCAATAATGTCTAATAACTAGACAGCTCGACTGATTATTTGCTAGAGATAAATTTGTTCTTATTCTTTCCAATATTTTAAAACTTTTCATTTTAATTTGTTATTAATTAAAAATTTAATTAATTTATTATTATAAATTAATAATATTAATTAATAACATTAATAATTATTAAAATAAATTAATCAAAAAAATTAATTTACAATATTAATTAATAAAATAAATTAATAATATTAATTAATAAAATTAATTAATAATATTAATTTATTTTATTAATTAATAAATATTTACAATCATTTATAATAAATATAAAAATAATAAAATTAGTTAAAAATTAATTTTTTGAAATTCCATTTTAGTTTAATTATAATTTTCTATTAATTAAAAATTTAATGAATTTATTATTATTAATTAATAATCAATTAATCATATTAAATAATAAAATTAATTAATAAATATTTATAATAATTTATAATAAATTAATAAAAATAATTAAAAATTTAATTACAGTAATCAATTTATTTATTAATTGTTAACGTTGCAAATTAAATTACTAAAAAGTTATAATAATTAAAAAATCATCTGAAATGTTTTATTACATAGAAAATATCAAAAGTACACGGAGAGAAAAATCAAGCGTTTGTAGTATGGAGACTTCCTATGCTAATTTTGTATGAACGTCCTGCTAAAGAGGCATGTTTTTATACCTCAGTTGCATGAAACATATACTAAAAAAGCATGGATCTCTTGCAATCGTAGTATACTGACGTCCCATGCGTTACAGGTAGAACTTTTATGCTGATAACGTAGAAATTTATACAAATACAGCAGAAGTTTTACGCATATTGCGCATGTGCATTCTTTTACGAAATAACCCCAGTAGCACGTAATATTACAGCGATATTGGGAACATTGCCTTAACATTACCAATATTGCCTCAATGTTGTGGCATATTGCTGGAATGTTCCCAATATTACGTGCTACTTGGGAAGCTTAACTGTCCATACTACAAACGCTTGATTTTTCTCTCCGTGTATATATACCAATTGCTTAAAATCTCTGGTTACGGCACTAAACTGAAACATATGTGCAGTGTTTATTAATTCTCAGTATCCATTGCGTTAAACGGCCGAGTGCGTTAAGCGGTGCGACTCTAGTCAAGCGGGACCCGGGTTCGCTCCCCGTTACCCCCCAAGATTTTTTCGGTGAAATTGCGTTATCGTTTTAAGGTTTATATAGATTATAATTGTTTATACTAATAAAAAATATTTGTTTCAGTGTTATGGTTAATAATAGTGCATTAAAAAAATGAAAGTTGTTTGAAAACAGTAAATATTTAGGATATTCGAATTTAGAATTTTTTTTTAAATGAATTAAAAATCAAAAAGTAATGTAGAAAATTACATGTAATAATTTACTATTTACATTATTTTTATATAATAATTCAACTAATTAATTAAAAATTATAAAATATTATATAATTTTTTATTCTATTCAATTTATTATGTATATATTATAATGGATACAGAAATTATCCAAAAATATTTTTTATTGAATTTCTTTAATGCTAAATAGAAATTTTATATTAATTGCATGAAATAAATGTGTTAACTACAGTAAATCTTAATATTAAACAAATTTTCAGTATTTTAAAAGAATTAATTTGTCAAGTTTTTGTACAGAACCGTTGAACAGAATTTATAAAGTTGGGCTAGATAATAACTTGATGAAAAAAGCGTGACACTCCATTCCAGTTATTAGCCAGTTGGCTTGTAAAGTAACTAGACAATTTCAAGCGGGACTGGACAGTTCCTTTATAATAACTAGGACAAATTTCTACTAGGCTGTTATCTTATTAATCAGAATTTTTAATTGTACGCATTGTAAAATGCAATAAAAGAACTGAAATTCAAAAAGATTTTCTTTAAAAAATCAAAATTTTGTAATAAAAAAGTAATTTTTGATTAATTTGGTATAATTTTAATTTAATTTGATAACTTTCCGCAAACTGTATTAAGATACACTATACCGGTCAAAATATTGAGAGACCACCCATTTTCAAGTGAGTGAAAAATATTTTAAAACATAAAATTTTTTTCTTTTTATTTTTTGAAAGATGATAAAATTTTGAAAAGAACAAGATTTTTCAGAAGTCATTTGGCTAATATTTTATTTAGATATTTTTAAAAAATCATGATTCTCAATGTTTTACAAAAATTTAAATAACTTCTAAAATAATGAACGCTTTTTAATAATATTAGGCTTATTATAACCTTCGCGCTTCGGAGCGATCACCCGGGGTGACCAAGCAATGAATAATATTGAAAATTGTTTTCTACTTTCGAAAAATAAAAAAAATAAAAATTTCTTTACGTTTCTTCTTGTTTATTTATAACAATTATAAAAGTATGTACGAGACTACTAAAAATTTCACGGGTGTTTATTTTGTATACTGCCAAAAAATAAAATCATCAAAGTTTTACAGTAAAATTGTTTTATGTCAATAAATACAATATATTTTGATGTTACAATGGATATTTTATTAGTTTTAACAAATGATTGTTGTTATTTACCAACTTTTTACAGAATGCACCTAGAAAGTTGCAGTTTTTTCCTAATTTTGCAATTTACTAAATCTTATATGTGATTACAATTATCAAACAAATTATAAATTTGTTTAAAAATTGTTTAAATAATAATTCGATTTTTATTCTTTATATCTGTAATCATGTATAATTTAATAAATTGCAAAATTAGGAAAAAACTGCGACTTTCTAGGTACATTTTGTAAAAAGTTGGTAAATAACAACAATCATTTGTTTAAATAATTTTTTAATAAGACTAATGACTGACTAGTTTCAGTAAATATTGTCTTTAATTTATTGATTTAATACTAAATGAAGCTAAAAAAATATAAAAAGTTGTCAAAAATTTGCTAATCTCTCTGATTTTTAAAAATTATTTGATTTTACAATAATAAATAGTTTAAACAAATGCAATAAGCATAAAAACATGATTAAAATACAGTATTTGTATTAACAAATAATTATATTCAAATTTTTGTAAAACATTGAAAATAACGATTTTTTAAATCCTTTCTTAAAAAAGACATGGAGTGGAAAGGTCGAATGTATCGAAAAGTATCGAAGTAAAGAATGGGCAATGAGAATGTAAAATCTTAATAGAAGGGTGTTTTTAAAATTGTTTGTACATGTGAAGGTGGCGCTGCAGTCGTATGTTATTTAAAAAGAGCGCGAATATATAAATTTTATTTTTGTTAAGAGAAAGTATACATAATAAATCTTATTTTGCATTGTCAAAAAAACGTCAACATTTCAAATATAAATAAGCAAATTATTAACTGAAAGAATTTGAATATTATTATTAATGAAATAATGGACTTGGACAATGGACATATAAAAACTAGCACCGTAGACGGCCGCTTGCGGCCGTCGGAGGAGCTAGTATATCTAAATAAAATATTGGCCAAATGACTTCTGAAAGATCTTGTTCTTTCAAAATTATATCATCTTTCAAAAAATAAAAATAAAAAAATTTTAGTTTCCATATATTTTATGTTTTAAAATGTTTTTCATTCACCTGTAAATGGGTGGTCTCTCAATTTTGACCGGTAATGTAGGTAAATAATAAAACAGTCAGGTAAATAGATAAATATTTAAATAAATAAATTATTCAATAAACAGGTAAACAAAAAATGAAAAAATAGCTAAAGAGATAAATATTTCGATAGGTAAATAGGTGAATTAACTGGTAAATAACTAAATAAATAGGTAAAACAAAAAATATACACATAGGTAAAGAGTAGAAAATTTAAATAAAAAAATTAATAGATAAATAAATAGGTGAATAAATAAGGAGATAAATAATGAAATAAATAGGTGAATGAATTAATTGGTAAATAAAGAAAGAATTATAAAAAAAGGTAAATTGATAAATAAACAAATAAATAATAGGAATAGAAAATTTGCGATTCTGAAACAATTCACCCAAATTTCAATATTTTATTTTACATTAAAAATTTGTAAACAAAAATTCTATTTTAAAATAAACGAGAATAGAGACTTTTTCCAAAAAAAACATAGTAATAACAACGGACCGTGTGTGAAAATAAATGAGAGAAGAATTTGTCGTCGTAAGCGCGGTTGTACATTGTATACGAAAAGAATTTGAGCGAAGTGACATTCAATTAGAGCTTATCGCTCCTCAGAAGTTTTATCGTGTTTGATCACCCTTTATTCTCCTCCTTTTGGGGGCATCTGTAGCCCAAGGGTTTTATCCTTATCTTGCCCCTCGCGCCTCATTTGCGAGCAAAAAGAGAGAGAGGGAGAGAGACAGCGGATCTTCCTCGTATGTGAGCTTTAGGTATATAGCCGCAAAGAAAAGGGCCATTTTCTTTTCCTAAGCTCATTTTTTTTCTTTTCTCTTTTTTTCGAGAGATAGAGAGAGAGAGAGAGAGAGAGAGAAAGAGAAAAGAAAGATGCAGAAAAAAAATCTTTATACACTTTCCCCAGGTATATAAAATCCCTCTGCTTTCTAAGCGATAAGAAAGTACCTGCCATAGTTTGTATTTTCAATCATATGCCCTGTTAAGTCCGATGATATCCTAAAATCGAAAAATATTTTATTTTACGCCTCATTTTAGCTGTTTCTCAAAGCACGATGATCTTTCATATACTGAAATGTTTTACTTGATTTTCTATTTTTCTTTTTCTCATCTTTTTTATTTGTCTACTAGCAAAAATTCGCGCGGCTAACTTCTTACTTTCTTTATTAAATAAAATTAGCAATTTTAAAAATAATAGAATTTAAAATTTTTTATTTCAATTTTTTGTTGAAAACACTAAAAAAAATTCAATTTTAGAGAAATTGCAAATAATTGCAGAAATTCAATTATTTTTAATACTAATAAAATTTTTCTCATAAAATTCAATTATATTCCAAATTTGAAAAAAATTCTCGTCAATATCTCAATTATCTTTATAAATAACAAAATTCTTCCTCAAAGTTCAATTATTTTCAAAAATGTCAATAATATTCTTGTCCTAATTTCAATTATTTTAAACAATTCTTACGTCGGTGAAGTTCACAACGTTCATGATCCAATACGATTGTAAGAAAAAAATATTTTTCATTTAAAAAAACAATATTTTTTGTTGATGATCAAAAATTTATCAACAAAAAATATTGTCTTTTGAATTGTAAATGAAGAAATATGTGGACGTCCACATGAAAAGGGCCCATTTTGGAACTATTGGAGTTATCTATATGGGCGTATTCCTGCGGCAAAATTTGGAAAATTTTGAGTGGTCTTAGAACTTTTTTAGTTAAAAATTCGCTGAGTTACGGAATTTCAAAGTTTAGAACGCCAAAGACCTCATTTCGAGAAAAACGGAATTAAAGATTGCGATACAAACTAATTGTTGTATCCCTGGTTCTTCTTGGAAGTTATTCAGATAAGAATTGTTTCCAGTTCAGGGCACCTTGAAGATAAAAAACCAACAGGTTTTAAATTTTAAAAACTATCCCCCCTCTTAATTTTCAAAAATTTCGTACTTAAGTAGGGGAGAGTCTCCAGTTGTGAGACACCTCCAGTTGTGAGACAGTCAATTTTTTTTAACATGCAATATTAAAAAGCCGATTGGTTGTGAGACGGTGTCAACACCCATCTGGGCAGCATAAAAAATACGACTTTGCAGGCATACTATTTAAATGTTGTTTTGATTTTTTTTTCTAGTATTTTTAGGCATGTCAAGTGGGAAAAAGTCAATTGATTCAGAAGAAATCAATTTTAATGCTCTTGTTGAAGCTATTAAATTGTGTTTATTTGGTAGTCATATTTTGGCGAATAAATATTATTATTTAGTATATAATAATAATTATATATTATTAATATATTTAATTATTTATACTAAACATAACGTTTTATGTCAAACTGATTCAATTTTAGCAATTTTTAATGAGTGTCTCACAACTGGAGACATTTTTTTTTTTTTTGAAAAAAGCGATGTGCTCGGAAAATGTATCGTAAAATTTTTTGAGTTCATCGAATCACTATACTTTCTTTTAATAAAAGTTGCGTATTTCTGTTACCTTTCGAACGGTGTATTTTATTTACAATTTCGTTTACCCGTTTACAATTTACGGGTCAAAAATAAAACCCGTCTCACAACTGGAGACTCTCCCCTACTAAAAATCGACAATATGGGCCCTTTTCTAAAAAGGAGAATTTTTCTATTAAAAAACCATTTTTTACAAGATTAATGATTAGGTACAATTTTATTGTGTAATTTGAAGAAAAAGAATATATATTAAACTTATTAAAACATTTTTGACAGTCTCTATTATGAAAAAATTGACGCAATATCCAAATTTTCATTTCGAAAATTACAAAGAAAAGATTCTAACTTCAATATCTCTGGTTCTTCTCGGAAGTTATTCAGATAAGAATTGTTTACAGTCCAGGACACCTTAGAGATGAAAAATCAAGAGGTTTTAAAATTTTCTACACCTCCATTTTTAAAATTCGGATTACTTTTGCAAATGACTGACAAAATGGGCCCTTTTTATTTTTCTAAAGAAATTAATGAAAACCGCATGATTCGACTTGTCAAAACATGTAGATTGATAATAAAAAATAAAAAAAAAATTAAGATTTTGCTCCAAAATTACTAAATTGCGATTATCTCGAAAACTGGAACCGACAATATGGGCCCTTTTCATGTGGACGTCCACATATTGTTACAAAAAGTTATTAGCCAAAAATTTGAATAGAAAAATTTTATTTCTAATTAGTTGTTTATTATAAACGTTGTGAACTTCACCAACGTAATTTTTTTTTATTTCAATGATTTTTAATATCTACTATTTTTATAAAATTTCCCAAAAAGAATTTAATTAGGTATTTAAACAAATTTTTAAATAAAATTGTACGCAAACATTTAATTATTTTCATAAATAACAAAAATTTCACAGGAATTCAATTATTTACAAATTTTTTTATAAATTTCTTCATAATAATTCAATTATATTTTTATAAAAAATAATTAAAAATTCTAGAAAATAATAATTGAATTGAAAGGAAGAAAATAATTTTGAAGAAGTTACAGTAACATTATTGTTATACTTATAATATAAAATAATGATTTTATCACTCGGTCATCTTTTAATTATTATAAAACATGAAGAAATCGATCACTCCGAGTCTTCGACTTGGAGCAATCGATATCTTCATGTTTTATAACAATACTTTTAAAAATTGATAAATTTCAAAAAGGTTTGAATTTGAAATTTTTAATGTCTTAATTCCTGTGAAAAAATAAGAATAATTAAATATTTATTTAAAAAAGAAGTTATTTTTGTTTTCGAATAATTTTCCAATTAGATAAATTCGTAAATAGATTTAACAGAACATTTTTTTGAGTAAAAATTTTTTCCATTATTTTCTAAAAATTTAAAAAGTTTCAATTTTATTTTCAATTAAAATTTGTAATTGACAAATAGAATTTATAAACATTTTTTTTCTTTATATTTAAAAAACTTTGAATTTTATTACAGCACTTATAATTAAGAATTAGAAATGAAGCAAATTATTTCCTTATGAAAATTGAGAATTTTCTACAAAAATATTAAGAAACGTGACTATGCGTAATGTTTTTTTTCCCTAAATAAAAGAATGAGTTTGTGAACAATATTGTTATTGAGAAATAAAAATTATGCATAAAATGGGTATAAATATTTCCTATTTCAAATCATAATTTTTTAACAAATTAACAATTTTCTATTCTTTATAAATAAAAAGCAGAAAAATTTGTTTATAACAAAATCATATAGAGATTAACAAATTTTATTTCTTAATAATTTTTTTTTTTAATTTTTTAATTTCAAATATTATTTTATTATAAATCATGAAACAATGCCTGCGTATTTTCAATTTGTCAAACAATATTTTTTAAAAGAAAAAAAAACAAAAGCATACACGAAAACTAAGTTCAAAGTGTGGACATAATTAATGAAAGAATGAAATACGAAGATTATTATAGTAATTAATAATTTATTTTATTTTTTTGGGAAATATTCTTTAAAATTTGTCAATTTAAGTGAAATTGATTTATTTTGAGTATTTTTATGTTTTTTTAAATATATTTTACGTGTTTGTTTATTTTTCTTTTGACAGTCTATTTTATTCTTCACTGGAGTTATTTTCTCAAATTTTATTGTTTCTTTGATTCTTCTAATTTATTGTATATTTTATTCGAAAAATTAATTTTAATTTCTTGTCTCTTCTAATTTATTGTGTATTTTTCTCTGAAAGTCATTTCAATCAAAATTATTTTCTTATTTTCTTTATTACTTCTCATTTATTGTATTTTTTTCTAAAAATTTTATCTATTTCTCTATTTTATCTAATTTATTGTATTTTATAATTTTCCTTTTCGACAAGAATTTATTCACTTATTTATTTTTTCTGAAAATTAATTTTTTTCCCGTTTATTTTTTTTTTTTTTTTTACTTTAAATTAGTCCTTTGGATTTTTTTTTTTAAATTCGCAAGTTTATTTATTCTTTTTCTCGAAATATTTTTCTTTTCGTCATGTTTTTTATTTAACACAAAAAAATACAAAAAATCATTTAATTTTTCTAATAAATTTTATTATTATTCTATAAACTCTATTTTTTAAATGTATCCGAAAATTTATTTTTTACAGTAAATAAGTTTCGGTGAATTTTCTCTTAAACTCCTTATTTTATTTATTCATTTACAAAATGTAGACTTTTAACTATAAACATAATAAATTTTAGGTACTATATATATTCAATTATGGTTTTCGGTGATTGATTATTTGTTTATTTAGCGTTTTTCTCGTTTGACAAAATTGCCATTAAACTGAAAGTGAATAAATTAGAAGTGTACTAATTAGAATGTATAAGAATGTTTTATCATGTATGTATGTATGTATATGGTGTAAGTGCATATAAGCTGCGCATACACAGAGTGTATTTATATATCTATATATAATGTGAGGGGAGGGGGCATATAAGCGCGCACTACTCTGATGCTAAAATGCAAAATAATTTATTACCCAACGCACGAAGTTGGTATTTTTTACAACCGATTATTCTCCTGTATATAGGTGTGTTCTGGACTCATTGTATTGCCCCGTTACGTTAATAACGCGCTTTGAGGAATAACAATGAATTTTATAAATAAAATTTTACGGTTTAATCAGCCAGTATATCCAAAGCACGGTTTTCATTTATGGCTGTACATTTTTCGCGCTCTCGTTGAAAGGAAATATGTTTGGTACGTATAATATTAATGGACGTGGAGATTATTCATTTTTTCTAGGCCCCCCTATATTGACCTATTATAGTTTATTAGAGTTATTGTTAAACTAATCTTTATATGTGAATTTTTTCTGTTTATATTTTTTTATTTTTTATTTATTTCTATATTATTTTTTATATTAATACTTTATATTAGAGTAAAATATGGTAAAAAGACACTTTTTTATTTTTTACCCTATAAAATTGAAATTAAAATTTTTTTCAAATTGTCCTGAAAGTTTAGTCATTAAGCTTGAAAATCCTGGTTGGAAATGTTTTATAAACCACTAAAGGACTAAATTGTAAGAGTTTTACGAAAGCACCATTTATCGGTGGCGTCACTGAACTAAAACATGAGGACATTACTTGAAATAAATACGATTTGAATAATCATTAATTACAACAATTATTATTGTTATAAATTAATAATTAATAATGAATAAATTAATAATTATTACAATTATTAGCATTTACCATTTTTATATTTATTTTTCACTGGAAAAAAATTATAAATTGTAAAGAAACTAAATATTATGCAAAACGAATATATATTTTCACATATTTTCTTTCCATTTTAATTAATTTCTCATGGAATTTAAAATTTACAAAAATTATTAACACTCGGAAGGAAAAAATGTTTGGAATAAATATGGAAATTCAATTAATTTTTTTATTTAAGGGGACATTCCAGTTCAAAATGTAAAAAAAATCGATTTTTTTTTGTTTTTATTTTCAGATTTCTTATAGTGTCAAGAATACTCTCCTAAAATATTATTGCAAAATTCGAAGTAAAACAAAAGTTATACATCCTTATTCTTCGCCATGTCAAAGATGTTTTTGTATGCGGATAAGCAATCGAATGATTTAAATGTTTTCTCATTTGCATTTTTTAAAAAAGACAAACAAAAATGTATTTGGTGTTGCTGACCACAAATTAGATATCAAATTTTCAAAATTAAAAATGGCGGATCCAATATGGCGGAAAAGAAAATTTTTTTATTTTAATTTTTTTTCGTTTAATTTTTTTTTTCGTCTACTATATTGCATCCGACATTTTTAATTTTAAAAAAATGATGTCATATTCGTAATCAGCGACCCCAAAAACCCCCCCGTAACGATTTTCAAGCAAATTCAATGAATTTGAAAAAAAATGTCCGCCATATTGGATCCGCCATTTTGAATTTTAAAAATCTGATTCCATATTCGTAATTAGCGACCTCAAAAACCCCCGAGTAAAGATTTTCAAGCAAATCCGATGATTTTTTAAAAAAAATTTCGAAACTTATGAATGTAAACTTTAAATGCGTTTTTCTCAAAATGTCTTTTTTTGATCTGGTAAGAGTGATATCTCGAGTTCTTCTGAAGCGATTTTAAAAAATCAAACGGCTTTTGATTCAGCGTCATCATGCCTATAAGTGGAACCTCAAAAACTGGAAAATTTCCAACTCCCCTTCTTTTTATAAGAGAAATTCTGAATAAAAACACCTTTTTTTGCATATTATGGGGAAAAAGTACTCTAAAAAAAGGGGGGGAAGAAAATTCCACTTTTTTGAGGTTCCACACCTAAAGAAATATCTAACAAAAAGAATGTCACTTCGTTTTTGGTTTTATCTATTTTAGAGAGTTTGGAATCGATCTTACCACCGAAAATGGGCATTTTCGAAAATGGCGTATATCGCCGCCATTTTGAAATAAAAAAAAAAAAATTTTACAAATTCTTAAATAAATTATTTATTACATGTAAAAGAAATTTTTTAAATAAATGTCATAGTTATTTTAATAATATATACTAAAAAAGCCTTCTTTTTGCCTGTTTTGAACTGGAATGTCCCCTTAATTACTTTTTATGCGTAATTTAAAATTTATTAATATGTTGCAATGAAAGGAATGAAGGTGGGGGAGGATGTTAAAAATCAATTTTTGCCTCGGAAATTACGATAATTACATTTTTTATAATGAATTTCAATCAATTTGCTTCAATATATTTATATTTAAAACGTTAAAATTAAGAGGAGAAAAAAATGTAAAATAAATTTAGAAATTTAATTAAATTTTTTTCCTCGGGAACTTTTTTAATTATATATTTTTATGAATTTAAAAAAAAAATTTACTTCAATATATTTATTTTATTCAGTAATTTTATTTAACGAAGTTTGGAGGGATTTGCTTATTTGTTTAAATATTTATTTAGAAGGAGTTAAACTTATTTAAAGAGGTTTATTTATTTAGAGGGATTGACTTGAAATTAATAAATATTGAATTTTGTTAATTTTTGAAAGTTAAAACTGTCCCAAAGGGAAAAATAGAAAAAAAATTTTTTGTAATAATTTTTAAATTAAATTTTTTAAAATCATTTTTTAAATTAAAATATTTAAAATTGTTGAGAAAAAAGGGAGAAATAGAAAAAATATAGAAAATTAGTCGAATAAAATGGAATAAAATTTTTAAATTAAATTTTAAATTAAAATATTTAAAATTGTTGAAAAGAGCAGGGATAAATAGAGAAAATAGAGTAAACTAGACGAATAAAATGGAATGTATGCACATAATTTAGGAGAAAACAATGTGTCCATGTTATGTCAGTGTATATAATGTGTGAGTAATGAATATATGTAATTTACATATATGGTTACATGATAAGGTAATGAAATATTTAATGAAACAAATTATTACAGTAAATTATGTAGGAGGCAATTAAATTTGCTTCCATCGATATTTGAAATTGGGATGAGGGGAAGGGGTAAAAAAAATTGAAGTCCAGATTGACATGGACCAGCAGCTAACTTATATGTATATATTACTCATTAATATAAAATTGATTACTCCAGGCAATCGCTTTCGAGAGTAGTGTGCAAACGAAATTACCTCTATATCGATAGGAAGTCAATAGCGTCCGATTAATGCATCACTACACATATGCATATGTTGTACATTTAAATACAAATAAATATGGGAGAAAAATAAATGGACTTTTAATTATTTACATAAATATAAATTTGTATGTTAATAAATGTAAATATTTATTGTACAAATAGGAATTGTGTTTGTATAATAATTTCATGTAATTTTCTATTTATTTCTCTGTTTACTTATTTGTTTACTTGTTTATTTGCTTGTTTATATATATTTATTCATTTACTTATTTAATTATTTGTATATTTATTTATTCATTTGCTTATTTATTTGTTAACTTATTTATTTATTTTGCAAGTTTAATTATTCGTTTACTTATTTATTTGTTTGTTTATTTAATTATTTATATATTCATTTATTCATTTGTTTATTTATTTGTTTAACTATTTGTTTAATTATTTATTTATTTTGCTTGTTTATTTATTCTTTTACTTATTTATTTGTTTGTTTATTTATTTGTTTAATTATCTATTTGACTATTTGTTTACTAGTTTGTTTATCTGTTTATTTATTTACTCACTTGAAAATGTTCTTACAATTAATAAAAGAAAATAATTTTCATTTATAATTTTTATTTTTCAGTTGTTATATAATTATTTGCTAATTATTATATTTATTTGAAAACAAGAAATTGAAAACGAAAAATTGAAACGAAAAATAACATATATATCATTTATTACATACCAGAGAAGTTAATTGATTTTTGATCCAATTATTATCAAAGAGTGTTTTTGACCCAGAAAGAAAATTGAATTATTTTTATAATTAGTTGTGCCCTGAATAAAAGAATTCTTTTCTACATTTATTTCCATATTTCTAAAAAAACATTACTCCCACAGTAATGTATTTTGGAATTAAAAATAATTTCCTTTATTTCACGAAATTAATTCCTGAAGAAATAATAAATGAAGTAATAAATAAAATAATAAACAAAATTAAAGAAATCGATAAATAAAATGGTAAATAAATTAATAAATAAAATAACAAATAAAATAGTAAATAGACTAATAAATAAAATAGTAAATAAAATAATAAATTAATTGATAAATGAAATAACAAATAAAACAGTAAATAAATAATAAATAGAATAATTCAAATAATAAGTAAAATAATTTTTATTAATTTATTTATTGACGGGTCTAGATTATTTATTTATTTGTTGTAAGTAAAATAATAAATTGCGTAATTCAATCACCAGTAGAGTAGAACGGGGTGAAATAGCCATGGTGCAAAAAAGCCATTTGACTTTTATTTGAAAACTATTAAACCGATTTATCAGCTATTTAGAATATAAATACTATCAGTTAATACGCAACTTTTGATACTAGTTTGGATGTTGTACCTATATTAATATAATTTTTATTGTAATTTTAATTTTTGAGTTGCTCTGCGTATAATATTTCGATGAACTTTTCGAACATATTACAACCTGTTTAAGTGAACGGGTAATAAAAGTAAGAGGCGCATGAAAAGTCTCCAATTTTTATTTTCCGAATCTTTATTTTATCGAAATTCTTTTTATCTAATAAGAATTAATTATAATTTCTTTTAATCGAAAGATTAATTGTCAAAAACATTATTTTTTTGAATGACTAATCAACAGAATGTTTAATACTGCGAAAGAAAATTTTTTATAATCTTCAAATAACTGAATTATCATTTATAAAAATTATTATTTTTTATATTTCTTATTTAAACTAATATTTTTATTTTCGAAATGTCAATTTTGATAAATATTATTTTATAGATTTGTTAATAATTATAATAATTATATTCCCGAATTATTATTCAATATAATTCAAATATTACCGAATTAACAATTCTTAAAAAAGTTATTGTTCCTAATAATATTTTTTATAATGTGTAAATGTTCTATATTTTAAAGTTTCTAAATTTTATTTTTTCGAAATATCATTTGTTATAAAACTTTTTTCTTATAAATGTTTTTCAAAATAATTTTAACTTTTTCGAATTAACATTACTCATAATTTTCTTTACTTCTAATCATTCTTCTTTATAATTACTACATTTTCTAACTTGTATTTCTTCTAACTATAACTTTACCAAATTGTCACTTCTCATAATTATTATTATATCGAAATAGTATTTTTAATCGATTTTTTATTTTTCCTAATATTCATTTTTCCAAATGATTCTTTTTCATAATTTTGTATATTTCCTAATTCGTATTTTGCATAACATACATTTTTTCTAAGATTTAAATTCTCTAATTTATTATTTTCCTAACCTATAAGTGTCATAATAAGAATTGCACCGAATAGTTATTTCACCTACAGAATGGGGTGCGACCGTCTGTACCAAAAACATAAGTCCCGAATGCTCATTATGCCGAATACATAATTTAGAAATGACTAGATACGCGAATCCTCAATAAACTAAATTATATATTGAATGAAATTCAACAGTCGAGAATAATCATCTAATATATTCTGCATAATGAAGAATATTAGTTTACACTAATTCTTTTTCTCAAAAATTTGAAATTATTCTAATTTTTATGTTTGGAATTTCCACTTTACCTACATTTTATTAATTTGAATTCTAATTTAGTAGAATATTTAATTGTCCGAATTATAATTTGGCAGAATGTCAATTCGATCGATTTTATATTTGCAAGAAATATTGCGCAGTTTTTAAAATTCTGATTTCTGATTGGTGAATTTTAAAAATTGCGCCAAATATTTACGTTGCATCCATTTTATGAAAAAATAAAATTAGGGGCGGTATTCATAGTCGATACTTATTTCTTAAGCAGCGACTTAAGCTGCCACCTAGATTCATAGTCGTGCAATAAGCATTGCCTTAAGCCGCAACTTAGGCATATGCTTGACAAAGTAAATGCTTCGATTTTGAGATACATAAAAACAATAATAAATATAATAAATATAGGTAATTTCGGTAAGAAAAAAATTATACGAAATAATTATTCGAATAAAATAAAATTATTAAAACTGGTTATTATACAATAAGAAATTTGTATAAAAAGTAATTAGATATTACAAAAATTTTGAAAAATACTATTTCGATATAATAATAATTATGAGAAGTGACAATTCGGTAAAGTTATATATAACTAACTATAGTTAGAAGAAATACAAGTTAGAAAATGTAGTAATTATATATAGAATAATGATTAGGAGTAAAGAAAATTATGAGTAATGTTAATTTGAAAAAGTTAAAATTATTTTGAAAAACATTTATAAGAAAAAAGTTTTATAACAAACAGGGACCGTCACGGAATTAAAACAAAATTAAAAAATACTTTTGTTTTGATTCGGATATGGGTATCAGAATCAAAATTCCACTCTATTTAGTTCTGATTCCAATATCAAAGTCAAAATTCAACTCTATTTCGTTTTGGTTCCAATATCAAAATCAAAATTCCATTCTATTTAGTTTTGATTCCAATATCAAAATCAAAATTCCATTCTATTTAGTTTTGATTCCAATATCAAAATCAAAATTCCATTCTATTTAGTTTTGATTCCAATATCAAAATCAAAATTCTTTTTTGTTTTAATTTTCATAAAATACTACTGCGCATGTATAAGTCTCATTGAACCTAAATTTTGTTGCAAATGTCAAATATATCAGAAGATAATATCGTTTTTACATACGAAATCTGAAATAGAATTCGAATCGACTTCTGTTTCTATAAGAAAACCGAATTGCATCAGAATCAAAATAGGAAGTGAATTTTGTTTCGTTACAGTATCGGAATCAAAATATGAAGTGAATTTTGTTTCGTTACCGAATCAAAATCAAAATACATTAATAATTTCGTTTTGTTTTGGAATATCGTAACGAAATCAAAATTTGATTTCCGTGACGGTCCCTGTAACAAATGATATTTCGATAAAATAAAACTTAGAGACTTTAGAATTTAGAACATTTACACATATTAAAAAAATATTATTAGGAACAATAAATTTTTTAAGAATTGGTAATTCGGTAATATTTGAATTATATTGAGTAATAATTCGGGAATATAATTATTATAATTATTAACAAATCTATAAAATAATATTTATCAAAATTGACATTTCGAAAATAAAAATATTAGTATAAATAAGAAATATAAAAAATAATAATTTTTAGAAATGATAATTCAGTTATTTGAAAATTATAAAAAATTTTGTTTCGCAGTATTAAACATTCTGTTAATTAGTCATTCAAAAAAATAATGTTTTTGACAATTATTCTTTCGATTAAAAGAAATTATAATTAATTCTTATTAGATAAAAAGATTTTCGATAAAATAAAGATTCGGAAAATAAAAATTGGAGACTTTTCATGCGCCTCAAAAGTAAATGTTTGTACATAAGGAGAAAACTATACTCAAAACGTACACAATGTTAATTTTTGGAAATTGAACTGAATTTAAAATTTATTTTAGCTTTTAGAAAAACTGGTCTTGGGGGTGAAAAAGCCAGGGACGAAAGCCATTGAATATTATGTGAAATTCATTTGTTTTCTACTTAAACTAACCTTCTAATTTTACAAAATTTTCGCGTGTTTACTTAATAATATTAATTAAACACGACCAAAAAATAGTATAAAGTGCGTTAGAAAATAAACAACGAAAAAACGGTTGCAACAAAATATGGCATCTATGGTGAAATTTAAAGAAAACTTTAAAAAAAGGTACAAAAACTTGGCAGTGTAAATCGAAAACAGGTAAACTTAACATAAAATTCAATTTTCCTTGATAAAAGCTCCTTAAAATTTATTAAAATATTTTTAAAATAAGATTATTTGTCATGTAAATAAAGGAAAACTATAAAAATACCAAAATTAATAACATATTTTGATAAAATCGCGAGGTGGCTTTCTCCCCCCACCAGGTGGTACAAGAAAGCCATTTGAGGTTTCGTAAAACTCTTATAACTTAGACCTTTCATGAGATAAAAAATATTTCCGTCAAGAATTTTCAAGCTTAATAACTAAACTTTCAATAACAATTGGAAATTTGAGAAAAAAATTTTAAATACAGATTTTACAGCATCAAAAGTAAAAATGTGGCTTTTTTACCCCGTTCTACTCTAAAATTTCCTTTTCTTTTTTCTCTCTAATAAATTGTTATCGAAAAATATTTGATCGTTGTAATTATTCTTTTCAAAAAGAGGAGAAAAAATGAAATTTTTTCCGTGCAAAAAAAATTAATACTTGGATAAATCTTTTATAAAAGTATAAAACATTTTTCTATATGTGCAAAAATATTTTTATAATATATAAAAAAAGGTTTTCCCCCCAGATTGTTTGTCGTTTATGAAAAATTAAATGAAACACAATGTCGATTAAAACAAAAAAAGTAGAGTATTCAAAAAACAAAGAAAATTGTGATATTGACCAAAAAAAAAGGAACTTTTTTTTACATTTTGTAATTGTTTGTTTTCAGAAAAATATAGAAAGAATGGAGACGAAAAGTTTTATATTTTGTTCTATTTAAAGTTTAAACATTGACATTGAATGAATTTAAAAAAATTTTTTTCCGAAATAGTTTGTCAATTTTAAAAGCATTGTTTCTTGATTTTTTTTTTTAATTTTCTATGCGCCTATATAAATGTATATTTGGTATCCCTGAAATATATATGACTGACGTTTGAAATTTTTTTTCTCCATCACGCGGTGATTAAATATATACGAATATCAAATATTCAAAAGTGATGGAACAATTTATTTTCAGTGCAATAAAAAATTTTTTTTGAAATAAAAAGTTTTTTCTCACTAAAAAATTTTTTCTTCCTTAAAAAGTGTTTAGGGGGAAATTATTTTTATTGATAAATTAGAAGAAAAATTCGTTTCAGAAGAAAAATAGTTTTAAAAAGAAAAAAAATTGTTTAAGAGGAAAATAGTTTTCAACTTAAAATAACCGTTCGAAAAAAACATTAAAATCGGAAAAAATATGAGTATGGAAATAAGAAGCAGACTTGAACTAGTAGTATAGTATTAGTAGGTAGTAGTGGGTATACAGTTAGTAGTCTTAGTGGTTGAGAAATTTAGTGAAGAAAGAGATGAATGACTTGAAAAAGTATAAAAGGTCGCGAAAGAGAGAGGGAATACTAGAAAAAAAGTTGAAGCTCATAAAAAAAATGTCTAATATTCTCGTCGCAGTTTCCAAAACAAAAAAATATATATTTCAAGTGTATTTTAAGAGGAAACGAAAAAATTTTTTAAATTAAAAAGAAATAAAAGTAAAATACCTAATTTCGAAAGTGTAGGTTCATTATTATCGCATCATCATCTCCTGAGTATTATTTTAGAAACTTTATAACGAAAGAAATACTCGAAAGCTAAAAATATATCGTGAGCTATTATCTTTGGATTTAAATTTCCATAAAATGAGGGATAATTATTTCAATCAGAATCCTTTGACAAAAGAATATTTTATTCTTACAACTATTACTCCGGGCTGAACAATGGATCAAATGATTTTCAGAATTCTAAAGATTCGAGACTTTTCTCCTCTGTATTATTAAATGTTTTATATAATTTAAATTGCCTTTACAAATTTACTGGATTTTTATTTGCTTCTTGATTATTTATTAGTAATTTCATTTTTTTATAATAATAGTATTAATAATAGTATTAATAATAATTATTATTCCTTATTATTATTACTGTTATTTTTCATTATTACTATTATTATATTTTTTTATTTTATTTATTGATTCCTTCTTTCTTTATATTCTATTTCTATTGTTAAATTCTTATTTACTTATTTACTGTTTCATTTTGAGTGAAACTTTTATATATTTAACTTTTATATGATTGTTTAATTTTATACGAAATTTGGCATTTGGGTTCGTGAAATAAGAGAAGCAAATTTTCTGTTTCATACGTTTCGGCATCGAGTGTGTGCCTTCTTCAGTGATATGATTTTTATTTTGTCTGTAATGAAATGAACCATACATATGTATTTTAAAGTTATAAAATGTAATGTGTTGAATTTTTTAAAAAAATAATGTTATAAGAAAAATAAAAATTTTAAATTTAACAGTTATTTTTAACTAATTATAAAATAATACATGAGTTTTATCGTATAAAAACTATGTTAAACATATAGAATGAACAGTTAATATCAGTTAATAATTTCTATAAGATCAATATAAAATATATCTAATAATTAACTTTTATATTTAAGAAAACAAGATTTTTGGATAATTAAAAATGATACAGATTGTAGTGTCATTATTGTATTTTGAGTTGAATCAATTTCCAAATCGTGAAAATTTAAAGAATTGTTAAATTTTTAAGGAGAAAAAGTCCTGTAGAAAAATAGAGAAACTTGGGAGAAATTCACCACTCGAGACACGTTCTTTATCCTTTCATCGACTTTTTTTCACGAAAAAAAAAAATTAATTAAATTCCCAAACGTTTTGTTTCCTTCCTGCAAAACCCTTTTTTCAGAGGTAGAACTGAGATTTTCGTATTAAATATACAGTAAATAGGATTCAATACACGGGATGATAAACTTTTTTTAAATTTCAATTTCTAATTTCATTCCACGATTTATTATTAATTAATAATTGTAATTATTGTGAATAATTGAAAATACTGTAATATTATAATTATAAATGATAATTATATTAATTAATATAAATTATATAATAATTATAAAAAAAATATATAAAAAATAAAAATATTTTCTTGTTTCTTCTTGTTTTTCTTTCTTTGAAAAATCTAATTATAAAAAAGAAATTCTTGCTGTTAATTATTACAATTGTAATATTATATTTTTATTATACTTTTTTGAAATTCAATTAAGAATAAGATGCTTGCGGTCAATTATATTTCAGTTGACAATTATAATATATTAACAAAGTCCCAAGCCCTGTGGCAATTCCCAGTGTAATTATTTATTAATTGAGGAACACAAGTGGGAACTTTGGCGAAATTAGTCACAGAATTCGAGAGACGTCAAACATCTTCCAACTCGAAGACATACATTCACTATTCGAGTAATGGAACTTTCAAGTGTATAAATAATAGATAAATAAATATGCCCTCTCTTAATTACGCGAATTGTGATAAAAATTTATTTAAAAAGTATATTTAAAAATATGTTTAAAAATATATTTAAAAAGTGTATTCTAAATAATTTTTAGTTAAAAAATCAAAAACTATTTGTAAAAAATTGAATTATAGTCGAAGCAAATAAATCATAAAAAATAGGAAATAGAAAAATTTCTACTTCCTATTTTTTAGGATTTATTTGCTTAAAGCAGGGCTCGAACTAGGTCGTAGGTCCGTAAATACCGTAAGGTCCGTAAATTTGCTTGAAGTCCGTAAAACTCAGTTTTTTTTGAAAAATTTACATAAAGTCCGTAATTTGATTGAGAAAGGACGAAAAGTTCGTAAATTATACGATATAATTTGGAGAATTTTAGAGAAATCACAAATGATTGCAGAAATTTAATTATTATTAAAAGTAATAAAATTCTTCGCAGAAAATTAATTATGTTCAAAAATTTTTAAAAATTCTCGTCAAAATTTCAATTGTCTTTGGAAATAATAAAATTCTTTTACGATATTCAATTATTTCCAAAAATTTGAATTATTTTAAAAAATTTCCTGAATTCAATGATTTTCAATATCTACTATTTTAATAAAATTTTCCAAAATAATTTAATTATTTAAAACATAGAAATATTATTCAATTATTTTCATAAGTAATAAATTTTTTACAAGGCTTCAATTATTTTCATACATAATAAAATTTTTACAAGGATTCAATTATTTTCGTAAATAATAAAATTCTTTTTAGGAATTCAATTATTTTCATAAATAATAAAACTCATTGCAGAATTTCAATTATTTTTAATACAATTTTAATGGAATTCCTCGAAAAATGTAATTATTCATAAAAATTTTATTAAAATTCCTCAAAAAAATTCAATTATTTAAAAATTTGTTGATAAAATTATTTATGTTCTAAAATAATAAAATTCTTCTTGAGGTTTTAATTATTTTCACAAATAATAAAACTCTTCTCAGAATTTCAATTATTTTTAGTACAATTTTAATAAAATTTCTCCAAAACTGTAATTATTCTTAAAAATTTTATTAAAATTCGTGCAAAGAATTTTATTATTTAAAAAACATTCAATTATTCAATAAATTATTTATTTTTGTATTTAAATAATTTAATTCTAGTAGAAATTTTTAATAAAAATTTATTTAAAAATGAATTTTACTTAAAATTTTAAATAATAATTGAATATATATAAATAAATATTAAAAGCAATAAATCGTGAATTTTTAGAAATAATTAAATTTGGAAATAAATTTTTTTGAAAAATTTTAATTGAATTTTTTTTTTATACCTATTATTAAAAGTTTTTATCTTTTAATATATATATTTAATTAAAGAATTTACGAATAATTAAAATTTCGTAAAATTGAATATTGTAAACAGATATATTTGAAAATTGTTAAAAAATACTTTTTCGAAAATTATTAAAAATAGTTGATGTTAAAAATGTTGATGTCTTCTTGATGAAGAAGTTTAGTTAAGAATTCTTGAAAATAAGTGTGTGTATTTAGTGATCAATTAATTGTCCAATTTTCGTAATTTTTCATTGTTCTGGAAAGAAGTTATGTACATATGAAAATCGTGAAAATAAGCAAAGTGTCAATTTTAATTGCTTGTTCTTTCACATTTATTTATGAAGAAAAAAAGGAAGAAAGTGATAAGAAAAGGTAAAAGTTAATCACAGGTACTTTATATTTCATAAGGTTTTATTCAATTTAATGATTTCTCCTTCTCACATTTAGTGAATGAAATTTGCAAAATTAGGTTATTTGCCAGGTGATCTTTAAAATCATTTTTCATTTAATTTTTCTTATTATTAATTGTTTCCATCAATTTATAATAATAAACTAAGTCATTCTAACTAAATTCTAATAATTTTTTTACGTTTTCATAGTAAATTTTGTGTTTTCTTTAATATTTTCTAATAATAGATGAAAAAGTGACCCAGTGACCCTGTGATTTTATCACTGGGTCATCTTTAATTATTATAAAACATGAAAAAATCGTTCACTCCGAGTCTTCGACTCGTAGTGATCGATATCTTCATGTTTTATAGTTATAAGAAATTTAATTTATAGTAAAATTTTCTTTTATTTGACTTGAACTGGTTATATTTTTGCCAGTAATTGGTCCGTAATTTTCGTTTTTGGTCCATAAAGTCTGTATTTTTAAGTAGGTATACTTTCACTGGTTCGAGACCTGGCTTTATAAGTAAAATATTTTTATATTTTATTATAACGTTCAAATGAACGACGATATTGTTTTTAAAAATTGGATATTAAGATAGAAAACAAAACGGATTATTGAGATAAAAATCTTAAATATGCTAAACAAGATTCGCGTAAAGAACCATTTTTCTCGGAAAATATTTCATCTGAATTTTTTTCCACCGAAATCTCACTGTATCCTTGTACTTTCTGAAAAGTTTGTCATACTCTGGAGTGAGAGAGACAGACGGGGAGAGAGATGAAGGGGAAGAGAGGGAAAAAGTGAGAGAGATGGAGGAAAAGAGAGTAAGAGAGAGATTAGAGGGAAAGAGAGAGTAAGAGAGATGAAGGGAACGAAGTTCAGATAGGAAGTATATAGACGGCTGACACCTGTCGTTCTAGACAAGATGCAAAAACCCGTGCATGCAATGTATTTCGCAATAGGGAAGTTGGAAAGATTCAAAAACTTGGTACTCACGACGACGACGACGACACTGAATGCTCTCCGCTTCTTCCTCCTCTTCCTTTTTCGCTTGTCTTTCCCTTATGCTCGCGCTCTTGTGTTGCACCCCTCAAAAACTTCTCACAAGGGTGCCAGAGGATGCATCAGTTTTCCGCTATATATACGTATATACATATATACTCTTTTTTATATTAACTCGTTTTCTCCTTTGCACACAACAATCTCTGCTGTCCTCTTCCCCCGTCTTTTTTGTTCTATGCATGTATCAAACGAAAAATATTCTTTTATTTTACATAGACAATTTTTTTCCTTTTTCTTTACTTTTCCGAAATACGCAAAAAAAACGTAAAACAAAATTTAAAATTAGAAATTAAAACTGTGGTGATTTTTTTTTCCTCTTTCTACTCCTCGAAAAGAAGAAAATTCTTGCTCTATGAAGAAGCAAAATAGAGTGAATTTTTTTAAATGAAAAAAATTGAAGAGAAATTAAAGGTGCGTGGGAATCTAGTGAATTTTTCTCCTCTTTAATTCTTTTATAAATATTTCTCTAGAGAAAATATTTCAAAATTGAAATAAAATAAAAACCTAAATTAAAAGAGGAAAAATCTTCGAAAATTGAAGAAGTGGAAATTCGGGAAAAATTCTAAATGAGAGAAATTGAAAATCGAAAGAAATTTATATTGTAAACAAATTCAAATTGGAGAAATTTTATAATCGAGACGATTACATTTGAAAACAATTTAAACTCGAGAAAAGTGTAAAAAGGAAACGTTTAAAATGAAAAACTTCGAAATTGAAAATATTTAATTTTAAAGTCAAAAGATTTCGAATTTGAAAATATTTACATCAGTTAAAAGTTTTCGAACTTGAAAATATTTAAAGTCAAAAGATTTCGAACTTGAAAATATTTAAAATCTAAAGATTTCGAACTTGAATATATTTAAAGTAAAACATTTCGAACTTGAAAAAATTTTAAATAAAAAATTCTGAACTTGAAAATATTTCAATGTCAAAAATGCTGAATTTTGAAGTATTTAAAGTAAAAAATTTCGAATTTGGAAATCTTTAAAATGAAATATTTCGAACTTGAAAATATTCAAAGTCAAAAATTTTGTAATTGAAAATATTTCAAGTCAAAAGTTTTAAACTTGAGTCTAACTTGAAAATATTCAAAAACAATTCAAACTATAAAAAAATATGTTAATAACGAAACAATTAAAATGAAAAATTTCGAAGTTAAAAATATTTAAAGTCAATAATTTTGTATTTAAAAATATTTACAGTCAATAATTTAGTATTTAAAAATATTTAAAGTCAAAAATTCTAAACATGAAAATATTTAAAGTGAGAAATTTGTTATTAGAAAATATTTAAAGTTAAAAATCTTAAACTTGTTAATATTTAAAATCAAAAATTTTAAACTCGAAAATCTTTCAAATCGAAACGAATTTGAATTAAAAGAAAGAAAAAATTTACCAAAATTAAAGAAATAAAAAAATATAAGAATTGAAAATTCGGAAAACACGAGAAAGTAATAAATCAATTCGATTAAAATTAATAGGAATTTAAAAAAATAGAAGAAAAAAATTTATAATTAAAACTGAAATCTAGGTAAATTAAAAAAACCCAAAGGAGATTAAATTCAAAATAAATCGAAACTAGAATTCGAATTTAAAAGTGAAAGATAAATTTAAAGAAAATAGTAAAAATTATAAAATTGATTAAAAATTCATTCAAATGAATGAAAATTTGGTGAAAAAACTTGGTCTCTAAATGGAGGAACTGCGAAAAAAGGAAAAATTGAATATTTAGAGGAAAAAGAATTGTTTATCGAAGGAATAAATTACACAGATGAAAAATGTGACTCGACTCATAAATTCGCGGCGCGAGAATCCACATACACATACATTTATACACAAAAGGAAAATTAATTAAGGCGTGAATTTAATTAAGGCGAATATTATTAATATTATTATTATCATTATTATTATTATTATTATTTGAATTCGTTCACTCCCAGTAACATTGTGTATATATATATGAAGAATCGATTTCATAATCGCGCCGTGTGCTATACTAATGCTGATGCACTTTGGTTAGAGCTATAACTTTTGATTACGCCATCAAATCTCCATCTCGCTGATAACCCCCCAGTTCTGTTGCTGATTCCACTATTTCCTCATAAACTGGACTCCCTCTCTCTCTCTCTCTTTCACTCTGTGTTTGGAAGTCTCTTTTTGGCTCCAATTCCAAATTTCATTTAGATATTATATATATTATTGCGGAGAAAAAATTTATCTCCCAAAATCAATAATATCGTATAGTATAATTAAACGCTTCATTAAATTTTTCTTCTTCTTCTTCTATTTGTATATAAAAAAAATGTGTGTTGATTTTTTTTACTCCTCTTTCAATGACGTTTTCAATGAATCTTGAATGAATGGTTTTCACGTTGTCTTTTTGCTTTTCAGATTATATGTTTCCTATTGTTTTTCGCCTCTTGTGTTTTTCTTTTCTTTTTTTTCGTGCGCGTAATACTTTTCTCATCTTTTCTTAATTATCTTGTCGTATACTCTTTTTTATGTTTATATAGATATTCTCTTCGATATTAATTCCAGTTGCGAGTATATTATTCACTGTGAGTTGTGTATTCACTGTGAGTCCTTTTTTATTTATTTATTTATTTTTTTTTTGCTTTTTAAATTTTATTCACTGCACTTTGTTATATATACATATTTCGATTCACGGGGATTTTCTTTCATTTTGAAATTTTATTCACTTTATTTTGTCGTTTTGATTCACGTGGTTTTTTTTCCTTTTAGATTTTTTTGCACTATATTTTTTTATTCAGTTTTGGAATTATTTTTTGGTTTAAGATCATTTTGGATTGTTTAAATTGACTTTAATTGATTTATTCATATTTTAAAAATTTATTTCATTTTTTAAAATTTTTCTTTTTGTATTTGTTGAAATTTTTGTATTTCTTTACTTTTGTAATTATTTCCTATTTTTGTTTATTTATCTTTTTGGATTATTAATTTTTTTTTATTTCCTTTTTTGCATTTTTTACCTTTCTTATGTACTTCCTTTTTTGTATTTGTTACATTTTTATTTGTTACTCTTTCGGTATTTTTTACCATTATTTATTTATTTACCTTTTTTATTTTAATTAACATTGTGTATTTATTTTACCCTGTTCTCCATTTATTTGAATTTTTGTATTTATTAACAACTTATTTTCCTTTTTATACTAATTTCTTTTTTATTTATTTACTTTCTTTGTATTTATAGACTTTTTGCATTTACTTATTTTTTTGTATTTATTTCCATTTTTTGCATTTTATTTTTGTATTTATTTACTTTTTTTTGGATTTATTCACCGTTTTGAATTTCTTTACTTTTTTGAATTTATTTTCATTTTTTTGTAATTATTTATATTTTTTGTATTTATTTACCTATTTTATTTCTTTACCCCTTTGGTATTAATTATTTTTTACATTTATTTACCTTCTTTATATTTTAACCCCTTTTTGTATTACTTACTATTTTTGTATTTATTTACATTTTTGTATTTATTCACCCTCTTTTCAATTTTTTTTATTACAAACAATACTTATTTATTCATCTTTTTTTAATTTTCTTTTTTTTATAATTATTTTCCATTTTTAAATTCACAATATTGTCTCGTTTATTTTTAGTTAACAATATTTTCTCTTTTATTTTTGATTCACAGTATTATCTCATTTATTTTTAAATTCACAATATTTTCTTTCATTTTTAATTCACAATATTCCCTTTGAATTTTCAACTCGCACAATGTTTTCATTCATTTTTAATTACACAATGTTCGGTTTTATTTTTTAATTTCACAATTTTTAGTTCGTTGTTCAATCGATAATTAATTTATTTTCTACTTTTTTTTTCTTTGTAAATCCAAAATAATTTTCGGTTTTTATCCTCAATTTGTTTTGTATTTTCTGGTCCGTTAGTCTTCAATTTCACAATTTCTCCTTTCACAATTTTTATATTATTTTTATTTCGGTTTTTAAATTAGTAAAATTTATTTAAAAAGCTATTTTTTTAATTGATGAAATTTATGAAATTTATTTATAAAGCTATTTTCTAATTGGTGATATTTATTATTTTTATAGAGCTTAAGAGTTTTTAACCGGAAATATTTATTTATAATTATTTTTTTTAACAATCGGAAATCATTTTTGCTAATTGTCGGTTTTGTTTATATTATCGTTCTTAATTTTTTTCTTGTAATTAAATTTCCATTTTGGTAAAAGACTAGAAAATTAGATTATCTTTTACTTTCCAAAAAGTTTGAGTTTTCACGATTATTTTTCGAGAAATTCTATTTACTCGCGGTATTAAGTTTTTCTAAATCACAAATTTTTGTTTTTTTCTTCTTCATCTTCTTGCAAAAATGGCTTGCGAAAAACTTTCTTGTTCTTTAAAAATTCTTTCCTTGGAGTGTTTGCGATTTGAATTTAATACTCAGTTAATACTCTATTTTAATTGAATAATATTTTAATAATAATTTTAATAATATTTTAACTGAGTAATATTTTAGTAATTTTGATAACATTTTAATTGAATAATAATTTTATTTTATTATTATTTTGATATCAAAGCAAAAAAGAGTTCCGAAATGTGATCGTGATCACTGGAGTGAATAAGAAATTAAAAGAAGCGATCTACCAAAAAAAAAAGTGTGGCACTCTCGATAAGTCAATTTTGGGTGTGAACTTTCAAGTTGAAAAAAGAGGGGGGGGGACGCAAAGGAGTAAAGGGTTAAAGTGGTTGTGTACCTTTTTCTTTTTTTTGTTTGTTTGTTTTGAATAAAATGTATCGCGCGAAAATGAAGGGGAAATTTTTATTCACGAACTTTTTTCTCTTCTTCTTCTTGTTTTGTTTCCTTTTTTTTCTTTGGCGACGAAAGTGAGAGAAATGGGATATATTTCGCGCGTTTTATACAGGTTTGTGAGTGAACCTGCCCCTTTAGTGGTAAAGCACACTGTGCTGAATGCGAGGAGCGAACCGGTCGCACCCCGTTTTCATGAAAATGCGCAGAATCGTGACAAAAAAGGTTGGGGGGGTTGACGCATGAGCACTATCTCCCTTAAATCCGTATATGGTTGAAATTGCAGAGAGTCATCGTTTCATCTCGATTTCGTCTTGGAAGGACACGACACGCCTGGTCCAAAAAGAGGCAAAAGGAGAAGGAGAAAGAGAGAAAAAAAGAGAAAGAGAGAGGAAGGAAGGAAGGAAGGAATGAGGGGATGAAAGAGAAAAAGAGATCGAGGCAAATGAAAAAGACTGAGGCGAAGATTTGTTGACTTCTACCTTCACTCGAGGGGGGTGTATTGAAATTTAAAAGACGATCCTTTCAATCTTCTCATTCGGATCGAGTTCGATTTTTCACTCTTTTTTCCCTCTCTTTTTCTCTCTTTCTCTTTATATATGTCCTTTTGTTAACACCCATTTGAGAAATTTAGTTGAAAGTGACACACGAAAGTATACTTGATTCATATTTTCCGAGATTTGGAAATTTTTCTCGAATAAATATTTTCTTGGAGAGTTTTTATTTTGCTGGCAATTTCGATTAGGAGACATTTTTTAATTGGTTCAGTTTTTTATTCAACTGAGTTGTTTTTTTAGTGAATTTGAGATTCAAGAAAACTTGACAGAGAAATATTTTTCTTTTTTTCTAAATTTGGTATCAGTGCGGTGAAAAATAGTTATGGCCAAAATTACTTAGTGAATCTGATAGAAAAAAATTGTCTCTATCAGAATCACTAATTAATAAAAAATTGGTTTTTTCGAACCGTAGGTCCCTTTTAACTGTCCCTGTCACATATATATATATGTATTTCTCGAGTCAGACAAAACACTTGTACGAATTTTTTAAACCGAAAGGTAAGAACCTAAGATTTTGCCCTCAAAAAATAATTGAAAAAAATATATTTCAGACAGTAATACAGCATAAAACATAACATATTATAAATAAATACGTTTAAAAATAATAAGTTACAATAAAAACTAAATTTATCTTGACTGTCACTATAGTCGTGACTAGAATTAGAATAAAATCATTAAAGACATAATTATTATAAGCGAAAAAGTTATAATTTCAGGATATTTTTAAGATATTCAGAATCAGTAGACATCTTGTTTCGTTACTCTTAAAATATTAAATTAAAATTAGGTTAAACAAATTTTGCTTTTTAAATTTTATTGATATTGCTTTAACTGTCAAAGCCTGTAACTTTTATAGAAATTTGTTAAAAATTAAAGTTTTACTTTTTTTTTAAATATATTTCTTGAATTTAATTGAATTTAAGAGAGTAGAGAATTATTTTAATATGACTGTAAAACAAGTTGTTCATTTCATGATCATTAAGCTTCCTCAATATAATATATACTAATCGTTTAATTTTTTATTTTAGAATAATTATTTTAAAGTGTTAAGGTAAAATTTCAAAAAATACAAAATTTCAATTTTTTGTGAAAAATTAAAATTTTGATTAGTTCTATAAATATTGATAAAATATATACTTTATATAGATCAATCGATTCGTTTTCATGTCAGGAGTGCAATTTTGACAAGAATTAATAAAAATTTTAATAAAGAAAAAAGTTACTTCAAAAAATCAAAAAATTATTTTTTCAAAAATTAAAAAATTGTTGAAAAAAATTTTTTTTTATATATTTTTGAAAATCCTTCTGTCTGATTTTTGGTATTCGTGACCGTAATACACCTACAAAATTTTATCAAAATCCGTCAAGACGTGTAAGAGAAAATTTGTCCGCACACATACACACATACATACACACATACATCCGGACATTTGTTCCTCTCGACGAATTATGTATACTACACTTGAATATTTGTAAAAATAATTGATTCTAAAAAATTCGGAAATCGACATCACTATAAGGCTTCCTTTATGAGGAAGCAATTATTCATTTTTATTTTACTGATATTATTCATACATTATATGACGGGTTCCACGTCAAGTGACCCAGGTCAAAAATTTACATGGAATATTTGAAAAATTTGTAGTTTTTTTAAAACAAAACGAAAATACGTTTTCTATTTTGGGTTTTGCTGCTGTTTTTCAACACTTTCTAATAGTGTGAACAAATGTAGAGAAAAAAAATTGTTTGACCTTGAAAAATTAAATTAAAAAATAAAATTTCATTTTTTTATCAAATGGGCAGTTTGTATTTTTTTAAATATAGCTTACAATTTTTAACCGATTTGAGTGTTCTTTGTCTTAAGTTAAAGGGGAATAAATTCTTAAGACATCCTTCGAGGCAGATTTTGGAGATTTTAATTATTTATAATTTTTTTAAAATCAAAGTTAACAAATTAATACACTTTTTTAAAAAAAGGAGGTTTATTTTCTTATTCCGTTGATGCACATGATCTAAATCAATTTAAATTCATCCAATATGACCACCAGATAATTAATAAAGCATAAAATAATTTATTTCAATTGTTATAAACAATATATAGCCCAACAACGAGCAGGGGCGGTGTACTGCAGAAGTAAATGTTTATTTTGACTAGTTAAAAGTTCTTGTCCCACGTTTTGACCTATACATTTTTTTTAGGAAAAAACCTCACCCTTATGATAAAAATTTTTTTTAAAAAATAAAAACTGTCCATTTGATGAAAAAATGAAATTTTATTTTTTAATTTAATTTTTCAAGGTCAAACATTTTTTTTCTCTACATTTGTTTACACCATTAGAGAGTGTTGAAAAACAGCAGAAAAACCCAAAATAGAAAACGTATTTTCGTTTTGTTTTAAAGAAACTACAAATTTTTCAAATATTCCATGTTAGACCAAAAATTTAAACTTTGACCCCCTCCAGTTTTAATATTTGTTTAAATAAATTAATAATATTTGGTATTTTTAATTGTATCTAATAGGACTACTGTTTCTGCAAAATTTTAACCCGATCCCAAACATTTAAAATTTTGACCTGGGTCACTTAACGTGGAACCCGTCATATATGGGTGATTCTCCTGAAACCCAATGGGAAATGCCAGTGTAGTGCCGATGTTCACCACTGGCTTAGTACTCAGACGATTGTTCGGCGTAGTCTAGCCGAGCCTCGACAATCAGTGCTGGCGCAGTACAGAATTTTTGTTTCGCCAAAGCTTGGACAAGCCACGGCGGCAAGTGCTGGCTGAGTATAGAAAAATTGTTCACAACGCTCTTTGCCAACATTGCTTTTTTGACATAAACTTGAAAAAAATTATAAAAAAAGTTTATGAATGTTTATAAATATAAATTTATTGAAAAAAATTAATATTTTACTTTTCAGTTGTTCATTTTTTATTCTTGTCAAATTTAATAATAACAATTTAACACAATTGTCTAATTTTGTAAATAATAAACTATTTAAACAAATTAAAATTATAAACAAAATTTAAACTTTAATCTCAATAATAATTTGGTTCCTATTAAAATACTATTATACTTCTTACTATGAATAAAAAATTATTAAAAAATTACCACGTAATTTAAGAATTACGTAAAATGTTAAATGCAATAAGTAAAGTAATTTAATTTAATTTTTAAAAATTTAGTTTAATTTATTTTATTTCAATTTATTATTTCTAACGTATCCCTATTTTTTTCTCATCTTTGACTCAATAATTGCATGCCTGAATGATACTGAGATATTAATACTTTACTATACACATGTGTCGTTAGCATAGTGGTTAGAGCGTTAGTCTGTTAGTCCGTAGGTCGTAGGTTCGATTCCCCTCGTGAGCAATTTTGTTTATTTTCATAGGTTTGCGATATTTCTAGATTCCAATCGTTAGGTACTAAAATATGAAAATCTAATGCACACTTACTGTAATTGTTTATTTTTTAATTTTTAAATGTTATAAACAATTTTTTCAACTTCATTTACTATATCCATTGTTAGTCTCCATCTTTAATACAATTTAATTAAAAAGAGAAATATTTTATGAATAATAACTATTTATTAATATTATTTACCATTTTGTTGTTAAATTATTTATAATTATGAATTTACGACTAATTAATAACAATACGGCATTTATTGCGGCAATATTCTCAGCCAGCACTGGTCCAGTGCTGCGCCAGCGCTGCCTGGCAGCACTGACAGACAGTACTTCGGCAGTGCCGGACGGCGTTATCATCCCAGAGTTATGCCAGTGCTGGCTCTCAGCCTTGCCGCCAGTGCTGCCAGTGCTGGCGCAGTACTACGCCAGTTGTAAATTTCCCATTGGGAAGAGACCCTTTTTTGTTAAAATTACCAAAAAATCAAATTATTTTCTTTAATTTTCAGAAATTTTTTCTTTTCTTTTACCTTTTTATACGTCTTTCAAAAATGAAAAAATTAATTTATTAATATGTTATGTTTTAATTTATTACACTTCTTACTTGTATGTTTTATTTTTATTTAATAAATAATTTAATTTGAAGGTTAAATATTCAAAAACATTAATGAAAAAATTAAAAACAAAACAAAACGCCTGTCAAGTATAAAAAAGGCTTCGGAGATTAATTGATAATTTAATGAAAAAATTCTCGTTTTTTTTTTAATTTTACAAATATTACAAATTTTGTAAACAATATTTTTAGTTTTAATCTTCAAATATTTTTACATAGCCTACATATTATAATTTCGTTTTAGTAATTAATGTTTAATTAGAAGAATTTTATTCAAGCAAATTTTCAGTTGGAAACGCTTTTTCAAATTTTTGTAATTTTCGTTTTGGGAATTTATTACATTTTTGGAGAATTTTTATTCTTTTGAAAATTGAGATTGAAAAACATTTTTAATTGATTTAATTTTCGTTTTGGAATTTTGATATTAAGTTTGGAGAATTTTTATTTATGGAATTATTAAATGGAATTATAAATTCATTTGATAAATTTCTATAGAACGCAGAAGTTTATTCTAAACTATTTTTTAATTATTTTAATTTTCATTCTGACATTTTGATGAATTTGGTGAAAGTTTATTAAGCCGATTTTTCAAATAAAGTTAATTTCATTAGACCAAATTTTTATCTTTCTAAATTTTTATTTAAGAGAATTTTCATTAGGAAAAATTTTTTAATTTGTCTAATTTCCATTTTGTATTTTTGACGAATTTGGAAAATTTTCATTTTATGATTTTCATGAATTCTAAGAATTTTTTATTTTGCAGAATTTTTATTAAGCCAATTGTTGAATTAAATCAATTTTGTTTAGCGAAATGTTCGTCTATACAAAATTTTTAATTTATTTTATTTATTTAAAACTAAAATTTTTTATTTTAATTTACTTTTTTTCAGTTAAATTTGATTTAGCTAATTATCCTTTATAGAATAGTTTTTTCAATATTTTCAATATTTTCTATTCCTAATATTATTATTATTAAAAATTAGAATAATAATAATTATTATTATTATAATCATTATTATTGCTATTTTTGTTATTGTTCTTATTATTATTAATATTTTTTTATATAATATATAAAAATTTTTTATATAATTGAATTATTTTGTAATAATACAAAAGTAAATATTCGAAAGTTTTCCAGAGGTGAAAATGTTTATTTCAAACAGAGATGAAAATGACATTATTTAAAAATAAAAAGTGAAAAATAAACCCTTTTTCAACTCGTGCTTATTTTGAAAGGTAAATTTCTGCGTAAAATCCGTATAACAACGTATTTAGCATAATTGTACACATTTCTTTCGTTGGAAGATGCAAAAAGTTAAATGTTGGGATAAATCTCTAAATACCAGTGGAGGAAAAAGAGGAATAATTTATTTTCAAGAGAAATTTCCCTTTGTTTTATATAAATATATGTATAAATGTACCTATACACACACGAGCAACGTAAAATTTTTTTTTTATTATTTTCCAAAAGTTTATAAAACATTACTTTTTATTCAAGTTCATTTTGACTTTAATGTTTTCGAGTGTGTAAATGAAAATTTCTTTTTAGGTTTTTACTTCTTATGTAGCAATATCCAGAGGGTAAGGAAAGGGGGGAGGAGGGTTAAAGGGGTGGAAGAAATAGCACAGTCATGCTGATAACTTGATACGATTCTATAAAAGATTAACTCTCGTTGAAAGTGTGTTAGAAAACACTGTGAAAAAGATTTATTATTTTTTCATGGCATTTACTTGAAATTGATTCTTTTTTCTTCTTCTTGGATTGAATTTTTTTCTGTATTTTTAAAATCAATTTCAATTTTTTTACGTTCGAGGGGAATTATTTTTAGAAAGAGAAAAATTATAATTTTCAACTTGAGAGGATTTTGCAAAGTAGACGAAGAGAAAAAATAATTGAGAAATTTTTTCTTCTCGAATATCAGTATAAGTTTACATCAATACTTTTGATATTGTATATTTTATGTAAAACTGGAGTTTCAAGTTTATATTTTTGAATTTTTATTTCTTTTATATAATTAATTTTAAATTATATAGTTTAATATAGTTTTATAGTTTTATTAATTTGTTTTTTCAAATTTGAACCTTCTTCGATTTTAATTTTATATTTAGGTATATTAACTCAATTTTTCTTTTTCTGTTGTTGAAATTTTAAACTTATGAAAATTATAAAGTTACTAGCAAAAGTTACGCGCAAAACGTGATGTTCAATTTTTCTGCCAATTAAAAAATTTTTTATTTTCAAATATGAATTTTTAAATAATTTCATATTCAAACCTTAAAAAAATTCAATTATTAACAAATTATTTATTTTCATAAATAATAACATTCTTCGTAAGAATTCAAATTATATTTTATAAATAGTAAAATTTTTTGCAAAAATTAAATTATTTATAATAAAATTTTAATATAACATTTCAGGAACGAATACAATTATTTTCTAAAATTCTAATCAAATCCTTCGAAACAATTCAATTATTTTTTTAAATATAAAAAATTCTTTGCAAAAATTCAATTATATTTAAAACAATTTCACGAAAGAATTCAATTTTTTTCTTAATTCGTTATAAACAACTTCAAAAGAATTCAATTATTTTCTAAAATTTTAATAAATTATTCGAAAAAATTCAATTATATTTATAAATAGTAAACTTCTTTTAAAAAATAAAATTAATTTCTAAAATTTTAATAAATCCTACGAAACAATTCAATTATTTATATAAATAGTAAAATTCTTTGCAAAAATGTAATTATTTTCAAAATAATTTCACGAAAGAATTCAATTTTTTTCCTACATTGAGAGAACGTTTTATTTGTTTCAAACATATTTTGTTTAAATCAATGTGTGAAAAATGAAAATTGGTCCTAGCATAAATTAATATTTTTATCATTTCAAAAAAAAAAAATGTCAAAACTTTTGTGTTAAAAACGCGTTTTTTATAGTTAAAAATCATTATAAACATAAATTTTTTTATATAAAAAAAATTTTTTTTTTTGGACTTAGAAATTTTTTCTAGTTAATGATGTGGTCAATCCATGAGGCCCCCTCGCGTGGGCCCTCAAGGGTTTGCCCTTATGTGAGTTTTATATTTTTTAAAAAGTTACATTAAATATTTGTTAAAAACGTGTTTTTCATTGCTTAAAATGATTGTAAACAATAATTTTTTGTTGTAAAAAATATTCGTTGTTTGAACTTAGAAAAATTGTTGAGCAGGGCATTCATAATGGCTAAGAGCAGGGGCCCTGCTGGTGCCCTCGTAAATTTCCATAACTTTGTGATAGGATTTCTGGAAGTATGTCACTTAATGTTTATTTCAGGTGCTTTTAAATGTAATTCAATGCAATCTGAACTAAAGTTTTTTAATAAAAAAAATTTTTTTTTGAAACTTAGATAAATTTTTGAGCAGGGCAACCGTAAGGGCAAAGAACGGGGCCCCTGCTGGTGCCCTCGTGGATTTCTCCTCATGGATCTTCCACGTGGGCCCCCAACGGGGGCCTCGGAGCTGTGGGGCTCGAACGTGGCTTTTTCCACACGGGTTTTAATTAATTATTATTTTTTTCAATTAAATGATGACCAAAAGCGAATTCATAAATAATGTTAGTATATGCAGAGATTAATATATATTCCTCTAATATTTACATTAAAAATTATATAATAATTAGAAATTTGTTAATTAAATTATTTTACAGTACCTATATATAATCTTTAAATTGCATACTTATACGAAGCAAATAAAATCTAACGCACGCGGGAATCGAACCTATGACCTGCGGGCTACAAGACTAACGCCCTAACCACAATGCTGCGGAGCCTAACTGAACATCGACGTCTTATTGTCAGTGACTTGTTGACTTGCTTTTGATGATTCAGTATAGTATTTATTGACACTAATACACCATAATAAATAAAAAAATAGTTTAACAACAACAATAATAATAAAATAATATTCAAATATAAAAATTCAAAAATTAATATTTTTATATTATATCAAGAAAAAAATATCTTTACTTTTTTGTTAAAAACCGGTTTTTCATCATTTTTAACATTAATTTGTTGGTCTAAAAAAATATTCGTCTTTTGAACTTGGAAATTTTTGCTAATTAATTAAGTGGGTGATCCACTTTTTAAAAAATTGTCAAAAATTTATGTTAAAAACACGTTTTTCATTGTTTTAAATCATTTTAAAGTTTAAACATTAATTTTTTGTTGCAAAAAATTTTTTAAATTTGGACTTAGAAATTTTTGCTAATGAAACTAGGAAGCCCAGGTAGGTCCTGGGTTGGACCTGGGTGGGTCAGCCCACATTCGAATTGCAATATCTCTTAGTGTTTAGCACCAACTTATACGAAACTTAAAATCAGCGAACGAAATTAAAAATATATTTTACTAATGATAATTATATTGCAGTCTGTATCTGTTTAAATAAATAAATAAATGTTACTGTTTTATTAACTTTTGTGACAAATTACTTAGAAATTTGCAGTTTTTTTTCTAATTTCGCGATTATTACACTTGAGTAGTAAAATATGAAGATAATTTATCATTTTAACAATTCAGTTATTTGTTTAAACAAATAAATGTTGTTATTTATTAACTCTTGATACAAAGTACCTAGAAACTTACAGTGTTTCCTAATTTTGCAATAAACTAATTTAAAAAGTATGAAATAGAGATATTTTATAATTTTAACAATTCAGCATTTGTTTAAACAAAAAATTGTTGTTATTTATTAACTCTTGAGACAATAAAGCGTCTAGACACTTGTAGTCTTTTAAAATTTTGCAATTAACTAATCTGAGTATTTACTTATTGTAAAATTAGAAAAAACTGCTAGTTTCTAGGTTGATTGTGTGAAAAGTTAGTAAATAACAATTATTTGTTTAAACAATTGCTGAATTAATAAATTAATAAATTAACTTTATTTTATAATATTTGTATAATTTTCTGATTTATGTCAAACAATAAATTGTTTAAACAAATATGATTATCAATTAATTTTATAAATATTAATTGAGAATATTTATCAATTTTTACATGTTTTTCATGTATCAATTTTGACACTTTATTTTCCTAAAAATTTTTCTAAGTCATAACTGGATCTCCTAGTTAGTACCAAATTAGGACCAGCCTAGGATATATAATAAGGGGTTGCCAAGTTAGGTCCAAGCTAGGGCCAATAATCATTTTAGGCATAGCATGGTGATTTCTACACGGGAAACTTAAAATATCTTTGATATACAGTCAAACATATTTAAGTTTAATTAAAACATATTTTGTGGTTCATTTAAAGAAATAATATATTTAATTCAAACATAAGTTATAGCTGATTTTAAATTATTTATAATCAACTTTTAAGTTTGAATTAAAGATAAAATTTTTAAACATAATTTATGTTTAAATCAAAATAGAAAATATATTTAAATTAAACATAATTATTCAAACAAATAATATTTTTGAACCAAAGCAGTAGAAATTTTCTGTATATTGGGATTAAGCTTACAAACTAATTTCAATTATAAAAAAAATCACTTAAAATTATTTTTCTAATTGAATTAAGTATAATGTTTTCTCAGTGTAATTTGTTATAAATTTTTTTAATAAATTCAATTATTATTTTCTAAAATTTTAATAAAATTCAATAATTAAATGTTAAATTTCAATTATTAACAAACACGATTATTTGAAAAACTTAAAAGAAATTTTTCATAAACTTCAATTATTTTAATAATTTTTAAAGAAACTCCATTATGTAAAAAAAATTCAAAGAAATTCTTCAAAAAAAATTTAATTATAGAATTTTTATAAATTTTAACATAATTCTTCACGAGAATTCAATTATTTTCCTAAATAAAAAAAATTCTTCTAACGAATTCTTTATTATCAAATTTTTTGATAAAATTCTTTGCAACAATTCGATGATTCTTATTTTAAATTGATTAATTTTCAAATTGAAAATATTTAAAAAGAAAACTTATTTAAAAAGTTATGAAACAAAAAAGCAAACAACAACTAACTTCAAGCTGCGAACAGATTATCGGAATAGAACGATTATTATTAATATAGATTGGAATTAGAAATAATTTCAAATCTAATTTAAATTATTTAAGGTATTGAAAGTTCGAAACTTTAGGGGCATTATATTTTTGGAAATAAATTTGGAAATAAATAAAAATTCAAAATAAAACAAATAAGTGCAAAATCATTTACAATATATATGTGTCGTAGTAAATTTCAGAAGAAAAATATGTATAATAAAATAGTATACAATAGTGTATAGTACACATACACTAAAGAATAGAAAATAATATCAAGAAATATATATTAGGTGAATTATTATGATTCTATAACATTCATATGTTTTCTCGCACATTGTTCAAAGTTCTCCGTTTTCAAAAAAAAAAAAAAAAAAAAATAAGAAAAAAAGGTGTAGCTATAATATTTTTAGTTTGAAAATATAATATATCCCCGGCAACCCTTTAGGGCGTCAAACTTGTATAAAGCATCCATTTACATTCTATAGTAGTTCTCTATATCTTTAGAATTCTCTTGCGTTTGCATGAGTTTTATTATTATACCGTAAAAGGAAGGAATTCAGTTCTCTCTCTGTGTGTCTGTACGTGAGAGAGTAAGGAGAGAACGAACTTAAGTTAAATCTCGGCAAGTAACTCAAACTAGTTCCTGGAATTAGATGTACTTAAGGTTCATCGACGTGAAACGAGTTTCAGTTAATTTATGAAAACCAGCCAATTTTCCATTGACATGATGAAACGCTCGCGCGGTTCTCTCCTCTCTCTTTGGATAATGTCATCAAAATTGTGAACTTATATATAAATTATGTTAAGTTCAAAATTTTAAACTGTATTTTTAAAATCCCCCCCCCCCTCTTAAATTTGGGTTAATTTTTAGGATAAGAATATTATTAATTTAAGTTACTTTGTTTGGAAATAAAAATATTTTTCTTTGGTGTCAGTGGTGAAAAATAGTTATAGTCAGACAAAACACGTTTACCACTTGAAAAATTGATATAAGTATATAGTTAAAGTCAAGGTGAGACTTCTTTGTTTTTGTTAAAAAATTATAAGTAGTAAAAGTCAATTGTTGGCAGACAACGGAGTCGTTTTCTTTCCTAAATTGATGTTTTTTTTAATGAAATTTGGAAAATTTGAAAAAAATGAAATCAGTGGTAATAATCAAAATATTGTCAGACATATATTTTAACTCTTTTATTTTCCTTTAAGTAGTAAAATTCAGAATTAGTCAGACAAGAATATTCGGAAGTGGAATTAAAATTTTATCAGTAGCGAATCAAAGAGTTTAAAATCTAGTAGTAAAAAGGATTTTCAGTCAGATAAGTAATATTAAATATGAATTTATTTTATTTAAATCTGTTTTGAGTTTATCTTAAAAAAATTTGAATTTATTTTAAAAAAATTGAATTTATTCAACATTTAATTTGTTTTGAGAATTTTTCCCCTCAGTAGTAACGACCCTATTCTGGTTCAGACAAAACATTTTGAATATCCCGTTAAAAAAAAGTATCCCTCAGTAGTAATCGTCAGTTTTAGTCAGACAAAAAAATAGTTTTATCCTCTCGCGGAAATTTTTCTGTTAAAGTAGTAAAAGACAAGTTATATGGTCAGACATAAAGTATTCTTTGTGAATTTCACTTTTAGTTTTGGTGTCGTAAATTTATCATCATATAAAATATAAAGTTTCTTTATGTAGTCATAGAAAAGTTTCTAATGTCATTTTACGTTTTTGTATCAGTAGTAAAAGCAAGTTTCATTCAGACAATTAGTTTATGTTGTAAATAGTAAATATCAGTTACACAGTTAAAGTTTCTAAGTAGTTGTAAATTTGTTATCAGTAGTTAAAACCAGTTTCAGTAAGCCAAAGCAGTTCTAATTTTGTTGTTAAATTTAACGCGACACAAAGTAGTCAATGTCAATTTCAGGTCAGACATAATTTTTCCCATTCCTTATTGGTGTTTTTATTTTATTTACTTATTAACAGAAGAAAATTATTTCAAGAAAAATAATGTAAAGAAAAGTAAAGAAAAATTATGTAATGAAAAATAATTTCAAGAGAATAATTTTATTTTTGTATTTAAATATATGTAAAACTCTGATTTTGAATATTATGATCGAAATAAGATAAAAGATAAATCTTTTGATTTTTTCTACATGGTTGTAAAAAAATTTATGACACCATGACTGTTTTATTGCGCCATGTGAAATGGAATAGGAATATAGTACGAGGTATACATATATATATAAACAGAATGGAATGAAAGTGGTTCTGACATTTTAGGGAGAATGTGAAACGTAACTTACTGATAGCCTTTGACGTGTTGAGGGTTCAAAATCTTTCATTGGAGAGAGCCTCTCACAGCAACCACTTTTTCTTCGTCACCTGTCACACCTGAATATGTGTTTTACTGTGCGAACGAGGGAACGCATCTTGGCGATCACTTCCTCTTGCATCAGATTGAAACACATGGCAATCAATGCCATGCCTGCGAAAGAGAACAAAAAATCCTTTTTTCAAAAAAATTCCAGTAGTTTTTTCCATTTTCTATAAATAAAATTAGAATTTTCTTGTATCGGTTAAATCCAAACTCCTTTTTTTAAATAAAAAATTAAAAATTTTTCGGGAGTACATAAATTCCCAGATAAAAAAATTAATAGAGTAAATAAACAGAAAAAATATAAGTAAATGATTAAATGAATAAAAATGCAAAAGTTTAATAAAGAAGCAAATTAATGGAAATAGAAAAAATTAATAAAAATGCAAACAAACATGCAAGAAAACCAAACAATGAAAAAAATTGTAAATCTGCTCGACTTTTGTATAAATTTCTTCGCAATAATTCAATTAATTTTATAAATATATAATAAATTTTTTTATGAATTCAATTAATTTTATAAATAATAAATTTGGTTTAGGAATTTAATTATTTTCATAAATAATAAGGCTCAACGCAGAATTTTAATTATTTTCAGTCCAATTTTAATCGAATTCCTCGAAAAAAGTAGTAATTCTTAAAAATTTGATTAAAATTCGTCAAAAGAATTCAATTATTTGAAAATTTGTTGATAAAATTCTTTATAAGAATTAAAATTAAAAAAACATTCCAATTAAAATATTTGAAAATTTGAATTTTCTATTACTTTTAATTTGCAGTTTTAAAGAATTAATTTTTTTGAAAAAGTTTAATTTAATTTTTTTTAAAAATAATTTGAAGTTACATGAAAATTTTTCCTATATTTTCATAATGAAATTTTCCTAAACGTTGAAGAGAATTTTTCCAAACTTTTGGAATTTTGTCTACATTATTTCATGGTAATCTTTCTAAATTCATAGGAAGTTTTCTATAATTTTTTAGAAAAATTCCTTTATCTATGTTAGTAAATTTTTCTAAATAATTAGTGAAATTTGCTTCCTACATTTTTTTGGGAAAATTTCCAAAATTTTTCCTACAGTGTATATAATTAAAGAATTTGCGAATAATCGAAATTTCGTAAAATTGAATTTTAAACGAATGTATTTGCCAATTTTCAAAATAGTTGATTTAGAGAAGATAACAATTGAATTGAAATGATGAAAATAATTTTGAAGAAGTTACAGTAACAATATTCTTAATATAAAATAATGTTAATACTTTTATTAGCTGTTTAATTTCGAAAGGGTTTGAATTTTAAATTTTTGAAAATCTTAATTCCTGTGGAAAAATAAAAATAAAATGAATATTTATTTAAAAAAGAAATTATTGATGTTTTCGAATAATTTTAAAATTAAAGAAATTTGTAAATAAATATGTAACAGAAGATTTTTTTGAGTAAAATTTTTTCCTTCATTTTCTAAAAATTAAAAAATTTTCAATTTCATTTTAAATTAAAATTTGCAATTGAGAAATATAATTTATAAACATTTTTTATTTTTTTCCTTTATTTTTAAATAAATTAAAAAATAGAAATGATGCAAATTATTTTCTTATGAAAATTAAGAATTTTCTACAAAAATATTAAGAAACGGGAATATGTAAAGTTTTTTTTCCTCATAAGAAAAGAATGAGTTTGTGAACAATATTGTTATTGAGAAATAAAAATTATGCATAAAATGGATATATTTCCTATTTCTTAGTCATAATTTTTAAACAATTAACAATCTATATTAATAATAGTTGTATGTTTTCTGTATATTCCGGTTATCTGTTCGCAGTTTGAAGTAAGTTGTTTGCTTTTTTGTTTCTTAACTTTTTTTAATAATTTTTCTTTGTAAATATTTTCAATTTTATAATATTTTTAAGAAATAAAAAGGAAAGAAATTTGCATAATTTCGATCATCAGTCAAACGAAATTTGTTATGAACAAGCATATAAAAAAAATTTATTTCTAATTTCAATGATTTTCAATATCTATCTATTTTAATAAAATTTCCCAAAAAGAATTCTATTAGGAGAGACTGGGGCGAAAAGTTAAATTTTGCATAAAAGATTATTTTTTGGCAATATAAGCCGCTTAGATGCAAATATTTGTATATGAATATTGTAAGGTCACTTGTCCCCTACAACTTTCAATAAAAAAGTTTCTGATATTTTCGCATAAAATACATGTTTTGTCCTTTTTTGAAAATTTTGTTTTTTTTAACTTTTCGCCCCAGGCTGGGGCGAAAAGTTAAATTCTATTTTTAGCCTACTAAAACTATTTTCTGACAGATGATAAGTAGTAGATAAGTTAAAGTATACGTAAACAAGTAATTTAGTAAATAAGAGATCTTTGTTTATTTGACAAAAGCTTTAGAATAGTTGTAAAGTTAAAAAATTGAAAAAAAAAATTTTTTGGTTTATTTCACGTTAACCGGCTTATTTTTTGACAGAGTACTTGCCAAATGTCAAATAAATAATGTTTAAACAAATAAACCCAAAAAAACGAAAAATAAAAAAAAATTTTAACAACATGTAAAAATACATTTAACTTTTCGCCCCACCCATTATTTAACTTTTCGCCCCAGGGTGCGTTTTTGGCTTTAACAACAAATATTAAAAATCTGACTAAAGATATTTAGAAAATACATGTAGGTATCTCTTCAGGAGACCCAAATAAGGATCTAAAAAAATCGCGATGAGAATTAATTCAAAAAATATACTTAAAAGTTGGTATTTTCTTTTTCGGAAAAATTTTCAAAAATAGGTTGAAAAAAAACTTTCAATATCGACACCACAAAAATAAACAGAATTGCACACAACTCCGGACATTTATTTAGGGTGATAACACCCTTCTATAATTAAAATTGCAATGCTCTAACTATTTTCGTTCGAAAGATAATGAATTTTAACGGTTTTGGCAGTTTAACTTTTCGCCCCAGTCTCCCCTATTTAAAAAGAAATTTAATAAAATTGTATGCAAACATTAAATTATTTTTATAAATAATAAAAATTTCACAGGGATTCAATTATTATTTTCATAAAAAATAATTTAAAATTCTAGAAAATAATAATTGAATTAAAATGATAAAAATAATTTTAATGAAGTTACAGTAACAATATTCTCATGATATAAAATAATGATTTCATTTCTCGGTCATCTTTAATTATTTTAGAAAACATGAAGAAATCGATCACACAACTTTTATAAATTGTTTAATTTAAAAGAGGTTTGAATTTGAAATTTTTGAATGTCTTAATTCCTGTGGAAAATCCTGTTCCAAAAATACGATTAAAAATAGGAATTGTGCAAATATTTTTCTTCTTTTTCTAAAACAAAATAATAATTTTGTTAAAAAAAATTGTGATTCATAAAGAAAAATAATGCAAAATAAATAAATTTTCTATTTCTTGATCACAATTGTTTAACAATTTTTTAATTTTGTTTAGAAGTAAAGAACAAAAATCTGCATAATTTCAATTTGACAAAACATTTATAATATTTAACAAAATTTTAGTCTTTTAATGAAAAGAAGTGCAAAAAATTCTGATGATTTCTATTTGTCATTACAATTTTGAATTAATTATAAAATAAAAATAATTATAACATAATAATAAAATCTATCTAAAGTTATAACAAAAAACAAAAGTATAAACAAAAGACAACTTCAGAGTGTGAGGGGCAGAAAAAGTGAATGAATGAAAGAATGAAAGAACATTCAAATTATTATAGTTAGTAGAAAAAATGATTAGAAACGCGAAAATAAATAAAAATGCAAAAAATCAATATAAAAGAAATTAATAAAAATAGAAAAATGATTAAAAACTCAAAAATATAGAAAAATATAGAAAAAATGAATAAACAAGAAATGAATAAAAATAGGAAAATTGAATAAAAATGCAAAAATTAATTAAAATAGAAAAAAAATAAATAAAAAGAAAAATAATAAAATAAGAAAAAATAATATTTTAATTATAATACAATACTATTATAAATATACATATGATATTGTTTTTTGATTGAGAGAAATATGCGAAAGAGAGAGAGAGAGAGAGAGAGAGAGAGAAAGGACAATACGATTTAAAAAGAAAATGGAATTTATCGAAAGTGCTTACCCAGCATCAGGTACATAGAGCAGAAAACGAAAGACAATTCGAAGCCCTGGCCCTGCCCTGTGATCTTATCACCAGGTACAATGTCACCGAAGCCTATTGTGGATAGGGATATGAAACAAAAGTAGGAGCCGTCGAGAAAATCCCATTCCTCCCATTCGGAAAAGAGAAAAGCTCCCCCGCATACATACCTATATGTACGATCATGTACACAGAGAGAAAGAGAAAAAAAATCGTTTTCCTATATATAAAGAAAAAGAGAGAGAGAGAGAGAGAGAGAGATTTTTTATTCATCTTTTATGCTAAGCAGATTTTCCCTCTAATAATATATTTTGAATTTCTCTTTTTCAACTTCCAACAGAGTTTACAACAAACTGTCCTATACATACGTAAGGAACTTTCATTATAAAATAAATACCAAAAGAGGAAAAATATATTTTCAAATATTTCTTCGTATATAACTTTCAGTATTTTAGAGATTTTAATCATTTTTAAAAACCTAATTTTCCAATATATAGTGAAATTATGATTGATTTTATTCTTTGAAGAATTTAAGTATAAAAATATTTTTTATTTGAAAAAATTATAATTTTTAATTGCTGGATCATTTGCGAGAACTATTTTTATTTTCTTATTTAATAAATATTTTCGTTCGTATTTACTTGAAAAATATTTTTGTTTATATTTATTTAGTAAATACTTTGAATTGTATTTATATTTGACAAAATATGTTTCTTTATATTTATTTGATAAATATTTTCATTTGTATTTATTCAATAAATATTTTTTTAATATTTATTTAATAAATATTAACTAACAGGGCTCAACCTAGGTCCGTTTTGCTTGAAATCCGAAAAAGTCATTTTTTTAAAAAAAAGGTCCGTAAAGTCCGTAATTTCATTGAAAAAGGACGAAAAATTCGTAAATTATACGATATAATTTAGAGAATTTCAGAAAAATTACAAATGATTGCAGAAATTCAATTTTATTATTTTCAAAAGTAATAAAATTCTTCGCAAAAATTCAATTATGTTAAAAAATTTTTAAAAATTCTCCTCAAAATTTTAATCGTCTTTAGAAATAATAAAATTCTTCTGCAAAATTCAATTATTTCTAAAAATTTTAGTAAAATTCTTGAAAAAATTTCAATTACTTTTTAAAAATTTTTCTGAATTCAATAATTTAATGATTTTTTTTTTTTTAATAATAAAAATTTCACAGAAATTCAATTATTTTCATAAATAATACAAGTTTTACAAGCATTCATTTATTTTCATAAACAATAAAATTATTTTTAGGAATTCAATTATTTTCATAAATAATAAAACTTATTGCAGATTTTCAATTATTTTTAATACAATTTTAATCAAATTCCTCGAAAAATGTAATTATTCTTAAAAATTTTATTGAAATTCGTCAAACGAATTCAATTATTATTTAAAAATTTGTTGACACAATTGTTTATGAGAATTTAATTTTAAGAAACATGCAATTATTCAATAAATTATTTTTTTTGTATTTAAATAATTTAATTCTAGTAGAATTTTGTAATAAAAATTGATTCAAAAATTAATTGCAATTAAAATTTTAAATAATAATTGAATATTAAGAATAATATAGCGTAAATTTTTAGAAATAATTGAATTTTCAAATAAATTTTTTTGAAAAAGTTTAATTGAATTTTTTTTATATTATTAGAAGTTTTTATTTCTTAATAGATTTAAATATCTACTAAGAAATAAAAACTTCCTATAATTTACGAATAATTGAAATTTCGTAAAATTCAATATTGTAAACAAATGTATTTGAAAATTCTTAACAAAATTTTTTCGAAAATTATTAAAAATAATTGGACTTGGATAATGGAACAACTTGGACCGTACTTTTAAATACTTTTACCGGTTTGAGCCCTGAGTAAACAAACAGTTAAATTTTACTCTATAAATTTGAATTAATAAAAATTTTTACTAATTTGACTTAGTGACGGAATTTTTGCTTTATAGTAAAATTTACTATTTCAATAGAAAAAAGTCAGTAAATTTTACTAGTAAATAGTAATTTCTACTAATTTTATTTATTAGTAAAATTTACGGTTTCAAAAGCAAAAAGTCAGTCACTAATTCAAATTTAAAGAGTATTAGGTATATTAATATATATTTCTATTGAAATATTTCTTTTATAAATAGAAAAATAATTGAATAGAGAAATAAAATTGTTGTTAAATATGAAAAATATTGTCTAAATTCTTCTGAATTATAAAAAACTTTGTTTTTAAATTCAATGAGAACAATTTTATTAGAAAAATATTTTAAAGCTGGAAAAATGTAGTCTAATTTTGAAACTTACCCCACCATAATGGCAAAACAAAGAGTGAGGGGAACAGTGACCCTTTGTGGATCATATTTTCCATCACTTTCGTCATCGTCGTCTTCATCATCATCTTCGCCTTCTTCCTCCTCCCCTTCTCCAATTTCTCCCGTATGGGAACTATTTTCCTGATCCAGACTTGAAGTGTCCATTTCACTCCCATGCAAATTTACCATCTGCAAAATATTTTTATTTCAAATTATTTATTAAAACTACTTTTTGTTTTATTTTTATTATTTCTATTCTGTTCTTAATAAATTTTATAAATAAATAAATTTTATAAATTAATATTTATATAAATCAATAAATTTTATAAATAAAATAATAAAATTGAAAATGAAAAATGTGTTTTGTAAATGAATTGGAAATTTGTTCTTTGTAAAATAACTTATAAGGAAAAATAGGGGGGGGGGCTGATTAATTGAAAATTATTTTTATATACTTACTTGCCAATGGTTTTTCTTTGCTATTTGTTCTCGAGGAGGCGGAGGTCCTCGAGGTCTCTTGCGACATCTAAAAGAGAAATTAAAATTTATGAGAGTTTCAATTCAACTTTTTACTTATGCCAGGTTCTGCTTTAACTACAAATTAAAGAATTAAGGAAATTGAAGATTGTAAAAGGAAAATATAGAGTTTCAACTTCTTCTTCTTCTTTGCAAATTGTAATTGTATTATATTTCCAAATGAAATTGAAATGACAAAGTTTTTAATACTCGCATTCAAGATAAACTAAAAATAATATTTAAATTTTTATTATCTAATTTATTTTCCACTTTTAGTTTTTAATTTAATAATTTTATTGTCAATAATTTTCTCTGTCAAGTTGAAGTAACTGAAGATCTATTGGCCAACTAAATTTGCCAAAAATTTATTTAGCAACAGAAAAAAAACTATTTAACAATAGTTTTTTTCTGTTTCTATTCTTACTACCCAGGTGCGAATTTTGGTCGGCCGCCAGAGTTGGAAGGTCGGGCGCAGGTCGGCCCATCTATGGCTGCCAATAGGTCGGCAGCCAAAGTCGGGCCGACTTTGGTTACTGTTTCCACCCAAGTTTGGGCCGACTATGGGTGCCGAAGTTTAGAGAACCTAATTTTAGTTGGTCGGGCCGACTCTGGCCTCAGTCGGGCCGATGGTCGGTAAAACTATGGCAGCCAGAGTTTAGAGAACCTAATTTTAGTTGGTCGGGCCGACTCTGGCCTGAGTCGGGCCGATGGTCGGCTAAAGTATGGCAGCCAGAGTTTAAAAAGGTTAATTTCTGTTGGTCGGGCCGACTTTGGCCTGAGTCGGGCCGATGGTGGGTTAAACTATGGCAGCCAGAGTTTAAAAAACCTAATTTCAATTGGTCGGGCCGACTCTGGCCTGAGTCGGGCCGACGGTCGGTAAAACTATGGCAGCCAGAGTGCAAAAAACCTAATTTCACTTGGTCGGGCCGACTCTGGCCTGAGTCGGGCCGACGGTCGGTAAAACTATGGCAGCCAGAGTTTAGAGAACCTAATTTCAATTGGTCGGGCCGACTCTGGCCTGAGTCGGGCCGATGGTCGGCTAAAGTATGGCAGCCAGAGTTTAAAAAGGTTAATTTCTGTTGGTCGGGCCGATGGTGGGTTAAACTATGGCAGCCAGAGTTTAAAAAACCTAATTTCAATTGGTCGGGCCGACTCTGGCCTGAGTCGGGCCGACGGTCGGTAAAACTATGGCAGCCAGAGTTTAGAGAACCTAATTTTAGTTGGTCGGGCCGACTCTGGCCTGAGTCGGGCCGATGGTCGGCTAAAGTATGGCAGCCAGAGTTTAAAAAGGTTAATTTCTGTTGGTCGGGCCGACTTTGGCCTGAGTCGGGCCGATGGTCGGTAAAACTATGGCAACCAGAGTTTAGAGAACCTAATTTTAGTTGGTCGGGCCGACTCTGGCCTGAGTCGGGCCGACGGTCGGTAAAACTATGGCAGCCAGAGTGCAAAAAACCTAATTTCACTTGGTCGGGCCGACTCTGGCCTGAGTCGGGCCGACGGTCGGTAAAACTATGGCAGCCAGAGTTTAAAAAACCTAATTTCAATTGGTCGGGCCGACTCTGGCCTGAGTCGGGCCGACGGTCGGTAAAACTATGGCAGCCAGAGTGCAAAAAACCTAATTTCACTTGGTCGGGCCGACTTTGGCCAGAGTCGGGCCGATGGTCAGTTTGAAGTTGCAGCTTATAAAATCATTTTTGTTCTTAGGCTTTCATGTAAGCGTAGCGTAATGGTTAGCGTGTTAGACTTCGGTGCGTTAGGTTGCGAGTTCGATTCCTGCGAGCGTTAGAAATTTTAATTTGTATTTATGTGTAAGATTGCGTTTAGTGTTAAGATGTATACAATAAACAAATAAATAATGAATAATAATAATTAATAATAATAATAAATAATTAATAATTTTTTGCAATCGGTCGGCCGACTTTTGGCTGCCAAGGTCGGCACGACCAAGGTTGCCAAAGTGAATCCGACCTTCTTTCTCATGGTCGGCAAAGCTTTGGCACCCCTGGTCGGCCCGACTTTGGCAACCATAGTCGGCACGACCATGTCAGCCACTGGACGGCGGGTGTTACAATTCGCTAGTTCGGCCGACCTTTGGCTGCCAAGGTCGGCACGACCATGGTTGCCAAAGTCAAGCCGACATTCTTTCACATGGTTGGCAAAACTTTGGCACCCCTGGTCGGTCCGACTTTGGCAGCCATAGTCGGCCCGACCATGTCAGCCACTGGACGGCGGGTGTTACAATTCGCTAGTTCGGCCGACCTTTGGTTGCCAAGGTCGGCACGACTATCCACTTGGTCGGCGCGACCATGGCCCGACCAACTTTTCGCACCTGGGTATATATTTTTATTATAATTATATTTTATTCTATTTTTGTTTTTAAATTAATTGTTTTGTATTTGTGAAAATATTGTTAAAATTTGCAAAATTTATTTGTATTTTTTTTCTTTTGAAGAAAAAAATGAAAAATTGAAGAAAAAGGGAAGAAAAATTGAATATGAGGAGAGAAAAATAGGGAAATAAGAATTCAGATGGGGGAATTATAATAATTAATAATAAATATAGTTTTGAATTTAAAAACTCTGGGGAATCATTGAAAGCTTTTAAACTCACTTTACAGGCAAAACCATCTTGATTATGCAGTTCCTTTTATAAGGAACGAAGTTACTTTTTTTTCAAACAAAAAACTTTTAAGAAACCATTAGGGAAAATTCATGATTAACGAAGTTAAAACAATTTACAAAAACTTCTTATTTAAGAACGACAATTTTCTTAAATTAATTTATTACTATTTTTTTCTGAAACATTAAAAAGGTTATTTCCACAAAAGTTTTATTTTTTTTTCTTGAAAACTTTGTTTTTTATTTTTAAACTTTTTTTTTTTAATCGAAAATAAATGTGTTCTCCTTTTAGTTTATGGAAAATACTTATTAAAAATTATAATAATAATAATTATATAATAATTATATAATAATTATATAATAATATAATTATAATTATATAATAATAATAATAATAATTCTGATTTTAATATAGACAATTAACAATAATTCCTATTAACAATTCTGGAAATACTCTTCCTTTTTTCCGAAAAGAAATTTAAAATGTTCTAAGAAAATGTGATTCATAAAAATAATTTTCCTTTATTCCTAAAAAAAACTTCGAATTTTGTTAAAAAATTGTAATTGAGGAATAGAAATAATGCAAATTACTTGCTTTTTTAAAAAAACAGAACTTTGTTAAGAAATCGTGATTAGAGATAGGAATATTGCAAAATTTTTTATTCTTTTTCTTAAAAAAACTCATGATTTAGTTAGCAAAATAAGATAAATCGATAAATATCCAAATAATTAAAAGTTATGATTTCGTAAATTTTAAAATCGAGCTCTAGAAATTTTAAAATCGTGTTCAGAAATTTTGTAAGAGGTTGCTTTAAATAATAAACATAAAGCACAATTGCCAAAATTCAATTTTTGAAATTTTCATATAGATAAATGTTCAGTAATTAAATAAGTGCGAAAACTTATGTAATAAAAAAAGGTGCACGTGATTGTCACATGTGAAAAGTATTTGTAATATTTAAAAAAACAGAAAATTTTGTACAACAATAATTGTGATTATAAGAAGTATTTTATTATTTAGACGTTATAAAATTTTTCATTTATTAAAAAAAATTAATATATTTCGTTGAAATTTTAATTAATAAATAGAAATTTTCCGAAAGAAACTGAAAATTCTTTGAAACGCAAAAATATAAAATAATCAATAAAAGCATTTAATAATTTTTTTAGAATAATAAAGATTTATTTGAATTAATTAAAAAATGAAAATAATATAAATAAATTAAAAAAATAATTTTCCATAAGTATTTTTAATAAAAATTATAATAATAATAATTATTATTATTATTATAGTAGTAGTAATAAAGATATTATATTATAAAAATAAATTATTTTTTTTGTATTTTATTTTCACCATTATTAAAAAAATTGTAAAATAAATATGAAGAGAAGCAATTTGTTTTGCGAGTGAAGAATAAGTTTCATCAAGAAACATAATTAAAAGCTTTGCCATTACTTAAACGGTTGAAAAGCTTAGATTTAACCGTTTATATCCAGTGTTGTGTTATTCTGGTCGTGTATCAAAGAGAGGAGCTTTTATGCACACCTGCAAAGGCAACAACGGGCGTAAGTCCACTTAAAGCTCCGGGCGAGAATGTCGCCAATGTTGCTGAGGTAGAGGAGAAAAAGTGGCATTCCAACAATGGCGTACACTATCGTTGCCACTTTACCCCATTTGGTCCTAGGGCAAGTGTTCCCATAACCTTAAACGCAAAACAGAAAGAGATTTCTATTCATTCAAGAGAATCAAAAAAAGAGAAAGAGAGAGAGAGAGAGGGGAAAAAAATTACATACCATTTTATCTAAACTAGACAGGAAGAAAATTCTTTTTTTCTTATCGATTTTTATCTTTTCTTTTGTTATCAATTTGAATTTTTGTTCTTTGACTGATATTTCAGTAATTTTCAACTGATTTTCAGTGAAATTCCACTAATTCAAATCGCGGGAACAGAGTCACTGTTTTTCGCAGTCTTTCACTCATCCAGATTTAGAGACAGGAAAATATTAATGTTTACGGAAAATGAGTAAAATTTATAAATTTTAATAATTTCTAAAAATTACAATTATAACCTTTCTTGAATTCAATTATTTTCTACAATTTTCAACTAAATTTCATCTCTGAATCAATTAATTTAAATAATTTTCCAAAAGTTCTTCTAGAATTCAATTATTAAATACAAAAACTCAATTTTTTATAATAATTTTAACTCTCCATAGTTTTTTCTTAAGTTATTAAGGTATAATATTTTCAAAAAATTATAAAAGTATTTTTAACTTTTACCATTTTTTTCCTTATCTCATTGAGAAACGATTTCTTACAATCAATTTTATTTGATTAAAAAATTCGAATAAGTAGTAAAAGTAAATTGTAGTCAGACGAAATACTTAAATTTTTTGTTGAACATATTAATAGAATAATAATATAAGTAGTAAAACTCAAGTGTAGTCAGACAGACTATGATAGTGTAAGTAGTGTAGGTAAGACGATTTTCACTTTTTCCAGCTTAAAAAATTAGTACTAATTACTTAACTAATTAGTTAAGTCTGAATTCGCTTAATATATAGATTTTCTTTAATAATATTATAATCAGAATAATCGAATTCATACATAACAAGAAGTATAGGTATTTTTACAGTCAGGAAATTCTATTTCGTTTGTTTAAAAAATTGTCACAAATAGTTAAAGTCAATTATAGTCAGACGCACCACTTTTCTTAATTGGAAATATTCGTAGAAGGAGTAGAACTCAATTATTGGTGGACAAATTATGATTTTTCTCTTAAAAACATTGATATTTCCAGGGAATCTTTCCACGTGGATGGTATAAGTAGTAAAAGTCAATTGTAGTCAGACATGACATTTTTTGTCATAACAACCTTGATGAAAGTAGTAAAACTCAATTGTAGTCAGAAAAAATACTTTTTTCGCCTTATAAAGTTTGTTTGGTTAGCGTAAGTAGTACAAGTAAGTTTACAATCAGGAAAATTACTTTTGTGTCTTTAAAAAATTAATACAAGTACCCAATGGGAAATGCCAGTGTAGTGCCGATGTTCACCACTGGCTTAGTACTCAGACGATTGTTCGGCGTAGTCTAGCCGAGCCTCGACAATTAGTGCTGGCGCAGTACAGAATTTTTGTTTCGCCAAAGCTTGGACAAGCCACGGCGGCAAGTGCTGGCTGAGTATAGAAAAATTGTTCACAACGCTCTTTGCCGACATTGCTCTTTTGACATAAACTTGAAAAAAATTATAAAAAAAGTTTATAAATGTTTATAAATATAAATTTATTGAAAAAAATTAATATTTTACTTTTCAGTTGTTCATTTTTTATTCTTATTAAATTTAATAATAACAATTTAACACAATTGTCTAATTTTGTAAATAATAAATTATTTAAACAAATTAAAATTATAAACAAAATTTAAACTTTAATCTCAATAATAATTTGGTTCCCATTAAGATACTATTATACTTCTTACTATGAATAAAAAATTATTAAAAAATTACGACGTAATTTAAGAATTACGTAAAATGTTAAATGCAATAAGTAAAGTAATTTAATTTAATTATTAAAAATTTAGTTTAATTTATTTTATTTCAATTTATTATTTCTAACGTATCCCTATTTTTTTCTCATCTTTGACTCAATAATTGTATGTCTGAATGATACTGAGATGTTAATACTTTACAGTACACATGTGTCGTTAGCTTAGTGGTTAGAGCGTTAGTCTGTTAGTCCGTAGGTCGTAGGTTCGATTCCCCTCGTCAGCAATTTTGTTTATTTTCATAGGTTTGCGATATTTCTAGATTCCAATCGTTAGGTACTAAAATATGAAAATCTAATGCACACTTACTGTAATTGTTTATTATTTAATTTTTAAATGTTATAAACAATTTTTTTCTACTTCATTTACTATATTCATTGTTAGTCTCCATCTTTAATACAATTTCTTTAAGAAGAGAAATATTTTATGAATAATAACTATTTATTAATATTATTTACCATTTTGTTGTTAAATTATTTATAATTATTAATTTACGACTAATTAATAACAATACGGCATTTATTGCGGCAATATTCTCAGCCAGCACTGGTCCAGTGCTGCGCCAGCGCTGTCTGGCAGCACTGACAGACAGTACTTCGGCAGCGCCAGACGGCGTTATCATCCCAGCGCCATGCCAGTGCTGGCTCTCAGCCTTGCCGCCAGTGCTGCCAGTGCTGGCGCAGTACTACGCCAGTTGTAAATTTCCCATTGGGTATATAGTAAAATTAAATTATAATCAGACATCCCATTGTTTTGTGTTGAAAATTTTGTTTTAGTAGTGTAAGTAGTTCGGGTAAATTTACAGCCAGACTTGAGTTTGTTTAAAAAAAGTGAGTACAAGTAATGAAAAAAAAATTATAACATTTTCTTGAAATAAAATCGGTTTTTTGACAATCAAAAAATTGAATACATATTAAATTAATAAAACATTTATTTGCTGGAATTTGTTTTTTCCATTTTTATTTTCTCTTTTTTATTTTTATTAACTTATATTATAAAAGAAAACAAAAAAAAATTGTTCGAATTACCAATTGTGAATACTTAATAAAATATTTTGTTTTTGACGTTTAAAAAGTTTAATTAAAATTTTCAAAAATAAAAAAATAAAAAACTGAAGAAATATGAATGAAAAATTTTATGATTGACATAATATGTTAAAAAATAAATTACATTGAAGATTAATGTATCGGAAAAAGTGACTTGTTGTGTATCAGTTATTTTTCGTATTAGATTCTTTATAGAATTTAGATTTATAATCCATCTCAATATTATAATACATATTTTTGAAGGGGAAAATGGGAAAATTTCTTCGATGGAAAAATTTCTCAAGTTTGGCAGTATTTCAAATTATTAATAAATTTTCAAGTTTTTTGCAACTTTTTCTCGAGAAAATAAATTAAAAAAAAAAAAAAAATCTTATTTTTAGTTAGCAACAGTTTTCAAAAAAAGAAAATTATAAATTTTTTTCTTGAAGGAATTTTATTTTTTTTTTTTTGCTTTTTAATATTCGAGTTTGAAATTAATTTGAAAAATCGTATTATAACAGTCTCGAAGAGTTTATAGAATCAAAGTGAAACTTTCGATTCTATTAAACTCTCGACTTTTTTTTATCCTTGTATTTCTATTAGTCGACAATCCTCGATAATTGGTTCAAATCCTATGGGGATTTTCGCACGCGCTCCTATTTTTACTGTGTTTTTTCTTCTCATTCCTTTTTTCAGAATGAGTAACGTGTTTTTGATCTTTTAGAAAGTCGACTCCCAAGTTGTTGAAAACAAAAATAAGCGAAGAAACCATTTTGTAAATGAGAAAACTATTTAATTTTGTTACTGAATTTATATTTTCTTTACTTTTCAACATTTTGTTGCAAATTCAATATTTGTTTTCAATTCTATTTTTTTGCAATTCAATTTTTGGTTTTCAATTCTACTTTTTTGAAAATTCAATTTTCGGTTTTCAATTCTGCTTTTTTTGCAATAAATCAACTTTTTTGACATTTTAATTTTTTAGAAATTAATTGTTTTAGAACTCTATTTTTCAATATTCAATTTTTTTATAAATAATTCTTTTATTTCAATGCAATTTTTGTAATTCTTTCCTTTCAATTTCATGTTTTTTTAATTTTATTTTCTTTTTTCTTGCAATTTATCTATTTTATTTTAATTTTTCTCAAATAAAGTTTTACATTTTTTGGATTTTGATTTTTTTGACGTTAATGTTGATTATTATAAATATAGCAGTAAAAAATTTTTGATTTGCAAAAAGAAAGAAATAGAGTTTTTATTGAGATTTTTCACTTTTATGTAGAAAAACAAATAAAAAAAATTTTAATATTTTAGGAAAATAATATTAAAAGAAATTAATTAATTAATTAATTAAATTAAATTAATTAAATTAATATTAAAAGAAAAGAAATTGCTTATTAAGTAAGTAAAAAACAATTTCGAAATCAATTCTGTAAACAAAATTACAAAGTGAAAACATACTCGTTTATATAAAAAAATACAAAAGTTTTATGTAAGGGAGATTGGGGAATTGTGGGCCACACTTTTTTTAGCTCAATATCTTACACACAAAATTTTTTTTTAACGATGAAATATATTTATTAAATGGTTAGAAATATTAAAAATGTTATAAATGTTTAATTATTAGTTCAAAATTAGAAAAGAAAAAGTAAGAAAATGAAATTAATCGGAATCACAATTTGGACAAGTAAAATATGCTCCATTAATTACAAATTTTTAAGTGAACATCTTTATTGTATGAATCGCAATGAACGGAATTGTTTTTGTTAAATGACTATAGCTATGAGTGATTTTAATAATATGTACTTGCATTGTGCAATTAAATCGCCGAAAACAAGCAATAAATACTTCCCTAAAAAAAGTGGCCCACAATTCCCCAAATGCTTCATTTTACAAAAAGCTTTGTATTATTTATTCTTTTCAATTTCTTTTTAAAATATTTTAAATATTTAATTATCATTATTTTTTCACAGAAATTAAGATTTTCAAAAATTTTAAATTCAAACCTTTTTGAAATTAATCAACTTTAAAAGCTCGGAGTGATCGATTTCTTCATTTTTTATAATAATTAAAAATGATCGAGAGATAAAATAATTATTTTATATTATAAGAATATTGTTACTGTAACTTCATCAAAATTATTTTCATATTCAATTATTATCTCAAATTTAAACTAAAATTCATTTTCAAATCAATTTTTATTAGAAAATTCTACGAGAATTCATTTATTTAAATACAAAAGTAAATTATTTATTGAATAATTGAATGTTTCTTAAAATTTAATTCTTATAACGAATTTTATTAAAAAATTTTTAAATAATTTAATTCTTTGGATGAGTTTTAATAAAATTTATTAGAATAGTTACATTTTTTAAGGAATTCGATTAAAATTGCATTAAAAATAATTGAAATTCTGACATGAGTTTTATTATTTCTGAAAATAATTGAATTATTAAGAAGAAACTTATCAAAAATTTGTAAATATTTGAATTCCTGTGAAATTTTTATTGTTTATGAAAATAATTTTAGAAGATTTTGAATTATTAAAATTTTTTTAAAATCGAAGTTCATTAAAATTTCTAATTAAATTCATTCAACATTGAAATTTTATAAAATTTTAAATTGAAACCGTTTGAAGTTGATTTATTTATGAAAATTGTAAACGCAACTCTTTTAAAATTGAATTAATTTTGAAATATTTAAGTAAAATTATTCATTAAATAATTTATTTATATTATGATAGTTGTTCAAGATTTAAGTTAGTTAAAAAGAAATTTTTATCAGAAATTGAAAAAATTGAAGGTTTTGTATTAGAATTCGTGGTAATTTTATAGTTTATGAGTCAAACAAAAAAGACAAAACTTCATAATTTTCTTATGAATTCGAAAAATTTAATTTTTTTCAGTACTTTTGATAAGAATTCCTGACTTTTCCCTGAATTTTCTAAGTCAGAATATATGATTATTAATTATTATAATTATAATAATATTACAACTATATATTCCAATTCACATATTCTATTTTTATAAAAAAATTTAAATTAAACATTTTTACGTTTTATAATTTTTAAAATTGCTAATTTTATTTTAAAAAAGTGAGTGAGATGTCAGCCGCGCGCGAATTGTTGCTATTGTATACTATTAATTTTGAACAAAATATTAACTTGGAAAAAAATTCTTATAAATTTTCATTATATTAATTTTAAACAAAGTATTAACTTGCACTTTGAAAAAAATTGCTATAAATTTAGAAATTTTCAACAACAACAAAATTTCTAATTGTTTTTGTTACAAAATATTTACTTCAAGAAAAAGTTGTTATAAATTTTTTATTACTTAAAAAATCATTTCTAATTGTTTTTATAATTTTTCCTCTCCTTTTTGTTTGTTTTTGTTTTCCTTTTTTTTGTAAGGTCTCTATTATTGCAATGAAATCTAAATTTACGATTTTACTTGATTCGTATCTCGTGATCTCTGATGCGCGTTCACAGTAGTGAAGTTGAATACACTCCGTCGGGTATTACACAGGCTAACTAGTAGCGCAAGCACGCGAAACGCTTTGATTACGCTTGATTACTTCATTAAAGCGGTTTAAAGCGCGCATCACTGCGGTACACGGAATTCTCGTCTCTTTTAAAACTTGCTGCTTTTTCTCTCTTTCTCTCTTTCTCTCATTCTATCTCCCAACATTCACCATCTCTTTTTTCCCCCCTTATCTATTGTTCAACTTTATACACACAGACTGTGTGCGTTCGTGTTGTAATCTTTTTCCAGCACTCAAAATTTGAATATGTAAAGTCCCCTTTTCTCATTGTGCTTATTAGAACGTTAATAAATATATCCTCGTTTTTTAATTTTTTTATTTTCATTTTTTTTTTGCATTTTCTAAGTATTCTGATGTTTGCACATTTTTTTCCTTGTTTGCATTTATTTTCTAAGTTGATGTTTGCACATTTTTGTTGTTTTTTTTTAGGAGAAGTGCAAATGAAGACAAAACTTTTATTATAATAGAAGGGACAAGAAAAAAATTGTAATTACAACTAAATTCTAGGTAGCTTTTGATTGCATTTTTTATCTAATTACCTTTTTTATGTGATTACATTTTTTTAGATATGTAGAAAAAAAGAGTGTGTCTCGTAAAAGCAAGTGGATCCTAATGAATTTTCTAGTGGAAAATACTTTGAAGAGAGTTTTTTTTGTGCAAAAGACAAATGCTTGTCAATTTAGTAAAAAAAATAAGTGACTGGGAATTTTTTAATTAGCTTTTAAAATGTACAATGTTGCAGGAAAATTTGAATTTTCGACGCATTTTTTCAGAAAAATGTAAATATAATAATAATGAAGGGGCAATTTTTTCCCCGTCATTCCAATTATTTACTTCTTTATTTGAATTTGTTTATTTATTTATTTCTGTATTCGAATTTGTTCATTTATTTATTTACTTGAATTTATTTACTGCCAATAAAAATTGCATAACAAAAAATTAATTGCAGTACAGAATTATAAATTGAATAAATAAAAAAAATAAAAAATAAGCAAAAAATAAATTAAAGAAAAAATTGAATAAAAATTGTCAAATTAAAAAATTAAAAACTAAATTAAAAAGAATCAAAAATTTTTCACGAATGAATAGAATAAGTTATAATCTATAATATTGATTATAATTGAATAACTTCTCTACGGTAAACTTGCATTCGCTATGAATATTTCAGTATTTACCATGCCAGTTAAATCCAATTGAAACTAATAATCATGTTTGCTTTGAAACATATTCGATATGTAAATGAGCCCTGCCAATATTTAATGTAGCATATCAACTATGTGTATCATTTCTTTTCACGATAAAACCATATGAAATTCAACAAATACAAAATAAAGCAAAAAAAAATTGGTAATTGTAACAAAAATTACCCTTCAAAAAAAAAAAAAAAAAAAAAAAAAAAAAAAAAAAACTTTTCATACATTTTGGTTGTAGAATATTAAACGACTTTACTGACAGGATGGGTCATTCATTATTCCAGTAGTAAACGTCAAGTTAGATCAGACACGTATAAAAATTTAAGTTTCCCCATTGGATATACACGATCAAAGTTTTATCGCTCTAAATAGACTTGAAAATGTCGCATTAAAAAATGTTTTCAATAAAAATGACAAAAATAAAAAACTGTTCCCTGCAATTTTATATTATGAAAAAACATCAGCTTTTATATTTGAGTAGTAAATTTCCGTCACAAGTATAGGGGAAATGATAAAAAACATAAAATTGATATTTATTTTATAAGTTATTATTTATTTATAAATTTAATTAATTTTTTTTTTCATAGAATAAAATAGTTTTTATTTCTATTCAATTTCAAAGTCAAAAATCGAATTATTAATTGTTATAAATTAAAAAATTATTGTTTATTTAAATCTATATAAATAAACAAATAAAAGTAAAGAAAATTTTTCTTCCTTAAAATTAAAAAATTAAATTGCATTAAATATAAGCAAATTATTACAATATAAATGCTTAAACTTTTGTAAGGAATAGTCTATTTATGTTTATAATTATTTTGTTTGTCTGTGTGTGTGTATATGTGCTTCAAGTAGTAAAGGTAAAATTAGGTCAGACATTTCTCCCAGCGTTGAATTCAAATCTCCCTTGAAACTTTCTCAATTTTGACTGTGAAATTGTATCCTACATGTTGTGGATACAATAGATTTTAAGCGCGTGTACACTTCCCCCAACCAAAGACAATTAGAAAATGCCTTTCGCGCGTGTAATTTCAGTGATAAATGTCGTGTTAAGTCAGACAATGTTAGATATTTTAGTCTCGCTTCCATACTTTCTTAAAAAGTTTTACCCCTCCTCTCCCTTTCAACTCTTTGATGACCTAAAAAACTAAATTTTAAAGTATATGTAGAGTTTTATAAGAAATAAAGTTAGTTTACTTGTCAATATTAACAGTGTCACGCGGCCTTTCAGTGGAGAATGTTCTTGTTTAGTCAGACACGCTTCAAACACTTTCCTCTTTTCTTAATGACAATTATTTATTTAGTTTTTAGTAATATTTATTTAATATTTTTAGATATTTTAATGCTTCCAAACTTCTGAGCTCTCTGAAATTAAATTTTTATTACAATAATTTTGCGTCACTGTATAAAAAAGTCAATTAAGTAATTTTTTTCTTTAAAAAATATTTTTTGACAAATCGAAAATATGCAGGCATTTTTTATGATTTATAATAAAATAATATTAGAAATTAGAAAATTTAAAAAAAATATGATTAACAATTAGGAAATATACCCATTTTCTTTGTTATATGGTTTTTTCTATAACAAATTTCGTTTGACTAATCTAAATTATTATGCAAATTATTCTCCTTTTTGTTTATAAAAAATACTAGAAAATTGTAAATTGTAAAAAAATTTTGATTAAGAAGTAGGAGATATACCCATTTTATGCATAATTTTTATTTCTCAATAAAAATATTGTTTACAAACTCATTTTTTTCTTTTGGGAAGAAAAACATTAGATATTCCCGTTTCTTAATATTTTTGTAGAAAATTCTCAATTTTCATAAGGAAATAATTTGCATCAATAATTCAATAATTAATGTTTTTAAATTATATTTGTCAATTAGAAAAATTAATTAAAAATGAAACTAAAAATTTTTGAATTTTTAGAATATAAATTTTTTTTATTAAAAAAAATGTTCTGTTAAGTTTATTTATGAATATTTTTAATTGTAAAATTATTCAAAAACAATAATTTCTTTTTTAAATATTTAATTATTATTATTTTTCAACAGAAATTAAGATTTTCAAAAATTTTAAATTCAAACCTATTTGAAATTAATCAACTTTAAAAATATTGTTATAAAACATAAAGATAACGATTACTCCGAGTCTTCAACTTGGAGTGATCGATTACTTCATTTTTTATAATAATTAAAGATGATCGAGAGATAAAATAATTATTTTACCTATATTATAAAAATATTGTTATTGTAACTTCTTCAAAATTATTTTCATATTCAATTATTAGCTAAAATTTATTTTTAAATCAATTTCTATTAGAAAATTCTAAGAAAATTGAATTATTTAAATACAAATGTAAATTATTTATTGAATAATTGAATATTGTCTTTAAAATTTAATTCTTATAAAGAATTTTATTACCAAATTTTTAAATAATTGAATTCTTTTGAAGAATTTTAATACAATTTTTAAGAATAGTTACATTTTTCAAGGAATTTGATTAAAATTGTATTAAAAGAAATTGAAATTCTCCGATGAGTTTTATTATTTATGAAAATAATTGAATTTTGGAGAAGAATTTTATTATTTATAAAGATAATTGAAATTTTGACGAAATTTTTTTTACACTTTTGAACATGATTGAATTTCTGCATACATTTGTAACTTCTTTAAAATTCAATTTTTTTATTGTTTTTAACTAAAATTTTCTATAAATATATTATTTATTTATTTTGATAATAATTAATTTATTTATATTGCTAAATTTAACTAATTTTAAAAGATTTTGAATTATTAAAATTTTTCAAAAATTTAAGTTCTTTAAAATTTTTAATTATAAATTTATAAAATTTAAATTTTATAACATTTCAAATTTTTACGTTCTATTATTTTTAAAATTGCTAATTTTATTTTAAAAAGTGATTAAAAAGTTAGCCGCGCGCGAATTGTTGCTAATAATAGATTTAATAATAAAAGTATTAAAAAAAATACAAAATATGAAAAATATTCTCATATTATTCACTAATAAATTTTTTTTTTAATTTTTTTTTTATTTGAAAAAGTAGTAAACGTCGACGTTAAGTCAGATTCCGGGAAAACGAAAAAAAACTCCTGAGCGAACTCGAGTTTTCTCTAATTTCAGTCTCCGGCAATTGATTTGTAGCCATGAATCAGTAGATTTTAATGCCATACGTTAGAAAAGTCGAGAGCAAAAAAAAATGGGAGGGAGATCATTAATAATTTCAGTAGTAAATGTCACGTTAGGTCAGCCATATATAAAAATTTAAGCTTTCCTCTAGTACCGGGTGCAATAAAAGTTTTTTTATCGTTTGAAAAATCACTTCAAAATAGTTTCCTTGTATATTTTAATGCATCAGTATTTAATAAATTTAAAAACTACAAATCTTCTTTGGAAACTTTTGCTTTTTTGTTTTTATATTCTTTGGCAATTTTTTGTGATGAAAATAAAATTGATTACTAATGCTATTATTATTTTATTTATTTCTATTTCTTAAAAAAAATAAATTCAATAAAATTAGTAAAAAATATAAAAAATAAGCAGCTTTTAATAATTAGGTATATAATTTTAATTTATAAAACATTTTTTTTAAATTTCATTTAAATGTCAAAAGAAGTGCGGCAAGTGTTGCAATGTTTTTTAAAAAAGATTTCGACTCAACGGAAATTAAAAAGAAGATGCATTTTTTTTGGGGGGGGGGAGTTTAAATTATGCGAAAAATGTTTGTTGTAGAGAGAAAAAATTTTTTTGAAGATTTTAAATTGAATCTTTTGAGAGCATTTATTCAATTAAGAGTCAAATTGCTTTTCTCATTTGCCAGTGAGTTTTCAAGAAGGGATGTTAATTTTTGATCATTACAGTGCTCGGCTTAATGAAACAAAGCTGGCAATTACTTGTCGATGCAATTAATTACCGATGAAACTAAGACGAGTTTTAGAGTCGCGTCTTTTATCTTCACATTTGAAGTTGCATTTCTCTCTCCTTTTCTCGCCCTCTCTCTTATAACAAGATGAGAAAAGTTCCTTTGACAAATGAATATAAAAAAAGAAAATGATTTTCAAAAATATTAAAGTTAAATTCCAAATTTCCAATTTAGTGAAAGATCACTTCTTTTTTCTATTGAAAAATACTCTTTTGCCAATTCTATATTATTTTATTCAAAAAGAAAAGTTTTATTTAAAAACATTCAATTTTGACTGTATAAAATAATTCACTTTTTTAATGAAAAAAAATTTGATCCAGTTAACAAAAACGAATTTTAAAATTGTGGGAAGATAAAATACGCTTTTTAATCTTCTTTGTTCCAACGTCAACTAATTGCATTGAAAAGTAATTTCTGAATTTTTTTCTGATTCCTTTACTTTCTTTCTGCGTAACATTTTTTTATTGCTCTATTTCTGATTTTCTTCATTTCCTCCTCCTTAGGTTTCTCTCATTTATTATTTTCGAGTGCTTTCAATTCCTCAATTCTTTTATTTTACTAAAATCTCATTAAATTTCTCTGTTTTTTTTTTTAATTTACTATTTCCAAAAAATTAATTATACTTTGTTTTATAAAAAATCTCAATGTTAAAGATTAACTAATATTTTCTTAGAGTTTTTTCTGATCAATAATTTAATATCAATGAGTATTCATTATTTTTCTTCCTTGCAAACATTTTCCAGTCACACCATATATTTATTGATCTCTTGAAAAAAAGAGAAAAAATTTGACGATCCGTGTATGTGTAATATCTGCATTTTTATGATCAAATGACATTATCATAGTTGCTTTTTGTAGAGCGCGCGTGAAGAATATGATCCAATAAATGTGCGCGGTATCGAATAATACAACGAAAGGAAAGTGAAAAAAACAAAAAAAAGTATATCCAATAAAGTCCTCCCCCCGAAAAAAACAACAAAGAAAAAATAGGTCAAATCAGCCATCTCTCATATATTGGAGAAAATTTAATAACATGTTGGTCGTCCTATAGAGTAATTAATTTCCGACCTAACGAGACTTGAGAACGGTTCAGCAGGCAGTTTGACGACGAGTCGAGAATGAAAGTAATTTTAGACGACACCCTGGAGAAATCGGAAGGGAGGCAAGTATTAAGGTTTGAGGGAGAAAGATGATTCGCGATGGTGACATAAGAGAGACAGAGAGAGTGAGAGAGAAGGAGGAGAAGTAGGTGGCAATTTCAGAAATTCACCTTAACCCCCCCTCTGTCTCTCTTTACCCCTTCTTATTCATACCTTAGCAATGGTAAATATATATAGGACTGTAAATGTGAGATGATTAATTCCACCTCTGATGAAATGAACACGGCCCACAAAACTCACTAAAAGCATTATCTTTGTTGCGGTCTCACGTACATATTATACTCCCTGACTCTCGCGCAACTTCCTTCATTTCATCACGAAATGTTATGAATAATTAACGCCATAGCTCCCATTTTCCTAAACTGCATCAGCATATTAAATTCATTCACTGATATAAACAGTTTTCACTTTTATAGTTTATCGTCTATACTATATAGATTATTATTTTATTATTACTATAGTTTTCTTAATTACCAAAACAGTTTAATATTAATTCCCTATAAATTCTGGTCGTCAAAGAATTTTCTAAAATTAATTGAAAAACTAAATAATTAAAAAAGCTATCTATAATATATGTATATTTATAATATAATATTCAAATGAAAGTTAATATAAAAATAAAATGTAATATTATGTAGTATTCTAATTAAGAAACTAAAATAAATATAAAAATAAAAAAATAATAATAAAAAAAGGAATTTGTAATCATCACAATCGAAATTCTTTTAGTGTGTGAAACAGAAATGTTGTTAGCGTACGAGAGCATCCCCTCGTCGAAAAATTCTATGGAAGTACCCCCTGGAAATTCCGTGTAATTTCCATGGAGATTCCATGGAAATTCTGCAAATTTTTAATTTTAATATTACTTTAACATTTCTATGACGATTAGAGTCTCATAATAAACTTTGTATAATATTTTTATTCTTTGCTGATTAATAATAATAAAACAAAAGAATTTTTTAAGGTTTGGATGCCAAAAAAACCGATGTCAAAATTCAAGTGAAATAAGAAAATAAATAAATTTATAAATTAATGTAAGTAGATAATTATTAATCATTAATTATATTTATTTAATTAAAACCATTTATTTAGTGCGTCAGAATTATACATATTATTTATGAGGTTATAACCATTATGATGTACTATTATCATAACCATTATGATTATGAACTGATAAAAAATCAATATTATTTATATGTTTTTGATTAAATATATTAATTTTAATTAAATATTATTTGTACAATACCATATACATATATTTATTATTATAATTATTATTTAAATACTATAATAATTTATTATATTGTTGTCGCCGTAAGAAACAACTAATATTATTTTTTAAGTAGCAAATAAGTAATTTAACCACACCTGCTTATGCTTTAGTTTTAAAGGATTCCGAACTCGTCCCCACTCTTTACAATACACACTCATAATTAATACTGTCGACAATATTTATTTAAATAAAAACATTAATTTAGTGCATCACAATTTCTTATTTTATCAATTCATATAACCACAATAATAATAAATATATGTTTATAGTATTGTACAAATAATATTTAATTAAAATTAATATATTTAATCAAAAATATATAAATAATATTGATTTTTTATCAGTTCATAATGGTTATGAACAGAGAAATAAAACAATTCTGGCGCACCAAATAAATGGTTTTAATTAAATAAATATAATTAATGATTAATAATTAACTACTTAACCCTCCGTCACACACCTAGGGAGGGATTCCCTCTACGGTTTCACTATTTTTTAAATAACTTTTGTTTTCCTCATTGCAAAATAAAATCAGTTTCTATACCTTTCGACAATTTACTCCTCAACACATTTTTAAAAAAAACATTTAGTTTAAACATAATTAATATTTAATTATGAAGCTTTAAAGCCAGAAAAAACTCGAAAAAGTGAGGTTATGTTAAATAAAAAAATCAAGTTTTCAAAACATTTTTTGTTCCACTGTTGGTTAATGACAAAACTATATTATAAATTATATAATTAAAATAAATTATTTAATGATTTTTTTGCTTATTTGTTAATGTTACATTATTTTTACATGTAAAGTGTAATTCCTTCGAAGATGTGCATTCGTGTAATTAATTTTTATTTTTGAGACCGAAAATTAATTTGATTAATTTTGTAATTTAGAATAATTTACTACATATTTGTAAGTTTATGTTAAAACTAAATTTTTGTTGATTCCTTTGTTTTTGTTGTAATGTCGCTTATTTTACAATGTGGTGAGGGATTCCCTCTAAACGTGTGTAATGGTGTAATTTTTTCTAAGGTTTGTGACGGAGGGTTAAATTAATTTATAAATTTATTTTTTTCTTATTTCACTTGAATTTTGACATCAGTTTTTTCTGGCATCCAAACATTCAAAAATTCTTTTGTTTTATTATTAATCAGCAAAGAATAAAAATATTATACAAAGTTTATTATGAGACTCAAATTGTCATAGAAATAGTAATAAAAAAAAAAGAATCTGTAATCATCACAATCGAAATTTGTTGAGTGTGAGAAACAGTAGTATGTTGTCGGCGAACGAGAGATTCACTAATATTGCTATTAGAAGCTTATTATTCTGGGTTGGTACTAATTTTTATTTATTATTTATTTAAAAATATAAAATTAATTTGTTCGAAACAACCAAATTTTGGTTGAATCAACCAAATAAATGCATTGCTATACAGTCAACCAAACGTTTGTTTGATTCAACCAAATAATTTCTTCCAATACGTTTATTTGTATTAACCAAATGGTTATTACACTTAACCAAAAATTTTTATTTAATATTTAACTAAAAAATTTGTTCATTTTAAGAGAAAAGATTTGTTTGATTCAAATAAATAGTTTTAGTAAATGTATTTGGTTCATTTAAATAAATATTTTTGTTTACTTAAATTTGTAATTTGTTTTCCTGTTATAATGTTTGAATTTCCTAATTTAATATTTTCTTGTACATATTATTGGTTAATTTATAATTTATTATATAATTATTGATATTTTAAAATTATACATATAATAAATCATAAATTAACCAATGATATGTATACTAGAAAATATTAAATTAGGAAATTCAAACATTATTAGAGGAAAATAAATAACAATTTAGTAAAATATCATATATTTCTTCATATAAACAAAATTACTTAATTATAAAAAAACATTTAAAATATTACATTAAACATATTATATGATTTTTATACATGCACTTAGAAAAAAGTTTATTCGAAACAACCAACTAAAAACTTCACAAAACCTTTTTGTAAATATTCTTCTCACTGCTACAAATTAAATATGCAGTAAGTCTTACAGTAAACACAATGCATTTATTTAAGCGACACTTATATAATTTTGTTTCTTCAATTTATCTAATGAATTTGACGCGAACGCGGACTGTAGACAAGTGAGATCGTCATTTTTAAATTCACACATGTACTTTTTGAGACAAGCAAATATTTTTGTTTGATTCAAATAAAATAATTTGGTTGAATCAAACAAATTTGTGTGTTATGTCGAACAAATTGTATTTAACTAAACAATATTCTTTATTCAAAAGACAAATTTGGTTAAATGAAACAAACAACTTCAAATAAAAAATTTCTTTAGATTTTAGAATAACCAAGAGACCATCCATAAACCACGTAGCCTGCTTTGGGGGGGAGGGGGTTCGGTAATGTGCTACGTTAGACCACATGGAGGGAGGGAGGGTTTTGAGTCTGAGCAACGTAGCTTTGTATTTTTATTTGACATACATTTTTTTTAAATTACGCGGGCAGCTTGAAAGTCAATTCGAGAGATATATGTGGACGTCCACATGAAAAGGGCCCATTTTGGCACTATTGGGGTTATCTATATGGGCGTATTCCTGGCAAAATTTGAAAAATTTTGAGTGGTCTTAGAACTTTTTTGGTTAAAAATTCGCTGAGTTACGAAATTTCAAAGTTTAGAACTCCACAAACCTCATTTCGAGAAAAACGGAATTAAAGATTGCGATACAAACTAATCGTTGTATCTCTGGTTCTTCTTGGAAGTTATTCAGATAAGAATTGTTTCCAGTGCAGGGCACCTTGAAGATAAAAAACCAACAGGATTTAAATTTTTAAAACTATTCCCCCCCCCCCCCTCTTAATTTTGAAAATACGAAAAACTTTTTTTTTCTAAAAAGGACAGTTTTTCTATTAAAGAACCATTTTTTTACAAGATTAATGATCAGGTACAATTTTATTGTGTCATTTGAAGAAAAAGAATAGATATTAAACTTATTTAAAAATTTTTGACAGTTTCTATTATAAGAAAATTAACGTAATATCCAAATTTTCATTTCGACAATTACGAAAAAAAGACTCTAACATCAATATCTCTGGTTCTTCTGGAAAGTTATTCAGATAAGAATTGTTTACAGTCCAGGACACCTTAAAGATGAAAAATCAAGAGGTTTTAAATTTCTTTCACACCTCCATTTTTACAATACGGATTACTTTTGCAAATGACCGACAAAATGGGCCCTTTTCATTTTTCTAAAGAACCAATGAAATCAAACAGTTAAATTATCGATAAATTAATTAAAACCGCATGATTCGACTTGTCAAAACATGTACATTGATACACCAAGAGAAAAATATTATTTAAACCAAATATATTTTATTTGAGTTAAATAAATGTATATTTGTCTCAGAACCAACTAGACTTTTTATTTGTTTTATATAAAAATTTTATTCGGCATAAATAAAACATATATTTGAGCCAAATAAAATTTATTTTAAACAAATAAAAAGTCTAGTTGGTTCTGAGACAAATATACAATTTCTCTGGGTGTAATAAAAAATTTTTTAAAATTAAGATTTTGCTCCAAAATTACTAAATTGCGATTATCTCGAAAACTAGAACCGACAATATAGGCCCTTTTCATGATCCAAATATATTGATAAAAATATATAGTGATGAAAAAAAAAATATATATATATATATATTGATTAAAATTAAGAATTAGTCTTGTATCAAACTCTTACTTGTAAAAAAAATAAAAATAAACTGTGATTTAAAAACAGTTAATATTGTTTACTATATGTTTCAATACGATTTTATTGATTATTTTTAGAAAAGAGATTTTAATATTCAAAAAAAGAAAAAAGCTACGTTCCATTAGGTAGGGGGGAGGGGGTTCGGTAATATGCTACGTTAAGCTACGTGGGGGAGGGGAGGGGTCGAAAAGTTCAAAAATCGGAGCTACGTGGTTTATGGATGGTCCCCAAACAAATTTTACGTATTTATTAAAATGAACCAAATTTTTATTTAAATCAACAAAATTGTTTTATCGTGACAAATAAAATAGGTTAATTAAACAGTTTGGTTAAGTGAAATAAACTTTTTCTCTGAGTGTAGAGATGAGTTTGAGAAAAAATGTAAAGAGGCAATTGAAAAAACGGGAAATAATCGGTGTATTTGGAGTCGTAGCCGCGTACACGGCTATGTAAGTATACAACACAAATTTAAACGCGTTTTTCTCAAAACCACATTTTTCCATGCTGCATGATGTTTTTCTCGGAAACTACTGGACCGATTCTCAAAAATTTTTTACAATGTTTATTATCCATCAATCGAGATCAATTTCTCTATTCTCCTGGCGCTCTTTGGGCGTTTATCTTAACACCTAGGCATCAAGCTAAATGACTAATTCAGGCGACGAAAAGAATAATTGTCATTTACTTGAACATTTTCCTATTTGCCCGAGTTTAGCTTAAAGCCTAGGAATTAAGCTAAACAAAGGATTTTTCTATTTGCCTACGACATATATAAATAAATAAAAATGTAATAAATTAAAAAAAGTATTAATAAGAGAACAGTAAGAATAATAATAATATTTGTAATCATCACAATCGAAATTCTTTAAGTGTGTGAAATAGTATTTGTTACACTTTACTTCCTCATAGAGATAAAAATAATAGAAAAATATGAATAACTTTTTTATTTATTTAAAAATGTATTTGTAATCGTCACAATCGAAATTTGTTGAGTTTAAAAAAAAACAGTATTTTGGTAGCTAACGATAGATTCACTAATTATTATTAGCAGCTAATTATTCTCCTTTGGAACTAATTTTCATTTTTTATTTATCAGGGTGTCTACAACTAAACTGAAAAAAATTTCCCTGACATTTCCAGGTTTTCCAGACCTTCTAAAAAATTTTCCAGTTCTTAAGAATAGACATAATAAGAGGTTACAAAAACTCACTGCTTAAATTTTATTTGATAACACTTATAAATTACGTGGGTGAAGTTCACAACGTTCATCACCAACGAAAACAATATTTTAGGTACGTTTACAAAATCTTCATTTTTAACTTTTTGTTCAAGAAACATTGTAAAATTCTTATTAAGACAAAAGTTTGAATAGAAAATTATTTTTTCTTCTAAATCGTATTTGAACGTCACCAACGTTATAAAAATTATGAATAGGTATAAAATGAAATTTTTTTAAAAATTATGTATTTCAAAAACAAATCGACTTATTTTAAGAAACGAATTTTTTCAATCTCATTATTTCTGCTTCAGTTCGTGCAGATTCTTTGGTAGCTTCTTCTATTTCACTCTTTTTTTTATCTTTTAAAATTTTAAATGGTCAATCTTTTTCTTTTTTCTTACTTAAAAATTTTTAAAACTAATTGAGGACATTAAAAATCTTGTTGAAGAGTATTTCAAAGTGATGATGAAAAAAATTCCCTGAAATTTCCCGGTTTGCCAAGTGTTGTAGACACCCTGTTTATTTAAAAATATAAACTAATACTAATAAAAACAAAAGAATGATTTGTAATCATCACAATCGAAATTCGTAGACTGCGAAAATGAATCTCAGTAGATAAATATATAAATAAATAAAAATGTAATAAATTAACAAAAGTATTCATAAAAGAACAATTTGAATAATAATATTTGTAATCACAATATTTAAAGAAAAAAATTTTTGGTTGATGAAAAAATTTATTAGCATAAAAGGAACTAAAAGAAAAGAAAAAAGAACTAAAAGACAGAAAATAGAGAAAAAGTGGAATACTTGAAAACATAATGGACACGATATTAATATAAGAGGCATCTAAAAATTCTATTGTTTAAAAAAGAGGCGGTCGAAAAATCTGCATTTTATTCGATTTATAACGGACGCTTAGTGGGAAATATATTTATATTTTTTTTCGTCGTTTCCTTTTTTGATGCTTGTAAATAATCTCGATTTGCCTCTTTTCTCTCTCTCTCTCTCTCTCTCTCTGCAAATACATATATTGGTACGCGAATTAAAAAATAGTGATAAAGTAATCTTCCTTTCGTAACTCATTTTAACGCGCGTTTTTATTTCAAGCAGAATTAGTGAATAGCAACACTGAAGAGTAACAGAATTGGACAATTTCGACGTCGAAAGGCTGTGTAATGAAATTTCCGCGTGGATTTTAGCACGCTGTTAATTACACTTGACAAACTTGACAGATATACGTTTTTAAAAAAGTGGAAAATGGAAGCTCTATGCATTTTCCATTTCAGAGGATTTTATTATCCGGGAGCGCGCACGGTGGTGGTATTACGAGACGTGCGCACGAGGTTTCAGCAAGATTTATTCTACAGGTTTCTCAATTTTCATTCTTTGCGCCATTAAATTATATTCAACTAAATATAGTTTGCACTTTTGTTGCAAAATGACACTTATTTCTATTTTGAAAATTGATATTATTTCTATTCTCATTATTATCGTATATTGTATTTTTTTCATTAGAAAGTTTTCTATTATTTCTCTTCTTACTAATATTGTATTACGGTATTTCTATTATTTTTATTAATTTTTATATTATTTTTATCATTTTAAATTATATTATTATTACTTTCTAACTAATTTATAACTATACTTAATTAATTTACATTTTTATAATTATTTATAATTTTTTAATGGAAAGTTTGTTTATCCTTTATAAAGATAGTGCAAGTCTCGCAGTATATTAAGTAAATTCCTCACAAAACTTCAAAGGGACCACATATTTTAAATGCAGCCGACACTGGGTTCGCTTTTTGAAGATGAAGACTTTAATTTTGAAGTAGAAACGGATTTTTTTTAAATTATATTTTTAACTTGCAACTAAATTATTTTTGGGGAAAAATATTTTTCTTCGCAATGGAGAGAATGCATTTTTCTTAAATTAAAAGTTGTAAGGTATAGAAATAGTTTCCAAAATTTAAATATTCTTTTACTCCACTGCCGTGAAAAATTAAATTTTCTCATTATTTATATTTGTTTTGTTATTTATATATATAATTATAATAATATAATTTATATATTATATTTTCTTATAAATTTGAAAAAAATTATTGTAATTCTTATATAATAATCTTATGCACAATTGCAAAAATGCAGAAAGTAATATTTTGTAAATTAAATTTCGATTGTGATGATTATCAATACTTTTTTTTATTTTATTTACCTTTTTGCAAATTAAAAAATACTTTGTATATTATTAATAATATTATTAATTACTTAGTACCTATATTAAAATATGTTTAAAATATTAAATATTCTGTATATTAAAGAATATAATTCTCTTTATGAAAAAATTTAATTCTCAACTAAATATTAAAGATACTAATTATTACATTCATTTAAAAGTACTTTTTAATTAAATATACTAATTTTTGAAAATATTTAAACAGAAAAAAAATTTCCGGCAAAATTTTAGTGAAATGAAATTAAAGGAAAAAAATCCTTTTTCTGAAAAGTAACACCATTTTCCTTATTTATCACATCTTATCTCTCCTTCTCTCTCTATATATGCGAAAAGTCTGAATCACTACACACGGGAAATCTAATAAAGCTGAACCAACAAACTCTTTTTCCGAGCCCCTTTTAACTCTGAATTACTTATTCACTAGAGCGTGGAAAGCGAATTCGCGTTTTTCGAGCTTTTCTTTTTTTTTCTTCTCCTTTTTTTTATTTGGTCTATTATTCCGGCATATATCCTCCAGGCAACGATTCTTGCAGAGGTGCGCGCATGTAGTACGGTGGCATATAGAGAAAAAGAGAGAGAAAATAAGAGAAAAAGAAAAAAATAGGAGAGAGAGAGAGAGAGAGAGAGGGAGAGTTAGGCTTTAATGTAGAGAATATAAGACGCCTTTTCACAATAATAAACGGATGGCGTACGTATGCGCGATAGTAAATGCATCATAAAATTTGCAGTAAACAAACGTAAGCGCCGGCTGTCAGCTTTGTACACTAGTGCCACAAATAAACTTGGGAGGCTAACGCTCGATCGCGACTTTATGGTTCACTCCCCTTTACCCCCAGTGTTCCCTCCCCCTAAAAGCATCTGAGATTGCGATTGCCAATATTAAATTACAACACAGCACTGATTCGCTCTTTTCTCTCTCTCTCTCTTTCTCTCTAGATATTTCTTTGATAATCCATTTTTATTAAGAACATGGATTATTATTAAAGAGAGAGAGAAAAAAACCTTCATCTTTTGCATCAGGATGCTGTGCATTTTAATTTTAATCCACTTGAAACGAGTCGGTAACTTAAATTTTAAGACGTAATTTTATTTCCTCTTTTATACAGGGAGAAAACTGTATTAAAATAGAGGTTCAACTCTGTGAGAAAGTTTCTGCAGTCGATGATGAAAATTAGAGTTGACGATGTATTGAAAATAAATTTAAATTTAAGGTGCTTTTTTATTATTTCATTTATTATTATTTTATTAGTTTTTTTGTTTTTATAGGATTATTTTATTGTTGTTTTATTGTTGTCTTTTTAATTTCTAAAAATAAATTAATCTATGTTTGCATGTAGTAACCAATTTATTTTCCTGAAGGACAGAAGGTTTTTACTTTACTTTTTATTATCCCTAATTCTATTATTGTTATTCTTATTGTTCTTTTATTAATAGGGGAGAGTGGTCCTAAGTTGGCCACCCTGCATTTCTCAGATATGGTATACTGGACGAATCTATAATTTTGTGGTATGATATATTGATAAACCATGATATAATTTATGGACCTAATTATAATCTAAGATTCTTCTACGCATTGTGAACAATTGTCCGGATGTATGTATGGATGTATGTATGGATGAGTGTGTGTGTGTGTGGATCCCGATTTTTGTGAACACGATAACTCGAAGAGGTTTTAACAAATTTGGCTAAAATTTACCAGGTATATTTATCATAAAAATATCTCGAAATGGATTGATAGACTTTAAAAAATTCTCAAAAAAATTTTTTTTTTTACTTTTAAAAAAAAAAAATTTTTTTTTTAAAAATCTTTTTTTAAGTTGGTTATTGAAGTGAATATATAATAAAATCTTATTCTTTGCATCAAGACGAATCGATTGGTATATACAAAGTATAAATTGTATGAGAATTTACAGAGTTAATCACAATTAAAGCTGAAAAATTCGCATTTTTATCAAAAAATGAGTTCTTTCCGCAAAATTATGTTGCCGTATAAGAAAATCTTACTCATTTATTTCTAAAATCTTATTCTTTGCACCAAGACGGATCGATTGGTATATATAAAGTATATATTGACATGAATGATTTTTCTTTCGATTGCAATTGTGAGGTTGATTTAAATCTTAATTTAATAACTAAGAGGGAAATCGAGGCAAAGATTCGAACTCTGAATAATGCGAAGGGAGCTGGTTGCGATGGCATTCCAAATTCTTTTCTGAGATCGTGCTGTTCCTCAATTATTAAACCTCTTCTTATTATATTTAATTCTTCTCTTATATCAGGTTATTTTCCTGAGTGTTGGAAACTGGGTATTATTTCACCCATTTATAAGGGTGGTGATAGATCTAATATTAAAAACTACCGACCGATAACAATTCTTAGTGCAATACCTAAGCTCTTTGAAAGTTTGATATATGATCAAATTTACTCGGCATTTAAAAATGTTTTGATTGAGGAGCAGCACGGTTTCAGAAGGAAACGCTCCACATCAACGAATTTATGCGTTTTTACTCAGTACTTGTCAACCTCATTGGATAGAGGACTACAAGTGGATACAATTTATACCGATTTTTCAAAAGCATTCGACAAAGTCGATCACAGTATATTAATGTATAAACTTAGGGCTTATGGTGTCTCGAATCCCACTTTGAGGTGGCTTTCTTCTTATCTTCATAAAAGAAGGCAGATTTGTCGAGTCAATGGTACCTTTTCTAACGAATTTTTTTCTTCGTCTGGTGTACCACAGGGTTCCCATCTTGGTCCCCTTCTTTTTATAATTTATATTAACGATATAAGAAATTGTGTTCAGAATAGTAAATTTTTAAGTTACGCTGACGACTTTAAATTATTTAAAGTCATAGTTTCAATTTTTTGTGCCCTTGAACTACAGGAGGATCTTGATAGGGTTTCCCAGTGGTCCACCAAAAATCGTCTGCCTTTAAATATTACCAAGTGCACCATAATGTCATTTCATAGGAAATTAAAAATTGTCAAATTTTATTATAATATATCTGGTACAGTACTTGAACGGGTGAGTCAGCAGCGAGATTTGGGATTAATTATGGACCCTGCTCTAAATTATAACTTTCATATTGATCAGGTTATTAAAAAAACATCAAAAGCACTTGGCCAAATAATAAGATTTGGTACAGTTTTTCATAACCTTCGAGTCCTTAAAATATTATTCTTTTCTCTTGTTAGACCCCATATTGAATGCTTATCAACCATTTATTATCCTCAATATCTTTATCAGCAAGAAAATTTAGAAAAAATACAACATAAATTCTTAAGATTTGTCGCAAAACAGTTGAATATACCATTTGATTTTATTAAACATGATTATACTGAATTGTACTTAATTACTAAAATCCCAACTGTCCATAGTAGATTTATAAAATTGGACCTTCAATTTCTTTATAATATTATCAATAGTCAAATTGATTGTCCAGAGTTGTTGTCTCAGATCTCGTTTATGACTCCTCATCTTTGGTTAAGAAACCGTCAATCAAATAGACTGACATTCAAGGTCCAATATTCACGCACAAATCTTGGAGGTAATTCGCCTCTCTTACGAATTTGTCGTGAGGCAAATAGTGCTCACGTCATGAAAGATGTCGACTTTTTCGCGAGTTCAAAATTAATGTTTCTGCGTGGTTTGGCCACTTATTTGAAAACCGTTGATTAGAATGCGAGCGATAACACTTAGTTAGATAATTCATGCAATTTAGATTTAAGTTAGTTTTAATAAAAGGGCGTTCTCTTTTGTAAGCCCGTATAAATTGTTAAATAAATAAATAAATAAATATATTGTATTTAAATTTATAGAATTAAAACCAATTATAGACAAAAAAATTTCACTTTTAAAAAAATTCTTTTTGTCTTAAAAATCATGTTGCTGAACAATAAAATGTTATTTATTGAAAAATAAATCAAAAATCTTATTCTTTGCATCAAGACGAATCGATTCATGTATATAAAGTATATATTCTATTGAAATTTATAGAATTAATTACAATTAAAGTTAAAAAATTCACTTTTTTACTAAAAATTTTTTTGTTTATTTAGATTTATATTTCTGTATAAGAAAATTTTATTTTTTCTATTAAGACGAATGAACTTTATTTTATAAATATTAATTAGTATTAAAAATGATTTAAAAATGAAATATACTTATTGATAATTCTTCCTCCACGAGGAAGCAAATTTTTTTGCTGATCGTAAAGAGGAAGCAAAATGTTCATGTAATGAACATCTGGATTTACAACTTGTTATTTATGTTTTGCTTCTTTTTTGTGTTTTTCATCACGAGAAAGGCCGTAAAAGTGTAACTTAGGAATTAAACAAAGACAAAAAACAAAAAATAAATGGTTTAAAAAACATTAGAAAAGACATAGTACAAAAACGCCTGTCTCCACAGCCATCCACCACTGCAAATAAATGAAATAAAATAATGCTTTATTTTCTGAACAAAAATAGTTCAATAATGCGTTTTTATTCTCCTAAATGTATCAAATTTGTAATATTTCTGCGTAATTGAAAAGAATATGCATTTCTTCCTTATGCACAAGCGAAAAAAGTGGTGGCCAACTTAGGACCACTCTCCCCTACTTTTTTTAATTCATTACATATTTATTTTGCTTTTTTATTTATTTATAGGGTAATGTCACATTGAGTGGACCGCCACTTTGAGTGGACCACCTGAGCTTTTAAGTTATCTGACAGCGGAAACATGAAATAAATAAAACGAATAGCAGCACCGCACCTAGAAACCGTAAGAAATTAAGTTCCGCGATAAACATCTACGTTATTGTTTGATGTAACGCATTTTTAAGAATACAAACCAAAAAAGAAGTCGCTCTTACAGTGAGTGAAGTGATTCAGAAGTGTAAAAGTAGTGTAAAATTTAATTTTAAAAGGTAACTTATTTTTTCCCTACTACTTTTGACATTGAAATTGATTATCTTAGTTTAATTAAGTGATAATTTTGATTAAAAAAAAATTGTGGTGGCTGCCATAAAAAGTTGTATTTCACTATGAGTGGACCACTGTTTATAACCATGAGAGGACTGCCTGTTTTTTATATTTTTAATGTTAGTTTACCATTTTTAAGAAAATAAATTGACAATAAATTAGTTTGAAACTATGTTTTATGTTCTTTATTAATTTTTTTGTGATATTGATGTGATATGTGCCAAAATTATTAAAAGTGGTTTCACTTGTAAACATTGCGACACAATCATGGTCTGAAGCTGCATAAGCATAAATTTTGTTTTAATATATCAGAAATATTAAATACATTAAAGAATTTAGAATAACTTTTACAATTTTTTAAGAGTGGTCCACTCAAGGTTACACTTTTTTCATTCCTTAAAAATTAGCTATTTTTTTAAAGTCAATTGTTTTTCCCAAATAAAAATAAAACAAAGCTATTATGGTGTAAACACTTACCTAGGAATCTAAACTAAAGCATGGAATAGAAACCTCCCATTAATTTGCTTTCATAAAGAATTTTTTCGAAAAAAAGCTTAGGCGGTCCACTCAAGGTGACATTACCCTATGTATGGGGCAGATTCCTCAAGTGTCTCAACTTAAAATCGAAAGTTTTCAAAACGTGCTGATTTTTTCAAAAACTTTAAGTACTATGGGAGAGAACTTTACCCATGAAATATTCAGAAATTTTATTAAAAATTGTAGAGGGGGATAAAGTTTTTGGTAAAGTGTGAAAAATGGATTTTATTAGCTGCTGTAGCTAAAATACAGTAGAGTGGACAAAATTTTGACCTATATGTTTTCGAAAGGTTTTTTCCTCCTCTTTCAAATGGTGCAAAAAATTTTCTTTAAATTTAAAATTTAACTTAATTTTTTCAAAATCAAAATTATTTTTGACTTTTTTTTTGCTTTAAAATAAAGCTTACTTATGTGTACTTTCATTACCCGAAAAGAGAAAAATGCCGTTTTTTTTTGTTTCGAATTATTAATTAATTAATTAAAAAAAATTAGTAAGAAATTACTAAAAAATGAAATATTTCTCAAGCAAATAAACTTTTTTTAATTTTTTTGGGGTTACCATCGTAAAGGTTACCAAATTCCGCATCCAGCAAGTATAATTTTAACTATATTTTAAAAATAATTGTTAAATAAATAAATAATTCATTATTTATTTATTTAATTCAAAATAAATTTAAATTTAAATTTTTAAATTTAAATTTAATAATTTTTTAATTTTTTAATTTTTTATTTTTTTTTATAATTATAAATTTTTTTTTAATTTATTAAATATTTATTTAATTTTTTGGAAAAAGGCAATTTTTTTTAAATAAAGCTTAATATGTGTATTTTCAATACCCGAAAAGAGAAAAATGCCTTTTTTTTGTTTCGAATTATTAATTAATTAATTAATAAAAAATAGTAAGAAATTACTAAAAAATGAAATACTTTACAAATTATTTATAAAAAAAAGTTAAAATTATGCTTGTTGGATACGGAATTTGATAAGCTTTATGGTGGTAAGCACTAAATAAAGTTAAAAAAAAAGTTTATTTGTTTGTAAAGTATATTTCATTTTTTAGTAATTTCTTACTATTTTTTATTAATTAATTAATTAATAATTCGAAAAAAACGGCATTTATTTTATTTTCAGGTATTGAAAGTATACATATTAAGCTTTATTTAAAAAAAAAGAAAAAAATGTCCTTTTTCCAAAAAAATTAATAAATAAATAATCAATTACTTATTTATTTAACAATTATTTATAAAGTATAGTTAAAATTACTCTTGTTGGATGAGGAATTTGGTAAACTTTACGATGATAAGCGCATAATTAAGAAAAGTTTATTTGCATGAAAAATATTTCATTTTTTAGTTATTTCTTATTAATTTTTATTAATTAATTAATTAATAATTCTATTGTGCTGATTACAAATAATTTTTCTTCATTGTTCTTCTCATATTAGCATTATTTTATATTTTTAAATAAATAAAAAATAAAAATTAGTACCAAACGAGAATAATAAGCTTCTAATAACAATTATTGAATCTCTCGTTGGCTGACAACATACTGTTTCTCACACTCAACAAATTTCGATTGTGATGATTACAAATTCTTTTTTTTTATTATTATTTTGTTATTTTTAAAATTTTATTTTAAAAAATAATTTACAATTGCGATTTTGTTCAACATTCCCTAAACAGGGCGATACCATTAAAAAGTAATTTTTCATCAGAGAATAAATAAAAAAAGATCAAAAGATCAAATTGTAATGTTAAATGAGTGGGTTTAATCCCATTTGATGGAGTGGTCTGCGGTTGACCATTCTATATTGCAGGTAAATAACTTTAATTGCTGCTGGCTATGGATATATATATATATGTATATATGTGTGTGTATATATGAAAACTGAAAAATTTAAAAATAAAAAAAGAGGAAAAAATAAAATCACGGTTATAATATATGGTAAACTTACCGATAGTGGTAATGACTGTAAGTGAATAAAGGAAAGCACCGGCAAAGCTCCATTGCTTGCTGCTACCACTCGATGAATCAGCTCCGTCGTATCCGTTTTTTATTGCACTCACGATCTCTTTTTGGTAATTTGCAAGCTCTGCACGAACTCTCGCCTTCCAGGTCCTCTCCGAAAATACGTTTAACTGAAAAAACAAATACAACGGAAAACAAGAATCAAAAGAGACCCATTAACAAACACATTCTCCGAGCAGTTAATCTTTACGAAATTAAGTGATTATTTTTTTCCTCGCAACAAACACATTGACGATTAGTTTTTATTTTCCCAAGTTGCACAATTTGAGAGAAAGATGGAGAGAGAGAGAAAATTCATAATTTGCTAGAAAAAATATTTGTTCTCCTTTTTACTTTTTTTTAGAAAGAAGTGATTTCTGCCGAAAACTTTTTGGGTAAAAATAAATTGTAGAATAAAGAAAAGTATAAATTGTTATCGTATTTATCAAACGGAGAACTTCTCAGATGGAATACGATAATAGTATTTAATTTTTTCTTTTTTGGCTCTTTTTCTTTTTTTTTTATTTGAACAACAATTATAGAACGAGTTTCAACATTAAAACTTCCCATATCTGATCGTAAATTACTCTGTCAAGTGCAATCTCTCATAAGAATGTTTCTAAAAGCCCCTTACTTCCAATTGGGATTTTCAAGTGTAAAACGAAAGTTTCTTGTTGGTTTGTTTCTTCGAGCACGAGTCTAATAGCAATCAAGAGACTCGAAACTTTTTGTTTCTCACTTTTATACGCCTCAGGGATTTCTTCACGACTATTGAAAATACACACCTCTTTTCCTTTTTTTATCCCAACAATTTCCTCAAAGAGAAGGAGGTGTAAAAAAAGCCCCTCTACACCCACTTCCCTTCTCTCTCTCTCTCTCTCTCTCTCTCTCTCTCTCTCTCTCTCTCTCTCTCTCTCTCTCTCTCTCTCTCTATTTCCACCTGATCCCCCTGATAATACTGGGGATAATATTTTCTTATGGAGACACAGTTTTTTTTGTTTTTTTATTTCTACATTTTTTTCAACAATTTTACAGTTTAAAATAAAATGAAAAGAAAATTAAGGAAAATAAATGAAAGAAAGCGAATGAAAAAAGCAGAATGAAATAATTGTAAAAAATAATGATAATTACCTTGCATGTGAGTTCCCAAAGACGAAAGGCAGTATCATTTCTTAATGTAAGAACGTGACTGGCTCTATCGAGACTATTTTTGCCCTCAATAAATTGAAAGAGAAATGCGCCGGCAATTGTATAACTGACCACGAGAAATACGATGCCAACATTACTAAATAGAAAGGCAATGAAAGCTCGTGTCCAATCGGCAATTCTTTCACACCATGGCTTTCGTCGTTTTCTCTTTCTTCGTCCACTACGACCACGAAAATTTCCACCTTGCCACTCTCTAATCACTGACGAATAGGCCGAATTATCGTTACTGTCCATTTCGCTCACCACCACCACACGAATTCAACCCTTCTCTCACTGTACATCGCTAAACGAATCGTCACAATTATCCACACGTTTCCTCTCACTTTCTCTCTCTCTCTCTCTCTTCTCTTTTCTCTCTTTCCTTCTTTCTTTTTTTTATTAATTAAAAACCCTTTGTACTGTTGCATTTAAATATTCTTTTTTGATTTGTATTTTTCACTGTCAAACAAAAGAATCAGAAATTTAGGAGAAAAAATTTTCTCTCTTTTTTAATATTTCTTTTCAAAAGAAATTTAATTTTCACTTTTTCCTTCAAAATTCCCCTAATTTTTAATTTTATTTCCTCGGTTTCTTTAATTCCCGCCCCCCTACTATTTAATTTAATTTTCCTCTTTTTCTATTATTTCCCCTCTTTCATTTGAGAGATATATAATTTCCTTCTCTTCTTTATAATATTGATTTTCCCTTTTTCTTTAATTTACCTCTTTATTGTTGATTCTATTTTTCCCTTATTCATTAATTTTTATCCCCCTTTTATGTTTTATTTCCTCCTTTTTAATTCCTCTTTCTTCTTTTAAACTAAATTTCCCACTTTTCTTAAAAATCCTCTTCTTCTTGTAAATTTTATTTACCCCTTTTTCTTTAATCCCGTATTTTGTTTATTTCATTTCCTCCTTTGTATTGAATTTTCCATTTTTTCTTTAATCCCCCCTTTTATTTAATTTCTCCCTTTTCTTTCATTTTTATCCTTCTTTTAAATTTTTTCTTCTCCTTTTTAATTCCTCTTTCTTCTTTTTAATTTTCTTTTTTTTCGTTAATCCTCCTCTACATTTAAATTTTATTTACTCCTTTTTTATTTCCTTCTTTCATTAATTCTCCTCTACATTTAAATTTTATTTACGCCTTTTTCATTAATATACTTCTTTCTTTTTATTTTTCACTTTTTCTTTAATACCTCCTTTTATTTATTTTAATTTTCCACTTTGTATTTAATTTTCCCTTTTTTCTTTAAAACTCCCATACTTTTTAATTTTATTTCTCCCTTTTCTTTAATTCCCCCCTACTATTTAATTTTATTTTTTTCTTTTGCTTCAACTTCTTTTCTCTCTTTCTCTTTTTGAAATTAATTTTCACCTTTTATTTAATTTATTTTTTTTAACCCCCTCACTTATTATTTAAATTGATTTTGCTCTTCCTTTTTAATTTACCCTTTTTCGTTAATCCTTCTCTTAACTTTGACAGTTTAATTTTCCTCTTTTTCTTTAATTTAACCATTTCTTCTTTCTTAATTTTATTTCCTCTTGTTTCTTTAATCCCCTTTTTTATTCATTTTGTTTTCCCCATTTTTTCTTCTTCAATTAAAGTTTTTCTCTTTTTATTTCCCCATTTTATTTAATATCACCTGTTTTCTTTAATCTTTTAATTTTTATTAAATTTTTGTATATTTTTTTAATACCCAGTGAGAAATTGCCAATAGACTTTAATCGGTCCAATATCGGTCCAATATTGGTTGCCGTGCTGGGCGCCGATTGACTCCCAATATTGGACCAATATGGGCTGATGCTTGGGATGTAACGGCATCGCCAATCATCGGTTGTCAATATTGGTCCAATATTGGCCGAATATTGGCAACCAAGAGAAAAAAATTTTTTTAAATAAATTTTTTTTAATTAAATAATAATAATAAAAAATTAATGTTTATAATTTTTGTTTAATATGTTTATTTGTTTAATTATTTATTTTTAATAATTCATGTAAATAATAAATAATTTATAAATTATAATTATTTAAAAATGCAGCAGCTATTAGAAAATAGCATTCTGCAAAAAAATTCTATCATTGAAAAATCAATGATAGGCGAGAGAAATCCGCGTCTTTAAATAGATTCGCAGATGATAGACAAGAGATATCCGCGTCATTAAACGGATTCGCAGATATACTCTGGTCTCGCGACGAATCTCTCGATACTTATATACACTGGAGTCGCCGTGTCAGTTGCGAGAACGGTTACAGCGTCCCTCTTGCGGCAGAGATAAGAATTGTCACGTAAACTGCTAAATCGCTTTACCGACCGCCTTATTGATTATTATACCCGCAGTTTACGTGAAAATTCTTATCTCTGCCGCAAGAGGGACGCTGTAACCGTTCTCGCAACTGACACGGCGACTCCAGTGTATATAAGTATCGAGAGATTCGTCGCGAGACCAGAGTATATCTGCGAATCCGTTTAATGACGCGGATATCTCTTGTCTATCATCTGCGAATCTATTTAAAGACGCGGATTTCTCTCGCCTATCATTGATTTTTCAATGATAGAATTTTTTTGCAGAATGCTATTTCCTAATAGCTGCTGCATTTTTAAATAATTATAATTTATAAATAATAAATTATTTATTATTTACATGAATTATTAAAAATAAGTAATTAAACAAATAAATATATTAAACAAAAATTATAAAGATTAATTTTTGATTATTATTATTTAATTAAAAAAAATTTATTTAAAAAAATTTTTTTCTCTTGGTTGCCAATATTCGGCCAATATTGGACCAATATTGACAACCGATGATTGGCGATGCCGTTACATCCCAAGCATCAGCCCATATTGGTCCAATATTGGGAGCCTTTATTGGACCGATGATCGGTCTCTTGGCTCCCAATATTGGACCGATATTGGACCGGTGAGAAATTTCTCACTGGGTATCTTTAATTTTTTAATCTTCCCATTCTCTTTATTTCTCCTTTTTCGTTAATTCTTCTTCTGTTTATAAGTAATTAATTAATTAATAATTAAATTATATTTAAATGATTTTAAAAAAAATTATTACCTACTGTTATTTACAATTTTTTATAAATATTTCACCTGGAGAGATAAATTTTGTTTAATTTTCGAAAAACTATTTTTTCTTTTCAGTGTATATTTGGAATAATTTTTTTTTCAAGTAACCAAAGTTTGTTAATAATTAATAGTAATACATTATCAATTAATTTATTACTAAAAAGTTATTAATTTATGAAATTTTTTTAATGTCAAATTATTTTTTCAATCCTAATATAATTTTAATGGATTGAAATTTATCTACATTATCGCTGGGATCAGGGCCGGATTTAGGGTGTCAGAGGCCCTAGGGCACTAGGGCCCTGGGGCCCTCTTACCCGGGAGCAAAATCAATCAAATTTAACACAATATATATTTGAAAACGTAAAAACAAAAATAGATATATTTATTTTGAGACTATTACAAATTATTCAATTAAATAATTTGTTATGGTTATCAACAATGTTGTGCAAACATTTTTCACATATTAACGACACTTTCTTGATTTTTTAGAAAGAAACTCTTCAATTATTTTGTTGGTATCCACTGTTTTTAATAATTCGCTTTCAATTGATAAAATAGCCAACGATAGCTGCGCAAACCGTCATTATTCGCATGCAGCTTGAATTGTAATTGTTTGAAATCGGACAATTTTCAAAAATTGTCGAACTGCAAATCAATTACAATTTATATTACATATAGAAACTGATTTACTATTATAGACAGGGTGTCTAACAAGGATTGAGAAAAAAATTCCCTGACTTTTCCCTGACTTTTTCCCTGACCTTTTACTAATTTTATTTTTGCTTTCTTGAGAAAAAATATAGTAACTGACATATTTAACAATAAATTAATATCTAATGATAGAAAAAAACGGTGATAAAAATCTTCTAAGTTTTGTTAGGTTAAAAAAATTTTTTATTCACAAAATTTTTTTAGAAATTTCCCTGACTTTCAATGAAATTCTCTGACATTCCCTGACTTTTCCATGACTTTTCCCTGACCGTTAGACACCCTGATAGAGCATTTACACATATACACTTCTTGTGACAAGAAGACCTCTTAAAAATTGGGGGCCCCTGACGACCGGGGGCCCCAGGGCACTTGCCCTTTTTGCCCTACAGCAAATCCGGCCCTGGCTGGGATATTGCTAAGAAATAAATTTTATTTTATTTTAACTTTTAAGTCATAGGCAGCCACATCCGACGTTAGAAGAAAATCAAAATTTGGGGAAAAAGACGTTTAAATTTAATTTCTGTATTTGAGGTAATTTTTGTGGGCAGCTATTGCAAATATTTTTTATTTATTACGAAAAACCCGGAAGATTTTTTTTTTTTGAAAAAATTGTGATTAAGAAATATAAATGGTCTAAATTTTTTTTTTCTAAAGGGAGAAAATTTCTTCTCGAATATTATCAAATTCCCAAGAGAAAGTTTTCACTATTTAATGTAGAAAAATATATAAAAAATTTTCCCTTTTTAATAAATGATCAAAGCTGATATACCAATGAAATTTCTCCTTAAATTTAAAAAGCGAAAATGAAAATTATAGTTTTTCCTGAATTCTAATTTGCAAAAGGACTCTTATTATATATATAGAAAAGATTAAATCTAAATATCAAATTACGTAATCCTTTTCCCATTATTTTGATCTTTAGGAAGAGTTGACATTATAGAGATGCGTCACTTTTTTTCTCCCCCCGCCCCTCACTCTCTCACTCCTTTTTCAATGAAAAGAGGATTTTAAAAAACATTCTTTAGCTTTTTTCCTCGTGAACTTTGACAGTTATTTTCCTGACATTTCGAGAGAAGATCTTCATTCTCAGTCATGTTTTATTTCACTCTTTTTTTCGTCGTCGTCGTCGTCGTTTTTTTTTCGTCTAGAAGAGTTTCTCCCCCGTTTTTTAAAATTACCTTCCTTTTTCCCTGACGATAAAGACGGAAGTAGGAAACTGAATAAGATTCATAAAGTTCAAGGTGGTCTTTTTCACCTTTTACGCGTGTAACGACGTCAAAGGTTTCCGTTGAAAAATTTCTCTGCTTCTTTTTTTGAATTTTTTTTTTCGTTTTGCTATCGGCTCGTCTTTTCTTTTTTGATTTTTTTTCTCTCTTTTTCTGCGATTTTGTATGTGGCATACCGACACTGAATCGCAAGTAATTTGCAATTAGTCGCTCGTCGGAGCGGCGCCACCCCTTTTCCTTTTGACCCTCGAGGCTATACCAAAGCATCTTCTCCTCTCTACACCCTTTAGTGTAGAGTTATAGAGATATATATATTTCTCGTCTCTCTCTCTCTCTTTCAGTGTAGTAGTAGTTGTGTGTCTCATTCTTGTGAATGTATGTGTGTGTTGAGAGTTCAAGTCGTGTGGATCTATACAGAGGGTTCTAAAGGATAAAAGCTCTGGCCAACCCCCAGCCACCTATCTTTAGAGAATTAAGCGCAAGAGGCACGGCCAGCGTCTTTTAGAATACACCATCCTCTCAAATGTTTACCTCCAATCTTCACGTATGCCAGAGACATGGTCCACTACTTGAATGACAAAAAAATTACAAAATTTTTAAAACGCTTTCAGTTTTTTTTGTCCTTTCTTCTTGTCTTCTTATTTCATTTTTAATGATTTTTATTCTTTTATTATATATTCACTATTTTTATAATAATTAATATCAATTTCATCAATTTTGTATTTTGGAATTTTCATTTTCTTTCTATAACTATTTTTATTTATTTCTACTATTATTATTGTTTATTTTATTATTATTTATTATTTTGTCAGATAATTTATCTCTCAATTAAAAATAATATACACTACCGTCCGTGAGTATCAGGACGCCCCTTTTTTCATGAGTGGAAAAATGCTTAAAACGTAAAAAATAAGAATGACAAAAATTTTTCGTATTTTTTTCCTGAAAGCTAATGAAATTATGAAAAGACTGACACCTGATCGAAGAATTTTCGTTGACTATTCTGTCAGATACAGAGAAAATACTAGATTTTGCATGCTTTTCGTAATTTTTTAATTTTTCGAAAATTAATTAACTTTTTTTAGCGTTCTTGGTCTTGTTTCAATCTCTATTCAATGTAGAATCTAAATTAAATAATGGTATTGTGAAATAAAATTTTCCAAAAAAATTTGAAACCGTAAAAGTAGCTTTTTAATTACTTAATTATTTAATTTAAAAAAACGTTTTTTTTGTTGAAAAAGTGTCAATCTGTTTTTCAAAATTTTTTTATCCGACTTTCACAGTTTTAAATTTTTTTGGAAAAATTTATATCCAGTATTTTTTCTGTATCTGACAGAATAGTCAACAAAATTTCTTCGATCAGGTGTCAGTCTTTTCATAATTTCATTAGCTTGCAGGAAAAAAATACGAAAAATTTTTGTAATTCTTATTTTCTACGTTTTAAGCATTTTTCGACTCATAAAAAAGGGGCGTCCTGATACTCATGGACAGTAGTGTAAATATAATATTAATATATAATTAACAATAATAATTATTATAGTTTATTTAAATGTTTATTTTAATGTATTTATTTGTATTTAGGTGAAAGTGATTATAGTTCAATGACGCCACCACTAGGTGGTGCTTACTTTTATCGTTTATTTTAATGATAAAACAGTAAAAAATAATATAATAAGTATTTTATAATAATTAGAATATTTATTGTGATTTTAATCAATAATAATCTTTTTTCGAAAAAAAAATTTTTCTAAATTAATCCATAACTTCCCGTGCAGAAATCGCCACTTTTGTTCCCGATTACCGCCCTGGCCCCGGTCGGGATTTCATGATCTGGCCCCGACTTCGTGGCCCCGACCAGGACCAGACCGGGTTTGCCCAAGGATCTACAAACAGCGCACAATGGGATTTTTTTTACAATTTACTGTTCAAAACTGTCTACAGCCTACAATTCTTAACCGGTTTCAGTATTCTTTATTTTAAATTAAAGGCGAATAAATTCTTAAGACATCCCTTAAGGTCAATTTTTTAGTTCTTAATTGTTTATAATTTTTATTTTCAATCAAAGTTAACAAATTAATACAATTTTTCAAAAAAGGAGGCTTATTTTCTTATTCCGTTGCTGCATATGATCTGAATCAGTTCAAATTAATACAATATGACCACCATATAATTAATAAAACAGAAAGTAATTTATATCAATTGTTATAAACAATATTAATTAACAAATAGTTAACTTTGATTTCTTTCCACTAAAAAATGTTTTTTTTACCTTTTCTTTTTAATTTAAGTTCATTTAAAGAATATTTGCCCTTTTTGATTATAAAATAACTTATTTAAATTGTTATAAACAATATTAATTAACAAATAGTTAACATTGATTCCTATTCCACTAAAAATTTTTTTTTCACATTTTCTTTTTAATTTAAGTCTATTTAAAGAATATTTGTCCTTTTTGATTAAAAAATAACTTATTTAAATTGTTATAAACAATATATTAAATAACAAATAGTTATGTAACTTATGCTCCTGTCCACCAAAAAAATTTTTTTTCACGTCTACTTTTTAATTTAAGTTCATTTTAAAAATATGTGTCCTTTTTGTTTAAAAAATAACTTATTTAAATGGTTACAAATAATATTAATTAACAAATAGTTAATTTTTGTTCCTTTCCACCAAAAATTTTTTTTTCACGTTTACTTTTTTATTTAGATAATGTTAAAAGACCACGGATATATAATATTAAATATTTAAATAAGTTATATTATAAGCAAAAAAGACATATATTCTTTAAAAGAACCTAAGTAAAAAAGAAAATTTGCAACAAAAATTTTCTGTTGGACAGGATCATAAGTTAACTATTTGTTAATTAATGTTGTTTATGACAATTGAAATATATTACTTTATGGGTTTTTAATTGTCTGCTGGTAATATTGGATTAATTTGAACTGATTTAGAGCATGTGCAGTAACGGAATAAGAAAATAAACGTCCGTTTTTAAAAAATTGTGTTAATTTGTTAACTTTGATTGAAATTTGAAAATAAAAATTATAAACAATTAAAAACTCAAAAATTGTCCTCGAGGGATGTCTTAAGAATTTATTCTCCTTTAATTTAAAACAATAGGACAAACGCACCAATTGTCGAAGGTGAACCATTTGTCGATGTTATCATGGTGATAACCAAAAATATTGCCTAAAATGTTAAATTTTTTTGTGGTTATAATATTAACATATTATTTTTGACATTTATAACTCTTAAAAACTCTTAATTGTTTTTCACACTTAAATTGAAATTCCATGTTTAAGGCAAAAAAAATAAATTATTATTAATTAATAATTTTTAGTATTATTGTGAATTATTAATAATGAAAAAATTTTTATTATTTTAAAAAATAGTTAAATTATAAATAATATAGAATAAATAATTAAATTAATAATTTTTACCATATTATTATGATAAACATATTAATTTATATATATATATAACATACATTTTTAATAATTTTTCTATAAATAAATATGATACAGTCAATTTATTATGATAACACTGTATATAACGGTCCCATGATTCAAAAGGAAGTTTAAGCGAGGTCGCTTCCAAGCTTGCGTGGCTATGCGGTATGTGTATTCGACTTGCGTCCTCGAGGTCTAGGGTTCGGTCCCCCGTGCGTGCGATATTTTTCCGTCTTAGTTTTAAGTGTTTTGTGTATAATTCTTAATAATGTTACATAAAGTATAGGTTTAAATAATTATTAACAATAATAATAATTATAAATAATTATTAATTTAAATAAGATAGTCTGTCTAAATTAATGAAAGAAAATAAGAAAAATATTTTTTTTAAAAACTTAGTCCAATAAAAGCAATTCTAATAACTATTTACATTTTTAATGACACTCATAAAAGTTTATTTACTACAAAAATATTAATAATAATTATTAATATTGAAGTAAATACTCCCCATTCTTTAATAATCAAATAACAAGCTTTAATATAATAAAATGCAGTCAGTATTGGAATTCTACCTGGGTAGCGAAAAGATCGGGGGAAATCCCATGGCCCCGACCGGGTCCCGACAGGGCGGCCAGATCGGGCAAAGTGCCATGGCCCCGGTCAAAATTTCTGCACGGGTTTTTACTTAATTAATATTTTTAAAAATCCTTTGAACTAGAGCATCTCTGTGAATCACCCTATGTGATTTTAATTGCAAAAAAAATTCTGCTAAATTTTCTGCAAAGTTGCAAAAATTGCGAAAAATTTTTCTTAGCACGTTGTCGAAAAAAATTTGACTCTAAACAAAACAAGAGTGTAAATGCAAAGAATGGGCCAAATGGCATAACTTTAAAGCAATATTTATTATATCTAACTAACAACCATTCGCTTGACTAACTTCTGGCATACCTTTTTAAATAAAATTAGCAATTTAAAAAAAATAGAATTTAAAAATTTTTAATTCAAATTTTTTTTTCATAAAAATGAAAAATATGAATTGGAATAAAAATTATTACTATTATAACTACAATAATCATATATATTCTGAGACAGGAGATTCAAGGAAAAGTCAGACATTTTGATTAAAAGTACTGAAAAAAGTTAGATTCTTAGAATTCCTAAGAAAATTCTTAATTTCGGTGTCTTTTTTGCTACGAAATCGCCACGAATTCTAATACAAAACCTTCAAATTTTTCTATTTCTGACAGTAATATTTCTTTTTAAATAACTTTATTCTTGAAAAACTATCATATAATTATTTACTTATAAATTATTTAATGAATAATTTTACTTAAATATTTCAATATTAATTAACTTTTTGCAAAATGTTAATAATTCAAATTCTTCTTCAAATTAGTTAAATTTGTCAATATATATTTAATTAATTATTAAAAACAATGGATTTATAGAAAAAGTTTATTTAAAAAAATTTTAAAGAATTGAATTTTGGAGAAGTTACAAATGATTGCAGAAATTCAATTATTTTCAAAAGTAATAAAATTCTTCTTACAAATGTTCAATTATGTTCAAAATTAAAAAAAAAAATTCCTCAAAATCACAATTACCTTTAGAAATAACAAAATTCTTCTCCAAAATTCAATTATTTTAAAAAAATTTTCCTGTTTTTAATAATTTTCAATATCTATTATTTTAATTTTCCTAAAAGAAATCAATTTTTTAATAAAATTCTACTCAAACATTTGCAAATTATTTTCATAAATAATAAAAATTTCACAAGAATTCAATATTATTAACAAATTTTTTGTAAATTTCTTCTCAACAATTCAATTAATTTCATAAATAATAAATTTTTTTTATGAATTTAATTTTTTTATGAATAATAAATTTGTTTTAGAAATTCAATTATTCTCATAAATAATAAAGCTCATCGCAGAATTTTAATTATTTTTAATACAATTTTAATCAAATTCCTCGAAAAATGTAATTATTCTTAAAAATTTGATAAAAATTTGTCAAAAGAATTCAATAATAAATAAGAATTTTCTATACTTTAAACTAGTAATTTTGAAGAATTATTTTTTTAAAAAAGTTTAATTTAATTTTTTTTTTTAATAATTTGAAGTTACATGGGAATTTTTCCAAATTCTCAGAAATTTTCACATATTTTCATAAGAAAATTTACCTAAACGTTTAAGAGAATTTTTCAAAACTTTTGGGATTTTTTCTACTCTATTTCAGGAGAAATAAATTCATTGGAAGTTTTCGATAATTTTTTAGAAAAATTCTCTTATCTATGTTAGTAAATTTTTCTAAATAATTAATGGAATTTGCTTCCTAAATTTTTTTGAGAAAATTTCCAAAATTATTCTTACAGTGTATTTAATTGAAAAATTTCCGAATAATCGTAATTTTGTCGAATTAAATTGTGAACAAATGGTTTTAAAAATTCTTAAAGGACTTTAAAAAAAATTTGTAATATTTTTATTTTTTTGAATAATTTTACAATTAAAGAAATTCATAAATAAATTTAACAGAACATTTTTTTGAGTAAAATTTTTTTCTTTATTTTCCAAAAATTTTAAAGTTTTCAATTTAATTTTCAATTAAAATTTGCAATTGACAAATAGAATTTATAAACATTTGTTTCCTTTATTTTAAAAAAACATTGAATTTTATTAAAGCAATTGTAGGTAATTAGGAAATAGAAATGATGCAAATTATTTCATTCTGAAAATTGAGAATTTTTTACAAAAATATTAAGAAACGGGAATATGTTGTAATGTTTTTTTTCCCAAAAGAAAAGAATGAGTTTGTGGACAATATTGTTATTGAGAAATAAAAATTATGCATAAATTTGATATATTTCCTATTTAACAATTTTATAATATTTTTTATAAATAAAAAGCAAAGAATTTGCATAATTTAGATCAGTCAAACGAAATTTGTTATAAAAAAGCGTATAAAAAACAAAATTCATTTGTTAATCATAATAATTTTTTTTAAATTTTCTAATTTTCCAATTTCAAATATTATTTTATTATGACTCATAAAAAATATCTGCGTATTTTCGATTTGTCAAACAATATTTTGTAAAGAAAAAAAACAAAAGCATACACAACAATCAAACTTCAGATGTGGACAAAAAGAATGAATGAATATTGTCAATTTTTTATTATTTTCAAAGTAAATTTGTCTACTTCTGGCCATTTTAATCAATATTTTTTATTATTTTGAAAGTAAATTTGTACTATTTCTAATCATTTCAATCAATTTTTAATACTTTGTAAGTAAATTTCAATAATATCTATAAATTAAATTTATTTTTACAAATTTGACTACTACATTTTACTACTTACTACCATTTTTTTGTAAATTTTACTAAGTTCTACAGTAAAATTTTTTTCGAATATAATAAATTTCACTTTAAAATTAAACATTAACTTTCTGCAATTCATACTCATTTCCTTCGAATTTTTATACTACATCCAAGTACCTAAATTTTCCTTTTTTTTGTCAATTCTTGTCAGTATTTACGATTAAATTTGACTGTTTCTATCAATTTGTACTATTTCTAACAATTTTTATTAATTTTTATTACATTCAAAGTAAATTTTATTATTTTTGTCCATTTTTGTCAATTTTTACTATTTTACTGAGTAAATTTTACTCTTTTCGACTTTTTTACTAATCCCAAGTAAAATTTTACACATTTCATCAATTCTACTTCCTCATAGAGGAAGTATTTACTATTTGTGGAGTAAATTGTACTATTTTTGTCAATATTTACTTTTTATGGATTAAATTCAGACTATTTCTGTCCCTTTTTGTCAATTTTTACTATCTACAGAGTAAATTTTACCTTTTATGACAATTTATTTATTTTTATTATTTTGAAAATAAATTTGATTATTTTTGTCCCTTTTTTAAATTTTAATATTTACAGAGTAAATTTTAATATTTCTTGACATTTTTATTAATTTTTATTATTTTAAAAGTTATTATTTTTATTATTTCTGATAATTTTTTTATTATTTACGCATTACATTTTACTATTTCTGTCCATTTTTGTCAGTTTTTATTATTCATGTGATAAATTTTTACTATTTAACGAGTAAATTTTTACAATTTTTAGTTCATTTGAGATGAAATAATTATTATAATAATAGTTAGATGTAGTTGTAGTTTCGACTTGTGGCTGAATATATTTAATTAAAGGTGTAAGGTTATAGTTTCTTGTCAAGTCAATAAAATAATTATTGTTTAAATTTAAATTGAGAAAAAATGTTAAAATTGTGAAATGGCAAAAATATTATGTAAATGCGGTTTATTAATAAAATAATAGATTATTAAAAATGGAAAACAAAAGAATTTTTTTGTTTGTGAATATGAAATTTTTTTTAATTGAGAATAAAAACTACAACTGTTTTAAGTGCTTACAAGAGATAAAATTATGGGGCGCTCTGGAGATTAACAAGAGTGATTATTCCCTCGATTACCACCTGTTTTTAAAAAGTCCCACTGGATCGAAATTAGAGAAAATTAAGCTACACTTGAGATTAAGCAGACTTCTTTTTTTTCAGCACGATTCACGATTTTAATTGAAAACAGTATTTTTGCCAAAAAGACGTTACCAATTAGAATTTTTTTTTACTCTTTTTACTTACTTATACTATTCAATTATTGTATTTCAATATTTTCTATATTTCTTTTTGGAGTTTTTAGCGGCATTTTAATCTCTATTTTATTTATTGAAATATTCTGTTTATTAATTTTATTTTTAATGCTTAAGATGAAAATATTAAAAGTATGAGAATGTATTTTTTTCTCCTTTATCAATATTATTAATTAATTTAATTAGTTTTCTTTTTGGTTTTTTCTGTTCTTTTCAATAAAATTAGAAAGAAAAAGAAAATAAAATTATAAAGAAAGGGGTAAATGTAATTAAGAAGAAAATTAAAAAACCAAAAAAAAGAGTGGGGATAAAGTGTAGATAGAGCCAAGTTGATAAATGACGCAATTAAAAGAAAGACATCAGATTGGGAAAAATACAACAAAAGAAAGAAAAATTGCAAAAAGTGATTATTAATTCGAATCAGAGATTAAGTAGGGAAAAAGAGTGGAGAAGAGATTTTTTTTTAACTACAGATTTCTGTTATAATTCGCTTCTTCCTGTTTTGTTTTTTTTCCTTCGTCTGCTCCTTTAAAACTTGATTCTCTCTTTAGGTCACTACTATTCAGAGATGCAGAATCGATATTTTTTCTCTCGTTTTTTTTTACTTTTTTAATTGCACTAAGTACCGAAACACGAAGTTTTCTTCAGAGGGGAAATTTACACTTTTAAATTACTCTAAAGGGATTTAGCTTTTATCTTTTCATTTTGTCCAGGCCACTTTCATGTTTTACTGGAAAACAGTTTCGAGAGTGATAAAAAAGTATTATAAATAATCAAACGAAAGTTCTGTTCTCGTTTTGTGGTTATAAGAACTTTCATCGGCGATTTAATTTTTTAATGATTGATTCCGCTTGAAGTTACTTATATAATTAATTAATATTTTATATTAAATTTATTTTTTTTGATATTTTATTTATTCCTTTTTCTTTAATTATTCATGACTGCTATAAATTTTATTTTACCCTCTTTCTTTAATTTCCGCTTTCATTTCTTTTTAACCATATTCATCCCTTGTTATTTAATATTTTTATTTATGTCACACTTCTTTTTAAATATATCTATTCCCCTTTTCTTTAATTACTTTCTTGTATTTATTTTATCTTCCCTTTTTTCAATCTCCCTCCTAGTGTTTATTTTTTTACCTCGTTTTCTTTAACTCTCCCTCCTTCTTTAAATTTGCTTTCCACTTACTCTTTAATTTCCCCTCCTGCTTCATTTAAATTTGCTCTCCCCTTTTTCTTGAATTTCACCCTCTTTTTCTTTAATTATATTTTATTTTTCCCTTTCCCTTTAATCTCCCTCCTTCTTTTAAATTTCTTTTCCCCATTTTCTTGAATTTTCCCCTCTTATTTTCTTTAATTTCACCCCATTTTCTTTCATTTTCCCGCTTTTTCTTTAATTCCTCCCCTCCCCACCTTTTCTTTTAGTCTTTAATTTTTAATTTGTTTTTCTTTTAATTTTCTTTTTCAACAGCTTACTTTTGTCTTGAATCTTGATGAATGGCTCCGTTTATCTTAATAAGTGGCTGTGCGCAACGTCGGTCGGTGAATTTAACACACACACATACAATTTTCACGAAAATTCTCCCCAACATTTGCGCTGAATATGAAGAAACTTTTTGACGTGAGTTTCTACACTGCCGACTGCATGTGATGTCAGTTTAATTGAAATGCTACTTTTCGGAGGAAGTGAATATTTGTTGTGGAGTGAGAGAGAGAGAGAAAGGGAGAGGCAGTTGTGTTTACTTAATATGTGTAAAACGTCACGTAGGAGAGAACAGCACCTGCGGAAATGTATTTTCTTTTATTTTTCCTACCTCCCCCAGAAAAATAAACTAATTCCAAATTTTTATTTATACAAAAAATATAGATATATACATACAGGAATGTGAAAATAAACTTTTTTGATCCTCTTTTGCAAAAAAAAAAAAATCGTACACTGAAATTTCCTGTTAACTTGGCAAAACTATTGTGAACGAGTTTGGCTTGTTTTTGTTGTTGGAGGAAAATTGTAAAATCAGAGAGTGAAAGAGTGAGTGAGAGAAAAAGAGAGGAGGAAAGAAAATGAGGGGAAGAAGGAGAGAGAAAGAAAGAAAAAGAGAGTGAAAGAGAGAGGGAGAGAGAGAGAGAGGAAAAAGAGAAAGAAAAACAGTGAAAGAGAGAGAAAGAGTGAGTTTCGAAAAGTCTCTATCCGCGAGTTGTTCGACCGCAGTAACTTGCTGGGAAAGCCTTTAATCTGGGATTTAAAAAAGTCGCGAAAAGTTTTTCGAGGGTACAAATGGAATGTCGAAGGTTTGTACACGCGGTGGCGGCGACGGCAACGTCGACAACGGCGCCCATCAGAAGAAAAGAGGAATCAAGCCGAGGCTTTCCAGTCTACTGACTATGAGACTCTCCTTCTTGCTCGACACACTAAACTGAAAATAGCACTTGGCTAAAAATACCCACTCAAGTTCGACTTTACACCGGGTCGAATCAATTCGAAAAACCAACCACTGACTTTTTCCCCTCAAAAAAAAAATAGTAAAAAAATATTCGAGAAGAAAAAAATTTTCCGAGATAACTTTTTTGGTTGGGGAGATCCCACTCTTTTTTGTTAAAATATATATAAATTAACTATTTACAAACACACTGACGCACACAATCTTTCTCTCGACGCTTGGATGACGTCCGTGCCGCAAAACAACTGGGACACAAAAACGTTATGGACCAAAATGACACAATTTTACCGCGAGGAGTGAGAGAGAACAAGTGGGAGGGAGAAGAAAAAACACTGACGAATTTCGGTTAGATAGGTCAGGATTGAAGAATAATAGTGATGAAATTAGACAATAAAAGTGGAAGGAGAACATTTTTTTGTTATTATACATTTTTAATAATGATGGTTTGGAGAGTTATTTTTGATCTCGGTGAATATTTTGGCATTAGTTGCTAAAATGGAAAAAAAGCAATGACAAAAAAAGACAATCCTTCTGATTTTAAAAAATAACTCGATAATTAAAAATAAATTTTAAAAAAAGAAAATGAATAATTATTAAAATTAAAAATAATTAAATGTAGTAAATATTATCTAACTATTTTCCGGCGTATTTGTAAATATAGATTATCATATTAAGCGTATCTATGGAAATTATTACGGTAGTAAAAGTCGCCCTAGCAACGGTTGCTATGGTAACTATTACTATGACAACGCTCCCCCACCAGCGGTTGCTGTGGTAACAGTTGCTATGACAACGACCCCTCACTAACGGTTGCTATAGTAACCGTTACTATGACAATAGCCCTCGGTTGCTATGGTAACAGTTACTATGAAAACCAACTATTTACCCCTCCAACTATTTCCATGACCCAATTATCACAACAATCGCTATAATCGTAAAATTCTTAAATTTATTAAAGAAAATTATCAAAATTATTAAAAGTTAATAGAAATAAATTAGTAAGTATATTACCAACATACTAACAATAAAATAATAATAATGAATAAAATACTAATAATACATAACTAATAATAAAATTCCAATAATATGTAAATTAGGAAAAAATATTAACCAAAAAAGTAAAATATAAATTTGTTAAATAAAATAAACACACAAATAAATGTTAATAACTAAAAAACTAAATAAATTGGTAAATTGAAAATAAATAAAATTGTTGAAAGTAAATATATAAATATAATTAATATAATTTTAATTCCGTGTTTTAGTTCAGTGACGCCACCACTAAATGGTTCCAAAAGTTGCAATTTTTTTGGTTTTTTTTTTATTATTTCTGTTCTCGATAAAATTTTCTTTATAAATAAAATTTTTTCATTTTCATTTATACATGTAATTAATTTAATTAAATAAATTACATTTATTGCTATTTATTTGTATTTATTTTTCATTAGCTTATTTATTAATATTTACTTTCTGCTTTGTAAATTAATTCTCTCTATTTGCATTTAATGGATTTAATTAAAGGGAGGGACCGGTGAAATTGCAACTTATCTAAATTTTTTATGCTTATAGGTGGTTAATGTTTCTTCTAACAAATTTAAGTATTTTAAATTATAATATGCTTTGAAAAATTAAAATAAATTTAATTAGTGCCCGGGCACTGGCACATTTTACTGAATTTTGTTAAAAGTACCCTGGCAATGTCGACAATGCCCAATAATCGACAATGACCGTAACATATACTTATTTCATAATTCTGAATAATCTATGGTATAGATTTTTAAAAATTTTGATTTTTTCAAAAAATTTTACTTTTTTAAAAAAATTAAATTTTTTGAAAAATAAAAAAAAATGATCATTTTTGATTGGCTCAAATGTTACCAGTGTAGTTCTTAAAAAGTTCAACAACTTCCACATTTTTAATTATTTTTCGTTGCCAAATTATTTGTAGGCATTTCTCACGATTCTGAATAATTAATCGTATGGATTTTTAAAAATTTTAATTTTTTTAAAAAATAAAATTTTTAAAATGGCCGAAAATTTTTTTTTTCTATTTTAATTATATAGAATAAATTTAGATCCTCAATAATGTCTGTAAAAAAATTGGCCTCTTTTAACAACGTAATTATCAAAGGGTTTAAATTTCACGGGTCCCTCCCCTTAATTAGATGGAAATAAATTGTCCAGTAAAAAAATAGTCAAATATTTAAAAATAAAAAAATATAGTTAATATACAGTAAATAAAAAGTAAATATAAATAAATAGGAAATTAGTTTATGAAAAATAAATAAAATTACTAAATAAAGGAAATCTGATTAAATTATAGTAATTGTAGGTAAAAATAAATAAATTAGTTTATACAAATTAAATGCAAATAGATGAAATTAATTTACTGAACAAAAAATGTTAATTTTTGGAACCATCTAGCGGTGGCGTCACTGAACTAAGAAACACGGAATTAAAACTATGTCAGGATATTAATTGCATGGGGGACAAAAGGAAAATATAATTTTGAAATATTTATAATAATAATAATAATAATAATAATACCGAATAAAATAAAAAGATAGGGGAGACTGGGGCGAAAAGTTAAATTTTGCATAAATGATTTTTTTTTTGGCAATATAAGCCGCTTAGATGCAAATATTTGTATATCAATATTGTAGGGCCACTTGTCTCCTACAACTTTCAATAAAAAAGTTTCTGATATTTTAGCATAAAATACATGTTTTGTCCTTTTTTGAAAATTTTGTTTTTTTAACTTTTCGCCCCAGGCTGGGGCGAAAAGTTAAATTCTATTTTTAGCCTACTAAAACTATTTTCTGACAGGTGATAAGTAGTAGATAAGTTAAAGTATACGTAAACAAGTAATTTAGTAAATAAAAGATCTTTGTTTATTTGACAAAAGCTTTAGAATAGTTGTAAAGTTAAAAAATTGAAATTTCAAAAAAAAAAAAAAATTTTTTGGTTTACTTCACGTGAACCGGCTTATTTTTTGACAGAGTACTTGCCAAATGTCAAATAAATAATGTTTAAACAAATAAACCCAAAAAAACGAAAAATAAAAAAAAATTTTTTAACAACATGTAAAAATACATTTAACTTTTCGCCCCACCCATTATTTAACTTTTCGCCCCAGGGTGCGTTTTTGGCTTTAACAACAAATATAAAAAATCTGACTAAAGATATTTAGAAAATACATGTAGGTATCTCTTCAGGGGACCCAAATAATGAAGTAAAAAAATCGCGGTGAGAAAAAATGCAAAAAATATACTTAAAAGTTGGTATTTTCTTTTTCGGAAAAATTTTCAAAAGTAGGTTGAAAAAAAACTTTCAATATAGACACCACAAAAATGAACAGAATTGCACACAACTCCGGACATTTATTTAGGGTGATAACACCCTTCTATAATTAAAATTGCAATGCTCTAACTATTTTCGTTCGAAAGATAATGAATTTTAACGGTTTTGGCAGTTTAACTTTTCGCCCCAGTCTCCCCTAGATACAAATTAGTTGCTAAAAATAAAATATTTATAAAATTGTTAAGTAAAATAAAAAATCGATATATGAAATTATTAATAATGAATTAATTAACGAATAGACTAATGTTAATAAAAAAAACTAGTGAATAATCGAGTAATATCGATAATTAACTCGAATTGACATTATTTGACCTTTTTGAATTGGCAAATTTATAGAGGAAATAAACGTATCCAGTCTATTAACACTATAGGGGCACACTTTTTATTCTCTTTTCTTTTTTTTTGGGCAGAACGAGAGAGAGACAATTTATTCGAGACGGTGAAAATCTTTTGATTCGTTGATTTCACTCGTTCGCGGTTAGAATAGGTCAGGATACGTAATTGATGGAAAGCTTCAATAGGTCTCTAACAACGACATTCGTCTTTCACTTTCAACACTTTTATCCTCTTCTCTCATTCTCCTCTTTTTTTCATTTTTTTTTTCTTTTTTTTGCGTCGACTGCAAATCAAAAAGTCCATGAAAACGTTTCTCCAGAGAATATAGAGACTGGATTAGCTAGACTCGATCAAAAAAAGAAGAGGTTTACTTTTTTTTTTAGTTAACCAAATTTCTTTGCTTCAATTATTGCAAATGGCGGTTTTTTTTAAAATATATTACATAGGTACGTATTTAAAATTTTTTTATTTTCCTCTTCTTTTTAGAATACATAAACTATTTTTTATTATATTTATCTATTATTTTTATTTCATTTTTATTATTTTACTATTTTTTTTATTCTTACTATTTATTGTTCTATTATTTATTATTTATTAATTTATTTATTAAAGGGACAAGCCCTTACGTTGCTATTATTATATTATTCGCTAATGTTTTATTAATGTTAATAATAATATTATTATTATTATTATTATTATTATTATTATTATTATTATTATTATTATTATTATTATTATTATTATTATTATTATTATTATTATTATTATTATTATTATTATTATTATTATTATTATTATTTATTTAATTGAATTAATAAAGCTAATTAATTGTTGAATTTCTGTTTCAAAAAGAGGAATTTTTTTCTTGGAAGAAAAATTTTAATTCATTAAGATGCTTATTAAAGTTTTACCGATAAAAATAAATTATTAAGATTTTTCCCTCCTTATAAAAAAGTAAGGAAAAAATCTTCCAACACATTATTTTTTGAGGAAATTGCACGGAATTTATCAATGAAAAAATACCTTTTTTTATAATACATTTTCTACCAGCGAAGGGTAATTATTATTAAATAATAATCATGTTATTAAATTTGAAAGAAGTTAACAATTTTCCCTAATCAATCTACACAAATAAATTAAATATCTTATTTAAATCTTAAATAATCATGTTAGTTTGTAATAAATTTCCACTCCTTTTTTTTTAATTTTTAAGGAATTTGTAAATAAAATTCTAATTCTTATGATCTTTTTACTTGTCAATAATTTTTATTAGTAAATAAATTTTTCTTTGTAAATAATTATTTGTAAATAAATTTCTATTTCTTACGATCTTTTTACTTGTAAATTTCTTTATTAGTAAATAAATTTTCATTTGTGATTAAATATTTATTTGCCAATAAATTTTCATTTGTTATTAACTTTTTACTTGTAAATAATTTTTATTAGTAACTAATTTTTCATTTGCGAATAAATATTTATTTGTAAATAAATTTCTTTCTGTTATTTTCTTTTTTTTTGCAAAATAACATGTAAATAATTTTTACTAGTAACTAAATTTTAATTTGTGAATAAATTTCCAATTGTTATTAACTTTTTACTTGTAAATCATTTTTATCGGTATAAATAAATTGTCATTTGTAAATACCTATAAGTTTTTTACTTGCAAAATAAATTTTTATTTACAATAAGAGAAAATTATTATTAGTCGTCAATAATCAGAGCACTAATACATATTTAATTATTTTATCAATTCACATAGTTCGTATATATATATAATTACGCTTAAATCGTTTTCTAAATTAATTATATTATCCTCTGTTATTAATTACAATACAATTTCATCTACAAGAGTTAAATAGAAATTAACGAGAGTCAGAATGTATGCGAATAATTTTTCGTAAATATTATACCTACAGAAACTAATTAATAGATGGAGAGCTACTTTATTGTAGAACACTTCGTGTATTGTTCGTATTTTTCAATTATAATTAATTGGGAACAAAAGCATTGATGTAAAATTATTGAGTAATAAATTGATAATTATTGCAAATTTTGTATAAAATGTATAAAAATATATAGAAATATAGAAAAACAGAAAATTATTTTATTTTAACACTTTTTATTTAAAATTTTTAATTTTAACCAATAATGTAATTTTTAACTCTTTAATACATAAGCATTAAAATAAAATTATTTTCTCAAGATCTCTTAAAAAATGATTTGGTTTTGATTTAGACTTTTTTTCATGAAAAAAATTAATACAAAAAAACCGCTGCCAAGTTGTATATTTTTTTTTATAATTTTGGTGCTCATTTCATGAACACTTTACTTCCTCATAGAGATAAAAATAATAGAAATATATATGAATAACTTTTTATAAATATGGTAAAAGTGATTGAATTTTGAGTCAATCAATTTATTTTTAGTACAAGATAGTTACAATAATTTAATAGTTCAACAAAAATTTTCAAACAAAAAAGTTGAGAAAATGACATTTTTCACAATTTTTGGTTTTTAAAATACCAATAATTTCGAAATTTATTATCGAATTAGGTTCAAAAATAGGTCAATCGAAGCGTTTTTTAATGCTCTACAAGTTGATAACGATAATTTTAAAGTTACTTCTACGTTTTTCAACAAAATTTTCAAAAAAGTCTTATTTTCCAAAATTATTGATTTTTAAAAGTTTAATATCTCAAAATTATGGAAAAACATTTATAGGTGTCCTAACATTTTTTTAAAGTTATGGGCAAAAAACGTTTTTTTGCAAAATTAAAAATCCAAAAAAAAATTAGTTAAACTTTATTAATCTATCTCAAAGTACTCTCAATTTATGTCCGCAGGTGAGATCTACAATTTAAAAAAAAATTCAACCCAAAAGCTCTTGATGATTTTGAGATATTTATGAAAATGTGATGTTTACACACACACACACACACACACATACGGAATGACATTTTCTAAAAATGTCATTTTTGAACTCCTGAGGTCAAATTATAAAAAGATATGTCAAAAAATCGAACTCGAAAAATTTTGGTATTACAATACTTTCTCTATGAGGAAGTAATATATTATTTTAATTTTCTTTTTGTGTTAATTTAGGCTGCAAAGCTTTTTAATAAACTACTGTGTAAATAAAATTCAAAATCGAAATTATTAAAGAAAATTAAAAAATAAAAAAAATAATAAATAATAAAACTGAATAAATTACAGAATAAATAATTCCGAAATATTGAGAGAATTGCCAGAAAAAATTTGGAGAATCTAGAAGTTAATATATTGAATTCTTCACGAAATTGTAGTCAATTAATTAACAGGTGGCTTTTATATCAGTCATAGATGCAAAGATAACAATCCGATTTGGGTCTCGGGCAGAAGTTTTCTTTATGTCTCTGTCTCTCAACAGACATTGCTTGATAGTCTTGGATAAATGCCAAACTTTCTGTTATTTATGTTAGAAAAAGGCCATACAGTCGCCTCTACACCTGCACACTTGTTGTTCCAACGGATCAAATCCTATATGCAAAAAAAAGTTAAAAAGAGAATCGATAAATAATGCAAAAACCTCTGTCGATGTAAAACAGCAGTGAAGAAAAGATAAAATACAAAAAAAGAAGAAGAAAAAACATCTATTTTTTAACATCATTTCTTCTAAATTCCTCTTTGTTATTTTATTCATTTCATTTACATAATTATTATAAAAATAAGAAAGATGAAATACAAAAAATCAAAAAGATAAAAATACAAAAGAAAATTCTCTTTTTTTTCTTTTTTTTCTTATTTTTTTTTCTTTATTGTTTTTGCAATGTAAATTATTTAGAGAATTATATATATATAAACATGGATATGATTTCTGATAATGATTTACTGGGTGATTATAACCACTAAACTCATCTTGTAAACACGCTATTTAGTCAAATATGAGATATTTGACATGTAAGTGTTGTGATTTATGGAGGCGCATAAATGTAAATGCGCTTTAAGAGCTTTTCAAAATGCATTATGATTATATTGCTCTTTGAGAGTAAAATCGATGACAATTAAAGTCCATTTGACTGTAGTTTTGACCTCTATTCTCTATTTCTAATATGTATATATACACACAAGGGGGAATCAAATTTCCCTCCAAAATCCCTTTATTCGATGTTTAATTGTGATATTCACGTAGTACTTTCGCCAAAAAAATTTTTTTTCGAAAATTTCGTAAGGGAAAGGCTTGCAGGTTGTCCCACTTGTGTTATTTTTGATTGTAGAAATGCCATAATTAAAAACGCGACTGATATTGTTGTCAAATGATTAGTTATTACCTTTTATAATCTTTTAGAGCAAAAAGAAGCAATAAAAATGTTAATGTTAAACAAATTCAGAAATTGGCTTGTGGAAAAATTGAAAAATTAGAAATGTGACTTTTTATGTGTTTACAAATGAAATATTTTTATGGATAATTAAAGTTACAATTTTTTTTTATGAGTTGCTTTTTTAATTAATTTTGATAATCCGAAAGGAATTTTTAAAATATTATGAATTCATATTTTTTTTCATCGATTTAAAAAAAGAGTTCAAAATTGCAGGTTGACTCGTCACTTTACGGTTTGCAGGTCCAAAATGCGAATCCGCAATAATAATTTGGAGTAAATTTACACGATTTCCAAAATTTCAGTTTTTTTTCACATATCTTGCTTTTCATTTAATTTTCAATTGAAAAAAATTTTTATTTTTCAAAAATATTTTTTATTTAAAAAAAATATATTAATAAATTGTTTAAAAAATTTAAATTTAAATTATTATGTTTAGAAACATTAAATGTAAGTGAAATTGAATAAATTTATTGGAATTGTTCTATATTATTATTCATTTTTCAAGGTGGGTCAACCTGCAAGCCTAAATTTCGAAACGTTGATTTTACATCATTTTTAAAAATTGATGTAAAAATTTTATTTTTTGCCAATTTAAACTATCTATGAGTCAAATTTGTAACTTTTTAGGTCCTCTTTCCGATGGTATGTTCATATAAATTATTTTTTTTTTAATGAATTATGAGCAAAAAGCTTAGGTATGGCAACCTGCAAGCCTTTCCCCTATTCTTTAAAGAATTGGTATGAAAATAAGGGGAAAAAAACATATTAACTTTTTTCGATTTTCTTTTTCTCCCCTCTTACACTCAAAACCCTTTATTCGATTTTTAATTGTCATATTTAAGTGGTATTTTCACAACCAGATTTTTTTGAAATAATTAAAAAAAAATAAATAAATCAATAAAAAAAAATTTTGAATTTATAAAACATTTGTTCAAAAAGAAGGAAAAAATGGTTTTTATTTTCTCCCCCTCACCCCCTCTTTATTTGATATTTAATTGTAATATTCATATGGTACTTTAGTAAAAGATTTTTTGTATAAATTGTAATTTTTCAAAAATTTATCAACTAAAAAAGGAAAGATACAAAAATATTCATAGTTAATTTATTTGTTGAGATTTTTTCGCAATAAAAATTGAAAATTTTTAGTTGAAAGAAAAGAAAAATGTAAAAAATGATTGTTTAATTTTTTACGAAATTTGCCATTTGGGTTCGTGAAATAAGAGAATGCAAAATTTTCTATTTCATACATTTCGGCATCGAATGTGTGCCTTGTTCAGTGATATGATTTTTATTTTGTCTGTAATGATTATTTATAAATTAAAAATAATAATACAATTAGTTAAATAATTAATTTTTGTATTTTCCTAAATGTAACTCTGGAAAAAAATCTGGAATTTGTAGTTGAAAAAGAAGAAAGAAACTAAAAATTTTTATTTATATTTTAATTAATTAACTAATAATGTATATAAATAATGTTGACATGGAGTTTTCGAATAAATAAAATTATAATTATTATTTAAATTTATAAATAAAATTTTAAATAATTTGAAATTTATTATTTGAAAGAGAAGAAAGAAACTTTTGATTTCTTTCATTTGTGCCTATTTGTGTAAATAATTAATTGAAATATTGATAAAAAATTAAAATACTGAAAATATAGGTATATCTAGTACAAAAAGGAATAAAAAATTTAAAAAAGCAAGTTCTTACGAACAATAGAAAAAATAGCGATAATGTAAAAAAATAAAAATACTAAAAATACATACAAAATGTAATAAAAATAATAAAATTCACAAAACGTAGGTATATTATTTCCAAAGAAATATATTTCTTGCAAATAAAAATAAAAAAATGAAAAAAATGAAAAGAATAATGGAAGAAGGTAATAAATAAACAAATACCTTGTACTTTATGAATAAAAAAAATAAATAATAAAATACTAATTAAAAATTGGAAAATCGTGAAAAGAAAAGGAAGATTTTGTCATAGCGAGAAAGAGACAGAGGGAGAATGAGAGGGATAGTGAAGAAGAGAGAGAGATGATTAAAAACGTGTTTTGGTGGGTAAAATGTGTGATTATTTATAGAATGATGAGGATTTTCGAGCTGGTCTAATTAACGTTGAACCACTGACAATTGAATTGAAAAGTTAAATGTAACTACTAAAACCATTATATGAAGTGAATAGAGTATATACATTTTCGATTGAATCGAAGGTCTTTCCCCACATGGCCTCAAATAATATTTACCTACCTGTTTTACGATTCAATGAAACCACTATATTTACGATGAGAAGAAGTATACACATACATACATGCAATATATTGATTTCACGAAACAAACATTTTCTCTAAACGCAATTATAAAGAAAAACCTTTCTTTCTCGCCAGATGAATTTGTAAAGCTCTTGTGATTTTGCTAATGCATTAAAAGCTCTGATCTAAACATAGTGTCACTCTTGTTTATGCAAACATACTTTCGAGAATCTTTATATTTATTTACTTGTTTTTCTTTTTATTAAAAATGTACATAGTCGTAAAATATAATTATTTATTTTCTTTTTGTCTGCTTTTCACTTTCCTTTTGTTCTCTTTTTGTTTTTTTTCCTCTCTTTTTATTTTAATTTTTGTCCTACTTTTTCTTCTTTTTGTTTGTTTTTTTTTTATTTTTGTCTCTTTTTGTTTCCTTTTATTTTTCGTTTGTGTCCTTTTTATCTTTTTTGTTTCTATTTTATTTTTGTCTTCTATTTGTTATGCTTTCTTTAGTTTTTATTAATTCTTTCGTAAAGAACAAATTTTGCGCAAAAGCTTAATTGAAGTAGAAAAAACGAAACAAAAAAAAGGAGAGAAAATAAAAACATGAAGTTGAAACGAAACATATTCGACGTTGGTGAATTTATGTTAAATAAAATTCTTCAATTTGAATAATTGAATTTGCGTCCCACCGGGCAAAATTCGATTTGAAAGCTTGAAATTGGAACTGTAAAGCTTTCATGTCTACAAAGGTTAAAGAAACTTTCAGAAGAAGCTGAATATGAAACAAAGTTACACAAAAAATAATTGCTTTATTTTGAAAGGTTCTTGAATTTTTTTGATTCATTTTTTTAAACTACACGAATATTTTCCAATATAGACTCTCTTTTTTTGTTGTATCAATTTTTTTCTTTATAAATGCATTCGCAGTAATTAATTAAATATATTTTTTTTATTAATTTCAATGAATAACTTTTTTTATTTTTTCCTTTTAATTCTTTTCTTCTTCTTCTTTTCGTGAAAATTAAACTAAAGAAAAAGTCATTTTTGAATCGAGAGAAACGCCATCTAGCGGTGGCGTCACTGAAGTAAAATTACTTTCACCAAACGAAGAAACAATGCCAAAAATATTCTTTATTTGTAACATACATTCAAATTATAGGAACTTGAACTCAATATTAAAAAAAAATTAAAATTCTTCTTTTGAAAAGAAAAAAAGAATACTTTTTTAACGAACAGAAAGGTTTTTACTTAATACTTAGAGCCATCTGGTGGTGGCATCAGTGAGTTAAAATTACTTTCACCAAACGAAGAAACAAAATAAAAAATATGATTTCTCAATTCTTTATTTGAAAAAATAATCTTTTAAACTTAAAAAACTTGAACTCAATTAAAGAAAAATTAAAATTATTTTTTTGAAAATAAAAAAGACGTTCTTTTAACCAACAGAAAATTTTTTACTTCAAAATCCAGTACCATCTAGTAGTGGCGTCACTGAACTATAAGCACTTTTAACCGAAATACAAACAAAATAAAATTGTATAAATAATCTACAAGTAATATTAAAAAAAATTAAATCAAATATTTTTTTTCATTTCTAATACTTATTGTAATTACTATTTTCTATTTTTTAATGCAATTTTTACTTTAAGCAAAAGAACTGAAAATAAATAAAGAAATGAAAAATTTTTTCCTAAAAATAGCAAATAATTAAGTAAATAAAAATAAAAAATCTGAGGAAAAAAGTAAAAATCTCCAATATCACTAACGAATAGAAATAAAATTTAATTAAATGTAAGAGGTCGAAAAAAAATCGCAATTTGGAGAAGGACATTGGCTGAAAAAGAGTTGTAAGAAGAAGAGAAAAAAAAAGGAGAAGGGTTCTATTAAGAGGAATCTCGGTTGGCAGAAATCAGAAGAAGTAAAGATATTATTAAGAGATTTTAATCCTTAAACCGTTGAGTTGGTGGTACTCTCTCTCACTCTCTCTCTCGTTTTCTCAATCTTCCCCATAATCGTACTCATACTCATCGTCCTCATCGTCTTCTTCGTCATCATCGTGCTCCTTGATAATTCCAAGTCTCTTCGCTACGCTTTTCACGTTATTAATGACTTCTTCCTGAACGAGATTGAAACTCATTGCTAGAAGAGCGATTCCAAAAAGCAAATAAAGCGAGCACAAGGCTATTCCTTGCTCGGCGTTGAGTTTTCGTGCAGGTACAAAATCTCCGAATCCTGAAATCATAATATTTACATGAGAATTCAAATTTCATATTAGTTTGTCTTTTATGTATATATACATATATAAAAGTGTCTTTCGGGAAAATGAAAAATTCGATTTTCTCTGGTAAATTTACTTTTAAAAGCACTTTATTATACATTAATTAAAAAGACTGTTTACATTTCGCGGTTGATGTAGAAGAGAGAGAAAGAGAGAGAGAAGGGATGATTTCAAATGTCTCGCATCAAAAATTAAATTGGTTATTAATTATTCTTAACCACTTTTCATTCTATCCAGCGCATTATGACGAGAAAGATGTGTTTTCTTAATTATAGGAAATTTTAAGCATTTGTTTTATTTTAGGGTTTCAATTATTTTTTAAATTCTTTAGAATTCAATTTAGAAATTTGATTAGTTTAATTTTCAATTTTCATTGATTTACTTTGGAGATTTTGTGTATTTTAGTGTAGAGATTTATTTTATTATTTCGAAGATGTAATAATTTTAGTGAATCGAATTATTTTATTTTAAAGACTAAATTATTTTTCTGTAGAAATTACAAAACGCTAATAATTTTAATTTGAAGAAACTACAATTAGAGACTTTTTATTTAGCAAAAACTACAATTAGGATAATTTTTTATTATTAAAAAACTACAATTAGGTACTTTTTACGTTTGTTAATAGCACAATTAGGAACGTTTTTATTTAGGGGGAACTACAATTTAATTTAATTGGTAAAAACTGCAATTAGGATCTGTTTAGGTAAAAAAAACTACAATGAGAGGCACTTTTTTAGTTAATAAAAAAACTGGGGATATTTTTAATTAGTGAAAACTTCAATCAATAAATGCATCACAGTATTAATTTGAAGAAACTACAATTAGGGACAGTTTTAATTAGTTAGAATTACAATCAGTAAAATTTTCAATTGTGGAAACTACAATTATGAGAATTCATAATTAGTAAAAAGCTGCAATCAGTAAAAGTTCGAATTAACATAAACAACAAGTTGGAAAATTTTTTAATAATAAAATACCACAATTAGGCAAATTTTTAATTAGTAAAAGACTACAATTAGGAAAAAATTCAATTAGTAAAAACTACAATTGGGGAGTTTTTTACTTGGTAAATACTACAATTTAGGGGCGGTTTTAATTATTAGGAATTACTATTAGTAAAAGATTTAATTAGTAGAAACTACAATTAGGGACATTTGTAATTTGTGAAAAAATAAAATTTGGGACATTTTTAATTTGTACAAAACTACAATTTGGGAAAAATTTAATATTTTCATTAGTAGAAACGGCAACGAAGAAAAGTGTCGATTATTAAAAACTACAATCACCAAAAACTAGAATTTTTTAAACATATTTCCGAATTTTTTTTGTTTTCTTTTTTTCCACCACTTTGTAAACATTAATTAAAAGAGTATTTACTTTTGCGGAAAATGCAAGTCGCGCGCTGAAAATGAAGTTGGTTATTAATTATTCTTAACTACTTTTCATTATCGCATTAGAAAGGACGCACAAGTGTTGTTGCTTAATTAAAAGAAACTTTAAAAACCCATATCTTCTTCCGAAAGAATAACAATTTTCTTTTGCTGTCCCTCTGAGAAAAAGCAAAGTGGGAAGCAAAAAAAATATTTTTGTACCGAAATTTTTTTCTAATATTACCTAAAGTTTTTTGATTAACAAACAAAAAAGGGAGGTGTTTATATTGTTTGTCAGTAAAGTGGATTCTTTTTAGTAATCTACAAATAAAAATTGAGTTGACACTATTTTTAGTCATTGGTGACCCTTGAAAATTTAGATATTTATGTAAAATAAGCATTTAAAATTCAAACACAAAACGAGATGAGAAATTTTCTATTTTAGTTTTCTTGTGCGACAGGAGAGGTAATTCACATTTAATATATATGAGACAAGAAAAAAAGGAATAGGATGGGAGAGAAAAAATGTCGTTCTTAATTTGAGCCTTTTCCTTAAGGAGATATTCTTCTCTCTCTCTCTCTCTCTATTTCTTTTTCCCTCTTTCCCTTTGTTTCTCCTTTTATTTTGTTTTCCCTATTTTTTTGTTTTTCTTTTTTTTCATTTCCCTGAGATTCTCTTACCGATTGTGGTGAGTGTAATGAAACAAAAGTAGGCCGAGTCCAGAAAGACCCAATTCTCCCAGTAATTGAAGAGAAAAGCACCACCGAATATATAGCTAACGACAAGAAAGACACAGAGCCAAATTGGCACTGGTTTTATCACTGATCTTCGATCTTGAACTTCTGCCGCCGTTGTTGGATTATAATCGTAATCTACATCGTAATCATCGGCGTAAACCTGTCGATGAACGGCAAAACCCATTGGCGACATTATTCGTGGCGATGGCGCTTCCCTTCTATAGGGTCGTGCTGAAAATTAGTTATCCAAATATTAACCCCTAACTTTATTATTTTCTACTTTATTATTATTTTAATTTATTATTATTTATAAAATTTTCATTAGAATTTATAAATTGCGATTCAAAGATAAAATGTACTGTGTATTTATAGGGAAGAAAAATAAACGAAAATGATAAATAAAAATAAAAACGGTAACCAAGTGAGATAGCTCAGTGGTTTCGCTAATGGACTCGTAATGATAGGGGCCAGGGTTCGATTCCTCGCGATTGCGGATTTTTTTCTGTTTCCCACGTTTAATAAAATATTCGACGCTTCATCACGACGAAAAAAAATAATAAAAATAGAGAAAAATACAATAATAACAGGAATATTAAATATTTGCAACAAATGTTAAATAATAATAAGAATATAATAAACAAATACTAACAAATAATTAAAAAAAGCAATAAAAATAACAAATAGTAAAAAAATACTAATGACAAATAATGATAAAAAAACAAATAACATTATTAATTTCGGCTGAAAAGAAATACAGAATTAAAAATTGAATCCTCGAAAAATACACGAGGAGGATCATATTTCTCGAGATTCATCTTGGATGGCACACATTTTGTCTAAATTATGCAAACTCCGAAACAAAAAAAAAGAAGGAAACAAAAAAGATTTATATACTTATGTAGTAGTTTCGAGGACGTCTAGATCTTGTGGAGGTGGGAAGCCTTCTAGGATTATCCATCTCAAGGAAAACTGAAGCAGGCCGCACCGTTTGGTTCATTCCGGATCTATTATTCGTTGCACCCTCAACTGAGAGACATCTTCTTGGCAACGATCTCGTTACTAACGCTGGTGGTCTCCTTTCTTCTTCTTCTTCCTCTAGGTCGTCCGGAACTTCTATTTTGCCGCAAGCTTTCTCCGAATTCACTGTATGCAAATATTAAAGCGATAAATTACATCGCCGAAACAACCACCATATTCTCACTTTATACTTCAACCATATAATAACTCGCATTACACATAATTTCATCTCGAGAAATTAATTACAATGCGGGGTGAAAAGGACACTTTTTTACACCCCATGAAATCGAAATTTCTCTTGTTAACAATTAACTATAATATTTATAATTTGTAATTATTATTACTATAATAATATTAATAATTATGGTATTATTATCAATTATAACCTTACATCAAAATATCACATTTAAAATTTAAAAAAACTGCTACATTTATAAATGTAGCAATTTTTTTGATAAGTATTTAACTATATTAATCACCGTATTCTTTCATTCATTCTGTCCGCAGTTTGAAGTTAGTTTCTGTGCATGATTTTGTTTTTTTTTCTTTAAAAAATATTTTTTTTCATGATTTATAATAAAATAATATTACAAATTAGAAAATTTAAAAAAGATTATGATTAACAAATAAAAAATATACCCATTTTGTTTGTTACATGCTTTTTTCTATAACAAATTTCGTTTGACTGATCTAAATTATTATGCAAATTATTCTCCTTTTTATATTTTATTTATAAAAAATACTAGAAAATTGCTAATTGTTAAAAAAACTTTGATTAAAAAGTAGGAAGTATACACATTTTATGCTTGATTTTTATTTCTCAATAACAATATTGTTTATAAACTTATTTTTTTCTTTTGGGAAGAAAAACATTAGATATTTCCGTTTCTTAATATTTTTGTAGAAAATTCTCAATTTTATTTACTAATATCTTTAATTGTAAAATTATTCGAGAACAATAATTTCTTTTTTAAATATTTTAAATATTTAATTATTAATTTTCCATAGGAATTAAGATTTTCAAAAATTTTAAATTCAATCCTTTTTGAAATTAATCAACTTTAAAAATATTGTTATAAAACATAAAAGAACGATTACTCCAAGTTGACGACTCGGAGTGATCGGTTTCTTCATGTCTTATAATAATTAAAGAGGACCGAGTGTTAAAATCATTATTTTATATTATAAGAATATTGTTACTGTAACTTCTTCAAAATTATTTTCATATTTTATTATTATCTAAAATTTGAACTAAAATTCATTTTCAAATCAATTTTTATTAGAAAATTCTACGAGAATTCAATTATTTAAATACAAACGTAAATTATTTATTGAATAATTAAATGGTTCTTAAAATTTAATTCTTATAAAGAATTTTATTAACAAATTTTTAAATAATTGAATTCTTTTGACGAATTTTAATAAAATTTTTAAGAATAATTACATTTTTCAAGGAATTCAATTAAAATTATATTAAAAATAATTGAAATTCTGCGATAAGTTTTATTATTTATAAAAATAATTGAATTCCTAAAAAGAATTTTATTATTTACAAAAATAATTGAATCCTTGTAAACATTTTATTATTTATGAAAATTGAACTTCTATTCTGTGAAATTTTTATCATAATTAAGAAAATAATTCAATGTTTGCGTAGAATTTTATCAGCTATTGTTTTAAATAATTGAATACTTTTGGAAAATTTTATTAAAATAGTCGATATTGAAAATCATTGTTGAATTTAATACTATCAAGCGGGTAGAAGCTACAATTATAAAGGAATCAAGACAACGTGATGACAAGAATTTTTTTCATTTTTGAACATAATTGCATTTCTGCGAAGAATTTTATTATTTCTGAAAATAATTAAATTATTGAGAAGAAACTTATAAAAAATTTGTAAATATTTGAATTCCTGGGAAATTCTTATTATACTTTTTTATAAAAATAATAAAATTAAATGTTTGCGTACAATTTTATTAAAATTGTTTGAAATGATTGAATTCTTTTGGATAATTTTATTAAAATAGTAGATATTGAAAATCATTGAAATGAGGAAAATTTTGGAAAATAATTGAAATTTTGACAAGAATTTTATTAAAATTTTTGAAAATAATTGAATTTCTTTATTTATGAAGATAATAATTGGGATTTCGTGGAAATTTTTTTTTAAATTTTGAACATAATTGAATTTGGTGATAAGAATTATATTACTTTTGAAAATATTTGAATTTCTGCAATCATTTGTAACTTCTTCAAAATTTAATTTTTCAGTGTTTTTAACTAAAATTCTTTTATAAATCCATTATTTTTAATAATTAATTAAATATATATTGACAAATCTAACTAATTTTAGAAGATTTTGAATTATTAAAATTTTTCAGAAATCTAAGTTCATTAAAATTTCCAATTAAATTCATTCAACATTGAAATTTTATAAAATTTCAAATTGAAACCATTTGAAGTTCATTTATTAATGAAAATTGTAAACGCAACTCTTTTAAAATTAAATTAATTTTGAGGTATTTAAGTAAAATTATTCATTAAATAATTTATTTATTTTATGATAGTTGTTCAAGGTTTAAGTTATTTAAAAAGAAATTTTTGTCAGAAATTGAATGTTTTGTATTATAATTCGTGATAATTTTATTGTTTATGAGTCAAACAAAAAAAAACACAAAAATGTCAGAACTATGTCAGAATACATGATTATTATAATTATAATAATTTTAAAACTATATATTCCAATTCGCATATTCTATTTTTATAAAACAAAAATTTGAATTAAAAATTTTTACGTTCTATCATTTTTAAAATTGAGGGGTTGGGTGCAAGAAGGGCGTTAGGCATATAAATTGGTTTTGAAAAACATTATTATTTATTAGTTAATTGCAGTTTTCCCTTAATTTTACACTTGAATTTGATAGTTTAACAGTGGATTAATTAAATAATTAATTAAAAAAAAGTATATTTAGTACAGTTTTTGAGCTATTAAAGTTTAAAAACTTGAAGTTTTTGGTGATACGCCCTTCTTGCACCCAACGCTTCAATTGCTAATTTTATTTAAAAAAATGAGTGAGAACTCAGCCGCGCGCGAATTGTTGCTAGTTATTATATTATTAGTAATTACTAACATAATATTAATAACTTGTAAAATTATTATTATCTATTAAATAATGAAAAGTAAAAGTCACAACCGAAGAGTTAGAAATTAATTACTAATAATCATAATTAGAATTATTTGTCAAAAAAATAAAAGTATTTTGTTTTTTTTTTAATGAAACCTCTGTTGGTGGGAAGAGTACTCCATTTTGAGTGAACGTTGACTGGTTCATCGAAATCATCGAGGGCGTACTTATTGAAGAACACAGGTGAACGATCATTATCATGGGGGTTGACCAATAATCGCCTATCGAGTGATTGCGTTGTCAACCTGGTGGGTCCTGAAAATTTAATTCGAAGGGAATTAATTTTACACCTTTTGCATAGAGCATCAATCAAATACCCCCACCCCCTCCTTTCACTCTCTCCTTCGCTATTTACCATCAATTATACATCTATGTTATTTATTCCATGAAAATGAATATATCAAAATATCACATTTAAAATTAAAAATAAAATTGATACTTTTTTTTATTCTTACGAAAAAGAAACCATATCTTGTCGTCTTCTTCGCTATTTATCAGCAATTACTTATCCTTGTAATTTATTCTATTAAAATGAATATATTAAAATATCACATATTTAAAATTAAAAAAAAATTTCTACAATTTATCTTTTTTATTCTTCTGAGAAGATTCTGTGTATTATAGAATGAATAAAAAATGAGAAAGTAGTATAAAAATTGATATTCTGATAAAAGAGAAAGAAAAAAGAAAAAAATTCTTTTTGAGACAATTTTCTTTCTTTTTTTTTGATTAATTTTGAAAATTAATTATAAGTGAACTTACGCCTAAGGGGAAACTCGCACCCTCTTCGCGTAACTTGTTCGTACCTCTGGTCATCTTTGGAGATGAGACAGGAACGTCGGAATACCTGGAGAATGTCGATTGCCTCGTATCTACATTCAAGTTTGCTCCGCTTGATGGTAGATAAGAACCCGGCCTCCTCTGATCAATACCATCGTATCTTTGAATCTGATACCTAAATGTAATAAACTATCAGCATTTATATATATATATATAAATGTAAATTACATTTTCAAAGAGGAAATTGCAAAATCCAAAACCAACTGCAATTTCAAATCCGAATTGCATCATAAACAAAAATTTCTCTAATTTATTTACTACCTACAACTGTTATTATTTTATTTTCTATTATTATTATTATAATTCGGGGCTCGAACTAAGTCCGTAAATTTGCATAAAATCCGTAAAAGTCAATTTTTTTAAAAAAAAGGTCAATAAACTCAGTAATTTAATTGAAAATGGACGAAGAGTTTGTAAATTATACGACATAATTTAAAGAATTTTAGAGAATAAATGATTTTATTAAAAATAATAGATTTACAGAAGAATTTTAGGTAAAAAACACTAAAAAATTTTATTTTGAAGAAGTTACAAATGATTGCAAAAATTCAATTATTTTCAAAAGTAATAAAATTCTTCTTACAAATGTTCAATTATGTTCAAAATTTAAAAAAAAATTTCAAAATCTCCACAAAATCCCAATTATTATATTTATAAATAAAGATATTCAATTATTTTCAAAAATTCTAATAAAATTCTTGCCAAAATTTCAATTATTTTCAAAAATTTTCCTCATTACAAAGATTTTTAATATCTACTATTTTAATAAAATTACCCAAAAGAATTCAATTATTTAAAAACAATTTTAATAAAATTGTACGCAAACATTTAATTTTGTTATTTTTATAAAACAGCAATAAAAATTTCCCAGGAATTTAAATATTTACAAATTTTTTATAAGTTTCTTCTCCATAATTCAATTAATTTCAGAAAAAATAAAATTCTTCGCAAAAATGCAATTATGTTCAAAAATAGAAGAAAATTCTTGTCAAAATTTCAATTATCTTTAGAAATAATAAAATGCTTGTCAAAATATCAATTATCTTTAGAAATAATAAAATGCTTGTCAAAATATCAATTGTCTTTAGAAATAATAAAATTCTTGTCAAAATTTCAATTATCTTTAGAAATAATAAAATGCTTGTCAAAATATCAATTATCTTTAGAAATAATAAAATGCTTGTCAAAATATCAATTGTCTTTAGAAATAATAAAATTCTTGTCAAAATTTCAATTATCTTTAGAAATAATAAAATTCTTCTGCTAAATTCAATTATTTCCAAAAATTTTAGTAAAATTCTTTAGAAAATTTCAATTATTTTAAAAAAATTTCTTGAATTGAATAATTTTTAATATCTACTATTTTAATAAAATGTTCCAAAAGAATTCAATTATTTAAAACAATTGCTGATAAAATTCTACGCAAACATTGAATTATCACTGTAAAAAGAAGTGTGTTACTGGAATGCACTTCAAGTGCATAAATGATGTCCCAGATCTGAACACACTTTGAAGTGCATTACCCTCATGCGTTTTGGTCACAAATGTAATGTATTTTACTGTTTTATGCACTTTAAAGTGCATAAAAATTTGAAGGCTAAATGCATTAAAACACACTTCTTTTTACAGTGATTTTCTTAAATAATAAAAATTTCACAGAAATTCAATTATCTTCACAAATAATAAAATTTTTACAAGGATTCAATTATTTTTGTAAATAATAAAATTCTTTTTAGGAATTCAATTATTTTCATAAATAATAAAACTCGATATCATTGCAGAATTTCAATTAATTTAAATACAATTTAATTCGAATTCCTTGAAAAATGTAATTATTCTTAAAAATTTTATTATTGTTTCTCAAACGAAATCAATTATTTAAAAATTTGTTGATGAAATACTATATGAGAATTAAATTTAAAGAAACATTCAATTATTCAATAAATTATTTTTTTTTGTATTTAAATAATTGAGTTCTAGTAGAATTTTCTAATAAAAATTGATTTAAAAATGAATTTCAGTTAAAATTTTAAATAATAATTGAATATTAAAAGCATTATACCGTAAATTTTTTAAATAATTAGAGTTTGAAAAGCGTTTCAAAATATAATCTTTAAATATCTGAATTTTTCATATTTTTAACTTCTCAAAGAACTTTTTCAAGAATTATTTCACAAATAATAAAACTCATCACAGAATTTCAATTATTTTTAATACAATTTTAATCGACTTTCTCGAAAAATGTATTTATTCTTAACAATTTTATGAAAATTCGTCCAAAGAATTTTAGTTAAAAATTCTTGAGAAGAATAATTGAATTGATAATTTTTATAATTCTTATTATCATTATTAATATTATTATTGTGTTCTATATTCAATTTTGACAAGTGAATGTAAATATTCCCATCACCTGCATTCAGTATCGGAATGCGATGTTCGTAAGGTACTTCCAGAAAGTCCCAAAGCCGAATCTGCCGATCTTTGACTAGTTCGAATAGATCGCCGAAAAGATGGTGCTCTATTTTCCGAAAATCTCCTGAAATTTAATTAATTAACTTAATTACTATTTACTAGTAATAATAGTGAAAATAATATTAATAAGAAATATTTTTTTTATTGTTAATAATTGTAATAATTAAAATTATACTGTAAGTAAAAGAAAAAAAAACTTTGAAAATTCAATTACATCGTCTAATGATGGGAATCGTGTTCCTTCCTTCTCCGTTTTTTCTTTTCTTTTTAAATCGGATACTCGAGTTTTCACTCTCATTAAAAATGAATTAATCAAAAAAATTGTTGCTATATAAGACAAAAGACGTAATAATTGTATGAAAGAAGAAAAGCAAGTATAGTTTAGTGTTTATATATGTACGAAAACGTAGTTGGTAGATATAATGACAGGATATACATACGATGATTGACGGACAGACTGCGCTCTGGAGAAATTTTTGCGAGGTCTCTTTTTCTTTGGAGGTCGAGTGCACACGTAACAACAGACCTTCCAATACAAAAATCTGCGAAACACATTGTCGAGAGAAAAATTATTTGAAATATGTCAAAATGAAATTTTCTCGTTATTTTACAATATAGGTTAGAACATAGATTTACTGTTATACATTCCATGTATTTATGGACATATATTTTTTGTTTTCTCAAAATAAATAAATACCCCCTTCAATATTTTTTTCGGAAAATAAATATGTACCCCCTCCAACATTTTCTCTGAAAATAAATAATTATATACCTCTCCAACGTTTTTTAATTATATTAAATATTTTTCTTTTTAATTATTTCGTTAAAGTCGTCAACATTTCGTTTAAAAAACCTTTAAAGTATTTCGTTAAATAGTTTTTGAATAACAATTTATGTACTGGAAAAATTAATTTCAAGACTAAAAAATTGGAGATAGTAAAAATATCGCAAAATAAAAATTGAGTCATTTATAATAATAGTTAAGCTCTCTGGATTCGATTATAAATAATAGAATTACGATTTTATTTATTATACGAATATTTTGAGATTCAATATGGAGTTGCTATTCTCCACTTGCGAACGCCAAGGTCGCCGCTAGATGGCAGTTGAGTTTTTTCTTGGAATTTCTGGCTCTGAAAGGAGTACTTTTCTTGGTAGAAAAGTGTGGCGAAAGTAGAACTTTTCTCAACTGCTCTGAAGAGCGTGGCGAAAGTAAAATTTGGCGTGGCGAAAGTAATTTTTAGCGTGGCGAAAGTAAATTTGGCGTGGCGAAAGTAAATCATGAATTTATTCTTTTTTCTTGTTCTTTGACCGAGATTTATTTTGTATCTAACTTCTTCCCCTAACTTCTTCCCCGAATGTCTTCCCAAAAGACATTCGTCTTTTATTATATTAAACATAAGAACATTTTTAATTAAAATTATACGAAACTCACGAAGAAACCTTTCCTCGCAAGGCGTTGGAGAAAACGTAGTGCACAACTCGTGGTGAAAGAATGATTTTTCGAGAGTGAAGTTTGCGGCTCGAGCGTAGCGAGAGCAGCAAACTTCACTCTCGAAAAATCACACTTTCGCCACTAGTTGTGCAATGTACTATTTATTCTCAAACACAAAACATAGTTATTATTTGTAAACATATACAATTTTTTTTTTGAAACTGTTACCAATATTTTATGACTCTTTTGATACTTTTTTTATTTTTAAATTTAGTCCGAGGCGACGTCCTCGGAGTAAATTTAAAAATAAAAAAAAGGTGTGTATATTTATTTGTATAAAATAATTTTTCTCTAAGTTAATTGCCACTTTTGGTACTATTTTTTTATCCAAAAAAATTTATTTCGTACATTAAAAAAATTAATTCATAACTAAGTAAATACTGAATTTTAAGTATTTTTTTTTCCTTCTTTAAAAGTAATTTTAAAAAATATTTAAAGAAATGAGTTATTTAAATAAATGAGAATAAGCAGAAACAATTTGTCATTTGAACGTCTAAAATGTTGGAGAATATTACAATGGAGAATTATTTTTTTTTTAAATATTTTGAAATTATTTATTAAATATAAATAATTAGGTTGTATATTGGATGAATAAATAATAGTGCTCTTTAGTTGTGAATTAAATGGGTCTAAGCGAAAAACGGAACGAAATTTATTTCTTTGAAATGATGGAAAATATAATTATGGTCGCTAAATAATGAGAATACTTGTTAATTAATTTATAATTAGATGTTTTAGGTAAAATGCACTCTCTATAGTTAATGAATTACAATTTAGATTTTATAATAATAAATAAACTGTGCACACTCTAAATGGCAATTTAAAATCTCGAATAATTCATAATTTACTTATATACACTAAATATAATGTAAATTTATTAAACTTGTGAATTATTTTCTATTCTGAAATTAGAGTTCATAAATTTTAATTCAAGTCTATTGTATTTCTTTCATTTTTTTTATTAAGTATTAAAAAACTATTGCATTTTTTCGTATTTTATTTATATTATTGTCAAATTATTGCTTTTTTCGTTTTTTATTTATTATAAAGTATTTCATTATTATTATTATTATTATTAAATTATTGCACTTTTTCCTATTTTATTTATTATTAGCAAATTATTGCTTTTTTCGTTCATTATTTATTATAAAGTTATTGCATTTTTTTTGCTTTTTATTTATTATTATCAAATAATAAGTACAATATAAATAAAAACAATCGGTAGATTATAAAAGTCTATTAATAACGTGAATAAAAAGACAAATATAATAATAAAAAACCAATAAATAAAATATTTATAATTATTTATAAATAATAAAAATAAAAATTTTTTCCAAAAATTAAATTTTAATTCCAAAGATTTGTCACTTTTTTCACTTGATAGACGAAGTAATAATAATAATAATAATAATACTAGTACAGTAATTTTCGATTATTCATTGTTTTTTTTCGCCTTCGAACTTTAGGACTAGGAATTACTGGTTATAATGGAACAAGCTCGTATATTCGATCATTATTAAAAGCCACGGTAATGTCTGCTAAAATTCGACCGTATTAATGCGCAGCATTTAATGAACTAAAAGCTACTGCATAGTCGAGGCATCTATAATTCGAAGAGTAGAAATTTGTATTCCACTGTGTAGTGGTTTAAAGCTTAAAAATTTATCGTTCTGCTTTTATACGCGATGCTTTGGAATATAATGCAAATGAACAGGAACTTAAATCAACATAAACAACAATTATTTTCCAAAAATACCTTCTTGCGCTCCCTTCTTTTGGATAATGAGAAGAAAAAAAATTATTTCCTTCTAAAAAAAAGAATAGAGAAAAGAATTTTTCTCACTTAAATTTTTTTCAGTCATTAATTAATTAAATAATAGAAATTATGTAATTTTTCATTCATTCAAAATTTATACATAGTTTCAAAATTCAATTAATTTCTATAAAAAATTTTTTAGATTTTTTTATCAACTTTTATATTTATTTTTAATAACTTTTATTTAAACAAATTGTCTATATAAAATTTGCTTAATTTATTGTTTGGTAATTAATTAAGTAATTATTTAATTTAATTAATTAAAAAATTTAAGGGAGACAAATTTTTTCCCCTTTTCTCTATTCTTTTTTAGAAGGAAAAAATTTTATTCGTCTCATTTTCCAAAAGAAGCGCAAAGAAAATTTAATTTTTGTTAATTTGTTTTTTAATAACATGGGAAGACATTTTCCTCTCACCAATTTGTTTTTAATACAAAAATTCAATTGCAAAAATTAAACTTTTGTTATTGCGAAAAAAATCTCTCTTTTTCGCCCCAATGTTTCAGAGATAAAAAAAAAGAAAAAACCCAGTAAAAAAATGTGAATAGAAAATGTTACAGTAATATTGAAAAGCATTTAAAAATACCTTACATTTTATTCCTTTACCAAAAGAATTTTCTTTTTTATCCTTTCTTCTTTTTTTTTGCAATATGAAAATCGATTTTGCATAAAATTTTATGGATGGAACGTTCAAATGTCAATTGGAATATGAAAATATAATAAAATGCGCAGGGAAAAAAAAGAAAAAAAAGCAGTAGAAAAAAAGTTGTACCTGAAGCTTGATGCCATGATGTCACCGATGTTTGAAAGACACAAGAGCATCAGAGGTATACCCAGAATGGCATAAAATATTGTTACGACTTTACCGTTTCGAGTTTTCGGTGCAATGTGGCCATAGCCTGTATAGAACACAAAAATTACAGTGTTTCAAGATTAGAATGGACTATATTTTTTGTTTTTTTTTTAAGGAGAAAAAAAATCGTTTATCAGTGATAAAGTATATATACAGAGTCAATGACATTTTTTTATGTTCCATCGCTAGTAAACTTTAATGAATATTTGTTTCCCGAACAAAAAAATATTTGCAAGTTTAGAAATTCTAAATTCTGATTGAAAATATTTTTTTTATTTATTTTATTTTATTATTTATACTGAAGAATAAAAAATTCCTATAGTCATTTTTCTCTTTTGTATGCTATTTCTATAAAATTATAAATAATATAATTGTTAATATTATTATAATAATTTTATTTATATATAATAGTAAATAAATATATTTTTTTTTTTGGAAAATATGAAACATTAAGAAAAAATGTGTATTCGAGGGCCTTGAAATTTTTGTGTCTCTTTAATCATAAACGTGTTTGAAATATTATAATGTAAAAGATACTTTCTCGTCTAAGTTTGACGTGGCTTATTATCTTGTTTTAATGTGAGCCCACTTTGTTACCTTGATTTTTAGCTATTCATTTTGCTTCTTAGTTGGCTGGTTACGGGTTGAGGCCAAGGTGGTGAAATCCCACATAAAACTGTGTTTATATGTATGAGATTTATAGGATGATTTGTACGCGGATGGCAAGGACGATAAGGAGGACAAGGTCTTTCTCTCTATTTTGAAGAAAAGAAAGATGACTGACGTCGAAAAAGGAGAAGAAAAAAGAGAAAAATGGAAGAAAAGAAAAAAGAAAGAGAGGGAAAGAAAATATAAAGAAAAAAAGAGAGGAAAAGAAGAAGAAGAAGAAGAAGAAGAAGAAGAAGAAACAAAAAGAGAGAGAGAAAGAAAGAAAGAGGAAAGAAACAAGAAAAAAGAGAGGAAAAGAAGAAAAAAGTAGAAAGAAAGAAAGAGAAATAGGAAGGAAAGAAGAAAAAAAAGAAAAAGAACAAATAACAGAAAGTAAATAGAAAGAAAGAGAGGAAAGGGATAGAAGGAAATGAAAAACAGAAGGAAGAAAGAAAGAGAGAAAATGAATGAAGAAAAAAAGAGAATTAAAGAAAAGAGAGAAGAAAAAATAAAAGTATCAAAAGGAAGGAAAATAAATAGAGAAGAAAGGAAAGAAAAAATAAAAAAAGAATGAAAAATAAAAGAAAGAAGGAAAGAGAGGAAAATAAAAAAGAAAGAAATATAAAGAGGAAAAAAGAAGGAAAGGGAAGAAAATAAAAATTGAGAGAGGAAAGAAAAAAAAAGAAGGAAGAAAAGAAGAAGAATAGAGAGGAAAAAAGAAAGAGAAAGAGAGAAAAAGAAGAAGAATAAATAAAGAAAAAAAGTGAAAAAAAGAAAGAGGTGGGAAAGGAAGAAAGAAGAAGAGAGAGAAAAAAAGAAAATAAGAAAAAGAAAAAGGGAAGAATAGGAGAAAAAGGAAAAAAGAGTCAAATGTAGAAGCTGTGCAAAGAGGCGGAGCCAATTGATTCTTTCACCGCGCATAAAAATTTACATTGATGGATTGTGTTCATCGAGAAAAATTTCTATTTCCATCTTTTCAACTTTCAATCAAATAAATAAAAGGAGAAACGGAAAATGTGAGGAGCGCTCTCCTTTTATTGAAAAATGTGCTAATGTAGAGAAAAAGATACTTTGTGCGCACTGCTTGAAGAAAAGGTCCTTCATAAAGAATAAAGATTTATATAACCACTATATATATGTGCACTTCTTTTTTTTTTTATAACGAAAATTTCTTCTCAACGTGACAATAGAGAAGATAATACCCAGTAAACCTTTTGCAAATTTTTCTCACAAATTTTTATCTAATACATTTTTATTGTCATCATTATTTTTAAATTCTATTTTCAAAATTTTTTTGTTTTTTACTGAAAAAAGATATTAAAAAAGAAAATAAATAAAAGAAAAGAATAAAAAAAGAAAAAAATAAATAAAATTAACAAAGAAATAAAAAAAATGAGTAAAAAAATAAATAATAAGACAGAATGACTAAAAAAATAATAAAGAATAAGTAAAATCCTCCGTAGCCATGAGGATTAGTTGCGCGTGTGTTGTATTCGGACATGCGTCGGGGGGTCGGGAGTTCGATCCCACATGCGAGGCGGATATTTTTCATTCTTCGTTTAATGAATAAGAAAAAATTACTAAGTAAACAAAAAAATAACAATGAATAATAAATAAATCGTTTGTAGCTAATGCTATAAGCTTATCAAAAATATTTGTTAGCAATGATAAAAAAATTTTTTATCAAAGTTACATAACTTTAAATGTTAGTTAATCAAGCAAGTTTTTTAATAAGTGGATGATTGCATTTAATCAAAAAGTTTATGAAATCAGCTTATGAAAATCATTACTCGGGGGGTTTTCGGGGTCGCTGATAACGAATCTGGCATCACATTTTCAAAATTCAAAATGGCGGATCCAATAAAGCGGATATTTAAAAAAAAATTTTTGATTAAAAATAAAAAATTTCCATTTTGAATCCACCATTTTGAATTTTCAAAAATGGACACTGGATTCGTAATCAGCGACCCCGAAAGCTATTAAAGCATATGTTGAGGTATAAAATTTTCTATGCAGGGAAAATTGAACCATTTTCTAACCGATTTCTGCAATTTAATTAAACCCTAGGAGGGTTAATTAAAAAATAAATGAAAACTAAACAAAAAAAATTAATATAAAATAAATAAAGTAAAGTTAAACTAATAAAGAACATAAGATAAAAAAGATTCAAGAAAATAGTATTGTAATTATTATAATAATTATTATAAATAGTATTTTAAATAAAAAAATTGATTAAATTGATAATTTTAATTCATTCGTTAAATGGTAATAGTAGAAGTAGTAATATAGTAAATATCGAAATAAAAAATAATTACAAATTGATATTGTGTTCATTTAATGGAAAATTATTTTTGCAGAAAACAATTTAAATAATAGAGATTTAAATAAAGGAAATTTTGTGGTAAAAATCAATAAACAATATATATATTACAATATAATAAAGAATAGAGAAGCGACGCGCACATTTACTTTCTTCGAACCGTAAATTAATTTTTATTATCATCGCTTTTTTTATCGGTTGAGGAAATTCTCATTGAAAGAATGAAAATTGCGATATTTAAAACTTCCGCGCAATAAAATAAAATCGAAATAAATATTGAACACGCGAATAAATGCGGTGTAGATGAGAATTATTTCAAAAAATAGAGAAAAAAAACAAACAAAATAAAAATAGAAAACTTATCTACAATTATTATTAACGAAACAAAATATCCTTCTGGGGATTATTTATTTCTCGAAAATAAATGTAATTTTTAAGTATTATTTATTTTTTTCAATAGCATAGTAAATATTTTCAATTTTCAATAATAAAAATTTCTATTTGTCAGTAATAAAAATTCCTATTTGTCAATAATAAAAATTCCTGCTTTTCAATAATAAAAACCTTCCTATTTTTCAATTAAAAAAAAATAGATTATAAGTAGAATTTATCACTCGGTCGAAATTTATATATGTGAGAAAAAATCATTCTTTCGAGTCAAATAAAATATATATATATAGGTAAATAATATTTCATCTTTAATAAGAATTTTCAAATATATATAAATTTTCAAGATATTGATAAAAAATAACAAAAATGCGAATATTTACAAATACAATGATAAATTCTCTCGAGAAAATTTTTCAGCGTGACAAATTGAAGTGAATGGATTTAGAAGAATATGTGAAAGATATTTTATGAAATGGAAAATTTTTTCCTTTTTATTTTGACATTTACAATAAAATTTATATTATAGATGATTATAGTTAATAGATAAATGTCAGTTTTGCAAAAAATAAAAAAAAGGAAAAGAAAATTGAAAAACCAATTTATATCACACGTAAAACAGACCGCACCCATGCAATGAAGAGAAGATCAATCTAAACAAAGAATATATATAAAGGGGAAAAGGGAACCGGATATCCGAAATGTTCGATACCATTCCGTCCAAAAAGTCGGTCACGCGTCACGCATCTTTTGTTATAGAAAATGTACATATAGGCTTTAAAACATAGTAGTATTATATATATAAAACGAGGTTATAACAGTGCGAGGGAGAGGAGAATTCTCATTACATGTCATCTTCACACGTTTTACTTTTGTCCCTCCTTGCAATATTTCTCTCCAGTTATTACAATTTTCCTTTTAATCCTCTTCCCCTTCCCCTCCTCTCCCCCACCCTATTCATGGAAAAAAAAATTTTCATTCATTTTTATTCAGAAAAAAATTTCATTATCTTTTTCCATTACTCTTCAAACGATTCAAAGTCTTTTCTTTCATTGCAATTTAAACACGTTTTTATTGCATTCATTTTTTTGCGAATTACTATTATTTTATTTTAATTTATTTTATTTCATTTTATTGTATTGCTGCAAGACATTTAATCTGATTTTTATTATTAATTTTGTTTAAAAATCAATAATATTAATACCTAGTTAATTAATAAATGTTAAAAAATTAATAATATTCAAAGTCAACTTAAAAATCACAAATAAATAAAACAATTTAATAAATTATAATAAATCAAATTAATAAACAATAATTAATTTTGTATAAATATATTAATTGAACATAATAAGAATAAATAATTCACACAAATAATATTAAACTTAGAAAATTATTCAATAAATAACAACAATAATTAATAAATAATTGTCCTGTCTATAAATAAATAAAATACATAAATAATAAAATTATTAACAGAAATAATGTTAAATTTTTTATTTATTTTGTTATTTTATTAACAGAAAAAGCCCTTTGTAGAAATAATATACAAATTAACAAATCAATTCAATTAATCATTTTTCAATTTTTAATAGTTAATAAATAAATTTTTCAATGAATGACAAATGAGTAACAATAATAATATTAATTAAAAAATTACTAAATTATTAACAGAAATAGGAATAAATCAACATTTTTAACTAATTAATAAATTAATTATTAAGTATAATTAACAAATTAATTAATTACATTTACCACTATTCAATTTTAAATAGCTAATAAATACCTAAATTATTCAATAAATGACAATATTAATTAAATAACTGTCCCCTCTATAAATAAGTGAAATAAATAAATAATAAAATTATTACCAGGAATTACCAAATTTTTTATTAATTTATTTACTTTATTAACGGCATAATATAATAATAAAAGTATTAACACAATAATAATTTTAAATAAAAAATGTTCTTATCAATGATTTAACAAATTAATTAATTAAATAAACCATTACTCGATTTTAAATCAAATAGTTAATATAAAAAGTAGGTATTCAATAAAAAAAATTATCATTGAATTGGAAAGAAAAAATTTAATTACTAAAATATCTAAAAATATTTAATTACAACTGAATCTGAAATTGAAATGTTAAAAAAAATATTTAACAAAAGGATATATTGAAAGAGAAATATATTATTATCATTTTGCAAAATTAATTTACTAAAATGACTTATTACAATATTTGTTGAGAATTGATTATAAACATTTTAAACAAATTAGCATATCGTGTATATATACTCACTCTCTATGAACAAGGGCTTTAAATGGAAAATTAATAATGAAAACAACGTAATACATAATTAACTTAAAATTTAATTTGAGAATCCTTGAAAATTTATACGAGAATATTTATGATTTCTTTGTGAATTATAATAATTATTATTTATTTAGAATTTTACGTAAATGAAATACTTCATTTAAATTATTAATATAATGATATTAAAAAATTTAAATCACTAATTTTAATTTTAATTATTATTTAACAATTCTACAAGTTGTTAATAATTTGAATAGTTCTTAATTAGTAGTATTAGTAATAATTAGTATAATTACTAATAAAGTGGTAATGTTAATAATGATTAATTATTAGTATTATTAATAATAATTAGTATATGAATTACATTATTTAAATTAAATTGAGTATTTTAATTAGCAGTAAAAAAGTTAATTAGTTACTTTATAATTAGTGCAATTAGTACTTAGTTATTTTTTTAATACACTTTTTAATTAGTAGTTACGAAGTTACTACTTAATTATTAATACAATCATTAATTAGTAGGTACGAAGTTACTAATTAATAATTAATCAGTAGATACGAAGTTACTAATTAGTAATTAATTAGTAGGTAGAAAATTATTAATTAATTATTAATTAGTAATTTTTTTTTTGTGGTTTTTTAAATTACCTCTTTTGCTAATCAATCAAAAATTATTATTTATGTATTGACAACAATAAGGAGTTCAAGGGAACCAAGACCATTGGTTTTTCCGATTTCATTATCTATTCATAATAATTTTTTTTCGCAATTTTCTCAAGTTATAATTTTTCAAATTTATGTCCACCTTATAAGAAACATGCGGGGAATCCCCGAACGACTAAAAGAATATAATTTTTTTCCCTTCACGATTTGGTTCATTTGCGAATGAATCAGTGGCCTACGAAGGTCTTTTGAACAGAGAATGGCTATCGTCTACAATTTTGCAGGCGATATATATATAAGCTGTATTTGCTTTCACTTTCATTTAGTCGCGTTTCGCCGATTTGTTAGCGATCAACTATGTAAAAAAGAGAGAGTCACGTGACAATTACTCTTTTGTTTCATCGCTTTTATTCAGTTCTTTTTTTTTTTTTTGCTTTGTTTTTTTTGTAAATTAATTTATTATTCATGTTTATTGAAATTAATTATTCTTTTATTTGTTTAACAAACAATCAAAATTATTTTATGAAATAAAATTTTAATTAAATGAAAAGTTAAATACTGGACTAAGAACTAAATGGAAAATTAAATATGAAATTAACAAGAAATTAAACAGAAAATTGTACACGAAACTAAAAAATGAATACGAAACTATAACAAAAATTGAAACGGAAAATTAAATGGGAAATTAAATACGAAACGGAAAACAAATTAAATGGAAAATTAAAAATATTAAATAGAAAATTAAATACGAATCGAAAAAAAATTAAATGGATAATTGAACACGAAACTTCAAAAAATTTATTAGAAAATAAAATACAAAACTAAAAAATAATAAGTACAGGACTAAAACAAAAATTAAAGAAAGTAGATAATTTAAAAAAGTAAACAAATAAAAGAAATAAATAATAAAAGAGTAAATAAATATAATAAAATAAATGAATAATAGAAGAGTAAATAAATATAATAAATAAAATAAATAAAAAGAGTGAATTAAATTACAATACATATTACTAAAGAAAAAAGTAACAAATTCTTAAGAAAGCAAATAATAACTTTAACGATTTCAAAAATTGTTAAACAATTGGAGAATTATTATAAAAAAATATAGTGGAAAATAGAAAAAACTTTTAGAAAACCAAAAGTTTTTAATAACAATTAAAAATAAAAAATAAGGTGGATAATACATTTTTAAAAATTGTTATCAAAAAATAGTGAAAGATAATAAACAACAAAAAAACTGAAGGATTTTAATAATTATTGATAATATAAAAATACAAGTACATAGTAAATTTTTAATAACAAAGTGATCAGTATTATTTAATTTAAATTAAAAAAATTAATCGGTATTAATTTCCTCGTATCTTTCAAGAAAATTAAATCTGAATGACAAAGTGAAGGAGAAGAAGAAAATCGACCAAAAAGAAAAACAAAAGAGAAGAAAATAGCAGAAAAAAACAAAGAAGAAGAAGAAGAAAAAGAAGAAAATTCCAGTGACAATTTTTCCCAGGGTATAAAATTTTTTTGCTTCCTTTAATTCAATTTTCATCTCCCTAGAGTGAAAATATATTCATATAGGTAAAGAAAGTGGAAAAAAAAGATAGAGTGACTCCTTGCTTAATTTTTAACCCCACGATTCATTGTCAACAATTTTTATAAGGCCATTTTTTCGTCAGGTGCACGTGTAGAGCAAAAGAGAAAAAAATGTGTAGTATCAGCATTGCTTTATTTTTCACCGCTATCGCATTTACCATCGCCCTGCCTGATGAAAACAAATGGGTTTGGAACGACGGCAACGGCAACGACAACGACGATGACGACGGTGAACCAAGAAATCGAGATGAAAAGAGAGCGAGGTGAGCACTCTTACAGTTTCCGCTTTTGGTCCACTCAGGGTGCTTTTCTCCCGAGAAAACATCTAAGCTCTTAGTTGCGTTTTTTTTTTGTTTTTGTTTTTTCGTCATTTTTTTTTCACTACTTTTTCTTTCAAACAACTTTTTTAAAAATGAAAACATGTCAACTGACGGGGGCCCCAAAAAAAAGAAGGAATAAAAAAGAAAAAACGCACATACGAGAAACACGTCAATTGACAGCTTAACTTTCTCCTTAAAACTTCCGCTCAAGCTTTTCCAAACACAATCTCTACTCTCATTAATTACATTTTCATTTTGTTTTTCTTTCGATATTTTCATTATTTTTTAATTAATGGTGAATTTAGTTTTTGTAAAAATTCTTTTTAACTGATGCAAAATTAAATAAATAATTTAATAAATTTAAATAGTTTAATTATTTAGTTTTGTTTTATTATTTATGCTGTTTTAAAAAAATATTAAAAATAATAATAGTAGGTAATATTAATTAAACAATTAATTAGAACTATGAAAAAAAGGGGGGACTAACTCTGTTGGAGAGTTTCAATAATATTATAATAATAATAATGTACTTTTAATATTTTTTTGTACACGGATTTATGAAAAGAATTAAATAAAAGTTACATTAAATTCTAATACTTTAATTATATTTTGTTTTTATTCTTTTTCTGTACAATTTTTGGAAATTTTAGAAAAATAAGAAAAAAGTAATTGTTTTAATTTCCCCCAAATATAGGTTTATAGCAAATGACTACAATCTAAATTCCAATTTTGGAAACAACCCATTTAATGAATACAGACCACAGTTCGGAGGGTCTTTCGGTCATGGAAATGGACCCATAAGACAACCTCTTGTTGGTCCAAATCGAGAGGAAGTTTTGGTGGGACCCGGTGGACCAACCGGAATTGTTAATAGGTATAATTACCCGAAAAGTAAATGCAATAGTTTAAAATTACTATATTTAAATAATTATTCGTTTAATTATTTATATAATATTCTTAATGAATTTCGATTGTAATGATTACAAATTATTTTTATGACCATTATTGATATAATAACGCTACAAAAAGTAACGTTATTATTGAAAATAATTAATATACAATTATTAAAAATAATAATTGGTGCTGAAATTATCATTATTTAAAAATTATTCAAAAATAATAATATTATGAAAATGAATTATATAAGAAAAGAATAAAAAATTAATTAGGGAAAATCCTCATAAAAATAATGCTTGAAAATTAATTAGAAAAAGAAATATTAAAATATAATGTAATATTAATAAAAAAAATTGTGTTTCAGACCAAGTGGCGGAAGGGAGGATTTACTGGGACCCGAAGATTTCCGATATCGACAATTTGAAATTTGTAAATGCAGCTACAGTTTCAACTGCCCCTCGACTGGTTTGAATTTCGTGAGTTTTTTTCATCAATATTTTTCTTTGATACTTTTTTTCATTTTTTTACACTTTTTTTTCATTTTCCCCCCCTTTTTTTTAAATAAAGCATGTTTCTGTCTGGGAATTCTGGGTCGAATCGCGTTCTAATGTCTAAATGATATCGGCATCCAGCTTATACTGACAATCTATTACGTGACCCCACTGCGAGATTCCAAATGGATTTCTCATTGAACGAAATTATTTCTTTAATAACTTCTCGTAAGCTCTCGAATTCAACATTAATGTTACATCATAAATCTACACATTAATAATAATTTCAGCACCAAAATGGAAAAAACAAATATTTACCACACTGACACTATCATAAAAATTTTCTTTCCTTTTTGAATTTAGTAATTGTGTAGGAAAATAAATAATGAATAAATTCATTTCGTTCTTTTGTTTTCAAATGATGAATACAAGTAATTGAATTCATATTTATTTAGAAAATTGACAAGGAAGTCGATATTTATCTTTGTATTCGTTTTGAACTTTTGGTGGTTTTAGAACAAAACACTATTTCGATTGTGATGATTACAAATAATATTTGTATTAAGAATATTATTTTTCTTCTTTTGTATTCTTTTTTAGCTTTTGATGAATTTAGATTAACAAGACACTATTTCGATTGTGATGATTACAAATACTTTTTCGAATTAAGAATATTATTTTTTTTCTTTTTTATTATTTTTTTGACGATTGTGACGATTCCAAATAAATTTTGTATCAAAAAAATGATTAGTACAATTAAAAATAGTACTGACAAACTACTAACAAAATGAACAATTTAGAAGCAAGAGATATAAATGCCCAGTTTCAAAAATATTGTGGAATTCGCGGAGGAGTGAAAATTCGGGACATGTCCCATGGGTTTATAAACGATAAATTTAGTGATTCAAATTTTGAGTGAAAAATGCACGAAATATATGAGACTGTTTTACGTCTCTAGGGCACTTGCTCGAAAGGTAAGCGATACTGCTGTTACAATAGCAACAAGTTTCCTGGTCTAACGCCTGCAGGAAATCCCAGTCATGGCTCCCACGCGTCTTATCCGGTGAGTGTGACTGAAGAGACTTATAAGCTTATATGCTTATAGGCTGCAATTTACTATATGCTTTAGATTCAGCAACACCAGATTTATCTTCTTGGCATATTAAGCTGACTTGATATTTTACTTCATTCTTTTTTATTTCCTCCCCTCTCCTCCCCTGTCCCTTTCACTACACCCTTTTTATCTCTTCCTTTTTTTCTCCTTCGCGCTCAAAAAAAAAACAGCAAAGCATCATCCCCTATAACTACAAAGTGTTCTTTTCTCAAAAGAAAAATGAATATTATATCGAAAAAAACCGAACAAATTTTATGTAAATTTTACAACCAATTTTAGTCATTGGTGATTTTTCGGACTTTTATCTCTTCTCCTTTTTTATTTTGTTTTATCAATAATAAAACTGCTGGAAATACTTCAATAAGTTAAAAATTAAAAAATGAAAGTTAAAAAGAATAATAACTAATAAGAAATGATAAATAATAATAAATGGAAAAAATAACAACTCATGTTTTATAATAAAATGCCAAGAAGAAAGATTTTTTTAAAGCTTCTATTAACATTTATTCATTCATTTCTTTTTGTCTTATATAACAACAATCTTTTTTAAAAGCAATCCACAAGTTTTATGCAATAATAAATATTCCCCTTTGCTAAATGAATTTTTTTTTCTTAAACAAGCTCAAATATTATTTCTTCTACTCTTTGCCAATCTCAAAGGTTTTTAAATCTCATTTTTCATAACAGAATTTTTCTCAGAGAAAATTTTGTTTTCTTTTCTTCGTGTAATTAATATTTTGATAAATTAGGCAAATATTTATTTGTCTATATTATTTCTTTACTATTCCTGAAAATATTAATTCTATTGGCGAATTTAATATTTAATTTCAAATACTTTAATTTAATTTTTCTATTATTGGATTAATTTTCCTATATTTCTGAATTAATTTTCCTATTTCTGAATTAATTTTCCAATTCAAAATTGATCTGAATTTAAGTTTTTAAAAATAAACGAATTCTTTCTCTTTATATTGTCAAAATTAATTGCAGATAATTGAGATATGAATAAAAATTCTAATAAGAGAAATATGGAGATTTGGTGGATTTTGGAATTGCTTTTTTTTAGATAAGACCAAACTTCGGGCCAGTGAACTTTTTGCCACCGAATTATTACGGTAGACCTCAAGGCAATTTCCATGGTGATTACCTGGGTCATCTAAGCGGACATTATCGTCCAGATGATATTAATTATGGCCGACCATATGGCGGGAGGCCATACGGACCCGACAGATACGAAAATCAACGACCTTTCAACCTTCACCACGACGAAGGTGATTTTTATTCACGTTCTGCAAATAAAGATCCACTAAAAGATGACGCAAGCGCGACGAAAAAGTCTATTGAGAATTAAAATTAAATTGGTGCTTCTTGTTTTATTTCGAAAATAAATCTTTTACCTTTTATTAGCCAATATTTCCTTTCAAAAAGGAAAGAATTAATTTTTTATTCTGAAATTAATTTTATTCAAAAAGAAAAAAAATATTATCGTGAAAAGAAAATTAGAGAAGGGGCACCATCTAGCGGTGGCGTCACTGAAGTAAAATTACTTCCACCAAACGAAGAAACAAAAAGAAATTTCAGCTTTTAAATCTTTATCTGCTAAATAACTTCTTGGAAAATTCAAATTCTTTTTCGAAAAATAATGTAAGGGAATTATTTTTTGATCAATTGAAATTTACTTCAAAATTTAGCACCATCTAGTGGTGGCGTCATTGAATTACTTGCATCTAAATACAATCTAAATACAAAGAAATACAATTATGTACAAATAATATTTATTATTTTTTTTCAATACAAACTACAAAAAATGTTACCATGTATAAATAAGTAATTTAATATTAAATACACGAATTTAAAAAAAGATTTCAAAGAAATTAAAATTCTTTTTCTAAAAATAAATTAAAGAGGCTTATTCTAGGATCAAAAGGAACGCCATCTGACGCTGGCGTCACTGAACTAAAACACTCCTAAACTACTTATATTTGTTTTTCAACAATGATATTACACAATTTTTTAATAAAATCAAAAAGTTAATATTCTCTATGTTTATTTTTCATTTTAGTTAATTTTTTTTCGCCTTCTCTGCGCAATTTTCCATCAAACATTTTCGAGACAAAAAGGTTCGAAATTGAAATCCCAAATGAAAAAGAAAAAATCATCTCAACGTGAAAATATCGATGCATAAACAAAAGTTTGATATTGAAATACACGATAAGGACAAATGTGTCTATCTATACATATACACACAAAGGGAGTAATATTTAGGGACGTGAAATAAATGATGACACATATATACCATAAATACGTATGTTAGAGAAATGTACAACGGGAATACTCACCAATGGTAGTAATAACAATGATGGAGTAAAATAGTGCTCCAGCAAATGTCCACTGAACATTATTCACCTCCTCATTTCCATCCCAGCCCTCCTCTTTCATTTTCTTTAGCAGGTTCGTCTCAAAGATCTGCGAACGATCATAATTCCGGATGCAATTAAAATTTCATCCAAGATGAAAGAACGAGACTTATTTAAGCAGTGAGCAAGAGAAAAAAAAAAATTAAGCAAAAAAAAAGTACTAAAGAAAATGAAGAAAAGTTCCATTTACCTTGAGCTTATCCATGGCTCCGATCGTCCAATTCTCTTCCATTAACACCTTTGAGTCCAACGTCATTTTCCACAGCTTTTGCGTCATATTTCCTCGAAGATGTTTAATGCTCTCTTTAACCTGACAAAAAACACGTCTTGAACGTATGACACTTTTCATGCTGTTGGAGAGAGAGAGAGTGAGTGAAGGAAGCAGTCGAGCTTTTCAAGTATCTCGATTATTATTATCCCTGAACGCAAGAAAAGCACGGTTTGGAGAGATTGAATAACAAGCCAAAGGACTTTTGCAATTAAGAAAAATCACAGGATCATATTTCTAAGTGCATTACTTTTTTCTTCTTTTCTCTTCTTCCTTCTTCTTCTACTACTTTTTCTTTCGTTCGACATTTTTTTCAATTAAGTAGCTAACTCTTTCTCTCTCTCTTTCAATAATTTCATGGCTTCATTTCTTTTTTTCAATATAGTAAATTTATTAAATTGGAGTAAAACACATTTCATGTTTGATAAAAAATTTAATTTCTTTGTGCTGAGATTTTTCTTATATTAGATCTAATATTGGATCACCTATTTAAGAAACTATTATTTATTAATTTTTGATAATACTTATTCATTTGAATTTTTTTATTTATGGAATAATTATTTATTTAAATAAATAAAGAAATAGTAAAATAAATAATAGATACAAAAATAAATAATAGGTACAAAAATAAAATAATGTAAATAAATTCATTAAAGAATAAATAAAGGATCAATTTAATTACTATTTTTGGCCATCTGGCGGTGGCGTCACTGAAGTAAAATTGCTTTTGCCAAACTACAAGAAGTATAATTAAGTTTTTCTCCTTCTCTTCAAGAAAAGTAAATTTATCTACAGTTAGAATTCTTTTTCAAAAAGTAAATTAAAGATATTTATTTTTGGTTTAATATAAGCACCACCTAACGATGGCTTTTCTGAACTAAATTTGTTTTCATTAAACCATAAAGAAAAAGAAATAAATATAAATAATGTATCATAAAATTTGTTTCCCAGAAGAAGTGGATTCTTCGAAATAGTTATTTTCGTAACAAGGGCGCAAAATAGGTGATTGCGACGATGGCGAAATGAAGGAACCGAGGGGACACAATTTCGCGCCCGAGGCGAAGCCGAGGAAGCGAAAGTGTCCACGAGGTCCCGAAATTTCGCCAAAGTCGGAATCACCTTTGCGCCCATGATGCGAACATAATTTTTTGTCCTAACTGCATGGAAAGTATGGCATTGAGGGCACGCACGATTAAACGCTCATATTAGTTAAAAATTAAGCTCTATATAAACATTATATCGAATGAAGTCTATAATGATAGAAGTTTTAAAATAGAAATATAAAAACAATGTATTCTGGAAACATAGTATTTATTTAGAACGTAGTAATTAATAATTGAACAAAACTGAAACAAGAACTTTTAAAATTGACAATTTTGATAAACGAAATGGGAACAAAACCAAATGTCTCATTATTTTTTTTGGAGAAAATAAAAAAAAATTGCAAACTTTTATAGACAAAATAAAACAAGTTGAAAATGTTTGCAGTTCTATAGTCAACATAAAAAGAAAGTCGAAAATGTCGCATTTTAATAAAGAAAATCGAATAATTAACAAGCGGGCGCAAAATACTTTTCCGCCCGCTTCCCCCACTCCCGGGCGTAATGTGTTACTTTGCGCCCGCCTTAAGTGCCCGAAATGACATACTTTCCGTGCAGGTAGGACAAAAATTAAATTTCTCTTTCTAAAAATGAATGAAAGAGATAAAATATAATAGATATATAGATTTAAATAAACGCCATCTAGCGGTGGCGTCACTGAAATAAAATTGCGTTTACAAGGAAATATAAATATAAATTATATATCATAAGAATTGTTATGATTAAATTCTTAATGAAAAAGCAGATTAAATAAATATTAAAATTCTTTTTCTAAAAATAAATGAAGGGAGTGTATTTTCGGACTAAGAGAAACACCACCTGGCGGTGGCGTCACTGAATTAAAAGCATTCTTACCAAACCACGAAAGGAACATAATTAAGTAAAAATAAAATAATAAGAAATTATTTAAATAAATAAACATGAATAAAATGAAATAAGAAATATTAAGCCCTTTCGGATTAAGTAAATAAATAAAAATAAATTAATAATTGAAAAAATAATAAAAAATAAATATAAAAGATAGTTAAAATAAGAAGAAAAATAATACTTTAATAAATAAAATAATAAGTAAATAAATAAATATTAAAGTTAACAAAGTAAAAAAAGAATTCATAAATAATTAAAAGTGACAATTAAAAAATAAAAAAGTGCATTAACGTGTCAAAATCAACAGAATTGATTTATCTAAAATGGAAACAAAACTTTCGACAAAATTAAATAGAGCGACATTATTTTTCAAAAGCATTAGTACCAGTTTTAATTAATTAATCAATTTATAAACTAATGCTTCCAAGAGTTTGCAATTTATTTTCTGTTATTGAATAAATACCGGTAGTTAATAATTTGTGAAAATGAATAAATCAACAATGGAATATTGTATGTATGATATTATTAATTGGATATGGGTCTTTCTCAATAATGCATACATTAATCAACAAAGCGTGCATAAATCGTGTAATCGATACGTTTTGTGTGTAAATATATACATTTATATATATATATATATATATATATATAAATTTGTATATATATACTATATTAATACATTTATATATTATATAATATACTATATATATACGAAATATATACTATGTACTACTATATATATGTTTAGATGTACCTATATTGTTTATATATGTATACCTCGGAATTGGTCAAACGATCGATATACACTAAACTGTATCTACATGCTTGAAATCGACGAAAATAACGAAGATAAACAGCTTAAATTGGATAAAAGCGGTGCTCAAATTATAACAAACAAGTTTCACTGGATCTATAAACCGCCTAAAGATACATTAATTGAAAATATCTATCCCAGCTGTTGGAAAAGTTGACGCGATTCTCCAATTGATGTTTATTTCCATCAAAATTGATGGCCTTTTCTCTCTCTCTCTCTCTCTCTCTCTCTCTCTCTCTCTCTCTCCTGCACACACATATATGTATGTATATAAAATTCAAATAAACTTCAACATTAATCAAAATTTTAACGCTGCACTTTTGTTTTATTATTTTTAATTAATATTTAATTCTCCTAATTTTTTTTCATAGTTTTTCCATTCTAGTAAATTTTATTTTTGTTTCATTTATTTATTTATTTCCTCTTTTTATAGAAAACAGGGATTAAATAATTATAATGAATAAATGAATAATAATGTGAAAAAGAATGATAAAGTTAAATACAAATTAACCGACGGATTAGCTCAGTCGGATAGGTGCCTGGCGTTGGTGGTCGTTTAAGGACCAAGGGTATAAGTACCCTTGGTTCGCGCCCATTTGGCTTGGTATTTTTCCGGCACGTGAGACAATCTGAGCGGGAGGTTTGACGTCGAGGTATAATGATGTGCACCGTCGATTATTGTCCGGTACACACCATTAGAACTCGACTGTCGATAAACCGGTTGTACTCAGAGAGGTTTTCTACAGTTTCCCTCTTCTCTGGCGAGAAAACCCATTGACGGGTGGTCCAGGCGCAATGCGAGTACTCCTAATAAAAGTCGGCTGTAGACGCAAATTAGGTTAATATATAGAAAATTTATGTAGAATGGTTATGCTTAATCCAAAAAAAGTATTTCTCGGGGACTCTTGTCGAAGTGCGTAAGGCCAATAGGGCAGGAGTATAAACAATAAAAAAAAAATACAAATTATTAGAATAATTATTAAGTATAGTAGTATTTGAAGGAAGTGAATTTATCATTCGGTGATTAAATATTAAATTTGAAAGAAGTTAACAATTTTCCCGAATCAATCTACACAAATAAATTAAATATCTTAAATAAATCTCGATAAGCTCATGGGCCTCTATAGTTGTATTTGTTAATATTTATTTATATTTTTATTTATACATTTATAATATTTTCCAAAATAAATGTAAAGAACTTATTTTTTGATTAATAGAAAATGTTTTATTTCGAAAGATAGGATCATCTAGTGTTGAAAAAAGATTTATTTTTGGTTAAAGAAAAACGCCATCTAACGGTGGCATCACTGAAGTAAAATTACTTCTACCAAACGAAGAAACAAAAAGAAATTTCAGTTTTTAAATCTTTATCTGCTAAATAACTTCTTGGAAAATTCAAATTCTTTTCCGCAAAGTAATGTACCTAGGAGAATTATTTTTTGATCAATTGAAAAAATTTTACTTAAAAAGTTAGCATCATCTATAGTGGTGGTGTCATTGAACTACAATTACTTGCATCTAAATACAAAAATGATACAATTAAGTAAGTACAAATAATTTATTATTTAAATTTTTACCATCCACCTGGATTCAAAGAAAATTAAATTTTCTTTTCTATAAAAATAAAAAAGGACTTATTTTGAGGGTAATAGAAAAACTCCCTGGAATCATAAATTAAGTATAAAAAAGTGATTTAATATTAAGTTTAAATATTAATTTGAAAAAAAGATTTAATATTATTTATTTATATATTTACATATTAAGCAATGAAATATTTATATCATTATATTATATAATAATGATATAATAAAATAAAAAATACATAATTATAAAGGGACTTTTTTTCTATTATTATTCTTATTTTTATTATTATTATTACTATTTTTAATTATTAGGTATTATTTATTATTCGTTTATTAAAAGTTTTAATAAATGAAAGGAAATGTATTCATTTTCTATCTTTTAACGATAGCGTACAGATAAAACTGAAAAGTCGCGATATTTCTGAAACATACCCCAGGGATTTCAAGGGATTATCTTTGAAATTATTAGAAAAATCTGAGTTTCATACATATTGCAGTTAAAATGAAAAAAAAAATAATAAAACATTGTCGATACTCTATATATATACCTAAAGTACATATATTTTTATATTCATCTGTATGCGGAAGAAATTTTCGTTTTACTTTCCAGTATGAAAATTAAAACAATGAATAAAAATACAAAAGAATAAATATACTATTTATTTACTTTTAATTAAAAATTTTCTATTCAAGTTTTGCAAAAAACGAAAAAATATCAAAATGAAAAATAATTTTTTTTGTTCCAATTTTCTGATATTCTGTATTTAAAATAAAATTTCTATTCATATATATTGTATATTTATATTATAATGTTTATGGAAAAAATTAAATAGAGTCCAAATTTTCTATACAACAATATACATTGAAAATTGTTTTTCATACAAGTTGTAAATATGAAGAGCAAAAAAAAAGAGTAAAAAAAACAACAAGTGTGAAAAATATTTGCAGAATAAACATGAACGTGGAGATTCATTCGTCAAGAGGAAAAAGGCGCAAGCAGACTTGTGAAGCAGTTCATATAGAATTGGAATTTGTTCCGGTTATTCAGATATTTATGGGTTTTTGCTTTCAGGTGTGTTAAAGAACATAAAAAGGAAAAAATGATGACGCAAAAAAAGGGAAGAAAAAAATCCGTAAAAATAGTGAGTAGAGAGAGAGAGAATAACTACCATAGAAATTACTGTTGAATCCGTACTATATGTAACTACCGAGGTAACTACCATTTTTGAATTTGCCATTTTTTTGTAACTAAAATCAATGTTCCTACTTTATCAATTTATTTATTTTTCAATTTATCCTTTTTTTTCTTTTGGTTTAAAAGTTTTTTTTATTCTTTATTTTTGCGAAAAGTACAAATTTTAATCGAAATCGATTTAAATAAGCGCGCGCTTTTGTGAATGTGAAGTTGCGCATGCGCAGTTTCGTTTCGATGTACAGATGGCGCATTTTCTCTCACAAGCGCAGACTGGAATTTCTAGAATAAAACACCTAGGGGCAAAAGAATCAAGGGGATCAATTACTGACTAGAAAATATTAATTTCTGACTAAAAAAGAACCGAAATAGTTCTATATCGACTGGGAAAAAGTTTACTAAATAGTATTTTTAAATAAAATTTTTTTTCGTAATAAATGCTGTTCCTCTAAATAAAAAGAGAATTGTAACCGCACAGTCCTTAAAATCGACACGATAGTTTCTAGTTTGCAAAGACAAAAACGAATAACACTCCTGGGATTCGAAAATTCAGTGTTAGCATTTCCCTCTTTGATGAAAAACGAAATGAAACTCCTTTTCGGAGTAAAACAGTTCTACATGTGTTTATTGTCAGTTATATAGTGAAGTCAAGAGTAAGTTGTGTATTGAGAAGCTTTTTAAGTTGGTATTGTGCAAAAGGTTGTTGTAAGTTCACCGCACATATAGTATTGCCTGAAGGCTCTAAGGGGATTTAGTATATATAGACATATTTCGAATTCGTGTTACAGAGAGAGAGAAAGAGAGAAGGATGGATATATTTGTTAGAGAGAGAAAAGGATAGATATAGATATATTTACATCTTTCTCATGGGTTGCTTCAAGAAGTACGAAAGCGTGGGCTCCCAAAACGCAATAGGCGACCACGAGTGATACCAGGCTCACATGGGAGAAAACGCACTTGCAAAATTTCCATAGTAGACGTAGGAATCTCAAACACCTCGACGGCTTTTCCACATCCATCGAATCAACTGCATCAAGTCGAGGTGGTGGCATTTTTTTTTCTTTTTTTTATATATTGTCGACGTCGTCGTAGTCGTTCGAGTTTGAGGAAAAAAAATTTAAATAACGATCACACATCCCGTTTCGATTTGAATTTTTCCATTCATATCGCATAGATCAACTTATAAAGTTTTTCTTCTTTTTTTTTTTTTTGCTTCACAACACTTTCCTTTCGTGACACGTTTAAAAATAGTTTACCAAAAAATGTCTATTTTTTCTCGATTTTTAGAGTTCCTTCTATTTATTTTTATTATTTTTTACATATTTGTATTTATTTATTTATATTTGTATATGTATAAAGAATTGTTTATATTTTTAATTTTATTTATAAAATTAATAAAAACAATATAAATAATAATAAAAAAAAATACAATTATCTATGAGAAAGCAGAATGGTGATTTTTGGGGCAGGAGAAACACCATCTAGCGGTGGCGTCACTGAAGTAAAATTACTTGAACTGAATTAGAAATAAATATAATTTTACGTCAAAGAATATTTGTAAATTCCCCCCCTCCCCCAAAAACAGATTCAATAAAATTAATATATTCTTTTATACAAATATAATTTAAAGACACTTATTTTTTTAATGAAACAAAAACATTGTAAAATATAAAAGGTAGCACCTAGCGATGGTGTCACTGAACTAAATCACAGAATTACAATTTTGGAAAAGAACATTAACTGCATGAAACTTTCACTGTAAAAATAAAAGTACTAATTTAGTACGAATTTTGGTACTAAATCGTAATTTGGTTCTACTCTAATACCAAAATCAGCTCTAATTTAGAACCTTTTTTTACAGTGTTAGGCAAATAGTAATTATTAATTTATTATTATTCTCTCTATTATTATCTACAACAAATGCAGTAATAATCATTTAATTATGTTACCAATGAAACATTTCATTTATTTTATTAAATTAAATATACTAAAGTGAAATGAATTTTATTTAGAAAAAAGTAATTAAATTTAAAAAATTAAGAAAAACAATATAGCCAATAAAGTTAAAACAAAAAATGTTAAATTTTGAAGCAAGAGAAACACCATCTAGCGGTGGCGTCAGCGAAGTAAAATTGCTTTTACCTGAGCTAAAAAGAAACAAAATTTGTAAATTTTTTCCTCTAAAGTGGATTCAGTAATAATTAAAATTCTTTTTAGAAATATAATTAAAAAATATAGAGACTGATTTTTTAGTGAAGAAAAAATATATAAAATGGCAGAAGACACCTAGCGGTGGCGTCACTAAACAAGACCACAGAATTGAAATTTTATAAAAGAAGATTTATTACGTAGAACATTAGGAAAATTATAATTATCAACTTATTATAATTAAATAGGTATATAATTTATTAATTAAACTAATAACATTTTTTAATAAATAATTATTTATTATTTAATTACCGTCTACATTAAATAAGTAAATAAATAGTAAACATAAAATATTTATATACCTATTAAATAAATGACACTATATTATTAATTAAAAAATAAAATAGAATTTTGTACTGTTTTATTGTTGAACTTTTTTCATAAATGTATTTTTAATAAATAAAAAGAACAGTTAAAAAATATTGTTGAATAAAAAAACTAAAGAAATAATAATAATTAATAAAACAAAATTATTTCTTTTTTGTAATTAACATAATTTTTTAAAATCAATATTTTGTATTAAAGAAAAAAAAAGGAATTATTTGATTATTGACAAAGAACTAAAAATTTACAGAAATAAATAAAATAAAATAAAATGGAAAAATTATATTGTAATTTACTCAAATTGAAAAAATTATAATTTGTTTTAAATTCAACAATTACAAGAAATTAATGTTCTTTTTTTTCTAATGTTTTTCCAATACATATTGTTATAACTGTTTTATTATTTTTGTTTTCGGATAAATTTAGATTTTCACCAATTTCTAAAAATATACTGAATATTTAAGTTTTGCTGAAACGAACGCTATTCATGAACTATAAATCTGTCAAATACCGAGGCAATAGACATCTTACACATAGTGTTTAGTTTTCTCATTTATTTTCCTATTTATCACAAATTCACCTTAAATAAACTATTTTACACAATTTCCATTCTTTATTTTTCACTGCAGAAGAAGAAAAACAATTAGAATTCCTACTATAATTCACTTTTAAATTAAAAATCTATTTCACAATTTTTTTTTTCTTACACAACCGAAATTTTTTTTTCACTTAATAAAAAATTTACTTTTCTTATTTAACAGAGAAAAAGTAATTTTCATAGCTGATTCAATTTTTTCCAAAAATTCCTTCTTTTAATATTTTCCGTAATATTTTTATAATTTTTTAATATACTATTTTTTAATATGTTTTTTTAATGAATAAAATATTTTAATAAATAAAAGATATTATCTTTTAAAATATTAAAAAAAAAATTTTTTAACATTAAGGAGTAAAGGGAAAATTGTATTTTATTAATTGATTAATAGAAAAATATAATTCGGCGTTAGTTTTCGAGTATAATAAATTAAATATTAAATAAAACTATAAATATTCATTATTTTTATTATTATTATTATTATTATTATTATTATTATTATTATTATTATTATTATTATTATTATTATTATTATTATTACTATTATTATTATTATTATTATTATTAATATTATTATTATTATTATTATTATTAATATTACTATTATTATTTATTATTCTTATTGTTATTATTATGATCATTATTATTACTATTTTTATTATTTTTATGAATATTTATTAATTTTTCACTGTTATTATTTATTAATATTATTATTATTTATTATAATAGATATAATATCAATTATTAATAAGTAATTGTAAGTAATTTATTGCGATTAATTGATTAATTGTAATTTGTATCTTACGGTAAAAAATTTTTAAGAGAAAAGAACTCTAGACGCGATGAATAAAAGAAAAGAAGTTTTTGTCAATTTTTCGCGATATTGTATTGTATTGATGATGGTGATTGAAGAAGAGTAATTTAGTTTTGTTGTTTTTTCTTTTTTTTTTTTTTTGTTAAACGTTAAAAATTGGAATTTTTGTTTAAAAGTTCGAAGCGTGAGATGATTAGAAATGAACGGCAATATTTTCGAATGACTTCCGTTTAGTTATGTCGTGAACGATTTCGAGACAGAACTAAGAACTACACGGCATGGTACGTGAGCATTTGTGTATCGCGTGGGACGTGCCAAAATTATCCTCTACCTAATATTCTAATACACATATATGCGCCGATCAACGAATGAAAATTGCCTCTCTTACTGTGGTAATTTCACTATCCATAGTTACATATACAACAGATATTGTTCAAAAAAAATTTTATTTTATCCGCATAAATGTCAGTGAAGAAAAATTGAGTACAATTCGCTTAAGCGAATTCTAGTCAATTTTTCAGGGTTGCCACAAGTCATTAAAGGCAGCCCATTCAGGGAAAAGTCAGGGATTTTTATTAAAACTACCGGAAAAAATTAAATTTTTAGAATTTATAAGAAAATTCTGAATTTTGGTGTTTTTTTGTTTGACTCATATAAACTATGCAATTGACAAGAATTCTAATACAAACCCTTCAATTTTTTCTATTTCTAACAATAATTTCTTTTTAAATAACTTAATTCTTAAAGAACTATCATAAAATTATTACTTATAAATTATATAATGAATAATTTTACTTAAAAAATTAAAAATTAATTGGATTTCAAAAGAGTTGCGTTTACAATCTTCATAAATAGATGAACTTCAAAGGTTTGAATTTGAAATTTTAGAAAATTTCAATTTTTAATGAATTTAAATTAATGTAGAAAATTTTAAGAACAACTTATTACAGAAATTCAATTATTTTCAAAAGTTATAAATTTTTTTGCATAAATTCAATTCAAAATTTTTTAAAAATTCTCGTAAAAATTTCAGTTATCTTTATAAATAATAAAATTCTTCTTCAAAATTCAATTATTTTCAAAAAATTTATAAAAAATTTATAAAAAATTTATTTTTAATTATATATTATATTTAATAATATAATAATTTATATAATTATAAATATATATAATTAATATAAATAATATATATATATATATATATATATATAATATATAATATATATATATATATATAAAATTATATATAATATATATAATTTTATATATTATATTTAATTTATAAAAAATTTAATAAAATTCTTAGCAAAATTTCAATTATTTTTAAAATTTTTAATATCTAATATTTTAATATAATTTTCCAAAAGAAAGTTTCTCGAAATAATTCAAATTAATTATTTTTATAAATAATAACATTTTTTTCTGGAATTCAATTATTTTCACAAATAAAATTCTTCACAGGAATTCAGTTCTTTAAAAATATTTTTAATAAAAATCGTTGTAAGAATTTTTATTTTGTATATGTTTACGGGCACAAAAAATTCAATTATTTTCATAAATAACAAAAATTATCGCAGATTTTAAATTATTTTTTAAACAATTTTAAATAAAGTGATAAAAAATTGCACTTGAGGCATTTCACGTCAGAAATATCACGATTTGCAAAGGTTCTGCTGATTTTCGGAAAATTTCGTGGTAGTATAGTTCTATATAAGAGACTTTTTTCCCCCAAATTTTTTCAAAAAAAATTCAAAATTGTTGAAGATACGCCATTTTGAATTTTAATATTAATTTTTTTGAATATCTCGAAATATATTTTATGGATGGATAAAAATGCAAATAAAGTTAATAAAAAAAATTAATTTTTAAATAAAAAAATTTTTTGTTTATTTACTCTTTTCTGAGAAAAATGTTATTATAACAGTTGAGTCTCCATCAATTTATTTTTATGAAATTAAAGGTGAATTCATAAGGAATCCAAATATGTTAATAACATTTTTCTCAGAGAGGAGTAAATAAACAAAAAATTGTTTAAAAAAATTTTTTTTTATTTTTTTATTTAAAAATTAATTTTTTTATTAACTTTATTTGCATTTTTGAGTAAATACTTTTACCTGAAAAAGGTGTAAAATTTTATAAAAATCCATAAAAAATATTCCGAGATATTCAAAATTTTATAAAATTAATATTAAAATTCAAAATGGCGTATCTTCAACAATTTTGAATTTTTTTTTAAAAATGTTGGGGGAAAGAAGTCTCTTATATAGAACTATAATCCCACGAAGTTTTGCGCAAATCGTAAAGTCCGTATTTTTAAATACTTTCACTGTTACTGTTTTTATTTATTTATTTATTTATTATAATAATAATATTATAATATATTATTCCTTTAATATAATATTTATTTATTTAATTATTTACTTATTTATTTATTTACTTATTTACTTATTTATTTACTTACTAATTTATTTCTTTATTATCATGTATTTACAATTTTTTTGCAATTTTTCTTTGATGATTTCTCAAAAATGATCAATTGATGATAGCAGAGAAACTCACACAAAAATAAATAAAAAGCGATATATAGAAATTATATCGGATATAAAAGTTGAAAGGATGGAATCACGTTCTGGTGAAATTGGGTAAGTTGTGAAAGGTTTGTAGTTTCAAAAAAAAAAACGAGAGAGAGAGAGAAAAAAAAATAAATAAGAAGTTTGAGGACCAGATGTAATAAGAGAATCATAGAAAAGTGGAATGAGTTCCAAATGACTGCTTTCTTGCCGTTTTGCTCTTTTCTTCTTTTCCGACCGTCTTTTCTTTATAACTCCACTTCATCATCACACATCTCTCTCTCTTTTTTTTTCCTTTTTAATGTACATACCTCATATTCCTATGAAACCCCTTTTTACTGTTCATATTCACCTAATTCCCTAATAAATCTCAATTCTCAACTATAAATTTCAATTTCACAATAAGAAAAAAATTTTTCCACAAAATTTTCTCTTTTTTCCGCTCAAAAATTGACGGTTCATTTAAGTGCCTCGAAAATTTTGTCTCTTGTCTTAAAACTGTATTTTTTCTTTTCAAAAATTACATCGAAAGTTTGTGTCCTATCCAAAAATATATTTTTTTCTCTAAATTATTGTGAAAATTTCGTAAATAAAGAATAATTAATAATTATTTATAATTGTAATAATTTAATAATATATTAAGCAAAAAAAAAACATAAGACACTAATGAGTTTACCAATTATTCATATACAACGAACGAAACTATAAACTTGAGAAATAATTAGCTGGAAAATTCTCGAAGAAGATTACCGCGTGTGCGGTAATTAATTAATTAATTCGCTTTTTAGGGCTGTCAAAACAAATTCTAGGAAAATTTATTTCTCTTTATTATAATAAGTGAACATTGCAGTCTGTATACTCAATTAATGCGGTATCTTTTACTTAATCTAGAAAAAAAGGAGAAAAAAGAAAAAAGGCTAGAGAGTAAAAGGGTTAGAAAAGCTTTTAGGTTGTGTGTTAGGGGTCGCATTGCTTTCATTTAAAACTTTTAAGTATTTGATAGCATTTCCTTGTGAATTGTGTATATATACATGTCATTTTAGAGAATTTACTTGAGGCGCCATTAAGTTTAGATTTCGGTGAAAATTTCACATCGACTTCCGCGGCGCCTCTGATGATATCCTTTTAAGCTATTTCTCTCTCGAGTTACATATTCTGGCTTTTAGTTTACTATAACATTGAGTGGAAATCATTATGTCTGACGTAAACTGTCTTTTACTACTTCCACTGCTACAAATACTTGTTTCTTATTTTTATTATTTTTATTATTATTAATATTATTCTCTAAATTTAATTAATTATTAAAAATAAATGGATTTATAGAAGAATTTTAGTTAAAAACAAATAAAGAAAATTGAATTTTGGAGAATTTACAAATAATTGTAAAAAATTCAATTATTTTCAAAAAATTTTAATAAAATTCTTGGCAAAATTTAAACTATTTTCAAAAAATTTCCTCAATTCAATGATTTTAAATATTTACTATTTTAATAAAATTTTTTAAACAAATTCAATTATTATTTTAAAAAATTTTTGAGAAAATTCTACGCAAACATTTAAATATTTTCATTAATAATACAAATTTCTCAGGAATTCAATTATTTACACATTTTTTTAAAAAATTACTTCGCACTTAATTTGTAATTTCTTTTACAGTCTAGTTCTAAAAAATTACTGTTTCGACAGTTCAACCCAATTTTACCGAACTAAATTCAATAAAATTTCAGGAGTAAATTTTCTCCGTGATATAATTTAAAGCACAGGGTTGCCACGCAACCTGGAAACCTGGAAATGTCAGGGAATTTTTATAAACCTTGAAAAAACCTGGAAAAGTCAGGGAATTTTGATTGGAATCCTGGAAAATTATTGTTTTCTAAAGTTATTGTGCTTATTTTTGAAATCTAATTTTTCTTTAATTCAATTTTAAAAGAGTTGCCTTTACAATTTTTCTTCGCAATAATTCAATTATTTTCATAAATAATTAAATAATAAAAAAATTTATAGATTTACAATTATTTTCATAAATAATAAAACTCATCGCAAAATTTCAATTATTTTTAATACAATTTTAATGGAATTTCTCGAAAAATGGATAATTATTCTTAAAAATTTTATTCAAATTCATCAAAGAAATTCAATTATTTTCAAAAGTAATAAAATTCTTCGCAGAAATTCAATTATGGTCAAAAGTTTAAAAAATGTATCGTCAAAATTTCAATTATCTTTATAAATGGGTGATTCTACAAAAGAGGGAATTTTGATGTCTGAATTTGTTATCATTCGTCTGGCAGTGCAAAAAATGTAAAAATTATTAAAAATCAACATTCTGATGAAGTGACTGTTCGTTGTAGTTGTTAATCAAACTAAACTAAATGTGATACCAATCGGGTTTTATTGAATCTTCTAATCTATTAATCAAGATTTCTCAATTTGTAACGGAGATTGTGTTGTGACCAGACAAATTCTCATTCGTCTGGCATACACTTTTTAAAAAAATATTTTATTTTTCGGTTATTCTATAGACTTATGTTTTGTAGATTATTATTCTCTATAAGATAGTACTGAAGGATTTTTTCATTTAATGTTATTTTTGTATTTTTTAAACAAAAAATGCCAAATTCTCATTCGTCTGGTTCTCATTCGTCTGGCACTTTTGAGATAGGATGTATACTATATCACTAAAAATAGCGTAAAACTAACAATTTTCAACTATTGTTCGATTTTCTGGTCTTAAAATAATCCTAATTAAATTTACAAGAAATTGCTGTAACTGAATTTTCAATTTTCATTTCGCATAAATAATTATATTGACATAAACAAACAAATGGAATAAGTATTTTTTTATATGAATAAAGTTTAGCCCACTAAAATCAAAGTAGTTCTTTATTATTAGACACTTGAACTTACTTTTACAATTCTATGATTTGTGAAATTGTGCTAATAGAAACAAATACACCATCCGTAATTTGTTAAAAACAATTATTAATTAAATTACAACCAAAATTAATTAAACCGATGACTTTCATTGATCCTCGTAAAAATCGTTACTTGGGGGTTTTCGGGATTGCTGATTAAGAACCTAATGTCAGTTTTTAAAATTTTTCAATTCAAAATGGCGGATCCAATATGGCCGACGATTTTGGAGAAACTTAACATATTCGTCTGAAAATCGTTACTCGGTGATTTTCTGTTTCGCTTATTACCAATCCGAGGTCAACTTTTTTCAAATTAACCATTGCTTTTACAATTTGTTTAAACAATTTAATTATGTTTTTTAGTTCTACTACTATATTTATAGTTCATAGATGTATAAAAATTAATAAATAAATTGTAAATAGTTTTTAATAATCATAATTAATTAATTAATTAATTAATTACAATTTATTATTATTATTATTAATTATTAATTAGTTAAATAAATTAAATAAAAATAAATTAATAAATTATTAAAAAGTAAATTCAAAATTAAACTCAACGTTAAAAACTAGAGGTGTATTCAAAGTATTTAGTATTCGATTTTTTCGGGTACTCGATTTCTTTTCAGTCCTCGGAAATTTCCGTATGCATCAAGTATTCCGTATTTTAAATAATCTTGAACTATCTGATTCAAAAGTTGCGAAAATGGTGGTAAATTGTAAATTGTTAGTTCTAACTTTTCCTCTAGGTTAATAACTTATTTAACGTTTAAACATATTTTACAAAATCAAATTTAATAAAAATCGAACAATTTTTTTAAAATTCATTTAATTATATTCTTAATCAGCGACCTCAAAAACCCCCGGGTAACGATTTTTAGACGAATACGATAAGTTTTTTCAAAAGTCGTGCGCCATATTGTATCCGCCATTTTGAATTTTGAAAAACTGACATTGGATTCTTAATCAGCAACCCCGTAAACCCCCGAGTAACCAATTTTATAAAAATCCATTCATTAATTTTTATGTTAATGTGAATTTTCTTGACACGATTTTAATTCTCTGGATAAATTGTTTATAAATAACCATAACTTTTGTAATTTTTAATATTTTGTCTGGCCACTTATGGATGTCTTTATTAGTACCATTAACTTGAAGTTAAAATACTTTTCAGAACTTAAATGAGAAAAAAATGTTGTGTCCAAATTTTCTTGATTTTCGTCCTTCGTTTGTAGAATCACCCAAATATTAAAATTTTTCTCCAAAATTCAATTATTTTCAAAACTTTTAATGAAATTCTTTTTAACGAATTCAATTTTTTTCAAAAATTCTCCTCCAGTCAATGATTTTCAATATCTACTATTTTAATAAAATTTTCCAAAAGAAATGAATTATTTTAAAAATTTTTTATAAATTTCTTCGCAATAATTCTATCATTTTCAAAAATATTCAATTTGTGTTTACAGAGATTGAATTATTTTTATAAGTATGTAATACAATTTTTTACATCAGGGATTCAATTAATATTTTCATAGATAATCAAACTCATTGCAGAATTTCAATTATTTTTCATACAATTTTAATCGAATTCCTCGAAAAATATAATTATTCTTAAAATTTTATTAAAATTCGTCAAATGCAATTATTTTAAAAATTTGTTAATAAAATTCTTTATGAGAATTCAATTTTGAGAAACATTCAATTATTCAATAAATTATTTATTTTTGTATTAAAAATAATTAGGTATTTAAAAAGAAATATTATTAAAAAATTCGTCTCAAGAATTGAATTATTTTCAAAAGTAATAAAATTCTTAGCAGAAATTCAATTATGGTCAAAAGTTTAAAAAAGTTACAGTCAAAATTTCAATTATTTTTATAAATATTAAAATTTTTCTCTAAAATTCAATTATTTTCGAAAATTTTAATAAAATTCTTGACAAAATTTCAATTATTTTTAAAAACTTTTCTCAATTCAATGAAATTTTTTTACAGAGATTCAATTATTTTTAATACATTTTTAATCTTATTTCTCGAAAAATGAAATTATTCTTATAAATTTTATTGATATTCGTCAAAAGAATTTTAATTACCTATTTAAAAATTTGTTGGTAAAATTCTTTAAATGAGAGTTGAATTTTAAAAAACATTCAATTCTTCAATAAATTATTTTTTTTTGTATTTAAATAATTGAATTGTCGTAGAATTTTCTAATAATAATTGATTGAAATATGAATTTCAGTTAAAACTTTAGATAATAATTGAGTTTTGAAAAGCAGGTCTCAAATTATAATCTTTGAATGTTCGAATTTTTCATACTTTTAACTTAAAATTGTGTAGATTTAATTTTTTTGTAAAAGTTGAATTGAATTTTTTTAAAGTTATTTAAAGTTTTTATTTTGTAATATATATTTGATTGAAGAATTTCCGAATACCTGAATAATCGATGAAATTTCCTAAAATTGAATTGTAAACGAAGGATTTAAAAATGTTGAAAGAAATTTTTCAGAAATTATTAATAATAATTAATTTAAAGAAGAATTTTAGTTAAAAATTGTGGAAAACAATAATTGAATTAAAATAATGAAAGTAATTTTGAATAAGTTACAGTAACAATATTCTTATAATAGGTATAAAATGATGATTTTATCAGTCCAACATTTTTAATTATTATTATAAAACATGAAAATATCGATCACTCCGAGTCTTCGACTCGGAGCAATCGATATCTTAATATTTTTTTTTTTTTTTTTTTTTTTTTAATTTCAAAAAGGGTTGAATTAAAAATTTTGTTGAATATAAATGTAGTTTTAAAAACCTGGAAAAATTCCGTTTTTTAACCTGGAAAACCTGGCAAAGTCAGGGAATTTGAAATGAGCAAAAGCGTGGCAACCCTGTCACGACTTCTTAACAAAGTTCTCTTGTTTTAAAAAAGCAAGTAATTTTCACTATTTCTATTCCTCAATTACAGTTTTTTAACAAAATTCGAAGTTTTTTAGAAATAAAGGAAAAAGATTTGTATGAATCACATTTTTTTAGAACATTTTAAATGTCTTTTCGAAAAAAAGGAAGAGCATTTCCATAATTTGTATTTGTTAATAACGATTTTTAACAATATTATTTAGAAAAACATATAACTTCTATTCATCACAATTTTTTAACAAAATCTCAAGTTTTTTTAATAAGTCAAAAAATTTGCATAATTACAATTTTTTAATCACGATTTAAAAAAAAACTCTTTTTTGTAAATTTTTTTGCAGATTGTAAAGAGGAAGCAAAATGTTCATGTTATAAACATCGCCCATCTTGTTTTATTTCTGTTAAGGAAATAATAATTTAAGGGAAATTGAATTTTGTTTTATTTTGTACATGAAGATGAATTTTGCCGCTGTAGAATCCAAGATTTATTATTATAATTATTACTATTATTGACATAGTTTAATAATAATATTTACATCAAAAAATCATTTGTTTTATTTTATAAGTAGGTAATATTGAGAATTGTTAGTAGGCATTATTGTTAATTATCTATATTGAAACCAGAAGCAGAAACTACTCGCGCACTTTAGCCCGCGGTTTTTTAGCTAGTTTTTAATAATTAATTAAAAAATATATTTACATTAAAAAATTTACCTAATTTCAGAATAATTTAAATTATGAAAATTTTTGCAAAAATCTAAGTTCTTTAAAAATTTATGATTATACTTTGAAAAAGATTTCAATAAAATAAAAACTTTTTTATTTTTCATTAGAAAAAGGGTCAAATCACCAAAAAGGGGAAAAAGGTGACAAAATTGAAAAAGGCGACAAAAAGGGAAAAGGGAACCAACTGAACTTGAATAAAATATTTTTTCCATGTAATAATAATAAAAAAAGTGATTAAATTCATTGATTTTCTTTTTCATATTTGTTTTTCAAAAAAGAACTCAAAAAAGTTATCTACGTAATTTCTTTTCTCTCACTCTCTTTTAAAAGTGTTGTTCATTGTAAACTGGAATAACTGCCGAAAAATTTCGCTTTTTGTTCATTGATAAAAATCAAAAAGAAAAAAAAAGAAAAAAATCGATATATGATATGTGAACAAAATTGGTCCACGCGCTTTTACACACATACAAATACGTCGTGTATATAGAGGGAATAATACCATTGCAAGAGAAAATTTGAAAAAGCGCTTAAATCAAATAAAAAAATTTGTTTTGTTCAACCAATACACACATACACACACAGAGTAGTTTTTTGCGCGTAAATTTTCAAACCCCAGGCATATTGCACTGTCTCCATTTAAGTTGATCTACGAGACACGCATTTTTCTGGTCAAAGTAATGCCTGTGCACATTTGTTCGCGACAATTTATTTCCGCAAGGATATCGATCAAATATGGAAGGCACAAGTTGGTGTGTGGGCTTCAATACACCCCCCCCCCACACACACACACACACGCAAATACTGATGGGGGTGTCTCCAACGGTATATATTATGTATATATACGCGAGTAAACTTTATTCCAAAGTGCGAATCTGCTGTTAACAGTTGGAACTTGGAAATTCGAATTTCAACGTGTGCGGGGAGAGATAGAGAGAGTGAAAGAGAGACTTAGAGAGTGAAATAGAGAGAAAGAGAGGGAGAGAAAAGCGAAGGACTCTCGTATTGGTGGTGGCGGCGGCGGGTGATTTTCGTGAAAATTTTAAAGGGAGATGTCAACTGAGCTCAATACAATTGAATCTCGCAGTGCCCGTGTCAGTCCTGCTGCTTCAGGATCGCAGAAAAAAATAATCGAGAAACCGCCATTCAAACTTTGTTTTGCGAAACATCCGGAAACTGGAAGATCCGATGCTTGTATTCCGAAAATAAACGGTAAATTATTTCTTTTTCTCCTAATTAGAGAGGGAAATTAAATTTTTAAATTATACAAAATAATGAAATAAATATAATAAATTTATTTACTATTATAAATTATCTCATTATTATCTTCGCGTTGCCTATTTTTATGATTCTTTATCGGGCGAGGATTTATATCAATAAATAAAAGAAATAAATAATAGAGAAATAATGAAAGAAATAATAAATAAATATTAATGAAATAATTAAAGTAATAATTGATTTATAAATATGTAATTATTTATATGTATATATAATATCTTCTATATTAATAATCGTTGTATTCCGGTAATTTTTTCGCAGTTTGAAATTAGTGGCTGTTTTCTTTTTTGTTTCATAACTTTTTAAATGTTAAAAATTTTTTAATTAATTTACGGAAAATCATTGAACTCTTGTAAAGTATTTATAAAAATTTTTGAAAATAATTCAATTTATTTAAGAAATTTTAATCGGAAATTTTGAAATTAATTGAAATTTACAAAGAATTTTATTAAAAACTTTTGAGAACAATGAAATATCAAAATTTTTGACAAGTTGTCAAATTAATACGTACTCCAGATTATTATTGTATTTAATAAATTTTAGGAAATTTTTCTGGATATCATTTATTATAAAATTTCGTCCACATCACAACGTTTCGTCATCAAGGTTGGTGTCCTTACCAAGTGGTGGTGACGAAACGTCGTGTAGACGAAATTTTGTAATAAATGATATCCAGAAAAATTTCCTGAAATTTATTAAAAACAATGAAATAGTTTAAAAAAATTGTATTATACAATTTTTAAAAATAATTGAACCTGTTAGGGAAACTTTATTAAAATTGTATTGAAATTATAATTGAATTTCTCTGAAGAATTTTATTATTTCCAAAAATAATTGAATTCTTGCAATGAATTTTACAATTTATAAAAATAATTGAATTGTTTCGAAGAATTTTATATCAAAATTGTTGAAAATAATTGAATTTTTATTAAAACTCTGGAAAATAATTGAATTTAAATAATATTTTTAAAAATCCTAATTGTATTCTTTCGAGAAATTTTATTAAATTTGCATTAAAAATAATAATTGAATTCCTCCGAAACATTCTATTATTTATGAAAGAAATTAATTTTTTTGAAAGAATTTCATTAAAAATTTTGAAAATAATAATTTTTTAAAAGGATTTCATCAAAATTGTCCAAAATAATTGAATTTATATTAAATTCTTGAGAATAATCGAATTTAATATTTTTAAAAATAATTGTATTTTTTCGAGAAATTTTGAATACTTTAATTCAGTAATTCTGAAAAATTGTTTCTTGACAAAATATAATTAAAATTTTTTTTAAATAATTTATTGTATTTCCGAAAATAATAATTTTAAAAAATTGAAACAATTCAAAATTTTGGCAAATTTTAATGAAATGAATTTAATATTTTAATGAATTTTATTTATTTACTTTTGCAAATTATTTTAAAATATAATCGTATTTTTGAAGAATTCTAATTAAAAATTTGGAAAATAATTGAATTTAAAAAAAATTTAGAATAAACTTATATTACCAGGATAGTTCTAGTGGTACTCGAGTACCACTGGAAAGTTCAATTATTTAATCAAAAATGTTCAAGTTGCTGTTAGAAATATCTTCAATAAAGAAAAACTGTTTACAAAAATTTTTTTTTTTTTAAATGAAGAATTTTTATTAAATTTCAAAAAAACAAATCTTTTAAAGTAACAATGGCATTTTTAATGCATTTTTTAAAGTTATAATTTTAAAAATTTTATTCCTAAAAGTATACCTAATAATGTAGTAAAAAATAAAAAATAAGTTCTTTAAAAATTTTCATTTTAAACAAAATTTTAAAGGATTTTTTTATTTTTTATTGCCTAAATTATTATATTTTAAGAAATAAAATTGTACAGGAAAAATTTTTTAACGACTTTTCAAAGGACTATAATTATTATATGTTTCGAATTTAGAATTTTTAAGCATTTTTCAAATCCTTTTTTTTTCAAAAAAAAATTTTTTTCTTCATTATTATAACTTTTAGAAATGAAATTTTAAAGAAAACAATTTTCGAAAGGATTTTATAATTTGTTTTACTATTATAACATATTGTAACACTTTTAAAAAAAAATTTGTCAACGATATTTTAAAGGTTTATTTTTTTTCTTTTTTACTACCTATTATTGTACTTTTACAAAAAAGAATTTCTAAACAAGATTTTTAATGGATTTTTTAGTTTTTATTAATTTTTTTTAATTATTTATTTTTCTATTTTATTCATCCAGAAAAAAAAATTTTAAAATGATTTTTCAAAGGATTTATTTTTTTTCTTTTTATTATTATTACCTATTTTTTTAGAATTTTAAATTTTAACGGATTTTTCAGAAGGATTTAATTTTTTTTTAAATATTATACTTTTAAAAATATAATTTTATAAAAAAAAAATTTCGAAGGGATTTAAGTAATTTTTTTGCTATTATTTATACTTTTAGAAATAAAATTTTACATAAAAAAAAAATTTCAGAGGAATTTATTAATTTTTTCACTATTAGTATATATACTTTTGGAAAAAAATGTACAAAATAATTTTTAAAACCTGAATAAAAATGACAGAAAAAGGATCAAATCTTCAAAAATTTGAAATCAAACCTAAAAATATATTCCTAAATAATAATAATAATAAAAATCGATGTGTCAGACAAAAAATTTTTTCATTTCGCGTGTGACAATATATTATTTTTAGAAATTCAATTATAAAAATTGACAAGAAATCATTTTCTTTCGCCAAGGGAATTTTTACGAAAGGAAATTGTATAAATTTTTGCGTGTCTAAGACATTTGATTCTAGGAAAAATGAAATATGAAATGATATTTTTCAAGTAAAAAATTTATCCTCGATATATATTTTTTTCGAAGTGTCAAAAATAAAGTAAAAGGAAAAGTTGCAAAAGAAATATCTTTTTCCAGAAAAAAATTGGTTTTCCCTCTTTTTTTTATTTTAACTTATCACTGATTTCTTTTAGAAAATCTTTCCTCAAAATTCCAAATAAATATTTATTATATAGAATACTGAATATTTACTGGTTATTATGCTTCAAAAAATGGTTTTATTTTATGTGACGACAAAAATTAAAGACGAAATAAAGAAAAACAAAACAAAATATCTAGAAAAAAGCGTTAAAAAAGAGGAAAGTATTAAATTAAGGAGAAAGTTGAAAATTAGAAAAGAATTGTAAATTAAAAAGTTTTTGTATTATAAAAAATAAAAATTTACAATTTTTTATACTTAATAATTTTTTTAATGGTCAATATTCTTTATTTTGAATTAAAATTAAATTTAAAAAATTGTAAATTAAAACAAACCGAAAATTAAAACAAAAGTTGTAAACTAAACAAAAATTTAAAATTAAAAAACAACTGTATTAAAAAAATTTTTTTATTAAAAAAATTGCAAAGTACAGAAAAATTGTAAGTAACATAAAACAAACTGTAAATTTTAAAACAAGACGTAAATTTAAGAAAAAATTGTAAAATAAAAAAAAGAGTAAATTGAAAAATACTGTTAATTAAAAAGAACGAGTTAATTAAAAAATTTGTAAATTAAAGAAACATTGTAAATTAAAAAACTGTTAATTAATATTTATTTACTCTTTAATTTTTACATTCTTATCACATGAGAAAGTATTAGTTTTGGTCGAAAATTGACTTTTGCTAATTTTATGAAATATTTACGTTTTGGGGTCCCCTGAACCCGAAAAACATGGTCCGGCGAGTCCGTCTGTCTGTGTGTCTGTCTGTATGTATGTCCGTCTGTAGACCAAAATGTTGTTGACACAATAACTTTTGAAAATCTTATCTGATCGTTTTTAAATTTAACACACCTTAAGTTGGTGTAAAAATGAAGGTTAAGTTCGTTAACCAGCCATTTTCGTTGAAAACTACAAAAACTACAGTAGTTTCAAAATTTTTAACTTTATATTATTTTATATTAGAAAAATACAAACAACTTTTCTCTATAACATTTTTTAATAATTTTTTTTTTTTAAGTTTTTGGTCCAGACCAATTTAATATCACAACATGTTTTGTCAGTATTCAGACAATATTGGTTTCTTTATTAGAAAAATGAAATTTTGTTTGGCTGGAGTTTAAGTGTGACTGACGTGTTTAGTTGTGAAGATGACAAGGTGACGAGCCCGTACTGAATACTTCCTAAAAATTATTTAAAGATTTACATGCAAACTTCGTAGTATTATTTACTATCAAATTATAAAATTAATTGTGTAAAGGTTTACATGTCCCACTTTATTGAATGTTTAGCCTGCAACTTTTCTAAAAATTAAAGTTATTTTTTCATGTAAATCTATTATAGACGAAAATTCAGCAAACCATGTTTCTGCGAAGAAAGTAAGTAATTAAGAATAATTTCACACTTTTAATTAGCAGGACTAAAAATTTTTTTAAAAGTGTACTTAATCTTGCAATCATCAGCAAACAAAAATATGTGATGAGAATGTTATCCTTAAAGTTGTAGTAACTTTAAGAAAAAAAGTTTGATAAAACATATAGTAGGAAAAAGAAAAAAAAATTTTATAAAACATATATAATAGGAAAAAGGATCAAGAACGCAAGTAATGCTCAATCCCCGCGGACGACTGCGAGCGAAACGAGCTATTTGCGCGCGAAGCGCGCAACAATCCACGGAGCGCGAAGCGCGACGACCAATATTTCGCGCGCCCTGAGGCGCGCTGAAACTTGCGAGCGAAGCGCGGATGACAATGTGTCCGCCCGAAGGGCGGGCAGATTTTTTATTTAAAAAATGTAAATTAAAAAAAAATTGTAAATTCTTAAAGCTAATAAGAAATCAATTAAAACTAATTGATTAATATTTAATTTTATTTATTACTCTAATATTTAGTAAACAAAAAAATAAAACCAATAAAAATTGAAAAAATTGATTTAAATTGACTTAATTAGCAAAAAAAAAATTGAAAATAAATTTAAATAATTTTTTCACAATGTGTGGGTGAAAATTTTTTTTTTCCGCGTCTTCAGTTATTTAGGTAAACTATATATCTGCTTTTTTGGATAAGAAATATGTATTTTACATCTCGTGGAGATTTACGAGAATAGAATTGTAAATTACTTGCAAATACTATTGTAATACATTTGTTTTGAATAAATTCTCGAAAATTTCCATTTCCTAAGCATGAGAGCTTCATTTATTCATATTACAGAGGCACAAATCCGATCCGGATTAGGGAAGAGGAAAATTATACGAGGTTCTGAATTTCATCAGAAGTTATTAGGGTTTCCCTTCTTATCCACTTCAATGTTTAAAATTTGTCTGTGTCTGTCTGTGTGTGTGTGTGTTATCAGGTGAAGAAAAAAAATTTTTTTTTGCTAAAATTCAATTTTTTTCAACCTTTTTCAATATTTTTTCAATTTTTTAAAAATTTTTTGAATATTTTTAATTTCTTTTAAACTTTTTTCTTTTTTAACAACAAAATAAATTTTTCTTCGAGACGATCGAATAATAATTTTCAAATAATTTTTTTTCCAAAACAAGAAAATAGAATAGTGACGAAAATAATTACAACAAATATTTTAATTCCGAAATTAAAAAAAATTTTGGAATTTAATTTTAAAAAATAAAAATTTAATTTTCGAAGTGAATATAATATTTAACTGAGAGTATATTATTAATTTACATATATAGGTTTATGATTACACACAAGTAAATTAAGTATTCAATTGAAAATGTAAATTTAATCTCTACAATGATGATAATTAATAATTAATAATTATATAATTGTTTCATATTTCACACTCGATTCAACGATAATGAAATTTATATGTAAAAAAAAATCTTAATTTATAATGTAACATCAAATAACGCAACGAGATGGAAAATAATTCGCAATAATGTAATTACATTATCACTGCGTGTGGAAATAATTTTCATACATTAAAGTCGCAATTCCGAATTGGGGGACAAACAGAAATTTTATGCATGTAATTTTAATTTTGAACAAAAATTATTTTTCGTTCAAATAATTATATTCAAATAAATTATATATATAAAAAAAATTATATATAAATCCTTTAAAAAATTCTATAGAAAATTTTTTCCTGTAAAATTTTTTTCTCCAACACTTGCTCTGAAAGGAGTACTTTTCTTGGTAGAAAAGTGTGGCGAAAGTAGAACTTTTCTCAACTGCTCTGAAGAGCGTGGCGAAAGTAAATCATGAATTTATTCTTTTTTCTTATTCTTTGACCGGGATTTATTTTGTATCTAACTTCTTCCCCACTAAAAACATTCGTCTTTTATTATATTAAACATAAGCACACGTTAAATTAAAATTATACAAAACTCACGAAAAAACCTTTCCTCGCAAGGCGTTGGAGAAAACGTAGTGCACAACTCGTGGTGAAAGAATGATTTTTCTCGAGTGATTCTCGACTACACTCTCGAAAAATCACACTTTCGCCACTAGTTGTACAATGTGCTATTTCTAAAAGTATAATAGCAGTAGAAAAGAAATAAATCCTTTAAAAAATCGATGTCAGTTTAGAAATTGGAGGGGGGGGGGTTTATATTTTACTTTGGGTTTACATTTGAAAGAAAATAAAGGCAAAATAAAAGTTTTCTATCAAACTAAACGCACACGCATATATATATATATCTGTATATATACTATATAGGAAAATGGAATAGAGTTATCGTATGTATATACATACGAAAAGAAAGTTTTTCTGTTTGAGAATTTATTACCAGTGTAGTAAAAAATTTTACTCTACGCTGTGGAAACTCATCTGACTGTCGTCAACAATTTCTAGCTGAAGTAGACAAAGTTTGAGGTCGCACTGAAAAAGTTTAATAATATATTCAATCGAGACAGAAAGTTTTACTCTGCTCAAAAACTTTTACCCAATTTTTTCCTATATGTGTACTTTACGTTAAAATACCATATATATATATATATATAGATATAAATATTATTTTTTAATTTTCCCCGAGACTTCATATTATACATATATAAGCGGACCATTTTTCACAATTATGTAATTATGTCTCGAGGGGATTTTTTTGAATTCCGTTCTAGATTTTTTTTTCGAAAATTATTTGCAGAAATTATAATTGGACCAATAAATATCTTTCAAGTTTCGTTATTTTTTTTAAATTACATTCTTCTTTTTTGAGCGCAAAAAAGAATAAATATTTCCCAAGTACTTTTCTTTAAAGAAAACTTTGTTTTTAATTTATGATTTTTTATCTATTTTCTTATTTATTTATTTTCTTATTAATTTATTTGATTTTATTCATGTTTTTTATTTATTTAGTTAGTTATTTAATTGTTTATTTAATTATTTATTTAGCTATTTATTTAACTATTTATTCAATTATTTATTTAAAAGAAAAAAAGTTGCTTCAATAATTTTATCCAATTTTTATTTATTTATTTATTTATTTGATTATTCATTTATTTAAACGAAAAAAGTCGCTTCGACAATTTTATATTATCTAATTTCAGTTTCTTTTTTCAAAAAGAGAATTTTTTTTATTTTTAAAACGAAGCGTTTTATTTGAAACCGTTAAAATACCAGATATCACTTACAGAGGATTTTTCAAATATGAATTTTTTTCCCTTTTTTCTTCTTGCGCAAAAAATAAAAAATAAAATTCAATTTCCAATTTCAATAAAAGATATGGCAAATAATTTTAATTACCAATTTTTTTTTTTAATTTCGTGAATTTTGTTCTCAAATATATTCTTTATTAAATTCATTTTTCTCCCTTTCTTTTTGACCTTTAAATTCATTTTTAAATTCAGAAATTCAATTCCTATAAAAATTCTCTGCAAAAGTGATTCTTTTCTCTATTTTTTAATGGTCGAAAAAAACAGTTCGAAATAGAATGACAATAAATCGAAAAAAATGGAAGAAAGAAAAATGTTTTAAATTAAATAACTTATTATTATTTATTAATAATTTATCAAATTACTATTATTTATTCGTAAATTAATTATATGAATATATAAAATAAAAAATCGATAAAGAAACGAGAGAAAAAAAATGTTTAAAATTTCCTTATCTATTAAATCTTTATTTATTAATAATTTAATTATAATATTGAAAATGGAAGAAAAAAAATGTTTTAAATTTTATTAAAAATTTATTAAACTATTTTTTTATTAATAATTTAATTTTAAAATTGAATTTTTAAAAATTCTTTTCTCTGTAGCTGAATTTATCACACCGAAATTTTATTCACGAGAAATGGACTGTACTCCGAGTGAGAATGTCATTGAGGAAGCCAAAGAAATAGCAAAAGAGGAATTTAAAACACCGAAGAAACTCTATCGTTGGCCAGTTTTAACCAGTCATGTGTAATTTCTTTTTCTCTCTTCACATTTAACATTTCAATTTCATATACGGAAATATAATATCTGAAACGCAATTCGTTCAAATATGTTTTACATGTTACAAAAAATTTAATATTTTCTCAATTTTTTTCAGAAATTAAATTTTCAACAAAAAAAAATAATAATAAATAAAAATTATCCTCTAACATTTTTATTAGCATTATTCATAAATTTTGTTGCTTAATAAATTTATTTATCAACATTATTTTTATTATAATTATAACTAAAAAAAATATTTAATCGAACAAGTTTATAAATAATAATAATACTAACAATAATCATAATAATAATATATTCAATAATATTTATTATTGAAAATATATGGTATATTTTGTAAATTCTATATAAAACTTATTTGAAAAATTTTATTGTCTATTTTTTCTATTTTTTATTTTCTCTTATGGAGTGAAAAAAATTTTTGTTTTATGACTGTTTACTTTTTTCATTTAATTATTTTTTATTGAATTGAAAAAAATGTTTTAAATAAAATAAAAAAATTTTGTTTTTTATTTAAATTATTGAAAAATTGAAATGAAAAATTATTTTATTACAATTTTGTTTTATATTTTTTATAATTAAATTAACCGTGCATTTAATAAATTAATAATAAATTAATCATATTTATTAGATATGGCTGGTGGCATGATAAAGGAATTCGTCCGATTGATGGAAAATTTAATTTCCATAAAAAAACATCTGATCTCGTAAGTTTCCAAATGAAAATATATTCCGAGGATCGAAAAATAAGGGGACTTGACCACTGACAAAAAGTAAAAATTACTTCTTTTAATTATTATTTTACTTTATCAGTTTTAATTATTTTAAATGTAAAATAATTATTTAATTTAATAATTTATTTGCTTTATTTATTTTCATTATTTTATTTTTTTACTATTTTGTTTTTCTAATTTTTTATTTATTTTACTTGTTTAATTTATTTTGTTTATTTGAATTTTTTACTTCCTTTGTTTACTTTATTTTGTATATATTTATTTATTTTTGTCTATTTTTTGTTTTTTTATTTCTTAATATTTCTTATTGAGTAAGAAATTAAAATTTGGATTTTACTACTTTTCATTTTGTTTTACTTATTTTTTATTAGTTTATTTATTTTATTAGTATAATTTATTTTATTTGCTTTATTTATTTTCATATTATTTTATTTTTATTAGACGTATTTATTTTGTTTAATTTAATTTTTTTCTTATTTTGTTTGTTTTATTTTTTACTTAGTTTATCTACTTTATTTTTAAGTTAATGAATTTTTATTACTCTGTTTTATATTTATTTGCTTATTTTTTATCCAATTAATTTAATTAATTTTTTTATTCACTTTATTTTCCATTTATTTAATTAATTTTCATTATTAATTATTTACATTTAGAAAAATTTATCATTTTTACTATCAAAAAAATTTTTATCAACAAATCAAAAAAGAAATTCCTGTGTAAGGACTTTTTTTGGCATCTCACGCTCCACAGGTTGCCGCCTGTACAGGAGTTTTCAAAGTACATTTATAATATTTGTTAAAAAGAAAATTAATAAACAGTGTTAAAAATTGAAAAATTTCGATTCAATTGAGGAGACAAAGAAAATAATATAAAGATTTATCCCTAAGAGAATGCTTCTTAAACACAATTTGCTTCGTTTTACGATCGTAAAGTACTATTACAGCAGTCGGTAAGTCATTCACCTTTTATACGCAATACGTTTATTTCTTTAGAATAAGAAACTGGAACACAAGAAATTGATTTATTGCCATTCAGCAAATTCTTCCATTTTTATATATGTGAAAGTATACAATTCAGTTTATTGATCCCGAACAATTTTTATGTAGAATGAAAAAAATGATAATAACAAAAATTTATAATAACAAATTTGTCATTATAATTATTTCTTGTATCTTTTTTTTAATTTTTAGAAATAGCGAAAAAATAGGAAAAATTTGAAAAATTGAATATTTGCATTAAACGTAAATATTATTTTTAATTATTAATATAAATATTAGTTATAATAAAAATAAAATTCTAAACGTAGTTTAAATATTCGCGCGCAATCTACCCGCTTTTTCGCGGAGCATGCGCGCCTCATGTTTAAAAGGCCGCGCATCTTTGGATTATTTCGAATGACAACCAATCAAAAATTGCTTTCAAAGAGAATTCGATGGGACAGAGCAATCATAAGCCCGCCAGTGTCGGTTGTTGATTTACCACGACGTGTGCTTAGTGACAAGGAAAAAGTGTATTAAAAAGAAGAAAAAAAAGTGCATCAATATTCCGCCAAAAAACGAAATCCCGGCATGGACGAGAACACAAGGCTGAGCGACGAGTTTATTGAAAATTCGGAGGAACTATCGCCACCAGAAAGGTAAAGAGTCAAAAACTCATTTACATAAAACGTTTTTGTCGAAAATTTTTGGGTTTTTCAGGTATAAGAAAAATAACACATTTACCTGCTTGAGCAGGTAGTGTTCCGCGCGGTCAGGTAAGGTTAAGAACCCCTGGTCCTCACAGTTTTCATTTCATCCCCGAATCGACACGAGTCACCCTTCCTCTGTGTGTGTGACGCTTATTTTTTAAATAATTTGTAAACACTTTTTTTTTATTTTACTTTTTTAAATTCATCATGTCCGAAACATGCTGGTATAACAGGTAAAGAATAAAAAGTCTGCTATAAAGTTATTAGATTTCGGAAAGTTTCGATTATAAACAAAAATATGGATTTTAACCTGAATTTTGAGTGCTTATGTGTGAAAAATGCCGATGTTTGCAGACGCTCTCTCTCGACTATTTTTCTTCTAGTGGCTAGTTCAAATATTGTTTGAAAAAAACAAGTGTTTTTTAACACTCGAGTGATGATTTTTTCGTTTACTACACTTTTACTCCAAAGTTTTTGTTTATTATTTGTTTGGCTTCTTGAGTTTCAAGTAACCACATGGCTCAGGTTTTGTTAGGCTAGGCATTGTTTATTTTTTACATCTCAAATTGTTTATCAACTTTTTTAAAAGCATTTCAAATTTTTTATTTTTCTTTTATTTTAGTTTTTGTAGTTTGTGTAATTTTTAGTTCAACATTTGTTCAATTTTTAATATTTTAGAAAGTTTTGTAAGTTGATATTTATTTTTTTGTTGGTAAGAAAAGTGTAAGAGTGTAGAAAATTTTTCAATAATTATGATTTAAATATTTTACTTTACACAAGTGTGTAAACTAAAATGAAAAGAAACTGCTGAGAATTTCCATTATTTTTTCTAAAGATGTCAAAAAGCGATTCTTTTTTTTTAAATTCTTATCTTTCAAGTTAAGAATATTTATTTTCCATTATCTTTTTAAGGTTGATTTTTTATTTTAGCTATAAACTCGGCTTTAATTTTTGTCTCTAATTTTTATTTTTGTTTATAATTTTTTTTGAGAAATTTTTGTTATTGTGATTTCTGTTATAATTTTTATTTGTAATTCCTTTTATTTTTATTTGCAATTTTATTTAATTATTTTAATTTTTATTTGTAATTCCTTTTATTTTTATTCGCAATTTTCGTTATTTTAATTTTTATTTGTCATTCGCCTTTTATTTTTATTCGCAATTTTCGTTATTTTAATTTTTATTTTTAATTCCCCATATTTTAAATTGTAATTTTTGTATTTAATTTTTATTTGTAATTGCCCATATTTTAAATTGTAATTTTTGTAATTAATTTTTATTTTTAATTCCCCATATTTTAAATTGTAATTTTTGTAATTAATTTTTATTTTTAATTTCCCATATTTTAAATTGTAATTTTTGTAATAAATTAATTTTTATTTGTAATTTCCCACATTTTAAATTGTAATTTTTGTAATTAAATTTTATTTCTAATAAATTTTTGTCAGATAAATAAGTGATTTGTTCTCTTTATTTTCAGTAAACGAGTACGCTTAGACGATGGCTGTAATAATAATTTAAATGAAATCACTGAAACGTCAAAAAGCAATGCGACTCATTGGTCATGTTCGGGTGACACAAGTTTTGTCGAACCGGAAATTTTAGAAGACATGGGTGTCAGTATGTTGGAGGACGAGGAGAGTTGTGAGAATGATTTGAAAAAACCACGACTACAGGAACCATCTCCAACTCAATCACAAATTAAAAATGTCTGCAGCAGTCAGGAATCAGGAGTCTACAGGCATTCCAGTTTCGATACTGTTGTACCCGACAAATATGACAGGTTTATTTCTGCTTTTTTTATCTTATCTTCAAAGCAATTTTCAAAAAAAAGAAAAATTTATTTTTATTCTATTGTTAATTTGTGAAACGATCTCAAAAGAAATTCGAGAGATACTTTTTTATTGGTCTCGTATTTGAGAATTTACATTTTGAATTCATTAATCATACAAAGAAAAGAATATATTTTTCTAAACCTTTTTCTGAATTTGTTTCTAAACATTTTTCTGTATTTTTTTTCTAAACGATTTTCTAAATATTTTTCTAAACGTTTTTTTAAACGATTCTCTAAATGATTTCCTAAATGTTTTTTTAAACGTCCCTTTTAATTCTGTAATTTTTCTGTAATTCCGCAATTTTTCTTTAAAGGCTGGAGGACTTAATAGATTTTGATAATCAAACGAATTTCACATCGACGGAAAATGAATCCGGTTATGGCTCAAGGGCAGAAATGGAGGCATTCGTCGATGCGAAGAGTAGTTTTACAAAAGATGAATTAAACACGACTTCGGAAAAAAGTAATAGTTTAGATTTAGAATTCGGTTTGAGGCGGAGAAAAAAACCGTCAATCGTCGGCGAAGACAAGTTCAACAAATTGTCCGACGAAATGATCTTGATGATCTTAAAGTGGCTTCCAAAGCAATGTTTGGTAACTATCAATTTTCTTTTTCGTAATTTTCCTTTTCTTGTAGCAAAAGATTTCCTATTCTTTGTTTAGGAAAATTTTCCCTCTTTCAGTTGCAAAAGAAAATTATTCCTCCTCTGTTTCTTTCAGGTGCGTTCGATGCTGGTGTGTAAAAGATGGTGTCAAATAGCGAGGGACGAGGCGCTGTGGACACGCTTAGATTTGGGAAGTAAAGTATTGAGTGATGGAAACTTAGGTCATATAATTCCCCGTGGAGTACAAATCTTGAGGCTGGCACAGGCAGAAATTGCCTCGCCGGTCTTTCATTTGAATAGCGAGGCATCTGCTATTCATTACACTAGTAAATTACAATATTTAGATCTCTCAATGTCAGTCATTGCACCTTGGGACTTAGCAATTTTAATCTCAAAATGTAAATATTTAAAGAAATTATCACTCGAAAAATGCGTATTGGATGGATCGTGTTGTGCAGCTATTGGCGATAATGTAAATTTAGAAGTATTAAATTTAACAATGTGCGAGGGAATGGACGTTGAATGTATTCGTAATTTAATGAAATTAAAAAGGTAATCTCCATTTACGCTAATTACAACATTTCACTCATAGTTTACTATTTAATTACTATATTACTATTAATTTAATTATTGGAAATATTTATAGTCGAAATATTCATAGTACGAATTTTTTTCAGATTAACTGCCCTTAATTTGTCTTGGTGTTGCCTTGACAATGAATGTATGACACTAGTTTGCAAATCATTACCTCCAACCGTCACCCGATTAAATATTGCCGGATGTCGAAAAACTCTTCTCGATGACAGTAAGTTTATTCTTTCTTAAAAAAAAAAAAACCTAAATCTTAAATTTAATAATTAATTATTAATTATACCTATTAATTTAATATTTATTCGAAAAATTAATTTTTACTATAATTTTCATTTATTTTAATCTATTATCAGGGTTGCCACGGGACAGGGAAGTTCGGGAATCAGGGAAAAGTCAGGGATTTTTATTAAAAGTAATGGAAAAAATTAAATGTTTAGAATTCATGAAAAAATTCTGAATTTTGGTGTCTTTTTTTGTTTGCTTCATAAACTATGAAATTATCACGAATTCTAATACTTAGAAATTATTTAATGAATAATTTTACTTAAATATTTCAAACTTAATTGAATTTTAAAAGAGTTTCGTTTACAATTTTCATAAATAGATCAACTTCAAAAGGTTATAATTTGAAATTTTTGAAAAATTCAATTTTGAATGAATTTAATTAGAAATTTTTATCAACTTAGATTATGGAAAAATTTTAATAATTCAAATTCTTCTGAAATTAGTTAAATGTTTTAATATATATTTAATTAATTATTAAACGCAATGGATTTATAGAAGAATTTTAGTTAAAAACGGTAAAAAAATTGAATTTTTGAGAAGTTACAAATAATTGGAGAAATTCAATTTTTTCAAAAGTAATAAAATTCTTCACAAAAATTCAATTATATTCAAACATTTTTAAAAATTCTCGTCTAAATTTCAATTATCGTTATAAATAATAAAACTCTTCTTCAAAATTCCATTATTTTCAAAAACTTTCCTCAATTCAAATTTCACAGAAATTCAATTATTTACAAATTTCTTATAAATTTCTTTGCAACAATTCAATTATTTTCATAAATAATAAAATAATTATTTTTAGGAATTCAATTATTTTCATAAATATTAAAACTCATCGCAGAATTTCAATTATTGTTAGTACAATTTTGATCGAATTTCTCTCGAAAAATGTAACTTAAAAATTTTATTACAATTCGTCGAAAGAATTCAATTATTTAAAAATTTGTATTTAAATAATTGAATTCTCGTAGAATTTTCTAATAAAAATTGATTTAAAAATGAATTTTAGTTAAAATTTTTGATAATAATTGAATATTAAATGCATTGCAGTATGAATTTTTAGAAATAATTGAATTTTGAAAAGGTTTCAAATTAAAATCTTTAAAAATCGGAATTTTCCATGATTGTGATTTTAATTAACAATTCTGTGGAATTATTTTTTTGAAAAAGTTTAATTGCATTTTCTTAAAATTATATGTAGCTTTATTTTCTAATATTTAATTGAAAAATTTCCGAATAATCGAAACTTTGAAAACATTATATTCTTTTACTAAATAATGAAATTCTTCGTAGAAATTTAATTATTTTGAAGAATTTTGTTAAAATTCTTATTATAAGAATTCTTCACTTATTTTTTAATACAATTTTAATAAAATTCTTACCAAGAATTCAATTATTTTCGTAAATAATAAAATTCTTCGTAGAAATTCAATTACTATCAAAATTTTAAGTTAAAATTATTAAATAAACTGCATTATTTTTAAAAAAAATTTTTTAAATTCTTTAAAAGAATTTAATTAGAATTTTCAAAAATTTTAATAAAATTCCTCGAAAATTTCAATTATTTTTAATACAATTTTAATCGATTTTCTCTCGACAAATGTAATTATTCTTAATAATTTTATTATAATTCGTCAAAAGAATTCAATTATTTAAAAATTTGTTGATAAAATTCATTATGAAAATTCAATTTTGAAGTTCAATTATTCAATTTATTTTGTTTTATTTATTTATTCAAAATACACGGGTTTTTGAACCCGTTTTTTTTGTTTTTGTATTTAAATAATTGAATTCTCGTTTTTAGTTAAAATTTTAGATAATAATTGAATATTAAAAACACTATAGCGTAAATTTTAAGAAATAATTGAATTTTGAAAAGTTTTTAAATTAAAATATTTGAAAATTTAAATTTTTCACACTAATCAACAATTCTGTAGAAATAATTTTTTTGAAAAAGTTTAATTAAATTTTTTTTTAAAACTATTTGAAGTTTTTATTTTCTAATATATATATTTAATTGAAGAATTTTCAAATATTTGAAATTTTTTGTAAAATTGAATTGTAAACAAATGGATTTGAAAATTTTCAAAGAACTTTTTCAAAAATTATTAAAAATAATTGATTTAGAGAAGGATTTTAGTAATTTTAGAATTAAGATTGAATTGAAGAAAATAATTTTGAAGAATTTACAGTAACAATATTATCACTCGGTCATCTTCATGTTTTGTAATATAATATAATATTCTTATAAATTATTGAATTTACAGTAACAATATTATCACTCGGTCATCTTCATGTTTTGTAATATAATATAATATTCTTATAAATTATTGAATTTCAAAAGGTTTGAATTTTAATGTTTTGAAAAATTTAAATTCCTACGGAAAAATAATAAATGATTAAATATTTATTTAAAAATGTACTTATTGCTGTTTTCGAATAATTTTACAATTAACAAAATTCACAAATAAATGTAATAGAACATTTTTTTGAGTACCTAATAATGTGTAGAGTGAATCAGAATATTCTTTAGGGTCAGGGAAAAAGTCAAAATTTTGTCTGGAAATCAGGGAAAAACAAAATTAAATTTTTGTGCGGCAACCCTGATTATCTATTTCAATTTATTCATTCAATAAATTTAAATATAAATTAAAACTAGACTTTTAATATTCGTTTAAAAGAAATAATTGTATAAAATTTATTTTGAATTAAACATTTTTATCGAATTTTCAGACGTGAAAGATTTACAGAAAAATTGTCCCGATCTGGTGGAATTAGATTTGAGTGATTGCACATTGTTAACGATAAACACAGTCCACAGTCTTCTGAAATTTACGCACCTGGAGCATTTGTCGTTGAGTCGCTGCTACAGTATTCCAACCTCGATGTATATTAGATTAGCATACATGCCGTCTCTGATGTATTTGGATTTGTTTGGTCTAATGACCGAGCCAATGCTACAATCGTTTCAGGCTAATTGCGACGAAACTGAAATCAACAAGTTCCTATATAGTTCGGTTGCCAGGCCAACAGTTGGAGTGAGGAGAACAAGCATTTGGGGTCTGCGAGTCAGAGATTAAATTAACATAATCAGGAAAAACAATTTTTTTTTTCTAAAAAAAGGAAGAATTAATAACTCTTTCTTTTTTTTATATAGACTGAAAATCCGAAAAAATTCTAAATTCACATAATTTAAATATAATTTAAGTGAACTTCTTTTTGCCAAACATTGAATGGATTTTCGTGTTTTTTTTATTATAGTTTTCAAATACTTAAAAGTATAGAAAAAAATCAAACGTGATAAGTAAAAAAATTATCGCGCAAAAAAATGAATCAGGTATTTACTTTCATTATTTCTTAGATTTTCTTCAATATTTGTATATATTATATATTTTTTGAAGTATTGCACAGAGACTTGTTAATTTTTCATTGTTCTCTGAGGCTGTGCATTAAGGGTAACTTTATTATTTTTTTAAAAAAATGAATCATTGTCTCTAAGAATAATTTATCACGAAAATTGATCATATAATTCAAAAAATTATATAAATTAACATTTATCAGATTAATTAAATTTTTTTGTCCTTTGAAAATTGAATAACTAAAAATTGTATTATATTTTAATATTGAAATTATCGACTTTTAAATTTGTCATGATTTCATTTGCACGATTCAATCATTTTTTTTTCACACAATCCCCAAAAAAATGTTTATCCTCAGTTTTTACCAGGTGCCTTGTTGAGATGATTTATGAAAAAAAATGAAATGTAACCCTTAGTTTTAAAAGCAACATTGCTCCCAAAAGAATTTTATCCATTGTGATTATCATGAAAATACCTTAAATATTAAATGTAATGTTATTTTATATTATGAAACATTCTCATCAATATAATTATAACAAATGAAATTAATGTCTCATTATTTACATTGCTCTTGAAAGAAAAATATTCAGGTTTATTTATCAGGGCTCGAACCAGTGAAAGTATTTAAAAATACGGACTTTACGGACCAAAAAAGAAAAATTACAATTATTATTTTCAAGAATTTTTAAATGAAATTCTTCTTTAAATCGATTATTTTTAATTATTTTTGCAAAAATTCTTTGAGAATTTTCAAATTCATTTGTTTACAACACAATTTTATAAAATTTAAATTGTTTGTGAATTCTTGAATTACATACATACATATTAGCAAAATAAACACTTCAAATAATTTTCAAAAAAATCCGCAATTAAACTTTCTCAAAAAAATTAATTCCACATTTTTTGATTATTAATTAAAAATATGAAAAATTCAGATTTTCAAAGATTTTATTTTGAAACCTTTTTAAAATTCAATTATTTCTAAAAATTCACGCTCTAATACTTTTAATATTCAAATATAATCTAAAATTTAAACTGAAATCCGTTCTTAAATCAATTTTTATTAGAGAAAATTCTACAAGAATTCAATTATTTAAATACAAAAAAACAATTTATTGAATAATTGTATATTTCTTAAAATTGAATTCTCATAAAGAATTTTATCAATAAATTTTCAAATAATTGAATTCTTTTGAAGTCAATTTTAATAAAAATTTTAAGAGGAATTTTTCCTTTTTAGAAGGAATTCTTTTAAAATTGTATTAAAAATAATTGAATTGAGGAAAATTTTTGAAAATAATTGAAATTTTGCCAAGAATTTTATTAAAATTTTTTTAAATAATTGGATTTCGGAGAAAAATTTAATTATTTCTAAAGATAATCGAAATGATTTCTGCAATTATTTGTAATTTCTCTAAAATTCTCCAAATTGTATCGTACAATTTAGCAACTTTTTGTCCTTTTTAATCAAATTACGGACTTTACGGACCTTTTATCAAAAAAACTGACTTTTACGGACTTTAAGCAAATTTACGGACCTTTACGGGATTTACGGACCTAGTTTGAACCCTGATTTATTAATAAATAATATTAATTAATCTATTAACAAATTTTATTATTTATTTATCTTTTTTTTACTTTTCATTTTATTAATTTATTAATCAATTTCAATTTAAAATGAAATTAAAATTTTTTTTTCAGGAATTTATTATTTTCTCAAGAAGAAATCGGTATGAAATAAATTTCCATTTATTCATCATTCTTTTACACGCTTTACAAAAAAGAAAATTTTTTGTCTGTAATAAAAATTGACTACTGTCACAAAATTTCATCTCAAATATTAATTTTTATATTTGATTCGGTTTTTTTTATTTTGAATCAAATTTATTTCGATTAAAAAGAAAATTATGTCAAATGAAAGAATATTTTCTATTTTTTTTTTGTACCTATTTTTGAAAATAAATCATGCGAATATTTTTAATATTTGAGAGAGGGAAAATTTTATGACAACACTACATTGAAAATATGTCAGTAATTTGTGAACAATTGATTTCGCAACAATTATTTCAAAGGGTATAAATTTGACTTAGTTTCAGTAAAATTTCTCAAATTGGAAATTTTAGTGAAAACATAAATTTTTCTTTTGTCGTAATTTAAAAAAAAATGTCCAATAGAAAACGGAGAATAAACTCAATTTTTATATCATATCCCTGAGAGTTAACTCTCTATTTACAATCTTGTGCGAAAAAGAAAAATAACGGCGAATTAGGCACAAAGATATTTTTCGCTAATAACACTGTTTAACGCTGTACACATTTTTTCTGTTTTATTTTTTTTTTCGTTTGTTTCTTTGTTTAGTTCTTTCTTCAATTTTTTCATTTTTTTTTCTTTTATTTCTTCTTTACTTTTTTTAATTTATTCTGTACTTATTTTTTAGTTTTTTCTTTACTTTTTCCTTTACTATTGTTTTACTTGTTTCTTTAGTTTTTTCTTTAGTAAAATGTTGTTTCTATTATTTAAAATGCAATTGTCTTTAAATCTTTAAAAGTAGGCTTTCCGGTTCTATAATTTTTCAAAGATATTCGAACCGGATTATTTCTATTTTAATAATAATTTGGAATTTTTTCGATACTATTAACGACTAGTTTCATTAAAAACGGAAAAAATGAAAATAGTTTTTGGAGTTGTCAGTAAATTACACTGCTTTTTTGTCAATGAAATTTCGCCGTATTTTAATTTATACAGTTGGTTTTCATACAGTGGCTAAATTATCTCTTGGCGGTGCTTCTATCGATTTGATATCTTTCTTAGACAATTTTAAATCACTTGTTTCCGTATGCTCGGCATAAATTGATTTCGATTCTTGTCTCTCTTGTTCACTTTGCCATTGGACCTAAAATTGAAGAATAGAAATTAATATTTCGAAGTTTAAAAAATAGTTTCAAGATTAAGAAAAGATTTGGATAAAAAAATAGTTACAGGGTTGCCACGCTTTTGCCCTTTTCAAATTCCCTGACTTTTCCAGGTTTTCCAGGTTAAAAAACGGAAATTTTCCAGGTTTTTAAAACGAAAATTATTCGAAAACATCAATAACTTCATTTTTAAATAAATATTTAATCATTATTTTTTTTATAGAAATTAAGATATTCAAAAATTCGATATTCAATAACATATGAGAATATTATTATAAAACATAAAGATATCGATCACTCCGAGTTTTCGACTCGGAGTGATCGCCTTCTTCATGTTTTATAATAATTAAAACTTCCTACTTTGTTACTGTAACTTCTTTAAAAATTATTTTCATCATTACGATTATTCATCTCTAGAATTTTCAACTAAAATTCTTCTTTAAGTCAATTTGCTTTTAATAATTTTTGAAAAAGTTCGTTGTGAATTTTGAAATTCTGTTTATTTACAATTTAATTTCACGAAATTTGATGAAATTATATTAAAAATAATTGAAATTCTGCCAAGAATTTTATTAAAAGTTTTGAAAATAATTGAATTTTGGAGAAAAATTTCATTATTTACGAAAATAATTGAATCCATATGAAATTTTTATTATTTATGAAAATAATAACAAACATTTGTTTGTGTAGAATTTTATTAAATTTCTTTATAACTAATTGAATTCTTTAATTGAATTTTTATTAAAGTAGTAAATACTAAAAATCATTGAATTGAGGAAAGTTTTTGAAAATAATTTAAATTTTGCCAAGAATTTTATTAAAATTACTACTTTTAAAAATAATTGAATTTCTGCAATCATTTGTATTTGCTTCAAAATTCAATTCAACTAAAATTCATCTATAAATCCATTATTTTTAATAATCAATTAAATATAAATATTAAAAAATTTAACTAATTTCAGAAGAATTCTAGTTTAAAATTTTTTTTTAAATCGAAGTTTTTTTATATTTCTAATTAAATTCATTTAAAATTTAAATTTTACAAAATTTTAAATCAAAATCTTTTAAAATTGAATTAATTTTGAAATATTTAAGTGAAATTAGATTTCAAGAAGAAACACAATAACTTTAGAAAACAACAATTTTCCAGGATTTCGATAAAAATTCCCTGACATTTGCAGGTTTTCCAGGTTGCGTAGCAACCCTGTAGTTTCAAGATTAAGAAAAGATTTGGATAAAAAGAATACTTTGAAAAAGAACGAAATGAATTTTGAATAAAGACGAACCTTCTGTTTGTGCTGCTTAATAGCGTCGTTAGTTCGGTCAATTATCATTTGATCCGTTAAAATGCCGTCCTCAGAAGCATAAGCCGCGGCTTGCCAAGCAACACCTAATTTTGCAATTTCTCTACCCGACATACCTTCTGTAATTTCCGCAAGTTTCGTACAAAGAGCGCTATAATCAAATTGCGCCACCTTCAATCTCTTTGCGCCTTGTGTCGCTGGCTGGAGAACAAATTTATCAAAATACAAGCGCACTAAACGCTCGCGCTCCTCACGTCCCGGCAAAATGAATTCCACCATTTCATCCAAACGATCATTCACCGCCCAATCGAATTGCTCCGGCGTATTCGACGCCAATACCAACATAAATTTATTACTCTGCTCACCGGTACGATATAAAAATGCATTCAACATTGCTCGCAAATCCTCCGAAATATGTTCACTCGATCGTTTACGTAGAAAAGCATCGGCCTCGTCAATGAACAAAAGAAGACCCTTCCTTGACGTTGATGCCCAATCGAAGACCTTGTGAATTGCCGTCACACCGTCACGACCCAATGGCGCTAAATCGCCACCTGTTAAAATTGCGTAATCCATTCCTGAATGTTGCGCGAGTTTTTTGGCGAACATTGTTTTACCAGTTCCCGGTGGTCCGTGCATTAGAATATTTCGATACATTCCACGATTTTGTTTTGTATTCTTTGTCGCAATTGCAACGTCACGAAGTCTCTCCTCGAGTTTTGGCGCAAGAACAACGCCCGACAGTGCGTCACTCTTTTTTTCTGATAATTTCTTCACAGCTTGCACTGGATGTCGCACTGTGTCCAGGGCGGAGAATCGTGACGTCTCACGAACCAGTGACGGCTTACCGAGACGTGATTCAATATAGCGTGACGCCACTCCCGTTGAGCCTTTCGCTGAATAAACACCAAGTGCCAATAGCGATAATCCACCAGCGGCTGCCAAAATTTTATCCCAGTCGCCTAAAAGTGCCGTTGCTCCCGTTCCCAAAACCGAACCCGCAGTTCTAAGGCGGAAAAAAACAATTTTAGTTACATAAAATTTTATTTAAAGTAAATTTATTTAAACAGAGTTGCTACAAAAATTTAATTTTGTATTTCCCTGACTTTTCCCTGATTTCGAGACAAAATTTTGTCTTCTTCCCTGACCCTAAAGAATATTCTGTTTCACTCCAAAAATTATTATAGATACTCAAAAAAATGTTCTATTACATTTATTTGCGAATTTATTTAATTGTAAAATTTTTCGAAAACAGCTATAACTTAAATAATAAATTAATTCTACAGAATTGTTATTCAAAATTATGGAAAATTACGATTTTTAAAGATTTTAATTTGAAATTTTTATTAGAAAATTCTAGATGAACTCAATTATTTAAATACAAAGCTTAACAGTTTTAAATTGAAATAAATGTGGATTCTTAACAAAAACAGCCTTCAAAATCTTTAGTAAATTTTAAAAAAATCCAAAAACAAGAGAGAAAAACTATTATTACTCTAACTTCTTCAAAATTATTTTCATCAATTCAATTAAATTATTATTTTTTAGAATTCTTAACTAAAATTTTTCTTTAAATCAATTATTTTTAATGATTTTCAAATCCACTTGTTTACAATTCAATTTTACATGAAATTTCGTTTATTCGAAAATTCTTCAATTAATTATATATTAGAAAATAAAAGCATGAAATAATTTTAAAAAAAAATTCTAATAAACTTTTTGAAAAAAAATTATTTCTGCAGAATTGTTAGTTAAAAGTATTAAAAATTCAGATTTTCAAACATATTAATTTGAAACCTTTTCAAAATTAAATTATTTGTAAATAATATTTTATTAATATTATTATCTAAAATTTTAACTAAAATTCGATTAAAATTGTATTAAAACTAATTGAAATTTTGACGAGAATTTTTAAATCATTTATGAAAATAATTGAATAGTTGCAAAAAAATTTATAAGAAATTTGTAAATAATTGAATTCTTCTGGAATTTTTTTTTTCAATAATTGAATTCCTTTGAAAAGTTTTATTAAAATAGTAAAGATATTGAAAATCATTGAATTGAGGAAAATTTTTGAAAATAATTGAAATTTTGCCAAGAATTTTAGTAAAATTTTTTAAAATAATGGAATTTTAAAGAATAATAATAAATAACTAAATTTAATAATAATAATAATAATAATTAAATTTAATAATAATAAATAACGATAATTGAAATTTTGACGAGAATTTTTAAAAAAATTTTGAACATAATTGAATTACTGCGAAGAAATTATCTAAAATTTTATCTGAAATCCATTTTTTAATCAATATTTATTAGAAAATTCTACGAGAATTCAATTATTTATTTATTTCTTTATTTTACAATCATTAAATAATACAAAAATAAATAATTCATTAAATAATTGAATGTTTCTCAAAATTGAATTCTAATAATAAAATTTTCTCAACAACTTCTTAAATAATTGAATTCTTTTGACGAATTTTAATAAAATTTTTAAGAGTAATTTCATTTTTTCGAGGAATTTGATTAAAATTGAAATAAAAATAATTGAAATTCTGCAATGAGTTTTAATATTTATGAAAATAATTGAATTCCTAAAAAGAATTTTATTATTTACGAAAATAATTAAATCGTGAAATTTTTATTATTTTATGAAAATAATGGAATTATTACGAAAAAATTTGAAAATAATTGAATTTCTATGATATTTTTATTATTTCTGAAAATAATTAAATGTTTTCGTAGAATTTTATTAAAATTTTTTTAAATAATTCCATTCTTTTAAAAAATTTTATTAAAATAGTAGATATTGAAAATCATTGAATTGAGGAAAATTTTTGAAAATAATTGGATTTTTGCTAAGAAATTTATTAAATTTTTTGAAAATAATTGAATTTCAGAGAAGAATTTTATTATTTATAAAGATAATTGAAATTTTTATGAGAACTTTTTTAAAGTTTGAACATAATTGAATTTTTGCAATAATTTGTAACTTCTCCAAAATGCAAATTGTTTTTAGTGTTTTTAAATAAAGTTCTTCTATAAATCCATTGTTTTTAATAATTAATTAGATAAATATATTAAAAAATTTAACTAATTTCAGAAGAATTTGAAATATTACAATTTTTTAAAAATCTATAAGTTCTTTACAATTTCTAATTAAATTCATTCAAAATTAAGTTTTATAAAATTTCAAATTAATACCTTTTGAAGCTCATCTATTTATGAATGAAGTTATTTAATTAGAAATTATTGTCAGAAATAGAAAAAATTGAAGGTTTCTTGGTCATTTAATTATAGTTTATGAGGCAAACAAAAAAACTCCAAAATTCAGAGTTTTCTTATGAGTTATAAAAATTTAATTTTTTTGAGTACTTTTAATAAAAATCCCTAAGTTTTCCCTGACTTCCCTGACCTGTGGTAACCCTGTTAAAGTAAATTAATTTAAAGTAAATAAAAAAGAATTTTGATTTGCTTAATTTTAAAGCTTACTTAATGGACTCAAGGACAGTCGTTCGTTTCTCGGCAGCTTGCAGTCGTATTTTTTCCAAATTCAAATCCTGATTCTCGCGATCAATTTTCGCTTGAGCTCGCAATTTAGCGTCGAGTTTCTTCATTTCATTTTTATGCTTTAAATCCATTTCGTGTTCAATTGTGGCTTTTCTCATTGCTTCCTGCTTGGCAATTGATTCTTCCTGTCGCCTCAAATTCTCATCGTTCATTCTTTGCTGTTGTACAAGTTGATCGTCATATCTTTTTCTTGACAATTGATCTTGATATTGTGCTCTCATTTGATGCTGTTTAGTTTCCTCAGCCATTGTTTTTCTCCTCTCCTCAGCGTCCACTCGTTTTTGCTCAACTTTCATTTGTTCAATACTCGCCTCATATTTCTTCAGTTCAGTTTGTAATTCCGTTTGTCTTGTTCTTTCTTGTAATTTCGAAAGTTCCAATGCCTCCAGAGCGTGTGCTAAAAAAACGAAAATTAGATATTCTTCCTTTCATTGACAAACAAAAAGGCCAAAAAAATGAAAAAAGAGAAATTTTTTTCTACAAAAGGGAGAATTATCGTAAATACTCAAAAATCGTGATTAATAATTAAATTGCATCATTCTGAGTGAAAAAATACTCTTGGAGGTGGAGAAAATTCTAACCCTTTAAATGTCCGGCTTACGTAATCTTACATAACGTGGGGGATCGTTTACAGAGGAGAAATGGTGACAGAAAAATTTACCTGACTTTTCCAAATCTTTGGCCGCTGCAGCTGCACGTTCCAAGGCACTGGAATCAAATCTATAGGCATCCATTTGTGATTTTGTTGGATTTTTCGATGGAGGTCCATCGTTCGAACCGCCGCCATCACCACCTCCTGCAGCCGGCGGTTGTATAAATTGTGTAAAGTCTTGCGATTGTGCATAACGATTTCCAAGTAACCACGACATTATTTATATTCACCAAACACTGACACTATTTGCGTTATTTTAGTTAAACTCGAAACTTTTTTTTTATTAAAAGAAATACTTCTACTCACGTGTTAGTAACTAACGAGGAGCACGTTTTTCATCGAAACTTGTGCAACATGAACTTCGAACTACAGCAGACGACGAAATATCCACTGTTACCGAAATAATCAGTGTTTTTGAACTATTTTAATAAAAAAAGCGTTTAATTAAAGTAATTTGAATCTTAACTTAAGAGTTTAGTCCTCACGTTCTATTGTTATTATAACAAATGATTATAATTATAAAGGTTTTATCCGGCTGTCCGGCTATCATATAGGCGTCAGACCTAACCTCAAAATTGATCTCTACCCTCTTTACCTAACCTTACCTGTCAAACACAAGTCCCAACCTTGCTTTGCGAGAAGCGCCGGGTTTGAAAACGACTTTCAAAATATACGAGAGAAATGAATTATAAATACACAAGAGTATTAATATTTAAAACGAATGTGTATTTTTGAACATTTTTATCTTAAAAATAATTTGTTAGGGTTTTCCTGTTTCGTAATTAAAAATTTAATAGTGTTATTTTTAAAATATTTTGATAACGTTGGTAATACTTGATTGTTGGTTATTCTAGTAAAAGCTATTGGCAGTACTGTTCCCTCTCGGTTAAATGTCACTAGAATCATATGTCAAAACGTCAAAATTGTTTTGGTTTTGATATTTGATAATACATTTCATACATTTCAAGTTTCAAGTATACTTTTTGTCACAGGAAAATATTTATTCTTCATTAAATCATGTCTACCATAACGATAAGTGCCGTTCGTCCAAGGACTAGTATTCTTGATAAATCGTTAAGCAAAGGCAAGGGAGAAGTTAGTTTGAGTTGTTTCGCTCTCCTTTTTTCGGAACTTGTTCAATATTGTCAAAATCGCGTCTATACGGTACCGGAACTTCAAAACAAGTATGTTTCCTAATTATATCATTCACGTGTGTAATTATAAAAATTATAACAACCAAATTAATCAAAAGACTTATGAACCATTTTATAGGTTATGTTAGAAAAAAGTTATAATTGAAATACACACTGTAAAAAAAGACAGTGTATTAAAACTTGGCCTAAGTAAATAAATATATCTAAATACAGTGTAGCTTCTAATATACAAATTATTCTTTCTTTTCAGATTAGCTGAATTGGGAATGGAGGTGGGACATCGAGTAACAGATCTTCTTGTTGTGCGGGAAAAAGGTGGCAAAAGAGAAATAAAACTACTCAATATTCTTCTCTTTGTGAAAAGTACACTTTGGAAATCATTATTTGGCCGTGAAGCGGATAAATTGGAGCACGCTAATGATGATGAACGGACTTATTACATTATTGAAAAAGAATCCCTAGTCAATAAATTTGTCTCCGTTCCAAAGGACAAAGGTAGTTTGAATTGTGCGTCATTTGTCGCTGGAATTGTTGAAGCTGTTTTATGTGACAGTGGATTCGTAAGTAACTTTACCTATATTTATTTCTTAAATTAATAATTCTCAATTTTTACCAGGGTGAAATAGTTTTTAAATAATATTTATAACTTCTAGCCTGCTAAAGTTACGGCACACTGGCATAAAGGTACAACCTACATGATTAAATTCGATGAAGCTGTCATTGCTCGTGACAAGCAATTAGATGACAGATAAAATAATATTTTAACACACTTGATATTAATTATAATACAAAATAAGGTAATATAATCAAATAGCATAAAATACATTTTTAAGAATAAAAATTATAAAAGGAAAAGAAATGAAAAGAAATAGAAAGAAATAAAAATAAGTAAAAAAAATTGAATAAAGAACGAAATTTATATATAATTCTTTATTTAAGCTAAATGATTTTTCACCCACATTTATCTACAATAATGTCTTAACCTTAAGCGAATTTCATGAATCTATCTTTATATGCAATTTGACCAGTCCGGTATTGACGTTCTTTAGCATCCTGTGAAAAAAATAATTATTTATTCCTTGACAATATTATTTTTTTCAAATTTGAAATCAAATTATTACATTAGGGCTCGAAGTAGGACCGTAAATCCTGAAAAAGTCCGTAACTTTGCTTTAAGTCCGTAAAAGTCCGTTTTTTTGAAAAAAGTTCCGTAAAGTCCGTAATTTCATTCAAAAAGGATGAAAAGTTCGTAAATTGTACGATATAATTTTGAGAATTTTAGAGAAATTACAAATGATTGCAGAAAGCCAATTACTTTTAAAAGTAATAAAATTCTTCGCAGAAATTCAATTATGTATGTTCAAAATTTTTTTTAAATTCTCGTCAAAATTTCAATTATCTTTAGAAATATTAAAATTCTTCGACAAAATTCAATTATTTTCAAAAAATCTAAAAAAAAAAATGGTCAACATCTCAATTATCTTTATAAATAAATAGCAAAATTCTTCGACGAAATTCAATTATTTTCAAAAATTTTAACAAAATTGATTAAAAAATTTCAATTATTTTCATAATTAACCATATTTATCACACGAATTGAATTATTTTTTAAAGTAATAATATTCAATTATTTTCAAAAAATTTAATAAAATCCATTGCAAAATTTCAATCATTTTCAAAAGTAATAAAATTCTTTTTAGGAGAATTCAATTATTTTCAATAGAATTTTAATCGAATTCCTCGAAAAAATTCTTAAAAATTTCATTAAAATTCGTCCAAAGAATTTAATTATTTAAAAATTTGTTGATAAAATTTTTAATAGGAATTGAATTCCAAGAAACATTCAATTATTCAATAAATTATTTATTTTTTTATTTAAATAATTTAATTCTGGTAGAATTTTGACATAAACATTTGATTTAAAAATAGATTTCAGTTAAAATATTAAGATTATAATAATTGAATTCTTTTGAAGAATTTCATTAAAATTTTAAAAATAATTGAATTTTATCGAGACATTTTTTTAAAATTGTCTTCAAAGTAATTAAATTTTTACCAAAAAAAGTTTTATCAAAAATTTTTAAAATGTTTGAATTTCTGCTAAAATTCTGATATTTTTGAAAATAATTGAATTCTTGCGAAGAATTTTTTATTAAGACTTTTGAAAATAATTGAATCTCAGCAAAGATTTTTATTATTTTACGCAAATATTTAAATTCTTGCGAAAAATTTTATTAAAATTTCTGAAAGTAATTGAAGATCTGCTAAGAATTTTGTTATTTTTAATTTATGCCAAGAATTTTATTAAAATTTTTTCAAAATAATTGAATTCCTGTCAATTTTTTTACAAGAATTTAATTATTTTTGAAAATTTTAATAAAATTCTTCGCAAGAATTCAATTATTTTCATAAATAATAAAATTTAATGCAGAATTTCAATTATTTTATTTATTTTTAATACAATTTTAATAGAATTTCTCGAAAAATGTAATTATTCTTAAAAATTTTATTAAAATTCCTTGATAGAATTCAATTATTTGAAAATTTGTTGATAACGATTTTTTATGGGAATTGAATTTTAAAAAACGTTCAATTATTCAATAAATTATTTATTTGCATTTTATTTTTATTTAAATAATTGAATTCTAGTAGAATTTTCAAATTTAATTAAAATTGATTTTCATTTCATAAAAATGAATTTCAGTTAAAATTTTAGATAATAATTGAATATTAATTGCAATAGAGGTTGATTTTTAAAAAATAATTGAATTTTGTAATTAATTTTTTTGAAAAAGTTTAATTGAGTTCTATTAATATTATTTAATTAGTTTTTATTTTCTAATATTTATTTAATTAACCACTTCACTGGCGGGGCGTTCCAAATGGCGTTCCACGCGCCGAGGCCCAGACTGGCAAAAACACCGAAATGGCGTTCCTAATAAAACATTATTTTTAAAGAGTGTACACTACTTTTAACTTATACAAAGCAATATTTCTATAGTTTAGACATCAGGGAACAAGATTATCACAATGAAAATTTCAGTTTTTGGGATTTTCAATGTTTTTTCAAACGTTGAAATAGTCAATTTTTACCACTTTTCACCAAATGGCGTTCCACTTTTTTTCAATTTTTACACAGTAAAACTCATATTTTTTATTTAAAAAATATATTTACATACAAAACATTATAATATAATAATGTAATAAGTAAAAAATAAATATAAATAATTAATAAATAAAATTTAATAATTATTAATAATAACAAAAGTGGAACGCCATTTGTTAAAAAGTGTTAAAAATCGACTATTTCAACGTTCGAAGAAACATTGAAAATCTCAAAAACTGAAATTCTCATTGTGATAATCTTGTTCCCTGATGTCTAAACTATAGAAATATTGCTTTGTAATAGTAAAAAGTAGTGTACACTCTTTAAAAATAAAGTTTTATTAGGAACGCCATTTCGGTGTTTTTGCCAGTCTGGGTCTCGGCGCGTGGAACGCCATTTGGAACGCCCCGCCAGTGAAGTGGTTAAAGAATTTACGAATAATTGGCATTTCGTAAAATTGAATATTGTAAAGAAATGAATTTGGAAATTCTCAAAAAACTTTTTGGAAAAATATTAAAAATTATCGATATAAAGAAGAATTTTAGATAAAAATTCTTAAAAATAATAATTGAATTGATAATGATTTTAATTATTATAAATTATTTTTATTAATAATTATAATTATGAAAAATTGAATTTCTAGTTCTAAGTAAAATGTTCTCTTATTTGATTCGGCCTGATTCTATTTTTCTCAGTAGGTCCGTAAATGGTCCGTAATTTTTAATTTTTGGTCGTAAAGTCCGTATTTTTAAATACTTTCACTGCTTCGAGCTCTGTTACATTAAAAATCAATTTTCTTACCCTTTCGCGCTTAACAGCAATAACTAGTAGAGTAAAGGGAACGATTACCATTCCAATATGAGCAAGCCAATTTAAAACAGTTGGTTTATTGAATTCCCTCCGTGTCTCTCTCAATGATATTAATCTTTGAATTGGCTCATCGAACTGTAAATTAAATTTTAAAAAAAGCTCTCATCAAATTACAACTAATAATTAATTTTTGAAAAACAATTGTCAAAAAACAACTATTGAAAAATTTGTCAAAATGTCTTAAATTCTAGAATTAATTTTTCAAATCATAATAACAGAAAGTATTATGTAACAAGTAATATAAAACATCAAAGCCGCAAACTATCGATTTAAGAGCAAATTTTTATTGAAAAGTAATTCGAGACTTTTCAATATAATAAATAATATTTACTACTCACCATCATTCCACCGTCGGGTTTATAGGGATTTAAATATTTTCTGAGATATTCATTTCGGAGTTCTATTCTTCGAGCAGCTTTTTCCTCGATTATTTTCTTTTGACGAGCTGAGACGTCATAAACATCGCGAAAACCAACCATTTTCGGTTGAATCACTTTTTCTGTAAATAAATTTGCCGTAATTATCAAGTACAATAATTACTAATATAGTAGAACGAAATTTGACAAAATATTCATTTGTTGCTCTCTTTCTAACCTAAAAAAACTCTTGACAATTGTCGGAACTTCCGACTTTGTTCGTTTTTCACGTTCGTGCAACATCGTTGGTCACATGACAATTCTGTAAAGCCGGGAAATTTGAAATATTCAAAATATAAGGTAGTTCAAGTTGGGTGGGGGAAATCCAATATGGCTGACATCAGCTGATTTACCGGAGGACAAACAATGCATTGAATTCAATGGGACAAATCAGTTTTTTAACCATAACTTTTTAAATATTTATTTTTGAACCATAGTGTAATGGAAAATTATTCTTTATTTATCGAAATCTATTTTTTAAAACAATAAAATTAAATTTTTTGGTTTTATTGTTTTAAAAAATAGATTTCGATAAATAAAGAATAATTTTCCATTACACTATGGTTCAAAAATAAATATTTAAAAAGTTATGGTTAAAAAACTGATTTGTCCCATTGAATTCAATGCATTGTTTGTCCTCCGGTAAATCAGCTGATGTCAGCCATATTGGATTTCCCCCACCCAACTTGAACTACCTTATTGATTTTATTTATTAAAAAATGTTAAACAAATATATACTTAAATTGTAATCATTATTGTAATTATTCAAATTTCTGATATTAATTTTCTTAACTATTTAAGAAATTAATTAATTGAAAAAAAGCTAATTATAATTAATTAACTTTTTTTAATTATAATTAAAAATAATGTTGTATGTAAATGATAAATTTGAACAAAAAAAATTAGTTTTATAAAAATTGAATTTTTTTATTAATTTTTTAATTTATTTCGAATTGCTAGAGAATAATTTAATTAATTCGTCAAAATATAGTTCTAGAATTTACTTTGTTATAGTGACTAATGAAATATTATTGATAATCTTAATAATTAATAATTAAGATAAATTGGAGGCATGTGATCTCACATGACGCGCAGCTTCCTTGTTTATTCTTACGAAATAAACGCTGGACTGTTAAAAAAACATTAACCCAGATGATAAAATTTTTCATCTATTTTGTTTTTATTTCTATAAATCAGAATTTCTTAATATTGTCAATAACAATTTTAGACTTTGAACCAATAAAAATATATTGCACAAACAAGAAACAATTCTAATTTTTTCTGAAAAAAATTTATTTTGTAGGTTATATTTCAATTTGACAGATTTGACAATTTTGTTTCGGTTTTTGAACCTGTTAATAATATAATACTACTTCCTTCCAGAGATAAACGAGGAATTATAATAATTTATCGATACAACAGACGAAATTAATATCTTATGACATGTGATTAATTGATTAATTCGTAAACAATCCGTTAGTAAATAAATAAATAAAAGTTAACACACGTGACTTTTTGAAAGAAAAAAAGTTAATTGATAAAATGATTTTAACCAATCAGAGTGTAGGTTATTTGTACTTTAAAATACATTTACCAATCAAAATGCAAGTCTCACTGCTTGGTTTGTCCAATTTTTTCTCAATTCGCTCAATTCTCATGTAAACAAAGTTGGCAACCCTGCGCTGATGCGCAGTAGACCGAAAATTGAAATGAATGAGTAACATAACCTTAATTTTATGAAAATTTATCTGTCAGATGACTAGAGATTATATCCTATTTTGTCGAAGTCACGAGTTTCAATAAAAAGTGGGGGATACTGGAGAAGTGTAACAAAGAAAAAAGCAAAGTTCTAACTTGTTTGTTTCCGTTTTTCGAATGGTGTTATAGCTTTCAAGCGTTTGACGCTCAGTATATACAAGAGAAGTGAAGAGAACTGGACCGTGTCGACCCTGGCAGAACATTTTTCTCATTTTACTTTAAATCAAAATAAATTGCTCAACTAGTATCGTCATCAAATAGGTAAATCGACAAATTTATTACAATAAACATATAAATTTATCAAAAATGATAAAAAATTTAATTCTTAAGTTTCAATCAAAACATCTAATTCTTTGTTGTCATGAGAAAATGGTAAATTTTACAATGACTCATTGTCACATTTATTCAATTTCAATTGTTTTCTTCATATTCCAACTGTTTTATTTGTTTTATTTAACAATTTTAGGAATTTCATTCTTTTACTTCTTTCTCTTTTAGTCTCTGATTGTTTTGAAATTCATTCGTTCATTCAATGTTTCTAACGACGCATTTCACTTTCATTGTCAATTTCATCATCTTTAAATCACATTAGAATACAAATGAATTTTTTAAAGTGTTTGTAAAATCATAATTTAGTTTCGTAGTAAATATTCATTTAGAAAATTGCCGTTTTGTCAATTTTTTTCTTATTAAAAAAATATCTTTGTATCCTAATTGACTTTGTTTTCATAAAAAGGCATTAATAAGTTCTTGGAATTATGTAAAGAAAACTTAGAGGAATTATGTTATATAATTATTTCCAGATAATTAACCCTAATTAGATGTTTTTATTCCGAAAAATATTTTTAAATTGAAATTTCCTCAATGTTGAGAATATTTTTTATTTACAAATTTTTATTGAATGTTCATTGAGTATTTTAATTATCAATTTATTAGTTTAATAAAATCTTCTTTTGAATATAGAACATGTAGAGAAAAATTTATTTCTTTTTATTTAATTAAAAGAAATTTTTAATTCTTATAAAAACGAAAGAGAAACGTTTTTCCCTTTCGTTGGAATTCTTTGTTCGAGAGCCAAGCCATTTAATAAAGGAACCAGGTATAGAAAGTAAATTTCGTCTACAAAATCTCTTTCCCTTATATTAGAGAATATAAAGAATTTTGGAAGATTGGAAATTTGAAGGAATTAACAACGCAGTTTCTTTCTCATATATTACGGCAACGTTTTCTTTGTTGTTCGCGGATAAAGAATTTAATGTAATCATTATTTTTTTTCCATTTAGAAATAAGTCATCCATCATTATGCATTAGTCACTTTCCTTAAGTTTCTACAATAATAAATATTACTTTTTTTTAATCAATGAATTGCAAATAAGAAAATAATGCGAAAAAAAAGAAATATTTTTTTAATATTTGAAATACTTCCCGGAAATAATATGTCATTCTCACCGTGAAATAATAGAAGTCATACACGTGTTTTTTGCTGATAATTTGTAATTCAATACAGATAAAATAAATGATGAAAATTGCTCTGGTTTCACTTCCAGTGATAATTGAGTCTTGCTAAACCTGATACTATTTCAGTGATTATCGGTGTCGATTTATAAACACACATGGCTTTATGTTTAAAATTACATTTTGAAATTCAATCATTTTAGAGCGTATTGTCGAAAAATTTGTAATTTAATGGAATTTTTTTAATTTCTATTTTTCAGATAAATCATGAAGATTCTTCTTTTAATTGCGGCCGTTATTGTTGGATCGCAAGCTGTTAATTTTTATGAACTCATTAAGGATGAGTGGTTAGCATTTAAGGTAATATTTTTTATTTCCCTTAATTATTTAACTGACAATTTTTTATTCTCTTTTATTAATATTTTGAATTTCTTGGTGAATTGAATTTTAATTTTAATTTATATTTCTAAATTCAATTCTTTTTTTAAATTATTATTGACTAAGAAAATCATTCCAAATAAATTATTTGGAAAAGAGAAAAATTTTAATTGCTCCTATTTTCGTGTTGAATTATTATTCAAGTATTAATATGGTCCATAGCAAATTTAAAAAATAAAATCATTAATTTAAATTTAAAAACTGTACAAATTTAAACTGCATACCGGTAAATTGACCTCAGGAAAACTGCACAAAAGCTTATTTTCTATTAAATTTATTAAAAATAAGCTTTTGTGCAGTTTTCCTGAGGCCAGTTTAACTGTATACCGTTTAAATTAATTTCATTTGTTTTTTGAAATTTGTAATTTCTAATAGTGTGCAGTTTTCCTGTGGTCAGATTACCGGTATGCTGTTTAAATTTGTACAGTTTTTAAATTTAATTTAATGATTTTATTTTTTAAATTTGCTTGTATACAGTTTTCCCGTGTGCACTTGAACGTGGGCAGTTTTCCTGTATACAGTTGAATTTTGAGCAATTGATACCGCCCCTATTTAATTATTATTCTATTTGTTTTATTTCCTCATAGAGGAAGTATTGTAATACCGAAATTTTTCGAGTTCGATTTTTTGACATATCTTTATGTTATTTGACCTCAGGAGTTCAAAAATGACATTTTTAAAAAATGTCATTCCGTGTGTGTGTGTGTGTGTGTGTGTAAACATCACATTTTCATAAATATCTCAACATCATCAAGAGCTTTTGGGTTGAATTTTTTTTAAATTGTAGATCTCACCTGCGGACATAAAATGAGAGTATGTACTTTGAGATAGATTAATAAAGTTTAACTAAATTTTTTTTGGATTTTTAATTTTGTAAAAAAACGTTTTTTGTCCATAACTTTAAAAAAATGTTAGGACACCTATAAATGTTTTTCCATAATTTTGTAGAGTTTTTTTAGACGCATCTTTTGAGCCCTAATTAAACATTTTTCGTTCATATTAACCGGAGTTATTAAACTTTTAAAAATAAAAAATTTTGGAAAAAAAGACTTTTTAGAAAATTTTGTTGAAAAACGTAGAAGTAACTTTAAAATTATCGTTATTAACTTGTAGAGCATTAAAAAACGCTTCGATTGACTTATTTTTGAACCTAATTCGATAATAAATTTCGAAATTATTGGTATTTTAAAAACCAAAAATTGTAGAAAATGACATTTTCTCAACTTTTTTGTTTGAAAATTTTTGTTTAACTATTAAACTATTATAACTATATTGTAGAGTATTTAAAAATACATTGATTGACCCAAGATTCAATCACTCTTACCATATTTATAAAAAGTTATTCATATATTTTCCTATTATTATTATTATCTCTATGTGGAAGTAAAGTGTTCATGAAATGAGCACCAAAATTATAAAAAAAATATACAACTTGGCAGCGGTTTTGTAAATTGTTTTTGTTTTTGTAGGCAGAATTATTATTCTTTTATTTTTTAATTATTATTCTATTTGTTTTGTAAATTACTTTTTGTCTTTGCAGGCAGAATTATTATTCTTTTATTTTTTTATTATTTAATTATTATGATTATTATTTGTATACTTATTAATTATATATTTTGAGTAAAAGGCTTATCGGTCGCGTTTTTTTTAAAGTAAGAATTAAGTTTTTAAAAAATTATTTATTTATTAAGGTACTACTACACTTTAGAATTTAAAAAAATTTTATTTATTTTTTTTTATTTTATTTTTTAACTCCTTATGACTTCAGAAAACACCTCCTAAAGTATTTATAACCAATTGTAAAAAATAAAAGTAAATTTTTCAAAAAATATTCAATTAATGTAAAAAGTCATTGACAAATTAAGTAAGTCTTTAACCTTCGCGCTACCAAAGATTTTTGTATACGCGGGCTACCGGATGGCCACCCGGGGTGGCCAAACGCTTTTTTATTTTTATATTCCAAAAACGATTAAAATTCATCAAACTTTTTGTAAATAACTATATGTTAATACAATTGCTGTATTTTAATAAAGGTTTTATGCATATTGCAATTGTTTAAAAAATTTGTTATTGCAAAAACATATAATTTTCAAATAAACAAAGAGATTAGAAAATTTTTGAAAACTTTTCTTTTTTTTACGTTACTTAGTATTAAATCAATAAATTAAAGAAAATATTTATTGAAACGAATCATAAATATTAGTAAAAAATTATTTAAACAAATTATTGTTGTTATTTACCAACTTTTTACAGAATACACCTAGAAAGTTGCAGTTTTTTCCTAATTTTGCAATTTACTAAATCTTATATGATCACTAATAAACAGTAAAAATTGAATGAATATTTAAACAATTTTAAAACAAATTATTGTTGCTATTTACCAACTTTTTACAGAATACACCTAGAAAGTTGCAGTTTTTTCCTAATTTTGCAATTTACTAAACCTTATATTATTACATATTACAATTTATAAACGAATTATTAATTTGTTTAAAAATGGTTTAAATAACAATTCAATTTTGATTTTTTTATTTATAATCATATAAGGTTTAGTAAATTGCAAAATTAGGAAAAAACTGCAACTTTCTCGGTGTATTCTGTAAAAAGTTGGTAAATAGCAACAATAATTTGTTTAAAAATTGTTTAAATAATAATTCAATTTTTACTCTTTATTTGTGATCATATAAGATTAATAAATTGCAAAATTAGAAAAAAACTGCAACTTTCTAAGTGCATTCTGTAAAAAGTTGGTAAATAACAACAATAATTTGTTTAAACAAATAGAAAATTCATTGTAACATCAAAATATGTTGTATTTATTGACATAAAACAATTTTATTGTGAAACTTTCATGATTTCATTTTTATTTTCTTGCAATATACAAAATAACATCCGAACGTTTTTCAGTAGTGTTGAACATAGTTTTTTAATTGTTATAAATAAACAAGAAGAAATGTAAAAAAAATTTTATTTTTTTTATTTTTCGAAAGTAGATAAAATTTTGTTCAGTGACTTAAAATCGCGATTCGATTGATGCAAAAATCGAGCAGATTTACAACATTATTTATTGCTTGGCCACCCTGGGTGGCCATCCGGTAGCGCGAAGGTTAAGGGGATGGTGGGGTCCAGCTTTTTGTTACGACCACTAGAAACATTGGTGCTAATGTATGTAACAGTGTCTGAAATAAAAAAAATGGTGGGGTTTCAATTTGCAAAAGAATTTTAGGTAATTTATGGATGGCCTCTAACGATACATATAAGTTTAAACGCGTTTTTCTCAAAATAACGTTTTCTCAAATTGCGGACAGTTTATCTCTGAATCTACTGAACCGATTTTAATAAATGATAACTCGTTTTGTTTGTTAGCATGTCCTGTGTGACAATTTACCAGAAAATGGTCAAAAAATTAAAAAAAAAACATTTTTGCAGACTAGAAAAATACTGAAAAACATAGTGTATTTTTAAACAAATTATTGAAACATCTGCTATTTTTTATTTTAGTCGATTTTTCATTATTGGTGGTAGATTTCTATGCAAGACACCTTCCTTTTTAAAAAGCAATTTGGATTTTTTGTTTCCGATTTGTCAATCTTGAGATAAACTGTCCGCAATTTGACAACTAACTTTTTGGAGTTTCGATCTGAATACTGTCTGCAGATTATGATATTAAATAAAAATTAAAAACAAACCATTATTTTTATTCTCCAAATATGCACTAATATAGGCAAAAAAGTTTTTTAAATATTTATAATAAAAGATCTGAGAAAAAATTTTTTTAAATTTGGTCTTTTAAGAGCCTTCTAAAGTGTAGTAGTACCTTGACAAAAGTGTCGACGTTTCGACAAAAAAATATATTATTATTATTGTTTTGTAAATTATTTTTGTTTTTGCAGGCAGATTTATTATTGAAATTATTATTCTTTTATTATTTAATTATTATTGTTTTGTAAATTATTTTTGTTTTTGTAGGCAGAGTTATTATTCTTTTATTATTTAATTATTATTATTGCTGTTGTATTATTGTTTAATTTAATTGTTTTGCAAATTATTTTCTCGTTTGCAGGCAGAGCACAGGAAAATCTACAAGAGCGATGTAGAGGAAAACTTTAGATTGAAAATTCTTCTTGAAAATCGTCACAAAGTTGCGAAACATAATGCTCAATATGAAATGGGAAATAGAACATTTAAATTGAAAGTCAACAAGTACAGTGATATGGTAGGAAAATAAAATTTCTTCTTTTTTTTATTAATTTTTAATTGAAAACAATTTTTGAAAATAATTTTTTTTGTAGCTTCATCAAGAATTCGTTCACACGTTTAATGGTTTCAATAAAAGTACCAATCATCTTTTGAGACAACAATTGAAAATTGAAGGTACCACTTTCATCGAACCAATGAATATCCAATTGCCAGGAACTGTTGATTGGAGAAAAAAAGGTTTGGTCACTGCCATTAAGGATCAAGGACACTGTGGATCATGCTGGGCATTTTCTTCTGTAAGTTGATTAGTAAAAAAAAATATTTTAAAGAAAAATATAGAATTTAATTTAATATTACAATTTTGCCGAGTGATAGTTTCAATTATTACTATTAATTTGTTTTAATTTAATTTATTTATTTCATTTTTTAGCCTTTTTCCTTTACTCAACTTGTTCTATTTCTTTTTTAAAATATTAAAGTATTAAAAGTTTTATTTTTGTTTAAAATATTAAAGTATTAAAAGTTTTATTTTTGTTTAAAGTATTAAGGAACTGTACAATTTAAAAATTATAATTTAAAGAAAATTTAATTTAATTTAAAGAAGAAATAATCGAAGTAATTACAATTTTTATTCGTTTATTTAAATGTATAAAAAATTTCGATGTTTTCTATTTTCACCGAGGATTAAAATTTGAATTTATTTTTAGACTGGAGCATTGGAAGGACAACATTTCAGAAAAAGTGGAATTCTCATATCATTGAGTGAGCAAAATTTGGTGGATTGTTCAGGAAAGTACGGAAACAATGGTTGCGAGGGTGGTCTTATGGATCAAGCATTCCAGTACATAAAAGACAATCACGGCCTTGATACTGAAAAATCTTATCCATATGAAGCCGAAGATGATAAGTGCAGGTAAATAATGTTTTATCGCTCAAAGAAAAAAAAAGAAATTATAAATATTTTCCTAGAATTCTAAAATTAGATTCAAGTGAACTTAAATAATTTATGTAATTAATAATTTTTGCAATTATTAATTTTTATAATTATTTATTTTTGTAAATAGATACAGCAAGGCAAATAAGGGAGCAGATGACAAGGGCTTCGTCGACATTCCACAAGGTGATGAAGATAAATTGAAGGCTGCCGTTGCCACCATTGGACCAGTTTCAGTAGCAATTGATGCTTCTCACGAAACCTTCCAACTTTACTCTGAAGGTACATTTTTTCAAAATTCTATTTATTTATAATTTCTATTTCAAGTTTTATTTTTGATTTTAATTATAAATTTCATTTGTTGCTTTAATTATAAATTTTATTTGTAGTTTTAATTGTAAATTTTATTTATAATTTGAATTATAGATTTAATTTATAGTTTTAATTATAAATTTTATTTATAATTTTAATCATAAATTTTTTTCACAATTTTAATTATAAATATGTACATAATTGTAATTTCAACTATGGACGAATTTTAATAATTTTTTTTCTTAAAATAATTGAATAAATTTATTTTATAAATAGTAATAATATTTAATTAGGTACAATTTACTCATACGTTTTAAAATTTTCAGGAGTTTATTACGAGCCCGAGTGCTCATCAGACCAATTAGATCATGGTGTTTTAGTCGTTGGTTATGGAACCGAAGAAGATAAGGATGGAAATCCTCAAGATTATTGGCTAGTGAAGAACAGTTGGGGCGAGACTTGGGGTGAGAAAGGTTACATCAAAATGGCAAGAAACAAGAATAATCATTGCGGTATTGCCTCATCAGCAAGTTATCCTCTTGTTTAATAAAAACTTTAATTTAGATAAAATTCTATTCCACATGAGTCATGAACAATGAAGGAATTTAAAACAATTGAAATGAACAAAGCATTTAAAGAGATTCCATATTTTAATTTGAACAATTTATCGTTTTAAGTCTTTTTTATATTTACAGCTTTTGAAAAAAAATAATTTTTTTAAATTATCATTTACTATTTCAAATAGTTTTAATTTAGAAAATATGTTTTGATATTAAATTTGTGATTTTCCAGAAAAAATTGGAAATACTTATAATTTATGTAATTCTTGTATTCGTCTAATTTTAAGAATGAAATTAAGTGATGTTTTTATACTGTGGTCACAAAATGAAAGAGATTGTAACAAATTTTGAAATTTAAAAGAAATAAATTTAATTTTACATGAATGAAAAATGTCTTTTTGAATAAATTGAAAATGTAATTATTACTGAATTACAAATCACTAACTATTAATAACTAAATTAAAAATTACTACTAACTATTAATTACTAAATTAAAAATTACTTATAATTACTTATTAGGTTGAGTCCACAATAGGCACTTTTCTTAAAGCGATGCATACCCTCTACATCGATTTCCATTGTTCGAACAATAGAAATCGATGTAGAGGGTATGCATCGCTTTAAGAAAAGTGCCTATTGTGGACTCAACCTTACATATATTTAATTATTATTCATTCTAATAAAAATTATACAAAAGGCCAATTTAAAATTTTCCCGCGCATTTCAGACGTTGACAGCGCTACATCAAAATAATCGTTAATTTTTCAAACTACCTTTTTCTTCTGTTTTCATCGTTTTTCATGATTTATCTCGAATTTCCCTTTTCATTCTACAAGTTTTAAAAGAAAATTATGTTATTAAAAGTTTTCCGAGACAATCAAATGAAAATTTAACACTCGAACTTAACGGTGATTGAACATAAATGTCCTTGCGCATAATTCAGTGTTTCGTTATTTCTGAATTACAAAGTTTTCGAAGAGTGTTTTTTGTCGTCAACAGTTGAAGATTAAAAACGGAAAAAAAATGGCTCAAGAAATACTAAATAATGTACTTAATTCTAAAATATTACCAGAAGAAATTATCAAATGGTTGTTAACGGATAATCAACAGGTATATCTTTTTGTGAGATATTTTTACAGTTATTTTTAGGTTATGTCGATTGTTGCAATTCATACAATTGTTACAAGTATTTTTATCATTTTTATATAATTTGATATTGTTAATGATCTAATTGATGGTTGTAGACAAACTAATTAATTATTGAACTGTTAACTAATTGATAATTTTCAAAGGAAGGGGTAATAATGAAATAAATATATTTACAATTGTTAAAGAACAATTGAAAGTAGAAACTGTTTATTAATCTACATCGTTTGTTTGATTATTTACATTTGTCATTTATTATTTTATTTATAGCAAAATTTTGATTGGAGTAACGGAAACCAAAATTTACCGAGAGCTGAATTTGTGGCTTGTTTTCTGAATTTTTTAAGGGACCAATTTGCAGTGTAAGTAAAAAAATTGTTTATCTAAAAATATTGTATATAGTAAAAACAACTTTAATTTATTTAACAAGTTTAAAATTTGAAAACAACTTTAATTTATTCAATACTTTAAAAATGTTAAAACAACTTTAATTAATTAACTTATAGTTTACCTTTATTTATTCAATTAAAGAAAATAGTCTTTTTAATTGCAATTTACATTATTTTCCGTAATTTACGCTTGTTTTATTTCTTAGCTTCGAATTTTTAATTTTCTTACATTAGTGCTCAACCAGCTGCAACTAACATAAAGCAGACACCGTCTAAGGATAAAACATCAAAACCATCAGCGACTAATATAATTAATAAAGAAACACAAATAATTGACAATTCTGGAAGTGTCTTGAATGATGTTAACAAATTAAATGATACACTCGATAATTCACGATCATCAGAAAAACGCAGCACTCTTAATATTTCTACTAATAATGAAAATCCTAACCAATTAACAAAAGGTATTTTAATAATAAAAAGTCCAAAAAATCGAAAACAAATTTTTGAAAGTAATAAATCTTCCGATAGTCTCTTAGGATCAGAAGGTAAAATAAAAAATTCACAAACAAATAAACAATTTAAGAAACGAATTTCACTTCTGAGTGTTAATGAAAAATCCGCTGATATTGAAAATAATTTAATTGTTAAAAAAAATGTCGATTCACCACAACAACAACAACAACAAAAAGCGGCAAATTCATCTCAATTATTGGATTTAAATCAATCATTTTCAAATAGTCGTAATAGTGAACCTGTTCTATCAAATTTCAATAGATTATTTTCGTCTGGCAATGATTTATTTGTTAATTTATCAAAAGAACAATGTAGCAGTTTAAATGCATCACTCTTGTCACAAAATTGTAGTCAATACGATTATTCAAGTAATTCATCACAAACATCGGAGAATTCAATTCGAAATGAATTACTCCTTAATTCACCACTAATGCATTATAATAATGAATTAAAAAATCCAGTTTCTCCATTATATAGTCAAAGTATGATGACAACACCAAAGAACACATATAAATCACAAAATCGTTCAATGGATAAACAAACGAGAACAAATAATAATAATTTTAAGCATAGTACACCGGAACAATTAACGAATTCATCGCAAAAAAATGTCAAATCAACGTCAAGACAAAATATCAGTCTTGCCGATTTTATAACAATTGATACGCGTTTATCGAAAAAAAGTAGTGGGAAAAAAAATAATCAAAAAACACAATTGTCAAGGCATGCCAAAGAAGATGATTCATCATCATCGCCGATGATGTCAAGTTCTGTTTTGTCAGAGGAAAATTTTCCCGAAGTTGGACAGAGTTTCGAAAGACGACGGAGAATAAAACCGACGAAATTGGATATTTCCAGTGATAAAGGTACTTATTTCTTTATTAAATTCTTTTTCTTTTTAAATTTCTTTCAGAGCTCGAACTAGGTCCGTAAATTTGCTTGAAGTCAGTAAAAGTCAGTTTTTTTTTAAAAAAAAGTCAAATGATTGCAGAAATTCAATTATTTTCAAAAATTTTTTTAAATTCTCGTCAAAATTTCAATTATTTTAATAAATAACAAAATTTTTCTCTGAAATTCAATTATCTTCAAAAATTTTCCTCAGTTCAATGATTCAATATGATTTTCACTTTCTACAATTTTAATAAAATTTTCAAAATAAATTCAAGTATTTAACAAAATTTTAATCAAATTCTACGCAAACATTTACTTATTTTTATAAAATAATAAAAAATTCACAAGAATTCAATTATATACAAATTTTTTATAAATTTCTTCACATTTACAGGCCTCGGATATTATAACATTTTCGACTTTTTTCGACTTTTTTTTTAAATTACGACTTTTTCGACCTTTCTTCCGAATATTACAATAATTTTTAGTATAAAATGCAACTTATTTTCGAAATTTACAATAGAAAAGAGTTTCAATAAATATTGAAATTTTGTAAAATTTAATTAAAAATAATTGATTTTTGAAAATCAACATTTGAAGAATTTCAATGGCAACTTTTGAAAATAATTGAAATTAAATTCCTCAGAAGAATTTAATTTTTAAAACAATTTTTAATATATTTCGAATAAATTCAATTATTTTAATAAATAGTAAAATTCTTTGTAGGAATTCAATTATTTTCAAAACATATTTAATTGAATTTCTCGGAAGAATTCAAATATTTCCATAAAATTCAATTATTTCCTAAAATTTTTAATAATTTCTTCGAAACAATATTCAACTATTTTTATAAATTACTAAATAAATTTTCAATTGAAAATAATTGATTTTTTTGAAAGTGTTTGATAAAAATTTGTGAAAATAAACTTTGAAAGAATTTTAATTGCTAATTTTGAAAATAATTGATTTCTCAAAAATTTTAATGAATAATCTTCAAGTGTAAATTTCAAAATAGTAATTAATGAAAATTAGCTACAAAAAAATTATAGGTATTAAAATATTTTTGATAAAAATAATTCTTAGAATATTTGCATTCTAATTTTTTAAAATTTAATTATTTTCAATATTTTTAAATACAAATTTCCAAAAATTCAAATGCATAAAAAAAATAATAACATTAAAATTTTTTACAATTATTTTTAACATTTTAACAACATATGTGACACGGACAGTTAAAAGGGACCTGCGGTCCGAAAAAATCGATTTTCATTTTTTTATTGATTCTTATAGTAAATAGGCCGCTCTTTCCAACGCATTAAACTGCAGCTTTCTAGCTGCATTAGTTTTTTCACAATTTCACTTCAAAGTTAAGGTACTTTGACAAAAAATACAACAAAATCAAATTTGACAAACTTTTCTGAAATTAATCAAATTCACTTGAAACTCGTTACTCGGGGGTTTTCGGGGTCGCTGATTACGAATCCGTTGTTAGTTTTTGAAAATTCTAAATGGCGGATCCAATATGGCGGATGACTTTTTTAAAAATTGATCAGATTCGCTTGAAAATCGTTACTCGGGGGTTTTTGGGGTCGCTGATTACGAAGCCGATGTTAGTTTTTAAAAATTCAAAATTTATAATCAGCGACCCCAAAAACCCCCGAGTAACGATTTTCAAGTGAATCCGATCAATTTTTAAAAAAGTCATCCGCCATATTGGATCCGCCATTTTGAATTTTCAAAAACTAACATCGGATTCGTAATCAGCGACCCCAATAACCCCCGAGAAACGAGTTTCAATTCATTAATACGTTCACAAGTATCAAAATCAACTTGCTAAACTTCAAAGTGGTTTTTCTAGAAATCTGTTTTTCGGATCGTAGGTCCCTTTTAACTGTCCGTGTCATATTATGACTTTTTTAGATTTATTAAAATTTTGGAGAAATCGCGTTTATATTAATAATTAAAATTCTTTAAAAATTCAATTATGTTTTTTTTAATAGAATTTACCAAATTTCAATTGTTTGGAAATTTTTCATTTCTATATATAATTGAAAAACTATTATCTTTCATAAATTATGAAAAATGAAACATTAATTTTAAGAATTTCTTTATTATAATTTTTTGAAAATTAATTAATAACTTAAAAAACATTTTTGTATTTAAATAATAAATCTGTTTATATTGTGGCCTTGGGTCCTTTGGAAAATATAAACAGATTTATTTGACAAAAATTAAAATCCTGAAAACATTCTAAGTTGTATTTAAATAATTGAATTCTCTAAGAACTTTCGGGAAATTATTAAAAATAATTGATTACGAGAAGAAGTTTGATTAAAAATTGTAGAAAATAATTGAATTTTTAGAGAATTAAAGTTGTAATTTTTAGAAGTTATTAAATTTCAGAAGGTTTTAAATAGAAATTTTTTAAATAAAAATTAATAAATTCACTTTCTATAATTAGAAATTTTTTAAATTTTATTCCTGTACATAAAAACAAACAAGAAGTATTTAAATATTTATTTAACGAAATTATTCAAGTTTTAAATAATTAAATTTAGTATTCAGTTAAAGATCAGAAGAATAAAAAATAAAAATTTTGTGATGACACTGAATTAAATAAACGACTTTTTCGACTTTTTTTCTATTTTAAATCGACTAAAGCGACTTTTTTGCACCTTAAAGTCGATCCGAGGCCTGCATTAATTCAATTATTTTCATAAATAATAAAACTCATTGCAGAATTCAAATTATTTTAAATTATTAGAATTATATTTTGAGAAACGTTCAATTATTCAACAAATTTATTTTTGCATTTAAATAATTGCATTTTCGTAGAAGTTTTTAATAAAAATTGATTTAAAAATGAATTTTAGATAATAATTGAATATGGAAAGTATTATAGCGTGAATTTTGAGAAATAATTAAATTTTTAAAAGGTTTCAAATTAAAATCTTTGAAACTTTAAATTTTTCATACTTTTAACTAATAATTTTGTGGAATTAATTTTTTTGGAAAAGTTTAATTGAATTTTTTTTTGAGATTATTTCAAGTTTTTATTTTCTAATATATATTTAATTGAAGAATTTCCAAATAATCGAAATTTCGTAAAATTGAATTGAAAACAAATGTATTTGAAAATTGTCAAAGAACTTTTTCGAAAATTATTAAAAATAATTGATTTAAAGAAGAATTTTAGTTACAAATTCTAGAAAACAATAATTGAATTGAATTATAATTTTAAGTAAAATGTTCCCTTATTGGACTTGGACTGATTATATTTTTGTCAGTAATTGATCCGTAATTTTTCATTTTTGATCCGTTATGTCCGTATTTTTAAATACTTTCACTGGTTCGAGCCCTGTTCTTTTTTTTGTAGAAAAATTTAAAAATTAATTTTTTTTTCAAGGTGACAAGGAAAATGCAGTGTTTGGAACAGTGAATCGACCAGCGACGACGAATCCACAATTCTCTGAAGTTCAATCAACCGATCAATTGTCTGACAAAGCATCATTTGAAATGGAAAGAGTATTATTGCGCATCGAGAGACAAAAAAAGCCAGAGATAACGATTGAGAATAAAATTGGAGATCAAGATTCTCAATTGAAAACAAGACCACCAAGAGCACAATTATCATCATCATCATCATCATCAAAATCAATCATTACCCCCTCATTATTATTAATTGATCAAACGGAAATTTTAAAAGTACTAGTACAATTATATTGCGCCTTTATCGATAACAATTTAATTTTAAATCCCATGACTGAAATGTATTTTATAATTTCTCTTATAACCACACAATATCATCGTCAAAAAGCGCAGAACAAATCGACGAATAATGAATCTGGAAATATGACCGAAAGTTTAAATATTGAAGCACAAGATTTGGAATCTGATTTGGGTTGTGCTTTGCTCAGTGAAGAATTATCGAAAATTGACGAAGATGAAATTTTATTAATGGAAAAAAATGAAGAATTAGTTAGTAAATTGCAAATCGAAGACAAGACTGAATTGATGAATTCTGATATTCTTTGTAAGAAGGAAAATGTTGAAATTTTAAATATTGACGATCTACATTTAGGAACTCCTCATAATTGTGTATTTTTTTCTACAAATGTTTTAAATAGCGAGAGACATTGGTTAAAATTTCTCGATCGAACGACATTAAAATTACTATCGGAAAATTCACATATCGCTGAATTTCAGCCGGAATTGCAAATTTATTTGCAGGAATTGTATGATGCAAAACTTAGTAAAATGAATCACACTAAACAACATACATTTAGGTGAGTTTAATCTTTATTTATAATTATATTAATAGTACAAGAAAATTTTATTACAATTATTTTTACTATTTTATTATTAATACTAGATAAATTGTATTTAAATTTTTTTGCTATTTTATTATTAATATGTAAATAATTAAATTAAATACAAAAAAATATATTTATTAGTAGGTATAAAATAAATTTCTAAATAAATAAATAATTTTTTGTATTCAAACAACAATTATAGAAGTTTAATTCTAGAAATTTTTTACTTTGGTTTCCTTTTAGTTTTGCTTTTTTTTAATTTATATTTTTGTTTTAAATAAAATGTTTTTATTCGAGTGTTTTAATTGTTTAAAATATTTTTAATGGCAAGAATTCTTTATATAAAAAGTGAATAAGATTAGAAATTGAAATTTTAGTGGATTTTCATTGTTTATACTGATTGTTTGCTTTTTTTTTGTAGCTTTGTCGATCCGAATGTTTCGTTTCAAATTGATACTGACAACAGGGAGAATTTCCCGACGGCCATTGCTTTCCAATCGTTTCGTAAACAACGTGACATGTTTTACGAGATATTGAAAATTTGGGAGGAGAATCATTCGAATAGTAATTGGAAATTTTCTGTGGCGTTGAATCAGAAAATAAAAATGATGCTGACACTTCACAGTGATGTTACTAATCACTGTCATATTGCTAGACTTTTTAAATCTCAATTACTTATTTCCTGTATACACAGCGGACAACAGGTATTTTATTTTTTTCTTTGATTTTTATTTAGAAATTTTAGTTTATAATAAATTTGTTTATAATCAATTGAATTTTTGAATATTTAATTTTCTTTAATTAAATTTTTTAAATAATTGAAATTTTATAAAATTGAATTACAAACAAGCGAATTTTAGAATTTTTTAGAAGAACTTTTCAGTTGAATTCTTGAACATATTTAATTAAAAAATTATAGAATAATTGAAATTTTGTAAAATTGAATTGCAAACAAGTTGATTTTAGAATTATTTTAGATAAACTTTTCTTTTTTGTTTGAATAATAATTGAATTATCAAAGAATTTTCTTGAAAATGATTAAAAATTGATTAATAATTGATTTAGAGAAAAATTTTTGTTAAAAGTTCAAAAAATAATTGAATTTTATAAGAAAATTGCAGCTAAAATTTTAAAAAGAATTGAATTAATTAATTAATTAATTTTCATCGAATATTCTCAAAAACTTATTTTTTTGAAAAATTCTTATTCAATTATTTTTTAAATTAATTGGATTTTTGAACATGTTTAATTAAAAAATGTTAGAATAATTGAAATTTCGTAAAATTGAATAGCAAAAAAGTGGATTTTAGAATTATTTTATAATTTTTTTTGTATTTTTAGTAATTAAACTAATTTACTAATTTAATAATAATTATTATTCATTTCAATTAATAGTAATAATATTTATTATTAATTTAATTATTATTAATTATTAATTAATTTATTATTATTTAATATTAATTTCGTAATTTTGGACACTTTACTAATTTTTATTTAATGTGAATATTTTTAGGAAGATGCTATTGATGAGGAGAGCTTGAGTATTCTTAAATCTCTAAAGGACATCAATCCGGAAAAATTGACGCAATTGAAGGAGAGATTAGTGACTCCTTTATCATCAAAAGGTCCCGTTCCCGAGCCAACTTTCCAGGGGGTTCAGGAATTTTATAAAAATTTTATACTTTATTCATTCAATCCAATGTTTTATGCACACTTGGAAGATTGTCTCATTCACGAAATCTTGGAATTAAACGATATGCAATTCACTGCAATCGAAATTGGAGATTCAGGTAACTTTACATTTATTTAGAAAAAAAATATTTTTTTTATTACTATTTATTAATAATTGTCAATTATTGTCAATAAAAATAATTTTATATTTTTATCATTAGAAATAATTTTCGATTATTAACAATATAAATACTTTTCGATTATAGACAATAAAAATAATTTTCTATTTTTAACATTAGAAATAATTTTTGATTATTAAAAATAAAAATAATTTGTATTGTTATTAATTAAAAATAAAAATGAAACTTATTGTGTGTATTAAAATTTTCAAATTTAGAAAAATCATTTTGAATTAAAATTTATAATTAATTAAACTGTAAGTAAATACTTACAAATTAATCAGTTTCTGTGTTAATTCAAATTTTTAATAATTAAAAATGCTTTATTTCAGAAACAACGGTTGATGAACGAACGAAGCAGAATTTTATAATTTGTCTATTAAGTTTACGTCTTCTCGGCAAATTTTTGGGCTTTTTGGTATCGTTACCATATCGATCATCGACAAGTTCACTCGACGAGGTCGTCAAGTCTCAAGTTTCATTACGCTGTCGAGTAAGTTGCACTTCACATAATTAATTTTATTTCCAAACAAGTGAAATTTGGTTTTTTTGAAAAATAATTTAATTTAAAATGATTTCATTTCAGTTCAAATCAAATTTAATTTAATTTAAACTAATTGAATTTTTCTCCTTCTAGATTGTGCCCGTATTGGATTTACAAGCCTGCCTCCAGGAGTCGATTGTCCAGGGAAAATTGACATTAACAATACCCTGGATTGTTGAATATTTATCGCAATTAGATACAGCTTCACTTCGTTTACCATACTATAAGCAATTATTGGAAATTCTTTATTGCATTTATAGAATTTCAAAATTAGACGTACCCTTTATTTTCGAGCAATTTATTTCTCAACAAACGTTAATTCTCATTAAATTCTCTCTTGGTTGGCTCTTTGAATTGCCTAATTTTCCAACTGATTTCTATTTCACTTGGCAATCGAATCACAATGAAAAGAAATTATTGACACTTTGCAAGAATGAAAAGGAACAAATGAAAATTTCCATTGTTAATAATAAAAATGATATGACATTGGACAGATTGGATATTATTGATGAAAGAGTTTTATATTCGTGTTGTCCATTTTTAATGGAGTTTAAAATTCTCCTCACCGGCAATTCACAATCGACTGGCAATAAAACTAACAGGCATATCACTCCAGTTTCTAGTCAACTTCCGAATGCCGCCGACAGTACGAATGCGAAAAATTTAGAGGTACTGATTTATTTTTTAATTAATTTAATATAATTATATATCTAAAAACGTTTATTAAACTAATAAGTTTATTAATTTAACAATTTTTCTAATTTAACAATTTTATTAATTTAATAATTTTATCAAACTTATTTTTTTTAGTAATTAATTTATTTTATGAAACTGGTTTTTATTTTTATTTGCACTTTTAATTTTGTTAATTTAACAATTTTATTAATTTAATAATTTTATCAATTTATTTGATTTTAGTAGTAAATTTATTTCAAGAAACTGATTTTTATTTCTATTTTTATTTGCACTTTCAATTTTATTTCTACAACTAGCTACAATTCGCGCGAGGATAACTTTTACTTACTTTTTAAAATAAAATTTGCAATTTTAAAAATAATAGTACGTAAAAATTTTTTATTCAAATTTATTTTCATAAAAAAGAAATATGAATTAGAATATAGTTTTATTATTATTATAACTATAATAATCATATATTCTGACACAGGCAATTCAGGGAAAGGTCCGGGATTTTTATTAAAAGTACTAAAAAAATTAAATTTTTAGAATTCATGAGAAAATTCTGAATTTTTGTGCCTTTTTTGTTTGCGTCACAAACTATAAAATTATTATTATTATGTTCAAAATTGAAAAAAATCCCATCAAAATCCCAATTATCTTTATAAATAATCAAATTTTTCTTTAAAATTCAATTATTTTCACAAATTTTAATAGAATTATTGTCAAAATTTCAATGTATTTTCTAAAATTTTCCTCATTTTAATAATTTATTAATTTTCAATATATCTCTACTATTTTAATAAAACTACCCAAAAGAAATCAATTATTTAAAAAATTTTTTGATAAAGTTGTACGCAAACATTTAATTGTTTCATAAATAATAAAAATTTCACAGGAATTCAATTATTTTTAATACAATTTTAATCAAATTTCTTGAAAAATGTAATTATTCTTAAAAAAATTTATTAAAATTCGTCCAAAGAATTTAATTATTTAAAAATCATACAATTATTCAATAAATAATTTACTTTTGTATTTAAATAATTGAATTCTCGTAGAATTTTCTAATAAAAATTGATTTAAAAATCAATTTTAGTTCAGATTTTAGATAATAATTGAATATGAAAATAATTTTGAAGAAGTTGCAGTAACAATATTCTTATAATATTTATTTATTTATTCAATCTTACACGGGTTCAAACGAATATAAAATAATGATTTTATTTCTCGAACATTTTTAATTATTATAAAAAAGGATATCTTCATGTTTTATAACAAAATATTTCTAAAGTTATTTAATTTCAAAAAGGTTTGAATTTGAAATTTTTGAAAATCTTAATTCCTATAGAAAAATAATAATAATTAAATATTTATTTAGAAAAGAAGTTATTGATGTTTTTGAATAATTTTTCAATTAAAGAAATTCGTCAATAAATGTAACAGAATATTTTTTTCAGTAAAATTTTTTCCTTTATTTTCTAAAAATTCAAAAATTTTTAATTTCATTTTCAATTAAAATTTGTATTTAACAAATAGAATTTATAAACATTTTTCTCCTTTCTGTTTGAAAAACTTTGAATTTTATTAAAACAATTGTAGTTAAGAAATAGAAATTATGCAAATTATTTCCTTATGAAAATTGAGAATTTTCTACAAAAATATTAAGAAATTTGTAATAGAAAGAAGCATATAATAAACAAAATGGGTATATTTTTCATTTGTTAATCATAATTTCTTTTAAATTTTCTAATTTCTAATACTTATCGATTTTTTGTCAAACAATATTTTTTAAATAAAAAAAAATAAAACCATACACAAAAATCAACTTCAAACTGCGGACAGAATGAATGAAAGAATACGAAGATTAATATAGTTAATAATTAATAATTTAATTCATTTATTTTTTATTTTAGCTCCAATTGGAAGAAGCATTTTTCAACGGTCAACCGGCTTCTACTAGGAAAACGATTGAATTTGTTTCCGAAAGAGTTGCATCGACTTGTGTGAAATACATTTTCAACAATTTATTAACGACGGCTCAAGAAAATTGTTTAAATGAATTGCGACAAAATGTGGTTGAAAAACATCGTAAAATGTTGGAAAACACTCCTAATGACTTGAAGGTAATTAATTAAATTCCTTACAATTTTTTTAACTCTTCATTTCATTCGAATTTTAATTTATTTTTTTTATTCTCATCACAGGTGAAGGTATTATTTAATTTATTAATTTATTCAAATAATAAAATGAATAAAATAAATATATTAAGTTAGTAGTATTAATTATTAATCGATTTAATTAACTTTTAGAATTTTTTGCTAAAATTAGAAAAAACTATCAACTTTTGAAACTTTTAGCTAAAATTAGAGAAAAAAATAAAAATAATATTAGGTACATATTTTTCTTTATTAAATTAAACTATTTTACACTTTGTTTAGACGTTGATGTTGAAGGAGATGAATAATTTGGCGGCAAATATAACAAAGGAAGTGAAGGAAAAAATTGAAAAGGAAATTCCTGCAATGTGTAAGACTCGTATTTCACAGACGATTGATTCTTTATTAGCAGTCGACACCTTATTGACTGTGAAGGAAACGTGTATTCAAATTACAATTAGAATGGCACAGGATCGCATTGCTCAATGGATTCAATCGCACATTGGGGATTTGCTTTTTATGCGAGATATGGAATTTAAAATTAGTCAAGTGGCGAAAAACGAAATCGACAACGCCATTATTGTTGAGAATGAAGATAAACATAATCTTTCTGCTGCTTGTCCAACTGACGTACTTGATGATCTTCGGGTGAGAAATAATTTTTTTTTATTCATTTATTTAACAAAAATAATTATTTTATTATTTTGTTTTCATGTAAACATTTATTTTTATTTTAAAAAATATTTTAGGCTTGCTCGTGGGAATTTCTGGACAATAATGGAAAATCTGTAACAATTGAGTTCGTATCGAAAGTTTTAGATCAGTTATATTCGAGTTCTACTGAACGAGCAGATTTAATTCCCGGACCCGAAAATTATTTGCGGACAATGAGTGTTGATCTGTTTCTCTTTATCGGTAAAATATTTGTTGCACTTCTTTATTAATAATTGTATTTAGATAATTTTTTTATTTTATTTTCTATTTTACAATTTAAATTTAAATCTTGAATAATTATAATTTTTTTATAAGTTAGTAATAATTTATAACTAATTAATTGATGAATTGATTCATTAATTTTTATTTAATTTAATATTTTATCTAATTTTAATTGAATAATTTAATGTTTTATTTTATTTTTTTTTAATTTGAATTAAATTTTTTATTTTGTTTTTCCAAATTTTAATTTAATTTATTTTATTTTTCTAAATTTTAATTAAATTTTTTATTTTATTTGATTTTAGTTACGTATCGAAGGGAAATTCTCACAACTGAAATAGAAATGAAATTTGTCAAATACTGGAAACTTGTACTGACAAAAACATCCGAGGCGAATTTTTCTCTATCGAGAATATTGAGTCCAAGAAATGTGATAATTTTAGAAAAGTCCATAAATAATGCTGTTTGGACCAAGTGTGGAAAATTTATAAAATTACTACTAAAAGAAAAGATTTTGAGTTTGGAATGTCTCAGCGATCAGTGCGTTGCCCTTTTGAGACAAGAGTGGCCAACAGTAAGTATTCTTTTTTTTCTATAAATTATAATTTTTTTCCGTATTAATTTTTTGAATACAAAATTGATTATAAAATGTATTTTTTCTATTTCTTCAGGAAACGCTGCAAAATTTATCGAAGTGCCTGATAATAGGAATAGAGGACTACAAGGCGTCTGACGAATCGGCAGAGAGAATCAGGTATTTAATTCGTTGGATTGCTGAAACTTATAAAGATATCGAGAACTTAGATAATTAATTTGTATAGATTAAAAATTTAATTTTAAGGAGTGAATTTTTTAATCGTCAATCAAATAATATAATTTGTTTATCGCAAATTGTTAAGAATTATTGAAGTAGGGATGAATTTGTGTGTAAAGATTTATCAGGATATTTTATCCTTGTTAATTATTTTACATAATTTTGAAAAAATGTTATGTACAATGTTTTTCCATTTTTTTTTTAATTATAAATCTAATAAATAATTTATTTTTTACGACTGTCTTTGCAAAACTTTATCAATTTTGAAGTTGAACGATAAAAATATATATTAAAAAACTAAAATTTTAATTATTAATAATTTAATTTTCTTTTCACACCTGAAAAAAAATTATTTCCTCTCACCAAATATTTGTTTCAAATAAAAAAGAGACAATTTCCGACAATAAATATGTTTTTATTACACATATATCTCGTACGAGGGTTACACGATATTAATACATGTTCATTTAACTGTCCAGCAATCAAACACGTATTGTTTTTTTTCTTTTAAATTTATTACATATCTCGTTAAATAATCGCAATACTCTCATATTTTCTTTGTAAAACATTGTCGTTAGAGCAGTCATGAAACGCGAGGGGGTCAAAAAAAAACTCGTAAAAACTAAAAAATATACAATATTACATAATGTCAGAATCAGTGCTTGCAGCGAACAATTGACAAACAATTAACAAATAATGGTATAGGGGGCGAAGGGGGGAGGGTCCGTTTATTTTTGTTTATGCGTTAATGGTACCTGCGCATCCGCAAAAAAAATTTTTTTTTTTTTCACCTGAATATATATTTCATAACATTTTCCATAATAACCACAATCTCGCTTTTTTATCTTTTTTAATACTTTTTTTTTCTTTTAATAACAAAAAAAAAAACACTTCTCTCGCTTTTATAAATCTTTTATGCTTCTCTCAATTTTTGAAAGTTCCGCTTTTTTCGAAAAAATTCCTCTCTAATTGAATTTTTTATTTTCTCTCAAAAATTTCGTCTTATACAAAACTAGCTTCTTTCGTTTTTTTTCCTGGCTGGAACTTTCAGATGAACATTTTTTTCGCTTATTATATTTTCCAACAAAAAAATTAATTTTTTATTGTTTTAACTAATTTTTTATTTTCAATCAGTATTTCGAATTCAAAATTAAGTGAAAAATGAATTTTTTGAAAATCGAAAATCGGACGTCAGATTAAAAAAACACTAATTTAAGAAAGAAAGAACTGAAAAAAATGTCGATTTGAAAATTTAGCCAAGATTTTTCAATACATAAAATTCGCGTCTCTCAACATTTCCACATAACAATATTTCGCTTTTACCGAAGAGTTATACAATTTTTTTTTGTTTTAAGTTTTGCTACTTGGAAAACACTGCGAAAATACATCAGTTGATATAATTAAATTATTATTATTTTTTTTTTTTGGTTATCACTCTCACGAAGCAACCAGGTTCATGATAGAGAGAAAGAGAGAGAGATAGAGAGAGAAAGAGAGTTACAACATCGTCATCGCTTACTCTCTATATAAATAGGAGGTTTTTTTCTATTTAAATAAAAGAGTTTCATCTTATTGCTAATCGTAATCGTAGCCTTAATTTTCTATACTTGGTGACCAGCACCAAACAGTTACTAGATCAATGCCTACGACACAGATACAGATTTCTCAGAGTTTCAATATTTTTTTTTCTTTTAATTATTTATTACGATTACGTTAGACTTGAGGGAAACATTTCTCAAATCACTCTCGTGTCATCTCGCTTTTCATTGCGTCAATATATTTTTTTTTTATTACAATTTGTTTTTTGTGCATTTTCTTCGAAATTTTACTTTCATATTTTTCATTTTCTAAGCTCCAAATAGGACAACAATTTTTTCAACAAATAATAATTAAAATTGAAATAATAGAAAAATTAGATTAGATTAAAAACAAATTTATAATTTACAATTTCGATTCGATTAGTGACAGTAATAAATAAATAAGTTAATTAACTTATTAATTTAATTACAATCAAGTTGTTAAATAATTTAATTACAATTTGTCGATTTAAATATAATTTACTACTAATTTAATTATAATTTTCGTTTAATTATTCTTTTCGTGCAATTAATAATTTTCGTTCAATTAAACTTTTTGCTGAATTCTAATTTTCGGTTATAATTTACAATTTATATTTACAATTTTAATTAAAATTTTTTAATTAAGTAAAAATTCTTCACTTTAAAATGTTTCAAATGTTCTAAATAAATTATTATTTGTTTAAAATAAATTCAGAAAATTGTCTTATTTTTTATTAGTGACTTAATTAATCATTTTTTAACTCTCATGATTTTTAGTATTCAGAGTAAAAATATTTCCACTTTTTATTTACTGGAAATCTTTTATTACAGAATTTCTAGAGATTGTCAACTTTTCTCGATAATTCTAAATGTAAAAATACATAAATTTATTTTTTAAATTAGTAGAATTAATTTAATAATCAAATTAATAAAGTTAATTTAATAATAAAGTTTATAGATATAAATTAATTTTTAATTTAATTTCAATTGCAATTGCAATTTAATAATTGAATTTAGAAAATTAAAGTTAATTTCAATTTAATTTAAGTTCCTAATAATTGAATTCATGAAATTAAATTAATTTAAAAGTTAAATTCACAAAATTCATTAATCGTAAAATTGTTATAAAAAATTACTGAATTAAAATTTAACCGTAAGAATTATTGAATTAATTTTATAACCAAAAATCATGAAATAAAATTAATTTAATGCTTAAATCCATAAAATTTAATGAATTTAATAATTAAATTCATAAAATTTAATGAATTTAATATTTAAATTCATAAAATTGAATTAGTTTTCAAATTAATTTAATTTCAATTTCAATTTAAAAATTGAATTAAGAAAATTAAATTAATTTTCAATTCAATTTAATTTCATTTGAATAATTGATTTCATAAAATTAAATAATTTAATTTCAATTTCAATTTAACAATTGAATTTATAAATTTAAATTAATTTTTGAATTCAATTTAATTTCAATTTCAATTTAATAATTGAAATAATTAAATTTAATGATTGAATAAAGTAAAATTAATTTAATAATACAATTAAACAAATTGAATTAATTTAAAAATGAAATTCACAAAATTAAATTCACAAAATTGAATAATTAAAAATTAATTTAAAAACTAAATTAGAAAAATTGAATTAATTTAAGAACTAATTCGCAAAATTAAATTTACCAATTATCTATTCGACAAGAGTAACAAAAAATGATTTAATTAAGAATTTGGAGCTATCGAACCGTATTAAAAAAGAAGCAAATTTTATTTTTTTCGAAATTATGAACTGAAAAGTACGAAACTATTTGTCTTAAACGGCTTTCGTCTTCCAATTTTAGCGGCAGGGTTTTTTTTCGTCGTCATTACGGCAAGAATAAGATTTGTACGGACCAATTGGCAGACAGAAGCAATAAAGAGGGACTTTTTTCCTTTTTTCTTTTTTTTGTTACATTAAATTCGCAATGTCTATTATTATAATAATAATTACTTCTATAGGTGTGTTTTTCTAGCGACGCTACAAGTCGAGAAATGCGAGAATGATCGGTGTGTCTTTGTCGTGGAAAACGCATATTATATAATATATATATTTTTTTTTTAATGGGACGTCCTTGACCTTCTGGCTTAAAGTAAGCTAATATTATTCTTTGGTTAAAAACAACTATCCACGAGGTTTTTCACTTTTTTTTCATTTTTTTCATTATTTTTGTTGTTGTTGTCTTCTTTTTTTATTATCGCGCTGAAACTGTACACACGTCGCAGGAGTTGAAAAGCGTCGTCGTCGTCTTCGCAGGAGTCACGAATCAATTTTAATATAAACCTTATTTAATTTAAAAAGACCAGCTTTTTTCCCCACAGTTGTATATTAAAATTAATATCTGCTTTTTTTCTCTCTTTAAATAAAATCTTACACACTACTTATTTATAATCTCCTAACTGTTAGTGTTTTTTTTTTTCGTTATTTAGATGCCACTACTCTGAGTTCTCGCTTAAGTCACACCCCTAATCTAGTAAGCGATTGAGACGAAAGCTTAGGTTTTCCTCTTTTACTCTTTTTTTGAGGTAACTACTTATGAGGATAAATAAAAAAACGAATCTCTCTTTGTGTACGTGTGTGTGTTTTCTGTGTGTTCAATCTTCTGTCTTTCTCTCCGCAAATTCTCTTGTGTGTGCGTTTTTTTTTGGAAAACGTACATTATCACCCTGTACTTTTTTTAAATTTAATATTTTCCCGGGGAATTTTTTTTTTTTTTGAGATTATAATTTGATGGACAGTCAAGTACGAAAAATAAGGGAAATCAATTCTAAAACTCGAGGTATAGATTAAATGATTATTATTACAATTATTATCGGTGGGGGGAAATTAGCTTGTGCGATTGTACGTTCGTTTCACGATAAGCGTTCAATTCGCGTCAAAGCAATTCTTTTAGTTTTACGACGGATTTTGAGGACTTTTCCGGTTTTCTTTTCTAATCGTACTTTTTTTTTAGATCGGATTTGAACGAAATTCACCTTCTTTTATCTTTTCTAACTACACTCACCTTTTAATCGCTTTCTTCTTTGATATGTCAAAATGAGGAATTTCGTTTTCAGAAATAGTACAAGTCGTAGATTTTTCTTCTCCAAAAAAAAATTGTCGCATTCCCAATCGCTTTTCGAGTATTGACTAATCTTTTCTTGATAAGCAGAACTCGTTTCCTTGCCAAGATGTGCTTTTTGTTTTGAGAACGTACGTTGAGCTTTTCCTTGAAATTTGAGCATTCTCGTTCGATATCTTTTCCTCTATTTCTTGATCTTTTTTTTCTTTCGTTTCGTTCCCATTTTTGTGTGTTTTTTTTGTCAATTCGGACCAGCCGAATGGAGAAAAAAAATTAACGATTTCTGCTTTCAAATTTTTGTCTTCTTGTTTCTCTCTCACTTTTCTTGTTTCCGTTTTGTTTAGCACCTGCAGGTCGAAAAAATGTTTTTCACCATCTTTTTTTGCATTGCTTGTTCCACAAGCTTTCTCTTTTTTTTGTTTACTGTGTTAATTCACGAGTATTTTACGGGTAAAAGGACGACTTGGATTTTTTTTTTTTAGAAAAAAACATCTGAATCCCTTTTTCGAGGAGACTCTTCTTTTTTCATCGTCATCGTGACGAGAAAACCAGAAACAGACGTCACTGACGTACACGCCACCAAGTTTGTTGCACCTTTTCATGAAGTTTCTTGCAAATGCCGGCCAGCCTCCGTCACATCCCAGCGTCGCCGGCAGTTTCTTCTGACTCACCGCCCCCTTCTTCGCCGGATATTGCTGTCTGTTCGCCCTCCACTCCTTCGCCACTCTCATCTCCTTCCTCCAGTGTTACCTGCAAAAAAAATTCAAATTAATCTTCTGAAATTGAAAATACGCTATTTTTTATTTTTTCTGATCTTTTTACACAAAGATTGCCACAAAAATTTGATTTCTTTTCCCCAATTTCCTTGTCGAAGTTCTCTGATTTTCCTAAATTCCCTAATTCAAATTCTTCTAAAATTAGTTCAATTTTTGAAACTATATTCAATTAATTATTAAAAATAATAGATTTATAGAAGAATATTAGTTAAAAACACTAAAAAAATTGAATTTTGGAGAAGTTACAAATAATTGGGGAAATTCAATTATTTTCAAAAGTAATAAAATTCTTAGCAGAAATTCAATTATGGTCAAAAGTTTAAAAAAGTGTAGTCAAAATTTCAATTATCTTTATAAATAATAAAATTCTTCTCTGAAATTCAATTATTTTCAAAAATTTTTATAAAATCCTCAATTCAATGATTTTCAATAACTATTATTTTAATAAAGTTTTCCAAAAGAATTAAATTAGTTAAACAAATTTTTGATAAAATTCTTCGCAAAAATTCAATTATTTTCATAATAATAATAAATTTCACAGGAATTCAATTATTAACAAATTTTTATAATTTTCTCCGTAATAATTCAATTATTTTCATAAATAATAAAATATTTCACAAGAATTCAATTATTTATATAAAAAATAAAAATTCCTTTTAAGAATTCAATTATCACAAATAATAAGACTCATCGTAGAAATTCAATTATGTTAAAAAATAATAAAAAATTCTAGTTAAAATTTTAATTATCTTTATAAATAATAAAATTCTTCGCAAAAATTTAATTATTTTCAGAAAAAATAAAAATTTCACTGCAATCCAATTAAAATTTTTTTTTATTTTCTTCTCAATAATTCAATTATCTTCATAATCAAATTCTCTACAGGGATTCAATTATTTTCAATACAATTTTAATAACATTCTTTACAATTCAATAAAATTCTTTATAAGAACAAAGTTGCAATTAAATACTTTGAAAACATTTTATTCTTTTACAAAATAATGAAATTCTACGTAGAAATTTAATTATTTTGAAGAATTTGGTTAAAATTCTTTCTAAGAATTCTTCACTTATTTTTCAAACAATTTTAATAAAATTCTTACCAAAGAATTTAATTATTTTCAATACAATTTTAATAAAATTCCACCAAAGGATTCAATTACTTTTTTATTCATTTTTAAAAAAATTTTTCAAAAGAATTCAATTATTTTCATAAATAATATAATTCTTCGAAGAAATTCAATTATTTTCAGTACGATTTTAATAAAATTCTTTGTAAAAATTTTCAATAAAATTCTTTATAAGAACAAAATCTTAATTGAATACTTTGAGAATATTTCATTCTTTTCCTAAATAATAAAATTCTTCTTAGAAATTCAATTACTTTCAAAATTTTCAGTTAAAATTATTAAATAAACTGCATTATTTTAAAAAAATTTAAAGAAATTCTTCAAAAGAATTTAATTAGAATAATGTAATTATTCTTAAAAATTTTATTAAAATTCATCAAAAGAATTCAATTATTTAAAAATTTGTTGATAAAATTCATTATGAATTCAATAATTCAATAATTTAATTCTCGTACAACTTTCTAAGAAAAAAATTGATTGAAAAATGGATTTTATTTAAAATTTTAGATAATAATTAAATATTAAAACCACTATAGCGTGAATTTTTAGAATTAATTGAATTTTGAAAAGTTTTCAAATTTAAATATTTGAAAATTTGAATTTTTCATTAACTAATTAACAATTCTGTAGAATAAATTTTTTTTTTTTTGAATCCATTTGAATTTTTTATTTTCTAATATATACCTATTTAATTGAAGGATTTCCAAATAATTGAAATTATTTTGTAAAATTTAATTGTAAACAAATGGATTTAAAAATTTTCAAAGAACTTTTTGAAAAATTATTAAAAATAGTTGATTTAGCGAACATTTTTAGTAATTTTAGAATTAGAATTAAATTGAAAAAAATAATTTTGAAGAATTTACAGTAACAATATTATCACTCGGTCGTCTTTAATTATTATAAGTTGTATATTTTTTATTTGTTAATAATAATTTTTTTTTAATTTTCTAATTTCAAATATTATTTTATCATAAATCGGGAAAAAATTCGTGAAAAAATTTTATTTTCAATTTGTCTAGCAATATATTTTAATGAAAACAAAAGCTTTTTTAAAAAAAAACTAACTTCAAAGTGTGGACAGACAGAAAAAATGAAAAAATGAAAGAATACGAAGATTATTATATAGTTAATTTATTTTTTCCAATTACCTGGAAGTGTATTCGATCAGTCTGCTGTTCATTGGATTGCTGATCGTCGGATGGTGGCGATGGCGGTATCATTGATTGATACCAATCACGATTCTCCTCCAAAGTATCGAGTATTTCCTGCGCATCGGGATGAACAAGATCGGCCCATGTCTCCCATAATGGATGAACAATATAATCGATAAAACCAACTTGTGATTTTTCAATAGTTGCACTGTGTCGATCGCACATTGGACTAATGTCCATATTTTGATCGCGTTCACGATCACCTTGCAAGAAGAATTCCTCCATTAATAGACCAACCCATCGCTTATACAATTGCAATGGTTTCGTTGGATTTGATAGATCGGCGCAATGCACCAAATTCTCGAGAACTTGTATTCGATCGGTATAATTATCAAGTAATAATACACCTGAACCAGCGACTTTTTTTGTTTCAACCATTGTTTTTAAATCGGCCAATAATGTCATGTGCTTTGACATATCGGTCGAGAGCACCATATCAATCACCATTTTTCTCAATGTTTGACGTTGCTTCTTCGTCATATTCACAAAGATGTCACAGCCTTCGTTCTGTAGAAGCTTAAACGCCACTGCCAAATGATGATTTTCCAGCACTGATTCGTCGTTGTACATCAGAGCGAGTTCTGAACCTGTAAGAAGAAATTTACTTTTTAATTCTCTTTCACTGACAATTATTTTTTATTTTCTTCAATTTCTTTTGCACAACAATAATAAATTAATTAATAATTTCAATTTTCTTTATTCAAATATTCAATTTATTATTATTGTATGCAAATTACAATATTTTTTATTTTCAAATATAAACTAATTACAGATGGAAAATTTTTAAAATTATTATTACTGTCTATTACTATCAAAAATTTAAATAAAATTCTTCGGAGGAATTCAAGTATTTTCAATATAATTTTAATAAAATTTCACGAAAGGATTCAATTATTTTCTTAAATTTTAATAAATTCTTTAAAACAATTGAATTATTTTTATAAATAATAAAATTCTTCTTCGCAAGAATTAAATTATTTTGATGAATAACAAAATTCTTCTTCGCAAGAATTAAATTATTTTGATGAATAATAAAATTCTTCTCAGGAATTCAATTATTTTCAAAATTTTTAATTAAAATTATTAAAAAAACAATTTTTAAAAAACTTAGAGAAATTCTTCAGAAGAATGTTATTCTTTACAAAAACTAATAAAATAGTTTAAAAGAATAATTAATTATAATTGTTATTAACAAAATCGATTATATTAAAAAAATTAAAGAAAATTATTGAAAGAATTCCATTATTGGCAATTCAATTATTTCCAATACTTTATAATAAAATTCTGAGAATAATTTAATTATTTTCTGAAAATGTAAATAATTTTATTATTTACATTATTTAAAAAATTTTAAAGAAATTCTTCACAAAATTTAATTACTTTAAAAATTTGCAATTAAAACTATTAAAGAAACTCCATTATTTGAAAAAAATTAAAGGAAATTGTTGAAAAGAATTTAATTAGGATTTTAAAAAATTTTTACAAAAATTCTTCTCAAGAATTTAATTATTTTCATAAATAATAAAATTCTTTCATGAAATTCAATTACTTTAAAGAATTTTAATGAAATTCTTTGAAAAAATTTTATTATATTTTGAAAAATTTCAATAAAATTCTTTATAAGAAAAAAATGTAATGAAAATACTTTGAAAATATTTAATTCTTTTTCTAAATGATTATATTCTTCATAAAATTCAATTACTTTAAAAAATTTCAGTTCAAAATTTCAGTTCAAAGTATTAAATAAACGCTATTAAAAAAAATTTTTAAGAAATTCTTCAAAAGAATTTAATGAAGATATTTAAAAATTTTAATAAAATTCTTCGTAAAATATTCAATTATCTTGAAGAATTTTGGTAAAATTCTTATATAGATATGAATTCACTTATTTTTAATTCAATTTAAATAAAATTCTTACCAAGAATCCAATTATTTTCAATACAATTTTCACAAAATTCCACCAAAGGATTCAATTAATTGTTTAAATTTTTAATAAAATTTTTCGAAAAAATTAAATTATTTTCTTAAATTTTAATAAATGCTTCGGGAAACAATTACTTACTTGAATTTATCAGGAATTGATTCGTGAGACCAGGATGATCAACATCGTGGATAGTGGCCGCAAAAAGAGCTGCTGTGATTTCCAGTGGCGTGAATACAGACTGAAATTTATTAAATTACTTATTAAAAAAATATATTTTAGCAAAAAAAAAAAATTATTTCTTGTCCCTTAATTAATTTATTCTTAATAATAATTTCAGAATTTGAATTTCTTCTATTTATTTCTATTTCGTCTCTTAATTAATTAATTCTTAATATTAATTTCAGACTTTAAATTTCAGGAAAAAGACGAATTTCGAAAAAAATGACAGAAATTCTATGAAAAAAGAAAAAAAGAGAAAAATGACAAATTTGTGAAAATCGTCAGATTTAATTTTTTTTTTTAAATTTCTTTTTGAAAATCACCTCAAGTGCAGGAGTATTGAGAAGAGTGTGCGTGGATTGTGTGACGTCTGCTGCATGAAGGCTATTGTGGAAGGGATTATCCTTGACGTAATGATCCTCTAAGGTCATCATGAATGTGACAAAGGTCTTGGGAGGAATTGCCAGGGAATTGAGCAGATCACGACTCTGGAAGACTGTGTACGCCACGCAGGTCAACGGTCTATTATTACTGAGTTCACCTATCCTGAAGATGTCGATTCCCCACTTGTCAATGTCCGACAGATGCTGCAAATTTCAAATTAAACGTTAATTCAATCATTAATACGTCCCTACTCTCTATAGTTATAAACTTTGATTGTTCTCATCAAATCTTCATGTAATTTACACAAGCAAATCGACACAAGATATAATATCAATGTGTCCTCTCTATTCATAATTACATATTATACAAATTCTCTAAAATCTCATTTCAATATCCATTTTATTCTGGATTAAATTTTAAGCCGATTATCTTCTAAATCGTATTCTTTTGCAATCCTCAATATTGTCCACAGTCTTAATAACAATCGGCGCATTATTTTTCAAATACAAAAAATCTTTTGCGAAAAAGTTATTTAAATTAATTTTTTTACATTTTTTTCAGTAAGTGAATAAATAAATACATAAATAAATAGATAAATAAATAGATAAATAAATAAATAAATAAGTAGGTAAATAAGGTAAATAAATAAATAGATAGATAAATAATTAAGTAAATAAATAAGGAAATAAATAAGTAAATAAATAACTAAGTAAATAAATAATTAAATACAAAAACAAATTAATGAATTAATTAATAATTAGGAAAACTGAAAAAAATTGAAACAAATTAATTACTTGGAAAAATTTTACGGATTCAACTAAAACTAATTTTTTCATTTTTTTTACCATTTTTATTTTATTTTACCATTGGGTTATTAATATTTATTTTAATTTTCTTTTATCATTTGGATTTGAAAACTAATGAGCCTTGAGTGGTGTTTGTATTGATAATTTATACGTTATCTTTCAAGTGTCATTAATAATTTATCTCTAAATATTAGTTGTAATAATATATTTAAAGAAAATAAGCTGATAAGATGAAGATAAATTTGCAAAAATCTCTTATGTAAATTATAAATCAGAAAACATACTTTGCAGCAATAAAAAATTTAACATAAGAAAAAAAATATTCATAACTAAAGGAAAATTGCAAATAAAAATGATCTTTTGAGAAGAAAAAATTTTTTTTTCCTTTGAGGAAATGAAAATATGAATAATAAAAAATAAAATAAAAATAAATAAATAATGAAGAAAATTAGAATAATACGAGTAATAAAAAATAAAATGAAGAAAATAATAAAAAATATAAATAATAAGAAATAAAGTAAAGAAAATAATTAAAAAATATAAACAAAAAGAAATGAAATGAAGAAAATCATTAAAAAATACAAATAGAAAAAAAGTGAAATAAGAAAAATAGTAAAAATTATTAAAAATAATAGTAAAAATAATTAGTACAATCGTACGAAAGGGAATTTATTTTTTGTAAGCCCGTTTACTACTTAAATAAAAAACTAAAAAAAAAAAATAATGACAAATACAATAATAAAAAAGAAAATATCTAAAAAATATTAATAATAAAAAAATAAAAGGAAGAAGATAATAAAAAATATAAATACAGAAAATGAAATAAAAAATAATAAGAAATACAAATAAAACAATTAACGAAAAAAACACTTTCCACAATTTTTTTTTTAATAAAATCAAATGTTTAGCGCAAGAAAAATAAACTTTTAAATGAAAATATTTAATGGACTTTTTATTTAGTCGCATTTTTCTTTCAACAAAAAGAGTTTTTCGCTTTTGTGAATTTATTGAGTCTTTTCAGTGGATAAGGAAACGTTAAGTGAGACACTTTTTGTCTGACTGTGTCTTTATTTCCTCACTGTAGAAAACGATTTTTCAGATAAAGTACAGTAGATTAAAAACTCATCTTTTTTTCTCATGAAAGAAATGCATTTTAACGCTTTATTTATTTAAAAGAAAGTAATAAATAATTCTAAATAAAAAAAAAAAATTTTGTAATTAACATGAACATCAGCCAAAGGGAATGAAATCCATTCATCAAATATTTGCCAATTTCAATTTCCCCTCAATGACGTTAAATATATTTTTTGTTAATAAACATCTATTTCACGAATTATCAAAAGAAAATAAAGTAATTACTTTTTCATTAGCATTTAATATCGTTTGAAAATATCAAAAAGTAAACAATTATTTTTTTAAAGGGAACGAAATTTTTTTATAAAACAAAAAAATTAATAAACAAATTCAAAAATTGTTATTATTTTTATTATTATTATTATTATTTAATTTATAAAAAATATGAATTGGAATAAAAAAATTTGTTTAATAAATTAAAAGTAGAAAAACAAATAAAAATAATTATTATATTAAAAATTAATTAAATAAACAATAGTAATTACTTTTCATGAATTAAAAAGAATAGTAAAAATAAATAAAAATTATTTTCCATTCTAAAAATAAAATAATAAATCGGAGAGAGAAATGAGAGTTAAAAATAAATCGCGAATAAATGGTTAAATATTGAATCCGCTTTTGTGACACGTAATAAAAAAAAATAAAAATAAACAAAAGGGTGTATTATTGAAATAATTTTTTTTCCATTTTTTATAAGTGAATCAGATAGGAACACGTGTTTACAAAAAAAAAAGAAGCCCCTACTTGCTCAACCCATAAATGGTGCAGTGAGTATTATAATTTTTCCTGAAAGTTAATTTCGGATATGGAAGAAGAAGAAAACATTTTTTTTTCGTATATGTAAAATTAATATATTCAGAAAAGTCTACCATAAGTGTTGAGACGAATAAATAGACAAAGTTTGGTACGTCAATGTAATTTAAAAAAAAATATTTAATCAACTTGAATCAAAAGGAACATTTTGTCATTATAATTTATTAATTTTAATAGAGTTCGTGACGCACTTTACCGAACATTTTTATCTTATTGGTAAATAATCATTTGAATACAAGTAAGATTAATTATTAAAAAATTCTTCTGCGTTTTTTTGGGAAATATAATAAATAATTAATATTTTATCATTTACTTTTAATAACTGAAAAACTTGTTTTCCATTTTCTTTATATTAAATAAACGTTTTTTAGAACTTTATTTATAAAAATGATTTTTTATTTGATCAACTGAAAATCGTTATTTTTGTTTCAACTTACAAATTTTTTCAGAACTTTTCATATTCATTTTTAAAAATATAAAAAAGTTTTTTTAATTCTTTCATTTATAAATATTTATAAAAATATTTTCTTATTTTCAGAAATAGTTTTCAATTTTTAGAAATATTTTATAGTTTTTGAGAAATAATTTACAGAAATAATTTATAGCTTTTTAGAAATAGTTTTTCAAATTGTTTTTGAAAATATTTCACAAAAAAAAAATGCAATTATAAATTTTTCATTCAATTTTTTTTAACTCTGTCGTTAAATATATATTCTGATAAAATATTTTTTGTACAATGGCTAATTTTAGAAAGCCGTAAAATAAGTTTATTATATTATTTTGTTTGGCGCCACTGACATGGAATATGTGGGCGCAGTGGAAAAAAGGCGAAATAAACTTTCTGAAAATGGCAAATATTGAAGAAACAAACCGATTAGGGAATTTCACGTGGGCGCTAAAAAAATTTGCGTATATATATATTTTGCTGATGCGATTCTCAAAAACGAAAAAAAGAAATATTTCCGTATTTAAAAATAAAAAATTTCCTGAATATAAAAAACAGAAAAATTATTTTTTTTTAATTTCAAATTTAAATTTTTAAAAATTAATTTTTGAAAATGAAATTCTCCACTTTCAAAATTTTCTGGTTGAAAAAAAATTGCTATCAATATTATTATGAATTTTTTAAACAAAAAAATCTTTCTAAATTTTCCGGTTCAAATAAAAAAAAACGAAAAGGAAAAATATATTATTATCTACTAAATAATATTTTTAATAAAATTTTCATTATAAAGCGAATTTTTCCTCGAAACTTAATTTAAACATAAATTTTTATACTACTCTCAAGGAAAAACAATTTCTAAATGTTAAATTATTTATAAAAACTAATTGCTTTCTAAAAAAAGTAATTATTTTTCAAAAGTAAATTCCTTTCCAAGGTAAATTTACATTTAAAAGTAAATTTACATTCAAAGGTAAATTTTTATTTTCAAAAGACTATTTTATTTGCAAAGAAAATTAGTTTCTATCTATGGAATAAAAAATTTTATTTCCGAAAAAAATTAATAAGTTATTAAATTATTAAAAATTAAGCGAATTCGTAAATTAAAAAATTTAAATAAAATTAAATAAATTAACGAATAGAAAAGTTTTTAGACTGTATTAAAAAAATTTCTTTGATTTTTTAAATTCTTTTTCTTCAATTTTGGAACAATTTTGGACAAAATTAAATTATTCACCCGGGAATTTGAGTCATTTTAATTTTATAATAAATTGTACAGTTCTATCTCAATGAGGATTCCTTTGTTAATTAAATTTTCTTTATGCAATTAAAAATGAATTGAAACAATGAAATTCTGTATATGTGAAATATTTGAATGAATAAATTCTGTAACGAATTTATGAACTAAAGAGAAATATTAACGAAGCTGTAAAACTTATATTTAATAAATTTACAAACAAATTGTGAATAACAACAAATTTTTTACTTACAAAAAATTCTATTTCTTTAATTTAATTTTGTATTCAATTTATTTTTTCAGTTCATTTAATTTTATTCAATTTTTTTTTTTATTTTATTCAATATTGTAGGTATTCAGTTATTTTCTTCCTATAAATTTATTAATTTTTCAATTAATTAATTAATTAATTAATTAAAATTAAAAAAAAGTAATTAATTTAATTTGTTTAGATTTAAAAAAGATTTTTTTAAAAATAATTTCCCTAGATAAAAAAAATTATTCTTATTCAGCGAAAACAGGATTTTTTTGTGTTTTGCAAAGAAGATAAACGACTTTTGAGAAAAGGGAGATATTTAAATTTAAAATTTCATTATGTAAAATACCTTGCCAAGTTTTTCTTCATCAGGTGTTTCAACACCATGTACAGGTACTCGTTCACCGGTGAAACTATTAGTATGCGTTAAGGGTCGTTTAACACCACTAATATGGGACATCGCGGCTGGTCCTTTTTGTAGTCGATCCTTTTTCTTAGCCGCTCTTGCGTCCGCACTTCCGGTTGGAGCCACAGCATCCTCAATTCGTAGGGATGGTAAATCCAACTCTTGTTGTTTATCTGCAAGCAAAAAAATTTTTTTTTATTTAAACAATCATCGAATTTGTAAAATTCCACATAAACTAAAATGATAATAATTATTATTCAATAATAAATAAGTAAATAAATTATAATTACAATAATTATTATAATTCAATAAAAAAATTATAACTACAATAATAATAATTATTGTTTAATAAATAAGTAAATTATAACTATGTACAATAATAGTTATTATTATTCAAAAGTAAATATTTATAATCATTATTATGTAAAACATATAATATTTTGTAATTGTGCTAAAATTGAAAAATAATCGAAAAAAAATGTTTCCTATCAAAGAATAATTTTTTTTTATTAACAAGTTTAAATAACGATAAAAAATTGAATTTGTCAAGTTTCAAAAATAAATTTTTATTACTTTATGGTATATTTAAGGAAATCAAAAATAAATTTTATTCCTTTCTTTCTATACTACATTGTGTATTAGAAATCAAAAATAAATTTTTATTATCATTGCGCGTATTAGAAAATATGAAAATGTAATAAACAAAATTTACTTTGAGGAGAAAAACAAACCTGTTAGACTATTGTTATTTTTTTAATCTGATCGTAATTTTTTATCAACGTCAATAAAACTGTAAAATGTCTTTTTAACTTCAGAATTCCGGGATTTCGATGGTCATTTATTTTTTTTTGGTTTGTTCCACTTTTGTCGCTGATAAATTTTTTTTCGCGAGATACGCACATGTTGACAAGTAATGAAAAAATATTTCATAAAATATAGTAGATAAAATATTATTAAAATATTTTTTGCTATTTTTATTTTTTTCATTTACAAAAATATATTTTTTTTTGCTTATTTTGTAAAAATAATTTTTTTATTTGTTTATTTAAAGAAATGAAATGTTTTCTTTTATTTAGAAACTCGTTAATACTGTATAAATAAAAAATTAATTACAATAGCAATTTATTATAAATTAAGAATAATTAATTATTAATTAATAAAAATCAATTACTATTAATTAATAATTAATTTGTAATTGTTTTATATGATTATTTAAAATCCCACTTTTATAAATAAAATTATCTCTGCAAAAAACTTTCTTCAAAAGAAAATTAACCACTTCAGATTAATAATAAATAAAAAATTCTAATTTATCATTTCCGACAATTTTCGATTTTTTTTCTTTCATTTTTCACTTCGTACTCAGAAGAGGAGCAATTTTTTTTTACTATTACGAAATAAATTTTCGAAGAATAAGAGGAACAGTAAAAATAAATATGGTACAGTTACGATTGATTGCACTACTGGAATATTTTTTTCTTTTTTAACTGCGCATATTTGAACTTGGAAAAATTGGTCTTATACTATAAATATGTGATGAGACATTTGAAGGTCATGTACCACTCCTTAAAATATTAAAGAATAAGAAAAAAAAACTTTTTTTTTGCAGTTACGCAGTTAATCTAATCGATAATTATTTGAATTGTGACAATATATTATACACATAATTATGTATATATATATATATAGAAAATTAATTTGTATTTTACACGCGTCCACTTAATTATATAAAACATAAATAGATTTATCAATAGTGACGCCGTTCAAAGATCGTCAAGACAAGAGATTAGGCGCGACGAAACGATTCTTATGAGACAATCGATATCTATTTTTTTACAGCTTCAATTTTTTATTATTTTTAGCAAATTATAATTTTTTTTTTAAATAACTTTTCGATATTTTTGAATTTTTCGCCTTTGAATTATTAGTTTTTTTAATGTTTTAATATTTAATTTTTTAATATTTTACTATTTGTTTATTATTCATAGTTAATGGTTTTTTGTTCTATTATTTTTTATGTATTTACTTATTTAATATCAACGGTCTTACAAAACAAAAACCCCCCTTTTTATTATTTTTTTAATAAATAGTAAAATAATAGACAATAAATAAATAATAAATAGACAAAAAATAGAGAAATGTATAATAAATAAATAGGAAATAAATAATAACTAATTAATTAATATATGTTTAAAATTAAAAACAAAAATAAAATCTAAAATGAAAAAAACAAAATTGACAGAATAAATTAAAATTAGACAAGTTATTAATTTTATAAAAAAATTAAAGTTCCTCGACGTTATTAGCAAAACTTTTTGAAATGAATTTTAATCTCTCGACTCTCGTCTTTCGATAAAACAGAAGAAAAGTGTTGAAATACACATTCAAAAGGATGTCAGTCAAATTCAAGGTTTCGTATATATATATGTATATATTCAAAATTGCTTGTTAACTTGTCACGCAAAGTTTACCTACCATTCTGACAATTTTTGTAACACTCAAATAAAATCAATTTTCTCATCGTGAAGTGCGTCGTTCCTCTTTTTTTATTTTTTTTGGCAAAAGAAAAAAAGCCAATTCAACTTTTTGATTAATTATTTTTTATTCGTCCTTTTTATCCTTCCTCTTTCTTCAATTTTTTTATTGTTTCTACAATTTATTTTAATTTAATTTCTTCACGTATTTGGAACTTTCAAATTTTTTTTCTAAAAATTTTTTTGGGAAAATATAAATTTTTGGCTTATTAAAATATTTGTTGTCTCTTCTTTTGTTTCAGTATTTATTTTAATATTCTCTCTTTTTTTATTTTAATTTCTACTTTCTTTTCTTTGTTTTAATATTTATTCTCCCTTTTTTTAATTTCAATTTTTCTTCTTCTTTTTGAAAGTGAATATATATGTAAAATTTAAAAAACACAGAAAAGATTTTTCTCTTTTATACAGAAAAGCAGATACTGATGGCGATATCAATTTTATCTTACTAAACAAGTTACACGTCTTGTCGTGTCATTTCAAGTTTTCTTGTTATACATTTTATCAATAAACACGTCAGAGTGGTCAAGATATTAAAAGTGGCGTACGTTTTCTTTGATAAGACTTTCATTTTTCTTACATTTTCCTTTTTTATCAAATCATCATCAAAAAAAAAAAAAAAAAAAAGAAAAAAAAGTGTGACTCTAATTAACTCCACTAATTTTAATTTATTATTCATTAAATTTCGTACAAAAGTAAATAATAATTTTATTATATTATAAATAATTATATATAATTATAAATAAATATTATTTCACTATGAATAATTGTATTGTTATTAATACAATAATTAATTCAAAGAATAAAAATACTGAACAAAAATGTTTGAAAAAATAATGAAACAACGAATTTATTTACTTTCTTTTGCGAGCTTAGTTAATAGTTTATAATAATTAATGATTTTTCTTACCAAGGAAAGTGCTACAGATGTATTCAGAAATCTGATTGCCAGACTTGGATGACTCCGAGAAGTGTGAAAGTTCTTTGTTCAACATCCTTTTAAACTGTAATCACAAAGCAAATATTCCCATTTTAATTTAATTAATTGCAAAGAGTTTGATTTCTAATTCTACTTAATTAACTAGTTCAGTCATTATTTCTTAAAATAATGGGCAACTTCCATTATTTATTATTACTCCATTGTTAGTTAATTAATTTACCTCTTTATTTACTCATTTATCTACTTATTATTCTCTAATTAATTAACTGTAAAATTAAATTAAAATAATATCTAATAATTATACTAATAATTAATTTATTTTTAATTATTAACTCTAATTTAATTATTAATTAATTAATTTGTTATAGTAGGTAATATTAGTAATTAATTAATTAGTTACAGTGAATAATTAGTTATAATAAATAATTAATTAGTCAAAATAAATAATTAGTAATTAATAATTAGTAATATATTAAAAAAAAGTAATTAGTAATTTATTTTTCAGTGAATTTCTATCCCTAATGGTGAAATAGAACTAAAAATAAATTTTCTATGAATCAGTGAAAGATACTTCACTATTTAACAAACAATGTAAAACAAATACAATATTTGTTTATTTATACAAATACAAAAATTTCACGGAAAATAAATCAATCAATTCCTCAATGGATACAAATAAAGAGTTACAATTTATTTACAATCACAAAATATTTGCTAAAGAGTGTGAAAAATTTCTCCTCTTTTTAATTCTTTTGAAAAGAGAAATTTTCTCCGAAAATTTCTTTAATAGTACACTTATCAATTTGCAGAATAATTATTTACTATTGACAATTCAAGGAAAACTTTTTTTCACAGAGATGATATTATATCGATTTAAGAAAACTTAACTATCATTATTATATCAATTGATTTTTATCGGACAAATTATAATTCTGTTGATGATTTCTTTATAAAAATGTGTCTTTGATTTTTTGACAAATGGAAAAGAAAAAAATGATTGATGGAGAAAAAACCGATTCATTTGTTTATTATTATTATTTGTCCTTTTTAATTCGTATAAATTAATTAAAAAAATCGTTTTTCTAAGAATTGATAAAATTCCGTCTCTAAAATTTTGTCTGATGAGATCAAAATAACAATAAAAAAAAATAATAATTGGACGAAATGAAAGAAGAAAAATTAAGAATTAAGTCAATTTTAGACAATCAGGTCAATTTTCAAAGAAATTTTCTTATTCGTACTGTTAAAAGTCGAGAAAGGGGATTTTTCCCCTTTAAAAGGAATTTCAAAATGAAGTGAAAAATTACACGACTCACAGAATCAGATTTTTTTCTTCTCTTTTTGATCATTTATCACAGAGAGAGTTGAAATCCCTTTTTCTTTTTATATAAAGGAAAAATTCTTCTAAGACCTTGTTACTTTACGAAAAATTTATTTGTTTACAAAAAAGGAAAAATTGACAAAGATCTTAAATTTACACTCATAGTTGTTAATTAAATCCCCACTCTAATTATATTCATATTTTCAATTAAACATTTTTCTCTTTTTGTTTCCATTTGTGAATTTAATTTTAACGAAATTTTATTTTTCTGAAAAACGTCTAGAAAAGGGAAAGAAAAAAATTTCAAATGAAAATTTGTAAAATATCAGTAAGAAGTAAGTAAAAAAAAAATAAAATAAAAAAAGAGAATTTCAATGAAATTTAAGAAAAACTCGTTTTTTAAAAAACAAGAGGCGAAAAATGAATTTTTATTTTAGAAGCAATGTGAAAAAATTTTTATAGATAAAAATGTTTTCAATTCTCAATCGTAATCGATATTGAGAAATTGGTTTTAGAATTCTTTTTAACTCGAAAAAATTTAATTAAAAAACATTAATTTCCTGTAGAATTTTTTATTCGCGATTTCTTTTATTTTCTATATAAATTTTCACTTTATTTCTCAACTCGAATAATATTTTTTCATTTTTTTTTCTATTTCTGTCCCTTTGACTTATATTTCACAATTTTTTAAATTATTTTCTTTATATTGTACATATTTTAATTTCATTTATTATTTAGGTACCCTTTAAACGATTGAATTCAATTGTTTCTTATTTAATATTTTCTATATATTTTACAATTTAATTTTTATTGGAAAAAATATTTCGCACTAAATTATTCTTGTTATTATTAGGTTATTATTAATTTACTTCTTATTATGAATATTAAAATTAAAAATAATTTGTATTACCAACTAATTTAGAAGTTTAAATAATTATTAACTAATAAGTTGTTATTTTATTTATTATCATTTATTTTTTTATTTGCTAGTTTTTAGTATTTATTTAAATTATTATTAACTACTATCTTACTCAATATTATTTGATTAATTATTATTCATTTTTTTTTTATATTTTGTTGTTATTTTTACAAACAAACAAACAAATAACTAGATAATTAAAAAAATCTTTTTCCAGTTAAAAAATAAAAAATTGCATAAGAACTTTTTCCAGTAAAAAAATAAAAAATTCAATGAAAAAATATTTTTCCAATTAAAAAAAAATTAAAAAATAAAGCTTTTCGAGTTCAAAAGATTTTAAAAAATAAATCGAAACCTATAAAAATTGACAGCTATAATTAATATTATACATTAAAAAAAAAATCCTAAACGAAAAATTACCGAATTTAATTTCGAAATTTGTCGAATTATTTTCTAACAAGTTTTTTTTTCTCTCCTGTTGTCGATAATCAAAGCCGATACTAAAAAGCCTGTTGAAATATTAATCAACTTGGACAACTAATTAATATTTATCAATGAAGATCAAGAATGATGAAATACTGATAAAAAATTTCAACTTATATATATATGGAATGTTGAAAAATTTAATTTTGCATAATGGATGCTGAATGGGAAATATATATTTTTTTTCATTTCCAAAAAAGGAATTCCAATATAATTTATAACATCTCTTACTGTGTGTGTGTATGTGTGTGTATTTTTGGTATTTGTACCCCCCTTAATGTGAAAAAATAAATAGATATTACGTGCGTAAACGAAATTGTAAAATTGTCTTATGACAATTTTTCAAGCATTTATAATGATTAAAGTCTTATAATGACAGTGACATAATACACACGTTTTTTGTGTACAGTAGTCTTTAAAAAGATGATATCTCACACATATTTACGAATTATATATTATGTTCAACGTAAAGTTGAAAACTTTTGCAAGTCGTTTTTATTTATAAAAGCGTTGATACATATATGTAGTCTGAAAAATTTAGCAGTATATATATGTATAACTAATACATATAACAACATTCATCAGAATAAAGGAGGGATTATGGAAATTTTTTTTTCCAATTGTTTTTTTTTTTTTTTTTTGAAGATTTTACATTTGATTTATGATTCATCTTAAAAAATGATTTAAACACATCTTTGCCTGTAAGTATATATCTCTATAAAAAAATTGTCGATTGTTTATCGTCAAAATAGAATAGAAAAACAGATTTTTCCATGAGATAAGTTTCACTTTTTACAAGTCATTCAGAAAACAGGTTAGTTTTTTTGTTTTTTTAGTAAAAAAAAATAGTTTTTCATTAAAAAATATATTTCTATGTAAAAAAATGGAAAATTTCATTAAAAATATCTTTTTCCATTAAAAAAATATGTTTTTACTAAAAAAATATTTTTCCTGTTAAGAAAAAATAAAAAATTTTATTAAAAAAATATTTTTCTAATAAAAAAATATTTTTATTAAAAAATAGGTATATCTTTGCAGTAAAATTCCAGAGTACACTAATTCGAGGTTTCACTGCAAAAAATACAAAATTTCAAAATGAAACTATAATTTGATTAAATTATATAAAATTATAAATAAATATTAAATCGCATTTTGAATAAAAAAATAAATAATAATATAACAACTAATAAATAAGTAAATACTTGAATAAAAATTTTAGTGGAAATAATTTGAAAAATTTCCAGAAAAAAACATTTCGAAAATTTATTGCAATTTCTTTAAATATTAAACAAACGAAAAAAAATTTTCGTTGATTAAAAAAGAATTAAAGTATTTGTGAATTTTTTTTACAGCACATAAGGTTACAAACGGGTAAAAGTGCGCGTAAATCTTAAAATCTTGATCATAAACTTTTACTATCTAGATCGTAAAATTTACAATCTAGAAGAAAGTAAAACTTTATACTTAAGTAAATAAATGACTTTATTTACAATCTATTGTGTATACAGTTTATTTCTGATTAAGAGTATTGCCAAAGGAAGAAATTTAATTTATTTGTTATTTGGAAAAAAATAGTAACTTATTACTTTGTCATTTTATAATTATTATTCAATAATTATTCGATAATTAGTATTCAATAATTATTCGATAGTTATTATTTAATAATTATTCGATAACAATTATTTAATATTTAATAATTATTCGATAATTATTATTGAATAATTATTCTATAATTATTGTTTAATAATTATTATTCAACAATTATTATTAAATAATTTTTCAATTATTAATATTGAATATTTTTATTTAATAATTAGTATTCAATCATTTTTTTTGCTCCTGACCAGAGAAGCAACAAGCAACTCTTTCGCCACCTATCGGAAGCGTCATGGAATTAAAAAGTCGCGAAATTCAAATTTAAACGAAAAACTATTCAATAATTACTCAATAATAGCTATTCAATAATTATTTCGTTACTACTTAATACAAATTTTGTAATTTTTAATCTATTATTCAATCAATTATCATAATTATAATTATTTAGATTTCATTTATTCTCATTTCCGTAAAACGTAAAAATTATATACACATATAATAATTAAATAATTAAGTTTCTAGGAATAAAATGTCGCGACTTACATAAAGCACTTACAAAGTGAGTAATAAGAAAATTGCCAACAATAGAAAATAAAAATTGAATACAAGAAAATAGGAAATTTTTAACACTAGAAAATTAAAATTACAATAATTATTTGACGATAATTGTTTGTCGTTTAGTGAACTAAAAAAGTTAATTAATCGTTTTCATTTATTCCTTTCTTTATTATACAAAGAGTACGATTTCATTAAAAAAAGGAAATAAATATAAATGTCGATATAGGAAGTTCAACATCAACTTTAACTATTGATTCGAGGTTACTCATATACATATAGCCTGTCAGACAGATTGGTTTTACTACATATTCTCAAAAAATATGATATGAATCTCATTATTTTCTTCTTAAAAAAAAGAACACAACTCTTTTTTTATTATGTCAAAACGCCTAATTATCATACACAAATATTAATATAATATTAATAATAATAATAAAAAAAATAATAATAGTAAAAATAATAATAATGATGTCTTAGGGAATTGATTAAAATGACATATTTTATTGTTCGAGGAGCACGCAAATTAAAAAAAAAGTGAATATATAATATGTTAATTATTGTGAAAGGTCAGGAAAATATGTACGCACATTTTGAACTTGTTTCGTTATATATGTTAAGGAAATTTTAAAAAGCAATTTTGCATATAATTAATGTAAGTGGAAGGATATAAGAAAAGAATACCTAATATGATATTTGAATATTTTTACAGTTTTCTTTTTCTCGCCCGCACATTCTTTATTTTAAAATTACTTTTCGGTTCATTTATATATTTATTATTCTCACATTTTTTTCGAAACGTTAATGGAATTTTAATTTTTTAAAAATATTTTATGTAATTAAATTCCTTTTATAAAACTGAAACTATATATATGAAAATGAATAAATAATACTAAAATATATGGAAATCAATGAATAATACTAAAAGTATGGAAATAAATAATACTAAAAGTATGAAAATAAATAATGCTAAAAGTATGAAAATAAATAATGCTAAAAGTATGAAAATAAATAATGCAAAAAGTATGAAAATAAATAAATACCAAAGAATATAAAAAATTACAATAAAATTTCTAATAAAAAATTTTTTTTCATTAAAAAACCCTTTTTTTGCAATAACAACCTGTCTGAAAAATATAAATCAAAATTTTTTTTTTTTACAAACAGAAAAATCAACTTACAAACTGTAATAAAGGCGAAATACAGAAAAATTTAATGTTTCCCCGGTTCTTATTAAATTTCAAGGCAGAAATATCGATTTCATTTTTATTTTGAAACTGACTTTTCTCTCTTGTAAGCACTCTTGGCAATATTGTCCCATATTCTTAACGTTCAAAATGCAACTGTCTTTACAAAAAAAAAGATCTTCCACTTCTAATATATGAAGTAGACAAATATATTTTATTGACGGATTAAGTTCAGACTGTTGTTAAATATTTTTAAATTTATCAAAATTTCCCAATTTTTCATTATTTGAATTATTATATACACTACATTATTCCATTGTCTCACAAGGTTTTTCAATTCGAATAAAATTTCTGTTTACAAACTTTTGTGTATCTAAATTGATTAAACTGTTAATAAGGAGATTATTCTTATTGGCAAATAATTAGGGAATTATGTTAAAAATTTTATTGATTTAAGTAGTTTTGTAATTTTTCAATAGTTTTTTTTTCATGAATTTTATAGATAAATAAATAATTAACTCAGTGATAATAATAATTATCAACGTCATAGTACTAAAAATAAAAATAATAATAATAATAATAATACCATTACCATTGTAATTATTATAATATAGATACTAATATTTTTATTATTTATTTTTACTATTATTATAATTATAATAATAATTCAACGATAGTAAAATAAAATAAATAGTAAAATATTCCTTTTTATTAAACTTAAAATATTTTTAAATTTTAAATAAAATTACTAGCATATTAAATTGTTATTATTAATTAACATATTAATCGTCAAGTTTAATGTTTTCCTAATTATTCAATTATTGAAAAATATTTAATTGATTTGATTTAGTAATTAACAGATGTGTAATTGAGTTTGCTTATTCAAGTAATAGTTATTAATTATTATGTAATAGTTCAGGAAAATATTTTTCACGCAGTGATCCGCGAGTCAATTATCTATTCAGAATATGTAATAATTAATAATTAACTTAACAATAATTTAATAACTCTCAAGTTAAATTAGTTCAATTTTAGTAACAGAAAATTTAATTATTATTGTTAATATAGTAATTAACAATATTGAATAATTTATTAGTAATTTTTATTGAGCTTTTTTTTATTTTTTTAACTATTTTTATATATTTTTTATTGAAAAAAATTACTAAGTTTAGTTTCTAATAATCAAATATTATTTAGTCTACGCTGCTATTAAAATAACACTGAGAATTTCTATTAATAATTAGTAATTACCAAAATTGAATAATATATTAGTAATTTTTATTAATTTTTTAAAAAGTTTTTAACTATTTTCATATATTTTTCATTGAAAAAATTACTAGGTTTAGTTTCTAATAATAATTAATCGTAAATATTGTTTAGTCTACTCTTTTATTGAAATAACAACGAGAAATAAATTCAAATACCATTTCGTATTTAATTATATTGTTATAATTATATTAAAATAATTATATTGTTGTAAATATATTAGAATAATTGTATTATAATTATATTATAACGAAGAATATTCATAATTATATTATTGTTTAATTCATATTATAATTGACCCTTTTTTTAAATTAATATGTAAAATTGGTTTTTGTATTTTTAATTAATAAAAATAATAATTAATTACCTATAATTATAATAATTAGCAATTATTGATAATCCGTACAAGAGAGTTCCACACATTTATACTATTTCAATTGCTAATTATTATTGCCCTAATATTATTACTATTATTATTTTTTTTTGCTCTAATATTATTAAAATAATTATATTAGTAATCAATAATAACGTATTTAAAATTTTCCTTTTAACTATAATTAGTAGAAATGGAGTAAAAAAAAGTTACTAACTAAAAATTGATTTTTCTATTGTTGTCTTTTATTTTTTTACAGTTGTAAATTCAGGGCAACAAATGGACAACACGAGGGAAATTTTTCCACTCGTCCTCCGCATAATGTGACCGGGAGAAAAATTGCATAACTAAAAATAATTAAAGACTGAAATAAAGAAAAAAAAAATTTTTTTTCATCTCCTTTACCTGAACTGCCATAATGCTGGCCATCGCAGTGAGATCCGCGAGAGTTCTCAGGTAACGATGGTACCTACTGGTGTTGTCAATTTTTCCAGTATCGACTTCTTCACTAATCTGATGTACCATTTTCGAATAAAACAAAAATCTTAACGTGAAATTCACTTGCTTATCACAGACAAACAACGCGTCACACAGGGTCAATGAAACGTATTTTTCTTTTTTTTTTTAACGCGTTTGTGCACGACGCTCTTGTAAAAAATAAAAACTTCCCGTCAACAATTTTTTCAATTCACTAAAAATTTGTCTTCTTATTTTTTTTCCTACTTCTTCGCTTGAAGAAGAAATGAAAAAATTTGCAATTTGAAAAAATTCTTCGATTTTTAATAGTACAGCCGTTTTTGTTGAAAAGAAGAATTTTCAAAAGAAGAAAAGAATTTTAAATTGTAAAACACTTTTGGGGGTTCACTATTTTTTTTTCTTTTTGTCGGTTATAATTTTTTTTTCTTTCGTTTTATATTTAAAACCACTACCGAGCCTCGTTTTATGGAACTACCGATGAGTACTTTCCGGTTCGACTGCTCAACGTGGTCTACGTGACTCGTATCGTTTCGACTAACTTATATCTGGCGTGCGAATGTTCTCAATGTGCACACGTATTCATGAGAGAAGAGAGTATATATATATATCTGTATATTGAATACCGAGAGAGCAATCAGAGGGGGGAATCTATATTTTAATACCACGAGACAAGTTAAACCGCGAAGGAAGAAGTTACAACCCTTTTTTTTTGAGAATTAAATTTTTTAATATTATTTTTTTTACCTTCTTTCTATTGTTCTCTTTTTAATTCAATATTTTACTCATGTTTGTTTAGATTTTTCAGCCCTTTTGACCCACATTTTCTTGTTAACGTATATATAGATTTATTGCCTGAGAATTCAATGGGAGAAAAAAATAAGAAAAAATTTTTTTTGTCTTTTATGAAATAGAAGCTCTTTTTCTGAAAAACAACTTCTAATATCTCCGAGAGAGATGCTTATTTCGTATACGAGTAATTAACCTAATTTTTTTCCATAACGATTCTTCGTTCATTTTTTCCATATAAATTGTTGTAATTTATTGTCTCTCAACTGTCTCTGTAATTTTTCATAATTAGCAATTTTTTATTCATAAAAATGATCAATTTTTATTTTATAAAAATTAGTATTTTTTAATAGATAGGGGAGACTGGGGCGAAAAGTTAAATTTTGCATAAATGATTTTTTTTTGGCAATATAAGCCGCTTAGATGCAAATATTTGTATATCAATATTGTAGGGCAACTTGTCCTCTACAACTTTCAATAAAAAAGTTCCTGATATTTTCGCAAAAAATACATGTTTTGTCCTTTTTTGAAAATTTTGTTTTTTTTAACTTTTCGCCCCATGCTGGGGCGAAAAGTTAAATTCTATTTTTAGCCTACTAAAACTATTTTCTGATAGGTGATAAGTAGTAGATAAGTTAAAGTATACGTAAACAAGTAATTTAGTAAATAAAAGATCTTTGTTTATTTGACAAAAGCTTTAGAATAGTTGTAAAGTTAAAAAATTGAAATTTCAAAAAAAAAAAAAAATTTTTTGGTTTACTTCACGTGAACCGGCTTATTTTTTGACAGAGTACTTGCCCAATGTCAAATAAATCATTTTTAAACAAATAAATCCAAAAAAACCAAAAATAAAAAAAAATTTTTTAACAACATGTAAAAATACATTTAACTTTTCGCCCCAGGGTGCGTTTTTGGCTTTAACAATAAATATAAAAAATCTGACTAAAGATATTTGGCAAATACCTTTAGGTATCTCTTCAGGGGACCCAAATAAGGATCTAAAAAAATCGCGATGAGAATAAATTCAAAAAATATACTTAAAAGTTGATATTTTCTTTTTCGAAAAAATTTTCAAAAGTAGGTTAAAAAAAAACTTTCAATATAGACACCACAAAAATGAACAGAATTGCACACAACTCCGGACATTTATTTAGGGTGATAACACCCTTCTATAATTAAAATTGCAATGCTCTAACTATTTTCGTTCGAAAGATAATGAATTTTAACGGTTTTGTCAGTTTAACTTTTCGCCCCAGTCTCCCCTATTTATGGAAATTATTGGCTAATTTGAGTATTGGCCAATTAGTCAATAATTAACCAGTTAGCGAAATTTTTATAATTATTTTCATTTTTATTGAGTTGAAATATTATTTCGATTTGTTTGGAAAATTTTTCGGATAGATTCAAAATTTGTTTATTTAAAAAAGAAAATTTAGAATTCGAATATTTTTTCTACAGTTTTATAAGAATATTTTTTATTAATATTAATTAACTATAATTTTAATAATTAGCAATTATTAATAGTAATTAATATTTATTTATTATAATTGACTCTTTTTTAAATTAATATTTTTAATTAATAATAAGAATAATAATTAATTTACTACAATTATAATAATTCTTCTCTAAATTTGAATTAGTAAAAATGTTTACTAATAAGAATAAGTGAATTACTTTTTGCTTTTGAATTAGTAAATTTTACTAAGAAATTATAGTATTAATTTCTATTAATTAGTAAAATTTAGTAATTCAAAAGCAAAAAGTCTGTCAGTATCAATAATATTATATTATAATATAATAATATAATATATATAATATAATAATAATAATATTAATATATATAATAATAATTAATAATTAATAATAATAATAATATTATAATATAATATATATTATAATAATATTATTATATTATATTTATATTAATATATAATTATTATAAAAACATTTCAGTAATATTTGAATGAATATTCCTCTAATATTTAGCCGAATATTTCTTTAAACATTCCTCTAATATTTAGCCGAATATTCGAATGGATATTCCCATAATATTCAACCGAATATTCCAATAATATTCAACCAAATATTCCCGTAGTATTTAACCGAATATTCCCACAATATTCCATCGAATATTTCCATAATATTTAATTTAGAAACTTTTCAGTAATATTCTAAGGAATTTTCCCATAATATTCAACCAAATATTCCAATAATGTTCAACCAAATATTCTCGTAATATTTAACCGAATATTCCCATAATATTCCATCGAATATATTTAAAGGATTCCACCAAATATTTCCCTAATATTCCAAAGAGAAATCGAATATAATTTTATTTCCTAAACAAAAATTATCGAACTTAAAAAATAAAAAATTGATTCAAAATTAATTGAGTCACTTCTATCGCGTCAACTGTGACAGCATTTTGATATTTCATTTCAGACAATTAGATATCCATAGAAAGGTAGAAAAACCATTTTTCTTCTTTTTCTTCCTTTTTTTTGAACAAAAGAATAAAATCTTCATCGCGACTGTAAAATAGATTGGGAAACGATTTTTTTTCTTTTTCTTATTTTCTTTTTTTTCTATAGACAAAGATAATGCGAGAATCATTGTTGAAGAAAAATTGACTCATGAATATAAATTGATACCATTTCAATCACTAGTTATCAAACAATAAACGTCTTTTTCTTTTATGCTCGTACATATAAAAACTTTAGAGAAAATTGAAAACAATCTTTTCGAGAGACATTACTATTATGATTATTAAAAAATCTTATGATTTTATATTCTAATAGGTATACATATACATATGCTCCACTTGCAGACTTTTTTTTTCCTTTTATAATGATAAGTTTATTTTAAATTCACTAAGTTATATACGATTATTTAAAATTACTTTCGAAAAATGATTATTATTTCTTAAAAATTTTAACGAACAATTTTATTCATTTATTATTGAGAAAATAAATATTCTACGTAAACTGTTTGACAATATAAAACTTTTTTTTTTATTTGCAAAAATAAAATATTTCCTTTTTCCTCAAAAATGTTTCATAATTTTTTTTATCCCTAACGTTTTTTTTAAATATGCATAAAAGAAACTCTATTCTTTTTTAAATTATAATAATTATTATACATAAGATTATTTATTTCGTAATTTTATAATCTCATAATTTTTTTTACCCCTATCCTTTTTTTTGAAATATACATAATATAAGAAACTATTCTTTTTTAGAATTATTAAAATTATTTATTTCATTTACTAAATAAAATTTACTCTACTTCTATTATTAAACAAAAAAATATTCTTATTTTATATATATATAAGATTAGAAAAAAAAGAAAGAAGAAATTGGGTCGAAAATGTCGTCTTTTTTAAAAAATAAAATTAATAATAGGTATATCTAGGAATAATAAGTATTATCAAATTTGCCAAGGTCGAGACAGATATTTGCCAATATCTGCAAGGAATTTGCGGAATTTCAATTTGTGGCACAAACACACACATACCCACAAACGTATATGTGAAAAACACACATTTAGAATCAAGAGAAAAAAAAATAGGGAACTCAGGGAAAATAACTTTAAAATATAGAAGAGATACATCGAATCGTTATTTTGAAGTAAAGATTTCTCAATGACCATAAAGAACTCTTTGAAGAAAAATTTTAAAATAGAATTTCGCTATAAAATCTCAGACTTCAAATACCACTATCTTCCCTACTTCTCAGATTAGAATTAAAAAAAATTTCATCTTCATATTTTTTTTAAACTTCAAAAGTGTTACTACTCGGAATTAATTTTAATTTTTGATTCAAACAATTTTCGTCGGCTACTTCTTTTAAAAAAAAAAAAACTGGTAAACAGATAACTCAAAATATTAATAGGAACTAATTAATTATTATAAATTAATTTTATTTTTTTTAAATATATGGTTAATAATAAAATTAACTAATAAGTTTGGAATGAATAAACTAGAAATTTAATAAATTTTATTAATTATTAATTTAATAAATTTTATTAATTCTCAAAAAACAATTACGAAGTTTGGAATTAATTAATTATTTAAAAATTAATTTCCTAAAACTTTGGAAAATAATTAATTAGAAATTAATTTGTAAATTTGAAATTAATTAATTAGAAATTAATTAATTAGAAATTAATTCCTAAATTTAAAATTAATTAATTAGGAATTAATTCCTAAATTTAAAATTGATTAATTAGGAATTAATTCATAAATTTAAATTAATTAGAATTCAATGCCTAAAGTTTTCGAAAATAATTAATTAAATTATTAATTTACATCTATTATAATAATTAATTAAAGTTAAATTTCCAAATGTTTTGGATTTGATCAATTTACAATTAATTAACGAAATTAATAATTATTTGCTAAGTATGAATATTTCTCAAAATTTATTTACAATCACGCATGTAATGAGGGAAAATTAAATTACATGTCTACGAATTACCATTCGCGGTACTAATATCCTGTCATGACAAACATTAAATAAAATGTAAATGTTTATTTTGCAAACCGGAAGTGATGAAAGTGTTCTTGTCATTGTATACAAGAAGAAATATTTTATGAAAATTTAGCATACGGGTCACGTCCCGTTGATTCATTACGGATTTTCCAAAAAAAATTTCTTTAACGAGTAATTATAAAAAAAAAAAATTAATTACTCAAGAAAATTGAATTAAATGAAAAAATTAAAGCAGACGAATTAAATAATTTGGTTAATTAATTTAGTTAGGTAAATTAATTAATTTGATAAATAAATAATTGACGTAAATCAATTAATTCGATAAATTAATTAATTTTGATAAATTAATTAATTCGATAAATAAATTAATAAGGTAAAATAATTGATTCGAAAAATTATTATTAATTCGATAGATAAATAAATTAGGTAAATTAATTAATCAATTACACAATTTACGTAAAATTAGAATATCTCCAAAATTCCCATGAGAATATTTTATTGGAATTCTAAAAGAAATCTTTCAAAATAATTTTCTTGGAATATTTTTTTAATCGATTTTAGTGATTTTTCTATTTTGCTAATATTCCTAGAAATATTTTTGAATGTTGAAGAATAAAATAAATTTCTAGTGGAAATTTTTAGAAATACAAAAATAGATCAGTGATATAATAAAATTTTGTATAACAATGAAGTAGAAAAAAATAGAACACATTGTCATTCACTAAATTTGCATAATAATTAATTTTTCCCGCTTTGAATAATATAATATGTTTGTTTTTTGTTAAAACGCATTCCGGACTAATTAAAATTCTTTTTTTTTTTAATAATATATACAAATACTATTAAGTAACAGATGTACGCGTGTTGAAGCACGTGGCTATACAATATGTATATATATATAGATGATTTGGTATTATAAAGCATTTTGCATTGAAAACGCGTACAATGCAATCTCAACGAGAGACGACTCCGCTTTAGAAATGTTCAATGTCAAGATCATATTCATCTGTGGAAACAAATGTTTTTTCTCCAGTGCCAAGAATATAATGTCAATTATATATATAAGTGAAATTCTTTTAAAATACAATAGAGAAAGGTTCAGTAAACTAGAAAACGAAAAAAAATTGCAGTAACGAAACAATTTATATTTAATAATAAAAGAATATTTTTAAGTATTCTTAATTATTTTATTTTTTTAAAATTGTTTTTAATTACATTAATTATATTTTCCTTTTGCTGTACACAACTAACGTTTTTATATATTTAATTCCAAGTTTTAGTTCAGTGACGCCACCGCTAGATGGTTCCCCAAAATAAACATTTTTTGTTTTACTCTCATTATTTCTGTTCTTAATAAATTTTTACAAATTTCTTTGTAAATAAAATTATTTTGGTTCTAGTTTGGATGGTGTATTTTTTTATTTGTTTATTCGAACGGGACAAGCCTCTTATTATTATTTAAATTGTTCGATTTTTCTTTTTCATAAAAATTAATAATAATTTAAAATACAAAGAAAAATTACGAAAAAATAAATATATTTAAAAACAAAAATGTTGCAAAACAGTGTTCTAATTAGAATGATAAATTGATAAATTTGGATATTATTATCACGTTGCCACTGATAGAAAATAAAAAGAAGAGATGAGAAAAAAAGAAAACAAATGACAAACTATCATCAGTGACAAAACATAATATATTAAATATTATTACTCATTTAATGAGTTGTAATCAATTATTATTATTATATTTTCACAGGATGCGCGTATTAAACGACAAGACGACGTCAATATATGACAGTAATGATAATGATTATTCTTATTAAAGAAATAGTACACTCTTAAAAATTTATTGAGGCTATTCATTTATGAACACGAGAGTGGCATAAAATAATGTTCAATCGACGAACAATAAATTCAGCGAACAGACCGTTAAATAAATTTTTCTCTCCGAATATATATTCAACACAAGGGGAACGAGTTTTTTTTTAAGGTTAAAATTTTATTTTATATGTGAAAGAAAACGGTTTTAGTAGATATTCCTTTCTTGTTCTAAAAAATATTTTTTTTACTAAGAAAACTTTTTCATTCTAAGTACTTAATTTTCTTTTTGTATTTTTACCATTTTACTTTCCAATCTTATTTAATATTCTACTTTTATTTAATACTTAATTACCAAAATTACTCATATAAAAACTAAGAATATATTTTACTAATTTTGAAAGCAAATATTTATTGTAGATTTAATTGATTAACTTTTTTATTTATTAAAACTATTACTTTTAGTTCATGCCTTTCGGTTTTGAACGAGAAATATATTAATATTATTATTTAAATTGTTTTCCTCTTTTTTTATAAATTTATTCTTTTTTTAAGTTTATTAGAAATTTTTTTAATTTTCCTCTCAAAGTAGTTATTTGTATTTATTTCGACCGAATGTAAATTTTGCAATAATTTCCCTCAAGAAGAAATTCGAAAGCAAAAACCGATTAAAATTGCATGTCATGAATATATATTGTTTATAAAAAGAAATGTTTAATATTCAGTAATACACAATGTATCTGCACGAAAAATCGAAAGGAATTTGTAATGAAATATTCTCTAAAATTAATTCCAAAACTGGAATATGGAGAACGCGTCAGCAACTTTTTAAACATGAGTAAAAAAAACAATTTTTAGAATTAATGCTGTAAACACTATTTTATGCGCTTTGGTAAATAAATTCTATACATATAAGTATTTTACTATTTTCTCGTTTTTACTACGGAAGAATAAATAAGTAAATAAATAAACGAAACAAAAAATAAATAATAATAAAAAATTTAACTGTTACGTCCAGTTAAACAAGAAACTTTTAATTAATAAATAAAAGAAACAAAAAATAAATAGTTTATACTGTTGGACTTTATAATTTCGAATAAATAAATAAATAGTAAAAAATTTAACCAGTCCAGTTTAAACAAGAATCTTATTCGTAGCAATACGAATAGTAAAACAATAATAATTGTTAATATTATTATTATTAATAATAAATTAACATTACTATCAATTGAAGTCACTTTCGTTTCCGAGTTTGAGAAGGCAAATCATATCATTGATCGAGTTTCGAATTATAGAATCACCGCTTGAGTTTCTTAGTTTGAATGTGTGCTTCCCCAGTCAGGTGTAAATAAAGCACAAAGTTTACATATATGTATGCAAACTACTCTCTGAAGGAATCAGCTCTAAAGGCACATTACAGAAGGACGTGAGCGTATCAAAATCAATGAACTAGTTTATTACATATACAAAATCTTCAATTTACCCACTCAACATCCTCCATTTGCGTAGGTCGTGACATTTATTTTCCATCCGCACACATTTTGTACACATGTCCCTCTTTCTCTCTGTGTGGGTGTAAATTTTACTAAAAGGAGCATCTAACAATGTTGAGTCAATTAGCAGAAAAACATTAATTAATCAAATTTTTTCGCAGTGGATATTTTTTTATTCTTTTTTTAATTACAAATTTTAAGACCAGCAAAAATAAACACTTGTTTTTCTTTTTTTGGTGCACTTTCTTTTTCATTTTGCACTAAAAATTTTAAGTTTCAATTTTTATTTCTAATTGAAAATTATATTTAATTTTATGCCCTTTCCTTAATTTTAAAATAAAATTGTATCATTTTTTAATTAAAATTTTACATTTGTATGTAAATAGGAAAATTACTGCTTAATTCGTTCCGTATTGTATAGTTCATAGAATATTTGTTTAATTCAGGAAAATTCTGTCAGTGAACTGAAAATTTCAATGAATATTTCTCAAATAAAGATGGAATATTTCCCAGGGTTATAGACTTTGTAAGTTTCTTTCTTTTTTTCTTTTGCAAAATTTTATCGTATTTTATCGGATTATAGGAATTTGTCGTACGTGTATTATGTATGTATTTAACTGTAATGTTCCACAAGGTACTATAGAGGTGCTATAGAGAAATTTTTTTTTCCGAAAATTACACAGAAAAAAAATATTTCTTTTGCCTCATGTTTTTATTCCTCCTCTCTCTCTACTATATTTTGAAAAAAAAATTAATTTACAAAATTATTCATATCGAATATGCGCCAAAAATGTTAAAAATCCAAAAAAAATTGTTTTTTAAAATTAAAAAAATTGGAAAAAACTGTTTTTAAAATCAATCCGGGTAAAATAATTGTTATATCAAAATATTGCAAAGAAAAAAAATGTTTTCCGCGTAAAAACCATTTTTTTCTCCAAACTAAAACGATAATAAAAAATCGACGGATGTTTTGGTGATTAGGGAACATGAAAATTTTCTTTTCATTTTTTTTAATGAATGAATGATAAATGTGAGTGTGCAGCTGTTGTTAAAAATAAGTTAATTTGAATTTTCTAATCGGGGCAAGGTCATTTCTCCTTCAATGAGTTAAAAACTGGCATCAAGGTGCACAAAACGTGTGTTAATAACCTTGTGACTTAAATTGGGTATTTTGCACTGTAAATATAAACTGACATCATTCATATAATGCAAAAAAGAAAAAAAATCATTAAACGAACTTTTCTTATTTCTTATTTTTTTTCTCTTATGAATGTATGAATGTATGCATGTATATAATATAATATGTCTAAGTGCAAACGTGTATTGCATTGTGAATAAAAAATCACGAACAAACTTTGAAAACTTTTAGTCATACTTTTAATTCCTTTTTACTCCTTTTCAATTGACTTTTTTTTCTATATAAATCCTTCCTTTACGTACTTTTAATGTCTCATTTATTTTACAGCTCATTAACATTTAGACGACACTTAATCAACGATTACTTCGTAAAATGTGAAATTACCATTTTATATGTTAAATGCAAATTTTTTTATATGATTTTTATTCTCACTTCCTCTGTCAGTATCATTATTTTGCAAAAAAAATAATTATTTACTCAATTAAATTAAAAATTTCTGTAATGAAAAAAAATTTTTTTAAATCAAAATTTTTTTAATTTACAGGAATTTTTAATTTTAAAAAGTAAAATTTTTTCTCACATGGACAAAGATATTGAAAAAAAATCAGATCCGCAATCCCAAGGCTTTGAAAGATTGTGTTCTCAAGATGGTCGTTTTTATTAACAAAGGGATTCAATTTCTGGAGGTTGTGTGCGCTTCATTTTCGACAAGATATTGATCTTATAATTATAATTTATTCAATTATTCCCCTGGGGGTATAACTTTTTTTCTTGATTAATTTTTCCTTTCTTTGACTCGACAACATCTCCAAAACTATTTGCATTTCATTTTGAGTTTAATATTTCATTTAAATGAGTTTAAAAATGCAAAAATGCGAAAATATTTAATAAAGTATTAATTATTAGTTAATTATATATTATTATATAACAATGATTAAATAATTACTTTTTTAATTAACCAGCTGCTTAATTAATTTTTGGATTAAATAATAGTGGATTAAACATAATTAATTTATTAATCAATTAATTACTCAATTAATCAAATTTTAAAAAGTCATTAATTGCTTCATTGCATTTAAACATGTAATTAAATAGTTAATTAACCAGTCAAACTATAATTAATTAATTAAATAATTAACTAATTAACTAACTACTTAATAAAATAAATGAGAAGGAAAACTATAGTTTAATCCACTAATTAAATAATTATTTCGTTTAATTTTTATAAATTCTAAATATAAATTACTAATTTTCGTCAATTTTTTTTTAATAAACACAATTTATGCAAAATGGACTTTGTCTCAAAAAAAATGTATTAAAAAATTTGTATTAAAAAAAATTAAAAAATTTGCGGACGTGACCCAACGAAAGCCTAGTATTTATTTGTTATTTTTTTCCAGTCTTATCAGAATTGTTTTTTGTCACCTGTTGATTTATGGGTTTATTTTGGTTGCCACTAAATAAAGGAGGCCATGTTAACAATATAAATGTCGAAAAAAAAAGAAAATGAGATAAGAGTGAATGTTTTACCTTTGTAATTATATAACATAATTGCAATTTTATAAATTATAATTTACAAATTTTTTTCTTTTTTAACAATTTAAAATTCATGTCTTATAATTACAATTCAATTATAGTCAATAAATAAAATTACAATTCAATTAATATTAAAATTTTCAAATAAAAAAATCGTTGGAAATTGTTTTCTTTTAATAATATTCACAAGCAATTTTGAACAAAAATTTGAATTTAACTACACAAAAAATTGCAAATCATGATATTATAATTACAAAAACGTGTTGAAATCTTTTTACTACAATGTTGCAGAATGATTGAATTTTTAAATTTAAATTCAGTTTTAATATTCTTTAATTCTTCTTAATGATTTTTTTTATTTTAATTGTATTTAATTATTTTTTTTTGAAATTAACAATAATTAATTAATTTAAAGAACATAAACTAACTTCAGCAAAGGAAGAAAAAATCAACTATCCTTATTAATAATTTTATTATTTATTTAGAAATTAATTATTTCCTTAAATTTAATTATTTATTTTTTTAAATTTGATTATTTAATTATTAAACTATTTTTTTCAATTTTTAGCAAAATTCAAACTCAACGCACTTCACATTAATACTTTTTTCCTCTCAATCAATTGAGGAGCTGGATTCAAGAACCGGCTCTTCGCTCGGACCGTAAGCGCTAATACCAGTCGGGTGGCAGTGAGCGCCTCTGGGCCTGTCATTGCTACCCGACTGATATTAGCGCGTGCATTCCGAGCGAAGAGCCGGTTCTAGAATCCAGCTCCTCAATTGGCAGCCTAACAAGGAAATAAAAAAATCAACAAACAAATTTTATAGCGAATTTTTTCCCCTCGGTGAATAAATTTCCCCCGAAAAAAAGAAAAAAAAAGAAATTCAAACACAATGACACGGGTGTTTATTTTTGAAACGTATAAAATATTTCGGGGTGTGTTTGAGATATAAATATAAAACAAATTGTCGGACATGAACTTTCTTTTGCGACCGAGAGTTGAACAATCATTGTCCTTGCAATAGAAATTCCAGAGAGTGAACAAAGAATATTTAAAAAAAAAAAGAATTCGAAAAAAAAATTTTTTTTTCACGCAAAAGAATTCAATTTACAATATAATCAAATGAAACCGAATTATCTCACGTGTGTACTTGACCTGTGCACTTCGAGAGAATGCAATATATTATAAATCGTGTCTTTGTAAAGGTAATCATGTCAATTTGTCTTCCTGGGTGAATGTGAACTTTCATAAACTATTAATCATACAAACGATTAGCGGCTTATTATTATTGGCATCTAATATATTATCACAGGGGAACATTTCTTTTTTAATAACAAAGATAATAAAATAAAATATTAAAAAATAATAAAAAATAATAAATTAAAAAATTAAAAAAAATAATAATAAATAAAAATAATAATAATCTAATAAAAAAGTACTTCCTATTCCAAAGAGTATTTTATATAAATTATTATAAATTATTTATATACATAAATAAGTAGAATAAAATTGTTTATTAAAAAACAAGAAATTAACGAGCAAAATTTTTAAAGGTAATCATGTCAATTTGTCTTCCTGGGTGAATGTGAACTTTCATAAACTATTAATCATACAAACGATTAGCGGCTTATTATTATTGGCATCTAATATATTATCACAGGGGAACATTTCTTTTTTAATAACAAAGATAATAAAATAAAATATTAAAAAATAATAAAAAATAATAAATTAAAAAATTAAAAAAAATAATAATAAATAAAAATAATAATAATCTAATAAAAAAGTACTTCCTATTCCAAAGAGTATTTTATATAAATTATTATAAATTATTTATATACATAAATAAGTAGAATAAAATTGTTTATTAAAAAACAAGAAATTAACGAGCAAAATTTTTCTTTGATAATAATAATAATAATAATAATAATAATAATAATAATAATAATAATAACAATTAATTAATTGTTAAATTAATTCAAATAATTTTGATAAAAATAAAAAAAAAATAAATTGTGAAAAGGAAAATCGTTAAAAAATAATGATCCGGAAAATTAATATTTAATGAATTCTGATTATTTTTTTCTTTCCTCTACGAAAATTGTACGAGTTTTTAAGTTGAGAGATATTGTTTTAGGGGGAAAAAATGTTTAGTGTTTGTATATAAAAATAATGCTTGAATTATTAGAGGACGAATCAATTAGTGCTGAAGGTGGTTATTGAATAAATGATTTTTATGCAGCTGTTATTTTTTTATTTTTTTTCTAATAGCGATATAATTAAATCAAATTATTCGATAATCGTGTGACGTTAGTTAACAATATGCAGATTTATTATTATAACAGTAATCACGCTATTTAACATAACAAACACATAACAAATTAACCGTTAGAACAATTAATTTATTCACATCTCGATAATATGTTTTTCTAAATCGAGATTTGCATTTATTATTTTTTCTTTCTTTATTTTTGTAAATCCTTGTTATTATAGAAATTTTTTATAAATATTTTTTCTCTGAAAAATTATACCACACACAGAAAAATATAATATTAAAAATATTTTTTTTCGATGAATTATTTTTTTTAATTAAAAATTTTCTTTCGAATAATTTCTTGTTTTTTTTGCTTTGCTAAATTTTTTCTTCTTCTCTCCATTAAAATTTTTTTATGCAAATTTTTCTCCTTCTCTATAAAAATAGAATTATGTTTTCGTCAAAATTCGCAAAAAAATTTTTTCCCTCTATTCGATATTTTTTGTTCGTGTGTTTGATATTCGCGAACCGATGGAGAATTTTAATGATATAAAATATCAATTATCGATTGTCCTGTTAATTGATACTAAATGCAAAAGCATGCATAAATAATTCATAGATAATCACAATTAAATATTGGAGCAGTTAACGAAATTATTCAGGAATTTTAATTCGTGGCCATACATATAATTCCTGAAAAATTGCTTTACTTTTTGCAACATTTTTTCTTCTTCTATTATATGAAATCGCGATTTAAGAAAAATTTTGCGGAATATGATAAATATTGATAAATAATAATTCTACAATGGTTAAAATACTACTAAAAAATAATAATTAAACTGAGAAATATTTTTTTTATTCCAAAAGTATGTAGCCAACGAAAAAAATATGATTGAACTAAATATATTTTATAATTGAATTAAACGTAATTTTTATTGAATCAAAATTATTATGTTTAATTTAAAAATAATTTTTGGTTCACTGTATAACAAAAATAATTATGTTTGATTCAAATATATTGTTTTCTCAGTGTATTATTTATAATATTAAAATTATTATTTATTAAAATTACCTAAAATAATAACAATAATAATAATAATAATAATAATAATACCAGAAAAAAATTCACCTGGAGCAGCGATAAATTTCTCTAAAATAGCGAAAGTATTAATTGAAGTAACGAAAAATTTCCATAATATAGTGAAATTTGTAGTTGTATCAGGTAAAAAATTAATGTAATTTAATTTAACTTAAACGAAAATTTTGTCATTTTATACGCGACACGAAAAATTTACGAAATGGGTCAAGATATCGGAGAATCGTCAAAAGAATTCAAAATTAAGAGAAAAACTCACATAATATGGAAAGAAAAATTTGCCTCTGCGTCAAGTGTCAGAATAATAAATTCAATTAAAAAAAACCAAGAAGACAATTCATTGAATAGATTCGGATTCTAAAGAAGTAGATGAAGAAAAAATGGAAAAATCCCCCGATCCTTTTTTTTGTAATAATTGTAACAAGAGAAAAGTATATATATACAAAAAGAGAGAGAGAGAAAGAGCACAAAACTTCATGAATTGTAAATGAATTTCCACAGGAAATTGGATTATTTGTTTGGTTTAAAGAATCCGAGAAGTGAATCTTTATATGCTTTCGTCATTGCTCCACTTAGTGCGAAGAACTTTTGCGGCTAATAAAAATAGACCAAGAGACTGTATGACATATATATAATACAAGAAATTTTAACCAGTTTTTCCATTTTTTAAAAAAAAAATTTTTTTCTGTAAACAAAATCTCATTTTTCAAAGACAAATAAACAAAAAATTCATTTTGATTCAAATGAAGAAACGAAATTTCATTCGAAATCAACTAATGATTTAAAGACCTCTTTCTCAGAAGTTGAGAGAGAAAAAAACCAGACCGTTTCTAAGTATAATTGTAACGAGTCATAGACAATTTTTAAAGTTACAAAGAATGGAAATTGCCGTGACGGGAATTATAAAGCAGAAAAAAATCCCAACTAATTAAAATTACCCGCATTGCTATAATGATAAAAATAAAAATCTTTTCCGCAATTAGAGAAAATATTTCGAGTAAAGATTTTGATCCGAAATTTATTACAAAAATTATGTTAAAAGAATTTATTATAGTCGCAAGAGAAAAAAAATTCTCCACTCAAAATCTGAATTGAAATTTTATTTTTTGTAAATTATTGAAAAAATACAATTTAGTTTTTTAATTTTTTTACACAGTAAAAAGTAAATCTTAATTTAAGAGCTGCCTTAAATTCAACACTGTCTGCTATAATGTTAAAGGATACGAAAAACGTGCGTAAATTCAACATTGACTGTCTTAGAAATGTTGCATCTTAATTTAAGGCAGCTTTCGTGCCTTAAAATAAGATTTTCTTTTTACTGTGTAATTTAGCTAATTATAATTCAGTTAAAAACGCAATTTTATTTTTATTAATTGTGGAATAATATTTTAAATATTAATTAATTATTATTAGAAGAATTCCACAGTAGTTACATAATAAAAATGTAATTAATTAAAATTATAATTATAAATTAATTAAAATTATAAATTTAATTATTAATCAAATATTAAAAGTCTAATTGCAATTAATAGTTACAAGTCAATTTTCAACCATTCTCAATCATGAATTATTTTAAGTCAGTGACTAATAATTAAGTATAATTACACTTAATGAGTAATGACTAGTTAATAGTCTGATTATAAATTTATAATTAATAATTTTTTGTATAATCGAAATTAATAATAAGTCTATTTAGTGCAATTAATGAGTAATATTTATGAGTCTAATTTCAATTAATCATTATAATTTTAATTCTAATTGAAAATTATAACAGTAATTACAATACGTAATTCTAATTAGAATTGTAATTATTAATTAGTAATTCTATTTCTAATTTTAACTATTAATTCGTAATTCCAAATATAATTATTAATTAGTAATTCTAATTCCAAAATCCAAATATAATTATTAATTCGTAATTCTAATTCCAATTATAATTATTAATTGGTAATTTTAATTCTAATTCTAATTCCCAACTCTAAGTACAATTATTAATTAATAATTCTTATTAATTCAAAAATTGAATGCTAATTATAAATAATAATCAAAAGTGAAATAGAAAAATGAGAACGAACTCAGTGAAGTCCCAATTAAAAAGTGACGATCTAATCTAAATGACGAAATGATTCAAGAGAAAAAAAGCGAAACAGATGAATCAACGTTAATGTTTGATTATGAAAATAATTATCGTTTTGCGGAAGAAACGTGATTCGAGAATTAGAGAAATGATATATAGTTGTTGTATACAGATCTATATATACGAAATTAGGAGAGTCGGTCTCTCCGAAAAGAAATCTGAGCACGTTTTGCACGAATCACGGATATGTACGTGCCTTCTGTCACTGCACTCGAATCGATTGCAGTAACTGGAGCAAGTTACATTATTCTATATTCTGTGTACGTCACTCATGATATACGTGCAACGAATATACATATATATATATGTATTATATACACGTGAAAACAATTGTATTTTCACACTGACTATTTAATTGTCACTGATATACTACTGCTATTATTGACAGGGAAAAGTAATATATTGTTTTTTTTACTAAAAGAAAAAAAAACTATTTTTCTACCTCTATGTCTCTGTTTTTTTTTCAAAACGTCATTTAATAACTTTTTAGTTATTTTTTTACTAAAAAAAATTGTGAAACTTTTTTTCTTCTTCTTTTTATCTCCTATTTGTATAATAAAATACATTCGTCACTTGACACGCATTGTATTATGTAAATTAAAAACAAAAATTTTACATAGACAAATACGCGAAATTTATAACCGAAAAAAAGAAATTTTTATTCGAAATAAAAAGAAAAAAATATTCTCTTAATTTGTTTAATAGAATTTCGGTTTCTGATGACTTTTTTTTCGTTTAACTATTTTTGTAAGATACACAATGACATTTATCGTTATATATGTATATGAAATTTATCATTTTTATTCAAACACAATATTTATAATTTGTATAAATAAATAATTTGCAACTTCGAACATTTTACGACACTTGATACTATTTTTTATTTCTAAATTCAGTTCGAGGTTTGTATTTATTTTCTTACTAATATAATAATGGTAAAATAAAATATAGTTCTAAATTAATATTAATATTATTAATATTAATAAATCTTTTTTTAATTAATACAGTAAAATGAATTTAAAAATACTTTATTATCAAATTATTATTCTTACTATTAATTAATTGAATAATTATACTGTTAATTAATCGAGTACTACAAATAAGAGCAATAAAATTGATAAAGAAAACAAATTAATATATAGTCAATTTATGAATTCAATTTTCACATGTGAATGAAGATTTCACAAAAAATTTAATCAACAAAAATTAACATATACTTTTATATAATCTAGTCATTCCCCTGGAACATCTGATTCAATATTTGACACTAGTTTTTACCGCATGTGAAGTTTATATGCTATCAAGTGTAATATGAGGGAATTGTTAAATTTTTTATCAATATAAATGACTTAGAGATTTCTCTCTCTTTTTTTCCATTACAATATGTAGATTTTTATTATTTAATAACAATAATAATGAAATTTTATCTCACAAACAAAATTAAATTTGCCAGATAATTTTCTCGTGTTTCATTATAATAAATTCAAACAGTTTAATGTACTCAAGACAAATATAGTTTCTGGTGGCCAAAAATTTAATACCGAAAATTGCCGCAAAGAAGTTTAAACGAGAGAAAATTAATTTAGTCTAAGGCTCTACTGAGTAATGAATTATTAATATTATTGTTATTATTCCTTCTTTCTTTTATTATTATTATTATTATTGTTTTTATTCTTATTATTACTATTCTGATCACTATAATAATTATTATCGTTTTGAAAATAGATTTTTCTTTTATTTTTTCATTTTCAAAATAAAAAGAAAATAAAACGAAAAAATTCTGTATTTTCTGCACAAAATTAAAGAGATTTTTTAATTAATAATTTTCAATTAATTTGTTTCTTTTTTTCAATTTATGTTTTAATTTAATTAATTTTAATCATTTTTACTTTAACGATTATATAGATACATAATTGAATTTTCTTAAAGTTTTGAACGTTCGAATGAACGAAATTTTTTCCTGCTTAAATATTGTTGAAAAATTACTATTCAAAAAAGAAAAAAAATAATTGAAAACTATGAGCAAGAGTAAATCGCAGGTAATGATTAATTAATTTATTTTCATTTTGTTTATACACTTGTCTTCAGCCTACATAGCTTGGCTATACAAGTGTCTCTTTACAAATTTCGCTTCTTACAATATTTCTATAAACATTCCTTACACTAAATTTTGCGCCTACAGAGCGACTTGAAAATTAGGAGTACTCGCATTCGCCTGGACCACCCGTCAATGGGTTTTCTTGCCAGAGAAGAGGGAAACTGAAGAAAACCTCTCATGAGTACAACCGGTTTATCGACAGTCGAGTTCTAATGGTGTGTACCGGACAATAATCGACGGTGCACATCATTATACCTCGACGTCAAACCTCCAGCTCAGATTGTCTCACGTGCCGGAAAAATACCAAGCCAAATGGGCGCGAACCAAGGGTACTTATACCCTTGGTCCTTAAACGACCGCCAAGCGAGGCATCTATCCGACTGAGCTAATGATTAATTAATTTAAAAGGAATTAAACTTGTAAAACGTATTTATTAGAACGAGTTAATTAAAAGTTATACACGATTTGTGTGCTGCTCATGAAAGACAGAAAAGATCTGATTGAGAAATAAAAGACGATAGAATATATTCACACGAATATATAAACAGATCAGAACAAAAGTTTAGAAAGTGAACCCGCGTATTGTCAAACATTTTTGATTTCCAACAAAAACAAATTTGAAACTATATGAAAAATTGGGGGACTAACTCTGCTGGGGCTCGAAACCCAAAATAATAATAATAATAAATACAAAAATAACGTTAATAAAAAAATAATTAAAATACAATATAAATAATATTGATAATAATAAAAAATAAAATAAATATATTAATAATATTAATATAGGTAATAATAATAATAAAAATAATAAAAATTAAAAAATAAAAATAGCAGAAAAATATTGTTTTTAATAAATGTAATTCCGTATGTGTATGTGTGTGTGTGTGTAAACATCACATTTTCATAAATATCTCGAAATCATCAAGAGCTTTTGGGTTGAATTTTTTTTTAAATTGTAGATCTCACCTGCGGACATAAAGTGAGAGTACTTTCTGATATATTTATAAAGTTTAACTAAATTTTTTTTTTATTTTTAATTTTGCAAAAAAACGTTTTTTGCCCATAACTTTAAAAAAATGTTAAGACACCTATAAATGTTTTTCCATAATTTTGTAGAGTTTTTTTAGACGCATCTTTTGAGCTCTAATTGAACATTTTTCGTCCATATTAACCGGAGTTATTAAACTTTTAAAAATCAAAAATTTTGGAAAATAAGACTTTTTTGAAAATTTTGTTGAAAAAAGTAGAAGTAACATTAAAATTATCGTTATCAACTTGTAGAGCATTAAAAACGCATCGATTGACCTATTTTTGAACCTAATTTGATAATAAATTTCGAAATTATTGGTATTTTAAAAACCAAAAATTGTGAAAAATGACATTTTCTCAACTTTTTTGTTTGAAAATTTTGGTTTAACTATTAAACTATTGTAACTATCTTGTAGGGTATTTAAAAATACATCGATTGACCCAAAATTCAATCACTTTTACCATATTTATAAAAAGTTATTCATATATTTCTATTATTTTTATTTCTATGAGGAAGTAAAGTGTTCATGAAATGAGCACCAAAATTATACAAAAAAATATACAACTTGTTTTCAATTTAGAAATGTTCCAATTTTAGAGATTTGCTTTTTTGTTAGAAACTGCCTCTCAAGTGTAAAACCTCAAGACATTCTAAGACAGGCCCGAGCGAAAATGTAATTCCTTGAGAAAATTTTCCCGCAGGCACTTTGGATTCTGTTCAACAAGAATTTCTTACACACACACACATATATATATATGTATATTGGCTCAGCTCAAAATTGCTGTTAAGTTGGATAATTAACACAGAAATGAATTTGCCATTATATAGTTCCTCGAGAAATAACTTTGGGATCCACATAGATATATAGCAATATTTGAGAGTATAGGACGAACCGTAAAATCCTTGAATTAAAACGTCAAGGTTAAAAATACAGTCAGCAATAAAAAGAAGAAGAAAAAAAGCACTCGCTTTTATATTGTAATTTCGATAATCTCCTCATTTACTTTCTTTTCTCATCTAATAAATATAAATATAAAGAACATAAAGAGATTACAAAACTCTTTACTCTATAAGGAATTGTATCTCTTTATTCTTTATCTCTTCATTATTCTAAAGAACAATATTTCTTTATTTTAAAAAATTGCTTCTTTTTATTTTAAAGAACTTGTATATTTTAATTCCAAATATTCCAATACAATTTAATTAATACTATATTTAATTATTATTAATATTAATGTACTATTAATCAAATTTTTTTTGAATTTCGCGCCAATACGGTTCTTCCACCTGAGTTGCAACACTTTTTCCGCAGAGCGCTACAGTTGCTTCTTCTACTTTCGCCAAGTATGCCAATTAAATTGTTTCGTTTCAGTGAAAAAAGTAAAACGTATTTTAAATTACGATTACAATAATAAATAATGTTTGAATAATTTTTATGAATGGATGAAATTAGAGAAAAAAAGTGGGGAAAAGGAGAAGAAGAAGAGGAAGAAAAAAGAAAAAGAAAAGGGAGAAAACAAAAAGAGAAGAAAAAGGAAAAAGATGAAGAAAAATAAGGAGAAGATGATCAAAAAAGAGAAGAAGAAGAGGAAAGAGAGAATGAAAGAGAGAAGTAGAAGAGCAAGAAAAGAGTTTGTCCAAAGAATATTTACCAATCTCGATAAAAAATTTTTCTCCATTAATTAATTTTTTAAAAATAAAAGAAGAAAAAATTGTTAATTATAATTTTTCCTCCCATTGTGATAAAAAGGTGGATATATATAGAAGAAGCTCAATTAATTTCCTTAATCGAATTCCTTATGGACTGTAGGAGAAACGCAAACAAACTATAATAATTATCATAATGCAAAGGGAAAATATTTAACGATCATAATTCAACTCTTTATCACGAAAAGTCTCATTTGTCATTTGCAGGATGGAAGGAAAAGAGAGAGAAAGATAGAGATAGAGAGGAAGGGGTTTCCCTAGTGTCAAGACTATCAAACACTCTGTAGAATTTTCCAGAATGGTCCAAAGTTATTCCATTAGAAAATCACTTGTATATTTAATGAATCCTCTTCCATCCCTCCCTTCCTATCTCCATCTATTATTACGTAGATTTGAATTCGGATTCCGGAGGCAAATATATATATATAATGTGTGTGGGTGTTCTTACTTATTCGCGAGAAACTAATATTCCTCCTCTAATGATCATGATCATGATGATGATGATGAGGGAAAATTAAGACATGTTTTCGGAAAAGAGAAAAATGTTCGCAAAAGATTTTTTAGATTTTTATTTTTTTTTCTCCTTTTGCCGCAAAAAAATATTTTATTTGTAACAAATTTAAATAATATAAATAAAGATTTTTTAATTTTCGAAAAATAAAATATAGAAAAAAATATTTGCAAAAGATTTTTTATATTTAAATTATTTTCTCCATTTTTTCTATATTTTTTTCGCAAAAAAAATTGAACTTTGTTCCTAATAAATTGAAGTACTTTAAATAAGGATTTTTTTGATTTTCAAATAAAAAAACGGAAAAAAATGTTCGCAAAAGATTTTTTAGATTTTAATTATTTTTCTATTTTTCTGCTCCTCTTTTACAATTTTTTTCTGCAAAAAAATATTTAGTTTGCAATAACTATTTTCAGTAAATTTTTTTTTTATTCTCTCTATCAAAATAGAAAAAAAATAAAAACAGTAAATAATTCCATTTAATTTTAATTTAATCACTAGATAATTTTTATTTGAGCTAAAATTAGAAACAGCATTTTACAAAAAAGTACTTTGACAAGTATCATTTGAGATAAATAGCTCGGATTTGAATCATATTACGGGAATTACAAATGAAACTTTAAACTGCGGGTATTTCAATGAATGCTTCTTGAAAAAAAAGAATTGAAGAGGAATTCACGTCACTATAATTTCGTAACTTTTTTCATCCACTACTCACTAATTTTTGTAGTGGTCAGTAATTATTGTTAAGCATTTCGAATCAAGAAAGGTGTAATTTTTATTTTCACATTATCCCTGCTATAATTCGTCCATTTACATTGCGAAAAAAATGACTTCTATTTGATTACGTCAGTTACGTTTCATTAAAATAATTACAAACTTATCTCTCATGTGTTTCCGGAAACCTATGACAAAGATTTATTTTTTTTTTTGGTCCATTTTTTGTCAGGGAAAAAATAATTAATTAACTATTAATTAATAAATATGTTACAACAATAAATACTATCATTAAAATAATTGCAAACTGTCTTTCGTCTTTACCGGAATTTTATTACAAACGAGATTCAATTCATTTTTTTGGCAAAAAAAAATATTAATTATTAGTTAATAAATATTTTACAATAAAAAATTCTATTAGTTAATAAATACAATAGTTGAAAATACTATAGTTAATAAATACAATAGTTGAAAATACTAAAATTAATAAATATTTTCTTTTAAAAAAATTATTAAAAAAATTATTAAAAAATACATTTAGAAAGCATTATTAAAAAATCGTTCTAAAAAGAATGATTGAAAAACACTTATTGAAAAACACCTCTATCTTTTTTTATTTTAATTTTAACTGTACTTTTTCCTAATTTAAAATTCATATTCCCCAAGTGAAAATGATTGACGATAAATATTTACTGTCAAGAATTATTCAAAGCTTGTTATTGCGGAAATTTACAAGAATTATGTAATATTTTTAATAAATAATCGCTTTCATTAGACCATACAATCTAATGCCATAATATTAGAAAACGTGTTTTGACACGTGAAGATAAAGAATAAAATATACACAGACACAATATTTATATTGCACCCAACAATATATATGTGAATATATATATAAAATGTGTGTGGGTTTTTGTGCATATACAAATGTCATTCAATCATTTATTTATGCAGAATAAATTGAATACACTGGTACCATTATAATTGTTTCATAAATTCTACACATTTTTCGTATTGTCGCAACAATGAGAAAATTTTTCATATATATAAAATATTTTCTATTCATTCAAAATTTCAAATCATGTAATATATTTGAAAAGTCGAAAAATTTGAACAAAATTTATCCAGAGAAAATAATTTTTGAAACGAATTTAAAAAAATAAGTGAATTTTGAAGTCTGATTTTAATTTCTAAAATTTCTTACTTTTTTATTATTTCTAGTATTAATAATATTACTATTATTAATATTATTTTTACAATTATTATTATAATATAATAATTAAGAAAATTGAATAAAAAATAATTCATGTAATAATAATTTTCTTTACTTTTGAAAAATCTTTACTCAATAATAATTTTCTATTATTTACATTTATAAATTTATATTTATGAATAAAAAGAATAATTTTCATATCAGAATTTCTAAAAAACTTAATTAAAACATAAAATAATATTTTTGTGACGAAGACAAAAAGTTGAAGGTGAATTTCAACAACAGTGAACGAATTATAAATAATATAAGAATTAAAAAAAATCTAGATAAAATAAAAGGGAAAAAAATAAAAAGAATCCGCAACTAAACAATGGGAAAAAGAATACAAAACAAATTTAAATCCAGAAAGCCAGAAAGAAAAGAAGTGACAAGTAAAATAAAATGCCAAGTCAAGAAAACAAAACCAAAAGAACAAAAAAACTGCAAAATTGAGGATTAAAAGAAATGCGTTAAAAACGAGGGAAAAAAATCCCCAACACACAGCGAAATGATGAAGGAAATGTTTATTAAAAAAAATAAAAAATAAAAACGATGCGAGAGAGATTAAAAAAATGAAAAATGCAACTCAACCGAAAAGAGAGTATATTTGGGAAATTTTATTCTCACTGCATTATTTTAACAAACAATCAAAAAATTTAAATCCAAGAGAAGCAAGTGGAGTGAAAATTTCTTTTTTTTATTATTTTTTCGCTAGGGAAAATAAACAATTATTCCGTAGTGGATGATATTTCTTGCAAAGAGTGTGGCGCAGTCAACAAAGAAGAGTCACACTCCTTTTGAGAAATAAGTGTGTGTGTATATTGCATTGATGTAAATCATTCGCAAACATTTACGAAGCAAAGATAACATTCCGTTACTTAGGAAGAAAACCACAAACCATATATATATATATTCTTCTTTTTTGCATAAACTTATTGCTCCCGGAAAGTTTAAATATATATTTATTGAAATTTGTGGTAAATAATCATTCAAATAATTTGACGCAAAAAAAATCTAGTAAAAACAGCTAATAAATGAAGTAACAGGAGGAAAATTAATTCCGAGGTTTTGCCTGTTGCACAATCGAATATTTTTTATGTAAAGAATTAAAAACAAATTAAATTAAATATTAAATTGCTATTCTTTTGCAAATAAAAATAATTTTAAAATAATTTCATAGAAAAGAAATTAAACAAGTTTTTGAAGAATTTTAATTAGAAACAAAAAAATGCATAATTTCTTCAAAATTTTAATGATAAATAAAAAAAGTAGATTTTTTAAAAACATTATTTTACCTTTTTCCATTATAATTAAATTTTTTATAAAAAAAATTTTAAGAACTAGTTTTTTTTTTAAATTCCAATGAAATTATTTTTGTAAAATTATTTAAATTTTCGGATAATATTGTAGTAACTAAAATATTAAAGTAGTTAATTGAAATATTTAAATAATTGAAAATATCGAAACAATTAAAAATATCGAAATAATTGAAAAAATTGAAAATAATTGAAAATATTGAATACATTGAAAATATTGAAATAATTGAAAATATTGAAAATAATTGAAAATATTGAAAATAATTTAATTTTACAAAATTAGACTAAAAATATTCTTAAAATTACTTTTTTTTTAAATATTTTAGTATTCAATATTCCTCTGACTCTTTTTTTATTAAAAAATAATTATAAGATTTCAGAAAAGCTGACAAAAGAAGAAAAAGAAAATTCCACAGCACAAATCTCGTAAATTTACCTTTTCAACTTTAAGACATAGACCATATATATTGGTGTCGGAATGAAAAAAAAACTTGATACTTTAAGATGAAGAGCATTTCCAGAATCTGTTTGGCGCCAAAAGTCTATTGGTCCGATGCCAAAAAGAGTTCAAAATTGTTGAATTCCAAAAGGAAAAAAAAATCTCGCGCACATGTTCAAAGAAATTGACAAACACTTTATTATTTTTTTTTTCATTCTAAAATATATATATCCGAATTCTCAACATTTTTTTCACACTTCATTTTTTCACATACCTTTATATATTCGCACTTTGATAATATAAATAACTCGCGAGAGAGACTTATCATTTTTCTTCCAAATATAATTTATTTTTAACAATCATAAATGAAATTAATGATTCTACAAAAATTGCTTCGATAAATTTTTCAATATTTAAATTTCCAGAGAAATTGTGTTTCAAAATATATTAAAAATATTTATAAATATATTTTTTACAAGTATATTTTACAAATTTATTTTTAAACACAATTTCTTAGAATTTAGAGACAAATTTATTTGTTTATTAAACAGTTTAAATTTAATTCTGATTCTGATGTTTTTGAAATTATTTATTTCTCATTTTTTTACGACTTTTCTCCAAGTGGACTTGTTGAAAAGTGTACCTAACAATAAGAGAAGAATATTTAGAAAATTAATTTAAAAAGTTTCCCTTTTAATTAATCTTCTAAATATTCTTCTTTTATTGTTACGCTTTTCAAAAATTCCACTTCGAGAAAAGTCGAAAAAAATTAATTAATTATTAATTTAAATTAATTAACAATTAGAAAAAGAAATAAGTCCATTAAATAATTAATTTCTAATTAAAATTAAAAATTCTTCAAGAGTATAAAAGAAAATAAATTCTCGTCTCAAAATTGAATTTTATTTAATATTTTTGTCCATACTATTCTAAAAGGGATATTATTTCACAAAATGTAAAAGGATGAATAGTGCATGTGTTCCCTGATACCCTTTCAATATCGTGTTATTAGATCTTTACGCTGACAAGTATACATATATTATGTATAAAGTACCTATTCACGCTCATTATTCATAACAAACGAGACACACTAAAAAACTATTTGCTTTTAATTTTATCCTAGCGTTTCTAATTTCTTTCATTTCAAAAAAAAAAATATGAAGAAAAAAAAACCGGATTATTCAAGTTACACACGGAATATTAATGAATGAATTCTCATTTTTCTTTTCAAGAAATATATAATAATCAAAAAGAATATAATTTAAAAAATTAATCCAAAAATAGAAGTGTAAATTTCAACTATTTTTTTTTAAATTTAGTTTATAAAAAAAATGTAAGAAAAAATTACAGAGAAGAGGAGTTGAAGACAAAAGTTAACATTATTAATATTAATAATAATAATTATAATAATAATACACTGAAAAAAAATTTATTCGATTTAAATAACCGATTAGGTACTTGTCTAATATGAAATAAATATTTACTTGAGTTAAATAATTTTTATTTAATCCAATTAAATTATATATGAACCAATAATTTCAGTATTTGAAGCAAGTACAGTTTAATTGACACAAATAAAAATTATTTGATACAAGTAAATATTTATTTGAATCAAACAAATTTTTTTTCAGCAACAATAAGAAAAGAATATTTAGAAAATTAATTGAAAAAGAAAAAATTAATTAATAAAAATAGAAATTATAATAATATAAAAATAATATATAAATAAAAATATAAAAATAAATAAATAAATAACAATGACTAAAAAATTTCTAAACAATTATTTCTACTAATAACTAACTAATACGAGAATTGAAACATTTTGTTATAAATTCCAACAAAATAATAAGACTGGCGCCTTAGAAGTGTGGAAAATTACATTTACACGAAAAAAAACGAAGAAGAAAAAACAGACTCATTTAGTGTTACAATTCAAATCATTGTCCATTCATCTAAGTAAATTCATCATAAACGATTTTTCTTTTTTCAGAAATATGTGTGTATATATAATTTAAAAATCAATGCGGATAAAACTGATTTACGAGTTTCCGAGTGCGAAGATGGTGTATAGCTTCTTCCGTCAATGTGAATTGGAAGTACAAACAACCTTGACTCAGTTTTCTATATAACGACACAAGGATTCTATATCATACAAATCTTAAAAAGAATCAAGATATACGTATATATTTTGACGATTAAAATTTATAATTTTTTCTATTTTAATTTTTTTCTTTTTCGACGATTCAATGAAATATATAACACATTCATGTATATATTTAACGATAAGGAAGAAAATGTGTGATTTGTTTATAAATTGGATTACTGATTTGCGTCATTCCACTTCAAGAACATACTACAAAGCAATGGCATCCAAACAATAATTTTCCAATTTATTTGTCGTAAGTAATTATTGCTTTGTTGGGTGTACAGAGAGAGTGAAGCTCTATGACCATTGGGGACAACAATATAAACTGGGGTTAGAACTCATTATGAGAGATAATTCAGTGTTACAATTGTCCAGTGAAAACAATGATGGTTTATTTTGTTTGCAATTTTCCTCCTCTCTCTGGGATAAAATTCAGTTTATAATTTAATCTTAAATTTGGAGAAATTAAGTTTCAAAGTTGAAAGGCGTTTGGCGGATTTTGTTGGAAATTCATACGGCCAATATTATTCTGACTGGCGAGTGTCGTTACTAGCGTTGACTATTACTACTTGAAATTTTTTTTCTGAACCTTATTTTTCTTTGCTAACTATAGCCATGTTATTTTGGATTTATTTTTTGCATTAATTTATTTTTAACTTGAATTATTTTCTAACAATTTATTGAAATTAATTCTCGAATTAATTTAATTTCAAATTAATTCATTAATAACTAATTTATTTTCAAGCTAAATAATTTAGAACTAACTTATTTTCGAATTGATTAATTTATAACTGATTCATTTTCAATCTAAATTATTTAGAACTAATTTCTTTTCAAATTGAATAATTTATAACTGATTTATTTTCAAACTAATTAATCTAGAACTAAATAATTTTCAAATTAATTAATTTAGAACTGATTTATTTTCAAACTAAATTATTTAGAACTAATTTATTTCCAAATTAATTTTTATATAATTTAAGTTTGAATTAATTTTTTTTCAAACTAATTTCTTTACCGATTCATTTATTTTCAAATTAATTTATTTCATCTACTTATTAAATTATTTAACAATTAATTTATGTTCAAATTAATTTATTTAGGTACAATTAAATTTACTTGTCACTAACTAATCTATTTCAGGAATATTACTCATTCATTTTATTTTTTACTTCTTACTTTTAGCGGTTAATTATACTGAAGAGAGAAAAAATCCCTAGGCGCCGGGAATTGAACGCACGACCCTAATATGCTCGCAAGTCGACACCGTAACCACTCGACCACAAAGGCGCACCTGAAGTTTTTCAATTTAGAGACAGTTTACACGGAAGCCTTAAATATATATGCCTCCGCGCGCATAAATGGATATTCCTCCAAGAGCATATATTTGCGCCTGCTCGAACACGTGGTCAAGGCAAACTCTTTCACAACACAGCTGCAGGCAAACACTTTGCGCAGACGCGAGTATATGCTCATGGAGGCATATCCGTTTATGCTCGCGGAGACTTATATTTAAGGCTTACGGTGTAAACTCCTTCTATATTTGAAAAATTGAGGAGCCGGGAAGAACTCGCCGAGCGCTCCAACGCATGCGTTAATACCAGTCGGGTAGCAGTGACAGGCCCAGAGGCGCTCACTGCTCCCCGACTGATATTAGAGAATACGTTCGCGCGCTCGGCGAGTTCTTCTTCCCGGCTCCTCAATTATTCAAATATTGGTTGAATATACAGTCGAACCTGGATAAGTGACATTTCAAGGGACCGTGAATTTTTTGTCACTTATAGAGGTTTTTCACTAATAGAGGTTTTCACTTATAGAGGTTCTCGCACTTACAGAGGTTTAAGCGTGCACTCTTTCACTCATAGAGGTTTAATCAATTACTGTTTACTTACTTCTATTGCCCAGTAGAATATTTATATGAGGAAAAGATTTTAACTTACAGAGGTTGGAGACATGCTCCTGTCACTTATAGAGGTCTACTTAAGAAAAATAATCACTAATAGAGGTTCAAGGAGCGCTTCATTCACTTATAGAGGTCTAGCAAAGAAAAAATATCGGTCACTTACAGATTCTCACTTATAGAGGTTTTTACATGGGAAAATGAAGGGACCTGACGATTGCTGTCTCTAATAGAGGTTTTTCAATTATCCAGGTTTCACTTAGCCAGGTTCGACTGTATATATAATTAATAAATGCACTCAATGCTCGTAAATAAATAAATAAATAAAATAAATTAGTAAATAAAACTAAATAAATAAAAGTAAATTAATTAATAAATATACATGGGCAATTCTACGTGAGATTTCAGTCGACCTCTTAAAATCGGCCAAAAATATTTTTTTTCTATTCTGTATTGAAAAAAAACAGATACGTATTTTTTTATTATTTTTTTGGAGGCCAAATTTTTGAGTTATGAATTTTCAAAATTTTCGCTTTTTAAATGTAGCTATATTTTTAATGTCAGATAACTCAAAAAATATTGCTTCTTTTCATTTTTTGACAAGAGAAAAAAAATTTTGTTTTTCTTTCTACTTTTGAATAATCATAACAAAAAAATTTTTTTTTCATTTTTTATTAAAAAAATAAAAAAAATTTTTAAACAAATTAATTTTTTTTAACTTTGGGTATGATAAATTTTTAATTTTCTTTTTCTAAAACATACCTGGAAATGATAAGAAGGTTTTGCAAAAAGTTTCAGAGTGGGCCTGACAAGTTTGATGGGTCCAAAAAAAAAATTAAGCTGTCCGTGCAGGTCGCACGCACGTGGCACAATGGGATTTTTTTACAATTTATTATTAAAAATTGTCTAGAGCCTACAAATTTTATCGGATTTTGATTATTATTGAATTTTTAGGCTCTAAACAATTTTTAATAATAAATTGTAAAAAAGTCCCATTGTGCCACGTGCGTGCGACCTGCACAGAGAGCTTAATTATTTTTTTGGACCCATCAAATTTGTCAGGCCCACTCTGAAACTTTTTGCAAAACCTTGTTATCATTTCCAGGTATGTTTTAGAAAAAGAAAATTAAAAATTTATCATACCCAAAGTTAAAAAAAATTAATTTGTTTATAAAATTTTTTTATTTTTTTAATAAAAAATGAAAAAAATTTTTTTTTGTTATGATTATTCAAAAGTAGAGAGAAAAACAAAACTTTTTTTCTCTTGTCAAAAAATGAAAAGAAGCAATATTTTTTGAGTTATCTGACATTAAAAATATATCTTCATTTAAAAAACGAAAATTTTGAAAATTCATAACTCAAAAATTTGGCCTCCAAAAAAATAATAAAAAAATACGTATCTGTTTTTTTTCAATACAGAATAGAAAAAAAATATTTTTGGCCGATTTTAAGAGGTCAACTGAAATCTCACGTGGAATTGCCCACATATAACTAATTAAATAAATTAAAGTAGGAAATAAATTAATGAATTAAACTGAATAAATAAATAAAAATATAAATAAATAATTAATATACATTACAATAATAATATATAATATAAAAAATAATGTAATATATAATAGATATTAAAATATAATTTATTCTCACGAATAAAAAATGTTTGCGACTAGAAATAAAAATTCCATACAGAGACAATTTTCCTCCCCTTGAAAATTATTCGCAATAATTTAATTAAAATAAAAAAAAGTCTATTAAAATTCTTTCAAAAATTTCGCTTTTCTTTTATTAATTAACCCCTTCACAGTGTTTGACGTCTATAGAGGCCAAAATAATTCGTGCCCCCAGTGTGTATGACCGCTATAGCGGCATCGAAAAAAAAGATATATAAAAGTTAACGAATCTTGCTAAAAATGCCTACTCGGGGGTTTTCGGGGTCACTGAATCCAAATCCGTTATCGAAATTTTTAAATTCAAAATGGCGGCTTCAAAATGGCGATCAAAATTTTTTTTTAAGTTTACGAATTCAGCTGAAAATGCTGATTCAAGGGTTTTCGAGGTCTCTAAATCCAAATATTTAGTCAAAAAATTAAAATTGAAAATGGCGGCTCCAAAATGGTTACAAAAAAAAATTTAAAGTTCTCAAATTAGTTCTTAAAACTTAAAGCAGAGAAATTAATATGTCCGATGTTTTAAAACATTGTGAAATACTTAAAATCAATCTATATTAAAAAATTTAATAATAGTAATTAAATTAAATAGTTCGTGACTCCGGATTCGACTAAGAGCGGTGTTTTAAATAGTTTGTGTAAATAAATATAAATATAATAATTATATGTAAAATATATTATACATATATAAAAATATAAAAATATAAACCCCAAAAGACTCAAATAACTATTTATAACCACATTCGTAAACTTTTAAATTTTTGGTTGACATCTTGAAGTCGCCATTTCGAATTATAAAATTTTAACCTAATATTCTAATTCAGTGTCTCCAAAAACCCCTATATGCTCATTTCTAGCCAAATCCGAAAACTTTAAAATTTTTTCGGTCGCCATTTTGAATTTTAAAATTTTAACGAAATATTCGAAATCAGCGACCCCAAAAACCCCCAAGTGAGTATTTTTAGTCAAATACGGAAACTTTTAAATTTGTAAGCCGCCATTTTAGAGACGCCATTTTGAATTTTTAAATTTTGATCAAATATTCGGATTCGGGGACCCCGAAAACATAAAATATAATAATATGAAGTAATTAAAAATAAAATTTTTTTTGCACATTTGTGGCACGAAAAGCTTATTTTGACTACACTGCTAAGGGGTTAAAAAAAATTTTTTTTTAACTATTTTTATTTGATTAATTTTTATTCATATATACTTTTTAAAGCTACTTATTTACATAATCCTTTAGATTTACTCATCATGAGGATTTGTTTTCACTACTTTTTCTTTCTGCAAAGAAAACAAATTTTTATTTTTTTTTCTAAATTTAAAAAAAAAGATTTCAAAAGACATTTTCTGAATGAAAAAAATATGTCAATTTTTTCTTAAAAGTGTCAAGGCAAATAAAATACCAACGAATTATTATAAAGTAAACTTGAATATGTAATTGACTTTTAAAAAGTGATTTTAATCTTGTTGAAAGTTCGGGTAATATAGAATTTGTTGGAATTTTAATGAAATATACGTGAGTTTCACACGTAGTCATGAATTTACTTATCTAGATTACAATAGTAAAATAACAGAAATTTAAATCAGACTCTTACGTCAAAAATTATGAATTTACGATTATTATTATAATTTATCTCAATTTTATGTTCATTAACTACTTGTACATTTTTATTTGACTATTATTATCTCACCTGTCAGAGCAGTTTTTCGAAATTAAAATTTTTCAAAATTAATTATGAATTATTAAAATAAAAAATTAGTAATTTACTAATAATAATAATAATAATAATAATAATTTACTACTTTATTAAATTTAATTAAATTATTTTTATTTCGATTTTACTTTCCATTAAATTTAATCAAAATTGATCTTCGAAATTTTTTTTTGCAAATCAAAATTCAAAGAAATATTTTTTTCAAAGCGAAAAAAAGCGAATCAATCGTAAAATTGAAATTGATTCAAGTATGAAAAGCATTGTTAAATGGAGTCAATGAACATATGCCAAATAATTTACGATCCCGGAAGAAATGAATCATTGTCTATTCACTTATCATTTATAAAGAGTAGACAGAGGGGAATCGTCCAATCTTGATAAAAAAAAAAAAAAAAATTCGCCACTTAAAATGACGCAGCAAAATGACCCTCGAAATCTGACGAGATTAAATCTTTCATTTAAATTACCTATTCGAAAAATATTTCTATTAACCACAGACCATGAAAATGGTCTAATCGCAAATTAAATTAAACGAAATAAAGAAAATTTAATAAATAAATTAATAATAAATAATGAATAATGATAATAATAATAATTAAAAATAATAATATAATAATTAATAATAATTATATTGCTTGTCCTGTCAAATAAATAAATAATAATAAATTCTACTACTAAATAATGCGTTACTATAGTAGAGTTATAACTTTTTCTGTTAGAAAGGAAAAAATTTCCTAGGGGCCTGGAGTTGAACCCAAGACCCTCACTTTACTTGCAAGCCGATACCATAACCACCTAACCACACCACAAGTACAAAATATTTATCAAATTTTCTACTATGCATAAATAATACGGAACTAATTATTATTCTATTTGATCAATTCGTCATAAAACGAACCAAGAAAAGCATAAAGTAATAAATGATAAATAAATTAATAAACAAACAATGATAAATGATAGAAAAATAAAATTTCAGTGTCATTAAAATAAATACTTGAGTACATCAAATAAAAAACAAAATAGCGTTAAATAACCTCTAACCCCTTCTACCAATTTTTTCTTCTTAAAATTTTTGGTACAATTGGATGGATAATAATCGTACACAATCAGAAATTAAAAGATCACGAGTTTAAAACGTGATACAGAGACAATCGCTGATGACCTTTAAACTTGTAAACGAAAAGGTTAACAGATTTGCTATATATAAATAACATACATATATGTGAAGTTATGACTACAATGAAGAAGCTTTTATTATTTTTCATTAAGTAACTTTATCAAAAACTCGTCTGTGTGAATGTACATACATATATGTATAAAAAGACGTGTTCATTGTGTATAGAGTACCATATATCATGAAGGTAATTTTCACAAACTATATATATATATATACTTCCACACTGAAGAAACAACAGCTTCACTAAAAAGTTTTCCATCAGACTTCAAACAATTACAGATAAGGCCGCGCGGGTGTAATTTTAAAGAAGCATCTATAGAGGCTTTTATCAGATAAAAAAAAATTCTACAATACAAAGTTCCTTTACGCATTACGATAAAGTCATTAATGAAATTTTTTCAAATAAGAAAATTCTTCAATAGAATGGTATCAATTTTTTTTTAAATTACCATTTGTGTTGTAACTATCATTTATTGCAACCATGATTAATTATAATCACTAATTATTGTTGGTATTAATAGAAATATTATTACTATTCCAACTACTATTAGAACTACTTGTACTACTACTGCTTTAATTTTATTATTATTTTATTTTTATTTTATTTATTATTATTTTATTATTACTATTATTAGGGGAGAGTTGTCAGAGTTGGACAGGGTTCAGGGTTGGGCCACCGCGTTTATTTCGTTTTATTGCACTAGCGCCATCTATCTTTTTACGTAAATTCTTGCTACTAAGTGTCAGCCATCTTTTCACATGAGTCGCAGTTAAGTATACGAAGCTATACTTGACCACCGTACCAATTTGTGATATAGGCTCAACAAAAACTTTTTTGTGGTGTCAAAAAAAGAGATCTAAATGTAGAAGAAATGTGCCAAAGACAAAATAAGTTTACAGAAATTGTTCATTAGGATGATATGTGAAAATGTGTAAAGTATTTTGGATTTTGTGTCACGCGTTTGTGTTCTGTGCCTCTATGACGGAAAACGACGCGTGTGTCAGAGTTGGGCCATGAGGAAAATTTTGCAATTACAAAGCGTACCTACTTGCAACAGAAATTCATTTTTTCACTTAAAGAGGTGTTAAAAACTTCATTTCAATTGGAAAGAGAGAAAAAAAAATTTTTGATAACCTTTTTTCATTTTTTCAATTTTTCAATTTTGGATTTCGTTCATGAGGAATAAATTATGTAAAGTTATATGAAAATGCATAATATGGGATTTTATTTTAATTTCATGGTTCCTTTCCTCATTCTCAAGTGTCATTCTATCATTTGAAGGTCATTTTTAATCATTTACCTATGTAAATATTTCATTGATTTTCTACAGTGGCCCAACTCTGGCGACCATGATCAACTCTGAATTTTTTTTTTTAATTGCTTTATAACTCTGAATCTTTTGGTCGAATTTTTTTACAATGTTCAGCAAAAACATTGCATTTGAGTTGATCTTTCCAAAAATATGCGCGAAATCGCGAAATTCGTTCTACAGGGGAAGTTATTAAGAAAAAGTCAAAACTATGCTCAACTCTAACAACACTCCCCTATTATTATTATTATTATTATTATTATTATTATTATTATTATTATTATTATTTTATTTAACGAGGGAAGTGGAAAATCTGCTAGACAGATCAATTTTATTATTGATACTATTATTATTGCTATTATTATTAATTATTATCAATTACTATTAATATTATTAATTACAATTAATATTAATTACTACAGTAATAATTGTAATAATAATTTTTCCCTATTTTTTAATACCGACAACTCATTGGTTCTTATACCGCGACCAATTCATCTCGTTTGTGAGAGAACTTTCATGCCGTCTGGACGGCAACTTTCAGAGTTACAATAGCGGGAAATTCAAATTTAATAAAACAGCGAACTAAGTAAAAATGGAAGAAAAAGACGAAAATAAAGACAAAAGGGACGAATATAAAGAAATATTAAGAATATTAATTAATACGAAAATTAATATTAAATATTAATTCGAATATAAAGAAGCAAAAATAAAGATAAATGCAAAAAAAGGATAAAGAAAAAAAAGAAAGGAAAAAGAAAAAAAGAACTGTTAATTTTACAAAAAAAATTTTTTTTAAATTCAAAGAATACTAATAAAAACTATTAAAAATATTCTACGACACGTATGTATATAAAAATTAAAAAAGCGTGAGAATTTCCTCAAAATTATCGTCAGAATTTATATATATATAGGTATAATATAAAATGAGATTCAAACTTTCAAAGCTTTATATAAGAACCTTTCTAGTCTCTCGAGAAAATAGGATTAATAAAGTACCAAGTATAAATCGCAATTACGAAATTCCCTCATATCTTACAAGATGTGCATTTAACCAAAAAAACCTTCAAGTTTGTTCATAATTTTCTTCTCCATGGAAAATTTACGATCTTATATTTTTAACGTTGAACAAATTTTCCTATACTTGTGAATTCTTTTTCGCTCTAAGAAAAAAAAATTGGACAAGTGCGAGTTGTACTCGCACTGCAATAGCGGGTTCCGTACACAAATATATTAAAACAATACTTGAAACATTTATCGGTTATTGGTAGAATTAAAATAAACAATTAAAAAAATATATGTACATTAAAATTATTTGATAAAAAAATAACTAAAAAAAAATTAAAGTGTTGTATATGTAAAATTGTAAACAATAATAAGTAGAGGAACAAAATTTAAAAAATTAGTTCCTCTACTTATTATTGTTTACAATATTAGATATACAATACTTTAATTTTTTTTAGTTATTTTTTTATCAAATAATTTTAATATACATATATTTTTTTAATTGTTTATTTTAATTCTACCAATTACCGATAAATGTTTCAAGTATTGTTTTAATATATTTGTGAACGGAACCCGCCATTGCAGTGCGAGTACAACTCGCACTTGTCCAATTTTTTTTATTTTTAGTTAAGAAATTAAAGGGAGAAAACAATCTCTCATTTATTATCTTAAACTTTCACTCTTCCTTAAAATATTTAATGCCACGTGTTTTAACTAAAAAAAATTTTTTTTTAAATTTTTTTTACAAAAAGTTTCTTAAATAAATTTTTTGTCGTCAGACTGTTATAATACATTAGTATACCAATTTTCAGCTAATTAGGTCGAATAATGTAAAAGTTAGAAAAAAAAAAATTTTTTTTCAAAAACTTTTTAGTTTTTTCTTGACAACGCTATAGACATTATTACATATCAAGTTCTCTATATTTTTCCTGTAATATTCGAGTGAAAATACACCAGCATGCAAAATTTTAGCTCTCCATGTCGAATAGTTTAGAAGTTAAGGGGGGGGGGATGATCACTTTTTATGCATTTTTGGCCAAAAATCTTGTTATTTCCTTGACAACGCTATGACCATCAACTCCAAACACATTCTCTATATTTTTCCTGTAATCTACGTGTCAAAATACGTATCTGTACCAAATTTGAGCTCTCTAGATCAAATAGTTTAGCCGCTAGGGGGGGGGGGGGGCGATTTGGCTACGGACACAAGAGTCTCACCAAAAGGGTTCCGTCAGTACACCGTAGGTGTACGGAACCCTAAAAAGAAAAAATTTAGTCAGAAAAACAAATTTCTAAATTTCACCAATCTCTTTAGAAATGGAATATGAAAATATTTTTGCAATCTTCGATATATTTATATAAAAGGAAAATTTACGATTGAAAAACAATTTCTGCTAAAATTGCTCTTTTTTCGGTTGGATTCTTTTTTCAGTATTATTGCTTTTTTAATGATTCACCCAGAGAAAAAGAAAAAAAGGAAAGATTGAAAAGAAAATAGTGAAGAAAGGAGAAAAAAGGAAAAGAAAAACCGTAAAACAGAAAAGCGAAAAAAGAAAAATAGGAAAAACACAAAAGAAAAAAGGAAAAAGTGAAAAAAGAAGAAGAAAAAGTGAAGAAAGGAAAAGAAGAAAAGGTAAAAGTGAAGATAGGAAAAAAAGTGAAAAAGAAGAAAAGAAAATAGTAAAAAAAGAAAGAGAAGAAAATTAAAAAGTGAAAAGAGAAAAAAAAAGAAAATACTTAAAAAAATCGAAAAGAAACGGATTTATTTCCAAATATCGAGAAAAATTGAAAATTTTCATTTGTTTCATTTGCTAAAAAAAATGAAATTGAAATACAACGAGATTTGTAAATAAGGAAATCGAGGTTGATAGAATTTTCTCGGACACACATTTATACAACCTTGATGTCCCTGATTTTGCATTTTTGGTATTGACGACGCTCCATTTGTCTCGATGAGAATAAACGAGTTCAAAGCTTTCGTAGACTCTGCACATTGTGTGTGCTTCATTAGAAAGTGTTGAAGAGAGAAAAAGAGCGAGTGAGAGAGAAAGAGAGAGTTCAACAAACTCACCTCAAGGCTATGGAATTAACTCTCCTTAGAGTTTTTTTTTGCAATTTTTTTGCCTCGAATCAACAATATTGCTACCTGTCTGTAATCTTAAATTTGTTTTGCAGCCTCCGCAAAAATTTCACCTCAACATTTATAGTGAAAGCCGGCCAACAAATTTTTTTCTTTATCAATTCGAACTGTTATTTTTGCCAAATAATGGAGAATAAACAAAATAAATTAATACTTATTAATTTTTTTTTACTTTTTTATAAAAAAATATTAGTAGTTATTATTTAGTAATACTTTAATTATTATTAATTATTAATTTATTAATACTTATTTATTTATTTATAAGAGAAGAGAATAAACAAAATAAATAAAAAGCGTTATGTGCACTAAAAAGTCAATATTTAAATTATTCTCAAAATAAAATTTTTTGAAGTATAAAAAAGTGTTTGAGGAATAAAATAAATTTTTCCACTTGAGAACGTCAAGGTCACCACTAGGTGGCAGAAAAAATTCCAAGAAGTGACTGAACTGCCATCTAACGGTGACCTTGGCGTTCGCAGGTGGAGAGTAGCATCTCCATATTGAATCTCAAGATATTCTCAAATAATCGTAATTCTATTATTTATAATAGAATCCAGAGTTTAACTATTAATATAAACGACTCAATTTTTTATTTTGCAATATTTTTTTCGCTCTACTATTTTTTAGTCTTGGAATTAATTTTTCCAGTAAATAAATCGATATTTAAAAGTTCATTTTAATAAATAGGGTTATTCGTGGTTACAAAATAAGTGTAATAATAATACTAACAACGAAATAAGTGTCATATTAATAACAGAAAACAAAAGAAATATTTAAATAAAAAGATAGAATAAATAGAATATAATTAAAAAATAAAAAGTAACAAGAGAACATTGTTAAAAAAAATTGTACGACCGTAAATTTTCAAATATTTCTTTATGACGCAAAAGGAACTGCAAAGAATAGTCAATGAGGAAAATTGCACCAAGGTAAATTGAAATTAATATTCCTAGGCAAAATATGATAAATAATGAATTCCCTTTTAAGATTATATAAAAGTCTTTGCAATTTACTTTTCATCAAAGTAAAAACTTGATGCACGTTTATTAATCATAATTTATCTTTGCTTTAGTTGCGCAAATTATTTAAGTAGGAGCTTAAATCAACTTGCATACTTTATGTTGAGTTTGGACAGTAATGGTGTTTAACCTTGTCTTGCGGTTCAAAAATAACAATAGTATCGACTTTAAAGACAACATATAGCTATAACCAACATTTACAGCCTATACAAACACGTACAATATCGCCTCAAGTAATTCGAAATTACAAAACCAAAAAAAAAAAAAAACAATTAGCAGCAAAGAACATATGTTTAACAAAAAAGAGATGAAGAGAAAAAAAGACCTTTTCCTAATTCAAAAAAAAAAAAAAAAAAAAATGAAGATTGAGTTGAAATTAAGTTTCCAACGTAAAAAGAAAATTTAACTCGATTCTATATTTTACAAGTGGAAGAAAACGAGGATAAATTGGAGTACTTTCTTTCTAAAAAAGTACACTCGAATGATAACTTTTCTCGTTACCGAATTTCATTGGCTACTGACAAAACTTCATACAACGTAAAGCTAAACTTTAAAAGATAACAACCTTGTGATAAGTTTTAATTTACAGCAAATGTCTATTGATTTTTTTCTTCATTTTTTTTTTGTATACACGCACACACACACACAATCATTGACATGAGATAAGAATTTCGTAATACTTTGCAGAAGAGGAAATTAAGAGAGAAAAAAAATGTATCTGCCCCTAGGCAGAAAACGTCATTGAGTTCAATAATCTAGTACCTTGAATTTAGATCGCTATTAAAATGATTCAAGGGCATTGAAGTTGAATAGAGGAAGAAAATTTGCAGTAATTGATTTTTAATCTTAAACAACGATAAAATGATTTTTAATCACTTTAATTGATCTCAAACTTTAAATTTTTAATCTTAATCTTAATTATTTTTTTTTAATTACTTGATATTATTATATTTTATGTTTTCGGGGTCGCCGAATCCGAATATTTGATCAAAATTTAAAAATTCAAAATGGGGTCTCTAAAATCGCGGCTTTAAAAATTTAAGTCTCCTGATTTGACTAAAAATGTTTACTTGGAGGGTTTTTGGGGTCGCTGATTTCGAATATCTGGTTAAAATTTTAAAATTCAAAATGGCGGCTTTAAAAATTTAAGTCTCCTGATTTGACTAAAAATGTTTACTTGGAGGGTTTTTGGGGTCGCTGATTTCGAATATCTGGTTAAAATTTTAAAATTCAAAATGGCGGCTTTAAAAATTTAAGTCTCCTGATTTGACTAAAAATGTTTACTTGGAGGGTTTTTGGGGTCGCTGATTTCGAATATCTGGTTAAAATTTTAAAATTCAAAATGGCGGCTTCAAAATGGCGACCGAAAAAATTTTAAAGTTTTCGGATTTGACTAGAAATGAGCATATGGGGGTTTTTGGAGACACTGAATTAGAATATTGGGTTAAAATTTTATAATTCGAAATGGCGACTTCAAGATGTCAACCAAAAATTTAAAAGTTTACGAATGTGGTTATAAATAGTTATTTGAGTCTTTTGGGGTTTATATTTTTATATTTTTATATATGTATAATATATTTTACATATAATTATTATATTTATATTTATTTACACAAACTATTTAAAACACCGCTCTTAGTCGTATCCAGAGTCACGAACTATTTAATTTAATTACTATTATTAAATTTTTTAATAAAGATCGATTTTGAGTATTTCACAATGTTTTAAAACATCGGTCATATTAATTTCTCTGCTTTAAGTTTTAAGAACTAATTTGAGAACTTTAAATTTTTTGGTAGCCATTTTGGAGCCGGCATTTTGAATTTGGAATTTTAGATTAAATATTTGGATTTAGAGACCTCAAAAACCCCCAAATGAGCATTTTCAGACAAATTCGTAAACTTAAAAAAATTTTTGGTCGCCATTTTGAAACCGCCATTTTGAATTTAAAAATTTTAACTAAATATTCGAATTCAGCGACCCCAAAAACCCCCAAGTAAACATTTTTAGTCAAATCCGTGAACTTTTAAATTTTTTTGGTCGCCATTTTGGAGCCGCTATTTTCAATTTTAAATTTTTGACTAAATATTTGGATTTAGAGACCTCAAAAACCCTTGAATCAGCATTTTCAGCTGAATTCGTAAACTTAAAAAAAAATTTGGTCGCCATTTTGAAGCCGCCATTTTGAATTTAAAATTTTCAATAACGGATTTGGATTCAGCGACCCCGAAAACCCCCGAGTAGGCATTTTTAGCAAGATTCGTTAACTTTTATATATCTTTTTTTTCGATGCCGCTATAGCGGTCATACACACTGGGGGCACGAATTATTTTGGCCTCTATAGACGTCAAACACTGTGAAGGGGTTAATTGACGATTTTGATCAGCAATGATTTTTATTGACAACGATTGGAACCACCAACAATTAAATTCTTAATGATTTTGACTATCGGCGATTTAAACTATACCAACAAAAAAGAGCAGCGAAAATTGTAACAAACTATGATTTTACTAGCAGCGATTGTAACCAACAGCAATTAAAAATTTTTACGATTATAACTAACAGCGATTTTAACTACCGACGATGTTTACTACCTGTGATTTTTATTATCAGGAATTTTTACTACCAGTAATTTTTGTTACCAGTGATTTTTACTACCAATTATTAGAATTACCAACAATTTTAACTAACTAACAGCAATTAAAAATTTTAATGATTTCAACTAACAGCGATTTTAACTACCAGTGATTGTTACGACCAGTAATTTTTATTTCCAATGATTAGAACTACCAACGATTTTAACTAGCAACTACCAATTGTTTTAATTACCAGCGATTTTTACTGCAAACTTTTTTGACTATAATTAATTGTTAGTTCCACTGATTAGTAGTAAAAATCGCTGATAGTTGAAATAATTAATAGTAAAAATCGCTGATATAGTTAAAATAATTTGTAATAAAAATCGCTAGTATAGTTAGAATAATTCGTAGTTCCAAACGTTGGTAATTAATATTGCTGGTAGTTAAAATAATTTATAGTTTTAATCTTTAGCGGTTAAAATCGCTATTAGTGAAAATCGTTGATAGTGAAAATCGCTGATAGTTAAAATAATTTGTAGTAAAAACCGCTGGTAAGAGAGAAGAATTCCTATAGTTTCAATCGTCTGTAGTAAAATTCAATTTGATATTCTTCGGAAAAATGTCAACTAATTATTGTATCAAAATGCAATTTTAACCATTTTGGAAAAATAATACCCAATTTTCTTGTTCAAAGCAAAATTAATTGTAAATTAACTTTTAAATTAAAATTGATGGTAGCTAAAATAGTTTGAATCTTGAAAATAGATAATCTTCAGGGAATAAATTAATTCTTAGATTAAAAAACAGAAATTTCTCCTTAATTTGTCAATAAATTTTTGTTAAAAAATACCAATGACATATTTCTCGTCTAAATTCTGAAGTTCGAATTCTCAGGAGATTGCACGTCGGTCCAGAGAAAAGAAATAAAAAAACACTCAAAAATATAAAAAATGCATTTCGCGACTACAAAAGTGGAGCATAAAATTTATGAGAAGCTTCTAATGAGAAAACTGTCAACTGCGATTTAATTTCGATTAGCTTTTAAAATTCACTTTATAGAGAAAAGGAATAAATTATTTCAGCAAATAGATGCAAGGAAGTTTGTAATCACGTTAAAAATACAAAAGAGAGTTCGAAATTTTCGACTTTGCGAATAGTGTTTTCTTTTTGGAGTGGCAGAAATGTTCAATTTTTCACGTTAATGTTTAATTATTAATTATTAATTATGTTATTTTAATATTCTCTTTTCGAGTCTAAACTAAATTATGTACCTAATTAATTTATTTCTCGAGTGGATAAATCTACAGTTTGTGAAATAATCCCCAATTTTATGAGAATTTTCCCAAAATAAAAAAGTTTATTCTCCGGAAATATTGCTTATTTTGAAATTATCATTTAAAAAACAGAATAATTACAGATAGAAGAGATTTTTTCTTCTCTGGACTCTTTTGTTTTGTGTTTATAAAAATTTATTTAGTATAAACTTCCTTATATTTTCTAGATTTGATTTTGATGTGTATATATAGTAAAATCAAGTTCATCAAGTACTAGACGGAGCTATACACGCGCGTCATAACGATAAGAGGATACATAAAATGTTTCTAACATACATTTAAGCTATTCCACGTGTCGATGCTATTGATTCTTTTTAAAACAAAAGACAAATAAATTTAAAGCTGTCATTTCGGAATTACTAAATTTTCTCTATTATTTACATCTTTGTCTCGTTTCAAGGAATTCGAAAAAATACAATAAATTTTCATTCTCTCTCAAAATTTTGATAAAAATAAAACTTGATTACTTGACTTTAATTATTTATTGCATAATATTCAAAAAGTAAATATTCTCAAAATTTGAAAATTAGTTTTGAATCACTAAAAATTTGTTTTTAATTTAAAAAATTAAATTTTAATTATTCAAGATTAAATTTGAAAATTATTTTACTTAATAATTCTAACTTAATTTTTCAAGGAAAAATTTTAAAAAATTTCTCAAAAAACAAAATTTTTATTAAAAAGTTCTACAAGAATTCAATTATTTAAATAGGTACAAAAATAAATAAATTGAATAATTGAATACTTCTAAATTTTATTCTTATAAATAATTTGACAATTAAAAAAAAATAATTGTATTTCTGAAAAAGTTTTATTATTGCAAAAAATAATAGAAAACTTTAGAAGCATTTTATTTAGAGTCATTCCATTATATTTCGACTAAAGTCGTTGCCGACTAATTTTAAAAAATTGTAATATTTTGCAGGAATGATTTTAAAGATATTAGGATCACCGAACAAAAAGAATTTTTTAAATATTTTTTATATTTATTGTAAAATAAGCATCTAAAGTATATGAAGTCGTAAAAACTGACACTTTTTCATCTAATAGAAAATATTAAAGAAAACACATAATTTACTATAAAAACGTAAAAAAATTATTAGAATTTATTAAGAATGAATTATTTTATTATTATAAATTGATAGAAACAATTATTAATAAGAAATATTAAATAAAAAATAATTTTAAAGTTTACATGGAAAATAACCTATTTTTGCAAATTTCATTCACTAAATATGAGAAAGAGAAATCATTAAATTGGATAAAACCTTATGAAATATAAAGTACCTGTGATTAACTTTTAGTTTTTCTTATCACTTTCTTCCTGTTTTCTTCACAAATATTAAAAAATAAGCAATTAAAATTGGCACTTTGCTTATTTTCACGATTTTCAAATGTAAATAACTTTTGCCTAGAAAAATGAAAAATTACGAAAATTGGGCAATAATTAATTCATCACTAGATACACTTACTGGAAAAAGATTTTCTTTGGTCCCGAAGCTATTTCTCGAATTAATTAACTTTAAACTTTTTACTATTTTTATCAGGTTAATACATGTGGTTTTTAAAGGACGAAGTTAGCTCTTCTTGTTTAATCTTTTTGAACCAACTTCAGTTTTAAAGAAATCACATGTATTAACCTGATAAAAATAGTAAAAAGTTTAAAGTTAATTAATTCGAGAAATAGCTTCGGGACCAAAGAAAATCTTTTTCCAGTAAGTGTATCTAGTGATGAATTAATTATTGCTTAATTTTCGTAATTTTTCATTTTTCTAGGCAAAAGTTATTTACATTTGAAAATCGTGAAAATAAGCAAAGTGCCAATTTTAATTGCTTATTTTTTAATATTTGTGAAGAAAACAGGAAGAAAGTGATAAGAAAAACTAAAAGTTAATCACAGGTACTTTATATTTCATAAGGTTTTATCCAATTTAATGATTTCTCTTTCTCATATTTAGTGAATGAAATTTGCAAAAATAGGTTATTTTCCATGTAAACTTTAAAATTATTTTTTATTTAATATTTCTTATTAATAATTGTTTCTATCAATTTATAATAATAAAATAATTCATTCTTAATAAATTCTAATAATTTTTTTACGTTTTTATAGTAAATTATGTGTTTTCTTTAATATTTTCTATTAGATGAAAAAGTGTCAGTTTTTACGACTTCATATACTTTAGATGCTTATTTTACAATAAATATAAAAAATATTTAAAAAATTCTTTTTGTTCGGTGATCCTAATATCTTTAAAATCATTCCTGCAAAATATTACAATTTTTTAAAATTAGTCGGCAACGACTTTAGTCGAAATATAATGGAATGACTCTTTAATTTTTTTGTATAAATAATTAAATTATCGTCAAACAATTTATTATTTGTATAAATAATTTAATTATCGTCAAACATTTTATTATTTGGAAAAATAATTGAATTATTGTGAAGAATTTTATTAAAATTTTCAAAAGAAATTGAATTTTCTTAAAAGAATTTTCTATTGATAAAAACAATTGAATTCTTGTGAAGAATTTATTTCAATTTTTTTTTAAATAATTTTATTCTTGTGAAAATTTTTATTATTTGAGAAAATAATTAAATTCTTGCAAAGAATTTTATTAAATTTTGTTTAAATAATTGAATTCTCGTGAAAAAATTTAAAATATTTCTTAAAATCAAATTCTTATACACTCGAATCTCGCTATAACGAGAAGTTCGGGAGTCAAGTCTCCCTCTATTACGAGCGCAAGAGGAAAAATGAGAAATCCCCACTTTTAAGATTCTTCATTCATTTTTTTTAGTGTTTACAATTTACATAATGTCAAAATTACAAACGTAACCTAGTTTAATTTGAACTTTAACGTACAGAAAATTTATATAAGCTAAAATTTTGAAGATTGATATAATTTCAAATAAGAAGTGACCTTTTATGACTTTTTTATTTTATTTTATATAAATAAAATTGATTTTAACCAACTTTAAACCAAATGAATGTGCATTTGTTTATAAATAGTGGGGGTAATCGGGAGGAAATTTTCCTCGCTATACCGAGAGACAGAGCTCTCGTTATAGAGAGCGCTCGTTATAGAGAAGGTCGTTATAGCGAGATTTGAGTGTATATAAAGAATTTTATCAAAAATTTTTTAAAATAAATAAATTCTTTCGAAGAATTTTAATAAAATTTTGAATTTTTTTATTAAAATTTTATGAAAAGCATTTTACTATTTATGAAAATAATTGAATCTTGAGAAGAATTTTATTCAACTTTTTTTGTATAAATAATTGAATTCTTGTGAAGAATTTTATTCATTTTCTTTTAAATATTTAAATTCTCGTGAAAAATTTTGTTATTAGAGAAAATAATTGAATTCTTGCGAAGAATACAATTTATTAAATTTTTTTAAATAATTGAATGTTCGTGAAAAATTTTAAAATATTTTTTAAAATAATATTCTTATACCTACATAAAGAATTTTATAAAAAATTTTTCAAAATAATTGAATTCTTTCGAAGAATTTTAATAAAATTTTTAAGAATAACTGCATTTTTTGAAGAATTTTTTAAAAATTATATTATTAAAAATAATTTAAATTCTTCGATAAATTTTATTATTCATGAAAATAATTGAATTACTGTGAAGAATTTAATAAAAATTCTCTCAAATAATTAATTTTCTTTTTGAAAATGGAATGAAAATTGAATTTTAAATCATTGAATTCCTATAATAACTCTATTAAAATTCTATTTTTAATTAATATTTTTAATTTTCTTATTCTAAAGCATTTTCTTATTTATGAAAATAGGAATTGAATTCCAACGAAGAAATTTATAAAAATTATTTTAAATACCTAATTGATTTTTTTCGAAAAAGTCAATGTGGAAATGGAAAAAATATTTTCTCTGTAAAATTCTCCCCAGTGGCGAGAAGTGAAAAAAAATTGAAATATAATGACGATTGAAATATATAGAATAGTTGAATCAACAAGCAAGCATCTCTTACCTTCAGGGAGGCCATGTCAGACACGGATCGATGAGTTTGAATAGTTTCTAACTGGTCCAGGCACCAATCCAATTCCTCCATCGTTTCCACAGCTAGTTTCACGTAGGGCTCCTCTGCAATAAACACCAAAAATTATTGAAAAATCTCAAAAGAATTCCAATAAAAATTGAGAAGCAAAAAAAATAAACAAAAAAAAACAGAAAAATTCCCCAACTAAATTGAAAAACTCCTATTTCTTTTTGTAAAAAGATACACACAGATATAAACTCTTTTTAACGAAAAAAACTATATATACAGCAATTCTCAATTCATTAGTTTCAGAATGTTTTCCAGGGAGCCCGCAAACTTTTCTCCTTTAGAACAACAGTTAAGTTTAAATTTACTTTGTAAAAACTTTCCTAGGAACATCTACACTTTTCAGTTGTACCTTTATCTCGGGAACGTGAAATAAAGCACATGAAATAAATAAATGAGAATAAAAAAAGAAAATGGGGACTACAATCCCATTTTGCAAATTTCTTTCATCCTTTCATTTTACTTTTACATTTATTTAAATATTTAATTAATTTATTAATTTATTAATTAATAATGAGTGATTAAAAATACGAAAATTTCAAGCGCAATCAATTCGCCTTGTAGAATCTTCATTATTCTCTTAACGAAGATAAAGCAAATGTGTGTGACCTTTGAAGATATTATTAGCTTTGAACGTTGAAAATTTTTCGTCTAATAAAGGTCAAAATCGGATTAGCTCTAAATCTGATTACCTCTTGAATTTATCAAAGTGTTGCTTGTCTACCCGGATAATTGTTATATTAAATCCAAATCTGCCTATTATCAAAATTAAATACATTTGGATTTTATGAACCAAAAACAAAACAACAAAAAAACAAATAAAATACGTCCCTTCAAAATTTTTGTTATTACAAATTTTATTAAAATAATAGGTATCAATAAATATAAATAATTTCATTATGTCATCAAAATAATTAATTTTTTACCCCATGGCTTTACTAATTATTAATTAATTTTAGTAATAATGAAAAATAAGTAATAATTTCTTATTTATTTTGTAAATAAATAATTAATGATTATTAATTATATTTATTATTAAAATTATTAACTACTCATTTTTTATTCGTACTCTCTAATTTTGAATTAGTAAATTAGTAAATATTTAACAAAATTCTTCTTCTGTATTTTAAATAAATCCCAATAAAATAATAAAAAAATAATAAAATAATTTCCAAATAATTTTTCTCCTTCGAAAATTTTTAAATTATTAAAAGTTTTCCTTCTGACGAAAAAAAATTTTATAATTACCTCCGGGTGCCAGGATCCGTGGTTGAGGCGTACTACTGCCCTGGGCTGCACTACTCCTCCTCGATCTGAATAAAAAAAATTACAAAAAATTACTTGAAAATTTAGAAAATTAATTTCTATCAAAGGGCGAAAATTATTAATTAATTATTTATTTTTCCTTTTGTTCTTGACATTTTTGTTATTTGAAAAAATTATCCCCTTTTGCCTCGGTTTTTGCAAAATAAACAAATAAATAAATAAATTGCAAAATCTGTAATTAAATTCAAATATTCTGAATAATAATCTCAGTGTAAGATGCAAATGATATTTCCCACCATATAAAGAGAGGGACAAGTTTATTTTTTTTATTTTTTATAATTTTAAATAATTGATAAAAAAACCGTTAAATTGTATAATATGAATGATACAAGTATTACTATAGCCTTCACATCAAGTCACTATATTTGGAATTTTAAATCAGTTACATTATTGAATAGCTGAATAAGTGCTTTTTATCGAAAAGTTCTTTTTATTTTTGATTTATTTCCTGTTCTCTTTTCCATCTATCTTGGTTGAAGAAAAATTGATTTCACTCAAGATCAAACAGAAAATTGTATATATATACCTACATTAAGTAACCGAGATTTAAATTTTTTTTAGAATTTCTAATATCAAAAAACACACCTTTTGGGTCATAAATTTAAGGATATGACGTAAATTTATTATTGAAAATTTATTCCAAAATAATATTTCGATTCAATTCAATCAAATTTCAATAAAAAAATAATAAATGAAAACCAAATCTGAAAAATGATATTTTCTCTAGAATTATTTATTCGTATTCATGAAAATAAAAATAAAAACCAAATCTAACAATTTTTACTCTAAAAAATACTAAATTTACTTTTTAGCTTCTTTTTTTGGTGAAAATAAAATTAAAAACTAAATATAACAGAATAATTTTTACTCCAAATAATTCTAAATTTGTTTTTTTAGTTTTTTTTGGTGAAAATAAAAATAAAAACTAAATCCAACAGAAAAATTTTTACTCTAAATAATTCTAAATTTGCTTTTTAGTTTTTTTGTGAAAATAAATAAAAAAAAATAAAAATAAAAGGTATATCTAACAGAAAAAATTTTACTCTAAACATCTAATTTTGCATTTTTTATTTTCTTCTCAAATATTTGTTTCCAAAAATAAAGTGGAATCAATTTCTTCTAAAGGAATTTTAACTTCGAAATTCTAATTTTCTTTCAAAATATAAAATTCAGAAAATAAAATTACGGAAATTTTTAATGTTTAGAAAATAAAATAATAGGGTAAACGTACCAATTGTCGAGGATGGTTCCTGTTGTCGAGTAAACAAACTTTGAATTTTATTTAAACAGTGTAGCACATTGTAAATGAAAAAAAATAATAAATATTAATTTTTTTATGCGTTATAAATGTAAAAAAAATATATTAATATTATATAAACAAACAAATGAGACATTTTAGACAATATTTTTTGGTTATTACCATGGTAACATCGACAAATGGAACACCCTCGGCAATTGGTACACTTACCCTACTTTCTCTCGTGTGATAAAATATAAAATAACAAAATTTACTCACTTGTTCGTAGGGACGTTCGTAAGTGATAAAAAGTTGTTCCTAACCGAACGCAGAGAAGCGAGGATTTGTGCGAAGGGTGTGACGATGAGGTCCTCGCCATGACTGTAAAAAAAGATTTTTTTTTATAAATTTTTAATTTTTTTTACACAAAATAACAAATATAAAATTAAGAACACTGTCAACAAAATTAATATAAAGCATTTTGCAAAGCCAAACATGCCAACAACATTTATATGCGTTACATCGTCACCTTTACCCGTTTCGTAGGGTCTTCTATATAGATAGAATTAGAAAACAAAATAAAATACTTGTTTTAAAACAAATATTTATTTTTTGTTATTTAAAAAAAAAACAAAAAAAAACAAATATTTATACAAACAATAAATTTAAATAAAAAATAGAAAAGTTTTTGTATCATTAAAAAGAATTTTCTTTTCTGATACAAAATATACATACATATGTATACTTATTTTAATAAAAAAAGAAAAACCAATCAATTTGACGGAAATTCATAACACAGATGCTAAAATAAAAAAATTTCATTTGCGAGATAATTCTACTTGGAAAATTGTAAAAAAAATTAAAGATCCAATAAAAGGGAAGGAATTAAAAGTCAAAGAGCAATCTATAGGCAATTAAGAAGCAAAAAAAGATTCATTGGGTACTAATACAAAAGGAGGATCTACAGAATAAGAAAATGTTAAATTTAAATTAAAATCAGAAAATTTTTTTTTGCCATGAAATAATTTTAATATTGTATATTAATTATTATTATTTTAATATTGTAATATTTATAATTGTACCTAATATTAATTATGATAATAAAAATAATATTCTCTCTAAATTTGAATTAGAATATTTAGTAATTTGAATTTGTGTTTAATTTTTTGCTTTTCAATTAGTAAATTTGACTAATTTAGTAGAAATTACTATTTATTAGTAAAATTAATAAATATTAATATTATAAATTTTAATGAAATTAGTCAATTTTACTAATAAATTATTAGAAAATATTATTTATTAGTGAAATTTACTAATTCAAAAGCAAAACATCAATTAGTACTTAAACATTTTTACTAATTCAAATTTAGAGAGTAAATATTGAAATTAACATTCAAATTAATTTTTATATTAATATTAGGTAATATTACAAATACTATTAAAATTTTTTGTTTCATTTCTTTCATTTTCATTTTGATATTAAAAGTAATATTAGCAATTATTAAAAATAAATAATATTTTGATTACAATAAAGAAATTTCTCCTCGATAACAATGAATGTTTAAATAAAGAAAAAACTCTGCAATAAATAAAAAAACATTTTTAATAAGAATTATACATTTTTGATTGAAAATATATCTCACTTGTGCTCTAATTTTCTGACATAAATGAAAGAAAGCAGATGAGAGGGGAAAATGGAAAAATGGGAGTAGCACAGTGAATCTTTAACCGGAAAATGGAAAATGGAAGATCTCAGTCACGCGAACCAAGAATTTCTCTTTATTATACGTTTTATAGGAACTTTCATGAGTATCGCTATTAATGTTTTTGTTCGTAACATTTTAACCCACTATTTCTATATATAATTTAATTAAAAATTTTTTTTCTTTTCATCCGCACAAGATAAAAAAGAAATAGAAACTCTGACGTAATTTCAAATTATTTTCCCGCACAAAAGAGAAATAATTCAGTGTTTTCTTATAAATAATAAACCGCGAGTGAATATAAATTCTAAAATGTACAAAAACCTTGAAAATCTCTCTCTCTATATACAGGAAGAAAACTTTAGAGAAGCAGAAAAACAAAACACAATCAGAGAGATAGTGAAAGGAAAAATGCAAAAAAAAAAATTTTTGCAAAATAATAATTGATAAATAATAAATAAATAATTGTGGGAGAATGATAAGACGAGTGAAACGAAAATAAATAATAGTAAATAATAAATACTTAAGTTAACAAATACTTAAAAGTGAATAAGTAACAAAAATTAATAAATAAGTTGTAAACAAGCTACAAATAAGCTATTAATAAACAATTAATAAATAATAAATCAGTAATAAAGAAAGAAATAATTAATAGATAAATAATAAATAAATAATTGATAAACATTAAATAAGTTAGAGGCATTTCACGTCAGAAATATCACGATTTGCAAAGGGTATGCCGATTTTCGCAAAACTTCGTGGGATTATAGTTCTATATAAGAGACTTCTTTCCCCCAAATTTTTTCAAAAAAAATTTAAAATTGTTGAAGATACGCCATTTTGAATTTTAATATTAATTTTATAAAATTTTGAATATCTCGGAATATTGTTTATGGATTTTTATAAAATTTTACACCTTTTTCAGGTAAAAGTATTTACTCAAAAATGCAAATAAAGTTAATAAAAAAAATTAATTTTTAAATAAAAAAATAAAAAAAAATTTTTTTAAACAATTTTTTGTTTATTTACTCCTCTCTGAGAAAAATGTTATTAACATATTTGGATTCCTTATGAATTCACCTTTAATTTCATAAAAATAAATTGATGGAGACTCAACTGGTTCCGGAGATATTGAATTTTTTGTAAAAAATAGTCATAGTTACAGCAGCAATGTACGACTGCGGTAACGTACTACGCGACTTGTGCAGTATGGTGCTATGGCGCGGCGACGCTTTTTTTCACAAAAAATTCAATATCTCCGGAACCAGTTGAGTCTCCATCAATTTTTTTTTATGAAATTAAAGGTGAATTCACAAGGAATCCAAATATGTTAATAACATTTTTCTCAGAAAGGAGTAAATAAACAAAAAATTGTTTAAAAAATTTTTTTAAAATTTTTTTATTTAAAAATTAATTTCTTTTATTAACTTTATTTGCATTTTAAAGTACATACTTTTACCTGAAAAAGGTGTAAAATTTTATAAAAATCCATAAACAATATTCCGAGATATTCAAAATTTTATAAAATTAATATTAAAATTCAAAATGGCGTATCTTCAACAATTTTAAATTTTTTTTGAAAAAATTTGGGGGAAAGAAGTCTCTTATATAGAACTATAATCCCACGAAGTTTTGCGAAAATCGGCATACCCTTTGCAAATCGTGATATTTCTGACGTGAAATGCCTCAGTAGTAAATGAAATCAATAAGTAATAAAGAAATAAATAGTAAATAAATAAAAAATAAATAATAATTAGATTAATTAATAAATTAATAAATAAATTAACTAATAATTAATTAACGGAAGAAGCACAATAAAAATTAATTAATAACGAATAAATAAATTATTAAACTAATAATAAATTAATTAATTAATTAATAATAAATGAATCATAAATAAAGAAAATAGAAAGAAAAAACAAAAGGAAAGTGTGAAAAAGAAAATTACAAAAAACAGAAATGGAAAATAAAAATCCCGAAACAGACATAAAATCAAAAATAGAAAAAATCACAAAAAGGATTTGTTGATTTAAAAATAAAAATTACAAAAAAAACTCTACGTGGGATGAAAATTTCTATTTCTAACACAAATACAATATCATTTTTTCGAAAAAAGAAAAAAATGTATATTTATTATTATCTATAAAAGATAATTATTCATTAAAAAGAAAAAAAATGTTCTATATTTAATCGTTGGAATAAATTTCCTTTTTTTATACATTATTCATTGCTTATAAGTACATTACGAACATTCATATTATATATATACATAAAAAATTTTATATCATTCATCGAAACGAATGAATTGATCATGTACTTCTGCTTTTCAGAAAATTTCTAAATTTAGCAGAGACTCTCAAATTGTATAAAGATGTTCAGAAATGAGAAAATTAGAGTAAATCAGAGAAAGGTCAAAGTTCATTAGGGGGAATATCGCAAAACGCTAGCTACTGAACTGTAAAATCAGATAATGATACAGTTGGCAAATTAATTCCCTCAACTCGAAATTATTATTAAAATAAAGAGATGTTTATAATCTTCATTTATAAAAATAAACATTAAAATTTTCTTTCTTTAAAGCATTATTTTTCTTTTTCCTTATTTTTATTTTTCTCCTCCTTTCCCTTTTTTTCTTTTTTTCTTTTTTTTGCCTTTTTTCTCTCTTTTTCCTTCTTTCCCCTTTTTTCTTCTTCTACTTTTATATATTTTCCCTTTTTTCTCTTACTTCCATTTTTCTGCTTTCCCTTTTTTTCTCTTTTTTCCCTTACTTTATTTCCTTATTTTATTCCTTTCCCCTTTTTTTTCTTTTCCTCTTTTTTCTATTTTTCTCTTTTCTATTTTCCTCTTTTTCCTATTTTTTTTCTTTTTCTCTTTTTCATATTAATTTCGAATTCTTCAAAAAGAAAAAAAAATGTGCTCGAGAGAAGAAAAGTCCTTTTTGCTCCGAAACCCCCTTAAGACTTAAGGATTGTTTCAGAGAATGAATTGTTTATTATCAATAAACTAAAAAATTGTGTGGGTGTTGTATTAGGAATGGCTTTTCTCAAACAAAACGAATATTTTGATGGAATTTTTTTTTCTTTTTTTGGTCAAATCCAGAAACGTAGGCGAGACGATGAGCTTTCTACAAATGCGTCATAATTGAGATAGCTTGTCGAGTTCTCAATGTTACCAATTGTGATGAAAAATAAATAACCCAAAAAAAAGAAGTTAATCTCTAAAAAACTGAAAATGGAAAAAAGCAGTGAAAAAAAGAATGAACTTTATCTCACGTCAGCGTTGAACAAAAAAATATTTTTTAATTTGCATTTATCAATTCTTTCTTTTTCGAGACTATTGAGATTTGTTTCAAAAATTATTTCAATATCAAAAATTTGTTTTCAATAATTGATTATTGAAAACAAATTTTTGAAATATTGTATTAATTATTATTGAAATTTTTTTTTTGAATTTTTTGAATTTAATTGTCGATTAAAATTATTATTGATTGTGAATGGCACTGATTATTTTATTACTCTCAAAATATTATTAAATATCAAAGAAAAAAAATTTCTCCAAGTGTCAGGATTCGATCGCACAACGCAACGTTATGAAGTCGATACCATAGCCACCTAATTTTTTTTTTTTTTTAAATGTTTCTTTTTATTTCACAATATAATTTGTACATACAACGTAGGAAACATAATTTAATAAAAAACGTTGTGTCGTTTAACATGTTGTAATAAATTTTTGACGATAGACTAATGTCTATACTCGCAATATGTCTTCTTTTCAATGATACATTTATATTAATTTAAAATGATTTTTGTGTTTACGTAACTTCACGCAAATTAACTTATAATTTTGCTTTTATGTCGATTAACAATAACATATAACAATATAACAATATAACAATATAACAATATAACAATATAACAATATAACAGTATAACAATATAACAAAAAAAAAAATACAAACAGTAACAGAAAAGATCAACATCACACATACAATTTCGTTAATGCATACATATTGAGGGCTGATTTAATACTTTTTCACGGTATAACAATTATAAATATATACAAGAGACAAAAAAAAAAAAAAAAAAAAAAACAATATTTTATTTTACAATTTTAATAAAACAGTATTACATGATTTCACGTTTTTGCGTCCAGTCTTCGCATCTGATAAGAACGTAATTGATTCTTTACTCATTTTTCCTCTGCCCCCCCTTTTTTTTCTTTTTATGAATTTTTACTCTCCCTTTCCTTATAGTTTAATATTTTTATTATCAATGTATTAACTTCCTCGTTTATCTCTTTATTTACTTTTTCATTTGCACTATCTCTTTCTCTCTCTCTCTACTCTCTTTAATACCTATCAAATGCGAAGCCATGGATATTTATTTACGTCTCTTGTACTATTATCAATTTTATCTCTCCTTGGTATTGCCTGTGAGAGGACTAATTTTATGTCTGGATTTGTAGCTACGTCGTTTTTATTATAAATTATTTTTTTGCACCAGGCATGTCTCGCAATGTGGACAATAGCCACCTAACCACGACACTAATATACCTCTACACGATTCTAAAGGGAATTCTTATTTCTAATTGCTTTTTTTTGAAATTAAAATTATTGTAATTAAAGATTAAACAAAATTAAAAGTACAAAAATTTTTGAAATTAAAATTAAATTCGATTCAAAAAATTATTTTCCATTTTTGCTGCCGAATTACCGAATAAATGTTCCAATTCAAAAAAAAAAAATACAACACTCTCCTTTGGGCTCCTTTTCCCCACCTTTTTAATAAATGTGACCCTATTTTTCATACAGAAATAAAGTGTACTCCGTTACGACGATAAAAAGGATTACTATGTATATGATGTATATAGGGCAATTTCTCCGAACCTTTAATTCTATTTCAAGTATAACTTCTTAGTTTTTTGTATAGGAAAACGTGACAAAAATGCGAAGACAAAGTTTACTTTATAGAGCAAGAGAGAGAGAGAGGGAGGGAGAGACTTCCCAGCATCTCCAAGTAGATTTTTCTTTCCATTTTTTCTTCTTTAAAAAAAAATGCAAAATATTTCGTTATAAAAGAAGCTTAGCTTTGAAAAAAGAAGCTTTAGTATCCATAAAAAGAAATATTTCCCGATATGAGCGAATGGGCGACTGTTTTTCACATCTACAAGCTTCTATAGTAGGCAATACAGAGACTTTTTCTCTATCACTACCCGAGTCAAAATTTAAGCCCTACTTTCACCCTGAATTTTCAGGGTCTATTGAGTGTTAGGAGCAGTAAAGTAGGGTCTAATTCTAATACAATTAGACCCTCCTTTGACTCCCAAAACAGGCTGAAATTTGCCAATCTTCCATTTGGAGAAGCAAAGGAGGGTCTACTTCTAAGAAACCTATACCGTAGCTTTTAAACCTCGTAGACCCTACTTTCATACTCCTAGACCCTACAATTAGAAAAAGAAAAATTTGAATTATTTTTTAATGCATTACTTGAAACACTGCGAATGCAAAAAGTACTCCAAATTCATAAATACTGATGTGTTTATAAAACACATAAAATTCCACTTTTACTCATCCCAAGTGCTTAAATTGAATCTGAGCAAATCTTCAAATTTTTCTTTTTCTAATTGTAGGGTCTAGGAGTATGAAAGTAGGGTCTACGAGGTTTAAAAGTACGGTATAGGTTTCTTAGAAGTAGACCCTCCTTTGCTTCTCCAAATGGAAGATTGGCAAATTTCCGCCTGTTTTGGGAGTCAAAGGAGGGTCTAGTTTTTAAAAATTGTATTGAAATCAGACCCTACTTTACGACTGCTAAACCTGAATAAGCCCTACATTTTCAGAGGCTAAGTAGGGTCTAAATTTCGACTCGGGTATTTATTCAAAAATTTGGTACAAAAAGAAAATTTTCAATAATCAAATTTTTCGGTTAAAAATGTATTATTATTAGAAAAAATATCAGCTAAAAATTGAGAGAATATTTTCATATTCATTATTGTAATTAATTTCGTTAATTAATAAGCAGATGGAGAGAAAGAGAGTACACAATTTTTTCCCTTTATAAAAAATGTACATTTTAGCATATAATGGACTATATTACCCACATATATATTTTTCTCAAAATAAAATATTTGGCTAAATTTTTTTTCCATTGAAGGACAAAAGTTTTTCTAATGGATTTATTTTTTCAACTCGCACTATTTTTAAGGTGAATAATTAATTTATTTATTTATTTATTTATAATACATTCTTAACATTTTATTGTTTTATAATAATAATTCTCTAATTTTATTTTCACAATTTTTTATTTAATTAATTTGATAATTTTTCATTTATTCTTATTTCAAAATAAATACTTTCTCATTATTGTCAAAAGCTTTATTCTTTCCATTTAATTATTTACATTTCATTTTGAACAAATTTTCAGAAAGTCTTCCCTTTTTATTATAAAAATAAGAAATAATATTGATTTTCAACTATTTACTTTGCATTAAATTGCACATAGAAAGTTTCTCGCATCGATCGAATGATATATATTTATGAACAAAAAGTTTTGAACATTCAAATGAACGAAATATTTTTTGTTAAAAATATTTTCATAGATTATTGATTACAATTCAAATTAAAAACTCAAATTTGACATTCAGAAACATTATAATTAATTTGCTTAATAGTGACGCAAAATTATAGTAATAAAAATTTAATTTGAAGAAGAAATAAATAAATTTCGTTCATTTGAACGTTTAAAACTTTAACCCTCCTATATATTTAATTAATAACTGCATAAGGCAATTGGAGGATTAATAACTTGAGAATTTACGTCATAAAGACTAAATATTGGAATTTGAATCCTATTCTAAATTATATTCAACATATATGCGAAAAGTGAATTTTCCCTGATTATAATAAAATTAATGGTTGAAAATAATTCTTATTTTCAAATTTTTATTTAGAAAATTCAGATCGTTTGGAAACTTTTCGAATTTAATCCAAAGGTTTTTCATTAAAATTTTTTAGAATACAAACTATTTTAAAAAAATATTTTTAATTTTCTGTAGATATTTGGATTTTTGAAATGTTTCATTCAAAATATTCGAAAGTAATTGAATTTAAAAAGAAATAAAATAAAAATAATCTAAGAAAATTACTTTTTCAAAAAATAGTTTTAAAATTCTAAAATTTGTAATTAAAACTCTTCAAGATTTGCAAGTCCAAAATTTCAATAAATAACTTGAAAAATCAATTGTTTTCAATAACTTTTAAATAATGTATTTCAAAAATGTAATTATCTAATTTGGCTATAGTTATTTTTTACAAAACAAAAATCAAAGTAAGTTGCATTTTGTACGAAGAAAAGTCACATTTTTTGTTCATTTAAATAAACCATTTGCTTTGACTTATTTCTAAGATTAAAAATTAATTTTTCTTTGAATAAAAAAAAAAATTGTTTGATTTAAAAAAATTTATTTGATTCAAAATAAATTTCTTTCATTAAAAAAAAAATTCATTTGTTTCAAAAAACAATTTTTTAGTTTCAAAGAAATTTTCCTTTTTAAATCACAGAATTATTTCTTTCACTTTTTATCAACACATAATCATTTCTTTAATTTAAAGAAGAAATTTCTTAGATTCAAAGAAAATTTGTTTAAGTCAAGAAAAATTTGTTTAAATTAAAGAAATTTTCTTTGAATCAAAAATCCTCTTTTAAATTTAAAGAAAAATTTATTTCTGATGAAACGAACCAAGTTTAAGAAACTAATTTCTTTAAATTAAGAAAAATTTTTTTTCTGTGCAAAAAACTAATTATTATAGGAAAATCGTGGCTGACTTTTTGCTTCAGTAATTTGTAAAAAAAATAACAAATTATTAGTAGATAATAATTTTTTTTCTTCAAATTTTTGTTGAAAACACTAAAAAAAATTTCAATTTTGGAGAAATTACAAATAATTGCAGAAATTCTACATAAAATTCAAATATATTCAAAATTAAAAAAAATTTCTTGTCAAAATCACAATTCTCTTTATAAATAACAAAATTCTTCCTTAAAGTTCAATTATTTTCAAAAATGTCAATAAAATTCTTGACCTAATTTCAATTATTTTCAAAAATTTTTCTCATTTCAATAATAAAAATTTCACAAGAATTCAAAATTAATATTTACACATTTTTTTATAAATTTTTTCGTAATAGTTCAATTATATTTTCATAAAAAATAATTAAAAATTCTAGAAAATAATAAGTAAATTGAAATGAAGAAAATAATTTTGAAGAAGTTACAGTAACAATATATTCTTATAATATAAAATAATGATTTTATCACTAGGTCATCTTTAATTAATTATAAAACACGAAGAAATCGATCACTCCGAGTCTTCGACTCGGAGCAATCGATATCTTCGTGTTTTATAACAATATTTTTAAAGTTGTTTAATTTCAAAAAGGTTTGAATTTGAATGTTTAGAAAAATTTTAATTCCTATGGAAAAATAATCATTAAATATTTATTTAAAAAAGAAGTTATTGATGTTTTGTAATATTTTTATTTTTGAATAAATTTGTAATTAAATGTAATAGAACATTTTTTTGAGTATCTAATCGTTTTTAAGTTGTTTAATTTCAAAAAGGTTTGAATTTGAATGTTTTAAAAAATTTTAATTCCTATGAAAAAATAATAATGATTAAATAATTATTTAAAAAAGAAGTTATTGATGTTTTCGAATAATTTAACAATTAAAAAAATTCGTAAATAAATTTAACAGAATATTTTTTTCAGTAAAATTTTTCCCTTTAATTTCTAAGAATTTAAAAATTTCCATTTTCATTTAAAAATTTTTTTTTTATTTTTTTTAATTTTCTTTTGACAAATAGAATTTATAAACATTTTCTCCCTTTGTTTTTAAAAAACTTTGAATTTTCTTAAAGCAATTGTAATCAAGAAATAGAAATGATGCAAATTATTTCCTTATGAAAATTGAGAATCTTCTACAAAAATATTAAGAAACGGGAATATGTAATGTTTTTCTCCCCCCAAAGAGAAGAATCAGTTTGTGAACAATACTTTTATTGAGAAATAAAAATTATGCATAAAATGTGTATATATTTCCTATTTCTTAATCATAATTTTTTAACAAATTAACAATTTTCTATATTTTTCATAAATAAAAAGCAATTTTTTAATTTCAAATATTATTTTATTATAAAGCATGAAACAATACCTGCATATTTTCGATTTGTCAAACAATATTTTTTAAAGAAAACAAAAACAAAAGCATATACAAAAACTAACTTCAAAATGTGGACAGATAGAATTAATGAAAGAATGAAATACGAAGATTATTTTATAACTAGCAACAATTCGCGCGCTAAAGCGCGCGTCTAACTTTTTCCTTCCTTTTTGTAAATAAAATTAGCAATTTTAAAAATAATAGAATTTAAAAAATTTAAATTCAAATTTTTGTTGAAAACACTTAAATAATTCAATTTTGAAGAAATTGAAAATAATTTATTGCAGAAATTCAATTATTTTCAAAAGTAATAAAATTCTTCTCATAAAATTCAATTATGTTTAAAATTAAAAAAAATTTCTTGTCAAAATCACAATTCTCTTTATAAATAACAAAAATTTTCCCAAAGTTAAATCATTTTCAAAAATGACAATAAAATTCGTGTCCTAATTTCAATTATTTTCAATATCTACTATTTTAATAAAATTTTCCGTGAAAAATTCAATTATTTAAAAAAAAAGTTTAATAAAATTGTACACAAACATTTAATTATTGTCAAAAATAATAAAAATTTCACAGGAATTCAATAATTATTTACAATTTTTTATTAATTTCTTCGCAATAATTCAATTATTTTCATAAATTTTCAATTATTATTAATTATTATAAGACATGAAGAAATTGATCACTCCGAGTCTTAGACTCGGAGCAATCAATATCTTCATGTTTTATAGCAAAATACTTTTATAAGTTGTTTAATTTCAAAAAGGTTTGAATTTGGAATTTTTGAATGTCTTAATTCCTGTGGAAAAATAATAATAATTAAATATTTATTTAAAAAAGAAATTATTAATGTTTTTGAATAATGTTACAATTAAAGACATTCGTAAAAATGTAACGGAACATTTTTTTTGAGTAAAATTTTTTCCTTTATTTTCTAAAAATTCAAAAAATTTTCATTTTCAATAAAAATTTGTAATTGACAAATAGAATTTATAAACATTTTTTCCTTTATTTTTAAAAAACTTTGATTTTTATTAAAACAATTGTAATTAAAAAATTGAAATAATGTAAATTATTCCCTTATGAAAATTGAAAATTTTCTACAGAAATATTAAGAAACGGGAATATGTGATGTTTTTTTCCCCCAAAATAAATGAATGAATTTGTGAACAATATTGTTATTGAGAAATAAAAATTATGCATAAAATAGGTTTTTATTTACTATTTCTTAATCATAATTTTTTAACAAATTTTGATTTTTTATAAATAAACAAGAGAAAAATTTGCATAATTTAGATCAGTCAAACAAAATTTGTTATAAAAAAAGTATATAATAAACAAAATGGGTAAATTTTTCATTTGTTAATCATCATTTTTTTAAAATTTTCTAATTTGTAATATTATTTTATTATATGAATCATAAAAAAATACCTGCATATTTTCGATTTGTCAAACAATATTTTTTAAGGAAAACAAAAACAAAAGCATATACAAAAACTAACTTTAAAATGTGGACAGACAGAATTAATAAAAGAATAAATAAGACGATTATTACAGTTAATTAAGAAATAACTCCAAAAATATTCCAATTTTTGATCAAATTGAATTAGTTACCAAAAATTTTAGTTGTTCTTACATAACCTAAAAGTGAATTTAACTGATAATTAGTTATTATTTACTATTTCATTAGTAAATTATTACTATTTGCATCACTTACTAACTATTAAATTAGTTATTTTTAACTAATTAAAATTTAGAGAGAAAATATTTCTGACGCGTCACGAAGATTGCCCTAGGGTAATAATGAGTACTTTAGTGACCTGCGAGCAACGGTCAATAAAGTACACTTTATTGGTTATAAGAAGGAACTAATGCACCTGAACAGGTAGAGAATGTGACCATAATACACCTAAGTTGCATAAAAATGATTAAAAATTTCATTCATTTTCCAAAATTAAAGAAGAATTCTTTATTCAAGTTAAAAAGAAAACAAACATAACCTATAAAATTTTACTTCTTAGCTTCCTTTCTTCACGATCACGAATTCACGACAAGTCAAATTGATTTTCCCTAAAGAAGAAAATTTTGCCTGAATCCCAAAGTAGCTAAACTGAATCCACGTGACCCAAAATAGGAGAATTTTTCATTGAAAATTCAAGTGGGGCTTGAACTAATTATTTATTAAAGGACAAGCACAAGCGTCGTATTCGAAAAGTTCTCGAGACTAAAATCTTGAGGGAAAATCTATATATAATTTGGAAGAGAGGGAAGCATTACCTAGAACATACAGTATGACATGATGATGAGGGGGTAGAAACTTACAAATCCCTCTTTGGTGGAGTTTCAAAGCAATACTCCCAAAAGACAGGCCTTCGTTGAGGTCGAACCCTGAGGGCGGAGGTGGACAAAGTTCGTGGGAGTCCTCCACTTGATGTTAAACCAGCGCCAAGCGATGGTGAACTCATTCCGCCTCCGCATCTCTTTAATCCACCTGTAGGCGCCATTAATTCCGACAGTCCACCACTTGATCCTGACATCCTCAATATTGGCGCTCTATCAAATGAACTTTCGTCTCGACATTCTCCTCCTTGGCGTGCTTCCAACGTTATTCTCGAAGGAAGCACCAAATCGCCGGGATATTCCTCCTCCAGTACAGTGGCGATACACTTTCATGTACTTTCTTTTTCCATCGTTTCGTTTGCAAAATAATGAATATTCGTGTAATTGTTTCGTCGATCTCGATGAGGCTCTTCTATATCGATGATGATACGTCTTTGTTTCTGCATGAGGCTCAAGTCTTTTGTCTTTTTGTTCGCGCATTCAATGTTCACTTTCACTTTTTTATTACTATAGTATTAAGTTATTAACAAAAGCACACTTTCAATTATTATTTCTATTTCCAAAAAGAGTTGCTAGCTTCTCGTCCTTGCGTCAAGTATTTTCAAAAATTTTCAGGGTTTCTACAAAATTTACATGATTTACAGGTGATAAATGATCAAATTTCCATGATTAAAACAAGATTCTTGTCAGTTAAGTCAGGTAAATGTCATGAACAGGGAAATTAAGAAAATTGAGACTTTTTCGACTTTTCTTCCAAACATTGCAACAAAATACCACAATTTTTAGTAAAAAAGTGCAAATTATTTTCATTTTTCTACACCGAAAAAAATAAAATCTCAAAGTGAGAAGAAAATTCCGCTTAACAATTATTTTTACATTTTACTTTTAATATGCGAATATTTATTTACAAAAAAGAGTTTTTGTTTATATTTGAAAGTTTTTTAACTAAAAGATGAATTTTAATCTTTCCTCTTTGATTGAAATTATTCCTCTCAAATTGAAACAAATTTATACTAGAAAGAAGATTTTTAAGTTGTTTTTTGTTTTTCTGAACGCAGCTTCAAACTGTTTAAAAAGTGACATCTAATGGAAAATATAAAAGAGGAAAATCCTCCCAATTAGAAATGAAAACTTTAATGCCCATATATAAGAGGAAGAAATGCTGCAAAAGAAGAGAAATAGCCTAAAATTGAAATTATTTTTTTTTCGGTGTAATGCAAAAAATAAACAAATCTTTCAAAAATTGTTTTTGAATAGTTAAAATTTTTAGTAAAATTTAATTGAAAATAATTAATAATTTATTTCAAGTATTTTGTTACAATTTTTGAAAATCAACTTTTGAAGAATTTTAATTGCAAATTTTGAAAATAATTGAATTATCAAAAATTTTAATGAAAAATCTTTAAAGGTAAATTTAAAAATAAAAATAAATTTCTAATTTTTTAAAATTCAATATTTTTAATATTTTCAATTATATATTTCCAAAAATAATAATATTTTAGAATTATTTTTAACATTTTAGAGAAAACAATAATGTTCAAAATTTTTTAATTAAAATTCATTAAAAAATTCATTAGTTTTTTTAAATTATACAAAAATTCTTTTAAGAAATACAATTATTTTCAAAAAATTACATTAATAACATATATTTTTAAAAACTAATTATTAGAGTTGTTTTGTCGTAATTTGGTAAGATTCAAAATTTATTTTTTGGACTTATTAAAATTTTTGAGAAATCATGGTCAACTGAATTTAAAAAGTTGTATTGACTACTACCAAAAAGTAGTTAAAAAACTAAAAATCATTTAATGATTATTTTTCAATAGGAATTAAAATTTTTCTAAACATTCAAAATCAAACCTTTTTGAAATTAAACAACTTTAAAAATATTGTTATAAAACACGAAGATATCGATTGCTCCGAGTCTTCGACTCGGAGTGATCGATTTCTTCGTGTTTTATAATTAATTAAAGATGACCGAGTGATAAAATCATTATTTTATATTATAAGAATATTGTTACTGAAATTTTTATTATTTATAAAAATAATTGAATGCTTGTGCAGAATTATTAATTTTAATAATTAAATAATGAAGAATTAAATAAATAATAAAAAATCGAACTGATTTCAAAAAATATTAGAATTAAACTAAATTAATAACTAACTGTTTAAAAAAACAAAATATTTCATTCTACAGAATATTCTTAGTTAAAAAGTATGAAAAATTCAGATTTCCAAACATTTTTTTTGAAACCCTTTCGAAATTCAACTACTTCTAAAAATTCACGTTAATGCTTTTAATATTCAATTATTATCTAAAATTTTAACTGAAATTCATTTTTATATCAGTTTTTATTTGAAAATTATACAAGAATTCAATTATTTAAATAATAAATTTAAAAAATAAATAATTTATTGAATAATTGAATGCTTTTCGAATTTGAATTCTTATAAAGAATTTTATCAATAAATTTTTAAATAATTAAATTCTTTCGACGAATATTAATAAAATTTTTAAGAATAATTTTTCGAAGAATGCGATTAAAATTGTATAATAAATAATTGAAATCTTGCGATCAGTTTTATTATTTATGAAAATAATTGAATAATTGCGAAGAAATTTATAAACAATTTGTAAATAATTGAATTAGGTACTGTGAAATTTTTATTATTTATGAAAATAATTAAATTTGTGCGAAGAAATTTATAAAAAATTTGTAATTAATTGAATTCTTTTATAAAATTTTATTGAAATAGTGGATATTGAAAATCATCGAATTGAGGAAAATTTTTGAAAATAATTGAAATTTTAACAAGAATATTATTAAAATTCTTGAAAATAATTGAATTTCGAAGAAAAATTTTATTATTTATAAGAATATACCTAATTGAAATTTTGACGAGAATTTTTTTAAATTTTTGAATAATTCAAATTCTGCAAGTAAATTAATCAAAAATTTTAAGAATAATTTAATTCTTTTGAGAAATTTTATTGAAAATCATTCAAAATTCAAATTTTTGAAAATTTAAAATTGAAACCATTGAAATTCATTTATTTTTGAGAATTGTAAACGCAACTCGTATAAAATTCAATTAGTTTTGAAATTTTCAAGTAAAATTATTCATTAAATAATTTCTAAAAGTAATAATTTTATGATTGTTCTTCAAAAATTAAATTATTGGCAGAAATGGAAAAAATTTAAGATTTTGTTTTAGAATTCGTGGTAATTTCATAGTTTATGAGGCAAACAAAAATTAAAAAAAACAAAATTCAGTATTTTCTCATGATTTCTAAAAATTAAATTTTTGCTATTACTTTTTATACAATTCCTTGACTTTTCCTTGATTTCCCTGACCAATTCTACTTTTCCTGACTTTTCCCTGATTTTCCTTATCTGTGGCAACCCTGTTCAATTTTTTAATTTAACATTTTTAATTTTTACATTGAATTTTTTTATATTTAATATTTTTTAACGTTTCGAAAAAACTGTTTCAAATTTAATGTATTAAACCAAAATCATAAACTAATCAGGAAAAATAACTAATTAAAAAGAAAAAAAAACTCCCTTCGTATTAAAGATTATCGACAAAAATTACAATAAAAAGAAATATCTTCAAATCTAAATGCAAAAAAATTTTAATTAAAAACAATGCCGAGTATGATAATATTGAGTCAGAAAGAGAGGAAAGTAGAATTTACTTTTCTCTGATTTATATTGGTAATAAAAAAAAGTTACGCGCTCGTGTCAAATGTATTCATATATAATCAGGAATTTTTTTTTCTACTCTACCTCAAGCTCTCTAAAAACTTTTTACAACAAAATCATTCATACACTATGACAGTTTAAAGCTGCGCTCAAAAACTTCAACAATAGAATATGATTCCACATATTCTTGAATGCACGGTGTTATTTTCAGTCACTGACAAAGGTCAAGGTTATTTCTCTCGCTCATACACTTTCTTTTTCACCTACAACCTTTATAATTTTATACTATTTGATATTTAGAAGAAAAAAAAAATTGAAATTTGCAACAAAAATAATTGCATTTTACGAAAGAACTTAATTTTTTCATCTTCAGGACTAGAGACGAAAAAAGATATTCTACCTTTTAAACAATACGATACTTTGCATATTTATTTTTCTTTAAATGAATGAATTAATAATTAATTTATTTATTTATTTATTTTTCTCATTTATTTATTTATTTAACTCCTAAATATACTCATTTTGTTGACTTATTATATTCTATTTTTTCAATTGCTCCTAAAAAAAATAAAAATTTTTCCCAAATTGTGTAAACTGAAAACTATTTTATCGTCCAATAAATTGCGTGCCTCAGTTGGCGTGATAAAAAAAATATACATCAAAATAAAATCGATAGGACAAATTTCTAATTAAAAATAAAAGGAAATTGAAAAAAAATGTCCAATTCTTGATTTTATTTTCTATGAGATAAAAGTTTTCAGACTCGATATATGTATTTCAGTTTTTTTTCTTTTTTAATTAATCAATTTTTACGGAAAGAAAGGTTAAATGGCACGATCATGATCATTATTTTGAAATATTAGGGGTCACAATAAATTTACTCTCTACAGTGATAAATAATAATTAATAAATAACGCGACTGTCGTAATATAATATTGTATATTTTTAACAAAAGGGAAATCAATATAATAAGGGTAAATCAAATTAATAAAGAGTAAATTTGATTCACTTTAATTAAATCAAATTTAGCTATTTATTAATTTAATAATAATTTAAATTCTTTAATTAATAAGCAAGGCTATTTGATACTAAATAAATAAGTAAATAATTAAATAAATAAACAAATCAGTAAATAAATAATCAAATAAATAAGTAAAGAAATAAATCTATATTAATAAAATCAGACTTCTGTCTGTACAATGCTCCAAGCTTGAAAATTTTTATATATTTTTTCGTTTTGAGACATGAGAATTCGAAAAATGTAAAAAAAAAAATTTCTGTCTGTCTGTCTGTATGCAAAACTTTGTTCGCGCATCACTTCAAAACGGTTTTACCGCTTAAAGTGAAACTTGGCAGTCTATTAGGTATTAACGTAACTTAAAATTATAGCCTTATCCGATTAAAAAATATTAACTTGAACGAAAGTTATCACATTTTTTCAAAAAATTCGAAAAATCAAAAAAATGAAAAATTTTTTTTTTATAAAATGGATGCAAAACTATCCTTAGCTAACTTTTTTAGATAAATACAACCCGTATCTAAAATAAAATTTTTAAAAAAGACGTATTTTGAAAATTTTTTTTCGTTTTTTCTGATCAAATTTTTTTTTACAAAAATGAAGATTCTTGATTTTTAAGCAAGCTTTTCAGGGAAAGTTATTGAAGTTTTTTATTTAAAGACCAGTATGTAAAGTAAGAAATTTGCTACATTAGACTAAAATATTGTTTCAATATTCAGTTTTTAAAATCAAGAAAGTTATGCAGGAGTTAAGAAAAAAATGTTCATATGAATTAAATGTAACACTGCTACTCAAAGGGTTAAATATTGATTAATTCTTGCATTAATAAGTTGGTATTGATATTTTCTAATTAATTAATTAATTTGTTTTCTTGGTAATTCTAATTTCAATTTTATCATAAAAATAGAAAAAAATAGGAATTTTAAATCTAAAATTTAAAAGTTCAATTATTTTTACATATAAAAATTGAAAATATTGATATCTAATTTTTTTGATTTTACCTACTTATTATTTTTAAATAAGATGTTTTTTGTTTTTAGAAATTATGATCCAAGATAATTTAGTAATACTGAAATAAAAATGTTTCATATTTTTTATCGAATTTAATTAACAAGAATTTTTTTTTAGTTTTACTAAGCTCCTGGAGAATAATCCCGAGTAGAAATTTTGACAGGGGCCCGGCCGGGTCCAGACCGGGGTGAAACAGGGAACCCGCCCGGCGCCATGGCGTAAAGCCCGATTTGACGAGCTACCAGGCCGGGGTCAGGGCCCTGTTAGGGCAATTTCTGCACGGGATTTAAAAACTTGCCAAAAACAACCAATAGTGGTTAACTCCACATGGTGCAAAACGGGCCCGTCAACACTGAAAAAATTACATTCTAATTTTAAGAAAAACTTCTTAAATATGCGCCAAGAATATTCCCCACTTAAATTAAGTGGGAAATATTCTTACAATACTAATTTTCTTCTTATTGTAAGAATATTTTCCACATAATCTAAGTGGGGAATATTCTTGGCGCATATTTAAGAAGATTTTCTTAAAATTAGAATGTAATTTTTTCAGTGAATGTCTGCAGAAAACTGGCAAAAACTACTTGTCCTATACTGGCATTCAAAACGTCTCATTGCTGGTAACGGGACTTAGCTCGAATCAATAGTGGCACATTATTAGGCTAAACTTTTCTATCTATGATGGCAAGTTGTAATTGAAAGTATTGGATAAAACTGAATTCTGGGATTTTTGGAAAATCAGTGACAAAAAAATAAAAATCACTACTTTCCTCGCCTCAAATCTTCTTGCAATTTTTTTAAATGGCTTCTGATTATTAAGAGAAAAAAATGCTTGCGAGGCGAGGAAACAATAATTTAGTTGAATTTCCAGGAATTTCGGGAAATCCGTGATCCTTTCGTAATTTTTTTAAAGGGCCGTTAATATTAAAATAAGCAATTAGCTAAAGTAAAAATTTTCGTCGAATAAACGTTGGTAATTTCAGTTTCAGAATATTGGGACGTTGCTCGGCTCAGTAATGGCACATTAATAGCAAAAATTTTGTATCTGCTATGATGGCAAAATATAATTGCCAATATTGGGACGCAGTTAATTAATAAAAAATGTAATAATTTATATTAGTTTTTGTATTTTGCCAATACTGGGTAAGTAATGGCAGTCAATATTGGGCCATTAACGTCTGCCGACGTTCAACCGTAATTAACACCACAAGAGTCGTCCCAATAATATCGGCCAAGACTAGGTGACAACTTTGCCAGTACTGGGCCGTTATTAAGCCATGATGGTTTTCACAATTAGGGCGATTTTAAAAATTCTAAACATTATTTTTTTACTTTCCTTAAAATTTCGTTTTCTTCTTCATTAATTAATATTAATAATCATCAAGAAAATTAGTTTAAATGTAGTTGGTTAAATACCAATCAATACTCAATATGGAAAACTATAAAAATACTAAGAAACACGTCGAAGACGGGTTCGCAGCTAGTAAACAAATAAGTAAGCAAATAAAGAAACAAATAAGTAAATAAGTAAACAAATAAGTAAACAAATAAATAAACAAATAAGTAGGGGAGAGTGGGGCAAAATGGGGTAGGCGGGTCAAATGGGGTACCTCTGTTTTTTCATGATAGGTACTTTTAATTTTTTTTCCCTCGACATATATCATTCATGTTGATAAGAAACTGTTATTAATTATGAAGACACTCCAAAGAAAATTTTTTTTTGAAAGTTATACAACTTTTAAGTTTTAAGCAAAAAAAATATGAATTTTTTTCAAAATTAAAGTGCTCACCAAACTTTTTGGGATAATGCATTTAATTTGGCAAGTGTGGTATCTTTTTCAGTACTTATTCTAGAGTAATTTCCAATAGAATAGATTGTTTAATTGTTTACAATAACTTGTAAACATTGCATTTTGTTTTAATATGCAGTGTGGGGCAGAATGGGGTACCTAAGTGTGGGGCATGCCGGAAGCTACGCCGTTTCATTAAAACTATTTAAAAACATTATATTATGCATATTTAAAGGTTTCCTGCAGAAGAATCGATATTTTTGCTTCGAGGAATTTATACTATCGATGTTTCATTATCGGTATATCGATATTTTGCAATATCCATGTTTTTTTGTTAAATTATAATAAATATTACTTGTTTTTTCATAGTAATAAAGAATCCTACTTTTTGTTTGTATTTATAATCTCATACAACAAGAATTTAATGAATTTTGAAAAAATATTCCATGTTTTGTATAGTTATTTGATGACACCCCATTTTGCCCCACGGGTGGGGCAAAATGGGATTTTAGCACTTTCTCAGAAAATACGATATAAGTTCTTTCAAAAATTTTTTTCTCCGCTATTATCATAATTTCCTCAAAGCTAAGTGTACACGGAGAGAAGGGCGTAGTAGATTCTACTGACATGGCAGTTAAATCTACTAAACAGAATCGTTAGGTTTGGACTGACGGTACAGACAGTGCCATCTACTGCACTGTTTAGTAAGATAGTAAGATACACTGAGCAAACAGTATATTCTACTAAACAGAGAGGTGTCGTAGTGTATTATACTAAACATACAGTTGGCGCCACTAACCGGTGCACTAAATGATTTACTAAACGCGTTCTGTCACATTTACTGCAACTCTTCTCTCCGTGTACAAAGAAGAATTCTGAAGTTTAGCTGAATCGATTTATTCGTTTGGTTCTCTGTAAACAGCCAATTTCAAAAAGGTACCCCATTTTGCCCCACTCTCCCCTACTTTCTAATTTTTTATTTTCTAAAAATTTTTTTTCTAATAAAGGTAAATTTCTAAGAAACTTTTTTCTAATGAAGAAGATTTTCTAATTTTCTTTTTTCTAATAAAGGTTATTTTCTTAAAATTTCTTTTTCTAATAAAAGTAATTTTCAAAAATTTTTTTTAACAATACTTGAAATTTCGTTAGAAAATTATAATAAAAAAAAGAAATTATGCAAATTTTTTAACAAAATTTTTAAAAATAATCTAGTTAAAAATCGTAATTAACAAACAGAAATTAAAGGGATTTTTTTCCTAAACATATTAAAAATTTTTTTCAAAAACTGTTTTATAAATAAATTAATTTTTTAAATTTTGGTATAAAAATGATGCAAATTATTTTTTTTTTCAAAAATGAACAAAATTTTGTTAACAAATTGTGATAAGAAATAGTAAATTTATGAAAATTTTTCTACTTTTTCAAAATCTACTATTTTTATAAAATTTTCCGAAAAGAATTCAATTATATCTAAAAAAAAAAACATTTAATAAAATTGTACACAAACATTTTAATTATTTTCAATAAAAATTTCACAAGAATTCAATTATTTACAATTTTTTTAAATAAATTTCTTCGCAATTATTCAATTATTTTTATAAATTTTTAATTAATATAAAATTTATATTATTATAAATTGTTTAATTTCAAAAAGGTTTGAATTTGAGATTTTTTAAAATCTTTATTCCTATGAAAAAATAATAATATTCAAATATTTATTTAAAAAATAAGTTACTGATGTTTTTGAATAATTTTGCAATTCAAGAAATTCGTAAATAAATGTAACAGAACATTTTTTCCTTTATTTTCTAAAAATTCAAAAATTTTCATTTTCAAGTAAATTATAGACATTTTTTCCTTTATTTTTGAAAAACTTTGAATTTTATTAAAACAATTGTAATTAAGAAATAGAAATTATGTAAATTATTTCCTTATGAAAATAGAAAAATCTTAATTAGAAAAAATCTTAATTTTTTTACAATTTTCCAACTTTTATCAAAATTATGGAATTTTACAAATTTTAGGAAAATGAATAAATAAATGAATAAAAAATTGATATATAGAAACAAAATGAACAATAAAAATTATTCATTAAAAATACATTTTATGATAGATTCAAAAAACATTAATAAAAATTACAAAAAAATACCAAGAACAATAACACAAAGATTTATACAAAAAATTTAAATAACGAAACTGGCTAGAAATGCGCAGTTGTCGAAAAAATTTAAAAGAGGGGATAGTAAAAATGTAATGAAAAAACACGGATGATTCGAATCATCGATAACTGCGTTAAATAGACAATCTCATTTGTATATAATCGAACGAGTTTACAAAAAAAAGGGGAAAAAATGAATATTTAAATTTCGTGTGTCATGAATTCTCGCTTTGCAAAAGGAACTAAACAGAATACATTAATAATATTCTCATCATCACAATACTCGTATATATACATATATATATATATATATATATATATATATATATATATATATATATATATATATATATATATAAATACATACATACAACAAAAAGGCGTTAACCACGCACAGGGATTATCATAAATGCGGTTGACACAAACCCATTATTGTTGAATGACATTTCGTTTAATTAAACACAAATGTTCATTAAACTTTTCGAGAGATGACAATCAACAAAAACAATCATTTCAAGATTTTTTTTTCTCATGTTCTGTTCGAGAAGCTATTGATGACTGCCGACTAGTTGACAAAAATTAATGAATTTTTGTTTTAATTACTTAAATTTTTTATTATTATTACGGTATTACCTAATTAATTATTTTATTAATTACTTTACTATTTTTTTATATTCTGTTCGAGAAAATATTTACGAATATCGACTGGTTAATAAAAATTAATTAATTAATTATTCCTAAACTAATTTAATTAAATTAATAAATAATTCTAAAATTGTTATTAAATTTTTTTTTCTAAATAGAATATTGTTTTTTAATTTAAATTTATTTAAATTTCGTTATGGTTCTTGATAGTTTCCACCTTATTTTCATTTGTTTATTATTTTATTCATAAACGATAAAAATATAATTAAATTGTCCTGTTTATGAATAAAAAAAATATATTTTTGTTATTTACTTTCTCCCTGCACAATAAATAAATAAATAAATAAACTTCTAATTAAATAAATTAAATAATACAGATGATAATAACAGACTTCGGATTCGATAATTAATTTAAAAAAGTAGCTATCGAAAAATTAAACTTGACGACCAAAAAAACTCATTTTAGACACTTCTTCACAAAACTGACAAAAATTCCATTCTATATTTTATTTTCCTGACTTTTTCCTAAATTTCATCAAAAATATTTACTTTTTTTTTATCCTATGCTAATAAATTGAATTCCTGCAACGAATTTTATTATTCATGAAAGAATTTAAATATTTATAAAAATAATTTTATTTTTATTGCGAAGAATTTTATAAAAATTTTTAAATAATTGATTTTTTTCGCCTAATTTTATGCAAATTCTAATTTAAATAATTGAATTCCTGAGAAATTTTTATTATTTATGAAAAGAATTGAATTCTCATGAAGAATTTTACAAAAAATTGTTTAAATAATTGAATTCTGTTTAGAAATTTTATGAAAATAATAATAGATATTAAAAATCATTGATGTGCGAAAAGTTTTTAAAAATAATTAAATTATACAAAGAATTTTCTTAAAATTTTTCACAATAATTGAATGTCTGTGTAGTAGTTTATTAAATTTTTTTGAAAATAATTGAATTCTTGCGAACGATTTTATTAGAATTTTTTAAAATAATTGAATTTCCAAGAAGAAACTTATTACTTTTAAAAATAATTGAATTCGTGATGAATATTGCTATTTATGAAGATAATTATTGAATATTGCAAAGAATTTGATTAAAATGCCTCAAAATAATTGAATTTTCGGGAATAACTTTGTTATTTGTCGACATAATTGAATTGATTTTTTCCAGAAACTGAAATTAAATTTTTAAGAATAATTACATATTTCAAACAATTTCTGTAAAAAATTGTATTAAAAATAATTGAAATCATGAGATGAATAAATTTTATTATTTATGAAAATAATTAAAATTTACAAAAATAATTTAATTTCTGAGAAGAATTTTATTATTTATGAAAATAATTGAATTATTGTGATTATTGTGACAAATTTTATTAAAATGTTTAAAAAGAATTGAATTTCTGTGAAAAATTTTGTTATTTTTGTGAAAATAATTAAATTTTGAATGAATTTTATACCTTAATTTTTTTTTCAATAATTGAATTGTTTTGGGAATAATTATTGAATTTTTAATGTTTTTTGAAAATAATTGAATCGTTTTAAAGAATTTTATAATAATTTTTGAGAATAGTTTTTAGATTTCTAGTATTAGCGAATTCAAATTAGTGTAAATTCTAAAAAAAAAAAATAGTAGCTTTTAGTGGCTGAAATCTAAAAGAAGAATCTAAATAGTAGCATAAAGTAAAAAAAGTAGTATAAATAGTAGGTTTTAGTAGATGAGTGCGAAGCCTGTAATAAAAAATAATAATCGGAGATGGAAAATGATTTGAGGGCGAAGGGTGGCGACAACTGCGAAGAAGGGACAAATCAAACTACCGCGAGACAGTTGCAATCCCAGATGGTCCATATGGGATAAGTGACTGATGTTTATTCTTCTAACTTTAATCGAATTCTTTGTCAAAAATTGACGCGCAATAATGAAACCTTCTTTCTTTGTGTTTCTTTTCTAAAACTTATTATTTATTTATTTAGTATTTATTCATTTTCAAATCTTTCTAAAAACCTTTCTCTTATTAAATCTTTTTCAAACCTTTATTTATAATCAAATCTTTTTGAAACCTTTTATTATTTTCAAATCTTTTTCAAATCCTTTTAGCAAACTATAGAGAAAATGACATTTTTTTCAAAAAGCAAGTAAAAAAATTGTCTTTTTGTGAAAACTTTTGGCAATTTACTCTCGCGAAACTCAGAAGTATATATGTATCTATTTATTATGTCAATTTTTTGCTATAGTGCAAGGGAGAAAAAGTGCAAACAATGCAGTAAAACTTGTGAACGCGGTATTGTTGTTTGATGTAAAAAATTTTATATAATTCTCATTTGCCAGCAAGTGAGGTCAGAAACTGGGTCAAGTACCAACTTTACAAAATGAATCTAATTAGACTAGTATATCTACTCTCAACTATGACTGATAACATCTTTATCTGAAAACTTAATTCCATTGAAATTGCCAAATAGTCAACGAGTTCCTTTACCTCTCCGCGATTACTTTTCCAATCTCACTAAAGCAAAAAAAGAAAAAAAAAAAATTTACTTCATACAAAAGTCGTAATTACGAAAATGGACATATTCTATACTCTTCCTACAAAAAAAAAAAAAAAACCGCGCCAGTGTTTTTTTAATTACACGGATTATTTACACGCTCTACACTCGTTAGTGAAACTATTCTGCATTTAGCAACAGTTTCCCGCAATTTTGCTCTGGAAAATTTTTATACTGTTTCCGGAAAGTAAATTTATTTATTTATGTGGCAAAAAAAATTGGTTAATTTTATATTATAATAAAATTAGTTAATTATAATTAAATTTCTACGAAGAATTGCAATTGAAAAAAAAATAACGCAATGGCATTGTATAAACAATTGCAAAAATTCCTGTTTTTTTTATCGGGAGGAAACGTCTCTCGTGCGTTTAAAAATCATAAATCCATCAACTCATGACTACTCGCGTAATAATCGTTTAACAAAAAGGAATAAAAAAATATATATATTATACGACTTTTGGCTCCTGAGACAATTCTAAACGACCATTGTGCTAAAAATATGCCAACAACTGCGTTCACTTTAATTATAGAAACAAATGACTAGGACAACATTTGCTAAGAACGCACATACATCACTTGATAAATATATATTGTAACCAATTAATAACAATTAGTCAATGAAACAAAAACAATGTCGAGATATTACTTTATTTTTATCATTTTTTTCAATCCTCTCATAATCAATAGAGAGTTCATTTGTTCATTATGTTTACACTTTTTTTGTATTGCAAAACAAAACTGTTAGTTTAAAGTAACAAATAAGTAAACACTTCTATTAATAAATAAATGAATAAATTAATTAATTAATTTATTAATTTAAAATTAAAATATTAAAATATATTGAAAGTTTAATTAAAATTGTATCATAAGTATATTCCAATTGTATTATATTACAATTTATTATTCTAATATGATTGTAATTAATAATTTTTAAAATTTTTCATATTTAGGATTGATAAAATCAAAAATCTTTTACCCCAAAAGAATTTTTCTTTAATTTTTTTAAAATAAAACTTTGCGACACTTTAAATGATTTTTTGGCAATCACAAATTTTCACGCTGCTCTAAATCTAAATTCTCTAAATCTAAATCTAATTAGTTATTTTGAACCAATTTAAATCAGTAATTGACCTTTCTGCTATTAAAATAATATCTACAGTAATTAAAAAAAATAATAGTATTTAAATTAAATACTATTATTAAATAGTTAAATTTATTAGGTTATAATTATAAAAATGTTTAAAAACGACAAGTTTTTGTCCTCATCTTTATACTTTGTAAAGGGTTTATCGCCCGTTTATACATCTAAATAAATAAATAAACTATATAATATAAATTATAATATAATAAACTTATTATTAGTTAAAAAAATATTCAATTTCCTATTTTCAGGGCTCGAACCAGTGAAAGTATTTAAAAATACGGACTTTACGGACAAATGATTTTCTCAAAAAAATTATTTCCATAGAATTGTTAGTTAAAAATATGAAAAATTCAGATTCTCAAAACTTTCAATTTGAAACCTTTTCAAAATTCAATTACTTCTAAAATTTCACGCTCTAATGCTTTTAGTATTCAATTATAATCTAAAATTTTAATTAAAATACAAAAAACAATTTATTGAATACATTGCATATGTTTCTTAAAATTGAATTCTTATTTAAAGAACTTTATCAACAAATTTTTAAATAATTGAATTCTTTTGACGAATTTTAATAAAATTTTTAAGAGTAATTACTTTTTTCGAGGAATTCGATTAAAATTGACCTGTTTTTTTAAAAAAAAACTGAATTTTACGGGATTTACGGACCTAGTTCGAGCCCTGAATTTATTATTAGTTAAAAAATATTCAAATTCCTATTTTTTTTGTTTCTCTAGTAAAATTTTGATTTGAAGAAAAAAAATGAATATCAATGAATATCTTTATTGGTAGAGAAAATAAATAAACACTTCTCGAGATTTGAGGAAAATTAATTAAAGACTTAATTAGTTTCTAAGTTATGTAGTTTCTCATTCATTATTGCCGCTGCAGCAGGAAATTCTCTCGCGATCTCTCTCACTCTCCTTTTGGAGGAGAGCCTCACAGAATTTCGTGAGTATGAACACTAGAGCTCAAAGGATAATGGTGTATTGTTACTGTATGGATTAACATTCTCTCTGAATGAATATCATAGAATTCATTTTGAAAATTATATCATAGGAAATATGATAGCTTTGGAATTCCTGCAATCATAGAGATAACTGACTTTTACAAGTTATAGTAATATTTCTTTTACAACTACTAATTTTTCTCTCTCAATTACTAATATTCTTTTTTTTAACTAGTATTATTTTTTTAACTACTAATATTTTTTTAACTACTAATATTTTTTTTAACTATTAATATTTTAATTATAACTGCTAATATTTCTCTTTCAACTACTAAAATATTTTTTTCAATTACCTACTAATATTTCTTTACTACTACTAATATAATTAAAAAATAATAATAAAGAAAAATCCCTGCTTCACGAAGTGTATAAAAATAAAAAAAATCTACAACGATAATAATAATTAATAAGTAATTAAAAACAAAAAGAATTTTCTGCTCGACAAAATTATTTTTCCAGGCTCATAAAAAAATCCCTTCTCCTTAAATATTTTCTCTCTCGAAATAAATTTTTTTTCATTTTAAAAAAGAAATGTCAAGAAAAAAAAAACATCCAAAGTTAATTTCTTTACCTTCGTAACATAAAAAAAGATCAATTATCTCCCACGTAAATTTTCTCCCTATTTTCTTTGCTATTTTCATTCACTTTCATTATATTAAATTCATTAATTAAACCTTCCAGAGTGAGTGTATTTCTTTTAATTATTTTTAACAATAGAAAATAATTTTATTGCTCGCACGATAAAAACATGAAGAGTAAAAAAATTAAATTTTCCACTTTATATATATATATATAGAAAAAAAAATTGTAAACTGTTTGTAATCAAATTTTCTCTCGAAGCTGCGATGAAATGCATTTTTTTTCTCAATATTTCCTCTGTCGTTGTTTTTGTGTGTATATTTTATCGAAATGAAATCTCCACAGTTGTCCTGAAAAACCTCTTTTGATAGGTAATATTGAATATTTGCGTCGCGATTTTCATTATCGGTCAAGGTAAAGATTTCTGTGTGCTATTGCCTTTCTCTCTCTCTCTCTCTCTCTTTCTAACTCACTCTCTTAAGATTTCTATCCATGGCTTTGTCTATTTTAAGGGCGCTTTTCAATGCCAAAAACGTCAATTCACTGTCTTTAAAACGATCGAAGTCATGAACTAAGTATAGCTCGAATTTTTCTTCTCTCTATTTATTCACCACAATTACGTTTACTATTCAAAAGAAAGTGTCACTCACCATAAACAATTCCCATACTCTATTATTTATTAAATATTCAATTATTCCCTAAACTAATTGCATTTTCTTTTTTTAGTCGCTTTTTAAGTTTTTATTATTTAATTATTCAAAATTAATAAATTAGTTCATTAAATATTTTTAATTATTATTATTAGGAATAATAAATAAATATTTATTAAAATATTAATATTAATTAAACATTTTTATAAATAATAATAATAAATTTAATACCTAATAATAGTTCAAAATATTTAATTAACTAATTTATTAATTTAAAAAAATTAAATAGCAAATAAAAATAATTATTGTTAGGAATAATAATAATTGTGAGTAAAAACGAAACATAATGTTTTGATCTCAATATGATTATTGTGAATAGTAATCAAAATTATAATAAAAATGGTATTACAAAATTTTATTAAAAAATAATAATTAAAAAAATAAAATTAAAAATTACTTTAGATTCGTTAAAAATTAAATTCAATATAATTTCAAAAAGAATTTGAATTACTTGGTGGATAAAGTAAATTTATTCTTTGAGTATGCTAATTCAAAATAAGCAAAAAGTCAACCGTTTGGATTCTAATTATTAAAACATTCCATTGGATATTAATTACTCTCTACTAATTAGAATTTGAGGTTCCACTTTCCTCAAATTGAGAATTACGCTTCAAGAATCATCTTGAAATCGAAAACTTCTGAATTGAGAGAGTGAAAACTTATATTAGCAGAAACTTTTTTGCAAAAAAAAAAAAATTATTCGAGTGAAATAAATATACTTAATTAATTTTTTTTTATTCTTTTGAAAATTATTTTTATTTCTATATTACTAACTTCATTGTTTTATTATCATTTATTTTATTTATTTAATATTGTAATATTATTTTCATTTATCTCTTTCGTTTATTATTTATTTATTTTTATTAATATTAATACTAAATGTAAATACTATTTCTAATTTTCAAATTTCGAAAAAGAATCTTTTTTTAAATTGAAAAAAATTTCCGTGCAAAGCAAATGATTTTTTTCTCCATTCTAAGAAACACGAAATGAAAAAAAATGCTTTTTGCTTCTAAAAAAAAGAAATTCGCTTGAATAGAGAAATCTCTTCCTTCTCTCTCTGCAAAAATAAAAATGAAAAAACGAAAAAGAAGAAATTTTTACAAATTTAAACCCTATTCACATCATTGAATGGAAAAAAGAAATTGAAATATGAAATTAAATTTTCCTAATATATGGACAAAAGAAAACTATTGTTTTTGAGTAGCACACGAAATTAAAAAGTCCATCTTTTTAAGATGTCCTTGTGTGCACACACAAGAGTTCATCCGAATATAGTGAGGATCTATATATTCTAACCTCTTTTCAACCAGTGGCAAAGGCGTAGAAAAAAAGAAATTGACGGTCAAAGTGAGGGACAATATTTTTTAATCAATGAAAGACCAGCGAACTGAGAGTTTATATAGTCTTAAGGTCATAGTAAAGACTCCGTAAAATATGCAAATTTTCTATTTAAAAAAAAATAAAATAAAAAAAAATTCTCTGCCTCAGCATCCAAAAAGCTTAATGAAAAAGAAATAATAATATTTTGGTGTTAATAATTTTAATTTCTGTTAATATTTTTGTCGTTAACATCTCTTAAATAAATATTTATTTGATTAAAGTTCCTAAATAAATTCCTTATTTAATAAATAAAAAACAAAATATAAATTTTCGATTTTCTCTAAAATAAAAAAAAAGTTCATGCGCAAAAAAGCGATGAGTAAAAAATAAAGCGAAATTTACGGATTTATTTTTCAGATAAAAACTAAACAGCGATAATATTTTAACAAACAAAAAAAATATCAAAGACGATAAAATATTTCCTTTTTTTATTATTGATCATTTTTTATCATTTTTCTTGAAAAAATTTCAAAGAAAGAAGAAAAAAATTATACACGAAATAAGAGAGAGAGAGAGAGAAAGTAAGAGAAAAAAAACTTTTCCTCCACTTCAACGTTTATTGAAATAGAGTTAGAAGAATTTTCTTTAAAAAAAAATTTCAGTCCAAAAATTGAACTATTGGATCTGGGGCATCGGTAATCGGATAAGGATAAGAAATCAAATGATTAGTGTCAGTTGACGTAAACATGATTTACCTTGGCGCCGCGTGTATTATGACACGTTAATAATAGAGTTTTTATTATTTTTCTTTTTTTCATTTCTTTCCATTTTTTATTTTCTTTCCATTTCTTTCTTTTCTTTCCTTTTCTCTTTTCTTTCCACTTTTTATTTTCTTTCCTTTTTTTTCTCATTATCCTCTTTTTCTTTTTGGGAACAAAAATTTCTAATATTGAAAAAAAAAATTTCAATTATATACTCTCGACAAAAATGGAAATTAAAAGAAAAAAATAATAACAAAAAGTCAAAGTGAAATAGAAGCAGTGACCTAGCCCCTGGCATTTTTATTTTTCTTTTCGTTACGTGAATCCTCATGCAATAACTGAGAAAATTCTATTAATATTCATCGATACATCACCAAGTCAATTTTATGCTAAAAACTGAAAATTATTAGTTTTGTTGTCGACGATAACGACGTTGACATTGAAAAAGAATGAAAAAAATGAAAGAAAGAGAGAGAGAGAGAGAGAGAGAGAGAAAACCATAATATAGGAAATCCTGCTAATAATAAAATATAAGAAGCTTTTTTTAATTAAATTCCCAGAATATTTATTGCTGCAAATTCTTAATTATATTTAGAAATTTATAAGCGCGTGTTCATCGAAAATTTTTAATTATTACTATTATTATTTATTTTATTTTATTTGTAAAAGTCATTGAATTTAAAAAAAAATATTAATACTTTTATTATTTGCTTTATTTCTTGAATAAATTAATTAATCAAAATTTGAATATTTTTGTTTGTTTTTGTTAGAAATTAATTATAAATTAATTTTAGTTATTATTTCTTATTGCTATCAGTAATTTTTGAAAATATGTTTAATAAAAAAGAGTTCGTTCATTCGAACGTTAAAAATTTGTGAAACATTGGAAATAAATTTATATTTTTTGACTGTTTGTTTTATTATTTTTTTTATTATTTACATTGTTATATATTAAAAATAAATGATAAATTTTATTTTTTATATTATTATTTTATAGATTTTTTTTTATTTTGAATATTTTGAATATTAGATTTCGTTATTTTGTTTTAACACTTTTTCTTTAAGAGAATAATAATTTTTTTTTTCTAAACTCGGTGATAAAACGGTGAATTGTGAATTTTAAAAGAGAATTCATGTTCCGTTGGAGAAATCGACACAGTGCGTAATTTTATAACGCTGATTTAGCAATTTCTATGCAATGCAATAAAATAATATCTTACACTCGTGTGTTATACACACTATATAAATATTACAATCCTTTTTGGAGTGAATAAAATTATTTTCATCTCATCTTTGCACTCACTCGTGATATATGTACGTTCATCTGTCGCATAGCGAGTTTCGTCCCATTGAAAAATATGTGACTCCCCCTTTTTTGTATATACATAATTATATGAAAATGTCACACCAGAGATGTGACAAAATAACAAAAAAAGAAAATGAAACCAAGAAAATAAAAAATTGTCTCTCTGAAAAGAAAAAAAAATTTTTAAATCATTTCGTAAGAATTTTTCTTCCTTCATACTTTTTACGATGAGGGGACAAAAAAAATATTGCGAGGAAAAAAAATCCTTTCCGATTCGTCGATAGAAAAAATTTCCTTCTTCCTGGAAAAGGAAATTCCATTTGAGGCGGACAACATTTACTAAATTCTTCTCTCCAACTGTTCTTAATCGTTAAAATTGAAAAGTTCTCTTCTTTTCAATGAATTTTGTAAAAATTGTTTTTTTACACACTGAATGTTTTTGTTTTTATTTCCATTTTTACTGCATTGGAATTTTTGTTCATGAAAGAAAAAATGTTGGTTATTTTGTCTTCTGTTAAATTTAAAAGGTAATATTTTAATAATAAAATGTTAAATAGAAACTAATATTTCAATAAAAAATATTAATAACAAGTTAATAATTAATAATTACATTAATAATAATAAGTCTTGTTAATTAAATATTGATAAGTTTTAATTAAAAAAAAAATCACCTCCCTTTTAATTAATAATGTCTAATTAATAAAGTCTACTTTATAAAATATTAATTAGACATTATTAATTTATTAATTATTAATTAATCGAAAACTTGGATAAAAATTAAATTATTTAACAAAATTATAATTTAAATAATTCAATTATTGTTTCTATCATATATATATATATAAAAATTCAGAAAACAATTTTCAAAATTCCTTGAGAATGTTTTTTAAAATCTATCAAATTTGGAATAATCAATAATTAGTTAAAAATTAAGAAAGTTGGAGATTTTAATTCTTTATGAAAATAGAATTTTACTTATTATATAATTATTGTGAATTAATTTTGTAAATTTATTTCCATAATGTTCAATTGTTAATTAAATTTACTGAGAAAAAAATTTAGTTGATTCAAGTAAATATTTATTTGATAATAGACAAGTAATCGGTTATTACGTTATTAGAATCAAATAAATTTTTTTTCAGTGTATTATTATTATTATTATTATTATTATTATTATTATTATTATTATTATTATTATTAATATATTATATTATTATAATATATTAATAATTATCAATTTATAGATAACTAATAATTAATTAATACAAATCACAGAGTAAAAGTTATAGTGAATAAATTAAAAAAATATGTAAATTCAAAAATAGGTAAAACTAATTTTTTTTCATAAAGAAATTGGGTCACTCGTTTGTCACTTGATTTTAATCGAAAATTTAATCCTCTCCCATCCTAAAAATTTTACACACACACACACAAACTTGAAAATTTTTAAATTTTCTGTCGCACTTTATATCCGAATAACATGACACTTTTCCCCCTCTCTCGAAATATTCACCACTCATTTTGTATTCATAAAATGACAACTAAAATTCCTGTTTACATATGAATTAGGTACACATTTTTTTGTATTAAAAAAAATGTAATCAATGAATTGTCAGATTGATTATATCATATATTTTGATTTATATATATAATAATTTTATTGAATGTTTCTTTTTTTTTTTTTTTTTTTTGAAAAAAAATATAGAAAGTAAAATATATAAATATATATATATATACCTTTATACAAAAAAATGATAAACTCGCGGAAGTTACATAAATAAAGTTACGATCTAAATTTTTTATATTTATAAAGGTCAACGATATAAAAATGTCGACAAATCAATTTTTTATTTTTTTTCTTAATTGCCTTCTTTCTTTTTTTTTGCACTGAATTTCGATGAATTTTTTTTTCTCCTCTATTTGCTTATGAATGATTCACTCGCGAGGACATAATCGCGAGCAATTCAAATGCTGTAACTATTATTATTATTTTTTTTTTATTTTGTCACGCGCGACTTCCGATTTGTGAGTATATTTCAGCGCATTCACCCTGAAAATATACACCGTTGAATGACGGGGATTTGTATGACATCAACACGTCGATGTTTGCCGCGATGTTGAACTGGCCGGGGTGTTCTGGTTTCGCGGGGATTCGAAAGGGTGGGAGATAGTTACGATTTGCGCGGGAAACCTGCGCGTATCTTTTGCGCAAATGTACCCGTTTTATTACAAAAAAAAAAAAAAAAAAAACAGATAAAATAAAAAACAAAAAAGTAAAAAAAGATAAAATTAAAAACCCAAAAAATGAAAAAATAAAAACAAAAGAAAAAATAGAAACAAAAAAAACAGAAGAAATAGAAATAAAAAAAAAAAATAGAAATTAAGGAAAAAAAATTAAACTAAAAAAAGGAGAAAAGAAGATAAAAATAAATAAAATCAAAACTTTTACGAATGTAAAATTTCATCTTGACTATCTTGCGTGATAAGAGAAAAAATCATATCGTACACGAGGATCCATTAAAATGCCATCGAGTCATTTAACGTGTGTACTTTTTTTAAGAATAAAAATAAAATGTATTATGGGAAAAAAAATTAATACTAAAAAATTTAATAATTAAAAATTAATAATAAAAAATGAATAACAAACAAATTAATAAAATCACTAAAAAAAACAAAGTTTTCCCATAGAATTAGTAAAGAAAAACAGACAAACACTATCGGGGAAAATGTACGATCCTCTTATTTTATAAAAATTTTTCTATGAATGAAAAGTAATTACAATTTTTAGAATTTTTAATTAAATTTACTTAAAAGCTCCTATCAAGAAAATATTTTCTTTTACAAAGTAAATTATCTGTCGAGGCTCAAAATATTTATTAATTAAATTTTATTATATAATTTATTTTATTTTAAAGAAAACTTCTTCGTGTTAAAACTATTAAACTTTGCTAATTGACTATAAAGTTGAAGTAGAAAAGTAATTAAGGAATTAATAATAAGGTAATAATAATAGCAATATTATAACAATAATATTAATGGTAATTATAACAATAATAATAATTATATTTGCTTTTTTTTGAAACCGGTTTTTAATTATTTTGTAATGATAAGAAATAATAATAGTTCAAAATAATATTAATAATAATAATAATAATAATAATAATAATGATACTTGCTTTTTGTTGAAACCGTTTTTTTTTAATAATTTTGTAGTAGCAAGAAATAATAATAGTAAATAATATTTATTTTTTAATTGTTTTGTAATTATAAAAAATTAATAATAGTTAATATTTATAATAATGATAAAATAATAACAACAACAAATAATTAGCAAATTTTCAAATTGAATTATCATAATACTATAATTAGATTATAATGTCATTGTTGTAATATCAAAATTATTGTTATCGCATCATTTATAAACAAAATGATTATGATTCGCGGAAATTCCAATACCAGGAATCAGATAATGACCGATAGCACTTTGAATGATCATTATACATATATATTCACCTACATGGCGAGTAAATTCGAAATTTTCGTTTATTAGGTAACGGAGTTTGGCTTCGAATTAATTTACGATTGTGGTTATTTATGCAAATATTTAAACGCAATTTCATAATGCTAATTTACTCAAAAAAAAACAACAGTTATACAATTTTATTTTTCGAAAAAAAATATATAAATACTAAATTTTAATTCCTTCGACAGAGAATTATCGTTTTTTAAATGCTTTAATTTTATAATATATGTATCTAGGAAAATTTATTTACACTGAAAATTTACGCTGAAAATTCTTGGCAATGTGTTTCTTGAAGAGTTTTCTGGCAGATATCATTCTTTAAGTGTGTTATGCAATAAATCGTGTATTTAGTTGTATATATATATATATATATATATATATATACTTATAGGAATTTGGCAAATGAAAATTTTCGGTACATTTTTCTTTTTTTGAAATGATTCCAAAAATGTGAACCAGGAAAAAAAATGAAAGTAGAATGTTTCAGAATATTATTGCTGAAGGCGCGTAGATGTGGTTCTTTTCAGAAAGATAACACTTGCTCTTCATTAGTTCTAATTAACAAATTAAAAAAAAATCCCTTTGCCAAGATTATTTCAAAATGGGCTCAAATCTCAGATAGTGAAGCGGGTCAAGGATTTCTTTCAACCCGAATACACACAAATTTAACTCTTATAATAAAAAAATTAAAAAAAAAATGTGTTTATTAAACAAATTAATTTTTTTTTAATTGTTTGGCCTAAAGTATGGAACAATAATTAAACAAATTAATTAATTATTATATATAAATAATTAATAATATACATTATTATAATTAGAAAAATCATTACTATAATAAATAAATAATTTCAATATAGCAAAAGGAAAGAATTACAATAACTATTATTTTATTTAATTCCAAATTTAGAAAAACAGAATTAAAAGTTGACTTTCAATTGAAAATTTAAAAAAAATTAAAAGAAAAAGATTTTTAATTAAAAAAAATTCCGCAATTAATATATTGGAGAAAAAATAAAAGAAACGACGAGAGAGAGAGAGAGAGAGAGAAAAGTCAGAAAATAAAATGCAAACCTAGGAAATTATGCAGTTTCTACAGCTCTGTTTGACTCATTAAAAATTATATGAGTAATTAAAGGAGACGAATGAAATATGTGACTATCAATTCCAAGGACCAACCTGACGGAAGGCGACAGAAAGTTAAAAAAAAATGTATACAGGAAACGAAAAATAGTTAATAAAAGGCAAAATACATATACATAACAAAAAAGAACCATACGGCGATTTGTTGCGAAAGATAAAGAAAGAAACAAAAAGAAGAGAAAAAAAACATCATGTCAAAAATTCCATACCAACTTTTGCGGTAATGTAAAATTATGCAAAATTATAAGTGGATTATATAACACCATCTTCTTGCAAAGAGAGAAAAGTCAATGATCTCTCAGGAAGTGAGAGATCTCTCTGTATGAACGTACATAACTTTTATACGTTACTCAACACTTACAATTATTACGTATTTCAAAAGAAGAAAAAAATTTTTTTTCCACTTAATTTTTCATTTACTAATTATTTATTAATTTCATAAATCAATTAATCAATTAATTTTGACTAAGAAACAAGTTTCGATAGAAAAGCTCAAACAATAGAAAAGTGTTACTTAAATGTTATTGAAAACAGCAAATTAATTAAATTAAAATAAACATATAATTTTATAAAATAAATTTTTTTTATAAATTTATAATTAATTAATTATAATAATTATTTTTAATAATTTTAAAAAATCAATATAATTATAATATAAAAATTCTAAATTTATTAAAATTTCCATATTTTTTTACGCATATTTTGAAATTCAATAATTTTCGATATTTTGTCGAGTCAAAAACATATTGCCAAAAATTTTATTCAGTTTACATAAATTTATTTTGTTTATTCAAACAAAATCTTTTTTCAATTTTAATAGAATTAATTAAATTTTCTTTTTTTGGAAATTAATAAACAAATTTTTCTTCCTTTTTGTTGAGACTGACTTTTCTTTTTTTCTAATAGGTAAAAATTAATCAGAAATGTATTAATTTCGATTTTCAGTTCGCCTGAAATTTTCAGCTAATTAAGACAAAGTCCAATTACGAATGAAACAAAGGCGCGACTCATCTGGAAGATAATTACTCTTTGCTTACGTGTTTTCCCAACTAAGGTATAAAATGCACACTCAGTTTTCCATATATAAACACACACACGATTGAATATATTATTTTCCTCTATATTTGGTGCGAATTTAACTTTTTTACCGAAAGAAAGCAACATCCAACTATAAAACAGTTTTTCTTTGAATAAAAAACGAAAAAAAAATTATTTTTCAACGTTAATGATTTTTATATTTATTTTTTTATTTATAAAATAAAGAACGAAAATATTTTTTTTACTGTTCCGAATTTGTATTTTCTTAAAAAAAGTTTTTTTTCATTTCCTTATACTTTTCTATTTATTTTATTTTTTTATTATTTCAGTTTTACTTATTATTTCTTTATAATATTAATAATTAAATACATAATAAATAATTAAATTTATATTATTTATCTTTATTATTCATATAAATAATAAATTAATAAGAAATAAGAAATAAAGGAACAACAACAATAAAAATTCAATTACAAAAAAAATAATAAAATAATAAAATACTGCTTCTAACACTCAATAGACCCTGAAAATTCAGGGTGAAAGTAGGGCTTAAATTTCGACTCGGGAAAAGTTAAGAAATACAAAACTTTGACTTTAAAATGAAAAAATTCTTTTTTCATTATATTACGAAAGAAAAAAATTATTAAGCTGATAAATTTCAACATATCCGCAGAAAAGTTGTTTTAGATGTAAAGGATTGCCACTTTAATCGAAGATATTACTAATGTTTCAGACACGTTTCAATAATATCTAATATTGGATCGACGCCAATTTCACCAGAGGAAAAATCAATATTGATTTATTCGATTCTCAAGAGACGTGAGAAAGCATTACACCAGTAAATATCAAACTTTCTATTTAAAAAAAAAAAAAAAAATTAATAAATATTCTTTTCTATCTTTTTTGAATTAAAAAAAAAATACATCTCAAGATTATAAAAATTATATTATAAAACGAAATAAAAAAATATTTTTTCCCTTATTATAATTAATTAGGGAGGCTTTATTTTTTCTCCAATTGTTATTAATTACCCCCCCCCCCCCCCCACCCCATTTAATAATCAAATATTTTTTTCTCCTTTTTTTAATTATTTTAAAATTTTGCTAACAGTTTTTTTTTTACTTTTGGATTTCCAAGAGTAAAAAAAAAACTAGAAGCGAATTTTTTCCACACACGCATAAAAAATTACGACTTTGACATAAAAAAAAATAAAAACAAAGTTTCACACTGAGTGACGAAAAAAAGCAAGAATTACGTGTTTTATCGTTGGCAATTTGTTCACTGTAAAAAATTGTTATTTTGTGCCACGATTTTCGTGAATAAAATACGCAGAAAAAAATTTATTACAAATTGTCAGGAGTGTAAATATAACATTTTTTTTCTCTGCGCATTATAAACTTTTTGACATTTTCTGTAAATAATGTTGAAAAGAAGATTAACTCAATTAATGAATTCTAATTGGATTTTCATGTTGGAATTTGATTTGAAAATTCATTCAAACAGAGCATGGTGAAGTTTTCCCCCTAATCCCTAAAAAGGATACAGTGGTCTGCGCAAATGTTCAAAGTGAAAATTTTGTTAACGAACTTTATCCAAACTGTAGGGGTATAATATTTAATTTATTCGTTAACAATACAAATTTTATTATTTTACTAATTTAGTGTAAACTCTCTCGCTTTTTTTTTAGAGAGAGAATTGTGTGTGTCTCTCTCTTTTTTTTAGAGAGAATTTTGTCTGTAAAAAATATTCTTAACTAGCCAAGATTTTAGTAAAATTTTAACGAAATGAATAAAAATAATTTTAAATTTAATTTAATTTAAATAATTAAAAATAATTTCGAAAAAATTAGTTTCTATCAAATACACAGATTTCAGAAAAATTATAGAGTATAGAAGACAGATAATATTAATTTTTGGGGGGAAAAGTGCAAGAAGTTCATTTTTAGTGAGGGACAGTATATTCAAGCAACAAAAGGTCACAAAAGGGAAGCAAAAGTTCGAAATTCAACTGTGATTAATTTTAGAACCAAAAAAACTGTAATTCCTCCTTTAAAAAAAAGATTTTTTAATTATTTTAATTTTTGATGTTAATTTTCATTCATTTACCACATTTCAGTTATTAACTCACAGAATTATTAAATTAACTATTTTTTACTATTTAATTAATTTTTAAATAATTATTTATAATACTATTTAATTATTTTTTTAATTAACAATTTATTTTATTATTTTTTTAATTAACTATTTAATTATCTAATTAATGTTTTAATTAACTGTTTAGTTTGCTATTTAATTTACAATTTTATTTTGCATTTTACTTACCATTTAATTCAGTAGCTTATAAATTATTCAACATAGTGTTTAATTAATTTTTTAATTTGCTACTATTTAATGAAGAACTTAATTTATTATTGAATTAAATTTTTGATTAACTATTTTACTATTTGGTTAACTATTTAATTTGTTATTTAACTGATTATTTATTTAATAGGTAATTTAATAACTATTTAATTAATATTATTGAATTTACTTTTTAGTTTACTATTTTGTTTACTATTCAGTATACTATTTAGTTTACTATTTAGTTTACTATTTTGTTTACTATTTAGTTTACTATTTTGTTTACTTTTTAGTTTACTATTTTCTTTACTATTCATTTTACTATTTAGTTTACTATTTTGTTAAATATTTAGTTTACTATTTAATTTACTGTTTAAATTACCGTTTAATTGCACATTAAAAAGCAAAAAAATATTAACTTAAAATATAAACCTTAAATTATTAACTTTTTAACTAACGAAGACAAGAGTACAACAAAATTTGTGTACTTTGTCTAAAAATAAAATTGATTTCATTGGATAAAATTTAATAATTCAAATATTAAAATTTCAAAATTTTTCCAACGCATAAGAATAATTGAAAATTAATAATCACTGATGAATTTCTTTTTGGACGACACGATCACACAAAATTAGTGACGATGTAACGCATAAAACACGAATTACGAAATTGGACGACTTACCTGTATTGATCGGTAAATATCCTGAAAACAAGAATTCATCTTTATTCGAAAGAGTTTCATAAAATTTTGCATGCTTTAAAAAAAATTATATTATTCGCGTCTCTCATTTCGTCAAAAAAAAAACGAATCGCTAATTTCTAATTGGTTATGATCTAATAAGCTAAATGTCTATAATCAATCTCTAAATTAGCAACATTATTTAAGCACTGTAGATGTACAAATGTCAAGCGTATTTGGCTTTCTTGTGTATTTCTCCAAAAATCGATTACCAAATTATGTTTATATGGCAGTATGACTAAAAAAATTAATTTTTTATCCCACATGCACAAAAATGGCGCTTTTAGATAGCTGACGACAGGGAGTAAAGTCACTCATTTGTTCGACCATATATATGAAAATGGCGTCCATTTTCTCCCATGTGCAAACATAACCGCTGATCCCATGCGTTATTTTTGCCCAAGGGAGAAAACGGCCGCCATTTTCATATAAGTCGAACAAGTGACTGACTTTTATTCCCTGTCGTCTGCTATCTGAAATCGACACTTTTGTGCATTAGGAATAAAAAATATCGCAATGACAAAATTAATTTTGGGTAAATATGTTGTCAAAAACTAAATTAATTTTGGGTAAATATGTTGGAAAAACTAAATTAATTTTAGGTAAACATGTTTGCAAAAACTAAATTAATTTTAGGTAAATATGTTGGCAGAAACAAAAATAATTTTGGGTAAATATATTGTCAAAAAAAGTTAGGCCAAAAAAATTTTATAAATCAGTAAATTAAAATTCCCCAATTTTCCATTATTTTGACTTTTTAATTTATTAATTTAATCAATAAATTAATAATAAAAATTAAGAAAAATTAAAAAATTATTCATTAAGAATAATTTCCATATTTAGTTTTATCAATCAACTGAAGATTGCTTACTAAATTTTTTTCAAATAATAAAAAATTGGGCCAAATTTTTGTTTCAAAGTCATATTTTTAATAACTTGGGGAATTGGGAGAAGCACTTTAATTGAAATTTCAATTAAGACACATGCAGTTCGTACAAACTAATTTCATTCACGTGTTTAATATTTACTTTTTTCTCCCTTGCCACAAATGAGAATGGAATTTTTTTGTTTTTTGAAAAATTCAATATTTAAGGGGTTTTAATAATAAAAATTGAAAATTTTAGCATGTGAGAAATTTTATTAACATAAAAATAATATATTTTTTATAAAAACTCTCATGAGCAGGATTGCATTCATAAATACTACTTTTTTTTATCTGAATTTTTCTAAGAAAAAATTATTTACAATTAATATTAATTTTTCCATTAAAAATTATTGTATATAGCAAAAAAGCAGCTTTTCTATTATTTTGATACTAAAAAAAATATTATTATTATGACTACTAAAAAATTGATTATAAAAATATTACCTATTTATTTATTAAAAAATAATATAAATTATGAATATTTTCTTGTGTACCAAAAAATATAAATTATTATAAGTATTTTTGCATCAAAAATAGAAATTACAAATACTTTTTTTAATTGAAGAATATTAAAATTTATAAACATTTTGTTTGAAAAATATAGGTAGTAAATTATTTTTGAATAAAAATTAATTTACAAATTATTAAATATTAATTTAGTATTAAAAAACAATTGTAAAATATTTTTGTATAAAAATTAATTTACAAATTATTGAATATTAATTTAGTTTTAAAAAATAATTGTAAAATATTTTTGTATAATAAATATTTTTTCTAAAATATTAATTTAATATTAAAAAATAATTGTAAAATATTTTCGAATCAAAAAATAATTTACAAATTACAAAAATATTTTTTATTATAAAAACAACAATCCATTCAGATTAAAATATTATTTTCTATATAGGAAAAAAGTGCAAAAATGGTGCAAAGGGTCAACTATAATTTTCTTTTTGCATAGATGCATCTGAGTCAGTGATGGATTGGTTTATATCGTTTTGTGTTAAATATAAGCGAATGTAAAAGGTAATATAAAAAATTAATGTGTCATAATTATACAATATCTGTGGATAGTGCCAGCAGGCAAAAGTGCAATCAAAGAGCTCCCGTTTAATATATGAAAAAAAAATAATTTTATTCTATTCTATATTCTACAGGAACATTGTAAATTATTTTTGGAGCCTATGTGTATAAAAAAAAATGAAAAAACGCAAATTTTCATTTTTTATGATAATGTCTATAAAGTTCCCGAGCACAAATTTGGGAAAAAGAATTTGAAAAAAAGTTTGACAAAAATGATAAATAGATAAACAGTCGGTAATTAAAAAAAATAAATAAATAAAAAAAGAAAAAAAGGATTAAAATTAAAAAGCAATGAAGAAATTGAAAAGTTTTTCACATATGTTATCAATTTTTAAAAAAATTCTTTGAACACATTTGCATTAAAACAAACGTTTGAAAAAAATGCCTTCATAAAAAATTGAAATTAAATTATTTAACTGTAATATTGAAATAATAATTTAAAATTTGACAAACTAATTAAAAAAAAATTCTTTACCACACGAAATTCCTTGTTGCTGTTTATTCTTTCTTCTCACAAAGAGCAAAAAAATTTGTTGTTAACAAGGTTTAATTTTCCAAAAAAGGAATGTTTCGTGAACGTGAGAAGATAAGAAATAAAAAAAAACCCAAACTTGGCACGAGAGAACTTTGTAGGCGGATGTTTTATACACAAAAGAACTTCATGCATATGTATATAAAAAAACAAAAAAAAAGAACTCTTGTTAATAAGACAATTGTAATAAATCTCAATGAAAAAAAAAGATGAATTATTTTTTTCATTCTAAAAGGCGGGTATTTTTTGTTAATTAAAACATAAAAATTTTCTGATGTTTTGTGAGTATTATTTTTTTGCGAAACTAGTAGTAGTAGTAGTAATAGTAGTAGTAGCTATTATGAGAACTAAGATATATAATAGGATCGAGTACATACGCTCGCTCGACAGGCGGCTCTGTCTCTTTGAACCTGCAACCGAAGGACAATAAACGTAATATAATGACACCCCGCATCCACTATATACGAGTTTAATGAAAGAAAATCTACTAAATGGATCTTTAAAGTCAGTGGGAATATATCACACTTTCTTTTCTCATTACAAAGATAAAGTGTAATACAAATAAAAAAAAAGAATGAGAAAAACATAAAGAGAAAGAAGCGCACAAACTTTCTCAATTATCAGAACAACAATTGCTATCGTTTAACGGTAATTGTTGTTTTTCACTTCATTGTTAAAATACGAAACAAAATTGAAATAACAGACATACTTCTCGACAAATATAATTAGACAAATTATAAAAAAATAATTACTAAAAAAAATTCAAAATCTAAATTTGCAATGATTTTTTAATTATAAAATTTTTACTTCAAAAAAATAAGTTTATATTTCTATTCATTAATATTTATATTATTTATTTACTGTACACTAGAAAAAATTAGTTTGATTCAAATAAACGATTACATATCAATTATCAAATAAATATTTATTTGTATCAAATAATTTTTCAATGGTGTTTGCCTCGAATACTGAAATTATTGAGTCAAATAAAAGTTATTTGATACAAATAATTATTTTTTTATAATAGACAAATAATCGGTTATTTGAATCAAATAAATACTTTTTTTTGGTGCAAATAAACAAAATACTACAAATAAATAAATATTAAAAAAAATAAAAATGTTCCTAAAGTTTTGAACGATTAAATAAGTAAGGATATTTTCTTTTTAATTTTTATTTTTTTGACAAAAGAAAGTTGTTTTCCGTATTAAAAAATTAATTTTCAAAAGAAATAAATTTTTGCCGGAGATAGTGTACATTTAAATAAATAAATATTTATAAAAATCAAAAAGAAAAAAAATTAATCAAAAAATTGTTATTCAAAATGTGAAAAATAAAAATGATATAAATACTCAATTTATCGAAATTACTAAATTTTTTTCTACACTCGTCGATTCCCACACGACTTTACAGTCCAAAAATTAAATATGAAGTTTGCGAAAAATATTAAAAATTGTGAAAAAAAATTCTAAACTATTAATAAAATTAAATAAACACACCATAATAATTAAGAATGCCAATCACGAAAATATTTGTTAAAATTAATAATTATATACAATATATAAGGTTTCATTATTATATTCCTAAGAAAAAAGAAATTGAACTATTTTTTATACTGTTGTCATTATTTCCATTGTTTAAAAAAATAATATTAGGGATATAAAAAAAAATTCTGCAATTAATTAAATATTATAGACAAAATACTATGTGGATAAAAATCACAGGGGGAGACATTTAAAATATATAAATAACATATTATAGTTAATAACACACTGAATATTAAAAACAAGAAGATATTATTACTTTTTTTGTAAATGCACTTTGGGATTTTGTATATTTATCAATATAACAATCAAAAATTTCAAAATTCATAAATGTGCAACAAAGGGAAAGGAATAAAATTTTTTTTGATATATAAAACATCTAGATATATATAAAATTCACCTGCGGCAGATGTTTCTAACGAATATGAAAATTTAATGTCATTTTTTAATTCGAACTGAAAAAATATATTCGGGTAAAAAATTTATAAAAAAACAAATAAATTTTTTTGATAAAACTATCAATTTATTATAAAAATATTATTGATTTTAGGAGAAAATATTGACGATTAATTTAAAATTTGCATTTAATAAAAATTATATTTTAATAGAAGTTTGGTATTCAGAAAGAATAGTTATCAGTAAAAGTACTATTTAGTAACAATAATAATTAGTATAAATACTATTAAATAAAAATCCCATTTTGTAATAATACTAATTAGTAAAATTACTATTAAGTAAAAATCCCATTTATTAATAATACTAATTAGTAAAAATACTGTTAAGTAAAAATCCTATTTAGTAAAAATACTAAATAAGTAATAATCCCATTTAGTAATAATACTAATTAGTAAAAATCCTATTTAGTAAAAATACTTTTAAGTAATTAATATAATTACCGTTTTTTATGAAAATGCACTAAAAATATCTTTCCTACAAAAATACAATTTTTAATAAAAATACCATTTTTAATAAAAATGTCTATCAAATAAAAATTCGTCCGATATAATAGGATTCCTCCGATTTCACATAATAAAAATAGTCTATATATATATATATATATATATATATATATATATATATATATATATATATATATATCAATTTGATAAAAATACTACTATTCAAAAAAAAAGAAGGAAAAAAATAATAAAAAATGCATTACTTTGATAAGAATATATAAATAAACATTCCCGAGATTTTTCTGTCAATTTAATTAATTTAATTATATATACAAGTTACTAATGAATTAAAGCAAAAAAAAAAGAAAAAAAAAATGATTAAAAACAGCCTTGAATTTCCCGCACGCACTCCCAAAGCTCTCAATATCCTGTATAATGATTTGTAAAGCGAGATTTAAGTAGTAAAGACCTGAATGGTCAGCCCTAACGCATTCATATTGCCTGCAATATTGAATTGGGATACAAGGCCGAGACTCAGATTCACTGCGTGATGCACGTCAATCATATATAGTAATGACGTCACGCACCTGTCGGAGCTAAAACATTTTTGTATAACTATACGTGACGCTCCACGAGAAAAGGGACCTTATGACAAGAGTAAATAAGGTCCCTTTTTTCGTGGAGCGTTACATATATTGTTTTAGGGTCCAAATAAGTGAAACCGGCCACTTGAAAAATTTTTATCTCCAATTTTCAAGTTATCTATGATTTTTAGTAGATATATGAGTACACTTTTTCCCCCTAAAATATTTTTCAAAAAAAAATTTTATTTTTGATGTAATTAGGTATTGAAGTTTTAGGTCATTTTATTTTCATTTTATTATTACTTTGAAACAAATAAAGATAATTAAGTAATTTTTTTTTAAATTAAAGCTTAAAGTCTATACTTTAAAGATGAAATAAAGCGATTGCTAAAAAATGAAAATTTATAATTGTTATTAACAATTCTTTTAAACAATTGCAAATTGAAGAATGTTCTCAATGTTTTTGAAAGATTAAATTACGATATATTGATGCGCAAAACTATAAGGATTCATTTAAAAAAAAGAAAAATGAGTAACTTCCAATATTATAGAAATTATGTAAATTTTGCTGACAAAATGCAAGCAAAAATTGACTCAAGTTCCTGGAAAAAGATAAAATTGCAAACGAATAAATAAGATCTTCTTTTGTTTTGTTAGAAACTTCACGCTTTCAAGCGGATTTTTAAGATTAAAAATCGATTTTGGCCTGCATTTTGGCAGAAAAATCTACACAATTTCTATAATATTGGAGGTTACTCATTTTTCTTTTTTTTAAATGAATCCTTATAGTTTTGCGCATCAATATATCGTAATTTAATCTTTCAAAAACATTGAGAACATTCTTCAATTTGCAATTGTTTAAAAGAATTGTTAATAACAATTATAAATTTTCATTTTTTAGCAATCGCTTTATTTCATCTTTAAAGTGTATAGACTTTAAGCTTTAATTTAAAAAAAAAATTACTTAATTATCTTTATTTGTTTCAAAGTAATAATAAAATGAAAATAAAATGACCTAAAACTTCAATACCTGATTACTTCAAAAATAAAATTTTTTTTTGAAAAATATTTTAGGGGGAAAAAGTGTACTCATATATCTACTAAAAATCATAGATAACTTGAAAATTGGAGATAAAAATTTTTCAAGTGGCCGGTTTCACTTATTTTGACCCTTTAGCCATTTGTTACATTTTAAGGAGATTCTCAAAAAAAAAAATTTTACGCACTTTAGTATTTTTTTCTTTTCAAATTTGGTTAGAGAGAAAATTGATTCAATTTCAATTCGACTCAATTCAATTTAATTAAACGAAATTTATTCTTCCAATTAAAAATTAAAATTTATTGTTAATTTTCTTTAATTAATTGTTTATTTATATTACTATTAATTTGGCTAATAACTAAAAGTAAAATAATTTCTTTATAAAAAAACAGCTTTGTGGAAATTTTTTTTTTTTATTTACTTAACAAGAATTATGATTCCACACGGTTCAAGAAAACTGTTGATAAAATATTTTTAATATTAATAACAATTTTTAAATATTCATTAACTAGAAATTCGACAATAAGAAAACAAATTTAAAAATTAATACTAACAAATGTTTAGTCAGTAACAACAATAATGAAAAATTAATAATTAATATTAATAAATAATATTTGCTTTTTGTTAAAACCGTTTTTCATTTGTTTTTATTTATTACAAAATAATTAACAAATAATAATTAGTAATAACAAAAATAATAAAGTAATAAAGTAATAATTAATAAATTTTTTTTAACTTGAATTAATATTAACGTAAAAAAAGAAACATATATTACTTCATAATTTTCTATATCTTTTTATTTAGTTTATTTCAGTGTATTATTTATTTAAAATCTAAATTTTTTATTAATTTCTTTATTATTTGTTTATTATTATTAAATATCAATATCGTTAGTGAATATTTAATAAAAAATTCTTAACAATAAAAAAAATTTTCTCAAACCTCTTCTTGAACCGTAAAAAAAACAATTGTGAAATAATAAAAAAAGATTTTCACTAAAATAATTTTTATAAAAATCATTTACTCTAATATTCTTGAACGAAACCAAAAATTGAAAATTTTAAGTAAAAATTACTTTTACAAATTATTTTTAAGTATTATTTTCAAAAATCAATTTTACCAACAATAGGAGTCTTTTTATAGAAATAATTTTCGCATTTATCAACAAAATACAACACTCACAAAGCAAAGCATCATTTTACCGACACAAACTACTGCTACTGCAACAACAACAAAAATACCGACCCCAGTGTTTATTTCGCATTTCTTTTAATATCAACCAGAGAGAGCCACCGATTAGAGTAAAAGATTTCTGTTTTATCCACAATGATAAAAAGGATTTTTATTGATAACAAATTCCCTATCTTATCAAAAACACTGCTGTGAGACTTTTTCCTTTAAAAATTTAATTTCCATCATTTTTCCCACCAAAATTTTTGATATTAATTAGTAATTAATTATTAATACAGATTATTTTTATAAAAATACAAATTCAGTCTTTTTTCTCACCAAAATTTTCATATTAATTATTAATTTAATTATTTGTTTAAATTATTAATTAATATCAAAAATTTTTGTGAGCAAAAATATCGGAAAAACAAATAAATTAAAAAATTAAATATTTTGATTTTATTTTTTCCTGTTCTTAATTAAATAGCAATTAAATATATTAAATAAAAAAAAAAGATTCAGCATAATAGAACAATACCTAAAAAAAGTGTTTTTTATATTTTTATCAGTGTTTTTAATATTAAAAATAAAATTGAATCAATTTTTCTTTTACACTTGCTGTATGTAAAATAATAAATTCAATATTTACTAAAATTTGAAAAGAAAGAAATTTCTCTTTCTGAAAATGCAGAAGGCAAAATTTGCATATACTAAACTAATCAAGATTAAGAAAAACGAATTCTCAAGTTTATTCAATGTTTAAATTTCCATAACTATATTTTCCTTCTGTTTAACTTGAATTATACAAATTTCCCGCATATTTTATTCTCTAAACAGCAAAATAATAATTACTTGAATATTTTCCATCATTTTAATACTGTTTTATGTGCTCAATAAATATATAGTTAAAGTTTAATATTATTTATAATGAATTATTTTATTTTTTATTTTCAAGTTATTTTTACATTTTCCTAACAATATTATTATTTCTTAATAATTAATAATTATTTATTATTACTCATTAATAAATTAATAATTTTCAATTTATTAATTAACGTTACAATTTTTTCTACATTTCAAATTTTGCCTGAATTCTTTTCTTCGTTTCTAAATAATTTTTTATTTATTAATTTGTTAGCAGTAAATATAAAAAATTACCTATTAATTATTATTTCTTAAGAATTAGTAATTATTTATTATTACTAATTCATAAACTAATATAATTTATTATTTACTCATAAATTATTAATATTGGTTCATAAATTAATAATTATGAGTTATTACTTATCAATAAACCAATAACTATGATGTTAGTTATCAATAAACTAATAATTATTAATTATTACTTATTAATAAACTAATAATTATTAATTATCAATTTTTAATAAACTAATTAAATAATAATAATCCTGTAAAATTGAAAAAAATTCAATTTCATTCATCCTAACAAAAATTTATAACTAAAAATTATGTACTTTGATAAAGAAAAAAAAATGTCGATGAGAGACGATTTCAAGTAAATTTTTGATAAAAACGATTGTAAAGATAGAGAAATGAGTAAAAATTGTAAGAAAAAAAAATTCATAACTCACCTCTCACTGGCAATTGAACTGTTCCGTGACATCGATTTTGGCGACATCTCAAAATCGCTATCACTTCTGTACAGGAAACTTTCTCTCCTTTGTGGCAGATTCTGTAAAACCAGACCTGCACTTGGGGATGCACCTCCACATCCCCCTGCGCCACCGTCCAGCGTTGACGCGCCATTTTCCACATCAAAACTGAAAAAACAAACAAAAAATTTACTATTTTCTTATAAAAAAATTTTACAAACTATTCTAGAATAGTATATTGTGCAACAAGCACAGAACAACAAGTACAGTAATTTGCACAAGTTCGGAAAATCTTCTTTCGTACGTGTTGCACACAGTACTTTGTGCAACACCTGTTTACCGAAAAAAGTCATTTTTATACTTTTCTAATCAATAAATATAGTTTTATGTTGATTATAGTGTATATTATACTGTTTACAGAAAAGTGTGCAGGAAATTACACTTTCCTGCACACTTTTAAATGTGCAGAAATTGACCACTTTGTGCTGCATTTATGTTAAAGAAAAGTAGCTCTTTTCCAGCAGGTGTTGCACAAATTTATTTTTTCGATTTCTAAAATGAGAGTTGAGTATTTTCTTTCTAAAAATTACAAACATAACCTCAAATTTTCTTCTTCTTAGTTCAGCTTTTTTCGGATCATTTATATTTCTTCTGCACTGAAATATAAATTAATTAACAAATTTTAGAAAGTAGTTTTACTTTCGATCGAAAACATTTGAAAAAATTTACAAAACAGGTGATAATTATAAGTGAAATATGTCGAATAAGGTGAAAATTAACAAAAATAGGTGAAATAGGAAATATAGGTGTGGTAAAAAAATCCAATCTCGGAAAATTTTCGCCAGCATTTTCAAAATAGACAAAAATACAGTTTCTTATATAAGATAAACTACTATTAATGCCATAGCCTTGCCATTCAACATTTAATCGTTCGCTGGTATAAAACGTGGGTGGGTACTGCACGCAATCAATTGCTAAATGCATCCAGGAAGAAGAGATCTATAGAAAACTGGAGGACTATATCCCTACTAAGCACAGCTATATATATATGTATATATATGTATATATAAACACGATTCGTTTTCATTAGTTTAAGCAGTAAAATACTATTGCCAATATTGAAGGAATTGCAAAACTTTTCAAATTAATTAAGAAAATAATGATGATGATGATGATGATGATGATGATGATGATGATGATAATGAAAGTAGAAAGAAAATATTTTCTCCGAGATATTAATTTGAGAATAAAAAAAATACGAAGCAAATCTTAGAAAAATATCATTGCACTAAAATTGATGAAATTTTTTACATCTAATTATAAATTCCAATTAATTCGAAAATTACCTATAAATAAATTTCAAGTTACTCGAATTTAAATTAGATGAAAAAAAAATGCAATAAACTTCAATCAATTAAATTTGACACTTTGCTTTATCATTCTTCTTTGTAATTTTATACCTGATTTAATTACTTTTTAATTATTTTCTTTTTTCACTCTATCTCTAAAAATTGAACTTTAGTGCATTTTTTAAATAAAAGACAAATTTCAATCATTTTAATAATTATTAAAAGTTATATTAAAGTCAAGATTAGAGTGAAAAAATTTTTCTACAACTATTTTTAGAAACACGGGACTTCTGTAAAAATAGGTCTAAAAATAAAAACTGCATCACTAGAGTAAAAAAAATTTTTTCTAAAGTATCGAACGTTAAAATGAAGGAAATTTGCTCATGTGTAAATATATTTTTTATCAAAATAAATTATCAACTATCAAAATAAAAAATAATTATCAATTATAAATCTGAAAGAAATAAAACATTCAAAAACGAAATTTCTTAGATAATAAAAATTCTTCAGTAGTTTAAAACACTCACCAAATGTGGTTTCTATAATATCTAATAGTAAAAGTCATATTTTTAAATCACAAAAAAATCGTTTCTCACTTTGACAGCTATTAGCGTTTTATAAGTTAGCTGTAAACGCTTCGTTATTGTTTGTCTTTCAACTAATAAAAACCATCTTTATTATCTTTCTCATGCAATATTTTTTTTAAAAAGAGAAAAAAAAGAAAAACACAATTTTATTTTGTAATCTAAAAAGAATTTTTAGTGTCGAAATTATTTGAGCTCTACAAAAATACTAAAAATCCTATTAATTTTACTATCATTTTACCATTTTACACATTTTTTAATATCAGTTTATTTTTTTCGATAAAAGGTTCATTTTGTCAATCATCAAATTCAAAACTCTACCTTTTCTTAATTTACAAACACACTTTTAATTTATTTATTTGTCTACAGTCATTAGGTGTTAATTATTATCAATTTTCTCTAATAATTATTACCCAATTATTATTGTTTAATTTATCATAACTTCACTTTTAATCTCATTTAATTATTGTTATACATTATCTTTAATCTCCAAGTTCAAGATTATTCTTGTTCTCCACCGAAAAGCACGAATTTCCCTCTTTTATAGAAATAATAAAGAAAAGCACGTCCAGCATAATTTAATTATAAGTTTCTTTTATTAGAAAGTTTTCTGTACCATTAGGACTTTTTTATTCTGTTTTAATATTGATATAATTATTAGAGGTGTGCAAAAAGCTCGAATAGCATGGTCGAGCTCGAGCCAGGCTCGAGTTTTAGTTACTCAAAAATATTTGAGTGCTCGAAAAATTCAAGTGCTCAAAATTATTTTAGGTTTAATACTGCACGTGTCGGATGGAATTTGGTTCAAGTTCGGATTGATTCTACTCAGCTCTGCTAGAAAAACGAAAAGCTTGAAATACTCGATCGAGCTTTTTGCACAACTCTAATAATTATAATAAAATATATATAAATACCTACATATATTTTTTCTTTTTGGTAGAGTTGAGTAAAAAGAACAAAATTGGCCTTTTTACTCCAATCTGATCTAAATAATTTTTAGATAAAAAATCAAAAACTTTTTGTAAAAAATAAAATTAGTCAAAGTTATTTTTCTACTAAAAATTATTTACTACTTACTATTTACTAAAAATTATTCTTGAGGATTTATTTGTTTTAAGTAAAAAATTTGTTTGACTCAAAGAAAATAATTCTTTTCTCTCAAACAAAATTTTTTACTTAAAATAAATAAAATTTGAATTATTTCTCGTATTTAATTAAATTAGTCAAAATTTATTTATTGTTGTTAGTTATTTTTCAACTAAAAATTAATTTTTTTACTATTTCTATACTATTCTATTTTATATACTACTTTATATTCTATACTATTTTTTACTGTATTATATTTAATTTTTAGTACTTTCTAAATCTGAATTAATAGAATTCTACTTACAAATAGTAAAATTTCACTAATTGTTATTAATTTTCATGGACGATTTTTTCCTTTTTTCGATCTCTAAATTTGAATTAGTAAAAAGAGTTTTTAATCATTTAAATTAGAGACTGACTTTTTGCTTTTGAATTAGTAAATTTTACTAGTAAATTAGTACAAATTACTATTTATTAGTAAAATTTACTCATTCAAAATCAAAAAGTCAGTCACTAATTTAAATTTAGAGAGTGATTAGTATACACTATTAGTAAAATATGATAATCGTAATGGTAATCGTAAAATATGACTGATTGTTACTAAAATTTTACTAATTTTTTTAAAATTTCACTAATTGATAAATAATTTATTTTTAATATTTTTTTTGGTTTTTTTTAGTTTTCTTCATGTTAATTCAGTAAATTAATTAGTTAAGCTGTTTTATCGACTATTAATAAAATAGTTCTATTAATTGTTTGTGAAATTCTACTAAAACTTAAATATTGAAATTTTTTAGTATTAAAATTTTACTAAAATTAGTAAAATTTCACTAATTGATAGTAAAATTAATATTAATTCATTTGATCAGCTATTTTTCAACATTTTATTCAGTAATTTTCTACTGATTCAAATTTGGAGAGTAAAAAATGTGTCTGGCAGAAAGAAAATAATTCTTTTTGTTGAAATAAAATTTAAACTTATAATAAATAGAATTTTAATGGAAAAAATAAATAAATTACTAGTTTATAAGACAAATATTTTTTTATGGATGTAAATAAAAAATTTATGGTAGTTCACAATTTAAATTATCAACTTAATTTAAATTAATTTACAATTTTGAATATATTTACTAAAATTTTACTAATTTTTTTAGAATTTCACTAATTGCTAAATAATTTATTTTTAAGGCCAGGTTCCTCCAAAAAACGTGTTTTTTTAAACAAATTTTATTATATTATAAAAAATATTTATCAACCAAAGTTTTTATAGTTTAAGAGGCATGAGAATACTAATTAAAAATTTTTTTTTTTTTTTGCAATGGCGGCTCCAGAATTGGCTGCTGCAGAAAATTATTTTTGTTGGTGGGTTGAGGATATGAGCAAAAGTCAGTAATTATTATAGAGCTGTTATTCGGAAGAAATGTCGAACTTTTTAAATAGATATTCAGGAATTATATGGTAAGAACTCGGTATTTATGTAATAGTTAGACAAAGTTCGGGAATTCTTATGAAATTTAAAGTGTAGTTCTTTCTCCTTGGTTAGACGCTTGTAAATACTATTTTAGAAGAAAAATATAATTTCTACGCCAAAATTTCGATAATATTATAGACTAGTCCTGTATTTTTCAGGAATTTTTTTATGATGGTGATTTTGAAAGTCTTACGAAAACAGTTTCGTAATTAGTTCGGAACGATTCAGATATACTTACATTAAATTCCTAAAAATTTCTGGAGCTTTGCACAAATTCTCAATTTAGGAACAAATTCAGGAATTCTTACAGAATTTATATTTTCCGTGTAGAATTGTTAGTGAAATTCTACACTGTAAATAAAAGGTTTTAAATTAGAGCTTTTTTCGGTATTAAAATAGAACCAAATTGACAATTTAGTACCAAAATTGGTACTGAATTAGTACCTTTCTTTTTACAGTGTACTAAAACTAAATTAATAAATTAGTAAAATATAACTAATTGCTAGCAAAATTAATATTAAATCATCTGATGGGCGATTTTTCATCATTTCAGTAGTAACTTTCTACTAATTCTACTAATAATAAAATATTTGTCTGAGACAAATATTTTTTTATGTATGTAAATATAAAATTTATGGTTATTCAAAATTCAAAATAAATTAAATTACTTTAATTTAAAATTTAGCGTAATTTAAAATGAATCATAATTTACCGTCTAAATTTGAATTAGTAAAAAATGTACTTTGAATTAGAGACTGAATTTTTGCTTTTGAATTATAGTAAATTTTACTAATAAATTAGTAGAAATTTCTATTCACAGTTTTTCTAAGGACATCAAATTGAGACAAAAAATGCATCAAAATAGTTGCGAAGCAACGTTTTGATACGTTTTTTGTCTCAATTTGATATCCTTAGAAAAACCGTGTTTATTAGTAAAATTTACTAAATCAAAAGCAAAAAGTCAGTCACTAATTCAAATTAGTAAACATTCCTACTAATTCAAATTTAGAGAGTAAAATCAATTCCAATCGAGAGTAAAAGTAATTAAATTTAAAAATTCCGATTGTGTATCCTAAACAGTAAAAAAGTGTCTTTTTGGTCTTTATACCTATATTTTTTATTTTTTGGTTTATATATCCATTCGCAGTGAGGTGAATTATTGGCCCTTTGAGCTTTGGACTTATCTTAAGACACGACACTCTGCACGTGCCAAAGTTGATTGATTTATGACTGTTTGCGTTAAATCAATTCAAAGATAAATACACAATCTCACTGAATTTATGTATGTATGTGTTCTCGCGTGTATATGAAATTCATTCACTGGGAAAATACGATTGGAGAAGGATGTTCATTTGATGAAATGATTTTATCTTTTGCAATTGACACGAGCAAATGAGCATGAGCATTACGAATGAACAAATATATCGAACAATAGTTTCTTCAAGTTTTGCTTACGTCAAATCTCATCAAAACTTTATTTCACATATATATAATATACATAACTACACCCTCAATTGATCGTCAAGTTTCAGATGTCACACAGTCGTACACTTCCTGAATAAAAGGGATATTAAATTTATTTATACCCGACTGATCCTTCGAAACTTTTTCCTTTGTACTTCAAAAAAAAAGTTCACACACTTTCTATACAATTATTTTTCTATTTTTCTCAATTCCTTCATTTCCTTATATGTGCGGCACTATTTATTTCTTATTTTAATTTTAAGTTTTTTTTTTAATGCAAAATAATTTTCTACTAATGATTATTATTGTTTACTAATTGCTGAAGCAAAAAGTCAGCCAAATTTTTTTTTGCTAAAATTTCGTTATTTAATTTATAAATTATAAATAATATTAAATTAATATGAAAAAATATATTAACTATTTTCCTCGGAATTATTTTATTAGTTTATTAAAAAAAAAGAAACATCGAGTAAAAGTTTCCAAGATAAACAGGAAAAATCTCATAAAAAATGTGTCTGGATTTGTTAAACTTTTTTAGGGAAAACTTTGAAAATTTTTGTCTCATGAGATTTTTCTAAATTTCATAAGGGAAAAATTTTTCAAGTTTCTTATTTATATATATTAAAGTTTCACTATAGCACAGCGACAAAAACTTTGAAAAATCTCTTTACAGAAAAATAAAATAAAAAATCTAATTCTCATACCTTTATAATATTTTACTTTTTAAAAAATTTTTTTAGAACAAAAAAATAATTTCTTCTCAGATAAAAAAATTCTTTTCAAAGAAGAAATTATAATTTTACATTAAAAATATCAATACAATAGGAAAAAAACAATTAATTTTCGTATACCAAAAAAATAATCCAAATAAAAAAATTAATAAAATAAAATTAAAAATTAAATATTACATTTCTTTTCCAAGAGGAAAATTCTCTGGTCAAATATTAATTATTATTTTCTCTAATTATTGTGGGAATACAAAGCATTTTTTGTAATGAGACAAATTTTTTTTCAGGTCATTTTGATTATTAGAAAAATAAATATATTTTGAAAAAAATTTTTTTCAAACTTACGGGATAGCGACGTAAAGCAATTTTGGATGAGGGTTTGTTCGCGAGAATGTCGAGACACAGCCACTGTGTCTTCTCAGTGATGTTATCGGCAGTGTCACTCTCATCGTGCCCGAATCACGGCGAGCGAATTTTGATGAAATTTCATGAGGCATCAAAATTGAATACTCATTCATTGTGACGTTGTTTGAAAAATAATTTCCAACTTGCTCAAATTACGCTCCCTCTATTCCCTATACTCTCGATATTTTCAATATAATAATAATAATCCATTTACTATTTTCACTTTTCCAAATTGACATTTCCTTCATTTTTTATCAAATAAAATTGAAAGCAAATATTCAATTGAAAATTAATTATTAAATAAATCAATTAAAAATTAATAATTAAATAAAAATCCAATTAAAAATTAATGATTAAATAATTATTCAATTAAAAACCAAGAATTAAATAAAAATACAATTAAAAATCAAGAATTAAATAAATGTTCAATTAATAATTGATTTCCAATTTTAATAATTAATTTCATTTGATTATTTTTTTTTATTATTTATTTCAAAAATCACCATTTTCTGCACTTTTATTTTGACACGACTGATAAGCAGAAAAAAAAATTCTTATTCGCGAAAAGAAAATTAGTATTTCAATGCGCGGATACGATAAAATCTATATATCTGAAACTGTCTTCGTTTCAATATTTTTTTTTCCTTTTTTTTTTTTTGATCCAGAGAGCGAAAATAGTTCAATATCACTTTATCATGTGAAGAAACGTGCTATACATTGGAAAACGCGGAAAAGAACGTACACACACAATTTACATTTATCTGTCCTTGGAATATATTTTTGTGAAAATTACCTTTTTTTTACTTAACAAATTTCTCTGTGAGAATATTTTTCGTCAGTCATCTCTCTATATCGAGGGAGGGTGGGGTAGGGGGGGGAAAAGTGAATATAATAAGAAAAAAAGGGGAAAAAAGAATATAAATAAAATACATTTTCCCCCAAGTACTTAGTTTTCCTTTTTCGTATAACCAGCGAATAAAGTTAGAAACAAGAAAATATTTTCTTTCCTGTTAATCCTTTCCTTTCTCAAAAAAAAGAGAAAATTTCCCCTTTTATTAATTTTCTCCGTAAATAAGTTACCAAAGTATAAACAAAATGCAATTTTTCTCTCCAAATTGAATTTTTTTTCTTTTATGCTTCTAATAACAAAAAAAAGGAAATTTCAAGTTTTTAGGAAAAAGAAAAGGGAATTTTTACTTTAAAATAATTTTTCATTCCTCATTTTCTCTCTAAGGAAAGAATTTTTCTTTTTTCCGAATTGGCTTCTATATTTTGAAAAAGAAAAATTATTATCACGTTTAATTGCAAACGAGGTTTTTAATCAATTTTCTTCTGTATTTTAAAAAAAAATTTATTGTCACGACTAATTAAAATGCTCTTAAAGTTTCGAACGTTCAAAATTTTTTCTTTTAATTTGTACCTTTTTCAAAAAAATTATTTAAAAAAAATAATTCTTAACTGAGTAAATTTTTGATTTAAATAATATTTTCTTCTTTTGAATAGTAATTTCCCCTAGTTTAATTACTTCCCAAAAACTAATTTTTAATTTTTAATTAGCAAAAACGTTTAGTAATTTTAATTAGTAACTGACTTTTTGCTTTTGAATTAGTAAATTTTTTAAATTTTGTAGAAATTACTATTTATTAGTAAAATTTAATAACTGAAAAGAAAAAAGTCAGTCACTATTTCAAATTTAGTAAACATTTTAACTAATTCAAATTTAGAGAGAAAATAAAATATTTTAAGTCAAAAATACTTTTATTTAAGAATATTTTTAGTTAAAATACTTTTTGTTAAAAATATTTTTAGTCACAATATTTTTAGTTAAAATATTTTTATTTAAAATAATTTTAGTTACAAATATTTTAATTCAAAATACTTTTAGTTAAAAATGTTTTTAGTTAAAATATTTTTATTTAAAATACTTTTAGTTGAAAATATGTAATAATAATAATAGTTATTATTATTATTATTATTATTATTATTATTATTATTACTATTACAATAGATAAAAAAAATACTTTTAGTTAAAATTAGTTAAAATATTTCTAGTTGAATTACTTTTAGCTAAAAATATTTAAAAAATAGTTATTATTATTATTATTATTATTATTATTATTATTATTATTATTATTATTATTATTATTATTATTATTATTATAAATATCTCTTCAAATTTTACCAATAAATAGTCATTTCTACTAATTTATTCGTAAAATTTACTAATTCAAAAGCATAAAGTCAGTGACTAATTCAAATTAGTAAACATTTTTATTAATTAAAATTTAGAAAAATTAAAAAAAAATTAGAGTTTAGAAATATTTGAGCAGAAAAAAATTTCCTTCATTTAAAAGTTGAAAACTTTAGGGAAAAATTAATTAATAACGAAGAAATTATTAATTTTTTGTTTTTTATTTATCGGGGACTGATAAAATATAATTACATTACAATATCTATGTATAATTAGCTAAATTATGTAAAAAATATGGTGTAATTTCACGGACAATTGACATTTTCAAAGTGTGCGATAAAGTAAAAATTAATGTTGCAATTAAGAGGGAGGTTTAGAGTTTTCAGTTTAATGTAGAGAATATAACGTTTAACGATGGGACTTTAACAATTCATTGTAAGCATTTGTATTTATAAATAGTCAATAATAAATGCTTGTAAAAGTTTATTGAGCGTTGAGAAATCAAATTTTGTTGATATGCTCGAGCAAATATGTAATAAACAAGAGAAAGACACATACACACACTATTTCGTTTTTTAAAATCTATGATTCATAAAGTTTTCAACACTTTGCTAATATGTATAATAAAATAATTTATCCTATGCTGCGTAAATTAGAAAAATACTGGAATTATTCCGTTCTTGTTTGGATTTTTTAAAATTATGTATGAAAAAAAAATTTTCTATTAAATTGTTTATTATAAAAATTGTGAACTTTCGAACATTTTATTTAAAATATTTTTTTAATTCAAAATATTCATGTTAAACTCTCTAAATTTGAATTTGTAAGAAATTTAAACTATTTACTAATTTGAATTAGTGACTAACTTTTTTCTTTCGAATTAGTAAATTTTACTAAGAAATTAGTAGAAATTACTATTTTTTCGTAAAATATTGTTTAAACAAAAATTTTTATTTGAAATATTTGAAATAAATATTTTAATATTTAAAAAAATATTCAATGTAGATATTTTTTAAACAAAAATATTGATTTAAAATAATTTTTACAACAGAATTTTCCATCTCGAAGAGAATAAAATTTTCCGATTAATTTAAAAAACTGATTTTTCCTCAAAATAATTGCTTTTTGTTTTCAAAATATGTTTTTTTCAATTTTTTAATATTAAATGGAAAAAAATTCAAATTTTCATCACCCACGTGAAAAATAATCTTGATAATAGCGCACTGATATTATGCAATAATATAACGATTTAAACGCCAACATTTCTTTGTTTATATTTTTAGACGCTCATCTTTTGCAGTAAATTAATCAGACTTTGCGAATAACCAAGGCTTAATTACTAATTATGTATGCATTGTAATGTTTAAGACTCTCATCCCAAACAAAGCGAGCAAACAATAATTTTCAATTTAAACCTGACCTTTTTATTGAGCGGGCAAATATTTATCATTATCGATATAAAAATAATAAAAAATTTTTTAAATAAAATTTGTACTTTTTGTACGAAATGGCTTGTCCCGTCTACAAGTAAATAAATAAATTTAAAAATGTATTTAAAAATAAAAGAAAAAAATAAAAGAAAAATGTAAATGAAAAATAAAGTTAAAATAAAAATGAAATAAAATAAAAAAGTCAGTGGAAAAGTTTAATTATCAATATAATTTCTATTATTTTTTCTAAAGCTTTGTCCTCTTTTTCTATCGGGGTATATTTATTTTTTTGTATATATAAAACTTCTGTTTTTACTGTCTTTTAAAAACGAGTTAAAAAAATGTAATAAATATCGTTATATATATATCAAACAAGAAAATGGAGGAAAAAGTGCATTTTTACGTAAACTCTGGTTGTTTACAAAGATAATTATTGTAAACGAAGCGTAACTTGAATAACTCAATGACATTGTTTGAAAGTTTTGTTTTAAACAAAAGAAAAAAAAAGATAGGTCACTCGCCCAGGAATGTTTCGAATACAATTATTTTGTTTTCCTGATTTATTTATAAAAAATTATTTTCTTTTTCTAATTATACAAAGCTGGAAAAAATTTTTTTTAACCAATTTCTACAAATTATTTCATGTAGCAAAATAAATAATAATAATAAGTAAATAAAAAAGGAAAATTACAAATAATTAAAAACCAACAAAAATAATAAATAAACAAAAAAGATAAAAATAAAAAAATGTAACTGATACTTAAATAAATAATATAAAAACAGTGAAATAATAAATAAATAAATAAAAGAAAAGAGGTAACTAATAAATAAATAGAAATATAGAAACGGTTAACTAATAAACAAATAAATAAACAGTTAAGTAATAAATAAATAAATAAACAAAGAAAGACAAAAAAATAATAAATAAATAAAGATAAAAAAATGTATCAAATAATTTAAAGAAGTTAATAATAATTAATAATAAAAATAAAAGTTGGGGAAACATTAGAAAAGCAAGTAAACAAATAAAAAAATTGAAACAAAAAATGCAAACGAAAATTAGAACAAACTGTAAAAAACTGCTTTTGCGTAATTTTTTTTTTTTTTAGAAAAATATATTACTTGGAAAAGCATTAAGAATGTTTTCCATTAAAACGATATATTTCTAGACAATGTCTCGTTAATGAGCATATAATACAACACTTTGGGAAAGGTACTTCCGTTGCTCTTTTTTTTCTTTATTTTTAAAACGGAAGTAGGCTAATACCACGAATCAACTGATTAAATCGATTGAGAATGAGTCTGCATAAGATTATAATTTGTAAATAAATGAGCTGATTATACGAGAAATATATGGCTAATTAAGAAAAAGGTAATCTCACAATATTCAAATTTTCGATTATCATCAAAATTAATCCTCCTCTATCCCCTCTCCCTTGGAAATTTTGTTAACGCGCACTAATTTTTTTTTCAAAAATAAAGATAAAGAAATCGTCATTTTCTAAACAATTAATTATTATCGCTGGAAATTTTCATTTAAATTACACAATTTTTCCTTTGGAAATTAATTTCCAACTTCCAAAATAATTCCGATTGAATAGTTCGAAAATAATTCGAATTGAAGAATAGTTCCAAATTCCGAACAACAAGCACTGTTTATTTAGCGAAGGAAAAAAATTGTTTCGTCATTTTTCGAAGAGAAAAAAAAAATACTATGTGACATACAATAGACTATCCACGACGTTTTGATGTTCATCACTTGCATGCCGGTTTAGCACTGGCAACCCACCATGCGGTCGACCAGACTGTTGCTTTCACGTTAACCACATAACCCTAACGTTGCGACGTCGCAACCCATCAAAAACAAAATAGAAATAGTCATTTCTATCAAGTTTCAAAAAGATGCTTGCCTCACCAATAAGTGACATAGATTTTTTTTTCTTTCTTTTGTATAAATAAAATACGAATTCTCAAAGGGTCAAATAATTTATAAACTAGTGGACAATTTTTCTTCATCACGCATCAAAGGAATTCGAATATATATATATATATATATATGGCAAATTTTATATTATTACATAAAGTGGAATTATGTGGAACCACAAATTTTAGGTGAAATTATCTACTGCTATTATTGAGAACTATTATTGTAGTTGAATGTTGAAAGTGCTCTTCCTATATAGTTACAAGACTCGAGATATTATTTAGAACTAGTGTCGTTTAAAGAGATGTAATTAATGATAAATTATATTGGGGAAACATTTAGAAAATATATTTCTCTGTTGTTGTATACCATAAACTGAAATTATTGTTTCATGTTATTGCAAAATTTTTTGAGTTGAATTTCTTGAAATATAGTCAAAATTTCGCGAAAATTATTATTTTTTACGTGCGTATTAATTTTACTCTCGAATAGGATTAATTTTAAAAGTACGATTCATTTTAAATTACGTTTAATTTTAAATTACGATTCATTTTAAATTCCGATTTATTTTAAATTACATTAAATTTTAAAATTTCCTAAAATTTAAATTAAATCAATTTAAGTTAATAATTTAAATTTTGGACTACCATAAATTTTTTATTTACATCCATAAAAAAATATTTGTATCATACAATTAGTCATATTTTACTAAGCACTCTCTGAATTTAAATTGGTGACTGACTTTTTGATTTTGAATGAGTAAATTTTACTAATAAATAGTAATTTGTACTAATTTACTAGTAAAATTTACTAATTCAAAAGCAAAAAGTCAGTCTCTAATTTAAATGATTAAACACTTTTTACTAATTCAAATTTATAGAGTAAATTATGATTCATTTTAAATTACGCTAAATTTTAAATTAAAGTAATTTAATTAATTTTGAATTACCATAAATTTTAGATTTACATTCATAAAAAAATATTTGTCTCATAAACTAGTGATTTATTTATTTTTTTCATTAAAATTTTATTTATTTTAAGTTAGAAGATACTTTATTTCAACAAAAAGAATTATTTTCTTTCTCCATTTTTTACTCTCCAAATTTGAATCAGTAGAAAATTACTAAATAAAATTTCAATATTTTCGATTTAGTAGAATTTTACAAACAATTAATAGAACTATTTTATTAAAAGTCGATAAAACAGCTTCACTAATTAATTTACTAAATTAACATGAAGAAAGCCAAAACAAAAAAAAAAACCAAAAAAAATATTAAAAATAAATTATTTGGCAATTGATGAAATTCTAAAAAAATTAGTAAAATTTTAGTAACAAATTATTCATATTTTACTAATCACTCTCTAAATTTAAATTAGTGACTGACTTTTTGATTTTGAATGAGTAAATTTTACTAATAAATAGTAATTTGTACTAATTTACTAGCAAATTTTACTAATTCAAAAGCAAAAAGTCAGTTTTACTAGTTCAAAGTAGTAAACATTTTTACTAGTTCAAAATTAGAGCTCGAAAAAGGGGAAAAATTGTCCGTTAAAATTAATAACAATTAGTGAAATTTTACTATTTATTAGTACAATTCTACTAATTCAGACTTAGAAAGTACTAAAAATTAAATAAAATACAGTAAAAAGTAGTATAGTATATAAAGTAGTATTGAATTTATAGTATATTTAATTGAACACGAGAAATAAATCAAATTTTTTTTTTTTGAGAAAAAATTTGTTTGACAGAAAAGAATTATTTTCTTTGAGCCAAACAATTGTTTTACTTAAATCAAATAAATCTTAAAGAATTATTTTTAGTAAATAATAAGTAGTAAATAATTCTTAGTAGAAAAATAACTTTGACTAATTTAATTTTTTACAAAAAGTTTGTGATTTTTTTCTCTAAAAACTATTTAGATCAGATTGGGTCAAAAAGGACAATTTTTTTTATTTTACTCGCAACAAAATTGTAATTTTAGATTTTTCTTCAAATCCTACTAATTTTAGTCATTGAATATGAAATGAGAAAAGAAAAATTAGGCTAAAATCAGTAGTGAATTTTATCTCTACTAATTTTAGTCATTTTTGTTTGAAAATTAATTTAAATTAGTAAAAATTAGTCACAGTTTCTCTAAGGATATCAAATTGAGACAAAAAACGAATCAAAAGTGTTGGGAAGCAACATTTTGATTCATGTGTTGTTTCAGTTTGATATCCTTAGAAAAACTGTGTAGTGAAAAAAAAATTAGTCAGAAAAATAAAAATAAAATAAAAATGCAGCTAACTAATTAAATTAAAAATTTCGAAAACAAAAGAGAAATCATCAAAAGCACAAAAAAAAATTCTATATTAAGAGAAATTTTTCACAAACCGCAACGAAATTTTTATTATATTTTCTTGAATTTTTTTCCCCTTTTATTCCTAATGTAGTCATAGAGAAGTCTTTTATTACATGTTTAGCGGTAGATTTTCATTCTTCCGTAAAATTTCAACTGTGCCACTTTTTCATAACTTGACTTTTATGAGTTTCTTGTAGTCGAAATTACACATCCTAGTATTTTTCCCCATTTTCTTAATATTTCACTTTTACGTTCATTTTTCAAAAAAAAAGAAAAGAAAAAAAATTGAGCCAATTTTGGTGTGTATGTAAATATAAATAGTAATTTAGGAAAAAATGTTTAATCTAATTTTATTTGTAGAATTGTCTCTGCACAATATGTGCGTGTGCTAAATGAAAATGAAAATTTTCTCTCATATACATAGTAAATTTAAAGAAAACTTTTTTTTATATTTTTGTGTAAGAAAACCTATTTTCTGGAATGTGTACTATTTATATTATATGTAAACGATGCTCACGAGGATTTTTATTTACACAACTTTCAACAAATTGCAAGAAAAAACAATTTCCAGAAGACGATAAGTACTACTACTTAGATACACACAGACAAATATTTTCTTTGCTCCAAATATATAATAGTTGTCTTACAGAAATATATATATATATATATATATATATATGGGACATTCCACGTCAACACGGACAGAGCTCTAAACAAAAATTGATTTGATGGATTTAAACGTTCTAGGGCTTAAAAGATTTCTACGTTCATGTAATTTAAGATGCCGATGGGCGTTTTTTGCAAAATTCCATTTCCGATGCCAATAGAACTGTCAAAAGTCAAAAGGTCCAAAAATCTCAAAATACTTTTATGAATTAAAAGCAAAAAACGAGGTAAATTATTCTGTAACTCATTCTTTATCAGTTTTTAGGGTTCCCGAATATGAATCTAAAGTTTTTTTTTAAAAATCCAAAATGGCGAATTCAATATGGCGGACAAAATTCAAATTTGATCAGATTCGATTAAAACTTGTTACTCGGGGGTTTTTAGGGTCGCTGATTACGAATCTGAAGTCACTTTTTAAAAATTCAAAATGGCGGATCCAATATGGCGGAAAAAATTTTCAAATTTGATACGATTCCCTTAAAACGTGTTACTCGGGGGCTTTTGGGGTCGCAGATTATGAATATGAAGTTACTTTGTAGAAATTCAAAATGGCGGATCAAATTTTTTAATTTGATCAGATTTAATTAAAAAGTGTTACTCGGTGGTTTTTAGCGTATCTGATTATGAATTTGAAGTCTCAAACACAAAGTAACTTCATATTCATAATCTGCGACCCCAAAAGCCCCCGAGTAACACGTTTTAAGGGAATCGGATCAAATTTGAAAATTTTTTCCGCCATATTGGATCCGCCATTTTGAATTTTTTTAAAATGACTTCAGATTCGTAATCAGCGACCCTAAAAACCCCTGTGTAACAAGTTTTCATCGAATCTGATCAAATTTGAATTTTGTCCGACATATTGAATTCGCCATTTTGGATTTTTAAAAAAAAACTTTAGATTTATATTCGGGAACCCTAAAAACTTATAAAGAATGAGTTACAGAATAATTTACCTCGTTTTTTGCTTTTAATTCATAAAAGTATTTTGAGATTTTTGGACCTTTTGACTTTTGACAGTTCTATTGGCATCGGAAATGGAATTTTGCAAAAAACGCCCATCGTCATCTTAAAGTACATGAACGTAGAAATCTTTTAAGCCCTAGAACGTTTAAATCCATCGAAGCAATTTTTGTTTAGAGCTCTGTCTGTGTTGACGTGGAATGTCCCATATATATATATATATTTTTCTCATAGACAACTAAACTTTTTATTTGTTAGAAATAAAAATTTTATTGTACACCAAATATTTTTTGGAAGGAAACCAAATAAAACTTATTTCGACCGAAAAGAAAGTTATTTGAACCAAATGAAATTTAATTGAACCAAATAAAATTTATTTGAACCAAATGAAATTTATTTGAACCAAATGAAATTTATTTAAAACAAATAAAATTTATTTAAAAAAAATTAAAGTTATTCGAAACAAATAAAATTCATTCGAACCAAATAAAGTTTATTTGAACCAAATAAAAATTTTTTGAATCAAATACAATTTATTCGAAGCAAACAAAATGTACTTCAACCAAATAGAATTTATTCGAACCAAATAAAATTTACTTAAATCAAATAAAATTTATTTATAACAAATGAATTTCTATTTGACTGTGGAACAAATATACCATTTCTCCGGGTGTATATACCTATCTTCATAAAATATACTTAAAAAGTTGATATCAAAGATTAAATCGAATATGAAACTTATATGACACTTTGAAAATAGAGAATAAAAAATAAATACAGAGATTTGACCATTCGCGCGGTGTCTCTGATGAGTTAATCTCATTTTTATCATAAAACAGATAAAGACGTACTTATCAAAGTTCAAAATGATATAAATCACCTGTTTTTCGAAATGCAACATTATAACTTTTCGGATAAAAATAATTTTTATTTCTTCTATTTCCCACTAATAGTAAAAGAAAATAGTGACAGGAATTTTTATTTTTCGAAACTACTTAATATTTATTTACACTTTTACTTTTAAGCTAAAATACATAATTAACAACGATCACTATTATTTTGTCAAACATAAACGAAAAAATTAATTAATTTATTCATTTTTTAAATAATTAAAAATTTTCGAAAAGTGCTTCGAATTCCAAAAATTTGTAATTAAAAATTTAAATAATTTTTCAAAAACTATTTGCAATGTCGAAAAGTTAAAATTAAGAAATTTTAATTAATTAATTTTTCGAATAAGTGTTTTAAAATTCTAAAAGTCGTAATTAAAAAATTAATTAAATATACTTGTACTTACAAGTATTTAATTAATTTTCCAATTAGTCTACAATTACGGAACATTGAAAATTAATTTTTATAATAAAATTCACAAAAAAACAATTTGAATTCCCTTTTTGAGAAGATTAGAACAATAACTTACAGAGGAAAGTTTCTAAATTCGAGGGTTGAAATAGACATATACATAAACGCGCTAGAAATACACATTCAAATATTATGGTAAAGTTATTTTTAAACATTTCTAATTTTCCGCTGAAAGCCACCTGTAAAAACTTTTATACATCTTTCAGTTTAATTATCTTCATGAGAATGGAAATAAGTGCAAAGTTCGTGCAGACGGAGCTTTTTAAATAAATATCTTCCGCTATTTTAAACCCAAAAAAACTATATGCATGTATATATGATGTACAAAATTTAAATTTCAACATAATAAAAGGGAGCATTGTTTTAAATACAAAAGGCTCTCTAAATACACTCTAAGTAAATAGACTCTCTAAATTTGCATTGTGGTTGAAAATCCACTAATTTAGTAATATCCAGAAAGTTAATTTAATAAAAATTACTACTTTTTGAATTTTTATTCTCTATTTATTTTTTATTCTTTTCTTTCCTTTCTGTACTTTCTATCTATCTATTATTTTAAATAAATAAATAAATAATTTAATTTGATAAAAATTACTATTAACTCTTAGTATTTTTATTCTTTCTATTTATTTATTTTTATTCTTTTTTAACCACTAATTTAATAGTAGTCACACAGTTTTCCCAAGGATATAAAATTGAGACAAAAAACGAATCAAAACGTTGCTTCGCAACACTTTTGATTCGTTTTTTGTCTCAATTTGATATCCTTGGAAAAATTGTGTCTATTTTTCACCAATTCAAATTAGTTTTTCCATTAGTTTTCAAATTCTTCATTTTATTTTCAATAATTTAATTTTTATTGCAATTTTTATATAAGAGTTGCTCTGCACAAAACATTTCGATGAATGTAAACAGGTGAACTTAACATAAAATACAATTTCGAATGCTAAAAACACAAGAAAATTATTTATTTAAATCAAAAGAAAAAACGAAAAACACAAAAATTTATAACATAATATTTTGCCAAAATCGCTAAGTGTCTTTTTCCTCCCACCAGATGGGACAAAAAAGCCACTTGCAGTGCATTTGTAAAACTCTTATAACTTAGTCCTTTCGTGGTTCATAAAAAATTTCCGACAAGGATTTTTAATAACTAAACTTTCAGTACAATTTTAAAAAAAATGAAAAATTCCTATTTTGTTGCGAGTAAAAAGAAAAAAATTGCCCTTTTTAACCCAATCTGATCTAAATAATTTTTAGAGAAAAAATCAAAAACTTTTTATAAAAAATTAAATTAGTCAAAGTTATTTTTCTACTAAAACTTATTTACTACTTACTATTTACTAAAAATTATTCTTTAGGATTTATTTGTTTTAAGTAAAAAATTTGTTTTGCTCAAAGAAAATAATTCTTTTCACTCAAACAAAATTTTTTACTTAAAATAAATAAAATTTGAATTATTTCTCGTACTTAATTAAATTAATCAAAATTTATTTATTTTTGATAGTTATTTTTCAACTAAAAATTAGTTTTTACTATTTTTTTAAAGTTTTTTTTTACTATTTCTATACTATTCTATTTTATATACTACTTTATATATACTATACTATTTTTTGCTGAAATTTATTTAATTTGTAGTACTTTCTAAATCTGAATTAGTAGAATTCTACTAACAAGTAGTAAAATTTCACTAACTGTTAGGGGAGAGTGGTCCTAAGTTGGCCGCCTAAGCAAATTGGTCGAAAATAGTAACAAAATGAAATTTAATCACTTCGGCAAGTATATATTAGTGTTCACCCTATTGAAAATCCCCATATGGGAAACCACATGGGATCCTATGTCAAAAACCATGTAAAACCCTACTTCCATGAAGGAAACCACGTGGTTTACCATGTGGTTTCCCATGTCAAACCATATGGGAAATTGAGACAGGATTTTAGTTAGGAATAGACATGGGGTATTTGAACAGTTTATCTATGCATAAAACCATATCAAATCCCACATGTTTTTCCCAGTCAAATCCTAAACAGAATCCCATGTGAAAAACAGTATCATTTATTTATAATTATTTTCCCAAGTCAATCCCCAAGTGAAAAACAGTATCATTTATTTATAATTATTTTCCCATGTCAAATTCTAAACCAAATCCCATGTGAAAAACATTATCCGCCTTATTGAATATCCCTACATGGGAATCCACTTGGAATTTTACAAGGGATTTCACATAGGATTTTATATGGGAATTGACATAGGATTTCATGCAAGATTTCACCTAGGATTTAATGAGACATCACAAAGTATTTTATTAAAGATCCAATGAAGAAATTTTCAAAGGATTAAAAATTATTTAATAAAAAATTAAATAATAAATAGTATTAGTGTTACAAGTCATCAAAAAAGTAAAAAAACGATCATTTGAAACACGTCCTCTCTGCTACAGGTTCTCAGCTTTTATATACTTCCAGAATCGTCTCAACAGCGAGAGAAGTCACTTTCGCCACCTAGCGGTGAAAGTATAGGAGCGACAGTAATCTTTATCATTACTAAGGAAACCATGTGGAATACCACGTAGGATTCCATGTGGTTTCCTACGTGGGGATTTACATGGGATTTTACTTAGGAATTTAAGTAGAAATAAATTCCCAAATAAATTCCTAAGTAAAATCCCATGTAAATCCCCACGTAGGAAACCACATGGAATCCTACGTGGTATTCCACATGGTTTCCTTAGTAATGATAAAGATTACTGTCGCTCCTATACTTTCACCGCTAGGTGGCGAAAGTGACTTCTCTCGCTGTTGAGACGATTCTGGAAGTATATAAAAGCTGAGAACCTGTAGCAGAGAGGACGTGTTTCAAATGATCGTTTTTTTTACTTTTTTGATGACTTGTAACACTAATACTATTTATTATTTAATTTTTTATTAAATAATTTTTAATCCTTTGAAAATTTCTTCATTGGATCTTTAATAAAATACTTTGTGATGTCTCATTAAATCCTAGGTGAAATCTTGCATGAAATCCTATGTCAATTCCCATATAAAATCCTATGTGAAATCCCTTGTAAAATTCCAAGTGGATTCCCATGTAGGGATATTCAATAAGGCGGATAATGTTTTTCACATGGGATTTGGTTTAGAATTTGACATGGGAAAATAATTATAAATAAATGATACTGTTTTTCACTTGGGGATTGACTTGGGAAAATAATTATAAATAAATGATACTGTTTTTCACATGGGATTCTGTTTAGGATTTGACTGGGAAAAACATGTGGGATTTGATATGGTTTTATGCATAGATAAACTGTTCAAATACCCCATGTCTATTCCTAACTAAAATCCTGTCTCAATTTCCCATATGGTTTGACATGGGAAACCACATGGTAAACCACGTGGTTTCCTTCATGGAAGTAGGGTTTTACATGGCTTTTGACATAGGATCCCATGTGGTTTCCCATGTGGTTTCCCATATGGGGATTTTCAATTTTTTTTTTTTTTTTTTTTTTATTTTTTTTTTATTTTTCTCTGCAGAGATCGTTTTGCTATAATTTTGTGGTATTTAGAACGTTATAGAATGACTTTTGTAGTCTTAATACAATAAATCGTGAAAAGCTGCATTTTGGACATTTCAGAAATAGCGGTCCTAAGTTGGCCACCCCCTGGTCCTAAGTTGGCCACAACTATTTTTCGCTTGTGTATAAGGAAGAAATGCATATTCTTTTCAATTACGCAGAAATTTTATAAATTTGATACATTTAGGAGAATAAAAACGCATTATTTAACTATTTTTGTTTAGAAAATGAAGCAATATTTTATTTCATTTATTTACAGTGGTTTTTTAAACCATTTTTTTTTGTTTTTTGTCTTTGTTTAATTCCTACGTTACACTTTTACGGTCTTTCTCGTGATGAAAAACACAAAAAAGAAGCAAAACATAAATAAAAACAAACAAAAACAATAGGTGGCCAACTTAGGACCACTGTAGATTTTTACAAATTTCAAGTTATTACGCTAATAAAAAAATTTAATTAAAAAATCAACAGAACCTCTTATTACAACATTAAATAAAGGAACTAGCGCACACACTCATTTAGAAATTTTTAATTATTTATCTCTTGTAGCTGCTCTCGAAAAAATAAGAAAAATTAAATTTTTTTGGTCGTAAACAATATTATTGTCCTCACAATGCCTAGAAGAATCTTAGATTATAATTAGGTCCATAAATTATATCATGGTTTATCAATATATCATACCACAAAATTATAGATTCATCCAGTATACCATCTCTGAGAAATGCAGGGTGGCCAACTTAGGCCCACGGCCAACTTAGGACCACTCTCCCCTACTAATTTTAACGGACAATTTTTCCCTTTTTTGATATCTAATTTTGAAATAGTAAAAACGTTCACTAATTTGAACTAGTGACTGACTTTTTGCTTTTGAATTAGCAAATTTTACTAGTAAATTAGTAAAAATGACTATTTATTAGTAAAATTTACTCATTCAAAATCAAAAAGTCAGTTACCAATTTAAATTTAGAGAGTGATTAGTAAAATATAACTAATTGTTACTAAAATTTTAGTAATTTTTTTAGTGTTTCACTAATTGCTACTTTACTAATGTTAATTATTGACTCAACTTTGACTAAATTAAGCTTAAAAGGGATGTTAATTAATTATAAGAAGAAGAAAAATTTTTTATGACCCATGACTCGGTAAAAATTGTATACACCCTCGAATTAAACGATCTTTAATAACATAAAAAATCAAATTTTCTCATGGAGTTGTGTGTTAAAAAGGCAACATCGATCGTTAAAACGTTAGCGTGCACTGTGGTTATTAGGGATGTTTATCACCTATGTTCATCCCAGGGTCACCAGATTTGTGTCAAGAACTTCTCTCATTCGTTCATAAAATACTTCCCAAACTGCTTAACTTTATGAAAGTATGTTTATACACATTTACACACACAAGATTAAGGAATCAAGTATATTAGAAAATTTACTCAATATATAATTCAATTCCAAGTGGGAAAAATTTGGCCAGTGAATATTACTGTGAGCGTGTGTGTTCTCAATCCGTCCGCCCCTTATACTGAGATTAGAGGAAAAATTTACGATCCCAAAACAAAAATTAATTTCTCCAAACATATTGCAAAATAAGGGACATTAATATCAATTTAATAAATAAAAAAATATAAATAAATGTTTATTACAAATAAATTTTGTTTTCGGTCTACATACTTTTTTTCTCGCAGTCATTTCTTAAAAATTGAATAAAAAATAAATCAAAATAAATTGAAAATACTCTCTAAGAATGAGTAAAAATGTTTATTAATTTGAATTGGTGATTGACTTTTTGTTTTTGAATTAGTAAATTTTACTAGTAAATTAGTAGAAATTAGTACTTATTAGTTTGCTTTTGAATCAGGGAATTTTACTAGCAAATTATAGTAGAAATTACCACTTGTTAGTAACCATTTCTACTAATTAAAATTTAGAGAGTAAATTGAAATTAAATAAAAAGTAAATAGAATGTAAAAAGTAAATAAAAATTAACTAAAAAGAAAAAAATTGAATACAAAATAAACAATAAGTAAACATTACATAAGAAATAAAGCAAAGTAAATAAAAAACTAAAAGAAACTAATAACAAAACCCAATTAAAATATTGCAAAACTATTTTTAATACAATTAATTCTACAATATACTAAAGAAATAATTAAAAGTTACATGTATATTCGCTTTTGAAAATTGGAAACAACTTTTTAAGATAATAATAAATTTTCATCTTCTCTTGCAATAAATTTATATTCTCTCTCTTTCTCGCAAGTAAAATTAGTCAAGTAAACAGCAGCGCAAATGTATTTTGTTTATTTTTCACCCCCCCACACACACACGTGTTTATTTGGCGGGGAAAATTAAAGAACAATAAATTGTCAATAATAAAAATAAAGGGATTAAAAAAATAGAAAAATACAACTATAATTCCAAGCTAATAAAAATAGACACATCTAATACCTATATTGAATTTTTATACAAACAGATAAAATATATAGAAAATTATATGAAAGAGGGATAAAAAAATATTTATTATATAAACAATATAATATTAATTGGAAGTCTCTATAAATAACGAGTCGTTGATGATGAAAAAAAGAATTTTAATATACACTCTCTCACAAGAAAAGTAAACGGTGAAAAAACTATTCATTGAAATAACTTTAATTTCATTATAATTATAATAATATAATAAGATGCCTTCTTGCAGTATTTACTCGTATTTTGAAATAATGCTTATTTTTATAAAGTGCATGAAAAATAATAATGCGAAAATTATCAAAGGAAAAATTATCTCCATTATGTAAATTAAAATTATTTGAAATTTACGTATAATTTTCACATATATACAAGTAGATAGAAAATTTTATGTTTTAAAAATATTTTTCATAAATACCATTAGTCTCAAGTGTCACACTTTTTTCACATATAAAATAATTAAAATGCCACCAGGCATTTCAGAACTAAAATTTCTGTTAAAAATAATTCTCAAAAAAAAACAAATCTCTCAATTTTCACTCTCATTTCATTTTGCGTAGTTGACGTCAAAAAAAAAAAAAAAAAAACATTTAGCAAAAGTAGTTATGCGTTAAGTTAAATTCTGTTTCTGCAGCAAATAAAATAATAATTATTTATTTAATCTCAACGGATTTAAGAAAAAAAATAATAATTTTGATTTGTGTTATTTACTAATTTTGTCACTAAAACTTTAGTAAAAATATTTAAACTACTATATAAAGTTAAATTCAACTGAAAATTAGTAAAAAATTTCTATTAATTCAAATTAGTAAACATTTTTTCTAACTTCAGTCGTTTTTAACTAAAACTTTAGTAAAATAATAATATAATAATAATAATAAAAATAATTACTGAATAAAGTAGTAAATTGAATTCAGAATTAGTGAATATTTTAACTACTAAATAAAGTTTAAAATAAAAATGAGTAAAAAATCTCTGCTAATTCGAATTAGTAAACATTTCTACTAACTTTAGTCATTTTTAACTAAGAATTTAAGTAAAAGAATATTTTAACTACTAAATAAAGTAGTAAATTGAATTCAAAATTAGTAAAAATTATCCCTTAATTCAAAATAATTTTAGAGAGAAAACTATAAAAAAAAACTGTAAACAAAAAAAATGTCATTTTTTTTGCAAAATCGACTCACCTCCTGTGTCGTTCGATATAGTATCGTCGCGAATGACGTCGAACACGAGGCCTACGTCTATCAAAATGTAGTAAAGAAATCGTATTCTCCTTGGAATCACGACGCGAATCTCTTCTCTCCTTATTATTTTCAAGAGTAAGAGTTGTCGTCTCTCTTTTATTTCTACCACTATCGATCTTATTAATTATCGATCTCAAGACAGTCCACAGAAAAAATGACAAAGTGAACATGTCCACGTCGCACAAAATTTCTCACACAAATTATTCTCGACCCGCAAATCACCAGGTTCGAGAAATCACTATTTTTCAAAACAATAATTGACGTCGTTGTTATCACTTTAAAAAAAAAATTTAAAAAAAAACTATTTTTTTAATTATCTTTTTATACTAATCTAGATTCTCGACTATCATTTTTAATTTTTAAATATCACATTTTCACGTTTTCACTTTTGCCGTTTTCTCAGTGACCACTTCCTTTGTCTTGTAATTAACTGCAGCACCTCCATTTCCTCCTTTTCTTTCTATATAGATGCAATTTAAAATTTAGAAAAATTGTGAAATTTTTTTCCCTCAGTGAAAAATGTGAAAGATTTTTATATAATGCTGTGTAATAAATAATGTAATTTAATAAAAAAAATATATATACAATGCTGATAATTAATAATATAGGTATTGTGGAAATAAATTTTTAAAAAACTACAACAATAGTAGTAGTAATAATAATAATAATAGTAATAATATTATTGTAACTATTAATTATTATAATTATAATAGTTATATAATTATATAATTATATATAATTATAATATTAATACTATTAATTATAATAATAATATAATAATAAACCTAGATAAAAATATATTTGACTCAGAGCCAACTAGACTTTTTATTTGTCTCAAATAAATTTTATTTGGTTTAAATAAAATTTTTATTTAAAACAAATAAATAATCTAGTTGGCTCTGAAACAAATATATATTTTTGTTTAACTCAAATTATATTTGTTTTAATTTTAAATAAAATTTTTCGCTGGGTGTAATAATAATAATAATAATAATAATTAATTAATAACATAATTTTGTTTCACAAATTTCTAAAATATTTTCGAAACAAAATTTTTCGTTCAAAAAATAATAAATAAAAATTTACTAAATTGTAAATCAGAGATAGAAGGCTTTAAAAACCGTATAAATCGTGAGCAAAAGCTTTAAGTAAATGATTTAATCGTTAGTTCTCTTTAATGTATAGTTTAGTAATCTACATCTTCGTGCAGTGACGTTTAATCCCAGACGATTAACTTAATTAAATAGATTCCTATATTTATGGTAATTTATAATACTTTATTCTCCATACCAATTTTCCTCTCATTTTTTTTCTCAACTATTATATCGTATTAAAAAAAACTTTGGGTTTCTTTTTTATTTTTACTTATTTATTTTTTTAAAGTAAATTGAATTAGTACAAACGGTCAATAATCACACAGTTTTTGAACAACAATATAAGAAACGTATAAAACGCCATCTCTTCTTTCATGATTTCCTCTGGGCTTTCAATTTTTTTTCTTTATATATATAAAAATCGATTTTTTTATTAAGCAAAATATGAATGCCGTAGAGCTTTACTCAAATTGATGATAAAGCTTTTCAATAACCAAGACGATGTTTATTTATAAAATTTTATATAAAAATAAATTTTTATTTAAAACCCGAAATCGTTAAATTGTTTCTCAAGTTTAGAGAAATAGTTTTTTTTAATATTCGAAACGAAAAATTCCAAAAACGTTTAATTTATTTAATTTAATTTCAACTTAAATGTAATTACAATAAAATAAAATAAAATTCAATTCAATTAAATGAAATTTTCAACTATTACAAATATTCCACAAAACAAAAGTTTTGCGAACAAAAATTAAAATTCACTTCATTAAAGTTACATAAAATGTTTATATGCAAATTGAGGAAAAAAGAAAAAGACATCAATTGTACGATCCATCAAATTCAGAAACTTGTGTACTTTTTAACTTTTTTTAAACTTATGTACTATATACATATATTGAAGAAACATTTTGCATTAATATTGATAAATATATGGTGGAAGTTTTAAAATAAACTTAAAAACTGGGTCGATGTTCGTGCGAGATGTCAATTTTAAATATCTATGAATACAATAATGTACTTTGAGAGTGTCAACATGAATGGAAAATTATTCATTGTCTCAAAGTTTGTTCATTTTATCATATTTATATTTATAAAATATAAATAAATATGCATTTTTATATGGTATTAATCAATTTAGTTCCATGCCCGCACTAATATTAAATGCAGATTAAAATTTTCCCCTTTGTACAGTCATAGAAAAGATATTAATAAAGCGAAAAAAAATTTTCCCCATTCATCTAATCCATTCACAAGGAAATATAAAAAAATTACTATATTAATAAATAACGGGTGTCTTAAAAAATCCCATTAGCCTGATTATTTATTTCCTCTATTAAATAATAATATTTTCTCTATTAATAAAAAATAATAATTAAAATAATTAAATACTATTATTATTATTATTTATTACTATTATTTTCTCACTAAAACCCTGTTTCCTGATTATTATTTTATTTTCACAAAAATGAACTTTATTTACGTATTAGATTTTCATTTACAAGTTTCGCGAAACAGAAGTAAGCAAATTGTTAATTGAAAACAAAGAGGGAATCTCCTTCAGTGCGAGTTAGCGATTTCAATGTTCCTCGTGCTCTCTTTAAAATGACGTATATACATATCTATATATATGTATATCGTTTCCTCGCACATCAACAATATAATAGAAGCTTTAAACACCCATGAACTATTCAAAAGATTTTCTTGTTTAATTAAATATCCAACCAAAGCAAAGCGACAGTTTGCACGACTATTGTTTAACACTGAGCAAGAAAATTTTTATTCTATTTCAGAAAACAATGCAAAGCAAATGTCACGAGTCTATGTGTCTATTTATTTTCAATAATAAATAATAAAACAATAAAATTATAATAATGAGGTAATATTGTAAAATTATTTGCCTGTTGCGTATTTTTTTTTTGGTCTTATTTTTATTCTTATTTATTTTCTAACAATAATTCATTTTTTACTCTCCCAATGTGAATTAGTAAAAAGTTACTAATGAAATAATGAAAAATCGTCCATCAAATGATTTAATGTTAATTTTACAAGTAATTAGCTAAATTTTCGTATTTCTTGATTCATTTTAAATTACGATTCATTTTAAAATATCCTAAATTTTAAATTAATTTAATTTAAGTTGATAATTTAAATTTTGAATTCCCATAAGTTTTTTATTTACATCCATAAAAAAATATTTGTCTCAGACACTAGTAATTTATTTATTTATTTATTTGTCTACAATAAAATTCTATTTATTATAAGTTAAAATTTTATTTCAACAAAAAGAATTATTTTCTTTCTGCCAGACACATTTTTTATACTCTCCAAATTAAAATCAGTAGAAAATTACTAAATAAAATGACGAAAAATCGCCGATCAAATGAATTAATATTAATTTCACTATCAATTAGTGAAATTCTAAAACAATTAATAAAATTTTAGTAACAATTACACGGAGAGAAGGGCGTAGTAGATTCTACTGACATGGCAGTTAAATCTACTAAACAGAATCGTTAGCTTTGGACTGACGGTACAGACAGTGCCATCTACTGCACTGTTTAGTAAGATAGTAAGATACACTGATCAAACAGTATATTCTACTAAACAGAGAGGTGTCGTAGTGTATTATACTAAACATACAGTTGGCGCCACTAACCGGTGCACTAAATGATTTACTAAACGCGTTCTGTCACATTTACTGCAACTCTTCTCTCCGTGTAGTCATATTTTACTAATCACTCTCTAAATTTAAATTAGTGACTGACTTTTTGATTTTGAATGAGTAAATTTTACTAATAAATAGTAATTTGTACTAATTTACTAGTAAAATTTACTAATTCAAAAGCAAAAAGTCAGTCACTAGTTCAAATTAGTAAACGTTTTTACTATTTCAAAATTAGAGATCATAAAAGGGGAAAAATCGTCTATGAAAATTAATAACAATTAGTGAAATTTTACTATCTGTTATAGTAGAATTCTATAAATTCAGATTTAGAAAGTACTAAAAATTAAATAAAATGCAGTAAAAAAATAGTATAGTATATAAAATAGAATAGTACAGAAATACTAAAAAAAAACTTTTAAAAAAATAGTAAAAAACTAATTTTTAGTTGAAAAATAACTAACAAAAATAAATAAATTTTGACTAATTTAATTAAATGCCAGAAATCAATCAAATTTTATTTATTTTAAGTAAAAAATTTTATTTGAGAGAAAAGAATTATATTTTTTGAGCCAAAAAAATTGTTACCTAAAACAAATAAATCCTAAAGAATAATTTTTAGTAACTAGCAAGTAGTAAATAATTGTTAGTAGAAAAATAACTTCGACTAATTTAATTTCATTTAAAAACTTTTAATTTCTTTTTATCAATTTTAGTCATATTTTACTCATATTTACTATTGTAAGAAAAATAAAATAAAGAATAGAATAAAATGAAATGAAAATTGTAATAATTTTTATTATATACCTAATAATAAAGTTGATAATACCGAATATAATCATTAATAAACAATAATTATAAAAATTATTACAAGCAAAAAAAGAGCAAAATAAAGTAAAGATTTAAATAAAAAAGATAATAAAAATTACAGATAATTTTTTTTTATATATAGGTATAGAATTGTCAAATGTTTTAAAGAGAGCAATCCATTTATGATAACTGCCATTTATTAGTGTTATGAGCGGGTGAGAGAGAGAGTGAATTTCTTCTGAAAGTAATTACGAGAGAGGAAAAAAAGAAAATTTTTTTTTTTTGCAGAAAAGCATTAAGGTAACGTCGACTTTATATTTCTCGAGGTGAGAATTTCGCTTTACGATCATTGCAAGAGAAAAAATATATAGAACTGTCGCTCTACTTCAACGAAAAGGGCTCCTAAATTGAACAAATCCCAAGGATTAACTTAACTTCATCCTCTCTGCACAGGAAACGGCTAAGACCCTAGTTTGTTCGTTTTCTCGTGTCAAAAACGTAATGAGAAACTTCAATTTCGATATTATATAGATACGAAATCTTTATTATACCCAGGTGCGAATTTTGGTCGGCCGCCAGAGTTGGCAGGTCAGGCCCAGGTCGGCCCATCTATGGCTGCCAATAGGTCGGCAGCCAAAGTCGGGCCGACTTTGGTTACTGTTTCCACCCAAGGTTGGGCCGACTATGGGTGCCAGAGTTTAGAGAACCTAATTTTAGTTGGTCGGGCCGACTCTGGCCTGAGTCGGGCCGATGGTCGGCAAAACTATGGCAGCCAGAGTGTAAAAAACCTAATTTCTGTTGGTCGGGCCGACTCTGGCCTCAGTCGGGCCGATGGTCGGTAAAACTATGGCAGCCAGAGTGTAAAAAACCTAATTTCTGTTGGTCGGGCCGACTCTGGCCTGAGTCGGGCCGATGGTCGGTAAAACTATGGCAGCCAGAGTTTAAAAAACCTAATTTCTGTTGGTCGGGCCGACTCTGGCCTGAGTCGGGCCGATGGTCGGTAAAACTATGGCAGCCAGAGTTTAAAAAACCTAATTTCTGTTGGTCGGGCCGACTCTGGCCTGAGTCGGGCCGATGGTCGGTAAAACTATGGCAGCCAGAGTTTAAAAAACCTAATTTCTGTTGGTCGGGCCGACTCTGGCCTGAGTCGGGCCGATGGTCGGTAAAACTATGGCAGCCAGAGTTTAAAAAACCTAATTTCTGTTGGTCGGGCCGACTCTGGCCACGGTTGGCCCGACCATCTTAAAAAACATTTCTATACTGCCATGGTAGAAATTAAAAGTTTTTGTGTTAATTATTTTAGCTAAAATGGATTAAACAAAAACTAATAAACGTTATCTGATTTATTAATCGTTATGAATTACAAATTTCTTTTTTTAAATTGCAGCTTATAAATTCATTTTTGTTCTTAGGCTTTCATGTAAGCGTAGCGTAATGGTTAGCGTGTTAGACTTCGGTGCGTTAGGTTGCGAGTTCGATCCCTGCGAGCGTTAGAAATTTTAATTTGTATTTATGTATAAGATTGCGTCTAGTGTTAAGATGAATGCGATAAATAAATAAGTAAATAATGAATATTAAGATATCACTTAATATCTGTTAATTGTAAAGTTAATAATTTTTTGCAAACGGTCGGCCGACTATTGGCTGCCAAGGTCGGCACGACCATGGTTGCCAAAATGAAGCCGACCTTCTTTCTCATGGTCGGGAAAACTTTGGCACCCCTGGTCGGCCCGACTTTGGCACCCCTGGTCGGCCCGACTTTGGCACCCATGGTCGGCCCGACCATGTTAGCCACTGGACGGCGGGTGTTACAATTCACTAGTTCGGCCGACCTTTGGCTGCCAAGGTCGGCACGACTATCCACTTGGTCGGCGCGACCATGGCCCGACCAACTTTTCGCACCTGGGTAATTATTCTCTAATTATACATATATTTCTGTTTCAATAAATTTTTATTTCGAAATTTCCCCTACTGTCTAAATCATGAACAAAAAGTTTTGAACGTTCAAATGAACGAAATATTTTTTGTTTAAAATATTTTCATAGATTATTGATTACAATTCAAATTAAAAACTCAAATTTTACATTTAGAAACATTATAATTAATTTGCTTAATAGTGACGCATAATTATAGTAATAAAAATTTAATTTAAAGAAGAAATAAATAAATTTCGTTCATTTGAACGTTCAAAACTTTAACCTCCTTCTAAATCAGTGACTGAATCAAATACTCTCTAAATTTGAATTTGTAAAAAATTAAAAATATTTACTAATTTGAATTAGTGACTGACTTTTTGCTTTTGAATTATAGTAAAGTTTACTAATAATTTAGTAGAAATTACTATTCATTAGTAAAATTTACTCATTCAAATGCAAAAGGTTAGCAAAGGTTAGTAAAATTGGTAAAAATGTTTACTAATTTGAATTAGTGATTGACTTTTTGCTTTTGAATTAGTGAAGTTTACTAATAAATTAGTAGAACTTACTATTTATTACTAAAATTTATTAACTCAAAAGCAAGAAGTCAATTATTAATTCAAAATAGTGAATATTTTTACTAATTCAAATTTAGAGAACTAATTTTCTACTATTAAATTATTTACTTTCAACTTTACTATAATTCCATTTTTAAGAGTACATATATTTCGATAATGATATTTATTCTCTCAATCTAATCGAAAATTATTTATTTATTTATTCATTTAAGAAAATTACACCCTAAATCCATTTTATTTGTACGCAAAGAATAAATTCGCAATTTATCATGTTAATTTAATTAATAATAAGTTCCTTCCCCTTTTTCTTTAATCTAAAAAGCAGGCATCGAATTAGTGAAAAAAAATTTAATTAACTTTCACGAGGGTAAAAAAAATGTACCTAATCAAATGAAACGTAATATTCACATACTAAATATTAGCATTGTATATATGAATACATTGTCGCTATGAATAGAAGTGTAATCTTGAGATAGCAGAGAACGTCTAGCTAATGCAAGCTCAGGTATATATATATATATTATTCACACAACCACAAGCAATATATATACTAATTGAGAAAAACTGATTTCGCAATAAATTAATAAATTACTGCAGTTAATATAAATAAGAACCGAAAATGAATAAGAAAATTTTAATAACTTTAACTAATAATAATTAATGTTTATTATTAGTGGGTACATGATTAAAATTTTATAATAACAATAATTATTTTTATTAATATTATTACTACTATTACTACTTTCTAAATTTGAATTAGTACAAAAATGTTTATTAATTTAAATTAATGATTGACTTTTTGTTTTTGAATTAGTAAATTTTAGTAATAAATAATAATTTCTACTAATTTATTAGTAAAATTTACTAATTCAACGATCACTCCGAGTCATAATAAAAATAATAATAAAAATAATAATAATTACAATTATAATCACCATTAATAATTATAAAATTCTAAGAGATCATAATAACGTAGTCGTTAAAAAAATTTACAGCAGAAATTTCTTTATTGGCACGTGCGAATAATTGGATATCAAGTTTTTCTTTATTATAAATTTCTTTTATCTTCGCGAGAAAAATTCATCATTAGTGGCATAAAGATTTTAATTATTTATTGAACAATTAATTATCTGATTTTGTGTGTAAAATATTTTAAAATGAAATTCTCAAGATTTTCTTCTTAAACTTTTGCAAACACACGCATCAAATTAGTAAAAATAAGTGATACACAGATATATAATCTATACTTAAAGAAGCACTCATCATATGAACCTATATACAACCCACTGACTTCTTGTACAAATTTAAATGATCGTAACCTTGAAACCCTATTATCCTATAATTGCCAAATGGCACTTGATTTTTTTTTCTAAACATAAAGAAGGAAAAACGTTATCAAACAACAATTGCTCGATTGAAACAAATTTCTTTAAATTAAACTAAAAATTATAAATCAATTATTCCTTTTTTTTGTTTTTACAAATTTCTTTAAGAAAAAATTACAGAATTAAATTCTTATTTCAAATTATTAAATTTGCGAGAGAAGAAATTAATTTGCGAAATAGAAAAAAAGGGTATTACAGAATTGATAATTTGCGATAAAAGAAAAGTACAGAATGAAATGAAAAAAAATTCACTCACAGAAATATTGAATATTTTATATAGAAAAAATAAAAACGAGTGTAGAATAAATAATATTCAAAAGTGTCATTATGCAAATCGAATAATAAATAAGGAATAATTCTCGTATAATAATTTCATTTTCGATGAAAAGGGGGAGAGAAAAAACTCCGCGACTATATTAAGCGAAGAAAGTGAAAAATAGAGTAAAAATAAAAATTGCGACTACAAATTTAATGTTAATGACAAAAAAAAAAGAGAAAAAAAAATAATAAATGAAATGAAATTAAAAATAATTGTGTTTCCAGGACGATGATAATAATAATTTATAGAGAATTAATTTAATTGCTATATTTTTCATAATTTAATTAACTTTAAGTAGATTTTTATCACTATGAAAATATATTGTTCACAATTTGCCTCTTGTAATTAATTAAAACGCATTTTTTAGCGACTCTTGTTGAGTTGTAACAGTTTAAAAAATTTCCAAGAAAATTAATTATAATCATAATACATTAAAAAAAATAATAATTATTATTATTATTGTAATAACGATAATTTTAACAGTAACAGTTACATAAAAAAAATTTATTTGATTCAAATAATCAACTACTTTTCTATTATCAAACAAATATTGAATCAAATAATTTTTTTTAAATCAAATAAATTGTAATTGAACCAATAAATATTTCAAGCAGATACCATTTAATTGATTAAAATAAAAATTATTTGACTAAAGTAAATATTTAATTGATAATAAACAAGTAATCGGTTATTTGAATTTTTGAATCAAATCAATGCTTTTTAGTGTATTAAATTTAATCTAAAAAAATTTTAATAAATAAATAAACAAATAATTTATTATCGATAGGCAAACTTTTTTCTGTCAAATAAGCAACAATAAATTTTCTATTAAAACCGAAATACCGTAAACTAATTAAACTCCCTTCAAGACAAACAAAATTTATTTAAAAAATACAAATAAATTCTTCTATCCTGACCTTTTTTTATTAAGAATATAAATTTCTTTGCCAGCTTTACGATGTTTGTTGCCCCACATTAAAGTAAACTTTTGAATATTTTACATTTTCGTTCCAATATATATGTACATATCGGTTATAAATATAAGAGTGCACACGTGACTTTCGACTTTATAAGGAATTATTATTTTTTTTACAGAAAAAAATCTGTATTTTGATAAAAAGAAATTATTAGAAAAAAAATAAAAAAAATAAAAGTAAATAAAAAAAAGAATACATAAATTTAAAAAATAAAAGAAAAAATGTTAAATCTTAAAAAAATATTTTCTTTAATGAAAATTATTTCTGGACGATTAAACTTAAAAAGTAAAATACTTGAAAAGTGTTTTAATTTAAAATGAAAATTATTCTATATAATTATAAATTTTGAAGCGCATCTTTACGGTTTAAAATCACGACTCAACATGATGATGTTTACTATTATCATTAACTCGTCTTCATGAATAATTCATAATATTCGTTTTGCATATTTACACGTGATTTCATTTATCCAACAACTGATCATTCGTGTTGTCGGTATTTAAGTTTTCTTCTGCTTCCTAGTTTAATTCTCATTTGTCACAATTTTTCTCACAAGATAAATATATAAATGCAAAATATATAGAGAAAAGAAAAGAAGAAAAAAAAATTGAATGAATTCGTTATTTACGATGCATTTTTCATAATAAGTTTCATTAAAACAGATGCAAAAAAAATATACTTATATATCTTCAAGTCTTAAAAATAGCCGAGGGGAAGATTATATATTGATTATATATTCCAAAGAAGCATGACGAGATTAAAATTATGTAAAAAGAGAATAAATAAAGCGTTCGCGGGGGTTAATTATGAAAATTTTTTCTTTCCTACATTTTCGTCTTTTTATGTTACTGAACTTATTGATACTATTAATATTATCATTATTATTATTTATTATTATTAATATTATTATTACTTTTTTTTCTTAATTTATTTATTAAAATTTACGGACGCAAATTCAAAACTTTACAAAGAATAATTATTAATATTATTATTTATTTATTTACTAAAAATCATGAGCGCAAATAATAATTATTAATAGGTATTATTTATTTATTTATTCAAATTCACAGGCGCAAGATAAAAAATTCGCAAAGTGCAAATAATAATTAATATTTAATATTACAAAAATAAGAATTATTAGAGAAAAATCTATTTGGCAAAATAATTCGGCTATAAACAAAAAAATTACTAAAATAATAATATTTGACTATAAATAAAAAATACACTAAAACCCAGTTATTAATTATAAAAAAAATAATAAAAATAGTTTTTTTCAATTAAAAAGTAAATAAATACAAAAAATAATAAATTTTCTTCAATATTTAAATCGAATTGATTTGTTAAAAAAATATCCCGCTTCTTCAATAAAGAGTTTTTGATTTAGATTGATTTAGATTCAAATTCTATTTTGATTTACAAAATAAATAATTGAACTCGAAGATAAATATTTAATAATATAAAAAAATTCTTTTACTCAAACCAAATATATTATTCAATTTATTTGAATATTGAAAAACAAGTTGTAAATCCAGATGTTCATTACATGAACATTTTGCTTCCTCTTTACGATCAGCAAAAAAAATTTGCTTCCTCGTGCACTCTAAATCTGAATCAGTGAAAATTTCATTGATTTCAATTCAGTGGCCCAGTTTTCTTTGATGAATCAGTGGAATTTCACTGACAATCAGTGGTTTTTACTGATTCTCAGTGAAATACCACTGATGAATTAAAGAAAACTGGGCCACTGAATTGAAATCAGTGAAATTTTCACTGATTCAGATTTAGAGTGTGGAGGAAGCATTAACAATAAGAATATTTAATTTTTAAATAACTTTTAATACAATTTAACATTTATAAAATAAAGTGCATTCGTCTTAATAGAAAGAATAAAATTTTCTTAAACAGTAATATGAATCTAAATAAATAAAAAAAATTTTAGTAAAAAAGTGAATTTTTCAAATTTGATTGTAATTAATTCTATATTTTTCAATAGATTATATACTTTATATACATCAATCGATTCGTCTTGATGCAAAGAATAAGATTTTTGATTTATTTCTCAATAAATAATAACATTTTATTGTACAGCAACATGATTTTTAAGAAAAAATGAATTTCTATTAAAAGTGCAAATTTTTTGTCTATAATTGGTTTTAATTCTATAAATTTAAATACAATATATACTTTATATATACCAATCCCCAGTGAGAAATTGCCAATAGACTTTAATCGGTCCAATATCGGTCCAATATTGGTTGCCGTGCTGGGCGCCGATTGACTCCCAATATTGGACCAATATGGGCTGATGCTTGGTATGTAACGGCATCGCCAATCATCGGTTGTCAATATTGGTCCAATATTGGCCGAATATTGGCAACCAAGAGAAAAAAATTTTTTTAAATAAATTTTTTTTAATTAAATAATAATAATAAAAAATTAATGTTTATAATTTTTGTTTAATATATTTATTTGTTTAATTATTTATTTTTAATAATTCATGTAAATAATAAATAATTTATTATTTATAATAATTTAAAAATGCAGCAGCTATTAGAAAATAGCATTCTGCAAAAAAATTCTATCATTGAAAAATCAATGATAGGCGAGAGAAATCCGCGTCTTTAAATAGATTCGCAGATGATAGACAAGAGATATCCGCGTCATTAAACGGATTCGCAGATATACTCTGGTCTCGCGACGAATCTCTCGATACTTATATACACTGGAGTCGCCGTGTCAGTTGCGAGAACGGTTACAGCGTCCCTCTTGCGGCAGAGATAAGAATTGTCACGTAAACTGCTAAATCGCTTTACCGACCGCCTTATTATACCCGCAGTTTACGTGACAATTCTTATCTCCGCCGCAAGAGGGACGCTGTAACCGTTCTCGCAACTGACACGGCGACTCCAGTGTATATAAGTATCGAGAGATTCGTCGCGAGACCAGAGTATATCTGCGAATCCGTTTAATGACGCGGATATCTCTTGTCTATCATCTGCGAATCTATTTAAAGACGCGGATTTCTCTCGCCTATCATTGATTTTTCAATGATAGAATTTTTTTGCAGAATGCTATTTTCTAATAGCTGCTGCATTTTTAAATAATTATAATTTATAAATAATAAATTATTTATTATTTACATGAATTATTAAAAATAAATAATTAAACAAATAAATATATTAAACAAAAATTATAAACATTAATTTTTTATTATTATTATTTAATTAAAAAAAATTTTTTTCTCTTGGTTGCCAATATTCGGCCAATATTGGACCAATATTGACAACCGATGATTGGCGATGCCGTTACATCCCAAGCATCAGCCCATATTGGTCCAATATTGGGAGCCTTTATTGGACCGATGATCGGTCTCTTGGCTCCCAATATTGGACCGATATTGGACCGGTGAGAAATTTCTCACTGGGTCGATCCGTCTTGGTGCAAAGAATAAGATTTTAGAAATAAATGAGTAAGATTTTCTTATACGGCAACATAATTTTGCGGAAAGCACTCATTTTTTGATAAAAACGCGAATTTTTCAGCTTTAATTGTGGTTAACTCTGCACATTCTCATACAATTTATACTTTTTATATACTAATCGATTCGTCTTGATGCAAAGAATAAGATTTTATTATTTATTAACTTCAATAACCAACTTAAAAAAAATTTTTTGAAAAAAAATTTTTTTTAGAAAAAAGTCAAAAAAAATTTTTTTTTTGAGAATTTTTTAAAGTCTATCAATCCATTTCGAGATATTTTTAGGATAAATATACCTGGTAAATTTTAGCCAAATTCGTTAAAACCTCTTCGAGTTATCGTGTTCACAAAAATCGGGATCCACACACACACACACACACACACAGGGTATTATATAACATAGTCCCATATAGAAGAAAATTTGTTAAAAGGATTTTTAAAAATTTTGTAAATTAAACGACTACAAAGCTTCCTCACGAGGAAGCAAAAATATTCTTTCATTATCAAATTTCTATTATTATGACCACACTAATTGCTAATAATCTGTTTGATTAATAATTAGTTTGAATAATTAATTTCATTTGACTTTAAATAAATATATTCCAAATAAGGAGAATAATTGTACAATTTAAGTTTATATTAATTTTAAATTTGATTAAATTTAAGTTTCTTTTATATTTTTAAAATTTTACAATTTTTTTAATTTAAATTTTGATATAATTTAAGTTTTTTTCATAGTATTTTTAAAATTTTACAATTTTAGAAATTTTTTAATTTAAATTTTGATTTAATTTAAGTTTGATAAGTAATTTTAATTTTACCTAAGTTCATTGAACTTTCCTCTGTATTTTGAGAAATAGTGACAGAATCAAATATTACTCAACTAAATAATAAAAATAAATTTTATACACATAAAACAAAAAAGTTTTCCCTAAAATAAAATTTTTTTGCATTATATTTTCAAGCTGGTCTCTAACAGTTCAAATAAATCACTGTGATTGTTATCATTTAAACATTTAAAAAATTTGCATAAATGCAAAACTCGCTTTTTCTCTTATTTTGCACCAGTCGAAAAAAAGAAAAATCCCCCGTTCCAGTAGAATTACATCAAAAAATTTAAATAATCCAGTATATTATTGTCATAAATGAATACCTATACGCCAGCCAAATAATTCTTTTATTCGAAATAAATAACTTTTTTTTTTTAATTTCAATCAAATATTCTATTCGAAAAAATAATTTATTTACTTAAAACAAGCAATTTTTCAATTTGAATCAAAATATTTTATTGAAACAAATTATTTATTTATTTCAATTTACTTTCTTTAAACAAATGATATTTTTATTTGAATTAAATATTTTATTCAAACAAATTATTTATTTATTTATTTCAAATTACTTTCTTTAAACAAATGAAGTTCCCGTGCGTACGAAAACTTTTACTTTTATTTGAACAAAATATTTTATTCGAATAAATAATTTATTTACTTGAAACAAGAAATTTTCCTATTTGAATCAAATATTTTATTCAAATAAATAATTATACTTTTATTTCTTTAAAAAAATATTTTTATTTGAATACAATATTTTAATAGAACAAATAATTTATTTACTTAAAACAAGTAATTTATCTATTTGAATCAAATATTTTATTCGAACAAATAATTTATTTACTTGAAACAAATAATTTTCTTATTTTAATCAAACAATTTTTAAATCAATTAAAATAGTATTTGCTTCAAATAATAAAATTAATGCTTGAAAAATAAAATTTATTTGAATCAAATAAAAATTATTTTGAATTAAGTAAAAATGATTTTGAATTAAATAAAAATTATTTTAATTCAAATAAAAATTATTTTGAATGAAATAAAAATGATTTTAATTCAAATAAATATTTATTTGATAATAAGTAATCGGTGATTTGAATAAAATAAATGTATCTTTCACCACAAATTCAATGAAATTGAATTGAGTCTAATATTTATTTAACAATAAACTATCTTTAAACTAACTTTAAAAAAAATAGTTCACATTTTTCAACTCACTGTAAATTTCACCATTTTATTTTCTCTTTTTTTTAGTTGTTGAAAATTGACTAGAAATCCATTATTATTTTCAAATTCACATTTGTAGCACTCACACACTGAATTTCTTCTTTTTTCCTCTATTTTCACCTATCGTGACAGGAGAAAAGGCACTTCCGGCGGCTTTTAGACAACATTTTTATGCCGGTGCTGTGTCATACACAGAGAGTGAAAGAGAGAGAGAGAGAAAGAGAGTATATTTGTGATATATAGCACTACACTGACGACGAAAATGAAAATAATCGATTCGCTTACGATCTTCGAGAGACACTGACATATATATACGATGATAGGAAGGAAAAATACGTTCTGAAAAGCCTTGCAACACTCACTGACATTTCCAAATAGTTGTCTATATATTTTTCTTTGCACGTATATATACAGTGTACACGCAAGAAGAAGAAGTTATATTCTCTCACTTTAATGCGCGCGCTCTCATTTACGAATGTGAAACTTTCTCAGTTGGATAACGCGATTGGTTGGATCCTTACGCGCCGCTACATCGCATTTACACGCTGCCGCGTTGACTTCGCGCCACCCTCGCTCGCCCGCGTGCAAACAGGTTGGAAAAGCTTATACACACCAATTTTAAGGCATGCGCGAACGAGAGCTTAATCTTGCCTCAGCCACGATGTTCAATCGATAACGCGCTTGCGGAGAACCGGAAACAAAATCATTTTGCACTCGGCTTACTTAACTTTAATTTCAAGAAAAAAAAAAGAAAAAAAATTCTGCCCTCTTTATTTTTCAATTCCTATGAATAAATATATAACTTGTTTCTTTTGCTTTTTCATTTTGCGAAAATAACTATTTTTCTTCTATAAAAACTTAACCCCAGTGAAAATAGAGTAGAATTTACAAAATCTTGTGAAATTTGCCATTTTAGGACACACACACACACAATCGCAAATTTACAATCGAGAAAATTAACTGAAAAATTGGTCCAGGAGATTTAGAATGAAATATTGCAGCGATGGGGAAAAGTGCGATTTAGAGTAAGACTGGATTAATCTTGAAAAAGAAAATTGCTACCTTGGGCCAATATTGGTCCATGTCTGGGCGATTGTAAAAATCAACAAGTTTTCGGAATTAAAGAAAAAATTATTTTTTTGGAATCCGAAAAAAATGTTAACTAAAAGTAAAAATACTTGCATTATTTCTCTCTTTTAATTAGCTAAAAATAACTAATTATTAGTTAAATTGTGGCTGACTTTTTGCTTCATCAATTCGTAGAAAATAAATTATTAGCAGAAAATTACTAATTATTATTAAATCAAATTTAACATAAATTAATTTAAAAGAATTAAAATTTTTTTCTAAAATAAAATTTTTTATTTCTGTAATTAAATCATTTACTCTAACTAATCTCTTTAAATAGTCTATTTTTAATATATAATAATGAAAATAAAATAAAGGTAAATAAATTTATTAAATGAATTAAATAAATCAAGGTTAATTACAAAAAATTTAAGTTATTTTGATCTAACCTAAAAATAAATTTAACTAATTGTTAAATTTTATTTAATTTAACTATAATAGTTAAATTAAATTAAATTAATTTAAATTAGTAAATTTTAATAATAAATTAGTAAAAATTACGATTTATTAGTAAAATTTACCAACTCAAAATCAGAAAGTCAATTACTAATTGAAATTAGTAAATATTTTTACTAATTCAAATTTAGACAGTATGTAAATAAAAGTATATAAATTAAATTTAATTAATTTTAACTGCATCAAATAATAGATTTACTTGACTTATTAAAATAAAGATTTACTTAAATCAAACAATTTATATTTACTTTCTAAATTTGGATTAGTAAAAGTGTCTACTACATAATTTGAATTTGTGACTGACTTTTTGCTTTTGAATTAGTAAATTTTATTAATAAATTGTAATTTCTACTAATTTATTACTAAAATTTACTAATTCAAAAGCAAAAATTTTATTTAAATTAGTAAACATTTTTACTAATTCAAAATTTTGAGAGTAAAACAATTAAATATTTAATTCAAATACTAAAATTCTCATTTCAAATACTATTTATTTGACTTACTGTCTAGATTTGAATTAGTAAAAATATTTACTAATTTAAATTAGTGCTTGAATTTTTACTTTTGAATTAGTAAATTTTACTAAAAAACTAGTAGAAACGACTATTTATTAGTCAAGTTTACTAATTCAAAAGCAAAAAGTCCGTGACAAATTCAAATTGGTAAACATTTTTACTATAATTCAAATTTAGAGAGTAAATAAAATTTATTTCATTAAAGTAAATATTTATCTGATAATAAACAACTAATCTGTTATTTGTATTAATCACATTTTTTTGTGTACTATTTAAGAATTTAAATTAGTAAAAATGTTTAGTAATTTGAATTAGTCACTGACTTTTTGCTTTTGAATTAGTAGATTTTACTAAAAAATAGTAATTTCTAATTTATAACTGAAATTTACTTAGATCTTTCGTGATTCATAAAAAATGTCCGACAAGGATTTTCAAGCTTAATAACTAAACTTTCAGTACAATTTGAAAAAAATTTTAATTCAGATTTTTTAGACTAAAATAAATGTGCCTTAAATAATAATGAATAAAATAATAAATAAAAATAGTTATATCCACTTATAAGTATACTTATATGTATATATAAACAATTAAATTCATTTATAAATATTTATGCTTATTCAGAAACATTTATATTCATTTAGAGATTATTTAAATATTTATTTAGGTATAACCATTTATATTCATTTATAAATAGTATTATTTATTTATAAATATCTATATTATTTACAAATATCAATATTTCCTTATTCAATATATCTCTGTTAATTTACAAACATAGTCCATATTTATTTATTAAATATCAAATAATCAAATGAATCGTATTTACACAAGCAAATGAATTTGATTTTTTAATATTATGCCATTAATCGATATGCAATCAAATAAATCTTATTTATCAATCAAATAAAATAAATCAAATAAATTCCCATTGAATCCAATATTTTATGTATTCAAAGAAAATATAATATATTTCAAATCGATTTAAATAATTATTACCTTATACAGATAAATATTTATTTTTAGTATTCCCTCTGAATTTGAATCAGTAAACATGTTTACTAATTTGAATTAGTGATTGATTTTTTGCTTTTTAATTAGTAAATTTCAATAATTAATTAGTAGAAATTACTATATTTTTTTAGCAGTAAAATTTACTACCTTTTAAATCTTTCTTTGCTTTTTAAAGAACTAGCTCCTCCGACGGCCGCAAGCGGCCGTCTACGGTGCTAGTTTTTATATGTCCATTGTCCAAGTCCATTATTTCATTAATAATAATATTCAAATTTTTTCAGTTAATAATTTGCTTATTTATATTTGAAATGTTGACGTTTTTTTCGACAATGCAAAATAAGATTTATTATGAGTACTTTCTCTTAACAAAAATAAAATTTATATATTCGCGCTCTTTTTAAATAACATACGACTGCAGCGCCACCTTCACATGTACAAACAATTTTAAAAACACCCTTCTATTAAGATTTTACATTCTCATTGCTCATTCTTTACTTCGATACTTTTCGATACATTCGACCTTTCCACTCCATGTCTCTTTTAAGAAAGGATAAAGAAAAAAAGTTTTGTTATTATGTGTAAATACAAAAGCATAAATATAAAAATTTAAATAATGAAATTTAATTTTCTTTCCAAATAAATATCTCTAAAAAAATTTAATTCGATTCACTAAAAAAATACACATGTTTACAAATATGTGTATTTAGAATTTAAGCGAGAATTTTCTATTTCCGTATGATTTCCGTAAGTCGAAATGTATACGATCCGTTAAAAAAAAGACCTTAAAAGCTGTTTCACAAATAAAACTGATAAGATTTGTGTCATCTCATATCCTTACTTATTTATATTTACACATCCTAGACTTGGAATTGTAATACAAAATTATCATAGATAAGTTCCAAAGATACATGTCTGATTTTTTAATATATAATATAATTGAACATATTTAAATATGCAAATGCATTTTCCTGTTTTTCTTCTCTTTGATTTTAATAACTCTCGACTCAAGAGTACAGTGACCGCATTAACAATATTACGATGCAATTTATTATAAATAATAAATAATAATTAATAAACCTCAATTGTTTAAATTTAAATAGGGGAGAGTGGGGCAAAATGGGGTAGGCGGGTCAAATGGGGTACCTCTGTTTTTCCATGATAGGTACTTTTAATTTTTTTTTTCTCGACATATATCATTAATGTTGATAAGAAACTGTTATTAATTATGAAGACACTCCAAAGAAAATTTTTTTTTGAAAGTTATACAACTTTTAAGTTTTAAGCAAAAAAAATATGAATTTTTTTCAAAATTAAAGTGCTCTCCAAACTTTTTGGGATAATGCATTTAATTTGTCAAGTGTGGGATCTTTTTCAGTACTTATTCTAGAGTAATTTCCAATAGAATAGATTGTTTAATTGTTTACAATAACTTGTAAACATTGCATTTTGTTTTAATATGCAGTGTGGGGCAGAATGGGGTACCTAAGTGTGGGGCATGCCGGAAGCTACGCCGCTTCATTAAAACTATTTAAAAACATTATATTATGCATATTTAAAGGTTTCCTGCAAAAGAATCGATATTTTTGTTTCCAAGCATTTATACTCTCGATGTTTAATAATCGATATATCGATATTTTGCAATATCCATGTTTTTTTGTTAAATTCTAATAAATATTACTTGTTTTTTCATAGTAATAAAGAATCCTACTTTGTGTTTGTATTTATAATCTCATACAACAAGAATTTAATGAATTTTGAAAAAATATTCCATGTTTTGTATAGTTATTTGATGCCACCCCATTTTGCCCCACGGGTGGGGCAAAATGGGATTTTAGCACTTTCTCAGAAAATACGATATAAGTTCTTTCAAAAATTGTTTTCTCCGCTATTATCATAATTTCCTCAAAGCTAAGTGTACAAAGAAGAATTCTGAAGTTTAGCTGAATCGATTTATTCGTTTGGTTCTCTGTAAACAGCCAATTTCAAAAAGGTACCCCTTTTTGCCCCACTCTCCCCTACCATTAATTAATTTAATAAATAAATTTAAATAAAGTTAATAATAACAATAATAATAATAACAATAATAAACAATAATAACATTAATATAATTTTTTAATTTAGTATAGTTTAAAATTTAATTAATATTAATTAAAATAGTATGTATGAAACCGTTGTTACTTTCTATTGCCAATTTTCTTTTTCTATTTTCCTCTTGTTCTAGTAAAAAGTTACGAAACAAAATTGAAAAAAATCTTGTAAATTCTTAAACATAATTATGAAATAATTCGAATAACAACATTTTTGTCCTTAGGGGAAGAAAAGTTAGTTGAAAATTCTATTAAAAAATTTTTCTTAGCTGTTCCAGATATTATTTCCATTTAAAAGTGACCAAGACAAAGTTTTCCTAAAAATCCCTAAGGCAAAAATTCACTTTTTTCAAAAAAAAAAAAAGAAAAATGACAAAAAAAATTTAATAAATTACAGTAAAAAAATACTTTTTGCGACGCAATGATAATAAAATTACTCTCGCCTTTATATATCAAGAATAAATATTTATTTCCTTGTCAATTAAATAAAATTTATGACAGAAAATCAAAAACAAAACTATTTTTTTACAAATGTAAAATTTTCCATTTCTATACTTTTTCCATTTCATGAAATAAAGAAGAAGAAGGAAAAGAAAAATCTACAGTAGGTCACAAATCAACGAGATAAAAAAATTGATTTTCCATTACGGGGAAAACTTCCAGTTTTCCCATGAGATGAATTTGGAGTGGATTGAACAAAAATTTTTTAAAGACGAAACATTTAACAGTATTTTTTTAAAAATTGAACAAAAGTTTACTATAAAATAAAGAAAGGGAAATTTCAAAAAAAAAGTTTCTTTGATAGTCAGTAAAAATAATTAAATGACTAAAAATATTTGAACAATAGAAAATAGAAAAGGTAAAAAATATTTTTTAGTTCAGTGCTAAAAATGGCAAAGTTAAGGTCATTTGTTCATTGATTGTGAAAATAATACATAACTGGATACTGTCCAAATCTCCTGCTCTCGCAGTTTGTTCGATTGCGATAACTTCTGACGTAACAATTTACCTGTTACTTTTCAATATAAAATATTCATTTTCATTTTTTTTAACATTCACAACAAATAAGAAAAATAGAAAGAATTGTTCAAATAAAATTTAAAACTAATAAAATTTACCAATTAGAAAAAAAATAATTTTTGTATATCTTTATTTTACATTTTCATTTTCATGAAGTAATTTTTGATAATATTTCAATAAATTTATAGTTTTGAACATTCAAAAACTTTAGGGACAAAAATATACTCGAATATCGAGAATTTTTTTTCTTTTTAAATAAATTTTCTCCAATTCAAAGAAATTGTTTCCTGGCAGTGTATTTTATATAAAGCATGCCTACTAAGCCGTTTTCATCTCACGTTTCTATAATGCCCGTCCAGCATCAAATTTCGTATCTTAAAAGCAATCCCTAAAGTGAATATCATTGTACATTTCCTATTTTGCAAAATGTCAGACTATATTTCTTTCGAAAACACGATTCGCATTACAAATTGCACTTAATAATTTTATTTGCAATTAAAACTTAAATTCGACTCTGCGAACGTTGAGATGAGAAAATCTTTCACGCTTTACTAATTTTACTTCGAAAAAAAGACGTAAAAAAAGAAAAAAGAAAATAGGTAGAAAATAGAAAAAAAGAAAATATGTAGAAAATAGAGAAGAAAAAATAATTAAAACGAACTTTTGGAATTAAAAACTTTTCTATTTTCCCAACACATATGAAAATTTTTCTTCTCCCGTAGAAAAATTGCATAGGAGAGAGAAAAATGATAATAATATAAAGAAAAGAAGGACTCATACGTGTCCCTTTTTCATAAATATAAAAAATTACACTTCTTTCATATTTTAATGTAATTACTTTTGACACCGGGCACGTTTATGAGAAACGTGTTCAAGATTATATCAGCAAGTAATGTTGTTATGAAACATCTCATCTTTAATAAATTGCTGAGCCAGGAAAGAAGCAATTAACTCATGGTAGAGTCAGTCTTAATATTTAATTGATCGAAAATGACGTCGGTTTTTTTTTCACACCTATAATATTGACTTAATCATATAGACAAATCAAAGTCACGTACACCTTCAATTTACAATGAAGAAAGAGAGAGAGAGAGAGAGTTTTAAGGAAGATAAAACTTTTCGCATAAAAATTATTCCATACTTTTCCCCCTTGAGAAATTTCCTTTTTTTAATGCAAAATAAGAAAAATGTAATTTTATATAATAAAAAAAAGACTCACGTGACATTTATTCAGTAGAAACTTGACGAAGGTATTTTCCATAAAGTAAACAAAAAATAGCGAAAAAAGAAATTGTCGACTCACCTGAAACAGAAATACAAATAATCGTTAGAATTTGAAAATTTAATTAGGTACTGTAAAATTATTTTTTCGCAGGAGAAATAAATTAATCGAAAATTAAAAGCGCATGCTCATTGAAGGTTGAAATGAACGAAATATTTTTTAAAAATAATTTCATTTTGCGGTACTAAAATTTGAAAAAAATAGTTCAATAATTTATATACTTCGATAGTAAATTTTAATAGTAAATTGTATAATAGTGAATTTTAATTGTAACTTTTTTAGTACAAATTATAAGCTTTAATAGTGAATTTTAATACTAAATTGTAATAGTTTTCAAATTGTACATTTTAGTTGTAAATTATAATAGTAATTTTTGATAGTAAATTTTAACAGGAAATTTTAATAGATATGAAATTCGGTTGTAAAGTTTTTTATTGTAAATTATAACAGTAATTTTTAATTACAAACTTTGACAGTAAATTAAGTAGTAAATTTTAATGGGAAATTTCAATAGAAGTAAACTTTGGTTGTAAAGTTTAGTAGTAATTTAAAATTATAAATTTTAGTAAAAAATTTTACAGTAAATTATTGTAATAGTAAATTTTAATAATAACTTTTCATTAAAAATTTTAATTAAACACTTTGATAGGAAATTTTAATAGTAAATTTGTAATAGTCAGTTTTAATAGTGCACTTAATGGTGAATTAAAATATATAAAATATAAATAAATAATAAAATAAAAATAAAATATAAAAATAAAATTTAATTTTTAATTCTAAATTTTAATAATGAATTTTAGTTTTAAAGGTAAGTAATTTTTAATTATAAAGTTCAATAGTAAATTTAAAAAATTTAATTCAATATAAATTTCAATAGATAATTTAAATATTCTAAATTTTAATTGTAAATTTCAGTAGTAATATTTAATTTTATTCTAATTCTAATTATTAACTATACATATATTTAATAATTCCTGATTAATAATTAATAATTACTATTTTAAGCAGTATACACTGAAAAAAATGTATTTGATTCAAATAATCTATTCTTGTCTATTATCAAATAAATATTTATTTGAATCAAATAGTTTTTATTTAAATCAAATAAATTCTATTCATTTGAATAAATAATTTCAGTTTTTGATTAAACGCAATTTAATTGACTCTAATAAAAATTATTTCATTTAAGTAAATATTTATTGGACAATGAACAAGTAATCGGTTATTTGAATCAAATAAATTTTTTTCAGTGTATGAAAAACATCCGATTAAAATTTTCTTCGGAGTTTGAACGGGAAATGAAAGAAGTATCGTTTTTGTTGTAAAGCACAACTAAGTTTACCGACCGTAGAAATATTTTGTTCGAAAACCTCGCAAGCTCACTGAGGGGTAAAATAGAATGCAGCAGCTCGATAAAGAAGGTCTCTCTTGATTACCAGCTTGTACATTCTGCACATCTTTTTTCAAATTCCCAAACCCTTTTTGATGTCAGCACAGTATTAATTTATTTTCCTTACTTCAAAATACAAATTTCTTTCAATCAATTTGTTTTACATTACCAATTTTTTTTTCTATTATTAAGGAATTTTGAACTAAAATAATTTAAGAATTAAATTAAGTCCAATTAAAGTAAATCAAGGTAAGTCTTGTTTTAAAATAAATTAAGTTAAACTACATTCACGTAAATTAAAATTAATGACATTAAATTTACTTTAAATTAAATAAAAATTAATTAAATTGAATGAAATCAAATTAATTTAATTGCATTAACATATATTCTACTAAAATTAACGAAATTGAATTACTCTCTAAATTTTAATTAGCCAACATTTTTACTAATTTTAATTAGTGTCTGACTTTCTGATTTTGAATTAATAAATTTTACTAATAAAGTAGAAATTACTATTTATTAGCTAATTTATTAATATGACTGACTTTTGGATTTTGAATTAGTAAATTTTACTAATAAATATTAATTTCTATTAATTTATTAATAAAATTTACTAGTGATAAAAAATATTAGTAAAATTTATTAATAAATAGTAACTTCTACTAATTTATTAATAAAATTTACTAATTCAAAAGCAAAAAGTCAGTCACTAATTCAAATTTGTAAACATTTTTACTAAGTCAAATTTAGAGAGTAAATTTGAATGAAAGAGTAAGAATTAAAAATTAATTAAATAAAATAAAATAAATTACATATTAAACTTTAATATAATTAACTTTTTAGACGTGAAACAATATTACTGTAATAAAATTTTAATTTAAGAAGGAAATAAATAAATTTCATTCACTTGAACCAGAAAACTTTAGGGACATTTTTTCTATAAAAAATTCAGTTCCTTAAAAAATAATAAAAAAAAAATTTACAAAAAACTAAAATATATAGAAGGAATCAGATAAAAAAAACTATTAATTAACTAGCCAAACTATCCGCGCGCAAGCGCGCGGGAATGTTGTATGGGGCTGCTTATTTTAAACAATTTAAAAAATTTTAAAGAAATAATTATTATAACCTAACAAAGAGATTTAACTAACTAAAATTCAAATAATTTCACTCAATGGTCTCAATTTAAATAGAATTTACATTACTAGACTTAAACTATGGCTAGAACAATTACAATTAGTATCTGGGTCATCTTTTGCATTGCTTATTTTATAAAGCCATTTTAAATTAAATACTTTTTAAAGAAATAATAATTATTACACACTGAAAAAAGTTTTATGTACTTGAAATAGCAATAAGTTTCTCTAGAATAACGAAAGTATTAATTGAAGCACTGAATAATTTCGCTACTAAAGTGAAATCTGTAGTTCATCCAGCTAAATATTTTTTGCCGTGCATAACGAAAAAAGAATTAAATTAACATCAGATTTTTTACATTAAAAAAAAACGAATTCAAATAGAAATTAATCATTTTACAACTTAACCAAATTCACCCCAGAAATGACTGAATTCGATAATTTAGAAGAAAGTCAGACAAAAGCAGGGTTCCTACAGAATCACGAAATCATGGAAATCATGGAAATGGTATGGAATTTTTAAAAGGCTTCTGAAAATCAGGGAAATTTAAGAAAAACGGATTTTTGAAATTTTTCGAATTTTTGATAATTTTAGATTTTTTACCAAAGAGTCGAGACTATTAAATATGTAAAGTATTTTCCAAAAGCACAAAAATAATGAAGCTAAATCCCATAAAAGAGAAGAAAAAATGTTGAATTTTAAGAAATTCGGATTTTTGAATTTTTTCGAATTTTTGATAATTTTAGATTTTTTCCCAAAGAGTCGAGACTATTAAATAAGTAAAGTATTTTCCAAAAGCACAAAAATAACGAAGCTAAATTCTATAAAAGAGAGGAAAAAATGTTGAATTTTAAGAAATTCGGATTTTTGAATTTTTGATAATTTTCGGTAATTTTAGATTTTTTACCAAAGAGTCGAGACAATTTAATAAGTAAAGTATTTTCCAAAAGCACAAAAATAATAAAGCTAAATCCCATAAAAGAGAAGAAAAAATGTTGAATTTTAAGAAATTCGGATTTTTGAATTTTTTCGAATTTTTGATAATTTTAGATTTTTTCCCAAAGAGTCGAGACTATTAAATAAGTAAAGTATTTTCCAAAAGCACAAAAATAATGAAGCTAAATCCCATAAAAGAGAGGAAAAAATGTTGAATTTTAAGAAAATCGGATTTTTGAATTTTTGATAATTTTCGATAATTTTAGATTTGTTACCAAAGAGTCGAGACAATTTAATAAGTAAAGTATTTTCCAAAAGCACAAAAATAATGAAGCTAAATCCCATAAAAGAGAAGAAAAAATGTTGAATTTTAAGAAATTCGGATTTTTGAATTTTTTCGAATTTTTGATAATTTTAGATTTTTTCCCAAAGAGTCAAGACTATTAAATAAGTAAAGTATTTTCCAAAAGCACAAAAATAACGAAGCTAAATTCTATAAAAGAGAGGAAAAAATGTTGAATTTTAAGAAATTCGGATTTTTGAATTTTTGATAATTTTCGGTAATTTTAGATTTTTTACCAAAGAGTCGAGACAATTTAATAAGTAAAGTATTTTCCAAAAGCACAAAAATAATGAAGCTAAATCCCATAAAAGAGAGGAAAGAATGTTAAATTTTAAGAAATTCTGATTTTTGAATTTTTGATAATTTCCGATAATTTTAGATTTTTTACCAAAGAGTCGAGACAATTTAATAAGTAAAGTATTTTCCACATTAAAAAGTTTGACATTAAAAAATATATAAAAAATGCCAATACTTAACCCACAAAATTAAATTTTCAAAACAAACAAATGAATGCAGATAATTTGCTAACGGAAAGGAAACTTACGATTATTATAATGTATGTATATGTATATGTATATTTCTATTTTCTATCAAAACGTATAAAAAACAAAAGAATAACTATAACTAACTTCAAGTGTGGACAGAGATCCGGAAATCTGGAATCACGACGATTATTATATATAATTATAAAATATGAAAATTTTACCAAGAAATACGATATAAAAATTTTCCCTCTGATTTACAAGAGAATCTAAGAAATTTTCGTTTGATTTTAAAATTCAAAGCATTTTTTTTACATATATGTCTACTTGGATTTAAATTTCTTCGATTAAGACGCAATTTTTCCTTTGATTTCAAAGAAATTCTCTTTACATTTACTTTATTAAAAAGAATTCTCTTCAAATTCAAAAAGAGAGAGAGAGAGAAAGAGAGAAAGAGGAAAAAAAACTCTGCCGGAAAAAAGATCAATCTTTTCTCTATGATCATTTTATACGTATATAGGAATAAAAAAAAAGAGTTTTTAATATACGAAGTATATGACAAATTGTGCGATGATCTTGAGGAACAGGAATGTCAAAAAAATTCAAACTAACGTGACATAGTTTATATGAAAAGCTCCTTAAGCATGAAATGTATAATTTCTTATAAAAGCATTAAAATATTTTATAAATTCTATAAAATTTATTAATTGAAATTTAAAAAATATATTTAAAAATTAGTATTTATTTAAATAGTTAACAAAATATTTGATAAAATGAATACCTATTTATTTAACTATTTAATAAAATATTTATTTAAATATTTTATTATATATAGTTCAATAAATATTAATTTTATTAAATATTTTAGTAAATACTAATTTTATTGAACTATTTAATGGAATATTTAGTAAAATTAGTATTTTGTCAAAATATTATTAATATAAAAAAACTAATACATTGAAAATTTTTGATCCTCCTGTCGAAAGACGTACTTAGGTATAAATTCTCTGTACGGAATTAAAAAAAAATTAGGAAAGAAATTAAATTTGAAATAAATAGTGATGACCCTATTTAGATATATATCCTAGATATTATTTAAGATAGCAATTTCGGTGATAATTTCAACTGGCCAAGATTCATTTTGCCACACTTTGCGCGAAGCATTTTGAGGGCATGAATGACGTCAGAGTTGGGAGGCGGAGGTCGTACCCGTTACGTCACTGGCCCAGGCCAGCTTCCTCTGCTGCAACATCGATCAGTACCAGAGACTAGAGACAACGAACGAGAGAGAGAGAGAGAGAGAGAGAGAGAAAAAGAAAATCCGAAAGATGAAATATCATTAATAATTCTCTCCTTCTCTTTGCTCGCGGTCTATTAATTAAAATTTCTCTACGTGATTATTTGTCGATATTTTTGCGCACTCTCTAGTTTTTAGAAAACATAATTTTCTCTTTTTTTTTATTTATTTTACGAAGAGAATCATCTCCTACCGCCCCCTCCTTCTCAAGCTCCACGATCCAACTCTTGATCTCTATCCACTTAGGTATACTATATATAATTGGATTTGTTCCACAATTATAGTATTATCCGATTTAAACGATGACACTCATTATTATCCTTCAAGTATTAATTCAAAACTAATTACATTTTCAATTTTGAGGGAGAGAAAGAGAGAGAGAGAGAGAGAGAGAGAGAGAGAGAGAGAGAGAGAGAGGACAAATTATACCATGTCACATTTTCTATTATACAGTGAAAACTTTGTCGAAATGGGATTCGTCGAGTTAATTAAGGAGAATTCATTGACATAATTATGATGATTTTTAGAGAAAAGAGAGGGATTTGTTTATTTATTACGGATTCTTTAATTATTATATTTTTACTTCTTTCTATTAAAAAATACGTAATAGTACAAATTTCCACCAATTTCGAGTAAAATTTAATTATTTAGTAGTTTGGAATTTTTTTATTCAAATTTATTTCAGTCGAAAATTACTAAGAATTAGTAGAAATATTTAATATAGGTACTTTAAGATTAATACACTGAAAAACTATTCATTTAATTTAAATAAACGATTACTTGTTTATTATCAAATAAATATTTATTTTTAATAAATAGTTTTTGTTTCTACCAAATAAATTTTGTTTCTATACCAAATAATTTTTAATTGATTAATAATTTATTTAATTCAAATAATTTCTATTTGAAACAAATAAATTGTATATTTTAGTATTTGTAGCAAATACAATTCAATTGACTTTAATCAACATTATTTAATTCAAGTAATTATTAATTTGATAATAGAAAAGTAATCGTTTATTTGAACTAAACACATTTCTTCACTGTATTCTATTATTTATTCAACATTTTAATTAATTTTGTACAATAAAATATATAATTTATTATAATTTTTAATCATTGAACTCAGTTTAATTTAAATTTAAATTAATGGACGACTTTTTACTAATTCACATTTCGAGAAAAATGATTATTTGAAAAATGTAATTACTAATTAAATAATTAATAAGGAGATAATAATAAATGATTATAAATAAAAAATATCTAAAAAATTATTATTAAAAAATAAAATAAATAATAATAAATAAAAAATAAATAATTATTCATAAATTAATAAATAATAATTAATTAATAAGAAGAAATGCGAAGAAATTGAATATAAAAAACCAAATAGAGAAAAAAACATACGAAAAACAAAAGAAAACAAATAAAATAAGAAATATGTGTAAATAAACTAATTTATTAACTAATTAGTCATAGTGTAAATAAATTTATACTAAATTAAATAAGAAATTTATAATAATGAATAAATCATAGAATCAATTGAAATAAGAATAAATCAGTGTTTTTTTATAATTAATAATTAACTCCTTTTTTAATATTGCAAATAATAATTCATGTAAAATAATAATTCTATACGAAAGCCATGATAATTTTCTCTTATTTGAACAAATTTGGAAAATTCAAAAATATAATTACTTTAATAATAATTTAATTTTTAAATTAGTGAACAATTTAAATAAATAAATAATTTAAAAATATTATTTAACAAAATAAACAAATAATTAAAATTAAATATTAAATTTAAAATTTATTTATTTAAATAGATCCAACAGTTGGAAGACTAATTATCAAAATTAATTTAATTTCTATTTCAGTTAAATAATAAATTTCAAAAATGATTGAAAAAAAAATTTTAGAATTAAGTAGTAACAAACATTACTTATAAGTTAATTATTATTATAGGTAGCATTAAAAAAAATATTAAAATAAATAATAATAATAAAAACTAATAATAAAAAATAATAGTAACAAATAATAAAAACAAATAATAAAAAAGTAATAAAAAATAAACAGAGACGAAATGTAATTTGAAACGAATTCTATTACACAGGAAAAAAAAAGTCTGACTCCGTTTACACCTTAAATTCAGCCTATGTATTTCACATAAGTCTGTCCTTGTTTAACGGGGCTGACTCCGTTTACATCTTAAATTCAGCCTCAAAAATAGGCTGAAAGTAAAACTTTTTTTTAGTGTGTGATTAGAAGTAAAATGAGAATAATAACAAAAGGAAGATAAAGCGAAAGAAAGCTTATTATAGATTTATTCAGATTTTACTCTTCACCGGATTTCTGGTTTGGAATAAAGCCAAGAGGTACACACCGGTGTTGATTTATCATCACAACTCAATACACGGTACTTAATTTTACGACGTGCAATGGCATTGAATCGCGTGTTAAATTAACATAGCACGATAGTACAAAATACAAGAGAGAAAATATGCCAATTATCAAAAAAATTATTTCAATCTGATAAAACGAAAACATTCCAACAAAAATTTTCAAATCAACAAAAATATTGTCTCTATTTTATCATTATATGGAGATGACATAAGATTCAAAAAATATTAATTTAATAAAATATTTTAATTATAATTACACTATTATTAAGGAAATGGACAATTAATGTAATATTTACTTTCTCTTTATAATTATTTTCTTAAATAAATAAATTAATAAATAAAATTATGTAAGGCAATTTTGTTACAATTATCAATTTATAATATAGTAAAATTATTCAATTATATTATTATTCATTATAATTATTAAATTAGTTTTAAAGAATTAAATACAAATTAAAAAACTAAAACAATTTCTTAATTACCTAGTAAATTAAATTTAAAACAGTAAAATAACATTGTATTTGAATGTTCAAAATAATTTTGCCTTTTAGTATAAATTTATTAAAAGTTTAATAAAAAGTAATTTAATAAAATATTTAAATATTTGATAATAGGAATATAATTTAGATAAAATAGAATTATAAAAAACTTAAAATGGAATTCAAATTATATTTTAACTTTTTAATTTAATTTAATTTTAATTTAAAAGAAATTTAATTTAAATCAAAATTGAATTAAGAAAGTGTAAAAAAATAGGAAACCTAATATTAATTTTTCCTTTTTTCTTTCGGTGCGTAAAACAAAAAGTTTTAGTTGCAGTTTGACACTATGTAGAGCGAGAGAGAGAGAAATAAATAAATTTAACTTTACATCTCACATATATATATGACCACAATGCTGATTTGAATAGCGATTGTTGCATTAATTAGGGCTCTCCTAATGCAATTATAACTTTCATAATAGACAAGCTTGTTAAATTGGAGACTTTTAAACAATGGAACTTATACAGTAATGTAACATCTATACACCATTATTACATTACATATATCGTAACTGTGAAATTTCTAATCGGCGACAGTTCGGTTAAGTTTTCAATGAAACAAGATTACTCCGACCCACAGTGTCTTTTGTCAACAGAAACATATTATACATATATATATATATTGAGAAGATATCACACGAATATATATAAATTGCCACTGCATCAATATATCATACTTTCCACGTCAATTCAACTGTAATTAAATATCGATTTTTCAAATATAACCAAATATACTGTCTAGATATACATGTCAAAAGGTCAGTTGAGACCAATTTATGGAACATAAAGAAAATTTAATAAACTTCTTCTATTAAATATACATAATTGCTAACTCTCTGATTTTACAAAACGATATTATCAGGAATTTTTTGCTTTTTGCTTTAAATACATAATCAGTGAAATAAAAATTAAATTATTCGTTTTAAATTGTTAAAAAAAACAAATATTATCCTTAACGTTTATTTAGTAATTTAAGTAGTAATAGAAAATAAAAAAAATAAAAGTAACAGGTAAAAATAAATATTAAATTAAATTGATCAACAAACGAAATGAAAATAATTTCTGTTCAAATATTTACTCAGCAAAAAAGAGATTTTTTAATTATCATAATTTCATTCCAATACTTCCAATATTTGCAAAAATTCAATTAAAAATGTTTCGACAGAAAAATATTTTCGAATCGGAAATATTTTACAAGGAATCCAAAAAAAATTTTTCTTCTCGATATAAAGTGAGAAAAAATTAACGACAAAATAAAAGAAAAATTAAACTTAAAAATTAATTAATTTTAATCCATTGATTTCAATTTAAAGAAAAATTTCTTTAAATTCTAGAAATTATTTTGTTTTTGTTAAATCAGGAATAAAAATTAATAGATACATTTTTTATCACTTACTTGAAAAAATCGGGTTTTTGTCGTGAAAAATCCGTAATAAACAATCAAATTCCCATGTAATTGTAAAAATAACTCACGTGACTCCAAACAAGAACAGTTGGTAAAGTGTTTTTTTTTCCAAAATTTCAACTTACCTGTAACAAAAAATTAAAAACATAATTAGATAAATAGGAAAAGAATTTTAAAAATAAAAATTACAAAACTGAATATTGTATACAAAATTTCAAATTGAAAATTATGTACAAAATTGTATGAAAAATTCACATAATTATGAAATGGTGAACAAAAAAATTTATACACACAAGAAATAATTGAAAAATTAGCGTGTCTTGAAGAAAAATTACATAATTTCCTATTAAATAACCATCAATGATAATTTAGAAAATCTATAGAACAATTAATTTCCAGAATAAATTACAATTCCTCTCATTACCATCTACAATATATATAAACTCGAGGAAAATTCAATTTCTGGCGAATCCTTTCAAGTTAACGTTCTTGAGAAATTGTTAAGTGCACTGTATTTTAAACACCTTTACGCTCCATTAATTCTTAATTGAAATCAATATAATGTCATAATCATTCAACCATCGTTTTTACCTGTGCTTTTATTTAACACCTTGAAGATGTTTCAAAATTGAAAATAAGATTAACTCTCTCTTCGTTGATGAGACAATACAAACAAAACTCTTTGTTGTCTCAACGAAGACTTGATAAAACCGATAAAACCAAAGAAACTTCAAATAATCTGTCACAGGGAAAAAAGTTGACGATTAATAATCGACAAAATCTTACCGAAAGTTACGAACATAACCTCATCGATTTTAAATGTCATAAGTAATATATTTTTACGAATAAAGTATTGAAATTACCGAAAATATTTTCAAGAAGGGAAAAATTATCCGTATCGAAATAATCAATTGGTGGACATAACCTAAAAATACTGAGTACTACTTTACGCACGCGATTGAAAATCTTTTCGTCAATTCTCGAGAAATATTTATAATGAAACACACTCTTGGAATATTACTCTTACTTTTCGTTAAAGAAACAAGACCAGGGACACAAATTCCGAAAATTTTGAGCAAAAATTCCAATGTAAACATTCTTTTTATTTCGAGGCCGAAGAACTGAGTAAAAGACGCCGGCAGGGTCAGACAAAATGGCGTCTTACCGGAAGTGTTGCTCAAGCTCCCTGCAAGATGACACCACTTCCAAGAGGCACGAATTTTCAAATTTCAAATTTACAAATTTTTGTCAAAAAAATAAATGTTAAAAATTAAAAAATAGGATTTTTTTCTTAATCAGAAGTAATTAATTAATGTTTTTCGACAAAATTACTAATAGTTTATTATTTCTTTCTTACTCATTTATATTTTTATTATTTTTTATTTAATTACTTCCTCATAGAGGAATAGTATTGTAATACCGAAATTTTTCGAGTTCGATTTTTTGACATATCTTTATGTTATTTGACCTCAGGAGTTCAAAAATGACATTTTTAAAAAATGTCATTCCGTATGTGTGTGTGTGTGTGTGTGTGTAAACATCACATTTTCATAAATATCTCAACATCATCAAGAGCTTTTGGGTTGAATTTTTTTTTAAATTGTAGATCTCACCTGCGGACATAAAGTGAGAGTACTTTCTGATATATTAATAAAGTTTAACTAAATTTTTTTTTTATTTTTAATTTTGCAAAAAAACGTTTTTTGCCCATAACTTTAAAAAAATGTTAGGACACCTATAAATGTTTTTCCATAATTTTGTAGAGTTTTTTTAGACGCATCTATTGAGCCCTAATTGAACATTTTTCGTCCATATTAACCGGAGTTATTAAACTTTTAAAAATAAAAAATTTTGGAAAAAAAGACTTTTTAGAAAATTTTGTTGAAAAACGTAGAAGTAACTTTAAAATTATCGTTATTAACTTGTAGAGCATTAAAAAACGCTTCGATTGACCTATTTTTGAACCTAATTCGATAATAAATTTCGAAATTATTGGTATTTTAAAAACCAAAAATTGTGAAAAATGACATTTTCTCAACTTTTTTGTTTGAAAATTTTGATTTAACTATTAAATTATTGTAACTATCTTTTAGGGTATTTAAAAATACATTGATTGACTCAAAATTCAATCACTTTTACCATATTTATAAAAAGTTATTCATATATTTTCCTATTACTATTATTATCTCTATGTGGAAGTAAGTGTTCATGAAATGAGCACCAAAATTATAAAAAAATATACAACTTGGCAGCGGTTTTTTTTATAACTTTTCATCTTTATTTTCTATTATTTTTAACTTGTAATAAATAAAAAAAATTTTCTAATTAATTCATCAATGATTAATTTATTAAATTAATTTTTGGTATTATTTGTATACAAATCTTGGTAGAACTGCATAATTAGTAATGAATTAATTATTATTAATGAAAATAAAAATTAACTGAATAATTAAAATTTTTAAATAATTTTTTAATTTAATAAAATTCAATATATAAATATAAAATTAAATTTAATAGTACCTAATTAAAGTATATTAATAAATAATTTTCTTTGTAAAGAATTCAACAAAATATAAAAATTAAAATAATGAAATATGAAAATAAATAAAAGAAAATAAACATAATAGAGAAATAAATATAAAATTATTATTACTATGAAATTATACTATCTGTTTTGTAACGAATTTAATAATTATTAATAATAATATTCAAATAAAAGTATTAAAAAAACTGATAAAATATAAAAATAAATAAACGAAAATAGTAAATAAAAAAAAATATAAAAATAATATTATCAACACAAAAATTGTCTGTTTTAAATATAATTTTCAAATCATTTTTTCCATAATAATTTCCAATAATAAATTTCCATCTAAATTAAAAAATGCCATTCTATTTAAAAGTCATGTGTGCGTTTTTTTAAAACACGGTAAAAATAAAAATCTAAATTTTAAATTGGATTGAAAAAAAAATCTAAAATAAAATTGAAAAAATAAAAACTAAAAATGCAACAATTCAAAAATATTGTATTAAACATTCTTTTTAAACAAATATTTAAAGAAAAACATTTATATTATAAATAAAATTTACAGAAGACATGAATTAGAACACGTGAAAAAAAGATCATAATTAAAGAAAGTCAATTTTTGCTCCGTATACCTCAAAGGTTAAAGCACTTCAGCTTTATCTTCAGAATTTAGTTCAAGGACTCATGAGAGACTTTTCTTTATTAACTGATTCTAAATATACACTTAAAAGTAATTATTTGTGAAATTTATCAACAAAAAAGAAAGTAGGAAAAAAAAACTTCAACGCACCAAAAAAAAAAAATGTAAACAATTTAATGTAAAAGAAAAAAAAGAAAAACTTTTCCTACAATTAATAATATTTTATATGGCGAAATTTTATCACTTTTCTAAATAATCAATTTTTTTAAGTCTGGCATTAAATTAGAAATTGTTTTTATTTGAGAATTCTATAAATTCTGTACAATTAATTATTTTGATATTAAAAAGTTTTGAAAGATTTCCATCGCAAATATTATAATAATAAATAATAAACAAAAATAATTATTAATTATTAGAGTGAAACGGTCAATTTATTGTGTATACATTATCTAAGAAAAACGTGTATTGCGTATACAAAGCATACTTTAAGAAGCCTTGAACTTTCAAAGTTGTGTCGGTAGTAGTCACGGAATGTATAATTTTATTGCTAAAGTGATCTAAGGACGATAATTTTTCTTTTTTTTCTCTCCCTCTCTCCGCCTCCTTTCCCCCCTCATAACTTTTGAATCTTAACAACCAATTGTCGAGAGATATGCAAATAATAAGCGCACCTATTTAATGCGTGACATGAATAAAATGCGGAAATAAAAAGTTATATTTAGCAATTTTTTCCTCCCTTTTTACCATTTAATTTTGCTTTCGAAAAATAACTATTTTTGCAAAAAGAATTTTCCTTTCTTCTACAATTTAAATTTTCCCCATTTTTTTCAATTTTACCATTTATTATTACCTATTATTTATTGTTTGTTTATTATTTATTTATTATTTATGTATTATTTATGTATTATTTATTTATTATTTATTTATTATTTATTTATTATTTATTTATTATTTATTTATTATTTATTTATTATTTATTTATTATTTATTTATTATTTATTTATTATTTATTTATTATTTATTTATTATTTATTTATTAATTTATTATTTATTATTTAATTTATTATTTACTTTATTATTTACTTTACATTTATAAACTTAACAGAAATTTTAATATCAAATTTGTTTTCAATTTGCTCTTTAATATAAGAGGGAAATTTCCTTTTTCCGCGTGAATAGAAAAATATTTTTATTTCGAGGGGGAAAAACTGAATTTTTAATGAAAATCAAAAAGGAAATATTCCTTTTTAATTGGAGGGTACATATATTTTTTGTGATTTAATTTTCGAAAGTAGAATTTGAAAAAATTAGAGACCGAAAAAAATGAGTCTGACAAATTTTGTAAATCGCAGTGTCTCATAATTGGTTTGACAAGTTTTTAAGTGTATTTCCCAATATTTTAAAAAGACTTTGGATGAAAATTATTTTATCAAGATTAATTATCAAGGGTTTGTTTCAAAAGAAAGAGTTTGTCAGGATAAAAAATTTACTAAACGGCAGTTCTCCATTTTTTTCTCTCCCTTTTTTCTTTATAATAAAGTTCTAATTTTTCGAGTATAGAAAAAAAATTTCCTTGGTTCTTTTTTTTTTTTAATTACAAGTTTGAAATTTTTTTTCTTTTATTTATTTCAATTCAAACGGGTAGAAAAAATTTATAAATAATAATACACGATTTAAAAATAATACTCTATAAATAATAAATTATAAATAGTAATGTATAACCAATCATTATTAATTTACAAAAAAATAACAACACTATCGAAAAAGATAAACATAATATGCACGATATTTATTATTATTATTATCATCTAAAATCGGTCAATAATATTGTAATTAAAGAAATAAGAAAAAATAAAATTAACGATCCATAAATCTGACGTAATTTTATTATTATCAAGTAATCAATAATAAATAGTGTGTAAATATAATGAGTAAACAAATGGAGTAAAAATAATTAGTGAAAAAATGCGTCTATTAACAAATCGGGTAAAAATAATCGATAAAGAAAAATAAAGAAGAAAAAAAAGAGTATTCTGCTAATAAAGTGAAACCACTTTTTTTCATTGTGCAATTAATTATTAATTATAGTAAATAATAAGAGCACGAAATTAGATAACAAGTGTGTAGTATGTATACGTGACAATTAAATTATTTGCTAAAGACAAATTGAAATAAAAAACCGTAACAGGGACATTTTTTATTGAAGAAATAATAAAAAAAATGGAAAATATCTTAATTATAATTAATATTAATTAATATCTTTATTTTTATTTCTTATTATTGTTTTATATTTATTTACATTTATTATTTTATTTATTTATTTAATTAATATATATTAATTAAATAAAGAAAAAATTTTAATTTCCAAAATGCAATCAGTGAAGAATTAAAGTCTTAAATAAATTCACATTTCAACTGCAACTAAGTATAGAGCGAGTAATCAGTCTAATGACCGCAATTAGAAAACAAGAATATGGTTCAATTGTTGTTATTATTTTTTATAATATTTTTCTTAAATAATAATAAACCAAAATAGATTTATTTATAAATATAAATAAATAAACTAAATATTTCAATTTTCGATTATTTATTAAATAATTAGCTGAATATTTGAAAAAATAAACTAATTTGATAGGTAGTGTACCTATTATAATTTATTATAGTTAATTATTTAGTTATTCGTTTAATAAATTTTATTAATTATTATTTAGTTAATTATTTAGTCAATAATAAACTAAATTTAATTAACTAGTTAATAATTAACTGAATATTTAGTGAACAACTAATTTATCAAGTAATATTTTAATTTAAAGATTAACGTAACATTTAGTTTATTACTTAACAATATTTAGTTAATTGTTAACTAATAAACTAAATATTACGTTAATTTTTGACTATTTTTTTATTAAATAATTACCTGAATATTTAAAAGACAATCTAATTTATTATTTATTTATTTATTATATTTTATTTATTGGGTAATATTTTTATTTCATATTTATTATCAGTTAATTATTTAGTAGAAAAATAATTAATTAAATATTGTGAACTAATAAATTAAATACTACGTTAATTTTTTACTAATTTTGATTAAATGTCAGCTAAATATTTAATTAACTAATTTATTATGTAGTATGTTAATTTATTAATAAACTTTTTAGCTAATGATTATTAACTAAAAATAAATAGGAATAATAATGAACTAATTATTTAATAGTTAATTAACTAAATACGAATAATAATGAACTAAATATTTAATAGTTAATTATCAAAATGTAATTGAGATAAATTAATTATAAAACTTATTAAAAATCGAAAAAAGGCTAAAAAAAATAATAAAATTGAGAAATAGAGAAAATTAACTAAATATTTAATAATTAATTAACTGAGTGTAATTAAGATATATGAATTAATTAAAAGTGATTAAAAATCGAAAAAAATTGAAAAAATTGAAAAATAATAAAATTAAAAAATAGAGAAAATAAAAAAGAGGGGAAAAAATAGAGAGAGAAAATTTCGGATATTTTCAGAGGATAACGCTTTAAACACGGTGACTGACCAATTCGAAGGATGAACACGTGGTCCACACGGGCAGCATCCACTGCTTGTACGTTTCCTTCTACGTGCGCACCAATCCTGGCCCATTATCACTATTTTCTTTTCACATTTTCAGCACGTGCTGACGAAACTTCCGTTTCGTCGCCAATTCTCTCCCTTCTTTGTCTTCTTCTCTCAATATTCCTCAAAGAAGTTCGATTATCAAGTCTCTTAATTTTTAAACTCATTTTTTACACATTTTACAATTCGTCATCATCATCATTTTTTATTTTTTTTTACCCAAAAAACAAAACTGCACTTTTTTCCATATCACGAATAAAATATTTATTATTGTCTCCTTATTATCATTTATCCGTTAAATTCTCTACTTTTCCTGCGAAAAAACATTTATTTAAATTATAAATTATTATTGTTGGTGTATATAGACTTTGCACTTTCATCAAGATTTTAATTACTGTTTCTCATTCCATGAGACAAATTGTATATAGACGTATATATATATAATATAGTCGTTGTCGTCGGCAATATAATTAAATTCTCTCCTGCATTTTGCTGGTGAGAAACGATATTTTTTTCTAGAATTTCACTGTAGGGAGAATGAGGGAGTCGAGATTAATTTTTAAAAGAAGGAATAATTTTTTTCTTTTACTTTCTAGCTAAAATATTAGCGAATTATGAGAAAATTATTAATTATTATAGTGAATTATGCGAATTATTAGCGCGGGAAATATTATATTCAGAGTAGTGAAAAATTTTATTCTTTAGATTCGAAATAATTTTCTAGCGCAAGAATTTAATTTGTGTTTTATCTTGACTTTTATATTTAAGTCAGGTTTGGATTTTATGAAGTTTATTTTTAAGAGAAAATTTTTATTTGAAAGAATAAAAGTTTTCCGCCGGTGAAGATAAAAAAATTGAAAATTTTGCAATTTCCGGAGTGAAAGAAAGTTCGGAATAATATTTGAAAATGTAATTTCTAATTTTACTGAAATTAAAATTAATTGCAAGCGGTCTTTAGAAAAAATAAAATTAGGAAAATAAAAGAAATAGAAAAGTTTTAAAAAATAAACAAAAATTATAGACAATTTTTATTAACATTCTTTTTGTTCTTTTTCCCGCGTAGAAAAATTTCTTGGCGCTAGCTAGCAGTGCTAGATACATGGTAAATTTACATGCAGTCTAGCGCTGCTAGCTAGCGCCACGAAATTTTTCTACACGGGTTAAAACAAATAAATTGTTACTTGAAAAATAAGAAAACATTCTCTACGTTAATAATTTTTTTTTTAATAAATTCGTTTATATTGAATAGAATTATTAAAATGACTGTTTAATTATTTTTCTAGCAAATGAATTTTTTTATTTCCAAATTTAAAAAACTAGAGAAATTTTTAAGTACATATTTGGAAAAATAGAGAATTTTTTATTATTCTTTTTGCCAAACAAATTTCTTATTTTCAAGTGAAAAAAAGTGTTGATGCTTTTAATTATTATTTTCTTAATAACTGAATTTATTTGGAAATTTTAAGGAAAGTAGAGAATTTTTTAATTATTTTTTTAACAATTTAATTTATTTTGCAAATTAAATAAATACAAAATTTTTCAATTATTTCTGTTAAAAATTGAGTTTTATTATTAAAAGTGAAAAAAAATACACAAACGTTTGATTATTTTTTTAAAACTGGATTTATTTGGAAATTAAAGAAAATAGAAAATCTTTTAATTATTTTTTTACCAACCAAATTTCGTTTCACAATTAAAAAAATATATAAAATTTTTCAATTATTCTTCTCTAAAAATCCAATTTTGTCATTTACAAGTTAAGAAAATATAAAATCTTTAAATCACTTTTTGTGAAATATTTTAATAACTGAATTTATTTAGTAATCAAAGAAAATAGAGAATTATTTCATTATTTTTTCACCAAACGAATTTCTTTTTCCAATTTTGAAAAAAATATAAAATCTTTCAATTATTTTTCTCTGAAAATTGAACTTTGTTATTTCAATTTAAAAAGAATTCACAAACAGTCGATTATTTTTTTGAAACTAATTTATCTGGAAATTTAAGAAAATAGAGAATCTTTGAATTATTTTATTGACTACCGAATTTATTTAAAATTTTCAAAAAAAATATAAAATCTTTTAATTATTTTTCTATAAAAATTCAATTCTTTTTATTCACAAGTTATAAAAAAACGTTCAATTCTTTTTCTAATAATTGAACTTATTTGAAAATTAAAAAAACAGAGAATCTTAGAATTATTTTTTTAATTTACGAAATTTTATTTTACAATTCTGAAAAAAATATAAAATCTTTCTATTATTTTTCTCTAAAAATTGAATTTTGTCATTTACAAATATAAAAAATTGTTAATTCTTTAAAACACTTTTTTGGCAAATTTAAAAAACTGAATTTATTTAGAAATTTAAAAAAAAAACTACAGAAACTTCTAATTTTTAACTTTTTTTTTGTAAAATTAAAAATAAATATTTTAAAAATTCTCCGCATTTTCAAAATTTCCAAAAAAACTAGTCCACTCTCCTTTTGCTAATTTTTTAAATTAAAATTTAATTAAAACTGATGAACAATATTTAAGAAAATAAATAGATGACCAAAAACACATCGTCAACACTAAAAAAAAATGTTTCCCGAACTTTTCATATTATTATTATTATTATTTGCAAAAACAAACTTTTTGAAGAAAATTACAGAATTTCTGTAAACGAGAACACGATTGTAAAGTGATTTTAATTTTACTATAAACACGTGTTTGGTTTCACAGTCTGTGTGTATATATGTATGTATATACCAGTATAACCAGGGATGTAGACACACGATTCAGAAGCAAAACTTGGGTGGTGGTGATGATGGTGGGGGGATGAAATAATTTTTTATTTTTTCTCCCGCGAAAATATTTACCCGTATAAGAAAAAAAATGAGCAAAGACGAAAAAAAAATTCACTTTGTTTTTTTTTCTCTTCTTTAATGAGAATCACGCGAAATTGTTTTGGAGAAAAAATAGTGTTGATAAAAATGGACAGGTGCATCAGAGAGAGGTAAGCGGATAAGGGCGGGTCGGAGTTAAATAGAAGCTGACTACGAGTTCTGGCCAGAAACGTATATAACCCCGAAGTAAACGGGACGCGCGTCGACGCGAGCGCTTCTCTCTCTCACTCACTCACTCTCTCTCTCTCTCTCTCTCTCTCTGGCTATCTTTCTCTCTCATCGGGAGTTGATCAATTTTGGTGAAAACTGCTACGACTCTTTTCTATTCTGTTAAGAGGGACTCTCTCTCTCTTTCTCTCTCTCTCTCTTGCCACTCTCTCTCAATTTTTTTTTTGGTCTCTTTTTTTGCCACTCTCTCTTTCCTCCTTTTCTCTCTCTAAATAACTACTTTGTTCGAAAAAGCAACAAGAAAATATGTCAAAAAGTTTTCTGCCCTAGGGGAAAAAAGTATATATTTATTACTTTATTTACTTATTTCAAGTCAACGATTTTCCATTCTATATATTGTTTTCCGAAAACTTGGAAAATTTACTGATATGTTGTTTAAGTATAAATAAGAAAATGCGAAATTTAAAAAAACAGTATTTAAAAAAAGAAAGTTTATTTTAAAAAAATAGTTTTAAAAAAAAAAAAAGAAATTTGCACTTCTTTTAGTTTTAATATTCAGAAAAAAGGAAAAACTGCGATATTTTTAATATTGATAAAAGTAAATTTGTTTGCGTTGCAATTTAACTAATGGAATTCTAGAGTAATTTGAATAGAATGAATAAAGAGAAAATATAATAATCGATTGAGTAATTCCAGAAAGAAAAAAACAGCAGACGTGCAATTGTATTAAAAAAATTTATACGAATTGATTTTTCTTTTTTTGAGAGAGAGAGAGAGAGAGAGAAAATTTTTAAATTCAAATTTAGATATTTAATGACTGAATTTAATTTTCAATGACAATAATTAATAAATAAAATGTTAATTTTACGTTTTATTGTATTAATTTAATTTTAATTACATATATTACTAATTTGAATTGTAAATTCTTTATTGTGAATTTGTAGTTGTAAAGTTTACAATTATAGAGTAAATTGTAATTGCCAACTTTATTTCAAATTTTAATTGTATCTTTTTATTTCAAACTTTAATAATTATATACTTTGATAGCAAATTGTAATTTTATGTAACTTTTTTATTGCAAAAATTATAATGTAAAATTACAAGAGTAAATTTTAATATTAAAGTTTGATAGTAAATTGTTGTAGTCAATTTTAATAGTACATTTTAATTGAAAATTAGTCATAGTAGTAGTAATAGGAAAATAGTAATTTTTAATTATAAGTTTTATTTATAAATTTTAATCGTAAATGTTGATAGTAAAATTTAATTTTAAAGTTTAGTGGTAATTAAAAAATATACACTTTTGTATTAAATTTTATTAGTAAATTATAGTGGTAATTTTTAAATTATAAATTTGAATTCTAAATTTTAATAGTGAATTTTACTTATTTAAGGGGTAATTTTTAATTACAATCTTCAATACTAAATACCCTTTACGGAAGGGCAAATCCTTGAGGGCCCACACGGGAAATTTGAATTCTAAATTTTAATAGTATATTTCCGTATTAAATTTCAAAAGAAAATTTTAGTATTGAAGATTTTATTAAAGTTGGAAGATTTTAATTGTAAATTATGGTAGTAATTCTAATGGTACATTTTTATACTAAATTCTAATAACAAATTTTAATTTCAAATTCAAATATAGTAATTGTTTATTTCTTAATCAGAATATAAAATTTTTTATTAAATTAATTTCAATTGCAAAATTTTGATTTGCAACGTTTTTCTCAACAATAATTGGAGAATAAAACGAATAATAAAAAGTAAAACGTTTCGCATAAAAGCACCTATAGATATATATAGAAATACAAGAAACAGATGAAATAATAAAATAATTTTAAAGGCCTAACAAAACGTTTTGTCCGCACAACGTACACGAGTTATAAAAAGATAATCGAATGGATACGGGGTCAATTTTGCTGACCATACATACACAAGACAGTTTCGAAAATGATGAAGGGTTTTTATGACACTCAAAAGAAGGATGGATAATATATCTCTCTATTATGTCAGTTATATCTCAGAGAACATGTTTTCTATCTACTTTTTTCCTCTTCTATTTATTACAAGCTTGAGAATTTTATTTCATAAGAAGATTTTACTTCTTCGGATCTTTTACTTGAATAAATATAAGATTTTCTAAAAGCATATCTCTCTCTCTCTCTCTCTCTCTCTTTCTTTCTTTATAGCGCAAAATCGTCTAAACAAGTAAATATTGTGTCAGACGAAACAATTGTTTATTTTTAAAAATTATTTATCAGTAAATTCTGATACTTTTTCGAAAAATCCGTTGTTTTCGAATAACAATATTAATATTAATGTTAATATTATTAAGAAAGAATAATATATTTTTAGCTCAGTTATGATAATTCGTGATTATTTTCTATTTTTAGTTATTTTCCCTACCGCCTGTGTAGAAAAATTTCATGGCGCTAGCTAGCAGCGCTAGACTGCATGTAAATGTACCATGTATCTAGCACTGCTAGCTAGCGTCAAGAAATTTTTCTACACGGGCGACTGTGAGCGAATAGTCATGTTGCCATCTGTCGGAGGCGTCACTGAAGTGCCAATTATATTGGCGCGAAATTCAAATTCGATGGAATTGGAAATTAAACCAACGTTACTTTTAATAAACATAAAATTATAGATACCCAACGGGAAGTTGCCAATGTTAACGATTGGTTCAATAATGGGCCATGCTTGGTACCCAATGGTTTTTTCTTGGCACAACAATTGGCAACCATCATTGGACCACCAATGGTTTAAACTTGGGATGATCACGCTACTGCCAATGATCGGTAGCCAAGCATCGGGCCAATATTAGTTGCCAAGGAATTGCCAAGGAAACAAAATCGATTTTCAAAAGCTTGATTTTTTATTGGCAGCCAACAAAAAACCAAGGTTTTGAAAATTGATTTTTTTAAATTATTAATTAAAATATATTTTTCAAAAATTTATTTAAAAAAAAAAATATTTTTCAAAAATATATATTTTTTTTTAAATTGATAGAACATATTAATTTAATTTGTCACCTCTGGTAAAACAAAGATGAAAGACTGATAAATTCCCTCACTTTATATCTTACAGTGGAGGGATAACTGTGAATGTCTTTGCGAGAGAGGAGCAGGTACTTATATAGAGCCAGTGAAACAGGTCACAAGCGAGAAGAAATCACTGACATGCACTCTGGCGGCGCTTGTCGGAACTGTTTTCTGGCGCGCATGCATATCCTGACATTATCGACACAGCGCTTGGCAACCAACGTTGCGCCACTTCCGACAAGCGCCGCCAGAGTGCATGTCAGTGATTTCTTCTCGCTTGTGACCTGTTTCACTGGCTCTATATAAGTACCTGCTCCTCTCTCGCAAAGACATTCACAGTTATCCCTCCACTGTAAGATATAAAGTGAGGGAATTTATCAGTCTTTCATCTTTGTTTTACCAGAGGTGACAAATTAAATTAATATGTTCTATCAATTTAAAAAAAAATATATATTTTTGAAAAATATTTTTTTTTTTAAATAAATTTTTGAAAAATATATTTTAATTAATAATTTAAAAAAATCAATTTTCAAAACCTTGGTTTTTTGTTGGCTGCCAATAAAAAATCAAGCTTTTGAAAATCGATTTTGTTTCCTTGGCAATTCCTTGGCAACTAATATTGGCCCGATGCTTGGCTACCGATCATTGGCAGTAGCGTGATCATCCCAAGTTTAAACCATTGGTGGTCCAATGATGGTTGCCATTAATGTTCCAATAATGGAACGGAGTTCGCCAAGCATGGCCCATTATTGAACCAATCGTTTACTTCCCATTGGGTATAAAAATTTATCAAAATAATAATAGTAATAATAATAACAATAATATTATAATAATAATAATAATAATAATAATAATAATAATAATAATAATAATAATAATAATAATAATAATAATAATAATAATAAACAATAGGTATTATTTGCAGCAATTAATATTATTATTACTTTTATTTTTATTATTATTATTATTATTATTATTATTTATTAACTATAACAAATAATAACAAAAGACAACTAAAAATTAAAAAAAAATTAAAAATAGTTTTTCAATCTTCTACTAAAATTGAATTCTAAACTCCTTTTGACATACTTATAGAATATATGTTGCACGGAAATTAATTTTCAGCGTTCTTTAATGATCAGCAAAAAATCCCTGTAAGGGTTTTGATAAAAATCAATCCGTTGTTCGACATTCTATTCTTTGTCTACTCTCAAGAGTGATCTATATTTTTTTTATATCAGATTATTCTTCTAAAAATTATACCCCCAAGTAATAATTAAAATATGTAAAAGCTCATTAAAAAAATTGTTAGAAATTAAAAGAAAAATAGTCTACACAATAAAGAAATTTCTGAAAATGCGAGTAAATAAATAAATATAAATAAAAAGAAAATATTATAATTAAATAATACTTATACTATAATAGTAATAAAAACTAATTATTAAATATTAATTAATTGACAATTTAAATTATTGCATATTTATTTCAATTATTATATTAGTAATTAGTAATTAGTACCTAATTAGTACTTAATAATTAGTAATTAATAATTAATAACAATAATAATAACAATTTAATAATAATTTATAAGTATATTTAATTACTATTGTTGTTGTTGTTGTTGTTGTTGTTGTTAATTTTAATAAAAAATATCAAAAGTAAACGAACGTATTCCAGAAATTATGTGTTTCATGCCTGACTAAAATGATGATTACTACTTAAAATCACAGCTCCGCTTAAACCGCAGTAGTACAAATCCTATCGTGTCAGACGGGCATGAAAATAAAAATTGTTCCCCTTCGTTATCTTTTAAATTCATTTAGCGTGGTACTGTTACATTTAAATTTGCCTTTCCATTCTATTTTCTCTCTGTTCTATTTTAAAATGTTTGCGAAAAAAACTCAATAACAATTTTAAATTCCAAATCCAGTTAAAATTACAAATCTACGGTAAAATTTTGTTTCAATTAAAAAAAAAGAAACTAAAAATTCACGAGGGAAAATAAAAATAATACTTGCATTTCTATTTTGATAAAATGCAAATATAATAGACAATAAAATATAAATTTTATTATTTAATTATTTTAAAATAAGTAATTAAAACACAATATTTTTAAGGATGGCTCAATTTTGATCCTTAAAAAAACTGTGCGAAATATAAAATTGCTATACTAAATATAAAATAATAATAAATATAAATATTCAATATATATATAATTTGTGTTGGACTGAAATTTTAATTTTTCTTATAACTTTAAGTATTAATTATTAATTAACAATTTATTATAATTTGTATACAAAAAATAATTTGACAAAATCTAAGGTAATTGGAATTTTTTTCAATATTTCGAGTGTTAAATGTTTTCCTTTTATATAATAATAATAATAATAATTTGAAATTGAGAGCAAATTGAACGGTGCTGCCACGTTCTGGTTTTTCGATGAAAATCTCAAACAGTTTTCTGAAATCAATATATTGTGAGAAGTAGAAGGAAGAGTTACCGACCGTAGTTCAAGTTTTTCACTTGGGAAAACTCGACGGAGCTGCGTCTTTGAAAATTGCTTCTTCATTTTGACGCTAGATTCCTCTTTATACTGTTTGTTTCAAATTTAAAATTCAATTTTAAAAAAATCCATTTATTTATTTCCCAGAAATTCAAATTTATTTTCGAATTTATTTTTCAATTATTAGGAAAAATGGACAAAATTTTCTAAGCTTTTAATTTTTACAATTTTTGTCCATTTCTGTACTAAAAAATTCTTCTTCTAAAATAAAATCTAAATTTTACTTTTAAAAGTTTTGGTTTTTTTGACAATTAAATTTTTTTTAATTATGAATTCATTTAATGTCATGAAAGAATTTATTATTGATTAAATAGTTTGACAATTATATCAAAAATTGATGAAACTTTCTAATTATTATGAACTTTAAATTTTTATCATAACTTTCAATTTTTGTCAATTTTTGTACTAAAATTCTTCTTCTAAAATAAAATCTAAATTTTCTTTTTTAATATTTTTGGTTTTTTGGGAATTAAATTTTTTTTTAAATTATAAATCCATTTAATGACATAAACAAAATTTATAGGTTTACGTCCTTTCACACATTTTTCCTTTCTTCACTATAAAAAAAAGGTTCTAAATTAGAGCTGATTTCGGTACTAAAATAGAACCAAATTACGATTTAGTACCAATTTTAGTACTAAATTAGTACCTTTCTTTTTACAGTGTTAAAACCTCGTAAAAAATTATTTATTTAGAATTTATTATTATTATTATTATTATTAGTTTTAACCGAAAACTTTACATAGTAGTAATATTAACAGACATACATTTGGATATTTTTGCTTTAAGTATTACATTCCTTATTTCAATACCGCGCCTTTTTTTCCTTAAAACCACTGACATTGAGAATAAAATTTATTTCATTTCAAATTAAAAAAAGGGTCAAGTAGAAAATATATACAATACATACATGTTAAAAAAAGTAAAAAAAAACTACAAATCCACTGTACTTTTCTTTATGATTTATGGATCCATATTTCGCAAATGCATCCATATAACTGTCGACTACACAAGAAAATTTCTTTAATTTACATCTTTTTCTACATTTTACGAGAGTGAATAAAAAATATTTCTTTTCTTTTCATTATTATTTCTTTTTTTGTCTATAAAAATTACATTCAAGTTATTATATGAATTTTTTTTAGATTTCTTTATGTGTACATAAGTGAACAAAAAGAAAACTATATTTCTCATTTCAAAATAAGTTTAAATAGCGTTATTCGGTATGAATATTGAGAAGAAACGAGAATCTGATATTATTTATGATAATCGAAAGACATTCCCGATTGTCGGTTTTTGTAATAAAAGGAACATTTCCGCTTTTTAGAATTCTGTGTAGGTTTTAATTTTATTTGAAATTCTTTACTTTATATATATAGCGTCAAGTGGTATATATATATATATATATATTTTTTATAGCCAATCGAATATCGATTTTATTTCTTTTCACATCATTAAATATGTACCGGTAATAAGTATATTTTGTTTTTATCAAGATATAGTATTCGGTTGTTACACTTGGGAAAAATAAAAAAAAAAATTGACCTGAATTTCTCGGAGATTTTTTTTATACGCTTCTTCTTTTCCCTTACAATTTCACTTGACGCTAAATTTATTAGAGTAGAAAATTTTCTGTGTTTTTTGAAAAATAGATAAATCCCTAAGCCCAAAAGAATAAAATAAAAAAAGAAAAACCATATTGTGTATCAGATGTTGCATTTAATTTAAAGTTTTTTTGATAACAATGAGAGAATGAAACGGAAAATTCATAACCTAACTGTACTATCAAGTTTTAAGTAAGAAAATTTTATTTTTGTTTGTAAAGTTTTTTTTTGCACAGAAACTAGACAAGATATTATTTTAAGTGGATAAATTTGAATATAAACTTTTTATTTGTCATGTCCCAGTTCTTTTGAGTTCAATTTTGACGATGTTATTATATTTAATAAAAATATTTTTTATTATTGTACTCTCTAAATTTTAATTAATATTTTTATGTTTTATACCTTTCTATTGATCGAATTTATTTTTATCAAATTTGATTAATAAAAATCTTCACTAATTTAAAATAGTGACTTACTTTTTGCTTTTGAATTAGTAAATATTAAATTTTACTAATTTATTAGTAAAATTCACTAATTTCAAAACCAAAAAGTCAGTCAATAAATATTAATTTCTACTAATTTATTAGTAAAATTCACTAATTTCAAAACCAAAAAGTCGGTCAATAAATATTAATTTCTACTAATTTATTAGTAAAATTTACTAATTTCAAAACCAAAAAGTCAGTTAATAAATATTAATTTCTACTAATTTATTAGTAGAATTTACTAATTCAGAAGCAAAAAGTCAGTCACTAATTATTCAAATTAATAAACCTTTTTAAAATTAAAATTCGAAGATTATGACAAATTAAAAGAAATTGCAATATTTTTCGCAATAAATTTGTAATAAGTAAATAAAAATTAAAAAAGTTTAATTAAATTCTAAAGTAGTTTTAATTAAAACAAAAAAAAACTACTCAATACAAAGATATTTATAATTTCGAAGTTCCTTAAACAATTTTGATTAAATAATTTGCTTAAAAGTAATACCTATATATATTATCATGTGCGCAGGGGAATAAAAAAAATTCCAAAGAAGAGAAAGAAACTTTAATGGATTTCAACTTGACGACAAATCAAATTTTCCTTGTTAACATGATTAGCTAATCAAAATTTGATGACCCTGTAAATAGTGGAGTCCCTTGCAGCTTACCCAACTCGTATAGCCGGAAATAATTCTATCGATCTCACGGAGACTGTATGATAACCTCAAAGATAGTACAACTGGAAAATATATATATTTCCCTTACTAGCGAATTACTCACGTTTTTTATTAATTACTATATTTTATTCACTATTATTTGCCAAAGTATAATAATTATATAAATATATAATATCACTGATTTTTTGCTTTTAAATTTGTAAATTTTACTAATAAATTAGTAAAAATTATTAAAATTATTATTTTCTAGTAAAATTTAGTAATTAAAAAGAAAAAAATCATTCACTGATTAAAATTAGTAAACGTTTTTCCTAATTCAAATTTAGAGAGGTTGGGTTTATGAGTCGACTGTCTCATAATAATTATTATTCGTGAATTCGAATTAAAATTCGTTTTGTGAAAGCAAATAATAATTATTATTAGTATATACAACTTTTATTAGAAACATAAATTTTAAAAAATAAAAAAATGACAATAGTCATAATATCGTCATTATTATTATTATTATTATTATTATTATTATTATTATTCTTATGATTAAAATTGTTAACATCATTAATATTAATTTCAACTTATGAAAAAGACAAGTCAAATAACCAAAAATCAATATCAAATATAGTGGCAAATTTGTATCTATATTTGCGAACTTTAATTATAATTAAGTAATAATTAAAATGTATCGACAGATTCCACCCGCACTTAAATAATTTTCCCAAAGGGATAAGCGAAAAAGAAAAAATGGAGAAATCACCACAAGACCTTTATGAAAAGTAATAAATTCTTTTTTTTTTGCAGAAAAAGAAACCAACTATATGAATCATATATTTCTAACCACTTTGCAATATGGAATTTTTCTTTATAATATTCGAGAGACGAGAGAAAAATAAAATTCTGTGTCAATTTCTAAAAATATGAATTTTATATAGATATCCTAGAAATATTCGTTTTTTTAAAAAATTTTCAGAGAGAGAGAGAGAGAGAGTAACCGAAAATATTTTTTAGTTATTAAAAATTCCCCCTTTACCCCTTAAGTTCAAGGTATATAGGTAGTTTAAATAATAATAAATTATAGAAAATAAAAAAAAATAAATTAGTAGAGATTATTATTTATAAGTTAAAAATTACTAATTCAATTTTAATTTTCCTATTAATAGATTTTACTATTAAATTAGTAGAAATTAATATTTATTAGTAAAATTTACTAATTCAATTTTAATTTTACTATTAATAGATTTTACTAATAGTAGAAATTAATATTTATTAGTAAAAATTATTAATTCGATAGCGAAAAGTCAGTCACAAATTTAAATAAGTGAACATTTTAACTGACTTTAATTTTGAGAGTAATTTGAATTTTAATTCAGGTTTAAATAAAATAAAAAAAAAAAATTATTTGAGGAAAATAATAAAACGAAAAAACAGATTTTAGTAATTTATAATAAACTTGAAAAATTAAATTTTACTAAAATGTAAAAGTAATAAATTTGAAAGTTTAAATTATAGTAAATTATAAAAGTAATAAACTCGAAAACTTAGATTTCATCGAATCATAAAATTATAGTAAACTTTGAAAAATTAAATTTTAGTAACATATAAAAGTAATAAATTTGAAAAATTAGATTATAGTAAATTGCAAAAATTGTAAACATGAAAAATTTACATAAAACTCAATATAAAATATACAGGATATAACAAACTTTTTAAATCTTCAAATACAAAAAGTTTCATATTTTATAAGAAACTTTTCTACAAAAAGCAAAAGAAAAAACTTAATTTAAAAACTTTATTAAATACAATTCAATATACCAACAGCAAAAGAAGAACTTCTAATTTCGAAAAATAGAGTATTTCGAATTAAAATTTAAAAAAAAATAGAGAAAGAGAGTGCAAAAATTATTTTTTCTTCCACTATGTTGAATACGATGTTACGTGACGTGACGTAATGACAATAGATATATATATATACGTATATATGCAAACGCGCATTAGTTTAACTGTCTGATGCAGGAATTGCCTAATTTGGTAAGTAATTTTACGTACCTGACATTAGATAAAAGAGATTATACGTATATTATACATTTTCAAATTTAGCACACACTGAAATTTTATTAACAATTATAATAAACGTATAATAATTATATTATTACACCCATTTGTCAAAATCATACATATAAAATAATGCGTAGAAAACGCACCTGACAAAGATATTTTGCAAAATTTATATATGTAGATATACATTTATATATATAAAATCAATTTTGTTTGTATGTGTCTATAATACGTATATATATATGTAGTGAATTAATCCTTTAATGGTAAATTTCCCTCTAAAGTTTAATCAAAAGCTCATAGCTTTTCAAATAAAAAAAGAATAATAAAAAAAAATTCTCAATGAAAATGATATTGCAAACAATCACAGTTTTCGATCAAATAGATCAAATTAAATTCCGATATATATGACACATAAATATGTGTCATTCTCAATGAAAATCATATTTGAGTAATTAGTGACGATGAGAATTGTGCCCAATAAACAAATTGTTTATTTTATTTAAATCCAAAAAGCCATCGCTGCTTAATTTTATTTAACTGAATTCTGTTTATTATTATTATTATTATTGTCCCGTTGGTTCTTTATGACCTGAATATTTTTTTTATTACTTTACAATTCAATGCCTTTTCATTAACTATTTTTAGATAATATAAAAAATAATAATAAAAATAAAAAAATAATAATAATTTTATAATAAAAAAAATAATACTGTCTTTTAAAAAACACTAATAACGATCTGATATGTAAAAATAATGATATTAATAATAATGATTATTATTAATACGCTATTTTTAAATTTAAATTTCAACAAATTGCAAATTCAAAAATCCAATATTCCACTCTTGAACGCGAGTCTCTGAGTTGAATAAGACGTCTGTTAACCAGAAGTTTAAATTCGTAAAGAACAAAATTTACTGTATTCAAAGGAGATTATTTTCATCTCAAGTAAACAAGGACTTGAGCTAACGAAATGCTTTTCACGTAAATAATTCTATTTCTATATAAAATTATATAATGAAAAGAAAATCTTTTAATTTACTTTTTGGATAAATAATTCATTTTCTTATGGAAAATATTTAATTAATTTTTCGTAAACTTTACTTTCTATTTTAAAGAAAACCTTTTCATTAAGTTTTCATAACCAATTTATACCTCTTCAAAAATACTTTAATTAATTTCGAAAACAAAATAACTTTTAGTAACTTGATTCTTCTTTTTTTTATTTGTTTACTTATTTAATAAATTATCTCATTTTGTAATTAATTATTTAAACAAGTAATTATTTTTCTATTTAGTTAATTATTTAATTATTTAGTTAATAGTAGTTTTAGTTAATTAAGCCAATAGTTTAGTACTACTCAATTATCTACTTGAATAATTTCGAAAACAAAATAACTTTTATTAACTAGGGGAGCGTTCACAAATGATGTCACGCAATTTTTGGAGATTTTCGACCCTCCCCCTCCCCGCTGTCACGCAATTTTTGCAATTTCACATGAGAAAAATACATTGTGTCAAATATATATATATATATATATATATATATATATATATATTTTTGAAGAGGTATAAATTGGTTATGAAAACTTAATGAAAAGGTTTTCTTTAAAATAGAAAGTAAAGTTTATATATATACCCCCCCCCTACCCCCAAGAGTGTGACATCATTTATGAACGCTCCCTAGTTTCCTCTTTTGTTTATTTATTTATTTATTTATTTATTTATTTATTTATTTATGTAATAAATTAGCTAACTATGTAGTTAATTGTTAAAATAATTAATTATTTAATTATTTAGTTAATAGTTGGTTTAGTTAATTTAGACAATAATTTAGTTACTAATTCACTTAATTATCTACTTGAATATTTACTCATTTATTCGAATAATTTAACTAATTATTTATTTAGATAATTAACTAAATATCTGATCAGGAAAATAATTAATTTAAATATTTAAATTAAATAAAACAAATAAAAAATCAAAAACTTTTTGTAAAAAATTGAATTAGTCAAAGTTATTTTTATAATAAAAATTATTTACTACTTACTATTTACTAAAAATTATTCTTGAGGATTTAGTTTTTTTAAGTAAAAAAATTGTTTGGCTCAAAGAAAATAATTCTTTTCTCTCAAACAAAATTTTTACTTAAAATATATAAAATTTAATTTATTTCTCGTGTTTAATTAAATTAGTCAAAATTTGTATATTTTTGTTAGTTATTTCTTATTTTTCAACGAAAAATTAGTTTTTTTTGCAATTTTTAAAGCTTTTTCTTACTATTTCTATACTATTCTATTTTATAGGTATACTATACTATTTTTTACTGTAATTTATTTAATTTTTAGTACTTTCTAAATCTCTGAATTAGTAGAATTCTACTAATAAATAGTAAAATTTCACTAATATTGATTATTAATTTTCATGAACGATTTTTCCCCTTTTTTAATCTCTAATTTTGAAGTAGTAAAAATGTTTACTAATTTGAACTAGTGATTGACTTTTTTGCTTTTAAATTAGTAAATTTTACTAGCAAATTAATACAAACTACTATTTATTAGTAAAATTTATTCATTCAATATCAAAAAGTCAATCACTAACTTAAATTTAGAGAGTTATTAGTAAAATATGACTAATTATTACTAAAATTTTACTAATTTTTTTAGAATTTCACTAATTGCTAAATAATTTATTTTTAATATTTTTTTCGTTTTTTTTAAATTTTCTTCATGTTAATTCAGTAAATTAATTAGTGAAACTGTTTTATCGATTTTTAATAAAATAGTTCTATTAATTGTTTGTAAAATTGTACTAAAATTAAAATATTGAATTTTTTTAGTTTTCAAATTTTACTAATTGATAGTAAAATTTCACTAATTCGTTTGATCGTCGATTTTTTGTCATTTTATTTAGTAATTTTCAACTGATTCAAATTGAGTACCTGCATGCAACAACTCGCCGAGCGCTCGGACGCAAGCGCTAGTACCAGTCGGGGAGCAGTGAGCGACTCTGCGCCACTCACTGACACCCGACTGGTATTAGAGAGTGCGTCCGAGCGCTCGGCGAGTTGTTGCATGCAGATACTCAATTTGGAGAGTAAAAAATGTGTCTGGTAGAAAGAAAATAATTCTTTTTGTTGAAATAAAATTTTGACTTATAATAAATAGAATTTTATTGTATTGAGGGGAAAAAAAATTAAATATTATTTTCTAAAGTCTCAGCCACAAGAATAGAGCTAATTATACAATCTACTCTAAAATTAGGAAAATATTAAGTTAACCATTTCGCGAATAATTTTTCCCCATTTACATACTATATAAAAACGAATTTTTCTCTAAAATGAAAAATATTTTCTTGCAGTTCGTCGGCAATTTTCTTTTCTTTTCCTAAAAAAATATAATTCTAATAAAAATTAAATGTCAGGTGTTATAATTGAACGTAAATATTTGATCGTAATTTTGTTTGCAGGTGTCAAGTTGACGATAAGAGTGACATCACGTGAAACAAGGAGGACTATACATTTAGAGGCAAGTCCAATTCGGAAATTCCTGTGGCATTAATCATACTCATGGAGGAGAGGGCACGTCACGCGTATTATATGAATGCAAATGTGGGAATAATTGGCAGCAAAGTAATTACTATTCTCCTATATAGATTGCAATTAGACTTAAAGCGCATTTACAAAGTATCTCTATATATATATATATTTAGTATAACCACTAATTTCTAAATTTAAACTTAAGTGTTTAAATTCAGACTTCTCTTAATCAATATTATAATTATATAATTAATCGAATTCGATTGGTCCGATGGATAAGAAAAATTAAATAAAAAAACCAAAAATATAAAATTAAAAAAAGAAAAACCAAAATTAAAACTAAAAATTCTATTAATACAACGTTCTCTAAATCTTTCTAAATCTTGATAATATTAGTAATAATTAATAAGTTAATTATTAAATAATAGTTTTTTTTAATTTTTATTTTTCCTACACGGAGAAACTTTTAATACCAATAATTCTTAAAACTGGTGAGACATTTTAGTATGTTAGGTTAGATTCAAGGGAAAAACGACATAGGTTATAGAAATTGCTATTGAGACTATCAAAAACACTCATTCAGTATATATTTTACAGTTCTTCATAAGGAAACTAACGAAAATTAGTATGTTGTTTTAGAAAGAAAATAATAATTTTTGCAAAGTTGGGAAAGCCATGAATTAAAAAGAAACACAACAAATTAATTGTCTATAGATACTCATAGAGACGATAGTGATACTTGGATCTGATGGTAGATGGCATTAGTGTATGTCACTGTAACTGTAGGTAAATATATTTAACACGACGTAAGAACCTAACCTATATTATTAACGCACACACGCACACGCAAGTAAAGACACGACGATTGGTCACGGAAACCGAAAGATCGCACGATTCGTTAGAAGTACACAGCTGAATCGTCCTTATATATTAAACGAGTGGAAAAATATGTGCCTTCGAGAGAGAGCATTTTTTAAAATAACTTACTAATCAAATTATGTAAATAAGTAAAAGTCGTGAAAAAAATTATGTTATATTGAGGAACAGTTCTTGAATTTAATTTGGCATGAGGAGACATTCACGTTTATTAATAAAAGGTTTTTTTCTTTCATACACGTGTGAATTTCAACTTCGAAAACATTAGGGTTAGTTCGCGACGTCAGGTGATGGACTCGGTGATGCTCGGGCGAAATCGGTTAAGTCCGCCCGCAGTCCTTCCAAAATTGGTATGTTACGTTAGAATGTCTGTTATATATTCTATCTATATGTGGAAAAAAGATTAGAATTACCGTATTATTTCACAAACAAAAACTAGCATTTTATTCTTTTCTAAAGAAAAATAAGACTATTTCTAATGCAGATAGTAATTTTTGTACACCGAAGGTTGCTTAATATATAACGAATTTATCATATTTTCGTATTAATGTTGAAATTATTAGCACAACGCACGAAAAATCCTCACATTCTAACGTACTTTTAGAATAAACATAACCAAATATATTTAATATTATAAGAAAAAGTTTCTCCGTGTACATAAAAATTTTAAATAAACATTTTTTTCCACTAAATTTTTAGTGCGAAATGACTAAAAATTAGTAAAAATTCTTATTGTGAATTTCTAGTGAATTATTGACTCAATTTACACTAAATCAAAATTATTTTTTATTTAAAGAGTGAATAGAAAGAGAATATAAATATAAATCCAAATTTGTAGTTTGTAACTTTTATCGAAATTTATTTCTAAAAAAAAGTTAATTATCTATTATCGATGTTTGGTTAGATACATATAATTGGAGTTAAAACAATGGAATCATAAATTATTAGCGAAAATCTTCTGACATTGTAACAATATGTTAATTAAATCCACATAAAAGTTGATCCAATCAACCATGTGTATATATATACCTATTGTTCTGCTCGGCACAAAAAATCCAATAAATAATTTCTCTATTATACTTGAAAAACTAAAATTTTCATTTCAAGAGGGATTTAAAAATTTGTTTACTTTTTTTCTAGATTTTATATTTTTTCCCCCTGCATTTTAAATTTACGAATAAATTGGGGCGCATGATTTCAGCCAAATTATTATATTTATAATTGTCATATATATCCGAATTTTTAACTTCATAATCATCATTTACTCGAAATTTAGGTGTCCATAATTTGATGTTGACATTATTATAATATTGAGAATTAATATTTGTTATAATTTACTTTTCGTCAAATTTTCATTTTATAGATTTTCTAAGTATTAAAAATATAAATTACAATTAATTTCGCACTATGAAATTGTATGTATAATAATTTTTTTAAGTATAATAATTATTTTTTATAATTTCTATGGAATCTAGTTATAAATTAACATAATTTTTAACTTGTGAAATGGAAAGTAATATAATTATTAAAAGTATAATATTTACTTCTTATAATTTGTATGAAATCTAATTATTATTTGAAATAATTACTGTTTTTCACATTTTTCAAATAACCGAAATTTAAATCCTCGAATTATTATTTGACATAATTTTAAATTATTTAAAGTTTTATTTCTTATAATTTTTATTAGACAGAATTATTATTTAATATGTTTATTTTATAAATCTTTCAAATATCTTAATTTTTATTCCACTGAATACCTGAATCGCAGAATATTTTACGAATTAACAATAGATTTTCATTGTTTTCTCAGTAAATTTTCATTAAGTCGTAGAATATTCTGCGTTTCAGGTATTCAGTGGCGTAAAAATTAAGATATTTGAAAGATTTATAAAATAAACATTATATATAATAATCGTCGTGATTCCAGATTTCCGGATCTCTGTCCACACTTGAAGTTAGTTATAGTTATTCTTGTGTTTTTTATACGTTTTGATAGAAAATAGAAATATACATATACATATACATATACATACATTATAATAATCGTAAGTTTCCTTTCCGTTAGCAAATTATCTGCATTCATTTGTTTGTTTTGAAAATTTAATTTTGTGGGTTAAGTATTGGCATTTTTTATATATTTTTTAATGTCAAACTTTTTAATGTGGAAAATACTTTACTTATTAAATTGTCTCGACTCTTTGGTAAAAAATCTAAAATTACCAAAAATTCGAAAAAATTCAAAAATCCGATTTTCTTAAAATTCAACATTTTTTCTTCTCTTTTATGGGATTTAGCTTCATTATTTTTGTGCTTTTGGATAATACTTTACTTATTTAATAGTCTCGACTCTTTGGTAAAAAATCAAAAATTATCAAAAATTCAAAAAAATTCAAAAATCCGATTTTCTTAAAATTCAACATTTTTTCCTCTCTTTTATGGGATTTAGCTTTATTATTTTTGTGCTTTTGGAAGATACTTTACTTATTTAATAGTCTCGACTCTTTGGGAAAAAATCTAAAATTATCAAAAATTCGAAAAAATTCAAAAATCCGATTTTCTTAAAATTCAACATTTTTTCTTCTCTTTTATGGGATTTAGCTTCATTATTTTTGTGCTTTTGGAAAATACTTTACTTATTAAATTGTCTCGACTCTTTGGTAAAAAATCTAAAATTACCGAAAATTATCAAAAATTCAAAAATCCGAATTTCTTAAAATTCAACATTTTTTCCTCTCTTTTATAGAATTTAGCTTCGTTATTTTTGTGCTTTTAAAAAATACTTTACTTATTTAATAGTCTCGACTCTTTGGTAAAAAATCAAAAATTATTAAAAATTATTAAAAATCCGAAAAATTGAATTTCTTAAAATTCAACATTTTTTTTCTCTTTTATACCATTTAGCTTTATTATTATTTGAATTTTTATTCAAGAGAAAAAATGGAAAACTGAAAAAATTTAGAATTTTTTAAAAATTACAGGCCTTTTCCATGATTTCCCTGATTTCCAGAAGCCTTTTAAAAATTCCATACCATTTCCATGATTTCCATGATTTCCAGATTCTGTAGGAACCCTGCTTTTGTCTGACTTTCTTCTAAATTATCGAATTCAGTGATTTCTGGGGTGAATTTGGTTAAGTTGTAAAATGATTAATTTCTATTTGAATTCGTTTTTTTTTGAATGTAGAAAATCTGATGTTAATTTAATTCTTTTTTCGTTATGCACGGCAAAAAATATTTAGCTGGATGAACTACAGATTTCACTTTAGTAGCGAAATTTTTCAGTGCTTCAATTAATACTTTCGTTATTCTAGAGAAACTTATCGCTATTTCAAGTAAAACTTTTTTCAGTGTGTAATAATTATTATTTCTTTAAAAAGTATTTAATTTAAAATGGCTTTATAAAATAAGCAATGCAAAAGATGACCCAGATACTAATTGTAATTGTTCTAGCCATAGTTTAAGTCTAGTAATGTAAATTCTATTTAAATTGAGACCATTGAGTGAAATTATTTGAATTTTAGTTAGTAAAATCTCTTTGTTAGGTTATAATAATTATTTCTTTAAAATTTTTTAAATTGTTTAAAATAAGCAGCCCCATACAACATTCCCGCGCGCTTGCGCGCGGATAGTTTGGCTAGTTATATATTAAATAATAATTCTGTTCAATAAAAATTATAAGAAATAAAACTTTAAATAATTTAAAATTATGTCAAATAATAATTCGAGGATTTAAATTTCGGTTATTTGAAAAATGTGAAAAACAGTAATTATTTCAAATAATAATTAGATTTCATACAAATTATAAGAAGTAAATATTATACTTTTAATAATTATATTACTTTCCATTTCACAAGTTAAAAATTATGTTAATTTATAACTAGATTCCATAGAAATTATAAAAAATAATTATTATACTTAAAAAATTTATAATACACGCAGAAAAATAGTTGGATACAGTATACTATGTGTTGGATACCCCAGCTATTTTAGATAGTGTCTAGTTAATATATAAAAATTAATAAAAACATAAACGAATAGAATTGGATTAAAAAACAATTTTTCCGTATCTATCAAATAATAAATTTGCCCGCAATTAGTGGCGAAAATTGAGTCAATGATCCAAAAGAGAGGAAAGAAAATCCTAATAGTGATTAAGAAACTGATAATTTTCATTAAATTACTCGCAAACAGTAATCCCCCGTGAGAGAGAATACTTAAATGTAAAGTTAAAACGTTTTTGTAATAGCTGTGCAGCTGGAAAAGTTCAATAATACCAGTAGGATTAAAACGTTCTAGTAATGCTTGTAATGTTCTTTTAAATTTTTTTTCTCCACTTTTTTTCGAACTGGAAAAGACAATTTTCGCTGAAAAGGCGAGAACACTGAACACACAGTACTGGTGAGGCCGAATTGAAAGTGCCTCGTTTACAATCTACAGTAGAACAAGGGCTCTCTCTCTTTCTTTCTCTCTTCAACTAAACTCATGACGTCAGAAGTTCAATTTAAAACACGGTTAACAATGGGGAGCAATAAAGAAAAACTGGTATAGCAAAAAAATAAAACTTTTGTTATTACAAGAAAAACTTTAATTAGATTCACAAAACCAAAATTTATTTCATCTTGAATTTCTATTCATTTATTACATTAATAGTTATTAATTATTAATTAAAGTAGTTTCAATAGTTAATAATTAATAATTATACCTTTTTACTTGAAAAATAGTATTCTTTTTTTAAAAAAATTATTTAAATCCAAATATAAATAATAGATTTAAATGCAAACATAAATATCTAATGTATGTAGCTACTAGGAAAAAAAATTTCCGATGTAAAGTTTTAGAATAAAATGAAAAGTGAAAAACATTAAAATTATTAGTAATTTTTTTTTGTTGCTCATTGACAGTAGGAGATATACTAAAGAGTGTAAAAAGGGGAAAATTTCTTTGATGTCAGGCACACGCAAATATTTACATTTCTTTAGGAAAAAAGAGAAAATAATTATCAATCGCACGTAGTATGTTAATTTCTACATACGTGCGTGTGATGTGTACATATAGTTGCCATAAATGTCAATAAAGATTATAAACATTGATATAGTAACTTGTACGTCATTTATTGATCCAACCTTCTTCAAGTGAATTAGGTTTATTGTTTACTAAATTGTTGAGAAGAAAAAAAATTATTAAATTGCGAGAAAAAACTTTTTCAGGCATAAAAAATTGTTTTTACATTTTTTGAATTTTTAGAAGGAAATTTAAATTATAAATGAATGCACGAGTAAATAAATAAAGAAAATTAAATAATAAATTAATCACAAAATTAATATTAACTAAATGATTGAATCACAAAATTAATATTAACTCAATGATTGAATCACTAAATTAATATTAATTAAATGATTGAATCTCTATATAAGTAATATTAACTAAATTATTCAAAAAGTAAAAAAGACCTTTTCTTCAAATTTACAAAATTCCAAATTTTTTCCAAGGAGAAAAAAAACTGTGAACATAATGAACGAAAATTCTGAGGAAGAAAATGCTATGAAATAAATCGTATATTTCCTTTTTTAAAAAACAATTTTTTTCATTTTTTCCACTTTTTTTTATTTTCTTTTTTGTAGGTTACGACCGTAGTTAAAGTGGCAACGAAATGTACTCTAGTGACCGTTATACACCTTGAAAAATGTACTTGTACTTTTAAATAACGCGAAATTACAATACTAAGTCCCCTGTGGACATTTATGTTTCTGCAACTTATAATGTTGAACTTCTCTGGGGGTAAACCGCATTCACTTTATTACAATCTAACTTCGTTGTAAACTTATTAATCTCGACATTTTCAGACAATAAAGATAAAAAAAAATGAAAAATATACATAAGTTAACAAAAATAGAAACTACCTATATATAAAATTTATTTATCAAAATAAGTGAAAATTTTAATTTTTCTATAAACTATTGAATTAACACAAAATTTTTAGGGAGAAATCCCTGAAATTTTCGTGTTCATTAAATAATTTATAGAAAAACTAAAATAATTTCTCTTCTTATTTTATTTATTTCTTTTTGAAATTAAATTTAATTTCTCTCTGAAATTTCGAAATAATTTCGAAAAATTATAATAATTTTCTTCTCTAATTAAAAATTGTCAATAAAATAAAACTTATATTAAATTAAATTTGAAGTAAATTTTAATAAATTAAATTAAATTCAACTGAACGTTTTATATATTAATTATTAATATTTAAATAACTGGTTTTTGTTTTATATTAATATTCCGAAAAATTCAATATTTAAATTTAAATATTAAACGTTTAATTTTTAAACGCTACGTTTATTAGCAATATGCAGATTAATTAGATAATTAATTCAATATTAATCCTCTTTTCTTGTGAAATAATCAAAACGATCAAAACTGTTATAATTAGCTTATTTAAGCACTTGACTTTTACCTAAAATCACATTGTAATTGTAAATTAAATTCCACTCTAAATTATAAAAATGAAAATAGTAATAAAAATAAAAATAATAATAGAAATGAAAATAGTAATAAAAAAAATAATAATAATTATTATTATTATAATTATAATAATAATAATAATTATTATTTATTTAGATATTATAAAAAATAATATTAATAATAATCCCTATGCAACAAAAAAAATTATTCTAAAAATAAAAATAAAAATAATAATTGTAATTAGCCGAAATGAATTTAAATCGAAAATGTAAAATTTAAATTCACTCACGTATAAAAATAATATTTTTTCCTCCCAAAAGAAAATCACTTCTGATGTCACTTTAAATTCACCTCCCCTCACCTATATTTTTCTCGAATCTTGAAAATGTAAATCTATAGAAAATATGAAACTATATATTTTTCCATTAAAATAATAAACGAGATTTTTTGAAATAAAAATTAAACTATATATAATATATAAAATTTTAATGAAAAATGTCATATCAAAATTTTTTTTTTTATTTTTAGACAAATGTGAAAATTGGTATAATAGTGATATTTTCAATAAAGCTAATTCTAACCCAAAAAGATCTTATATGTGTGTATATATATACTAAACTGAGGAGATTCACGTACATTTTACGACAAAGTTATTCAAGTGGAAAGTAAACTTTGATATAGTATGATAACTTTCAAGAGTTTCCATTTTGGATAATTTATGCAACTATATGGTTTTCAAATCGATATTTGGTTCAATCACGCACAAACGTTTTTATCTGTGTGATTAAATTTTCATTGCTCCCGAAATTTTTATTAAATAATAAATCTTCTTCAATAAATGTTAAATGTTATTTAAAAGAAAGGAAAAAAAATCAATTTCTATGAATAGAAAATTTCTTTCATCAATTTTTGGGAATTTTTCTTATTAATTAACTAACAATAAATGTAATGCAATGGAAGTAAATTATAATTAAATGGTATATTAATTATAATTAATTGAATATTAATTAATTAATTAACAAAAGGTAAGAACTACAATTAATTGATTGAATTAATAAATAAATTAATTAATAAAGAAAAAAACTACAATTAAATTGTTAAATTAACTAATTTATGAATTAACCAATAAATTTAAAACTACAAGAATATTTACGATCAGAATTATGACGAAGAGCCGACAAAATAAAAATTGTGTTCATTTTGAAAATTTCTAATAAAAGAACTGTAATCGTGAGGGTATTTTTTTTAACCGACATTTAAAAATAATAAAACCGATTTTAAAAGAGAGAAAAAAAATTTTGTGACGCTAAATTATAATTGCCTTTTAATAGCAGGTTCGAATTTTTCATAAAATCCGTTGTTAAAAACCTTTTACTGTTTTATTCTCCATTCTTTTTTTTTGCGAATTTATTTTCATGAATCGCTTTTATGCCAACATATGTTTGCATAGATATAAAAATTCTCCTGCTTATTTCTCATGGATCATCTAATTTTATGTTATCCCTTTTGAAATCTATTTGAGAAAAATGTTTCTAACGTCCAATTCAATGAATTTTATTCCCCGCGCGCTATACAAACGTCAATAAATTTAAAATTTTAGTTTTTTTCTCTCGCAATTTAGTTCTTTATCTCATTCGATATTTTTCCTTTTTTATTCACGTTTGATACGAATTGTTTTATTTTTAGTTTTCGAAAACTATTTTTTTTTTTTGTAAAAACCGCATAGAATTTTTTTTTCTTTATAAAAGAAATATAATAATTAAAATAATTATTTTTCATTAATATAATTTCTAATAAATAATTACTAATATTGAGAAATACAATTTATTTATAAATATTAATATTAATAATATTATTAATATTAATTCGGACTCCAGTAAAGTAGAAAAAATTTCTACTTCCAGGGAGATTCGAACGCATGTCAGTTTTGCATTCTATAATTAGACGCTTTAACGACCACGACCAACGCACACTAATATTAATAAGTTAATATTAATGTAATTTTTTATATTAATTTAACATTTTTTTTACCAACAATTTCTACAAATTTATTAATTAATGAAACTAGAAATTAGTCTGAAATAATATTTTCTACAAACTACTACAATATTTATTCTTACAATATTTACACTAGAGTGTTTATTTATTGGAAAAACTATATTTTTAATTGAAGAATATTTATTTAATTCAAATAATCATTATATTAATTAAAAATCTCCAAAAAAGGTTACAAAATGTTATACTTAAACAATATTAAAAATATTATAAAAATATAGTCACACTAAAGAAATATTTACTAATTGAAACAAAAATATAATCTTTGAATTAAATAAATATCATTTCCCACACCTATGACCTTGCTATAAATCTATATACAACATAATAATCTTCTAGTAAAGTAAAAGTAAAAGTCTATATCTGGGAAAATTAGATTTCAGTCAAATATGATACAGAAAATGAATTCTAGATGAAATTGATCAAAAGCAATCGAAAGCTTTCAATAGATATAACATTCCAATTAAAAGTGAGTTGTGAAAAGCTTGGAAATATATATGTATATATATGAGTGTCATATATCGGGATGCATGCTTTTGAAAAGCCATACGTGCAATTGAAAACCATGTTTACCGACGGATCGTTCGAACATTGAAATTAAACTAAGAAAAAGTTTAATACCAATTATTGAAATAATCGTTTGCGCGAAGGGGCAAAAAAAAAGGAAACAAGTTCTCTGTTCAGGAAAGAGAAAAAAATTAGAAAAAATTAGAAAATAATTTAGAAAATATTAGAAACAGAGATTAATATATCTCTTTATATTATATTTGAATCGCGAGAAAAATTAGAGAAAATAATTTCAATAAATTAATTAAGAATAGAAAATTAAATTCACTCACAAAAAAATCAATTCTATTAATCGCTAGACAATTGATTTCAAAATTCATTTCTTTACATTCTAAAAATTTTTCCACAATTTTTAATTTTTTAGGATTTCTACTTTTAAATTTCAATATAAATAATTTTTTTATAAAATTATTAATTTTTTTAAAAATTATTAAACATAATAATTTATTTTCCGTTTACAATAAAATAACCTAAATAAATAAAATAGTAGGAAGTAATTAAGTTAATAATAAAAAAATAATAAATATAATAAACTATTAACGATAATTTACTATTTATTTAAAAAGGAAATTAGTAAATATACAGAAAATAATGTTTACCAGTGATTGCTAAACTTTTTAATAATTATATGATAATATAACAAAATTATTTACCAAATATCTGAAATTGAGAACAATATAAACTAGGGGAAGCACTCATTCTTATACCTCTTCCAAGTCACCTTGATTTCTGATTGGCTAATTTTCTCGCCATCTGTCGGAGGCGTCACTGAACTATAACGGCGCGAAATTTAAATTTTTTTCGTTTTTGCGCATTCTTGTTGCGATTTTTACTATTTCCAAAGCAATGTTCACAATTTTCAAAAGAGAATTTGAGAAAAAATTAATCCTTTTCTACTAAAATTGTATTTTATTACTTTGGAGGTAATAAATCTTGCTGCAGAAAGGCGTAATTTTTTATTTTGTAAATAGAAAATGTTGAATAAAAGTCTTTACCTAGAGAGCACTTGGTTGGTAATCGATCCAGATTTGCGCTTGTGAGAGATTTCCCAGCGTTATTTAACGATTATTTCCTACAATTTTAGCAATCACTGGTAATTTTTCATTATGTTCAGTGTGTCAATAACGATTAATAGATTTTTTTTGTTTTTTTGTGAAATATTAAGAAAAAGACGTACACGACGACGGTAAATAAAAAAACTAAAAGGATAGTGCATTTTTTGTGCAGGTGCTACTCACTCTAAAAAGACCTCGGAATCGCTTCGTGGCAACACCAACCTCGGCAAGACGATCGCCTTCTTCCTTCTGCCCTTGAGACTTTGGACGGTGAAACTTTGTTGAAAATCAGGCGCCGGAAGCGGTGAATGTGGACTCAGGATGGTTATTCGTCGATCACTACCTCCAGGGCTCGTCAATGAAAACATACCCGATGGCGGTGGTAAACTCAAATGCTGAGGTAATCTCCTCTCAAGACCCATATTAGCAAACAGACCACGACGAACTTCAGCATTAAGACTCTCCTCACGATGAAGATTATCACTACTCTTCGATTCAAGTGCAACAATTCGCCGCATATCCTTTCTCGATGATGTTAAAAAACTTCGATATTGCCCCTTAACACCAGAGCCAATGTGCGTTTCCGATGCCGATGATAATGATTCAAGTGATCTTGAATCCTCACAATAACGATCGTCGGCACTCAAAAAATTTCTCGACGTTCTCAATGATTCCATTGAACGTGCCGTCACATGACTCGAGCCAATTGTCAATAAATTTTGTTTTGGTATTGTCTTCACTTCGGGTTCATATTCCTCTTGACTTGAACTCGATTGGGGACTACGATTTGTCGACATAAATAATCGTGCACCACCATAACGTGCAAAACTACATCGCGGTGGATTCTCAGTTTCATTTGATGACGATGAACTTTGAATTTGTATTCGGGCTGTTGTTGTATGCCTTTGTGTTTCACTTTTGTGTAATTGAACACGCGCCTCTGAGATCTCGGAAATTTCCGACATCTCTTCAGAGACATCGGGAAGTTCATTGTCAGTTGATTTCTCCCTACCGGATATGCGGTTACCCTTCTCATCCGTGACAATTGGCTCTGTTTCTTGTTCATCTGGCGGTATATTTTCCACCTCATTCTCTGATGTGCATTCCATTGTTTCTGATTCGTCATTTGAATTAACTTTCTTGAATGAACGACTTGATAATAATTTCGCTGATGTTTGTCGTTTCACAAATTTATTGACAAGCGTTAATGATTCTCGCATATCATCAGCGTCATCCTCTTCCATGTTCTACTTCTTTATTAATTTTTCTTCTTGTTCACCAAATTAAACAACAAAAACATATTGAAATTAAGCACATTAGAAACGAAAGAAAAAAAATAGATAAAGAATTCGTCAGAAAATCATTTGTGAGCCGTTTTTTTTATTCAACTTCCGGATTGTTGGATCCAAAAAGAGTCTTTGATGAACATGGGTTGTTTTGTTTGTTTTCTTTCTAGTTCAGTTACATGTTGATCCGTACAAAAGGTCACAAGATAGGAAACTCGAAATCCTTTTTTACCCGGGTCGACATGTCTCTTTCTTTGTTTCTGATTTTTTCCTTTCTTTTTCTTGTCCGTACTGTCTTTGCTTCCACTCTGAAAATCAATCAAGCTTTTCGAAAAGGATATCTTTATGTAAATATAAAAATTGATTGTGTTTGGAGTCGTGAAGAAATGGCAAATTGCCGGAGGTTATTTTCAATTTAAGAATTATTAAAAATATATAATTATTTTCAAAAGGAAAAATATAATAAAAGGAGAAAAAATGTTTGTAGAAAAATAATTGCCCTTCGGAAACTGAAGAGGAAACTTAACATCCTATTAAAGAGGAAAATTAATAAGAAAAGAAAACAGTCATTCATTGTCGCCATCTGTCGGAGGCGTCACTGAACTATCAATTAAAATGGCGCCAGATGACATCATAATGACGCGAAATTGAAATTCGACGAAATTCAAAATTAAATTGACGTTATTTTTAATGCATATAAAATTATAAATATAAGAATTTATTTAAACATAGGTGATTATTTCGAAAAGAGAGAACTCGTGAAAAAAATAATAACAGCATCGCAATAAAAGTTGCGACAAGTCACTGACTTCTATTTCGTTAATTTTATGCCGATTGTGAGCAAACAGTTGTGTTGCCACCTGGCGGAAGCGTCACTGAACTACACAATAATAAAAGCGCGAAATTCAAATTCAATAAAAATTGAACCAACATTACAATAAATAAATAATAAAATAAACATTATAAACAAATAAGTAATAAAATAAACATATTATAAACAAATAAATAATAAAATAAACAAATAATAAATAATTAAGTAAACAAATTCATTTAAATACAATTATTGTCGAAAGAGAAACCTACTAAAAAGAAATGTTTGTAGAAAAAAATATTATTCTCCCAACTAAAGAGAGGGAAACACACAAAACATCCTATTAGTATAGTTAAAGAGCAGAACTAATGAGAAAAGGAAACAGTGATCGATAAAACTTGGAGAAAAATCTTCCTTCTTTTAGTGGCACTTTTCTTTGAGAATTTTTATTGTTATACCCCAAGGGTGAATGCCTTCAGCTAAATAGCAAATCGTATCATAAAAGATAAGGGAAAATGTCCCTGTATAATGTGAAAATTATTCCTAAAGCTTTTCTTCTTCTATTAATACAAAGAACAATTAATTTAAATAAAAAATTCTCTATTTCTTTTGCAATAATTCAAAGTTCGTAACTAAAAAAGTTTTGAAATTACTATTTTTCAAAATGGAAACTTTTTAAAAATTAGAATTTTTCAAAAGTCAAAGTTTTAGAATATTAGAATTTTTTTAATCAAAACTTATGAAATTAAAATTTTTCAAATGGAAAGTTTTAAAATTAAAATTCTTCGAACGGAAAATTTCTATATTGACATTTTTCGAAAGAAAAGTATAAAATTAAAATCTTTTTACATTTTGTTATTATTGTAATTTATTTACTTCTTCTGTTCGTCTATATTAGACAAATAAGTAAATAAAATAATAAATAAATAATTATAAAATAAAATTACAATTAGTTACAATTATTTCAAAAATTCAGTGACGCCTCCGCCAGATGGCGAGAAAATTATTTCGAAAATTCTATATTTAAAAAAAATCCATCATGAAACCTCTATAAGCTTTTACATTACTATAGATAAAAGAGACTAAGTTTGTAATAATATTTACACACTTCGTCATAAAATGATCATCTTCCGGTAATAATGCGGTTTTATAAACATTATTTTAATACTTCATTTATTTCTCTTAAAAACAAATTCTCCCTTCGCAAATTTTACTCATTTTTTTCATCTTTGAAATCTGTCCCCCCTCTTTTCTCTCTCATCACCCCTTTGAAAATAGTCTAAAAAGAAGTCCGTCAGTCGTAAAAAGTCGGTCGCACGTTCCAAAATTAAAACACACATGCCAGGCATTTGACACAATTACGAAAAAACGAATGAAATTCGAGTTTTTTTCGAAAGAGATTTTTTTGGGAAATAAGACGTACGTGGATGAAAATAATTCATATGTAAGAAACTTCATTTATTATTTATTCCCTACAGGATTTTTTTTCTTACTTTATGAGACTCCGTGGTCTGTTAAATGGTTTGAATAATTTTTTTTCTGTTTTTTCTGCTCACTACTTAGTTTTATCTGCGAATTTATCGTTAAAAACTTTTTCCGTGACACTGGGGAAGCTTCTTCGCGAAAATGATATGCAAATATTGTATATATACTCGGCGAAAAACATTTTCTATATTGAAGAGAACTTTTGCAAATTAATTACCGAGCTTGAAAAATATTTTCAACAGAAGTGCAAATTACAATACTGTTGTTAGGAATTAATTTTTGCAAACTTTTCTTTCAAAATTCAATTAATAACTTATTTTACTTTTATTCTATTGCTTTCTTATTATATTGTTTTTATTGTATAGTTGTTCTATTTTATTATTTTATTTTATAGTTGTTATATTTTATTATATTATTTTATTGTTACTCTATTTTATTATAATTTTCTTTTATTATTTTCCTTTATTTATATATTTATTTAATAAATTGAATTATTAGATGAACGTTCAATAAACGTTACGTCAGAAGAGCAATTCTTTATTTAGAATAAGTACAATTTCTTTTAATAAATTTAAATTTCGCGCCATTAAAGTTGATAGTTCAGTGACGCCTCTACCAGATGGCGAAAATTTTTTGCTTATAATCGACATAAAATTCACTAATTATTAATAATATAATTACCATTAACAAAATAATGACGATTATAATATAAATAGTTAAGATTATTAATAATAGTTTAATTGTTATTCTAAAAATCGTAATTCTAATAATTATCAAAAAAAGAAAAATTCTTATCATAAACAATACAATTATTTATGATCAGAATTTTCGGAAAGTTTGATTTTGGCGATTGTGAGCAAAGAGTTTTGTTGCCCTCTAGCGGAAGCGTTACTGAACTACACAATAATAATGGCGCGAAATTCAAATTCGAAGAAACTAGAAATTGAATTATTAGTAAATAAATATAATTATAAATGTCTTTAATTCAAATATTTATACCCATTAATTAACCTTTGTGAATTTATTTATTTTCTTCCATCGGAAAAACCATTTTTCTTCAAACAATTGACAGTTATAAAACGTGAAAGTCAATCACCTATTTTGAACCTAAAAGAGAATTATCCTATTTTTTTTCCTTTCTGTCCTCATTGATTCGTGGAAAGGCCTTCGAAACTAAATTGAAATATATTATCAGATTTTGCGCTAAACACGAACATTGTGCAATTATTCGATTTTGTCACGCGACCATGACCATTGTGTCAAAATATATCTATATATATATGTATATAAATGCAAGTACGAAGTCTATTTCCCCGAGAGAAGAAAGCTTTTGACTTTTCGAGGTCCCAACCACGTGTTCAGAGATAAATTGGCTCTTTGAGAGTCTTTCATCCTTCTTATAATTGAAAGTATATATCCGTTTGTCTAGGACAGAAAGAAAACGAAAGAAAAAAGAAAAAAAAGAATGTCAAAGATAAAATCTCAATCAAGAAGCTCCGATATTAACGCCTCTTGTTTATCTACTGCTTCAACTCACGCGAAGAAATTTACCCGATTAAACAAATTATACACACGAGAGGGAAATTAATTTTCAACAGGGAAAACACTCTTTTTTTCTTTTTCATATTTTTTTTAATTCATTTCCCCATGTAGATATGAGATTCGATATTCCAATTCAAAACAAACAGTGATTAATCATGAGGCAATTTTATTTGCAGCAAATATTTTATTTTCTACAGAGCACGCTCAATAAAATTCAAGTTCTTTACTGCTTTTTTTTTCTCCCCTCGATCAGTAAGTCAAGGACATGTGGATTTTTATATTTATCATAATCTCTTTAGTGAACTATTAACCTCATATATAAATTGTGAAGAATGCATTAAAAAACATTTTAATTTCTTTTAAATTGCCTGTTATTTAGAGTAATTAATACTGTCACAATTACTACTCGTATCAATGTTAAAAACATAAATATTCGAGCAGGTGTTTTATTAATATCAATTTATTATTAATTGCCCGTTCATGATTAAATAAATAAATAAATAAATAATTATTATTATTAACTTATATTATTGAGAATTAATGATAATAATTATTAATAACTATTGAAACTATTAATAAAAATTAATAAAGATACAAATTAATAATAATAGTAATAATAACTAATAATAATTATTAATAATAATAATAATTATAATAATTAATAATAATAATATTTACAACGATAGTAATTAATAATACACTAGAATTTCAAAAAGTGTCTGCCAATCCCGTCAATTTTACTGTGATTATGAGCCAAAAATGATGTTGCCATCTAGTGGAAGCGTCACTGAACTACAAAATAATAATGGCGCGAAATTAAAATTCGATGAAATTGAAAATTGAATCAACGTTACTTATAAAGCCTAATACATAAAAAAAATTCATTTAAATACAATCATAAAAAAAGAAACCTACTAAAATATTATTTGTACTTGAAACATTAATTTTGAAAATTATTTATAAATACGTTAATAGTAATTATAATTATTTTAATAATAATTGTCATTGTATTGTCTATAACAATAATTTAAAATATTTTATATATATTAAAAAGAATGTAAAGAATTTCTTTATTATGAAAACTTATAGAAAATATAATTATTATTCTAATAATTAACAAGATAATTATTTTATTTATTTCATTCTAATGTTTTGGAAATATTTGTCCATTAATTTCGAAAATTTTCTGTAAATCCCGACAATTTTATGTCAATTGTAAGCAAAGAGTTTTGTTGCCATCTGGCGGAAGCGTGACTGAACTATACAATAATAATGGCGGGAAATTAAAATTTTTTTAACAAGTAAAAATAAAAATAAACAAAGAATTAAAAAATTCTCCTTAAAAGGAATTTTTTTATAAACTATAATAGAACATTACATTAAAGTGAAAGAAAATTAGCTAGAAAATTAATTTTTATTTTGACTGTATTGCTTTCTCGTTCGTTCTCTCTTTTTGTTTTTATTTTTATGGAATATCTGTGTGAAACGCGCTTTTCTCCTGTCCTCTTTAGAGATTTTCAAGCTCCAAAAATAGATTGGTCCAAAATGTCTGACATATTGGTTGCCTGTATCACGCAAGTTATGTACTTGACAATATATTTGTGCAAAAGGGTATTTTAACCTTGCCTCTATCGATTACAGGTTGACTTACTAGTATAAATATTTTTTATCAATTTCACATATAATATTTTTCCCTTCATTCCTCTAGATAAATTGTTGAAAAAAATAACAATTTTTTTTCTTTTATAATAGTAAATATTGAAAATTTTAATTTTTGCTAACAGCTTTTTTTAATATTTTATATTAAAAACGATGTCTTGAATACAAAAATATTAAAAGGAGAAAAAAATTGTCACTATATAAACATTTTAGATATATAATCCTATAATTGCAAACAGAAAAAGAAAGGTAATGAAATTGTAACTTGAAGATGAGAAAGAGAAGCGCATCGATGAAAGAGTTTCTTAAAAGCTTTAAGTATCAAATGTTGCTATTATTTTTCTTTTCATTCACTTCTTTTTTTTCCCTACAAACTTCTGTCTCCTTTATTACTTTTCGTATTTTTTCGATATTAACGCGAGAGAAATCTTTTTCCTCTTCTCTCTCTCTGTCTATATTTCACTCTTATTCCCTTCAATATATAATGTTCTTTGAAAAACTTTATTCTTTCAATTCGAAAATGGATTTTCGATTGAAAAAAGCACGAATCTTTTCCTTAATGTTCCTCTATTTTTAAACTCAATTATTTATGTTTTTCTTATTAAATTTATATCTTTTTTTTATTACATTTATTAACAAGTAACTATATTTATTTATATTATTTTTTCTCACTATTTTTTTACTACTATAAAAATTTTATTATTATTATGATAGTAATAAAAATTATTATTATTATTATTATTATTAATATAATTATTATTATTGTTACTGGAACTATTTTATTATACTTTATGCCGATTGTGAGCAAACAGATTTGTTGCCATCTGACGGAAGCGTCACTAAACTACACATCAATATTAGCGCGAAATTCAAACTAGAAATTGAACCAACGTTATTTATAATACCCAATAAACAAGAAAAATTAATTTAAATACAATTACCGAAGGAAAAAGTACTAAAAACAAACGAATTAAATAAATTAAACAAAATAATAAATACATTTTTATATTATTAAAATTATTTATTATTATTATTATTTTGATTACATTTGGCCTAAAAATATTTAATTGGGGTCAATTTTTCAAAAATAATAATTTTCTTTTAATTTCCCCTTTCGAAAAAAATTTACCAGCTCGATGATTAATTTTAGAAATTTAGGAATTCGTCTTAGCTAAATTTACTTTGGATATTGTTGTTGGCTGTTAACCTGATATTATGTACGAAACGTGAGCATTCCAATGTGTGTGAAGTGAATATATATATGTATATATATTGAGTGTTAAGTTCGTATATACTAATTTTGAAAGCAAACGATATACCATTAAGGTTAACTAAAGAGGAGTTAAACTGCTATATAGTTAACTAGATAACCAATTCGCTTGATTAATTTTGAGTTTCATTTGGTTGTGCAGTTATCGACATTAATTTCACTGTTTGAACTTGCGCTATAATATGACTTTAAAGTGCCATTGCAAAATGAGAATCAATATCCTCAAAATTAATTTGTCCCCCCCCCCTCCCTCATTCCTCACGCCATTTAGTTTAGAACCGCGTTGCGGTCTCATCCAGAGAAGGACAAGGACACAAAACACATACCGAAACCCAAACGGGAAATTTATATTTCTTTGTCAAATATATCGATTTACATATACATATGCTGTATATTGATGTGGATTATAATATAGGCTCTTTTGTTTAAAGGGGGAATTAAAAAAATTAATTATCTTAATTTAAACGTCAATTATTATGTAACTATCTTACTTTTTTATTTTTTACATTCTTTATTTTATCCATATTTATATTTTACTTTATTTTTATTTATTATAATACAATAATAATTTTTTCCTTTCGTTATGTTTGAATTTCGCGCCATTTGGTAGTTGAGTGACGCCTCCGTCAAATGGCGAAGAGAATTCCTTGCTAAAGTAATTTTTTGTTCATAGTTTAATGACGCTTTCGCTAGAGGGCAACAAAACTTTTTACTCATAATCGGCGGGATTAACAGAAAAATTTTGATTGTTGATAATAATTATAATTAATTTAATGACACGAAATTTAAATATAATAAAATAAAAAAATTAACTTATGAGCAAAAAAATTCGCTTGCCATCTGACGGAGGCGTCACTTTTCTACTAAAATTGCACGAAATTCAAACATGACGAAAGAAAAAATGGAACTAGAATAAAAAATTAAATAAAACTATTAATAAAAAGTTATTTTAAAAAGAAATTCCCTTTGGCATCTGACGGAGGCGTCACTAAATCACAAAATGGCGCGAAATTCGAACATGACGAAAAAATGAATGAAACTATAATAAAAAATTAAATAAAACTATTAATAAAAATTACATTTACAACTATTTCTTTTTGACATCTGACGGAGGCGTCACTGAACTACCAAATGGCGCGAAATTCAAACATAACGAATGAAAAAATGAAACTTTAATAAAAAATAAAATAATTCTCATAACTCCAACTTTAATAAAAGTTTGAAAATACTTTTTCAACTCACAGAAATGCGTTATCAGAATTATCAAACTCGCGGTCAATATTAATGTACATAAGTAAGGGTCACCTGGTTTCGTGAAATGCATGTCGTTTGAAAGACATGAATAACCAGTAGCATATTAACCTTGTTCACCAAATGAAATGGATAGGTGGTCTGTTTCCGTTGCAGATAGTGTGCGGGCTATATTATAGAGCAGTTGACAAAATTCTCAATGGCTTAAGACGCATAATATATAATGTACATATCAGTAAATATATGAAAAGAGAAGAAAAAACTTGATCACATGGTCTACGGGAATTATAGCTTTCTATAACTTGTTACAAATTGAGTTTTCTGTCTTCAATTTATTCCCCAAGCGATTGAAAAAGTTACAAAACTAGCATTTCATATATATATATATATATATATATATATATAGAAAAAGGAGAAAACTTTCTTTTGTTCACTTTTCTGAAAAGTCGTGCAAAAGTACCTCTACAGAAATATTTATAAATCCAGTTCATTTAATACGATAATTTTCAATACACAACTGAGAAAAAAATTTACATCTGATTAATTTTCTGTTATCAAATAAATATTTACTTGAATCAAATGAAATTTTCCTTACAGTGTACATATTTAATTTTCTTTCATAGCTTATTGAAATAATTTTTTTGTACAACAACAAAAAATGTTTTCAAGTATTTTATTGTTTATTTGTGAATAAATTATGTAATATTCTATTTAAAATGACAAAATATACATCTTGGACTATTTAAAATTGACACTGATCAACAACTTTTACATCTTATTATTCTATTTTAGTTATCATTTTTACGTGGATGGGATGGGAGTGTAACTAAGAAGGAAATGTTTATTAATGACAATTTATTTCCGCATTTATCATTAATATTCACGGTTAACTAAATATTGTTAATTGACAGTTTTAATTTCATACATATTTTCCAGATAAGTGAATTTCAAACGAAGTTTACGAGATTCATTAAATAATATTAAATAATAAACGGATATAAAATAATTGCGAGAGGAAAATAATTTAAATTTTCGCCAATTTTATTAAATAAACGAATGTAATTTCGATCTCAATTTTTCATTTTATAAAAAAAATAATTTTAATCTTTGCCTCAAATTATTAATTCCGTTGTTTTAATTAAAATTTTACAATTTTTGAAATTAGGATTCATTTCATTTTCACAATCTTTAAAATAATATTTTTTGCTGTTAGTCAGATGAAAATTATTCTATTAAAAAACCATTTAAATATTTTTTTTCTACTTTTTAACTATGAATTAATTAAATTACGAACTCAAAAAGAAAAAGAAAATAAATTTAATGAAAAGAAAATATTTTTTCCTGCGTGGTAAAATTTTTTTAAAAAATTTGTAAAAACAGAAGATGATAAATGAAAATCCGATTGAAAATTGCTAAAGGAATGATTTTTATTTACACAATATTCGCAATGTCTATATGTATATATAGAGAAGCATCGATGGCACATATTGTGATTAAAAGAGGATCAAATTGCAGGGATGAAAATTTAAATTGTTCTCCAATCGTTTATCCACTATTACCTTTATCGGTAGTTTTAATAAGCTTCTACCACAACGTGGGTGATGCTCGATGATTTAATAGTCTTATCGATTTTATGAGGCTGAAGTTCGAAACGTTTTTGAAAACGAAAAATTAAAAATAAAAAAAGTAAATTTTTTTCAACGTGAGATTGTCCCAAATGATAACCAACACCTAAAAATAAATTTTTGTCCCCCTACCCTCTTCGGTTCCCTTCGTTTATGGGGTAAAATGGTCCAAAAAATTAAAAAAAATTTCTTAAAAATAGAAAAAAGCTCGGGGAAAAAATTTTATTGCACAACTTAGTTGCATTCGATGCCAGAAAGATGTAAAAAAATTTGCGCCCCCCTACACCCTTCGGCTCCCCTCGTTTATGGGGTAAAATGGTCCCAAAAATTAAAAAAAATTTCTTAAAAATAGAAAAAAGCTCAGGGGAAAAATTTTATTGCACAAATCAATTGCATTCACAGCCAGGAAGCTGTAAAAAAATATGCACCCCCCTACACCCTTCGGCTCCCCTCGTTTATGGGGTAAAATGGTCCCAAAAATTAAAAAAAATTTCTTAAAAATAGAAAAAGGCTCGGGGGAAAAATTTTATTGCACAAATCGATTGCATTCACAGCCCAAAAGCTGTAAAAAAATTTGCGCCCCCCTACACCCTTCGGCTCCCCTCGTTTATGGGGTAAAATGGTCCTAAAAATTAAAAAAAATTTCTTAAAAATAGAAAAAGGCTCAGGGGAAAAATTTTATTGCACAACTTAGTTGCATTCGATGCCAGAAAGATGTAAAAAAATTTGCGCCCCCCTACACCCTTCGGCTCCCCTCGTTTATGGGGTAAAATGGTCCCAAAAATTTCTTAAAAATAGAAAAAAGCTCGGGGGAAAAATTTTATTGCACAAATCAATTGCATTCACAGCTAGGAAGCTGTAAAAAAATATGCGCCCCCCTACACCCTTCGGCTCCCCTCGTTTATGGGGTAAAATGGTCCAAAAAATTAAAAAAAATTTCTTAAAAATAGAAAAAGGCTCGGGGGAAAAATTTTATTGCACAAATCGATTGCATTCACAGCCAGAAAGCTGTAAAAAAATTTGCGCCCCCCTACACCCTTCGGCTCCCCTCGTTTATGGGGTAAAATGGTCCTAAAAATTAAAAAAAATTTCTTAAAAATAGAAAAAGGCTCGGGGGAAAAATTTTATTGCACAACTTAGTTGCATTCGATGCCAGAAAGATGTAAAAAAATTTGCGGGCCCTTAAACCCTTCGCTTCCCTTCGTTTATAAAGTAAATTGTCCCAAAAATTAAAAAAAAAATTAATAAAAAATTTTTTAAAAATTGGAAAAGGCTCGGGGGAAAAATTTTATTGCACAACTTAGTTGCATTCGATGCCAGGAAGATGTAAAAAAATTTGCGTGCCCTTAAACCCTTCGCTTCCCTTCGTTTATAAAGTAAATTGGCCCAAAAATTAAAAAAAAAATTAATAAAAAATTTTTTAAAAATTGGAAAAGGCTCGGGGGAAAAATTTTATTGCACAACTTAGTTGCATTCGATGCCAGAAAGATGTAAAAAAATTTGCGTGCCCTTAAACCCTTCGCTTCCCTTCGTTTATAAAGTAAATTGGCCCAAAAATTAAAAAAAAAATTAATAAAAAATTTTTTAAAAATTGGAAAAGGCTCAGGGGAAAAATTTTATTGCACAACTTAGTTGAATTCGATGCCAGAAAGATGTAAAAAAATTTGCGTGCCCCTAAACCCTTTGCTTCCCTTCGTTTATGGAGTAAAATGGACAAAAAACGAAAAAAAATTTAGCAAAATTACAGATGGTCTTACAGATATAATTTTTTTTATAAATCACTTATATTAGACCCCACTAGAATACAAAAAAAGTTTCGCCCTTGCAACCCTTTCAGATCCTTTCGTTTATGGGGTAAAATGGTGAAAAAACGAAAAAAATTCTTCAATATTATAGATGGTCTTACAGTTGCAATTTTTTTCTGAAATCACTTGACTAGACCCCACTAGACTTCAAGAAAAGTTTCGCCCTTCTAACCCCTTCGGACTCCTTCATTTATGAGGTAAAATGACCAATAATTGTAAAAAAATTCAGCAAAATTCAAAAATGTAATATTTTCTTATTATTTTGTTTTAATTGGGCTCCAAAAGCACAACACTAGTAATTTTTTGCATAGATTTTGTTTCATGAGGTCACAATAGTGTGTAAAAAGTTTTTAGACCCTATTTAAAAGGATCTATTCAATTTTGTGAAACATACATTTATTAAATAGTTTTTTCATTTTTGTATTTAAATAATTGAATTCTCGTAGAATTTTCTAATAAATGTCGGTTTAATATGAATTTAAGTGAAAATTTTAGATAATAATTGAATAGGGGAGAGTAGGGCAAACCGGCCAGGTGTCAATATCTCTGAAATGTCGAAATTGTCTAAAGTGTTTACAAATTTGAAACAACCATGAGTAGTATACCTTATTTTTATTCAATTTGACATTTTTTACTTTTGTTTGTGCAACGCTGGGAACAGAAGTTTTTTTTTTAAGTTCCGTTATACACTTTTAAGAACTTGTTCTTAAGAAAATTCTGAGGGAATCATGTAATATTTCCAAATATTATGTCTTAGGTTTTTTAAAGTTAACGCAGGAACTAAACAATAAAAGATAAAGTATATAGGTGTCTCTTGGAAAAATTTTCCAAAAATTTTCGCAATTAAATGATCTTACCAAGAAGACATCGAAAAATCAAATCGGTTGATTCATTTAGTCACAAGAGTAAAAAAAACTGTTAGTATGGCCGTTTTGCCCCACTCTCCCCTATTGAAAGCATTATAGCTTGAATTTTTAGAAATAATTTTAATAATTGTATTTTGAAATGTAGTTTAATTGAATGTTTCTTTTGAAATTATTTCTAGTTTTTATTTTTTAAATATTTAATTGGAGAATTTCCGAATAATGGGAATTTCGAAGAATTTTATTTTGAACTAATATGGGTTTGAAAATTCTCTAGGAACTTTTCCAAAACTTATTAAAAATAATTGTTAATTGTTCATTTATTTCTGTCGACAAATTTTAATAAATTTTTGAAATTAATTACGTTTTTCGAAGACTTACTTAAAATTATATTAAAAAATAATTAAAATCCTGTGAAAAATTTTATTATTTGTGAAAATAATTGAAGTCTTGCAACGAATTTTATTACATTTCTTTTAAATAATTGAAATCCTGTGAAAAATTTTATTATTTATGAAAATGATTGAATTCATGAAACGAATTTTATTACATTTTTTTAAATAATTGAATTGATGTAAAAAAAATTGTATTACTTTTAATAATAGTTGAATTCTTACGAAGGATTTTATTAAAATTTTTGTAAATAATTAAATTTTTTTTAAATTTTGTAGAAATTTAAATTATTATAAACATGAAGATATCGAGCTATCTTTATGTTTTATAATAAATATTCTTGCCTAAATTGCATAAATTTGTTTCATTAGATCCCTTCGGCACTCTTCGTTTATTTTTTAGGTTTTACCGAAGATTGATAATTTTTTTTTTAAATTAATAAATGGCATAGGGGTTGTCCATATACCACGTGAACCGTTTTTCAAAGATTTTTTACCCCTCCCTCCCTTGTGGACACAAAAATACATGGGATCGTGGACATTTTCAAACTTTTTTAACCCCCCCCCCTCCCCCAAAAGTGTCCACGTGGTATATGGACGACCCCATAGCAGTAACAATTTTAAAAAGTAATTAATTTTTTGAAGAATTATATTAATAATTTTGAAAACTTTGATTTCTAAAAAAAATTTTAATGATTATTTTCAATAATATTTTAAAAAATTGTATACTTTCTAAATCTGAATCAGTGAAATTCTACTGAAAATCAGTTAAATTTGACTGAGAATCAGTGAATTTATTCTCGGGATTTGAATTAGTGGAATTTCACTGAAAATCAGTTAAAAATAACTGAAATTTCAGTCATTTTCCACTGATTTGCCAATCAAAAAACTACTGAAAATTTCAGTTATTTTTTAATTGAACAATCAGTGAAAAGTGACTGAAATTTTAATCATTTTTAACTGATCTTCAGTGAAATTTCACTAATTTAAATCGCGAGAATGGAGTTACTGATTCTCAGTCAAATTTCACTGATTCAGTTTGACAAAAAAACCAACTTGGAAAACTTCGAAGTCGTTTTCCTCGAAATATTTTTTCGGACCGTGGGTCCCTTTTAACTGTCCCTGTCACATGCGTATTTTAAATTAGAAGCATTTACTGCTATCCGGCTGGTATTAGCGCGTGTCTTCAAGCGTCGGCTGAAAGAGAGAGAGAGAGAGATTGAAATTGTGATTGGAAAATAAAAAATACGCAAAACGTATTTGTTTTCTAGTTCTTAATTTTAATCATTAAACAATTTGTTTTATTAGAAAAACAATAAATCTGTATAATTTTCATTTGTCAAACATTAGCCGAGATAATCTTTTTATATAGAAAAACAATGAAAAAAATTTGTTTATGGAAAACTGTTAAGCTTGCCCAATCTAATATCTTATATTTCTCTATGTTTTAAAAGCATTTAAAAATAATATAATTGGTTATCAGTGAAAAAAATGACTAATTTTCAGAAAACATTAATTGTACAATTAGCTATAGATTTGACAAATTGAATCAATTGAAAAATATTTTGGCTTATCAAAATTTTGTAGATATTCTTTTTTATTTTTTAAAAAATTAGAAACTAATTTTTCTTCTAAGAAGGAAAAAATTTAAAAATAGAATTTGTAAATAAGAAAAAATAAAATCTTAACTAAATATTAAAAAATTTTAAAAAAGAAAGTTTCACATTAATTATGTGGAGGATCGTATTGCTGAAAAATAAAAAAGTATGAGTTGTCCATACGCCGATCAAAACAAAGTATTGCGTAGAGTTCCGAATGTATGTAGTACAACGGCGGAGAGAAGTGAAATACACCGTTCGGTTGTACTCGGTACATTTCGGCCACACGATCGGATCCAAAGTCCCACCTCACTCCTCAAAGAGCACGCCAAGGCATCAGAAACGAAAAACTCTTTTCGCTTGCCTTTCACTACGTTCGCTTATCCCCACTCTACTCAATCTTCTACGCGATTCGCATGTGTGCGCGCACACCACTCTAGAGACAGTAACGTTTTCGTGTAAACGAATCCTCAAATGAGCGCTTGGATCGTAGATACTCAAAAATCAACTTTTGAATTTAACTATTTTAAATACACATCCTTATAGGAAATTTCATTTCGCATCTTTTTCACTTATGCAATTTTTTTGTATCTATTAACGTTTTCGAAATATTTGGAAAAAACTGTTTTTTTAAAACTGTAAAGTTAATGACATTTTTCACTTCAACTCGCGATATTTCAGACAATTTTAAAAATTTTTCAATGAAACAAAAAATAAAATGCGTCTTAAGGTATTCTACGAATGATGAAAAAAGAAAACAGTTATTTTCTTTATAAACAAAATTGTTATTAATTTTTTTTCTTAATTAATGTAAAAATCACGAACTACAATCTTCACGGCTCTCGTTTAACGGGCGAATTTTGAGTAACAGAGAACTTCCAATGAGAAAGTTGTTCATTATGGTCAAAAAAAGTTTTCTCGAAAATCATAGGGTTAATAATTAATTAGTGTTGATATGGTGAATGTTTAAAGTTGCTAGGAGCCGAACGTACACCACGCGTCACTCGTCATAGGTAGATACTCCGGAGTTGTTGTTGTTGTTGTTTCATAGCAACTCCTAGCAACTTTAAACATTCACCATATCAACACTAATTAATTATTAACCCTATGATTTTCGAGAAAACTTTTTTTGACCATAATGAACAACTTTCTCATTGGAAGTTCTCTGTTACTCAAAATTCGCCCGTTAAACGAGAGCCGTGAAGATTGTAGTTCGTGATTTTTACATTAATTAAGAAAAAAAATTAATAACAATTTTGTTTATAAAGAAAATAACTGTTTTCTTTTTTCATCATTCGTAGAATACCTTAAGACGCATTTTATTTTTTGTTTCATTGAAAAATTTTTAAAATTGTCTGAAATATCGCGAGTTGAAGTGAAAAATGTCATTAACTTTACAGTTTCAAAAAAACAGTTTTTTCCAAATATTTCGAAAACGTTAATAGATACAAAAAAATTGCATAAGTGAAAAAGATGCGAAATGAAATTTCCTATAAGGATGTGTATTTAAAATAGTTAAATTCAAAAGTTGATTTTTGAGTATCTACGATCCAAGCGCTCATTTGGGGATTCGTTTACACGAAAACGTTACTGTCTCTAGAGTGGTGTGCGCGCACACATGCGAATCGCGTAGAAGATTGAGTAGAGTGGGGATAAGCGAACGTAGTGAAAGGCAAGCGAAAAGAGTTTTTCGTTTCTGATGCCTTGGCGTGCTCTTTGAGGAGTGAGGCGGGACTTTGGATCCGATCGTGTGGCCGAAATGTACCGAGTACAACCGAACGGTGTATTTCACTTCTCTCCGCCGTTGTACTACATACATTCGGAACTCTACGCAATACTACTTTGTTTTGATCGGCGTATGGACAACTCATACTTTTTTATTTTTCAGCAATACGATCCTCCACATAATTAATGTGAAACTTTCTTTTTTAAAATTTTTATTATTTTTTTTTATTTACAAATTCTTTTTTTAAATTTTTTCTTTTCTTCTAAGTTTTTAATTTTTTAACTAATAGAAAAGAATAGATATTCTTTTCTATTTGTGAAAAATTTTGATAAGCGAAAAATTTTTTTAATTGATTTAATTTGACAAATATAACTAATTTTCCAATTAATGTTTTCTGAAAATTAGTCATTTTGCTTCCTCGTGGAGGAAGCTTCGTAGTCGTTTAATTTACAAAATTTTTAAAAATCCTTTAAACAAATTTTCTTCTATATAGGACTATGTTATATGTATAAGACCCTGAAATTGTCCGCATTCAGCACTGTCTGCTATAATGTTAAAGGATGCAAAATACGTGCGTAAATCAAGTATTGACTGCCTTTAAAATGTTGTATCTTAATTTAAGGCTGCTTTTCTGCCTTAAAATAAGACTTTCTTTTTACTGTGTATGTGTGTGTGTGGATCCCGTTTTTTGTGAACATAATAACTCGAAGAGGTTTTAACGAATTTGTCAAAAATTTGCCAGATATAATTATCATAAAACTATCTCGAAATAGATTTATGGACTTTGAAAAATCCTCGGAAAAAAAATTTTTATTTAACTTTTTTCTAAAAAAATTTTTATAAGTTGGTTTTTAAAGTTAATATATAATAAAATCTTTTCTTTTGCATCAAGACGAATTAATTAGTCTATACAAAGTATAAATTGTATTAGAATTTATAGAGTTAATCACAATTAAAGCTGAAATATTCGCATTTTTATCAAAAAGTGAGTTCTTTCCGCGAAATTATGTTGCTATATAATAAAATGTTATTATTTATCGAAAAAAATCAAAACTCTTATTCTTTGTATCAAGACGAATCGATTAGTGTATGTAAAGTATATATTATATTCAAAAACTATAGAATTAATTACAATTAAGTGGAAAAATTCACTTTTTTACTAAAAATTTTTTTGTTTATTTAGATTCATATTACTGTATAAGAAAATTTTATTCTTTCTATTAAGACGAATGCACTTTATTTTATAAATGTTAAATTGTATTGAAAATGATTTAAAAATTAAATATATTTGTCGTTAATGATTTCTCCACGAAGAAGCAAAATTTGTTTGCTGATCGTAAAGAGGAAGCAAAATGTTCATGTAATGAACATCTGAATTTACAACTTGTTTTAATACAATTTTAAGTAAAGACTTTGAAAAACTTAATTATGTTCAAATATTGTATGAAATCTTTTCGAAAAAATGAACAATTAACAATTATATTTAATAATTTTAGCAAAAGTTCATAGAGAATTTTCAAATCTATTTGTTCACAATAAAATTTGACAAAATTTTAATTATTCGTTTATTCTCCAATTATTAAATATTTAGAAAATAAAAACTAGAAATAATTTTTAAAAAAAATTTAATTAAACATTTCAAAATACACTTATTTCTAAAAATCAAGCTATAATGCTTTTATTATTCAATTATTATCAAAAATTTTAACTCAAATTCATGTTTTAATAAAAAATTCTACAAGCATTCAATTATTTAAGGATTGTCACGGCGGTGGTGAGGGGCAAGGGGATTGTTCCCATTACTCCTATGTAAAATCTTGCATGTTTGCAACCTCAAAAAAAAATTTTAGTTTTATAATTTTAATCAAAAAACCTATATATTTATTTTATTCAAAGAAAAAAACATTCAAAAAATATGTAAAAATTAATGATAAAATTTTTTCAAGACTAAAATATTAAAAAATGCATTTAATTAATTTTTTGAAAAAGTGCTAAAAACCATTACACAACATAGTCGACATATGGTTGGTACGACTAGAATATAGTATATTGTCAGAGGTTAACCTCAAATTTTTTAGTGTTGAGAACACGAAAATAACAATAAACAAATGTAAAATATAATTATGATTCAAAAGAAACATAAAAATTATTAACTTATGTTTAAGGAATATTATTAATTTCAAATGTACACATCAAATTTGTATTTTTTTGAGGTTGTGTGTTGTTGCCACATTTTCATGTGTTTTTGTGTTTGATATACTTATACAATTATTATTGTTCTGAAAACTAAAACTTTAATAATTATTTATTCATTAAATCTGTGGTAAACTTTCTCTAAACTCTTTTAGTTTAAACTTTTTGACATTGTCTATCCATATAAAAAACCACAGATTTTTCTCTCATTTCCTTCACACTTTTTTTCTAAGATTTATCTGAGCTCCCATAAGAGCCTATGTTAAATTGCAAATTTATTTGATTTTTTTAAGAAAAAACTACGTGGTAAAAAATTCTGAAAAAAATAATATGTTTCTAAAATAATATAAACATCAAACTGTCAAATTTTTAAAATTTTCTCTCATTTCCTTATATTGCCGGTGACAATCCTTAAATACAAAAAAGAAAAAACTATTTAATCAATGTAATGTACGTTTCTCAAAATTAAATAGATTCTTGAATAGGGTTTAAAAATTTTTTTAACACACTATTGTGTAAAAAATCTATGCAAAAAATTACTAATGTTGGGATAGTGGGTCCTAATAAAAGCAAATTTCATAAAAAAATTACAACTTTAAGACAATTTGTAATTTTGCTGAATTTTTTTAACGATTCTTGGTCATTTTAACCCATAAACAAAAGTGTCCGAAAGGGTTGGGAGAATAACACTTTTTTTTGCAGTCAATTGGGGTCTAATACAAGTGATTTTTTAAAAAAAATTACAACTGTAAGACCATCTGTAATATTGATGAATTTTTTTCGTTTTTTCACCATTTTACCCCATAAACAAAAGGATCTGAAAGGATTGCAAGGGCGAAACTCTTTTTGTAGTTTAGTGGGATCTAATAAAAGTAATTTCTAAAAAAAAATTACAACTGTAAGACCATCTGTAATTTTGCTAAATTTCTTTTCGTTTTTTGTCCATTTTACCCCATAAACGAAGGGAAGCAAAGGGTTTAGGGACACGCAAATTTTTTTACAGCTTACTGGTATCGAATGCAACTGAGTTGTGCAATAAAATTTCTCCCCCGAGCCTTTTCCAATTTTTAAAAAATTTTTTATTAATTTTTTTTTTAATTTTTGGGCCAATTTACTTTATAAACGAAGGGAAGCGAAGGGTTTAAGGGCACGCAAATTTTTTTACATCTTTCTGGCATCGAATGCAACTAAGTTGTGCAATAAAATTTTTCCCCCGAGCCTTTTCCAATTTTTAAAAAATTTTTTATTAATTTTTTTTTTAATTTTTGGGCCAATTTACTTTATAAACGAAGGGAAGCGAAGGGTTTACAGGCACGCAAATTTTTTCACAGCTTACTGCTATTAAATACAACTTGATTGTTCAATAAAATTTTTCCCCCGAGCCTTTTCCAATTCTTAAGAAATTTTTAATTAATTTTTTTTTAATTTTTGGGACTATTTTACTCCATAAACGAAGGGAAGCGAAGGGTTTAAGGGCACGCAAATTTTTTTACATCTTTCTGGCATCGAATGCAACTAAGTTGTGCAATAAAATTTTTCCCCCGAGCCTTTTCCAATTTTTAAAAAATTTTTTATTAATTTTTTTTTTAATTTTTGGGCCAATTTACTTTATAAACGAAGGGAAGCGAAGGGTTTAAGGGCACGCACATTTTTTTACATCTTTCTGGCATCGAATGCAACTAAGTTGTGCAATAAAATTTTTCCCCCGAGCCTTTTCCAATTTTTAAAAAATTTTTTATTAATTTTTTTTTTAATTTTTGGGCCAATTTACTTTATAAACGAAGGGAAGCGAAGGGTTTAAGGGCACGCAAATTTTTTTACATCTTTCTGGCATCGAATGCAACTAAGTTGTGCAATAAAATTTTTCCCCCGAGCCTTTTTTAATTTTTAAAAAATTTTTTATTAATTTTTTTTTTTAATTTTTGGGCCAATTTACTTTATAAACGAAGGGAAGCGAAGGGTTTAAGGGCACGCAAATTTTTTCACAGCTTACTAATATTAAATGCAACTAAGTTAAGCAATAAAATTTTTCCCCCGAGCCTTTTCCAATTTTTAAAAAATTTTTTATTAATTTTTTTTTTAATTTTTGGGCCAATTTACTTTATAAACGAAGGGAAGCGAAGGGTTTAAGGGCACGCAAATTTTTTTACATCTTTCTGGCATCGAATGCAACTAAGTTGTGCAATAAAATTTTTCCCCCGAGCCTTTTTTAATTTTTAAAAAATTTTTTATTAATTTTTTTTTTTAATTTTTGGGCCAATTTACTTTATAAACGAAGGGAAGCGAAGGGTTTAAGGGCACGCAAATTTTTTCACAGCTTACTAATATTAAATGCAACTAAGTTAAGCAATAAAATTTTTCCCCCGAGCCTTTTCCAATTTTTAAAAAATTTTTTATTAATTTTTTTTTTAATTTTTGGGCCAATTTACTTTATAAACGAAGGGAAGCGAAGGGTTTAAGGGCACGCAAATTTTTTTACATCTTTCTGGCATCGAATGCAACTAAGTTGTGCAATAAAATTTTTCCCCCGAGCCTTTTCCAATTTTTAAAAAATTTTTTATTAATTTTTTTTTTAATTTTTGGGCCAATTTACTTTATAAACGAAGGGAAGCGAAGGGTTTAAGGGCACGCAAATTTTTTTACATCTTTCTGGCATCGAATGCAACTAAGTTGTGCAATAAAATTTTTCCCCCGAGCCTTTTCCAATTTTTAAAAAATTTTTTATTAATTTTTTTTTTAATTTTTGGGCCAATTTACTTTATAAACGAAGGGAAGCGAAGGGTTTAAGGGCACGCAAATTTTTTTACATCTTTCTGGCATCGAATGCAACTAAGTTGTGCAATAAAATTTTTCCCCTGAGCCTTTTCCAATTTTTGAAAAAAATTTTATTAATTTTTTTTTAATTTTTGGGACTATTTTACTCCATAAACGAAGGGAAGCGAAGGGTTTAAGGGCACGCAAATTTTTTTACATCTTCCTGGCATCGAATGCAACTAAGATGTGCAATAAAATTTTTCCCCCGAGCCTTTTCCAATTTTTAAAAAATTTTTTATTAATTTTTTTTTTAATTTTTGGGCCAATTTACTTTATAAACGAAGGGAAGCGAAAGGTTTAAGGGCACGCAAATTTTTTTACATCTTCCTGGCATCGAATGCAACTAAGTTGTGCAATAAAGTTTTTCCCCCGAGCCTTTTTTAATTTTTAAAAAATTTTTTATTAATTTTTTTTTTAATTTTTGGGCCAATTTACTTTATAAACGAAGGGAAGCGAAGGGTTTAAGGGCACGCAAATTTTTTTACATCTTTCTGGCATCGAATGCAACTAAGTTGTGCAATAAAATTTTTCCCCCGAGCCTTTTCCAATTTTTAAAAAATTTTTTATTAATTTTTTTTTTAATTTTTGGGCCAATTTACTTTATAAACGAAGGGAAGCGAAGGGTTTAAGGGCACGCAAATTTTTTCACAGCTTACTAATATTAAATACAACTAAGTTAAGCAATAAAATTTTTCCCCCGAGCCTTTTCCAATTTTTAAAAAATTTTTTATTAATTTTTTTTTTAATTTTTGGGCCAATTTACTTTATAAACGAAGGGAAGCAAAAGGTTTAAGGGCACGCAAATTTTTTTACATCTTCCTGGCATCGAATGCAACTAAGTTGTGCAATAAAATTTTTCCCCTGAGCCTTTTCTAATTTTTTAAAAAATTTTTATTAATTTTTTTTTAATTTTTGGGACTATTTTACTCCATAAACGAAGGGAAGCGAAGGGTTTAAGGGCACGCAAATTTTTTCACAGCTTACTAATATTAAATGCAACTAAGTTAAGCAATAAAATTTTTCCCCCGAGCCTTTTCCAATTTTTAAAAAATTTTTTATTAATTTTTTTTTTAATTTTTGGGCCAATTTACTTTATAAACGAAGGGAAGCGAAGGGTTTAAGGGCACGCAAATTTTTTTACATCTTTCTGGCATCGAATGCAACTAAGTTGTGCAATAAAATTTTTCCCCCGAGCCTTTTTTAATTTTTAAAAAATTTTTTATTAATTTTTTTTTTTAATTTTTGGGCCAATTTACTTTATAAACGAAGGGAAGCGAAGGGTTTAAGGGCACGCAAATTTTTTCACAGCTTACTAATATTAAATACAACTAAGTTAAGCAATAAAATTTTTCCCCCGAGCCTTTTCCAATTTTTAAAAAATTTTTTATTAATTTTTTTTTTAATTTTTGGGCCAATTTACTTTATAAACGAAGGGAAGCGAAAGGTTTAAGGGCACGCAAATTTTTTTACATCTTCCTGGCATCGAATGCAACTAAGTTGTGCAATAAAGTTTTTCCCCCGAGCCTTTTTTAATTTTTAAAAAATTTTTTATTAATTTTTTTTTTAATTTTTGGGACTATTTTACTCCATAAACGAAGGGAAGCGAAGGGTTTAAGAGCACGCACATTTTTTTACATCTTTCTGGCATCGAATGCAACTAAGTTGTGCAATAAAATTTTTCCCCCGAGCCTTTTCCAATTTTTAAAAAATTTTTTATTAATTTTTTTTTTAATTTTTGGGCCAATTTACTTTATAAACGAAGGGAAGCGAAGGGTTTAAGGGCACGCAAATTTTTTTACATCTTTCTGGCATCGAATGCAACTAAGTTGTGCAATAAAATTTTTCCCCCGAGCCTTTTTTAATTTTTAAAAAATTTTTTATTAATTTTTTTTTTAATTTTTGGGCCAATTTACTTTATAAACGAAGGGAAGCGAAGGGTTTAAGGGCACGCAAATTTTTTCACAGCTTACTAATATTAAATGCAACTAAGTTAAGCAATAAAATTTTTCCCCCGAGCCTTTTCCAATTTTTAAAAAATTTTTTATTAATTTTTTTTTTTAATTTTTGGGCCAATTTACTTTATAAACGAAGGGAAGCGAAGGGTTTAAGGGCACGCAAATTTTTTCACAGCTTACTAATATTAAATACAACTAAGTTAAGCAATAAAATTTTTCCCCCGAGCCTTTTCCAATTTTTAAAAAATTTTTTATTAATTTTTTTTTTAATTTTTGGGCCAATTTACTTTATAAACGAAGGGAAGCGAAGGGTTTAAGGGCACGCAAATTTTTTTACATCTTTCTGGCATCGAATGCAACTAAGTTGTGCAATAAAATTTTTCCCCCGAGCCTTTTCCAATTTTTAAAAAATTTTTTATTAATTTTTTTTTTAATTTTTGGGCCAATTTACTTTATAAACGAAGGGAAGCGAAGGGTTTAAGGGCACGCAAATTTTTTTACATCTTTCTGGCATCGAATGCAACTAAGTTGTGCAATAAAATTTTTCCCCTGAGCCTTTTCCAATTTTTTAAAAAAATTTTATTAATTTTTTTTTAATTTTTGGGACTATTTTACTCCATAAACGAAGGGAAGCGAAGGGTTTAAGGGCACGCAAATTTTTTTACATCTTCCTGGCATCGAATGCAACTAAGATGTGCAATAAAATTTTTCCCCCGAGCCTTTTCCAATTTTTAAAAAATTTTTTATTAATTTTTTTTTTAATTTTTGGGCCAATTTACTTTATAAACGAAGGGAAGCGAAAGGTTTAAGGGCACGCAAATTTTTTTACATCTTCCTGGCATCGAATGCAACTAAGTTGTGCAATAAAGTTTTTCCCCCGAGCCTTTTTTAATTTTTAAAAAATTTTTTATTAATTTTTTTTTTAATTTTTGGGCCAATTTACTTTATAAACGAAGGGAAGCGAAGGGTTTAAGGGCACGCAAATTTTTTTACATCTTTCTGGCATCGAATGCAACTAAGTTGTGCAATAAAATTTTTCCCCCGAGCCTTTTCCAATTTTTAAAAAATTTTTTATTAATTTTTTTTTTAATTTTTGGGCCAATTTACTTTATAAACGAAGGGAAGCGAAGGGTTTAAGGGCACGCAAATTTTTTCACAGCTTACTAATATTAAATTCAACTAAGTTAAGCAATAAAATTTCTCCCCCGAGCCTTTTTTAATTTTTAAAAAATTTTTTATTAATTTTTTTTTTAATTTTTGGGCCAATTTACTTTATAAACGAAGGGAAGCGAAGGGTTTAAGGGCACGCAAATTTTTTTACATCTTTCTGGCATCGAATGCAACTAAGTTGTGCAATAAAATTTTTCCCCCGAGCCTGTTCCAATTTTTAAAAAATTTTTTTTTTAATTTTTGGGCCAATTTACTTTATAAACGAAGGGAAGCGAAGGGTTTAAGGGCACGCAAATTTTTTTACATCTTTCTGGCATCGAATGCAACTAAGTTGTGCAATAAAATTTTTCCCCCGAGCCTTTTCCAATTTTTAAAAAATTTTTTATTAATTTTTTTTTTAATTTTTGGGCCAATTTACTTTATAAACGAAGGGAAGCGAAGGGTTTAAGGGCACGCAAATTTTTTTACATCTTTCTGGCATCGAATGCAACTAAGTTGTGCAATAAAATTTTTCCCCTGAGCCTTTTCCAATTTTTTAAAAAAATTTTATTAATTTTTTTTTAATTTTTGGGACTATTTTACTCCATAAACGAAGGGAAGCGAAGGGTTTAAGGGCACGCAAATTTTTTTACATCTTTCTGGCATCGAATGCAACTAAGTTGTGCAATAAAGTTTTTCCCCCGAGCCTTTTTTAATTTTTAAAAAATTTTTTATTAATTTTTTTTTTAATTTTTGGGCCAATTTACTTTATAAACGAAGGGAAGCGAAGGGTTTAAGGGCACGCAAATTTTTTTACATCTTTCTGGCATCGAATGCAACTAAGTTGTGCAATAAAATTTTTCCCCCGAGCCTTTTCCAATTTTTAAAAAATTTTTTATTAATTTTTTTTTTAATTTTTGGGCCAATTTACTTTATAAACGAAGGGAAGCGAAGGGTTTAAGGGCACGCAAATTTTTTCACAGCTTACTAATATTAAATGCAACTAAGTTAAGCAATAAAATTTTTCCCCCGAGCCTTTTCCAATTTTTAAAAAATTTTTTATTAATTTTTTTTTTAATTTTTGGGCCAATTTACTTTATAAACGAAGGGAAGCGAAAGGTTTAAGGGCACGCAAATTTTTTTACATCTTCCTGGCATCGAATGCAACTAAGTTGTGCAATAAAATTTTTCCCCCGAGCCTTTTCTAATTTTTTAAAAAATTTTTATTAATTTTTTTTTAATTTTTGGGACTATTTTACTCCATAAACGAAGGGAAGCGAAGGGTTTAAGGGCACGCAAATTTTTTCACAGCTTACTAATATTAAATGCAACTAAGTTAAGCAATAAAATTTTTCCCCCGAGCCTTTTCCAATTTTTAAAAAATTTTTTATTAATTTTTTTTTTAATTTTTGGGCCAATTTACTTTATAAACGAAGGGAAGCGAAGGGTTTAAGGGCACGCAAATTTTTTTACATCTTTCTGGCATCGAATGCAACTAAGTTGTGCAATAAAATTTTTCCCCCGAGCCTTTTCCAATTTTTAAAAAATTTTTTATTAATTTTTTTTTTTAATTTTTGGGCCAATTTACTTTATAAACGAAGGGAAGCGAAGGGTTTAAGGGCACGCAAATTTTTTTACATCTTTCTGGCATCGAATGCAACTAAGTTGTGCAATAAAATTTTTCCCCTGAGCCTTTTCCAATTTTTTAAAAACATTTTATTAATTTTTTTTTAATTTTTGGGACTATTTTACTCCATAAACGAAGGGAAGCGAAGGGTTTAAGGGCACGCAAATTTTTTTACATCTTCCTGGCATCGAATGCAACTAAGATGTGCAATAAAATTTTTCCCCCGAGCCTTTTCCAATTTTTAAAAAATTTTTTATTAATTTTTTTTTTAATTTTTGGGCCAATTTACTTTATAAACGAAGGGAAGCGAAGGGTTTAAGGGCACGCAAATTTTTTTACATCTTTCTGGCATCGAATGCAACTAAGTTGTGCAATAAAATTTTTCCCCCGAGCCTTTTCCAATTTTTAAAAAATTTTTTATTAATTTTTTTTTTAATTTTTGGGCCAATTTACTTTATAAACGAAGGGAAGCGAAGGGTTTAAGGGCACGCAAATTTTTTCACAGCTTACTAATATTAAATTCAACTAAGTTAAGCAATAAAATTTCTCCCCCGAGCCTTTTTTAATTTTTAAAAAATTTTTTATTAATTTTTTTTTTAATTTTTGGGCCAATTTACTTTATAAACGAAGGGAAGCGAAGGGTTTAAGGGCACGCAAATTTTTTTACATCTTTCTGGCATCGAATGCAACTAAGTTGTGCAATAAAATTTTTCCCCCGAGCCTGTTCCAATTTTTAAAAAATTTTTTTTTTTAATTTTTGGGCCAATTTACTTTATAAACGAAGGGAAGCGAAGGGTTTAAGGGCACGCAAATTTTTTTACATCTTTCTGGCATCGAATGCAACTAAGTTGTGCAATAAAATTTTTCCCCCGAGCCTTTTTCTATTTTTAAGAAATTTTTTTTAATTTTTGGGACCATTTTACCCCATAAACGAGGGGAACCGAAGGGTGTAGGGGGGCGCAAATTTTTTTACAGCTTCCTGGCTGTGAATGCAATTGATTTGTGCAATAAAATTTTTCCCCTGAGCCTTTTTCAATTTTTAAGAAATTTTTTTTAATTTTTTGGACCATTTTACCCCATAGACGAAGGGAACCGAAGAGGGTAGGGGGACAAAAATTTATTTTTAGGTGTTGGTTATCATTTGGGACAATCTCACGTTGAAAAAAATTTACTTTTTTTATTTTTAATTTTTCGTTTTCAAAAACGTTTCGAACTTCAGCCTCCTTCGATTTTCGGGAAAAGCAGCTGGGTTACCCCAGATTGCCTGAGTTCTGGGTCAAGCGTGTCAGCATTACTGCGAGAATCGCATTACGATCGCAAAACGATGAATGAAGATGGTAACAAGATTTGACTTTCATCTAAATTGAGCAATAATTAACCCCCTTCCCCTTTACTTTCTTTACCCCTCTTTCTCCTTCACTTCCTTTATCCCCTTAATTTCTGTTCCCGTTTCTCCTTTTTACCCCTTATCCCTTTTACCCCTTTACCACCTTTTACCCTTTTCCTATTTCTCCCTCTCCTGTTTTTTTCTCTCTTTCCAAGAAAGCTCTTTACTTATTCACGAATAGAGATAGAATTTAAAATCTGACAGGCAATATCTTAACGTTATTACATCACTTATTATGTAACTATATGTATATAATAATGGTATTCGTTCGAGTCAAAGTTTATTTATGACACATTTTATGTCCAAAGTGATCGAAATATTATTCTGCATCTACCTATACGCTAATAACAAAATCTTCAATATTGATTGTAACGATTTTCACTGTTCCTGATTTTTCTCATTCATAATAAAATGATGCAAAAAATAATGTTTCTTTTTAACAAATTTTTTCGTATTTATGATCGATTAAAAATAAATTTGGAGGAAATGAAAAAAATGATTTTTCCAAAAAAATATTAAGCTTCAAAAAAATAATAATTAGTAGGGGAGGATGGGGCAAGGATAGTTAAGGGGCAAGGATAGTTAGTTGCTGTTATGCATAGACGGCTTGCTCAAAAATCGCGTAATTCATAGTATATTCGCGTTTTAACACCAAAAGATGATTGTAAAAATTGCAAGTCAATCTGTCGCCATTTGCGAAGTTGGGAGATTATTTTTGAAAAAAGTCTGTTTTGCTAAAATGTCAACGTAATGTTTATCATATTGTTTTCTACATTAGAATTTCAGAATATTTTTTACGTAAAATGTTTTCCAGAGTGGAATTTCCTGCTGAACACGAATATCGTATTTATTTTCAAATTAATTCACGTCGTTCCTTAAAATTTAGAAAAAACTGAAATATGGACTCATGGGGCAAGGATAGTTAGAGATAATACGGCACGGTAAAAGCGTGTTAATACCATTGAAAATTTTAAAAAAGTGTTTAATTGTTCTTTTTAGATTGATATACATAATGGTGCGTAATTATATACGGAAAACGAAGCTTATGACCAAGAAATTGGTGGTCGTCTGAAAAAAATTGTTTAAACTTCTGATTCTAGTTCAGATGAATTTTAATATAATAATTGCAATTCAGAAAATGTTCCATACATATTTTTAATACTTGGGATATCAATATTGAATAGTCTAAAACCAGTAAAATAAAAAAAAACAAAAATTTACTGATTTTCTATAACATTTTTGCATTCGAATTCTTTTAACTATCCTTGCCCCGGTACTGGGGCAAGGATAGTTAAAAATTTTTGTTTACTTTTTCATTCATATCTCGTAGGGATTTGAGTCTACAGTAAAATAATGTACAGCAAAATTATAGCCAAATAACCAGGCTTTCCAAAAATACTTTTCATTTGCAGATACATAATCAAGTTTGGCCGCTAGATCCGAAAAGGTCTTACCTAACTATCCTTGCCCCATCCTCCCCTAATAATTCTAATAACAACAATATAATATTAATCAAGAAATAAAATCTTATTCTAGAAAGGAACTTTATTAATTGTATAACAAAAAACAAATAAATTACATTTTATTTAAAAAATATTGGTTGACAGATCGAAAAAAGCAGGTATTTTTTCATGATTTATAATAAAACAATATTTGAATTTAGAAAATATAAAAAAATTATGATTAACAAATAAATTTCGTTTATTATATGCTTTTTCTATAACAAATTTCGTTTGTCTGATCTAAATTATGCAAATTTTTCTCTTTTTTATTTATAAAAAATATGAGAAAATTGTTTATTGTTAAAAAATTATAATTAAGAAATAGGAAATATACACATTTTATGCATAATTTATATTTCTCAATAATAATATTGTTCAGAAACTCATTCTTTTCTTTTAAGAAAAAACATTACATATTCTATTCTATTTGTCAATTACAAATTTTAATTGAAAATGAAAATTTTTTAATTTTTAGAAAATAAAGGAAAAAATTTTACTCAAAAAAATGTTCTGTTACATTTATTTACGAATTTCTTTAATTGTAAAATTATTCGAAAACATCAATAAATTTTTTTTTTAAATAAATATTTAATGAAAATTATTTTTTCATAAGAATTAAGAGTTTCAAAAATTTTAAATTCAAATCTTTTTTACTTCAATAACTTATGAGAATATTTTTATAAAACATGAAGATATCGATTGCTCCGAGTCGAAGACTCGGAGTGATGGATTTCTTCATGTTTTATAATAATTAAAGATGACCGAGTGATAAAAATCATTGCTTTATATTATAAGAATATCATTACAGTAACTTTTTCAAAATTATTTTTTATGAAAACAATTTGATTCCTTAAAAAAAATTTCATTATTTATAAAAATAATTGAATTATTGCGAAGGAATTTATAAAAAATTTGTAATTAATTGAATTTTTGAGAAATTTTTATTATTTATGAAAATAATTAAATGTTTGCGTACTATTTTTGGGAATTTGAAATTGATTTGAAAATAATTGAATTTTGAGGAAAAATTTTGTTATTTATAAAGTTAATTGGGATTTTGATAAAAATTTTTTTTAAATTTGAAAAATAATTGAATTTTATAAGAAGAATTTGATCATTTTAAAAAATAATTGAATTTCTGCAATTATTTGTAATTTTTTCAAAATTGGATTTTTTTAGTGTTTTCAACAAAAATTTGAATTACAAATTTTCAAATTCTATTATTTTTAAAATTGCTAATTTTATCCTAAAAAGTTAGCCGCACTTTAGCGCGCGAATGGTTGCTAATAATAATAATACCTAATAATAAATACTTTTTTTATTTTACGAGGGAAGTGGAAAATCTTCTGGTAATATAGTAAAAGTGATAATAAAAATAATTATTATTATTTATTATTACCACTACTATGATTATATTAAAAAATTAAAATCCATTAGTTTAATTATAATTGACAAATAAAAAAAATGAAAAAATAACATAAAAATGGCTTTCGGAAATATTTTTCACTCGAGACTCTAAATGAAGATTAAATTTGAAAAATTAATTTCCAAAGATAAACATTTTGTTGAATAATAAACGTTAAAAATGCACATGAAAGGGGAAAAATATAAATAAAATGTTTTTATAAACTCGCGAGAGAGAAAATTTAAATAAACAAAAAATTTATTTTTCTTTTAAAATAGAAAAAAAAAATGATTAGAATTGAGACGAAGTTGAAGTCCACAACGTTGATCAACGAAAACGCTTTTTTAATTTATTTGAATATTATATTTTTGTTAAATATACAACAATTATTATTAAAATATAAATAAAACTCTACCTTTTTAATAAATTTTTGTGGCAGTATTGTTGCTTTTTCCTTTTTTTTCTATTAATTATCACTTATTGAAAAACTTTTTTCGTTGATAAACGTTGTGGACTTCAACCTGGTATTGAGAGAGGAAAATTAAAAACAAGTTAATAAACACCAGAGTGGAAAATACAAAATTCAATTAATTAATTTATTTATTTTTTTACATAGAAAAAAATTTTTGAAGAGAAATAAAGTATTTGTAGTTAAAAAAAAAATGTTTTCAAGGGTAAATTCTTGTGTTTAAAAATGCTATACATAAAATTTGCAAGGGATAAATTTTTCCGATCAAAAAAATAGAGATTCATTTTCTCGACTATTCTCGAAAGTGTAATATTTTTTTTCATAGGGAAGAAATATTCTCATTAATTACACAGGGAAGATCGTTTTAAATTTTATAGTTATTGCGCTTTGCCTATTAAACAGTAAAGATATTCCAAGAATTTATTTATCTATTCATGGAATTTTAATACTGTAAGTGATAAAGGTCAGTTACATTCAGACGGAGGGAATTTCTAGCATTTTTTAAATTTTGATTAAAGGAAGAAAAATTATTTCTGGATTCTTTAAATTTAAATTATTTAAATTATTCTTAATCAGTATAATAAATAATTAATTTTATTTATTGTAAATAATATTCAACTGTTATAAACTATTATGAATAACTATAACTATTAAGTAATATTCTTTTAATTTATTCTTCATCATTATAAATTAATTAAATATCATTAAAATAATTAATTACTTTTATTAATTGTAATTAATAATTAACTATAAATGTAAATAAATAAAATGAACTATTAATTGCTATTAATAATTAACTATTAAGTAATTATTCATTATTTTTTGTTTTTCAGCACTATTTCTGTCTTTTTATTTAATAAAAATTATATTAAAAAATATGACCGAAAAATATTATTTATTTACTTATATTAATTTTAATTTCTAATTTTTCTTTATTATTAATATAAATGTACTAATTACTTTTACTTTTTTTTAATTGCACATATCGTCTTGCAATTTTAGTGTCAGTAGTAAAAATCCATGTTATGTCAGACATTAAATTCAGATAAAAAATAATGTCAGTAGTATAAGTCATTTATGGCCAGACTCCTCATTGCCTTCTTTGTTCTGCTTTAAAAAATAACTGAAAATAAATTTTAGTCAAATTTTGTAAATTTGAAATTTTTTTAATACAAGTAGTAAAAGTCAATTTTAGTCAGACCTGGCAATTTTTCTTCTTGAAATTAAATTTAACGCAGTGGTAAAAAATTTTTAGTCAGACTTTACAATACTTTTGTATATTTTTTCAATGTGCGTAGTAAATAACAGTTCATCTTGTATATTTCGTCTGTTAGTAGTAAACACCGGTTAATGTCAGACGAACACTCGCAATTCACTTCCTTAGTAGTAAAAGAAAATTTTAGTCAGACTCCCAAATTATTTGCCTCTTATGAGCGAAGCTAAAAATAGTTGAGAACATTTCAAGTCATAATTTTCGAAACAAGCAGTAAAAGTCAGTTTTAAGTCACACTTGCCAATTTTTTTCTTTTCAGGAGAAAATTTTCTCTCCTAGTAATTTGAATATTATTTACTGTCAAACCAAATATTTGTACAATTTAATATTTTTGCTTGAGTCAATTAAATAGTTAAATTCATATTTTCTTAAAATACTGAAATTATTGATTTAAATACAATTTCTTTGATTTAAATAAAAATTATATTTGATTCAAGTAAAATTAATATTAATTAAATAATAAATAATATTAAATAGTTATTAGTCAAGTAATCGGTGATTCGAATCAAATAAATTTCTTTTTTGCAGTGTAAGTGGCTTTTTTAAATAAATTAATTTAAAAATTTCTTTTGTAAATACTGTTTTTAATATACCTAATTATTACTTATTTACTACTTGTTGTTTATTTTAACGGAATAATTTCTTTGCTAATATTGACAAAATCAGTAGTGTAGAATTTTCGAAAACAAATTTTGTTAATTTCACGAGAGAATATGCTCCTTAATAAAGCCTATATCACAGTAGCATAGAGAGCAATATGTGTGTGTCTTTTGTCATAATAAACTAATAATAAACCAGACTATTTTACGGCAGAGCGATGTGAGTGCAATTTTCGTAGTTTAGTGTCGTTAATTTTGTCCTCAAACTAAACATGGTTCACTTACTGCGCGTGAGAGTTAATGTAAGGTTCAATTTTCTTAATTAGTCATTAGTAAAACAAATTATTTTGTTATTATTATTGTAATAATTAATTATCGTGTTATTGTATTTAATTTTAATTTCCTTTTGTATTTTTACTCTAGGTATAATACTTTGGGTACATTACGCTTATATTATTTATTTTATTAATTGATTTCATTATTTAATTTATTATTTACTTTATTATATTTTATAAAATATATTTATAAATATAAATAATAAAAATAATAGAAAAAAATTTATACATTACACTGTATTTCTCAATTTGATATCCTGAGAAAAACTGTGTTTAAAAATAAAAGATATATTTATAATTATAGTAAATAATTATGTTAATTAATTTAATTAATTTAATTTATAGGTAATATTTATAATATAATTAGAATAATAACATATTTATAATTTAATATAATAAAATTTATTAAAAATAAATAAATATTATTAATAAAAAAAACAGTTTTTGGAAAACTTACGTTCGTGCAAATTGAAGTTGCTTACAAAATGTTTTTTTTTAAATGTTTGTGGGCAGTAAAGTTCAGTTTTGATAATAGATATAAAAATTTGATAACATGTAATTTGCTTATTATCTGAATGATAGGCGAACTATAGAGGCGAATCTCCCTGGATTGAATTCAAGGATCAATAGGCACGTGATGCATTTTACTTGAATTTTAGACTTTAATGTTAATTAAGCTTGGCGTGTATTTTCTCATTATATATTAACGAGAGAGAGAGAGAGACGAAGTCTGAGCGCGGTTCATTATTAACTTGAAGCACAACTTAAATAACACATACGGCAATTTGCAAATTTTACATTTAATTGGTGTAGTAGTCTATTTACTTTAAATATACGCAACTAAAAGTACAAAACACGAAAATTTATCTTTAAACTATTTAATTAACCTTTTTTAACTATTTTTTTTAATTTTAACTAATTTTTTTTCATAAAAAAAATGCCGGGAGAATATCTATTTAATTCAGTTTCAAGAATTAAAATAGTTTAAGTAAAGAATAGTCCCAAAATAAAAATGTTTATGAGAACAACATTCTTCTTTAAATAAATTACTTTTAATAATTGAGAATTTTCAAATACATTTGTATACATTTTAATTTTACGTATAATTTAGATTATTCGAAAATTCTTCAATTATTATAAATATATTAGTAAATAAAAACTAGAAATTATTTTTAAAAAATTTCCATCAAACTTTGTCAAAAAAAGTAATTGTACAGAATTGTTAATTAAAATTAATATATTTTCAAAATTCAATTATTTCTAAAAATTAATTCTATTAAGCTTGTAATATTCAATTAATATCTAAAATTGTATTAAAAATAATTGATATTCTGCGATGAGTTTTCTTATTTATGAAAATAATTGAATTCCTAAAATGAATTTTATTATTTACGAAAATAATTGAATCACTGCGTAAACTTAATTATGAAAATAAATTGAATTATTACGAAGAATTTTATAAAAAAAATTTAAATAATAGAATTTCTGTGAAATTTTTATTATTTATAAAAATAATTGAACCAGAATGTTTCAAAAAGTTTATGACGGAAACTATTATATCCGCTTTTCAATTGTTCATTGAACACTTCATGCCGCAGAAAAATGCTTCCACAAATATGTAATTTGGGAAAATATGATTTTGGGAAAAAGTATATTTTGGGGAAAATGTCCTATGGAAACCACTATTGATTGGGAAACTTGATTTTGGAAAAAATATCCTCTGGGAAATGGTATTTTTTTAAAAAATGTACTACAATCAATCAACTACTTTTTATAAGTATATTTAAATCGTCCTAAATTGATAAAACGATAAAATAATTTATAATATTCGTGAAATTTGTTTGTATTTTTTTTTCTCTTTTTGAGGTAATAATTCTCTTGGATGTTTATTATTATTTTCTGCTTTTCATCCCTTTTATAATAGTGAGCGCACATAACGAGCTCGTATTGTTTCTTCTTTACGATTGATTCAATAAAGTTGAAAATTATGACGAAGAAGCGAATTACAGTCATAAATGTCAATTAATAATATCCAGATATTACCATGTTGCTAATTTATTCAACTTTATTGCAAATTTTTTTTTTATTTTACGAAACAATTGTATGAAAAGCGGAAAGAAATTAAAAAATTGTTTTCTATTCTTGTTACTGGCGCATTCATTAATTAATATTGCTTCTTCCGCATGTTTTTTTTTAAATAGAAAATAAAAATATTTTTAGAATTATACTATTATTACTATTATTACAATTTTATTGCTTCTTCATGGAGAAAGTATTATAGTAATATTAACAAAATATTTTAAATTAATGTACATTTTAATATTAAAAATTAATTAATATTTTTAAATTATTGTTGTTATTAAAATTATAAAATAAAATAAAAAAAGTAATTTATTTTTAAAATAATAAAATTGTTAGTTATTAATTTATTCATTAATATTACTAACATTTTTTTTAATTAAATCAATTAAATTAAATTGAATTAATAGTTTCCCTATTTATCAATAAATTTCCGTTAATTTACAATTTTTTGTCATAAGTGCACAAGCGAATATAAAAACTCGAATATCATACTTAAATTTTCTGTTTCATGTATCAACAGAATGTTCTCATTCCAAGGCAAATATAATTTATGTTTGCCTGTTAAGAGCAAAAAAAAGAGAGAGAGAGAGAGAGAAAATGAAAATGAAAGAATAAAAAATAAAATAACGAGTAGAAAATGAATACATCTGTTTTACGCTAGAAGTTCTCTTATTTCATTCACCTATTCTATATCAAAAACCTCGAGGCCACCTTGTTTACTGAAACTCTAATTAATTAAAGAAGCATATATATACATCTATTTTATAAGTATGGAATATTTTCATAGATGCAAATATTATATTGTCAAAGTGAAACTGCAGCTATTTTATAAGACAAAAGACGAGAATAATTTATTTTCTTATTATTTTCGATAAACATTATTTTTTAGAAATTGCGAATAAAAAATGTACTAAAGTTGCTATTGATAACAATTGATAATATTTATTAATATCTCTAATTAAAAATTGACAATAGGGAGACTGGGGCGAAAAGTTAAATTTTGCATAAATGATTTTTTTTTGGCAATATAAGCCGCTTAGATGGAAATATTTGTATATCAATATTGTAGGGCCACTTGTCCCCTACAACTTTCAATAAAAAAGTTTCTGATATTTTCGCATAAAATACATGTTTTGTCCTTTTTTGAAAATTTTGTTTTTTTTTAACTTTTCGCCCCAGGCTGGGGCGAAAAGTTAAATTCTATTTTTAGCCTACTAAAACTATTTTCTGATAGGTGATAAGTAGTAGATAAGTTAAAGTATACGTAAACAAGTAATTTAGTAAATAAAAGATCTTTGTTTATTTGACAAAAGCTTTAGAATAGTTGTAAAGTTAAAAAATTGAAATTTAAAAAAAAAAAAAAATTTTTTTTGGTTTATTTCACGTTAACCGGTTTATTTTTTGACAGAGTACTTGCCCAATGTCAAATAAATAATGTTTAAACAAATAAACCCAAAAAACGAAAAATAAAAAAAAATTCTTTAACAACATGTAAAAATACATTTAACTTTTCGCCCCAGGGTGCGTTTTTGGCTTTAACAACAAATATAAAAAATCTGACTAAAGATATTTAGCAAATACCTTTAAGTATCTCTTCAGGAGACCCAAATAAGGATCTAAAAAAATCGCGATGAGAATACATTCAAAAAATATACTTAAAAGTTGGTATTTTCTTTTTCGGAAAAATTTTCAAAAGTAGGTTGAAAAAAAACTTTCAATATCGACACCACAAAAATAAACAGAATTGCACACAACTCCGGACATTTATTTAGGGTGATAACACCCTTCTATAATTAAAATTGCAATGCTCTAACTATTTTCGTTCGAAAGATAATGAATTTTAACGGTTTTGGCAGTTTAACTTTTCGCCCCATTCTCCCCTACTTATTAATATTTATAATAAAAAATTGACAATATTAATTCAATTATATAATATAATTTTAATTTTATTATATAATTTTAATTGTAAATTTTTATTGTCAATTATTATTATTGGGTATTACTGCAACTATTAAAATTAAATACACAAAATAGGTTAATAGATAAATAGGTAAAAAATGTATTTAAAGAGATTTTGATGGAAAAATATTTTTTCTTAAATAGATACTTGAGATATTTTTAGATTTTTGTGTTCATCTACAGTACCGTCCGAAATTGTCAGTCCACCCATTTTCAAAGGAATGACAAAAATTTTTTAACATAAAATTCATGAAAAGTAAATTTTTTTTTGGTTTATATTTTGAAAGACGATAAAATTTTGAAAAGAATAAGACCTTACAGAAGTCATTTGGCCAAAATTTGTAGGAGATATTCTTAAAAATCGTCATTTTCAATGTTTTACAAAGATTTGAATAACTTCTAAAATAATGAACGCTTTTTAATAATCTTAGGCTTATTTTAAAGACCATTTTCTACAGAATAAGAATTACTTATAGGCATTAACATGTAATTTTTAACTTGGAATAAGCATGACGTCAAAGTTGGACAAAAAAATTCAAAAAATTTGAAATAATATTATTAAAAGAAAAATAATTTTTGAAATTCAAACATATATTTTTATTAAATTTTCTTGAAAAATCTACACCATATCTTATTTTATATATGTTCTAGAATAGTTTTTAGTACAAAAAATTGATTTCAAATTTTTACAATTTTTTTGTCTAATTTTGACGTCATGCTTATTCCAAGTTAAAAATGACAGGTTAATGCCTATAAGTAATTCTTATTCCGTAGAAAAAGACCTTTAAAATAAGCCTAAGATTATTAAAAAGCGTTCATTATTTTAGAAGTTATTTAAATTTTTGTAAAACATTGGAAATGACGATTTTTAGGAATATCTTCTACAAATTTTGGCCAAATGACTTCTGTAAGGTCTTATTCTTTTCAAAATTTTATCGTCTTTCAAAATATAAACCAAAAAAAATTTTAGTTTTCATGAATTTTATGTTAAAAAATTTTTGTCATTCCTTTAAAAATGGGTGGACTGACAATTGCGGACGGTACTGTATATGGATATGTATATGTATAAAATATATTATAAGAAATACGCTTGAGATAAAAGATGAGCTGCCGAAACTCAGTATATAGAAAACATGTTCTACATGGCTTTTCTATATTAAATCAATAATCCCTGTTTGCCACAACATAGTGCGCTTATCTCATATATATCAGAAAAATGTGAGCCTTGGGCTTTTATAAGAGGACCAGAAAAAGGAATCTTCTGATATGACGTCACTGATCTTTTTCTCTCTTCTTTCTCTTTCTCATCTTTTTTTTCGATATACTTGCGTATATATATATAGTATATATTCTTTCACAATCTTTCATGCTACACTAACGAAAAAATATTATATTTACATTCTCATAGAGAGAAAAAATTTAACAGAAAAAAATAATATTTAAAATTAATTATTATTATCTAAAAAATAATTATTAGGTATATTTATTTACTTATTTATTATTAAATCAATAGACAATTTATAACTTGATCAAATTTTCCCTCCCGAAAATCTGTAATTAGACTGATAATGGCTAATTACGAATGAACAGATTAACTATAGAAATGTAATTAAACGTAATCATTGACTTTAATTAACCAATGAGGAGAAGAAATCATTATGAAGTTATTACGACTACAGAGTTAATTTGAAAGTATCCAATTTATACCAAATGTTTTAAAATGATACTAAAAGTACTAAAATGGTAGAAACAAAAGTTTGAACAACTTGATACTTTGTGAATCAATTTGATACGTCTAAATGAATTGCGTAATTAATTGTAACAAATAATTAATTACGAGAATTTATTGTAAATAATGAATTAATAATAATTGAATAATTAATATTTATTAACTAATATAGGATTATTATAGTTAATTGTTAATTATTAATAACTCATTATTAACTATAAATCTGTGATCATTAATTTTGCAATTAATTATTTATTAATTATTACTATTACCAAGTAATTATTAATAATTATTAGGTAATTTTTATTATAATTAACTAATTATTATTTATTAATCATTGTTAACTAATTGTTGATTACTCTCTAAATTTCAATTAGTAAAAATGTTTACTAATTAGAATTAGTGACTGACTTTTTGCTTCTGAATTAGTAAATTCAATTTATTTTATTAATAAATAGTAATTTTTACTAATCTATTAGTAAAATTTACTAATTCAGAAGCAAAAAATAAATCACTAATTTGAATTAGTAAAAACAATAATTAACAAAATGGAACCATACCATTTTTAATTGCTCATTACAAACCAATTATAATTTATCCAATAATTAACATTTATAGCCACTAAACACAAATATATCGAATTAGTGATTTAAAATCACAAGAAAATTTAATTCAAAAAAATGTGTTTGTTATAAATATTGATTAAAATTGACGTTCATATATATATATATGTGTATATAAATTCCCAAGTGAGGAATCGCTAACGAAATTCCCTCCAATTAGGATTTAGATACTGTGAAATTGAACAAGCGCTTGAGCGTTACTACATCAATGCAAAAGTAAAAAAGAAAAAGAAAAAAAGCAAAAGAAAAAAAAACCAGTTGTATGCGCATCTCTGAAAAAGGATTTGCTTTTCTTTAACTAGTCTCAACGGATTGCGGTAATTATGAAGAAACTTCTATACAGTAAATTCTGCCAGATAGAAAAAAAAAGTAAATTAAATTCTTCTCGGTTTTCTAATTAATAAATTCTCTCGCAAAAATGCAAATGAGTCAATTAAACTCAACTTAATTATCACTAAGTGTGACTTTGTTATTTTATTTCTTGGCAATTTTTCTAGACGAAAAAAAAGAATTCTCTATTTTTGTAAATGAACTGAAAAATACAATTTTAATTATTTACTATAATTATTATTTTTATCATTATTATTCTTATAATAATAATAATAATAATAATATTGAAAATTAAAACTATGTAAAAATGGGAGACTATGTATTATTATTAGTATAATTATTATTAATATTACAATTATTTTTATAATTATACTCAATTATGATAACTATTATAATTATTATCATAAATACTATCATTATTATTGTAATTATAATTATTCTTATAATTAATTTTATTGTAACTATAATAATACTATAATTATTTTTCTAATTATTTCAATTATTACAATTATTATGAATGTAATTATAATTATTACTACATAATTACTATAATTATTATCAGAGAGAAGATGGGAAATTATTATCATAATTACTGTAGTTATTATTCCAATTATTATTATTATTACCTCAACTCCAATAATAATAATTATTATTATTATTATTATTATTATTATTATTATCATTATTATTATTTTTTTATTCTTATTATTTTCAATTGAAAACTTTCGCCCGTTTATTTAAATAAATAAATAATTATTATTAGCATTATTAATTTTTTTTGACACACATGAGGATCGAACCCTCGACCCCAAAAAGTCGTAAGTATGTAAATTACCACGGAGCTATTTTACTGTAGCATTTATCTTATTTTCTTTCGATTTAAATGTTCCGAAGAATAGAGAAATTTTTATTTCTATTTTTAGCCGCAGGAAATAAGCGAGGGTTACAACAGAATAACTTTTAATTTTTAGTGTTATTTTGGCGAGAATTTTCTCTATTAAATAAAAGCAGTACATTGATGCGGTGCAGTGCGGTAATGGTACCAAGGGTACGACAGCGATGTCTAACGATTCTGTTGAGTTTGGCAGAGATCCAAAAATACTATCGATAACAGTTATAGAGAAGCTGCAATTGCATATATGAATGACACTTTCAGGTCCAAATGCACATTACAAACAATGAGTTTTTTTTCTTTTTCCTCCCTCCCTCTCTCTCTCTCTCTCTTTCTCTTTTCTTCCCTCCTTACGAGAAAAATGGAATTAATAAAACAAAAATCATTTCGTAAATTTAGAAAAATTTGCGAAATTGAAAAATTTCTTTTTCATTTGAAAACATAACTGTTTTTAATTACTACCGTCGCTATTTAAATAGTAATAAAAATAATGAAATAATATTTAGAATACTTTGAAAATATTAAAAATACGTTTAAAAAATTTTAAATACTTTGAAAATATTTAAAATGTTTGAAAAACATTAAAAATACGTTTAATATATTTAAAATACTTGAAATGTTTAAAATACTTTGAAAATATTAAAAATACTTTTAAAATAATTAAACTGTTTAAAAAACATTTAAAATATTTAAAATGTTTAAAGAACATTAAAAATGGGTTTAAAGCTATTTAAAATACTTTGAAAATATTAAAAATACGTTTAAAATATTTAAAATGTTTAAAAAACACTAAAAATACGTTTAAAATATTTGAAATGTTTAAAAAAAAACATTAAAAATCCGTTTAAAATATTTAAAATACTTTGAAAATATTAAAAATACGTTTAAAATATTTAAAATGTTTAAAAAACACTAAAAATACGTTTAAAATATTTGAAATGTTTAAAAAAAATACTAAAAATCCGTTTAAAATATTTAAAATACTTTGAAAATATTTAAAGTGTTTGAAAAACATTAGAAATACGTTTAAAATATTTAAAATACTTAAAATGTTTAAAAAAAGCATAAAAAAACGTTTAAAATATTTAAAATGTTTAAAGAACATTAAAAATACGTTTAAAATAATTAAAATGTTTAAAAAAAACATTAAAAATCCGTTTAAAAAATTTAAAATGTTTAAAAGACATTAAAAATACGTTTAAAATATTTAAAATACTTTGAAAATATTAAAAAAACGTTTAAAATATTAAAAATGTTAAAAAAACGTTAAAAAATGTTTTAAATATTTAAAAATTATAGATTTTTTTTTAAATATTAAAAAGAATAATTTTGAATATTCCAGTTTTATCCAATTAAAAAATAATTTGAAAAAAATAATATTTCTCTGACTGCAAAAACCTTTTCAGTATTTCGACGAATTCTAGTTTTATCCAATTAAAAAGAAATATGAAAAATATAATTTTAGTCTGATTGGAAAACTTTTTCACTATTTTTGTTATTAACAAAATATAAAAAATAATTTTATTTTTCCCCCATATAATGATTTTTTCGTAATTAGCGGATAAAAACTGAAACATTTTTTTTTTTTTTTGCTGTTGAAATTTTGATTTTGATGAAATTTTTGCTAATTTAAATGTTAAATGAATCTACAAAACCAGGAAAGTTTATTTTGAATACCAAAACGAATTGTAAGTTAAGTGACTTAAGCTGAAAATGGCACAGTTCCTCTCTCGCAGGTATTGAAATTGAGGGACGGGCTCTGTGTGTTAGTGTATGTGTATATATTGATTCCCGGCGAAGGTTTTAGGATATTCTCTGAAAGGGGCTTTATCTTCGGGGTGGAGTACTTAAATTCAGAATGGAAAACGCCATATCTAAACAAACTTTTGCTGAGTTCACGATTATAAAATGAATTTTCAATGTATATCCATTCTCTGTGTAATTATTAAAAAGAATGACTTTCTGACATTTGAAGAAAAAGGCAAACGAATCTTTTTTTTATTTAGGACAGAAACGCTATTATCAAATTGAAAGGAATTATTAACTGTTCACTGAATTAATATTTTCGAGTCGAATTTTTTTCACAAAATTAAAAAAGTAAAAAGGAAAAAAGTATTTTTTCAATTAACTATTTATACCTATATTTATTATTAAATATTATTAATATTATAATTATTAAATAAATAAATTTTTGTCGACAAAAGTAAAAAATTATTTCTTGCTTGTTTTTTAATTCAAAGATCAATTGAATAAAAAAATTAATTTTTGTCAACAAAATTAAGAAAGCAAAAATATGCTAAATTTAAATTAGTAAAACTAATTTTTTCTTTTCTTTTTAAATTTCAGTTAAATTAAAGAATTCAATTGAAAATTTCGGTCAAATTAATATTTTTTATTTTGTCGCCGAAATTAAAAAAATTAAACAATAAAACAAAAACGTAAATTTTTCGCAATCAAATTAAAAAATTAAATTTAAATAGTTCGATTTAAACTTTGTCGCCGCAAAATTAGGAAAATAAAAAAGTAAAAATTCTCGATCTCCGACTGTTAACGATGCGTGGAATTCTCTCTCATCAAAAGTTTAAATTCCGAGTTGGCGATGAAAAATACTCCTGGGTAGATATAAAATTCAATTAGTTTTGTTTCGTGAAAAACGTATCAAGCTGAAAAGAATGAAGATAAAAAGAAGAGAGAGAGAGAGAGAGAGAGAGAGAGAGGAACAAATCGATATATTTTCTTCATTTTTGAAAGAAATTTTTTTATTTTTCATTTCTTTTTCGAAACATCAAAAAAAAGATCAAAAGTTTAAATTATTATTCTTCGTTGAGACTTTAAATCCTGAATTATGAAAAGGACAACTGTGAAAATTTCTACTTAAACAAGTTTGCAAATTAAGAGCCAAGTTAATTCCGCGTGTCTTGTTTGCTTTTTCTTCTCAAAAATCTCTGCCAACGGTGTACATTCATTATCTTCACATTATCCCAACGTAATTCGTGAAAAGTACTTTTTAAATCCCAACTTGATGAAGCTCTTTCATTTTATCTTATTTTCAAAATTAAGAAACATTTATAATTTCTATTTTTTTTTTGAGAGAAAAACAAAAAAATTAGATAAATTAATTTTAAAAACGTATTTATTTGAGAAATTTAAGAACTTACTACTTTAATTCACTATCAAATTTACTACTAAAATTTAATATTTATATTTACCTACTGTTAAAATTTATTATTAAAATTTACTGTTAAAATTTACTACTAAAATCAATTACCAAAGTTTATAATTAAAAATTGAAGTAAAAAGTTCCAATTAAAATTTACTATTAGAATTTACTATTAAAATTAATTACCAAAGTTTATAATTAAAACTCGAAGTAAAAAGTTCTAATTAAAATTTACTACCTTCTGCAATTTACTATTAAAATTTATAATAAAAAATTACTACAAAATTTCCAACTAAAATTTACTATTAAAATTTACTACAACAATTTACTATCAAGATTTAATGTTAAAATTTACTCTCGAAATTTTCTATTACTTACTATCAAAATTTACTACTGCAAGTTACTATTAAAATTTACTATCAAAGTTTATAATTAAAAATTACTGCAATAATTTTCATTAAAAATTAATTTACTATTAAAATTTACTACAATAATTTACTATCAAGATTTAATATTAAAATGTACTCTTTCAATTTCCTATAAACTATCAAAATTTACTACTACAAGTTACTATTAAAATTTACTATCAAAATTTATATTTAAAAATTACTGCTACAATTAAATTTATTTTTTACTAAAATAAAATAATTTTATTTAAATTAGCCTTGAAATAAAATAAAAATTTAAAAATAAAATTTTTGTTCAGAAATTCAAAAATTTCGATTTACGAACGTACGTGCTGCCGATCATGATAAAGATAACAATAATAGAGGGGGACGAAATAAAATTTACAAAATTTGTTAAAAATAAAACAAAATACACCAATATAACTTGAGAGAGATATGAATCTAACACCTAGACATTTGTTCAACTGACTTTAAGCTGACAGTAGAGAAAAGTGGAAGAAACGCAAACATAAATCTTGACTTTTTCTTCGAGGGCAAAGTTTTGATTTATAAGAGTGTTTTGTCCCTTTTTTTCTCTCCCTCTCTCCTCTCTCTTTCTCACTTTATTACAAGCAATGCTCTCAACTGCATGATGCATTCGTCTTTTGATCCATTCTGACACTGGGACAGGAAAAATTTTATTATTTTGCAAAAAAAAAAATTTTACAATTTTTCAAAAAGTGTACTTTTTTTACTTAAAATTATAAATTTTTAATTTACTTAATTGTAAAAAAAAATTAAGACATTTATTTATTTTTATTAATTTTTTCATTAATTAATTTATTACGTTTGATTTAATTATTTATTTATTAACTTAATGTATTTATATAAAATTCTATTATTTGCAAAAAATAAAATAAAATTTATTATACAAGCAGTGGATCTAAATAATTTTAGTCAGACAGAGAATTTTAAATTTATATTGGACAAGTGAAATAGGACATTTTTAGTCAGACTGAAATTATTTTATTATAATTGTACTATAAATAGTACTTGTAGTAAAATTCTTTTACTAGTAGTTGCTGTTTTACATAGTTAGTCACATATTTTATTATTAATAGTAGTAAAAATATTAGTAATAAAAATATTTTTTTAATAAGTGATAAAAGTAATTTTCAGTCAAGCCGAAAGACCGAAAGGTTCTGGAATTTTTGTTAATTTACATTTTAAGTAGTAGAAGATAGGAATAGTCAGTCAACATTCACTTGACTTAATTTTTCGAGGTGTAAATTTGCAAATTAGTAGTAAAAGTCATTTACAGTCAGTCCGAATGTTTGAAAAAAAAATTCCAGGGTAAATAGTAACTGTTATTTATTAGTCAGACTAAAAATCCACTGAATTTTTTTACACTGGTAGTAAAATCCAGATGTAGTCAGACATTTAAAATTTCTTTTTTCCAACGCAAACTAATTTATTTGGAAAAAAATCTTATTTCTATTTCATTTAGAAATATAATTTTTATTTTTAATTTATTTAGATATAAAATTTTTATTTTATTTAGAAACAAAATTTTATATTTTCCCTTTATTTATAGAAACAAAAATATTCTTCATCGCTATTGCTATTTATTCTCTAAAATCACGAAAAAATTATTCCATAAAAGGAAAATATTTATTTTTCCCCGCGAAATAATGAAGAAGAAGAAGAAGAAGAATCATGAAGATGTAAATTATTTCACCCCGCGAAAAGCTTAATGGAAAAAAATATGAAAAACAAACAAAAAATCTCTTACACGCCATTTTTATGTTTTTATCGTGTACACGTAAAACATTTTCAACCAAAACAAAAAAGATCTGTTAGCCTGAAGATACTATACACTTGTTAGATTTTTCTCTTTTGTAATATATTTTACCATCGTGAAGAAAAAAGTCAGGAAAAAAAATTTTATCTTCTAATAGTTTAGAAGAAAGCGGAAAAAAAATTTAAGGGATGTTTTTTTTTGTTATTCGCCAGTTGATGCACGAACTAAACTACGTTTACAATTTGGGGATGTGGCAATAAACAACAATTAGCTCTCAAATAAAGTCAATTTGTACAATTACATTGTATTGGAAATTCGAAATAACGCAAAGAAACGAATTTAAGTAGTAACAACAGTTTACGGTCAGACTGAAATTTCTGCCCCCCCCCCAAAATCAAATTTATAGTCGAATTACATTTTTCTCTTATAAATCTATTTTTTATTTTGGTAAATTTTTATTATGAGTAATCATTTTAATAATTACATTTTAATTATTTTCGGTTTATTATGTTCGTTTGTTTATGTAATAAATTTTTTGCACTGTCTCGATTTTTTATATGGATTTTTTTATATTATTTAAAAATATTATTTTATAAATTGCAATTAATATAATTATTCTCAATTAATTTATCTACATTTACATTCTTTTTGTATTCTAATATAATATTTTTTTTTATTTATTATTATTAATAAGTTTAAAATAATTTATTTAAATTTTTATTTTTTAGCTAAATTATTTGTCTATTTGTCTCTTGATATTTACGGGTAAAAACTCACAGTTGGTCATCGCCAATCAATAAATAAACTTCCTAAAATATAGTAATAGTATAAATAGTGTAATAAACTAAAGGACTCTTTCGGATTTGCAAACAAAAAAAAAATGATGAAGAGGAATAAAAATACAAGAAAAAATCCACAAAAAAAAAGAAAAAATTGCCACATACGGCTGGAAGATTTAAGTAACTTTAAAAAAACAACAATTGTGTGACATAGTAGCAAGGGATTTTGGAGAGAGAAAAAAATGTCAGTTACTAGACAGATGATTAAATTTTTTTATCTGTAAAAAAAATATTTTTTTTTTCATATATATAAAATATATAATATATATATATATATATATATATAAATACAATATATACACAGTATTTATATATATATACATATAAAAATATATTCCATGTCAGTTGTAGTATTTTGTTTCACTTTGTGGGATGAGAACTGGCAAACAAACACGATCCTCGATCAGCCAGCGATAAAAGCTTGTAAAAGAGAGCTTTGTGAAAGAGAAACCTAACGTGGTGTATATTTTATATTTTGATGTGTATTCTAAGGAAAAAGCTATTACCCACATACGCAAACCTAAATTTTTTATCCTTTCTCTAAATTTCCTATTTTTATAATGAAAAAAATTATTTTTTCCACTTGTTTCATTTAATGAAAATTTTAATTTCATTTTAATACTCGCTCATAATGCGAAACTAAATTTTTTCTCATAAATTTACCCTTTCTATAAGTTGAAAAAAAAATATTCTTCGTTTATTCTTTTATTTTTGTCCGAAACGTTTTTATTTTTTTTGCATTGATTAATATTTTTTCACCAAGAGGAAAAATTTCATTTGAATCAAATATAATTTATTTGATTTAAATAAATATTGATATATAAATTGTGTATAGTTAAAATTTTATTACAAAAGTGCAAAAAAAACTAATAGAAAGTAAAAAAAATGTAAATAATTTAAAAATAGTAAAATAAAAAATAAAAATAATAGAAAATGAAAAAATAAATTATATTTGAATCAAATAAAATTTGTACGATTTAAATAAATATTATTATATAAATTGTTTATATAAACTGTGTTAAAATTTTATTACAAAAGTGCAAAAGAATGGGGAAAAAAAACTAAACACAAAAAAGGAAATAAAAAAAGAATTCTTGAATTTTATGACTGATGCACGCTTGTAATTGACAGTGTTTTGTTAAATTGCCGATCATTACGTAAAATACATAAGTATTTATTACGTCCTTACGTCGAGCAAGTGTAGTCATTTATTATTATTTCCAATACACAATGTGTTAATTATTTCTGTACGAAGTATTTTGTAACAAACAATGGGCACACATTTTTTTCAATTTTTCCTCTTTTTTTGCCTCAGTTCTCAATTTTGTTGGAAAATTCATTAAATTTTTCTTTCTCTCTCTCTCATTTTTCATCACATAATATAACAAACTGAAATCAATTAAATTTCAAAAATAATATATAATACAAACAATAATAATTTAATGTATTTCGATAATAAAATATGGAAAATAATTTATTTATTTATTTAAATGTGTAAATGGGCTTAGAATAACATTTGACAAATAATAAAAAATCATTTTTTCCCAACTATTTTTAATAAATAATATAGAAATAATTATTAAAAAAAAATTACAAAATTTTCTTCAAATTATAATTTCTGTTTTTATTTATTTTTTTTTATGAAAAAAAAATACGTCGAAAAAAATACATAAGAATGTTTTCTTGTCTCTATGAATAAAGAGACTATGAGTACATCTTTTATTAGTGAAATCATACATAAGAAGTGTCAGCTGATATTGCACGTGTCCTAATGTATTTAAACGTTTCAGTTTAAAAAAAAATATCGTTAAACGGTAAGGAATGAAAAATGAGAAAAAAAGAAACCGCAGAAAATAGTAAACTTCTTTATCTAAATAGGACTAATTATACAAGTGGCAAAAATTAAAAAACACTCGTTTCTTTTCAATTAAAAATTTATACCTATTATTTTTTTTATGAAAATAAAAATAATTATTTAAGCTGTCTAAAAAAACATACTTTATTTTTAATTATTTGCTTTTCCTTTATTTATTTATTTTTCTTTTGTTTTCCTTCGCCTCCTTTTTCTGTCTAAAAATTAAAAATTAAAAATAAATTCCCCCCTCTATTAAAAAATTTGAAATTACAAGTATTTCTGCTGGATATAATGGAGGTGAAGTGAAAATTTTCCCTGATAAATATACGGGCACCCCTGTGTGGAAATTATGATAACATTAATCGTTTATGAGTTGAACGCACTCGACGAAGTACTTAATAGACAAAAGCACCTCTCCATCTAGGCGAAAATTATTATTCACTGCAATGACAGACAGTGCGGAATTTATATTGATCCATAAATACATGTATATATTTCTCTCTCGTCACTTTAATGAGAAAGCGCCTCAACTTACATACAATAATTATGAATATTAATATTTATCACTAAGAAGAAAGAAAATTTCACTCGCGCCTCACAAAAAAAATTTACTACGGATTTTTTTTCACTCGTAAATCTTCCTTCGATCGTAAAAAAATTTATTTATATTTAGAGGAAAATAAATGACAATCTAGAGAAGAAAAAAAATTGTAAATTAGAATTTATTGAATTGAACATTTTTACGATGTATGGCAGTAATAATTATTAATTTATTAAATTATTAATTTAGTAATTAATTTATTTATTTATTGCTTCCTCATAGAGGAAGAATTGTATTTAGTAATAAATAAACAATAAATAATAAATATATTTAAATACCTAAATATACTTTAAAAAATAGATAAATTATAAACTTTTTGGGTTTTTTACTTTTTCTCCGTTTTTTCCTCATAAAATGAGCGCAAAAAAGCTGAGGGGAAATATTCTTCAATCACAGTTTTTAAATAAATAATTAAAGAGAAGAAATATTTTTTTTTTTCAATTCCCTAGTTGGCAGCTTACAATCTTTTCCCACGTCTTTCTAAATGTAAGCTTTCATCTCTTACAAACTGAATAATTCATCTCAACGCGATATTCTCTCATGGCGATGTAAAATAAAAAATTTTTTAATTAAAACGTGCGCCGCTCAGTAAATTACAATTTTTGCCTGACAAACTAAAGAAACACTTTTTTTCATGGAAAAATTCTACATTTTTTAAATTTTTTTTATTATTTATTTTCATTTCTCTCTCCAACAAAGTACCAGTTTGAATTCTCGTTCCTCTAATTGTTTCTATTTTTTTCTGTTTCATTCTGTTTCGACTGTTTCTATCAGTGTTTTCATTCTTTTTTTTTCACAATTTACGCTATTTTTATTTAATAACTTTTGCGATTCGGAAAAAAAATTTTTTCCTCACATTTAGATAATTAAATAGTGTACACAAAAAATAAAAATAATGAAGGAAGGTAAACATAAAAAAAAATAAAAATGTAAATATAAATAACAAGTAAAAATAAATGTAAATAAATAAATTTACTCATTTAAATATAATTTTTTAAATGCTTGAATAATAATAATTTATTTATTAAATATTAAACGTAATTTATTATTTATAATAGAAATCAGTTTATTTTAATCTTACTCCGGTTTTAATAATTAAAAATAATTATAGTATTAATAGTAATAAATAAAATAATAGTAATAGTAATAATTGACAGTTAACAATAAACAATATATAATTAATAAATTTCTATTTAAGTAACAGTAGTAGGGACAATAATAATAATTATTCTAATAGTGACAATATTCAAAATAACAATAAATAATTATTAATATTAATAATTTTATTTATTATTATTATTATTATTATTTTACTATTATTATTTTACTATTATTATTTTTAGTATTATAATTATTTTTTATTATTATTAATTATTTTCTACAACTATCGAAAAAAGACAAATGACAAGAAAACGGATTTAATTAAAATTCCGTGAATAAAAATGACGAAGTAAATTCTATAAACGAAATTAAAAGTCAAGTTCAAGTTCTTTGCATTGAATGAGAGAATATATTACAATAAATTTCAGGAAAAAAAAGAAAATTATTTTCATTTAATGAACGAGAATGTACGTGGTCAGTTACAAAAGAAGTCAAAAAAAAAGACAAACAATTTTCTAAAGAGAGAGAAAGAGAGAGAGAAATTTCTGATTTTACACCTTGTATTTTTTTTACTCGGATATCAATGTAGGAGAAAAAAAAGCTGTTTCCACGCCTAACCGTAATTGGATCGATTGCCATAATTTTGCACTCAAGAGTCGTTCTCGTGATCGCCTGACAAGGAAATGTTACGAGATGAGAAAATCACTTAATGAAACCGTCCCGTGTGTGTGTTTATTAATAGAGAGAAGAAAAAGATGACATTCCCAAAAACGAGAATTTAATTTCTTTTCTTTTTTTGGGATTTTTCAACGCCTGTTAATTATTATTAAATGAATATTTAAATAAATTTTTTTATTTATTATTGTTATTTGCATTTTTTATTCTTATTTATTTTTAGATATTTTCATTTATTTTTATCTATTTCTAGTTATTTTTGGTTATTTCTAGTTATTTTCAACTACTTTTAGTCATTTCTAGTTTTCAGCTATTTTTAGTTATTTCTAGTTATTTTTGGTTATTTTCATCTATTTTCGTCTATTTTTAGAAATTTTTAGTTATTTTTAGATATTTTTAGTTATTTTAGATTATTTTTAGTTATTCCTAGTAATTTTTAGTGACTTTCAATTATTTTTTCTACTTTTATTAATTTAAATTTTTTTTATTAATTTATTTTTCCCATTTTTCACTATTTTTATTTCCTAAATAAAAGAAATTCCTAACTAAAAGAAAAATGACAAGTTAAAAATAGTCGCTAAAAAAATTGAATTATTTTAACTTTTTTATACATAGGGTAAGTGCGGGTATAGTCGGACAGTACTAGTAGTCGGACACTTTCGTGTTTTTTGGCAAATAAATAATAATGCATTGTGATAATTACTTTAACAATGTAACTCGTAAATTTTTAAACTAAAGAAAAATAAAGAAAAGAAATCAAAATTATTAATTTAATAAAAGGGTCACCTACGGAAGATATTTTTGGGCGCCAGTCCTTTCTTGGGACACGAAACAAAGAAAGAAAATATTAACAAAATAATTAATTATCGATAAACGAGGCCACCAGGCTAATTATCAATCAATTAATCCGATCACAAAATAAGAAATCTAGAAAAACATATTAATTACCAATAAACAAGGCCACCAGGCTAATTATTGATCAATTAATTAGTTAATCGCGAACTAAATTCAAAATCAAAAGAAATTACAATCAAAATCTTCCGGCATTGCTGACTGGCTACAATCCCTCGATGGTAAATAGTAGATGGGCGAGTTCGTTATTTTACCAAATAAATATCCGCAAAATTAAGTCAATAATAATCAAAAATTATCAAAAAGAAATTAACAATTTATTCAGTAAATTAAAATTTCGAGGTTAGACACATAAATTAAATCAAATAGTCTTTTTGACAATAATCACTAATTTTGAGGTTAGACAATAACAAAATTGATGTGATTCTATATAATTTAAAAATTAATTACCGAAACATTTGAATTTGACAAACTGAAAATTAAGCAAATATTAAACTTATTCTAAAATAGAATAAGGATTCTTTTTCAATTCGAGATATATATAGGATGGACAATATGATTGCAACTATAATCTTGACATTTAGTCAAATCAAAGAAAATAATTAATAAACGAATGATATCTCAATTAAATTAAAGATTTGAATTATTAAGTTAAAGCAAAAATAAAGACATTCAGTCCCGAAAATCAAGAAAATAGAATTACATTTTGAGATATATCATACATAAAATAGAAATTAAATTTGTACCAGAAAATATAATACACGGCCAACAAATTTCCAATTGACAACTCCTCTCGAGATTCCCACAATGGTTTTGACTTAATTCTCCAAAATTATTCAAAATTAATTAGATTCTTTAAAAAAAGAAAAGAAATGACAAAAAAAATAGATAACAAAAATAAGACGACTTGTCTCTCACGATTTCACAAAAAGAATGAACAAAATGGCGTTGTTTGTTTATCACCTAGGAAATTCGTTGCCAACATAAAAAAAAGAAAGTCACATAACAAAACTAGATTCACGCGACATTAAAACGAATTGTGATTGGTTAATCCAGGAATCTTCTAATTTTCTCACGCTGATTGGCTGGTCCGAATAAAAAGGAAATTTAAATCTTCTTAAAAATGAATTCTTCAACTTTGATAAAATACTGGATTCTTGTTATTCTTCATAATAAATTAATTCGAAAGGAATTATTTTGACGCAAGATGGTAAATTATCAAATCATCTTCCATATAAAATTAGACGTGGTGAATACCAATTGTTGTAATCCCAGAAGACTAAGCGACACTTACGCACAAAGACTGGACGACTGAATATCTCCCGATCCCAAACTTACATTGATACAGGAACGTGAAAATTATAGGGTTCAATTAGAGTTTCGAGCAAAGCTCTCAAAATATGATAAAGTCTTCCAAGGACAGAAAATTGTTAAGTATTTCTCCAGGAAACGAAGTCGATCTTCAAATTTAGAGTAGTAAAGACAATAATATTGAGTGGCATCTTAAAAAGATCCAAATCCAAGGGTACGTCAGAAGAATAAAATCCACAATAATCAGAAAATCCAATATATCCAAAAGATAGGTTATGTTTGACCAGCGGGAAAATCCAAAAAGATGTAATTTTGACAAAATAGATGAATTGAAATAAATAATCCGAAAGTTTCTTGAAATCTTCAAGCTTCTTATCTTCAGGCGGTAGACTCAACAATTATAGATAATATTTTACATGAAACGAAAGAAAGGATAACAATAATTAATTTCTAAATTTGGATTTTAATTTAATTTTTGTCCTATATCTCGAATTGTTGTGAAATCATGGAGTAATTCTCTAACACGAATAAATAAAATTTTGAATGATAAAAGTGTGAAATAACTTTTTATATTAAACTTTGATGTGAATTGTAAAATAATAAATTTTACAACGTCACAACAAATATACTGGAAGAATGTGTAAAGTTTATATTTTATGAAAATAGTGTTATTTTCGAAAATAATTAAACAAGAAATATTTTATTTAATGTTTTAAAAATCATGGTGTCCGACTATAGATACAACCATTATCGAGTAGCGCAATGAGTAGCACAAAGTTTTGTTGATAATTAATCATAAATATTAAAACTTACAGGATTTAAATATTATATTAAAAACTTCTAATATGATTTAATTCCACTTTTCAGCAGTTAGCAATTAAAAAATTATCTGTTTTACTTTATAAATCCAAAATATCTGACAGATGTCCGACTATAGAAAAAAGGGAAAAAAGTGTCCGACTACTAAAGCATTCGTAATTTTTTATTAAAATGTTTATATTTTATTAAATACTCAAGTATTTGTAACAAATTTATATGATTTTCAATCCTGAAGAACTCCTTTAATTGATAATGTGCTTATAAACACAGTAGATATTTGCTTTTTCAAGAAAAAAAACATAATTTAAGACTGTATCCTTAAGTGTCCGACTACTAGTGCATTTACCCTAGATAGATTTGAAATATCAATACCTATATTTAATATTTAATAATAAATTGAAAATTTAATGAGACGGAGCTTTTTTTGTTCTTGTACAAAGAACAAGAATTTCTATAGACACTCGCTGTAGGAATTGTAAAAAATTCATACTTTGTATCTGTAATCTTCTCGATAAATATTTCATATATCAAAGATGTTGAAGGCTTTTGAAAGATTTATTCATGAACTTTTAAAAAAAGAAAACAAAAAAAACGATACTTGAACCACTTTTGTTCGAGTCTCATTTTAAAAAATTGGCACTGAAGGAATTATTTAAAAGGAAAGAATCAAGTGATTCTCGAATATTGAACTGTAATTTCATTTTCTTTGATTTATTTCTCGAGTAAAAGAAGAGAGGAAATATTATAAAAAATTTTAAAAATATTTACATTTATTTTTCTTATTACTTCCTCATAGAGGAAGTATTTTAAATTTAAATTCGTTTTGAAAAATTTAAGATTTTTTTTATTTTTATTTGTTTTTTTATTTTATTTTCATATTTTTATAACTATTATTTTTACTATTACTATTTTTTACTACTACTATTTTTTAACTACTATTATTCTTTGTTATCCAAAATTATCTAAAACATTAAAAATCAAAATTTAAAATTCTCCAAAAACAACGGAAAATTTCGAGAGCAATAAATTAACAATAGATTCATAAAATTAATAATTTAAATCCCCCGCAAATAATAATAATTTATTTATTTTCAAAACATAAATTATCATTTATAGAGGTAAATTTTCATTGTTCGCATTAAATAATAATTTTATTCTTTAATTACAATATTGACAGTTAATATCATAAACTGATTTTTATAAACAATATTTTTAATTGATCGTTTAACAATATAGTCGATAAAATTTAATTTATTTAGATATTATATGTACCTATTTTTTTCCAGAATTACGTTACTCTAAAGTTTTCTCAAAGGCAAATTAATTAATCAAAATCCAGAGCAAGTGAACTTGACAACAATTAATTGGATTTTCAACCACACTAGAATTACATGAATAAATTCTCTCCTTTTTCACTAAAAATCAAATCGAAACAAACGTTATAGATATAACAAACAATTAAAACAAATTGAATCAATTTTTCCGCAAATTTCAATTTTACGTTTTGTCGATAGTTTTTTTTTTGTAAATTAAAAATGACAGCGAAAATTAAATTTTTTTATTTTATTTACATAGAATATATAAAAAAATAAAATGTTTTTACTTTTTACTCTTTTGAATAAATTTCTATTTATTTTATATCGAATGAGAAAATAATCTCTGTCAATGATAATAGTAAATTAAAAAGACAATAAGTAATAATTTTAAATTTAAGGGCATTTGAAACTTGATGACGTCACACATGCTTTGCACAAACTGAAACGTCATCAAGGTTCAAATGCCCTTAAATACTATTTTTAGATTATTTAAATTATTTTTATTTTATTTCAAATAAATTTTATTATTATTATTATTATTTTTACTATTAATATTTTTTACTAGGCACTAATATTTTTATTTCCACTATTTTTCTTTTACTAGTATTTTTACTAACACTATTTTTTATTACTATTATTTTGACTAATATTATTTTATTACTACTATTATTTTTATTTTTTACTAATATTACTGTTCTTTTTACTATTCTTAAAAAGTAGTAAAAAAATACTATTAGTAGAAATAATAATAAAAAATAAAATACTATTAGTCGAAATAATAGTAATAAAAAATAGTGTTAGTAAAAATAATAGTATTTTTTATTTGCCATCGGGACAATCAGTAAAAATACAAATATCTATACGTAAGAAAAATTTAAATATGTAAATTTAAATAAATAAAAATAAGTTTTACATAAAGTACTATAGAATAAATAAATTTTTAAATTAATACAAGGCCTTTTAAATAATTAAACAATTAAATAACAACAGTTCAATTATAACAACAATAACAATTTTATTTTATTCAAAAAATGTTTAGTTTTTATTTTATTTCAAATAAATTTTCATCGTCATATCCTTTCATTTGACATCAGGCCAATTAATAAAAATACAAATGTATCTGCACAAGAAATTTTTTAAAAAAATTAAATAAATAATAATAATAATAGTAATAATTTTATTTTATTCAAAATTACTTTTAAAAAAACGAATTGATTTTTAGAGAAAGAAACTTTTTTTCAATTCATTTCTTTAAAAAAGATTTCAACTCTCAAGTTTTGTTTTTCAAAAAATAATTCTATTCTCAAAATATCAAAAAAAAAAAAAAAGAAGGCGTTTACATTTCTTGGAAATTTTGAAACTGTTTTATTTATTTTCAGTTTCTTATTCTTTTGGAAATAAATTTTCTTGACTTGGAAAGTTTTGTAATTATCACTTTGAAAAGTGAAAGTAGCCAGTCGCCCTTTGATGTCAGTTTTGCAAAATGAGGGCAACGAGGTCAATTTTTACTTTTAGATTCAAATTCAGCTTTATACTTGTCGATTTGTATATATATATATATATATATATATATATATATATAGAGATAGAGAGAGAAAATAAGCTTTTGGTGAAGAGATAGAAACGAGAAGGGTAGCAATTCGTGTAATGAAACAATTGACCGAAAAGCTGCTGGTTAAGTAATTTTCAACATGAATCACATATAGGATCCAAAAGGAATTCTAAACTACAAAATGAGTTTCTAGCATTTGCATGTTCGCTTTTCTAATCAAATAGTAGAAAATCGAGTAAGGAAATTTTGCCTAAAGCATATATACACAACTATATATATATATATATATATATAGTCACTGAGAAAGCATCAAGACATCAAGATCCAAAGCCTGAAAATGATAGAGAGAGAGAGAGAGAGAGAGAGAGAGAGAGAGAGAGAGAGAAGAGAGACTATATGCTTCGTAGTGTAGTTCAGAGCTTTTGATCGCTTGATCACCATACCGTAAGATGTTTTCCCCGAGGGAAAATTCTTATACGGCATTGAAGCTTAAGATACTTTTTCTCGTGTTATATATAGAGAGAGAGAGAGCGAGAGAGAAGCTTTTTCATAAGAGATGAAAAAGTTATACCGGGAAATGTTTTTTTTAAATAAAAAAAAGAGAGGAAAAAAACAATCACGGAGTACATAAAATGAACAAAAATATTAAACAGAGATTTTTTTTTGAACTTTGTAATACACTTTTTCCATTCTATTATCATATATATATATATACGATGGAAAAAATTCTCAGCCGTTTTCTTCATTTATAATTGAATTAAAAAATTTTCCGCATATAATAAGGGAATATGAAAAAAAGAGGAAATTCTTCTTTTTGAAAAAATATTTTTCTTATTATTTGATAAAATTTAATTAAATAACAATTTCAAAAGATCTTACGCAGTATAGAAATGTTTTTCTTGATTATTAATATAATATGATAAAATTTAATAATAATGGAATATTATTAATAAATTAATTTATTTAGACCAAACAAATAAAATTAATATTCAAAATATTTTACAGTTTAAAATTATAAATACTCTTGATTATTAATATATCAGAATAATTATTGAATTTTAACAGTAATAAAATATTATTAATAAATTAATTTATTTAGACAAAAAAATTAAATTAATATTCAAAAGATTTTACAGTTTAGAATTATAAATACTCTTGATTATTAATATATCAGAATAATTATTAAATTTTAACAATAATGAAATATTATTCATAAGTTAAATTTATTTAGACAAAAAAAAAATAAAATTAATATTCAAAAGATTTTACGCAGTAGAGAATTATAAATTTTCTTGATGATTAAAATAAATATACTATCAACGCTCACTAATAATAGAATAAGTATCAATTTTATTTATTTAGACAAAAAAATAAAATTTCAATAGTACTGGTAATTTTAGGTATTGTTTTAATCTTTTAACCAACCAAATTTAACCAAAAGATTAAATTTAACCATTTGAGAGACGATTAATATCTTTTTTATAATAATTTTTTACATATTCTTTACGTTTTTATTTCGTGTTAAAAAAATATTCTGCATAAAAAAATTATTTCAGATTAAAAAAATATTCTGCAAAAAAAAAATTATAATGGAAAAATTTAGATTGAAATAAAAAATAAAAATTCAAATAAGAAAAAAAAAATGAGCAAAATAAAGTGAGTATAAAAAACTCGTCGAAAACTAAAGAATATAAAAATAATACAAAATTTTACAAAAAAAGGGAAAGAAAAATAGAGCAAAAATTAATAAAAATGATAAATAAACAAATTGAAGGCATTGAGAAAATATTTTTACAAAAAAATATACTGTTTTTATAAAGAGAAATATTTTGTTAATTTGAGTTTTGAAAAATTTGTTTCGAAATATCCGACTATATTTTTTTGGCACTTTTTTAAATGAAAATATTATTTATACATCCGAAAAATTGTTTGACAAGAGAAACGCAACTATAAAAATGAAGAAACGTAAATAAATAAAATTTTGTAAAATTTTGTATAAATAAAATTTAGAAAAAATAAATAGATAAAAAAAAGGAAATAAAATGTTACAAAGTTTATGAAAAATTGTAAAAAATTTACAAAAATTGCTATTCATAAAAATTCATAATACTTATTAATATTTATGAATAAACATTTACAATATTTATTAATATTTATTTAAAAAATGACAATTTTAATAATATTTTTCTCTTTTTTCAATTTTAAAATCAATATTTTGAAAATAATTGAATTCTTACGGAGAATTTTATTAAAATTTTTGAAAATCCAAATTAAATTATTCGGAAGAATTTCTTTGAATTTTTTTTCGAATTTTTGAAAACAAAAGAAAAAAATGTAGTTTCTTTAATAATTTTAATTGAAAATGAAAGTATAATTGAATTTTATGAAGAATTTCTTTTAAGTATCTATAAAATAATCGTCTTTGTTAATAATTGAAATTAAACATTTAATTATTGAATTTTATTGGAATTTTCAGAAAATAATTAAATTCTTCTAAGAATTTTATTACAATTTTTTAAAAATAATTTAATTCATTCAAGGAATTTTATTAAAATATTGAAAATAATTTAATTCTTTCAAAATATTTCTTTAATTTTTTTAATATAATCGATTTTGTTATTAATGAATAATTTTGAAAATAATTGAATGAAACAAAGAATTGTCTTCAACTTTTTAAAATTAATCGTGTTTGACAATAATTATGATTAAAAATTTAATTATTGAATTTTATTAAAATTGTATGGATAATAGCAATTGAATTCCCTAGGAGAATTTCATTATTTATGAAAATAATTTAATTCTTGCTAAGAATTTTACTATTTATAAAAATAATCGAATTGTTTAGAAGAATTTATTAAAATTTTAGAAAATAATTGAATTCTTTCGAAAAATTTTATGAAAAGTGAAAAAACTGATTGAATCCTTTCGTCAAATTTTATTAAAATTGTATTGAATTATTATTATTAAAATTATAATTGAATTCCTGCAAAAAATTACACTATTGATAACAATAATTGAATTCTTTCAAAAAGAATGTTATTATTTATGAAAATAATCGAATTTTATTTTTTAAATAAATATTTATTTATTTAAAAAATTCACTTATTAAATAAGAAATTATATTATTGTTTATTATTTTCAAAACTTTTAATAAAATTCTATTTATTAATATTTATTAATAGAAATTGATAATGTTTACTGATATTTATTAACAAAATTAAATCTATCTAGCCTGTTTAAATTTTTGAATAAAAAATAAAATAAATAAAATTTCAACACTAAGCAAAACGAATAGATGAAACAAATTCATCAAATTCAAAATTTAAGCAACAAATATATATAAAAAAAATTCATCTCCTGCAGAAAATATTCAAAAACTTCCTGATTAACAAAAAGAGAACAATTTCCCTCAACTTCCAATAATATTTCCGTTGGAAGAGCCACGTAAAAAAAATATTTTCCTTTTTTTCAAAATCACCAATTTTAGGTATCTGGTTTTTTTCGACTATTTGACAGATTTTCGTGTTATTTTCTCTTGTAACTCGTCGTTTTGATGCATATATCTATAACTATATATATATATATATATATATATATATATATATATATATATATATATATATATATATATATATATATATATATATATATATATATATATATATATATATATATACAATTGACGGAAGTGTTTTCACGATTGCAGAGGTATACACAACGCAAGTGTGTATATGATTCTGTATATGTGAAAAAGTGACTTTTGAATAGAAAAAGGCTGAAATAAATCGATTCGTGTTTCAATCTTCATCATTGAAGCGAAAATATCATTTCGTTTTCAACGAGAGAGAAATTCTGAATTTTCCCTGAAACGCCGGAAGCAAATAATTGCACTGATAAAAGAAATTAAAAAAAAAAGAAATGAAATAGAAGAAGAAGAAACAACAATTTTAAAATAGCAAAATTTTCTTATCTTTGAGAAATTCTTTTCTTTATCCTTTCAAGAGAGACTATTTATCTATTTATTTTTCTCTTACATTATTTTTTTATTTAAAAAAAAAACAATTTTTCCATTCCTTATTATTTATTTTCGTATTTTCAACTATTTATTATTTTTTATTTCTTATTGTTAATTATTTATTATTTGTTTAATTTATTTTTTTATTTATTTTATTTTTAATCTTCTTTTAATTTTTTTAAATTTTTTATATTTTAATTTATAATATAATATAAATTTTCATTTTATTTATTATTTATTTATATATAGTATAAAATACTATCTCTATGAAATAATCATTAAAAAATTGTTAGTAAATAAAACAAAAATAGAAGAAGAAAATATTAATGAAAAAATACAAATGGAGAAAAGTAATCAAAAAATCTAAAAAAAGGAAAAAAATAAAATATATAAAAAGACAAAAATAAATAAATGAAATAACTGGAATTCGGCACAAATAAAAAAAATTCGACTTAATGAAAATCTCGTTATGCGATAAGGGAATTGCACACAGTTGCAAATTGATAAAGATCAAATTTCAAGGATCTCGAGATTCACAATAAAAAAAATTTTTTTTTTAATATTTTAATTAATTTGAGAGAAAATAATTAAACAAAAAATTTCTGTCAATTTAAAGAAAAAAAAATATTTTTTCTCCTTTTCAAAAATTTAAATAGGTATAATATGAAATGAATTAAATTCTCCATAAAGAGGAAAAAAAATTTGGAGAATTTCCCATTCTTTCTCTAAATTTTCTTTCAAGACGTTAATATTCATTATCTTCTCGTTTATAGTTTTAAAATTACATTTAAAATGTCTATTCAAATTATGTCAAATTAAATTACGAAGCTCTTTCTCATACATATATATATACGTCTATTCTTTTGAGTCGCGAGCTAAAGATTTCTCATTTTTAGCTCACAAGTTCATTCGACAAAGGTCGACCTAGAAGAACATTAGTATTTACACAGTTGGCACGGAATTTTTTTTACTGCCACTTCGATTTGCGTGTAGCACAAATATTTTCAGTAAACTAGACAACATTATTTCACACCGGCGTAAAAACGATTTTTTTTTCTTTTTCCTGTCAATTATAGGTGCGTGGAAATTTTAAAAATATGATTTCTTTAATTAATGAAGATAAATTTTTATAAATTTGTAAATATTTATTAATTTATTTCTTACTTATTTTTTTATTCATTAATAAATTTATTTATTTATTTATGCATTAACCTATTAATTAATTAATTTATGTATTTATTTATTTATTTATTTACTTATTTCTTCATTTATTTACTTACCTATTTATTTATTTATTTATTTGTTTATTTATTTACTAATTTATTTACTTATTTATTTATTCATTCATTTATTTATTCATTTGTTTATTTATTCATTTATTTATTTACTTATTTATTCATTTATCAAAATATTTTCAAATTTCGAAAGAAACATTGAAATAGTATTTTTAAATCCACTCTCTTTCAGTCGACGAGAAATTCATTTATGAAAACAAAATTAATTCCCTGAAAATTAGGCTAAAGAATTTGTTTTTTATTTTCCCCTCTTAAATTTTAGTGCAATTATTTGATATTTGTTATTTAGACAAAGAGAGGAAAACTTTCTTTTGAGCTTATAAAGCAGAGTGAATATCTTTTGTTTTGTTTCTTATCGAGAATTTTTTTTCTCTCTCTATCTCTCTCTCCATTTTATTCCAACTGCTTTCACAAGTCTCAAAGAGTTTCACATTTTTTTTTCTTTTTTTTGACGAAACAAGAAAAAAAATGGGAGACTCTTCAACGACAAACGTTACTAATCTAAATACTGATTTTTCCTTTCGTTAAATAAATATTTTTATCACAAAAAATGGCATTTTAAACGTATTCCCAGAATTCTGAATATTTATAACATTCTGCTCAAAAGATTTTTTTGTCTTTTAATTTTTTTTATTATTATAAAGCCTTGTGGAAAAAAAATTTTTTACTTAATTGTACGTTAGAGAAGCGACAATCAAAAATTCGGAGATTTTTAATTTCGATTGTCGAAGAAATAATTTGGCAAAAAATTAGAAAAAAGAAAAAAGAAAAAAATTAAAGAAAAAATAAAAAAAGTAAATAAAAAAAAAATTGTTAATCATTTTTTCTGGCAAGAAATATTTTTTAAATTTTTATACGCTTTTCGGAGAAAGAAACTTCTCTTTTTGTCTAAATTTTGAGAGAGAAAAATAGCACAAAAATTTCTTCTTTTATGAAATTAAATAAAAAGGGTTAAAAATGACTTTTTGTCTCTTCAAAGCGAAGAAACAATAAAGTCATTATTTTTATGGAAAAAAATAGAAGTATCTCTCTCTTTCGCTTGCACAGGTTGAAGAGAGGTTAATGTCCAACTTTCACGTAATTGTAAAAGCTGCTATTCTTATCAATAGATTTTTTTTATTTTGCATAAATGCATATTCCAATTTTCATTAATGTGAGTAAGCACAATTTTTCACTTATAATTCTATTCAACTAATTGAAAAAATTACCCTTTGTTTTTTTAAAGATCTAGTTAACTTTTTTAAACACTGAGTGTTGTATACGTCAAGTGAAATTTATGCTCTAATGTAATTACTCGACATGAAAGATAAAAAGAAAAAGAGAAGAGCACTTCATAAAACTTTTTCTATATATAAAAATAACAATATTTTGCGCATCCAAAAAGTCTAATTTAAATTTGTTCTTTAAAAAAAATGAATAAAAAAAAACAAAAAATATTTATTTTCTAAATTTAAATATTTATTTATTCCTAATTTTTTTTAAATCTAAATTTGTTTTTATTATTATATATATGTTTAAATTAAAGAAACTTCGCAAATGAAAATTCATTCAGACGATAAAAATTTCGAATTTGACAAAAAAATTCCCCTGGCAAAATTGAAATAGATTTTTAAAATAATAATTTGCAAAATAGTTTACAGAAAAGGGAAAGAAATTTTTTTTGGGAAAAAAGTTTAAACAAATATATTTGAGTTCGACTCCAAACGCTTAAAAATTTGAAAAAGTTTCGCATTTCTTGCAATATTGGGAACATTAATGTGAGTTGGAAAAAATGCCTTTTCCCGTTGTATTTAAACAAAATCAAAATAAATAATTGGTATCAGATGAAACAAAAAGAAAAATTATAACCATCTAACGGCCTCGCTCTGAAAAAAGTGAACACGTGCCTTTATAAGGAAACATTATATTATAGTAAAAATACTATGTTCGTCGTAAATATTAAACTTGGCTCGTGTACCACGTTTTTAGCTCGAGGTTAACAACTCGACTGCTGTATTTTTCTTAGGTGTTCGGTTAACGATACATAATTGCCATTTTTAAGAAATATTCGCGCATTAATGTGCTTTTTTTTGAAGTTTTTAAACTCCAATGAATTTTTAATTAACTGCTAGAAAAAAAAATTCTTCTTTTGAAAGAAACAAAAAGAAAACATTTTTTTTCTTAAAAAAGAAAAAGAAAACATTGTTTTCTAGCGGAAAAACAATTCTTTTTCGAAAAAGAAGGAAAAAAACAGTTTTTGTCTTAAAAAAAGGAAAGCATTGTTTTCTTGAGGAAAAAAAATTCTTTTTTCGAAAAAAAAGATTGTTTTGTGTTTTCCTTTATTTTCTCTTTTTCTTTGTAAAAGAATTTTTTTGACACAGTAAGCAGTAACCCATTGACAATTAAAACAATCAAATTATTTTTTTTAACTCTAATTGAAGAGAAATTTTACAAATATTTTTTTTTGACAACAACGAAAGAAAAAGCCAAAAAGGACGCTTTAAAGGCTGTTTTTAATTTGAAGCAGAAATAAATATTTATTAAGATCGCGGAAAAAAATTTACAAAAAGGAAATTATTAGAAAATGAAGAAAGTTGAAAGGAAAAGTTAAAAAGTAAGTTAAGAAGAAAAGGTAAAAAAAACTTTATAGAGAAAATTGAAACGAATCACTACAATTTTAATTTTCTTTTCGATAAAATTTAATATTCTCTCTATAATAGAAATTAGTTAATTTTAACGAAAAGCGGAATTAATTTTCTTATTTTCTTTAATTATATTTATTAATTTATAGGTAAAAGTGGAAAGAAGAGAAAAGTTTGGGCGAAGAGTTTAAATATATTAAATTATTGAAAAGAAATTTTCAACTTTGTAGTCAAAAAGAAATTAAAAAGAAATTTCGTATTGATAAAACATTCATAGTTTTTTAATAATAAATTAATTTTTCAATAATAGAACATTGATAATTGTTTATTAATAAAATTCTTTTGTTATTAAAAAAATTGTTTATTAATATAAAATATAATTAATTTTTTGTTAATAAAATATTTATAATTTTTTTGTTAACAAAACAATAATTTTTTTAATAATAAAACAATAATTTTTCTAACGGTAAATTATTAATTTATTAAAAAAATAAAATTAAAAGCCCGTGTATTATCAATAAATAAACATTCAAATAATTTTTTACTAACTAAAAAACCGAAAAAACTGAAAAAATTATCATAAAAAACAGAATGAATATGAAAAAATTAAATTACATTAAAAATGTTGTAAAAAATTATGAAAAGAGAAATATTTTAATTTGTCAAGGGCATTTCCTGTTTCGCATTAAACTTGAAAAAAAATTAATTTTTTTTTATGAATTTCTTCTAAATTTTTTATCAATTTTGTATCGTGTCCTATATATGTAAAAAGAGAGATAAAAAAGGTATATTATATTCGCATGATCTATTTTTTTTCATTATTAAAAATACAAAAACTTTTCCTCTTGAATATTCCTAAACGAATCATTCTTGTTATTTACTCCATTTTTTGATACGGGAAAAAGCATTTTAATAATATTGACATTAAAACATTCCACTGTTTAATATACGGAAAATATTAATAAAACAAAAAAAAAGAAAATACTCAATGGAAATGAACGGGAATATTTTTAAAAAAGTTTTTTTTTTAAATAAGGGATTCGTAACAGTCAAAGGAAATTTACTTTTTGATGAAACATCCTTTATGTAAATAAATAGCAAACAAGAGAAAAAGAATTTATTCTCTATTATAAATATACTATTCCTTTATAAATATACTTCTGTATAATATATCCATATGGATTTATGCACATTGCGTATAAAAAACATTTATCAATAACAACAAAATAAACATTTATTTATGTACAATTATTTACAAACAAACAGATTCGAATCTATATTGTTTTCAATTTTCGTCAAAGAGAATGATTGTAGAAAAAAATAATTTTTTTGATTACTGTTTAATATTATTTTTATTATTTTGATAATTGTTTTATTCCTTTATTTTACTATTTTTTAAATTATTTTTTTATTCTTGTTGCTATTATTACTTTTACGGTTTTTTTAACTATTTTTTTTTTTGCTTTTAGTATTTTTATTATTATTGTTTTTCAAGTATTTATTTATTTTGACTATTTTTATTATTCTTTCTACTTTGTTTAATTACTTTTTTATTTTTACTATAATTTTTTTTATTCCTACTACTTTCTTTATTTTTACTATTTTTATAATTCCTACTATTCTTTATAATTACTTTATTTTTACTATTTTTATTATTATTCTTTATACATTTTATAATTATTTTTTTATTTTTACTATTTTTATTACTTCAACCACTTTTTAAAATTATTTTCACTATTGTTACTATTTCTATTTTTCCTACTACTTTTTACTACTGCTACAACTTCTTTAACTTGTTTTTTATTTTTACTGATGTTACTACTTCTTTAAATTATTTTAACTATTTTTATAATTCCTACTACTTTTTTCATTGCTTTTTAATATTTACTATTTTTATTATTATTCTTTCCATAATTTTCAACTATTTTTTTATCTTTTCTATTTTTATTACTCTCACTACTTTTTTCAATTATTTTCACTATTGTTATTATTTCTATTACTCTTATTACTTTTGTAAATTATTTTTCGTTTAGAAAAATTTTTCCACCCATTTTGAAAGTATTCTTTTCTTTTTTGATTTCAATTTATTTATTTACAAAAATAAACGAGAAATAAAAAAATTTTTCCAAATCCACTAAAAAATAATTACTTTTTTCTCCAATTTTTCGCTTTTTTACTATTTTTCTCAACAACTTTATTTTTTACCCAATATGCATAAAAACATTACAAAGAAATAAAGAATATTACATAATAGTCGTAAATTCTCCTCCAAATAATGCAAAATCTGATTAAAATAGAAAAAAACTCAAATATGCAAGAAACGCGAAACTCGTATTCATAAATATAAAAAAAAAATTCTTACCGGTAGCCAAGATTATTATATGGACCAGCTAATAAAATTCTGCACAGAGTAGAGTGAAAGGCAATAAGGAAACCATTGGGAACAATGTCACAGATTCACCGCATACACAATAGTTTCTTTTTGCATTGATTATATTAAATTTCTTTATATATACTCAAACAAGAAAATGCACTTAGGCTTTTTTTTCTTCTCAACAATTTTTCGTTAACATAAAATTTTCACTTATAGATTGCAACGTTGTTTTCATTTCTTCCCCAAAATAGCACGAGAGAAATTTAAAACTCGACGCGCGCACAAACTCAATTATTTCTCGTCAAAAAAAAAAAAAAATAAATAAAAAAAAACTGATACCGGTAAATATTTTTTGTTTTTAACTTTTTTTGAAAACCGGAAGGGACATCCGAACGACATCGCGAGTGCTATTGGACTGAGCATCTGCCCTACACTACAAAACCTGAACACATCATGCTCGCCTTCTGTCGGGCATGCTCTCTCTCGCTCTCACTGCTGCTGGCATCGAGCATGGCGAAAGGTCTTGTCAACTCAAATGACACGTTCGATGCAAGTCAACGACTATTTCGACTAATGATGAGATGTTATGTTATTGACTCAGATTTACGAAATTTGGGGAAAGAAAATTTTGTTTTCTCAAGGTCACAAAAAAATTGTTTTTTATTTCAATTCTCATTAGAGAGCTTGAAACTCGAAACTATCACTGAAAGAATCTTTCTCAAATTTATTGTATGTTCATCGTTAAAAGTATTTTAATGAATTTGAAAAACTATCGTTAAAATTTCTGATTGTTGTTGTCTTTTTTTATAGGTGGAAGTATTTTTGTAACTATCAGTATTTTACTTACGAAATATCCTTTTCTCAATTTTTATTTACAACTTATTATTATTTTTCTATTTTATTTTTATTTTCAATTATTTTTTCCGTTCTTTTTTTTCGGGTCATTTTCTATTTTTTTTTACTTTTTCAATTTTTTTTCACTTTTTCAATTATTTTTCAGTTCTTTTCTATTTCTTCGGGTCTTATTCTATTTTTTCTACTTCTTCAATTTTTTTTCACTTTTTCAATTTTTTCTACTCTTGAATTTTTTTCCAATTATAAATTTATAAATAACCAAAACGACCGATTTTGATTACCAATGAATTTTGCTACCAACGATTGTCACTATCATTGAAATTTATTACTAGCAATTTTGACTACCATCGTTTGAAACTGACAATGAATTTTATTACCAGCGATTGTGACGACCATTTTCTGCAACTACCATTGAATTTTATTACTAGTGGTTGTGACTACCATTGTTTTAAAATATTGAATTTTATTACCAGCGATTTAGACTACCATAGTTTAAAACAACCATTGAATTTTTTCATCAGGGATTGTAACTACCATTTTTTACAACTATCATTGAATTTTATTACCAGTGGTTGTACCAATTATAACCATCACTGTTTTTGTTATTATTACTATTTGCTGATTATTATTATTACTATTATTTACATACTATTATTATAATTACTACTATTATTTGATTATTATTATTATTACTAATATTTGATAATTATTGACATTACAATTATTTAATCATTATCGTGATTATAATAAACGAGAAAAAAATTCCCAGCCGCCGGGAATCGAACTCACGACCCAATACTGGCGCGAGTCGACGCCTTAACCATCTAACCAAAGACAAACACTACAAAAAAGTGCATTTTACGGAAAAATATAATTTTTTTCCTTCTTAACTTTAATTAACATTGTGTCAACAATATATGTGACGCTCCACGAGAAAAGGGACCTTATGACAAGAGTAAATAAGGTCCCTTTTCTCGTGGAGCGTCACATATGTAATAAGGGAAAATTGAATTAACAGAAACAATAGAAAACAATATTTTTTGAAAAACATCTGTAATAAAAAAAAAAATTAATTTGAATTTTGTTTAAATATTGTCTCTCTGTAATATAATTACAGAAAAAAAATTTTTTAAAAAAAATGAAAAAGCACAAAAAAAATTTTTAAAAGAAAAAAATAAAAAAGCACGAAAAAATTAAAAAAATTAAAAAGTACGAAAAAATTGAAAAAAAAAAATTGAAAAAAAAAATTGTTTCAAAAATGAAAATTACATTATAATATATTTTATAAACAGATAAATAAATAAAAATCGATTAATAATAATATTAATTAAATAATTTCCCCTGAATATTACTTTGCAATTACATAAGGTAAATTACGTTTAGAAAAGTCAAAAAGTTTTGAATGAAAATTTTCAACTTTTGAGAATGACGAAAATTACCGCTTTTTCTCTCTCTTTCTCTCTTTCTCTCGAAAAGTTGGAAAATCAGTTTTCTGGAATACTAAATAGTTGCTGTCTACCAGAAGCGGTGTTTAAAATTCAACAAGGAAATTCTGTTATATTTTTATCTCGCCTTTCACTCTTTTTTTAATTATTAATTTTTGATTCTATTGTCAGTCTTTTTTTCTCTTCAATTCTCTTTCCAAATTAATAATTCTCTTTTATTTGAAATTTCCATTTCAACAGAAAAAAAAATTTGTTGGTATTCAAAAAAAAAAAAAAATTAAATTAAATTAATAAGTAAGCACAATCGATAAAAATTAATAATTAACAATTAATAACATTTGATATAAATTTAAGAATTAATACCTAAGTAATAATTATTATTAATTAATAATTATAATTTAATTAATAATATTATAATTTAATTAATTAATAATAATTAATTATAGAGAAAATAATTAATAATTAAATCTCAATAACTAATAATTAATTATTAATTACTGTAGTTAAATTTATAAACGAGGATCAAAATATTAATAATATTATATTAGTTCAATTAACTTTAATTAATAATTATTGATCGAAAAAAATTTTCGCTTTTATTATTTCTTTTACAAATTATAATTAGAGATTTCAAAAAATTTTTTGATTAAAATTTATGTGAATAGAGACGGTACTTCATTAAATGGAATTTTCAATTTGAAAAAAAACTCTTCATAACGATTTTCCTCGTAAATTAAATTGATATACCTAGTAATTGAAGTGATTTCGTAAGATGCTTTTATAAATAATGTATAAACAATATTCACGAGAATGTAAATCGTGATAACGTTATGAAAGATAAGAGATTCTTTTCAATAAAATACATTATTATTCCCAGATAATAAATCCATATTATACTTCTTCAAACCAACGTTTTTTCATTTCGATATTTTTATTTTTAAGTTTACCTGTAATTTTTATTTTTTTATTTGTTATATTGTATATGTTTTTTTTATTGCTTCCTCATAAAGGAAGCTTTGTATTAGCAAAATTTTGGATTGTCATTTTTTGACATATTTATAAATTTTTTTTTATTATGTCTAATACTTTAGTACTTTATATATGCACAGGAACTCCCCGTATAAATGTTCTAAATAAATAAAAAAAAATTTCGACATATTTTGACCTCCGAAGTCCAAAAAACGGATTTTAAAAATTTGTCCTGATGTGTGTGTGCGTGTACTAACATTATACATTTGCCTCAATATCTCAGAACGAGAAAGAGCTAAAGGCCTCAATTTTTTTTTAAACTAGCTCCTCCGACGGCCGCAAGCGGCCGTCTACGGTGCTAGTTTTTATATGTCCATTGTCCAAGTCCATTATTTCATTAATAATAATATTAATTATAATACAGGCATTATAATATTCAAATTTTTTCAGTTAAAAATTTGCTTATATTTATATTTAAAATGTTGACGTTTTTTTGACAATGCAAAATAAGATTTATTATGAGTCCTAACAAAAATAAAATTCATATATTCGCGCTCTTTTTAAATAACATACGACTGCAGCGCCACCTTCACATGTCCAAATAATTTTAAGAACACCCTTCTATTAAGATTTTACATTCTCATTGCCCATTCTTTACTTCGATACTTTTCGATACATTCGACCTTTCCACTCCATGTCTTTTTTAAGAAAGGATTGTAGGTCTCCCCGGGGGACATAAAATGAAAGTATTTTCAGCCCGATTCATGAAGTTTAACTATTTTTTTTGCATTTTTCATTTAGTAAAAAAACGTTTCTTGGACATAACTTAAAAAAATGTTAGGACACTTATAAATCTTTTTCTTTAGTTTTTTAGAGTTTTTTCAGGCGCATCTTTTGAGCCCTAATTGAACATTTTTCGTCCATATTAACCGGAGATATTAAACTTTTAAAAATCAAAAATTTTGGAAAATAAGACTTTTTTAAAAATTTTGTTAAAAAATGTAGAAGTTTAGTTTTGTTTTGTATTTAGTTTTTTAGAGTTTTTTCAAACGCATCTTTTGAGCCCCAATTGAACATTTTTCGTCCATATTAACCGAAGATATTAAACTTTTAAAAATCTAAAATTTTGAAAAATAAGACTTTTATAAAAATTTTTTTAAATTATGTAAAATTAACTTTAAAAAATTATTACCAACTTGAAGAGCATTGAAAAACGCTTCGATTGACCTATTTTCGAACCTGATTCGGGCAGAAATTATGAAATTATTGGTATTTGAAAAAACAAAAATCATTTTTTCAACATTCTTGTTTATTAATTTATGTGTAATTATTAAACTATTATTACCATCTTATAGAATATATAAAAACACATTTTTTAGACCAAGATTTAAAGATTTTTAACCCTTTAATAAAAAGTAATTCTTATATTTCAATTATTATTATTTCTATGAGGAAGCAAAAGTGTTCATGAAATGAACACCAAAATTATAAAAATGTACAACTTGGCAGCGGTTTTTTATTTATTTGTATTTATTTTCATTTACTCTCATTTGTTTTTTTTATTTCTGTTCAATTTTTTATTCCTGTTAAGTTTTTTTATTCTTATTCGCTTTTTTATTTTTATTCGTTTTTCTTTTAATTTATTTTTGTTTATTTGCATTTTCTTTATATTTATTTGCATTTATTTTTATTCCATTTTTTATTCTTATTCGGTTTTTTTTATTTTTATTCATTTCTTTTTCATATTCTCTATTCTTATTCATAAGAAAACTTTTTTCATTAATTATGTTATGTTATTTAAATGTTATTTAATAATATATTCTTAAATTAATAAATTAAAAAATTAAAAAATTCTATTTTCTTTTCTTTTGTATTTACTTTTATTGATTCATTTATTTTTATTTTTTATTACATATTACTCACTACTTTATTTTTCTACAAAAAAATTCTTTTCATTATTCAACAAAACAATTTTCTTAAAAATTCATTTTCGTTAAATTTACGAGTGTTACATTTTTTGATAAACAAAAAGCTTTCGTTAAAAAAAAATTTCACCAAAAAAGAATTTTAAAATTCCATCTGTTGAAATATATTAATAAAAAATGTTCCCCTCCCCTCCTTTTTTTCTCCTCTTAATTGGCATATTGCCAACTGATGACTTTTGAGAATTTTATTTATAAATATATATATAAGGAAAGTAATACCATTAAAAAAAATTATTCTTATACATTGTAATATTGTAACCGAATTTTGTAATACATTTAAAATTTTTTTTTTAATATATTAAATTAAACGAAATAAAAATATTTTTCAACTGTAATGAGATATTTCCTCTTCTGAAAACTATCAATTTAAGAAGCTTCATTAATTTTACTATATATAGCATATTTTAATTGGAATTTATAAATACAATATCAAAGAAATCTTATAAAATCTTCGTTTATAATTAAAGGAGTAGAGCCAAGAAATCTTTCAACGTCCGTTATGCTACATGAATCAAGTTGAAAATAATAAAAAGAATCGATGATGATAATTACGAAAATAAGAGAAAAATTAATCTTAAAAGTACAGTAAATTTTAAATCTACATACTTCATTTTTCGTTAAATGTTTAATTGTTGAAAAATATTATCGTTAAAAGATTTTATTTTCTTTTAATTGAAGAGTATAAGTTCCTAAAGTTCTCAAAGTTGAAATGTCGACGAAATTTATTTTTTCCTTTTCAAATAAAAATTTTACTTCTATAAAAACCAAAATTACAAACATTTTAAATATTTAAATTTATTTTTCTTTTAAATAATAGTCAGTAATTTTTATATACATTTATAACAGAAAAATATTTCCTATTTGTATTAAAAAACAAAATTATAAACATTTTAAATATTTAATTTTATTGTTCCTTTTAATAATAGTTCGTAATTTTTATATAAATTTTTAAATTTAAATTAAATTAATTAAATTAATTAATTAATTAATTTAATTAAATTTAAATTTAAATTCTTTTTTTTTATATAAATTTTTATATTATAAATATTTATAATAGAAAACTATTTCCTATATTTGAACAAAGTCAGAACTTATCGATTTGAATAATCGCAATTAAATAATTTTAAATTATTTTTCTATATTCCTATATAAAGATTTGAAGATTCAAATATGAATGAAATATTATTTTGTGCTCCAATATTTTTCAAAATTACTAGACTGAAGTAGCAAATTTTTTAATGGAACATTTATTTTATTTATTTATTTAATATTTTTTTTGTCTCCTTTATTAAAAAAATAATTTTTCAATAACAAAAAACATTTTTTGTGAATAAAATTCAAGGAATAAAAATTACGTGTCGTTCATATTAACGTTCGAAACTTTAGAAATATTTTTAATTTGATTATTTACTAAGTAAATAATTTGGAAAATTATAGAAAAAAGAATAAATATAAAAAATGTTTCTTATTTTAAAAAGTAATCCCTATTTTCTTCTATTACAGCAACAGTAGCAACACTTTTATTTCACGGGAGAAAAATTCTCTCAAATATAATTGGTTGAACTAGAAATAAAAACGAAATTCGTTTTCGGGAAATGGAAGCTACATATATATATACACACACGTTCTGCATCATGGATTTTATATTCCCTTTTTCTAAAAGCTTAATTTCCAAAATTTACCCTTTTTCACACTCAAAAAAATTGGAATTTAATTTGATTTACAAAAAACTTGATGTAATTTCCCAATTGTTTTTTCTATTAAAAAGGAAATTCTCTTCGTTTCATTAAAATGACTTTTACGTGTATATATATAGAGAGAGAGAAATGTTACATATCCCTTGCTCATTTTTATACTATGAGAAAAAAAAATTTTTATTTTCACATTTTTTGTTCTCTTGATGTGACAATATAAAATTCTTTGGCCTCATTTTCACACCAAGCGACCCAAAAAGTTAAAAAATTGCGAGCAAAAAAAAGGAATGAAAAAAGATCTTTTAAATTAACAAGGACCATGTGTTAAAATAATGACAGCAATTCATTTCTCTTTCTCTCTCTCTCTCTCTCTTTCTCTCAATATGTATAATATTTTTGGAAATCTTTAATTACCAGTTGGCGTGAAAAATCCATATAAAGAATTTCACATGATTTGTCAAGTAAATCATTTCAATTTTTAAACAGAAAATTTTCAATTTGTCAAAGAATCTAGACTTTATATTTCTTTACAATTAAAAATTAATTAAAATTTTTTTTTTGAATTCATAATACTGTAATTTATATTAATTGAAAATTAATAATTAATAATAATTATAATTATTATAATTCAATTTTCCCAGAATTATTCACGAAACAATTGTCAAATATAATTTTAATTTACTTTATTTTATTTTATTATTAATTAATATTTATTATTATTATTATTATTAATAATTATAATTATAATTAATAATTATAATAAAAATAAATAAATTGTAATAAATAATAAGTTTAATATTAATTCTAAAACAAAGTATGAATACTTTTTAAAATTATTTTTCGACATTACGTGCTTGAAATGAAGAAGCAGGACAATTTAAAAAAATTTTAATTTATATTTTTTTTCTTTTCTAAAATAGTAAAACTAATGTTTCTCTATATAATGTCTGTCTCAAATATTTATGTAAAGATTAATAATACAATGACAAACTCCCATGGGAGCATTTTGAGAGATGAACCTTACAAATTGAGAACTTTCGCTGAAGGCGAAAAATATAAATTACAAAGGTCTTTAAGTGTCCTTTTATCCCAAAATAGACTCAACTTTTTACCCCCCGAAATTATTATTGACTTTTAAAATTATTGATAGCAAATGCTAAAATTCGTTTTATTAGCTCAGTTCATAAATAAAAGGAAAAAGAAAAGAAAAAAGCAAGTTTCTATTTATATTCCTATTTATTTTATTATTATTTTTTATTTTCTTCTTTTTATGTTATTTTTATTTATTGATTTCTTATTTTTATTTTGTTTTATTGTTTTTTATTTTCCTAAATATTCACTTTTGAAAAATTTGATTCAAATAACCGATTACTTGTCTATTATCGAATAATTTTTATTTTAATCAACAAAATTTGTATTTGAACCAATAATTTCAGTATTTGAATTTAAAGCAAATGCCATTTAATTGTTATTATTTGATACATATCATTTAAACAATATTAAAAATAATAAAATTCATAAACAAGCGCGAGAAAAAAATCTTAAACTTGTAGTAAAATAATTTTAAACCAAAAATAAATAAATGAATTTACAATTAACAATTACAAATAATAAAATTCATAAACAATCGCGAGAAAAAAAAATCTTAAACATTAAGAGTAGTAAAATAATTTTAAACAAAAAATAAATAAACCAATAAAATAAATAAATAAAACAAATTAATAATGAAAATAAATAAAAAAGTATTAAATTTTAAAGAAATAAAATACGAAACATAAGTAAAATTTTAAACAAAATTTGAATAAAATGTTATACAATTTGTTTAAAAAAAATTTTTTGTTTGTTTGTTAAATAAACAGTTGAAATTAATTTCAGAAAGATGGCGCGGCAGACTACTTTCGCGTCGAACAATCTGATATTATGATTTTCACATTTACCGACATATCCGTTCGATATCAAAATTCCTATCCAACATTATTTCCAACAGAGTAAAAAAAAATTACCATTAACTTAAAATTTAATATTGAAAGTAACATTTTTAAAAATTATTCCTATTTTCGAAAAAAAATAACATCGTTTTTTCTGCTTTCACCGTACAAATGTCAACAAAAAAGAAGTTCTTTTCAAACTCACCGAATTTCCGGTCCAACAACAACAGTCCACCCTCTACGACGTCTTTTTTCCTTTCTTCGCGATACTTCAGCGAGACTTAATTTTTCCATGGTATAAAAACTTTTTTTTGCAAAAAAAAAAAAATTAAAATAACTTCACTCAACACTATTTGAAGATATTACATTTCCACTACGTGTTAACAAAAAAATTGATAAAAAGTTTTTTTCAATCACATTATGTTGATTAATAAATAATAACACTTTACAGAAATTTTTTTTTTTTTTCGAATTTTGATATAAAAATCATTCCGGCATGTTTGATGATATTATTTTCATTTCGCACTAAATAATGCTAACGGGGGGGTAATAAAGAATTTCTTTTTAATATTATCATTTGTTTTGAAAGCACTCTGTTGGAGAAATGACATTAAGGGTTGCAAGTGAATGACTTTATGGACCATTATATTGCGTTACTTTTGAAATGTGATATAGTTTATATTTATATATATATATATATATATATATTTTAAAGAACGACTTAACATCGCGACGCGCCACACAGAACTGAATGTCGTATTGTATTTATAGAGCAACTTGGATTATTTTGAACACCCTTGCTTTTCTCAAAAGCAAACGTCATTTATACCCGATTATTTTCACCCGAGGAAATTTATATACAAAAGTTACATTTTACATATACATACATACATTTCAATGTGCATGTATTTTATAATAAATAAATGTTATATTTATAATCAAATTTTATTTTTATTAAATATAATTATTATTTATTATTTTTTTTGTTTCTTCTATTTCTATTTTTTATTCCAAAAAATTAACGGGAAATGCAAAAATTATTGTATATTATTTTTATTTTTACTTTTATTATTTATTTATTATTTATTTATTTTAGATATTATTTTTTTATTCCTTATTTCTATCTTTTACTCTGAAAGATTAACGGGGAATGCAAAAATTATTCTATATATTTCTATTTTTACTTTTATTATTTTACATTATTTTATTATTTATTTAGACATTTTCTTATTTACATTATTTCTATTTTCTTAAAAAGATTGGCAGGTAATCCATAAAGTATTATTTATATTATTTTACTATTTTATTATTTATTCATTATATATTAAAATTAAAAAAGAATAAAAATTTACCATTTACGGTTTGTAAGAGGAGATGAAGGAAAAAAATTGACAAGGCAATTACAAAGGAGAATTATTCTTGCTGAAATGATTATCAATTAGTAATGAGAGTTTTTCTTTTAGAACGTGTCAGTCTGTGTATTATTGTCACAAAGTATAAAATGGATTTAAAAAGAAAAAAATAAATATTTTAAATACAAATTATTTTGTAGAAATAAAAATTGTTCTATTTAGATCAAAATTTCTTAATTTTTCTTTGAAAAATTTTTTATTTACATACATAAAAATTTCTTGATGCAAATAAAAATTGTTTGGCTCAAATATTTCTTGATACAAACAAAAATTGTTTGACTCAAAAATTTCTTGATACAAACAAATATTGTTTGATACGCATATAAATTATTTCTTGATACAAATAAAAATTGTTTGATTCAAATAAAAATTTCTAGATACAAACAAAAAATTGTATGATTTAAATAAAAATTTCTAGATACAAACAAAAATTGTTTGGACCAAATAAAAATTTTTTGATACAAACAAAAATTATTTGAAATTATTAAAAATTATATCTATTGATACAAATAAAAATTGTTTGACTCAAAACTTTCTTAATAAAAACAAAAAACCGCTGCCAAGTTGTATATTTTTTTATAATTTTGGTGCTCATTTCATGAACACTTTACTTCCACATAGAGATAATAATAGTAATAGGAAAATATATGAATAACTTTTTATAAATATGGTAAAAGTGATTGAATTTTGGGTCAATCGATGTATTTTTAAATACCCTAAAAGATAGTTACAATAATTTAATAGTTAAATCAAAATTTTCAAACAAAAAAGTTGAGAAAATGTCATTTTTCACAATTTTTGGTTTTTAAAATACCAATAATTTCGAAATTTATTATCGAATTAGGTTCAAAAATAGGTCAATCGAAGCGTTTTTTAATGCTCTACAAGTTGATAACGATAATTTTAAAGTTACTTCTACGTTTTTCAACAAAATTTTCAAAAAAGTCTTATTTTCCAAAATTTTTTATTTTTAAAAGTTTAATAACTCCGGTTAATATGGACGAAAAATGTTCAATTAGGGCTCAAAAGATGCGTCTAAAAAAACTCTACAAAACTATGGAAAAACATTTATAGGTGTCCTAACATTTTTTTAAAGTTATGGGCAAAAAACGTTTTTTTGCAAAATTAAAAATAAAAAAAAATTTAGTTAAACTTTATTAATATATCAGAAAGTACTTTCACTTTATGTCCGCAGGTGAGATCTACAATTTAAAAAAAAATTCAACCCAAAAGCTCTTCATGATTTCGAGATATTTATGAAAATGTGATGTTTACACACACACACACATACACACACACATACGGAATGACATTTTTTGAAAATGTCATTTTTGAACTCCTGAGGTCAAATAACATAAAGATATGTCAAAAAATCGAACTCGAAAAATTTTGGTATTACAATACTTCCTCTATGAGGAAGTAATTGTTCGATTGAAATAAGAATTTCTTGATAGAAACAAGAATTGTTTGTTATACAAAAATTATTTCTTTGATACAACATAAAAATAAAAATTGTTTGATTCAAATAAAAATTTCTTAATACAAACAAAAATTGTTTGGCTCGAATAAAAATTTCTTGATACAGGCAAAAATTGTTCGATTCAAATAAAAATTTCTCGAAACAAATAAAAATTATTTGATACAAACAAAAATTATTTCTTTGATGCAAATAAATATTGTTTGGCTCAAATAAAAATTTCTTGATACAAACAAATATAGTTTGATTCATTTAAAAAATTTTCGATTTGTACAAATATAAAAATTGACTCAAATGAAAATGATATTTAATAGAAATAAAAATCGATTCGATATATAATAAGTCGGAATTCGAGTAATCCATTACTTGAAATGAAATACATTTTTTTCTTTCTCAGTGTTTACTTGATATAGATATATAACTATTGTAACAGCTTCCTTATACTGAGATCAAGGAGAAAATAAAAAGAGGACAAAAAAGTTCTTCGCGATTTTCCCTATTTATTGGTCTATTCGAGTGTGCTATGGGAAAAGTTTACTTTCGAGATTAATACTGTCTCAAAAGTGCTGTTAGAAGAAAATTGATTTTAAGTATACATTAGAGAAAGAGAAGAGAAACTTTTTTCAGAAAAATTGATATTTAAATATAGATAAAATTGTCTTAAAGCGAAGCAACACTCCATTTACTTTTTCTTATGTAGCAGAAAAAAATAGGAGCAATTTTGACAAAGAAAAATTATTTTTAATTTTAATTTTGCTAAAAAAATTAATGAAACCTTTGTATAAATAAAAATTTGTTAAAAGAATATTTATTTTAGGTAGATATTAAATTACAATAAAGTTCAATTTTAGAAAATTTGTTTTACAAAAGAGAACAATATTCTTATTTTGTTAGAAGAAAAAAATTTTAAAAAAGAAAAAAAATTATTCAAGTAAAATTATTATTTTATTATACGAGTAAAAAGTGGTTTTCAATATCAAAGTAGTTTTCAAGTAGAGAAGAAGTTGTTTCGTCAGACAAAGTTCTTTACGTAAATAAAAAGTGTCTCTTCCCATAAAATAATAAATTAAAAAGAAAAAGAAAAAAATTTAAATTAATTGATTTAAATTGTTTCAGTTTTTTAAATCAATTTTATCATTTTACTTTAAAATTTTAAATTTATTTAAAATAAAGAAAATAATTAAAATAAATAAAAAAATATTTTTCAGTAGTAAAAAAACTCTTGCCCGGAAATGTTACTTTTATCGTAGAAAAAAAATTCTAGCCCCCACTGACAGTGATGCATTTTATAATATATTAATCAATATCCATCTTTATATTAAAATAGATGAATTTTTTTCATCAACAGTTTCCGTATCGGAAATTGAACTAAAATTCTAAACACAAATTCTGAAGTACATCCAAATTTTAGCCATAAATTCCAGGTAATTAAAATCACTCCACAGGAAATTGAACTCAAATATAATTTCTCTTGACATTGTCGCGTCTAAATAACATAATATATTATCTCAAAATTAAAAATTATCTGAATTTTTATATTCATAAACTTTATTTATTTCATTTCTAAATATTTTATGTTTCTTTTTTTTATTTTAACAGAAAATTTCTTTCCTACTTTATTTTTTTTAATACAACTATTTTTTTTATTTGGATTTTATTTGCAATATCATAGCAAAAATACTAAAAAGGAGTAAAAATAAGAAAAATAGTAATTAATAAAAAGTACTTAATATTAAAAAAATAAAAAAATAATAAATAAAAAAACGAAGAAAATTAAAGGAAGAAGGAGAAAATATTCACTTTACTAAAAAAAATAGAAAGTGTAATTTAGGATAAAAGTGCGTAGGTGAAAAAAATAAATTAAAAAAAATAGAACACCGAATAAAAATGTTTTTGAGAATTTAATATTATGAAATATTATTTATATATTAGAAATGTGATCTCATTTCAAGAGAATTTATTATCAAATAGCGAAAATATTTTCCATTTAAAGCTCAATTTATTTCGTTATAATGCGTGGAAAAAAATTGCGATACAATCATAATAATAATAATAATAAAAAACTATTTTTCTTTGCTTTTGAATAAAAAAAGTATCAAATAAACTCGCGGCGAGAGCTTTTTTTTAAGTTTGTTTTGGCAAAATGAGCACGATAAATATTTTACATCTTTGAATTGAAATCGCCCAAGTCACCTCTCAACCGAAAACCCTTTCGCCCACTCACATTATAAGAAATAGCTTTTGCATCGTTTTACAAGCATTTCAAAAATTCTTTCATTATGAACAACCTGGTTATATAGAGAAATTGTATATATGTACAAAATATTTATAAATGTCATCATATTTATCCAGAAAAGGATTTTTTTTAACGCGATCATTTTCCGGAAGTAAATTGAAATTTTTTTTCCGAATCAAAATTTTGTTTAGGTACAAAATTTATTTTTTACCTAATTAAAATTAATGAAAGTTTTTATTTTCAATTTTTATTTTAATTTTTGTTAATTTTTGTTACCTTATTTTAATTAATAAATTAATTTTTACTTACAGTACGAAGAGTGAAGAATGGAAAATGGTGAAAAAAGAACTCACCTGAAACATAATAAAAAATATGGAAATTATTATTTTTTTTTTTTTTGAAATTCTAAACTGATGAAGTTTCCTAATGTGTAAAGCGGATGAAATTTTTATTATAAAAGGGGAAAAAAATGAAAAATGTATAGAAAAATTAAATTGTAAAGAAAAGCAAGTGCGAAAAAATAGAAGCAAAACTAGAAACAAAAATAGAAATAAAATAGAAGTAAAGCAGATAAAAATAAAAATTAAAAATACTACATAAATATTAAAATTAAAAATAAACATTAAAATTAAATTAAATAAAAATATAAAGCTAATTAATTTAAATTTAAATGTAAAATTAAAACAAAGACAGAAATTAAAATTAAAAGATAAAGAAAAAAATTTTAATTTCAATTTGAAATAAAAATGAGGACAGATATTGTAAAAATAAAAATAAAGAAAAAAATAAAAAATAAACATTAAAATTAAAAATTAAAATTTAGATAGAGATAACAATTTAAATTTAAAAATACAAACAAAGATAGAATTTTAAATTAAAAATAAAAAAGATGATAAAAAATAAAATTAAGATAAAATTAAAAATAGAAATAAAGATAAAAATTAAAAATAAAAACAAATAATTATTATTTTTGTTGTTGTAACTGAATCGTCGTTATTTAATTGTTGAATTATTTTTATTTATTTTTATAATAAATTATAATAAAACCATAAGAACTAAAAAAAATCCCAGAAGAGCAAACAATTGAATCAAGAGTAAATATACAGAAAAAAGTCAAAATCAAATAATAGAATAAAAATAAAATACAAAAAAATAAAAAAAATTTTGAAAATTGTTCAAAGAGTAATTTTTATTGCAAAGAAAATAAAGAAAATGTATATAAAGAAACAGTTTGTGACTTACAAGTTTGTTGCACTTTTGCTTTGTCACCACCCCCACCCTAGTTTTATAAAAAAAAACTATTTTTCAAGTGTCCGAAAGTCGTATTTTTTGAAAATTTATCTTTTTGACGTCAGATTTATATTTTTTTTGTTTACCATCAAAATATATCTCTCAAAAAAAACTTTTTACCTACTAATTCTCCATTTATAAAAAAAAAGTCGAAAATGAATATTTTATACGAGGAATTCGAAATTAATCTCCAAGAAAATAATTAAAATTATTAATATTTAATATTATAAAAATTTACTATTATTTATTATTTTTCTTATTCTTTTTCTACTTATTGTTATTACTTTTTTTAAAAAAGTAATTTTTTTCATCACTATATTGAACTAATGAAAAAAATTGTCGAGGTTATTTTTTGATTTTTTTTAATAACCGCCTGTATTCTCTCAATCAGAAAAACGAAAATTTAAAATTGGCCGTTGTTCAAATATGCAGAAATAATTTTATCATTCACAAGTTCTATGTATATGATAATTTCTGCGTGAAACATGACGAAAATTTTCTTAAAATCGAAGCAAAATTTTTGTGAAATACTAATAGCGTTTTGTGACTAATATAAAATAGTGACTACTTGTGTATGAATCATCGCTTTTGGTTTTTTTCTATTAAAAAAAAATAAAACAAAACAAAAAATAAAAGGAGAAAATTTTCTCGAAATGCGCCTTAACTTTTGTATCTTTTCGTATGAATAATAAATTTTCTGCTAAAGTGCCAAAAATATTAATATTAATAATAATTATTACAATTTATAATTTTAATTATTTTCTTCAAGATTTCAAAAAATAATAACAATATTAATAGTAGGTAATAAGAAATGTTATTTTAACTTTTACAATTTTTTTCAACGAATTAGTTTCGTCTATAGAATCAAAAATTGAAACATATTATTTATATATAAATTTATTTAAATTGAACACAAATATTTTACTATATAATAAATAAATATTTAATTTAATAATAATATAATAATAAAAAAATATTTATTTAATTTAATAAATATTTCATTTATTTACTATTTATTATTTATTTATTAGTAATTTTACTAAAAATAATTAATATTTACGCACTTTAATTATTATATTCAGATCAATAAAGATCAAAGTTTTATTTTATTTTAAACAATTTTTATAAATAACGATTTTTTTAAAGTAATTGTCTACTTTTTATTGAATCAAAATTAATGTTCGTTTAAAATTTTAAACCACGATTATGATAAATTTTCTTACCTCGAAAACAAAAATGAAAAATGTTGAAAATATTTTTAAGCAATTTTTTTCTCAAAAAACATTTTCTACTTCATGTGCGCGTTATAAGCACCTGTGACTTCATTAATAACAAAGGTTCTTGATATAAAATATTAAGAACTCGATTATAAAACTCGACAAAAAATCCACACGCACCTAACTTTTATTATTAACAGTTCGTTTCTCTCATTCCTGACTTTTAAAAAAATTATTTTTAATTCTAGTTAAATTTATGATTAAAAAAAAAATCATAACCGTTTTTTTAAATGCATATTTTAAATAGAGATGAAAAAATAATATAAATTATAATTTTCAAAGTCATATTTGATATATAAATTACTGAATTACTGAATTTAATTATGATACACATCGTACAATTACGCTTGAGATCTAATTAGCATAATCAACTTTTTGAAACCGCCATCTTTTAAATTTTCAAAAAAAAAAAAAAAAAAATTTGGACTTATTTTCAAATATCCGACAAATTCTGAAACTAAATGTGAAAATATTTTATAGACTTTTCTCTCTCTGAATAACGATACCCAGTGTCGGTAAGAAGAAATTTTCTTCCACGCCATCTCTGCAAAAGTGTATCAGACTTTATTCCACTTCAGACTCGAACCACTAATTTGTTGATAAAAATTACACATTACCATGTATAAACTGCAAATTTGAACGTTGATAATATTTTTACTGCACTTTTCTTGATCATTTTTAAAAAATTCTATTTTTTCATCAAAAAAAATATTATCTGGAAAAAACAATTTTTATAAATTTTCTGCTTAAGATTATTTCTGGACTTTCTGGACAGTTGAAATATTAAATCATTTTTAAATTTAATTTTTTTTATTTCATAAATAATATTTATTTATTAAATTTGCATATAGTTTCAAAATAATATTATTAGGCGATTATATTATGTATATATAATAATAATTATTATTATTATATAATTTTTACAGTAATTATAATAAATTATAATTTATTAACTAATTCACTATTTAATTACACTGAAAAAAATTTATTTGATCAAATAATTTTTATAGGTATTTGAAAAAATAATTTTGATATTCGAAGCAAGTACAATCGACTTCAATAAAAGTTATTTGATTCAAGTAAATATTTATTCGACAATAGGAAAGTAATCGTTTATTTGAATAAAATAAATTTTTTCTCAGTGTATTATTATAATTATAGTAATTGTTATTATCATAATAATAATAATTATTATTATTATTATAAAATGGAATAAAATTTAATAATATAAATTGTTCATAAAGAATTAAGGAAATTAATAATTAAAACTGGGAAAGATTTAGAGTTATCTGTTTCTGATAATATATACTTATAAATTTGAATGACTGCACTTTTTTGTTTTCTCTTTCATTTTGTTGTTGTTGTTGTTGTTGTAATTAATCTGATGAATTTAATTAACGTAAATATAACTTTTTACATGCTTCGATTCTAGTTAGCGTGCGTAATTTTAACTCGTGTGACTGACCTGCAATGTTCAAGCTAATTTTAACTTTTACTCTTATGAAAGACTAATACGCAAGTTAATGACAGTATAATAAGTAACTTTATATGTTAAAGTTAGAGTTTCATTATATACATAATAATGCGCAAAATGATTTTGTTTCGTAAATAAAATACTTTATATTTTCCGTACTCTGTAATTATAATATTTAATAAAAATTTTTGCAAAAATTGACGTATATACAAAAATGGCACTGCTTTTTTCAAAATAAATAAATTGACAAACAAAAAACGAATAAATAGACAAATAAAAAATTAAATAAACAAACAAATAAAAAATAAATATGTAACTATAAAATTATTTACAAAAGAAAAATAAATCTGCAAAAAACTTAACAAGAAAAAAATGTTAAGAATTATTTACTATAAAATTTAATTTTTATTATTGTATAAAATTCATGTATTTAAAATAAAATTAAAATTAATTAAAGAAACCTCAATTTTAATGGAAAAAAATTTTTTATTTTAATTATGACAATTTTTTGTCGTTGAAAAAAATAACTTTTTCTCTAATTCTCTGAAGAGATTATAATATTATAAATTAAAACTAATGATTATATTTTATTAATTATTTATATTTAAATCATTAACGGAGATTTATATAATTATTCTCTCTATAATTATAATATAATAATGGATTCTAACTTGATAATTGAATTTTGGCAATATTTGAGAATGTACCTATACCAAAGTGTTATCGCGGAAAATTTCAAAAGACCAGGTAAATCAATATTTCAATATCATTAAAATTTTCACCGTTAATGTACAATAATTACTGCGTGTAATATAAATAAGACGCTTCATATCTAAATAAAAAAATTTCAAAAATTGCTGTTGCAATAGGAATGTAATAAATTATTTTAATATTAAATAATAATAATTGGTAACAATACAATAAGATGAATTTTTATATTATTGTTATTATTGTTATTATTGATATTATTATTATTCACAAATTATTATTAATATTATTATTGTTATTATTGTTATTATTATTATTATTAATATTATTATTTTTGTAGGAATTATTATTAACTTCTTTGATAAGAAGTAAAATTAAAAAAAAAACTTTGTTTCAATTTTTCTGCGATAGAAATGAAATTTTATTCTTAAAAAAATAATATTTATCTGAAATATTTGCGAGCGTCAGGTGGTTTTGAAATATAGCTATACGACGACGATTGATTTCCTTCCTGGAGAAATGATACTGCCTTTAACTTTTAACACTTGATTCAACAATATTTTACACTTCTTTTAGAAAATTTCTTTTGGTTTGAAAATGCCAAACGCTTTCAGTGACAAGTATTCAAGAAGGTATTTGAAACTTTTATATACCAGGAAGCATTTTACCTCTCGTCGTCGAAGATGGAATGGACCACATAGCTAGATAAAAGACCTCGTCACTTACAGTAATCTAAATTGCACTCTTTGAGAAATAAATGAGAACTTTTTTTTTCCTGCCCCCTTTCTCATCAGATTCGAAATTTTTTTCTTGTAATACTATTTTCTTGTCTGCAACTATAACGAAAAACTTCACTTTTGTCATGAGAAAAAAAATTGTTCTTTTTTGGGAATTTTATTAAAATAGTAGATATTGAAAATTATTGAAATGAGAAAAATTGTTGAAAATAATTGAAATTAGGACAAGAATTTTATTGAGATTTTTGAAAATAATTTAACTTTGGGGAAGAATTTTGTTATTTATAAAGATAATTGGAATTATGACGAGAATTTTTTTAAAATTTTAAATATAATTAAATTTTATGAGAAGAATTTCATTACTTTTGAAAATAATTGAATTTCTCCAAAATTGAATTTTTTTTTTAGTGTTTTCAACAAAAATTTGAAATAAAAATTTTTAAATTCTATTATTTATAAAATTGCTAATTTTATTTAAAAAAGTAAGTAAGAAGTTAGCCACGCGCTTTAGCTCGCGAATTGTTGCTAATTTATTTGATAATCGTTTATTTGAATAAAATAATATTTTCCTGGATTAGAACATTTTTTTGAGTAAAATTTTCCCCTTTATTTTCTGAAAATTTGAAAAGTTTCAATTTCACAATTTTTTAACAAATTAACAATTTTCTATTTTTTATTAATAAAAAGCAGAAAAATTTGTTTAACTTAGATCAGTCAAACGAAATTTGTATCCTAAAAAGGTCATATAAAAACAAAATTTATTTGTTAATAATTTTAAAAAATATTTTTAATTTTTTAATTTCAAATTTTATTTTAATATAAATTATGAATATTTTCGATTTGTCAAACAAAATTTTTTAAAGAAAAAAAAAACAAAAGTATACACAAAAACTAACTTTAAAGTGTGGACAGACAAAATTAATGAAAGAATGAAATACAAAGATTATTAAGATAGTAAATATTCATTTGCATCGAATAATTTTGAATTCTGTTAATTAAATATGTCATTTGCTTCAAATACTGATATTATTGGTTAATTATAACTTATTTGAATTATATTAAAAAATTATTTGACTATTAATTTATTGGATTAAATTTATTTTTTGATTCAATATGTTTGTTCATATTTGCGATTAAGTTATTTGACTCAATTAAATATTTGTTTGACAGTAGACAAGAAAATACGTTTATTTCAATAGAAAAAATTTTTTCATTTGTGTAATTTTAATTTCTTTAATAGAATTTTTTTAATCAAAAAAATTAATAATTAGAACAATTTATTACAATATCTGTATATATGAAGTGTGTAATATTTGTGATAGACGTCAATTATTAAAATTGTCTGACAAAATCAGAATAATAAATGATGTCAAAGCTGATAATAGTATCAGTTATTTTGTATTCTATATATAAGGAGAATTAAATTAAACCCTTTGTACAACTATTCAATATCCGCTTTATGGTTACATTAACAGAATTGATAAAATTTATGGACAATTAATTCGGGGTCTCCAATTCGCATTGTGCGCACACTGATAGCACCAAGTTCCATATCAGGAATGAGATAAAATTACAAACTCTAGTCTAGGTATAAATATATATAAAGTAAAGTATATATATATATATAATATATACGGTACGAAAACCTAGCACGTCAGTCATATCCCATGAGTGGGAGTGAGACAGACTTATGCGATTCCCATACTTTCCTATGACTGACGGATAGCTTTTCTTACTGTATATATATATATATATATATATATATTCCCTCTACTATATATACTCTAAAGCTATATACACACACATATACAGAAAAGTTGGTGAAATTTCCATATACACTATGTGGAACATAGTAGAGTCCTGTATGTGTGTGTTACATGAAAATTCACGCTCTAGGATCGACCATTATGCAAATATGCCTACCCGGCAGTTGGGGCGAAATTCTAGGCGGGAGAATTACATTTTGGCCGAGTCGAAGTTACAACCAGCAATTTGGATCGTGCTCCAGGAGCCTTCAAGGATTCACTGTATGAAGAAACTCTCTTTCTCTCTCTTACTCTCTGGCATTGACACCGCTGGGATAATAAAGATTTTAGAATTCTCGTATTACTTTCCTCAAGTGCTTTAACAGTCTTGAAGAATTGACTTTGTAACTTTTAATAAAAAAAAACGAAAAATAGCAAAAAGTGAAAGTAATAAATTTTATCTCGGGCTTAAGGAATTAAGAATTTTTGTTTTTAATTAATATTGTAGTGGAATGGTATTTCATTAAAGTGAAATAATATTTAAATAGTGCCAGAGTGAAATAAATCTAATTATTATAGTATTTAATAATTAAAGTAATTAATTAATAAGTAGTAGTGCCAAATAGTTTTCTCAACTAATAATTAATAATAGTACTAAATATAATGTTAATTCTAAACCATTATTAAGTTCGAAATTAAATGAAGAGCAATTTAATTTTGGTTTCAAAAATAGTGGTAGCAGAAAACAAATATAAAAAAAGTAGGAAAAAATTGTAGCACAAAACAATATTAACTAATAGAAGTGGTACCAAACAATAGTGTTGTTGTAAATTATAAACTAAATAATTATTGAAGTTTCAAGTAATGGTAGCAGGAAACTACCCAAGTAGAAATGTAATACTGGCATAGTACGGACCCAGTACTGACTGCCAGTATAGCAGTACTGACTCCAGTACTAAATCAGTACTGGGAAATCCCTGGCTGGTAACGCTGTCCAGTACTGATTTTTTACCGGCAATCAGTACTAAGACAGTATTAAAATATCACTGGCAGAACACCGCCTAATTACTGATTCGCAGGTAAAATTTAAAAAATTTGGAAAATGCTGTAACGCGTTCTCTAAAACAAAATTTACCTTTAGAAGCTTATATTAATTTGTTATTTGATTATTAAAGAAAAGGGAGTAATTTATTGAATACTAATAATTATTATTAATATTTCTGTAGTAAATAAACTTTTATGAGTAACAATAAAAATGTAAATAATTAGCAAAATTGCTTTTATTGAAATAAGTTTTAAAAAAATTTTGTTCTTATTTTTTTTCATTAATTTAGACAATCTTATTTATTTAAATTAATTACTAATTTATTATTATTATTATTATTGTTTATAATTATTTAAATTTATATTTTATGTAACACTGTTGAGAATTATACACTAAACACTTAGAACTAAGACGGAAAAATATCGCACGCACGGGGGATCGAACCCTACACCTCGAGGACGCAAGACGAATACACTAACCGCACAGCCACGCAAGCTTAGAAGTGATTTTACTTAAACTTCCTTTTGAATTATGGGAAGGATATATACAGTGCTATAATAATGAATTCACTGTATATTATATTTATTTAAAGAGAAATTATTATAAATATATGTTTTATATATTTATATACATTTTAACAAGACGTTATATATTAATTAATAGGTATAGCATAAAAATATGATAAAAATTATTAATTTAATTATTTATTAAAATAATAATAAAAAATATATATTTATACATTTTTAAAAAATAAAAAAAATGTTATTATTAATGATACATAATAGTAAAAATAATTAATAAATAATCATTTATTATTATTATGATATACCTATTAATTAATAATTAATAATATATTAATTAAGTGTTTGATGTTATTGTTGATGAATAATGTTTTTAAAAATCTTGGAAAATATTTTAATAGTTAATAAATGAAACGATGTTGTTATTAATAGTGGCCGGTTTAATGCCGTTATAACAAATTTTGTTTGTTCTTTAACTCCTTCGCAGTACTGATTTGGTGTTATGCCAGTTTTCTGTCAGTACTGATTTTAATACTTTTTTAACTCCGACGTATTACTGATTCGGTTTTGGAGTCAGTATACTCCCAGTACTGATCGGGTTCCGAAAGTCAGTACCGACGGTCAGTACTGAGTCAGTATCATGCCGGTGTTTAACTCCGTCCTAACTCCGGACATTTCTACTTGGGTAATTGCAAAAATTTGTAGTACGAAAAAATTGTAGCACTAAATATTATACTCCTAATAAGAATGGCACCAAATATTTGTAGTTCTAAATTATAATGGTAGCAAACAATTATTTTTCAAGTAATGGTAAAGATTATAATATTAGAAATCATTAACACTGGATAGTGTTAAATTTTAATAGAAAACCAAACAATTGTTACTAAAATTCAAGTAATGGTACCAAAAATAGTAGTAGTAGTGCTACCAGAAAACTATAATACTAATAAAAGGTGTTTCATTAAGCAATAGTGCTTCCCAATACAAATGGTACCAAATAATTCTACTACTACCAAAAACATTAGAATAACATTTAAACATAACTAAATAATGATGGTACCAAATAATTCCACAACTAGGGAAAAAATTAGTACCAAACAATGATGGTACCAAAGAATTTGTACTGCTACAAAAAATAGTAGTTTCAACTTTCAATTAATAATAATCCTATGATACCAAATAATTCTACTACAACAAAAAAATAGTTTCTATGAATAACCGTAATAATTATTTTTATACCAAAAAAATGTTGTAATTAATAATTATAGCAAACAATTATTAATTACAGTTTTAATCATCATATTAACTATTAATTACAATATTCTAAATACCAAACAGATGAATTTTCTCAAGAGAGATATAGATAAGAGGATATTAATTCGACTCGATTGTCTAATTGTGTAATATAGATATATAATCAATTAACCCAGTATGTCCAGAACCCATATGATATTCAAAGCATTTCATCGAATTAAGTGAATAACTCTAATATTCCACTTAAAATTTATGTAAATTATCCTTCTCTCTATTTCTCTCATTAACTACCGAAATTCGCGCTGATTTCACCAAATTCTACTAGACACTTTGGCAACAAAAATATAATTTCAAATCTCAGCAAAAAAAATTAGAAATTCTAATAAAGGGAGAAAAGAGTATAGAAATGAAACTTTCAATCTTATTTTCAATTTAATACAAAATACAGTTTTCTTGAAAGTATCAAATTGATACTATTGTGGGTTGCCGCACAAAAAATTAATTTTGTTTTTCCCTGATTCACAGACAAAATTTTGACTTTTTCCCTGACCCTAAAGAATATTTTGATTCAAGTATCTAATGATACTCAAAAAAAATGTTCTATTACATTTATATTTACGAATTACTTTAATTGTAATATTATTCGAAAACATCGATAAATTTTTTTTTCAAAAATAAAAATTTTATTATTTACAAAAATTTTAATAAAATCTTTCGCAAGAATTCAATTATTTTTACAAGTAATAAAATTTTTCACATGGATTGAATTATTTAAAAAAATGTTATAAAATTCATTGTAAGAATTTAATTATTTTTATAAATAATAAAATTTTTCGTAGGATTTCAATTATTTTTAATATAATTTTAAATAAATTCCTCGAAAAATGTAATTATTTTCAAAAATATTTTTCAAGAATTCAATTACACTTTACAAATAATGAAATTCTTCGCTGAAATTTAAATATTTTCAAAATCTACTATTTTAATAAAATTTCTCAAAAGAATTCAACTATTTAAAAAAAGGAAACAAATTCATTGCAAGAATACAATTCTTTACAGGATTTTAATTATTTAAAAAAAAATTTAATAAAATTCGTTGCAAGAATTCAATTATTCTCCTAAATAATAAAATTCTTCATAGTATATTTCAATTATTTTTAATACAATTTTAAGTAAATTCTTCAAAAAATTTAATTATTTTCAAAAATATTATTAAAATTCTTCGAAAGAATTCAATTATCAATTATTTTTAATACTTTTTGCAAAAGTTCCTTGAGAATTTTTAAATCCTTTAATTAAATATTTAGAAAATAAAATCTTGAAATAATATAAAAAAAATTCTATTAAACTTTAAAAAAAAAAAATAATTCTACTGAATTGTTAGTTAAAAGTATGAAAAATTAATATTTTCAAAGATTTTAATTTGAAACCTTTTTAAAATTCAATTCTTTCTAAAAATTCAGGCTATAATGTTTTTAATATTCAATAATTATTAACTAAAATTCATTTTTAAATTAATTTTTATTACAAAAGGGTCAGAATTCGTGAAATTTTCACAGAAAATAAAAAGTATTTTTTTTAAATCGAAGTGTTGAAAAAACATTTCTATTTGGCCTTAAGAATGTGTCCACCAAAAAACAGGAAAAAAAATTATTTTTTATAAAAGTTATTGCAAAATTAATTTTTTAGCAACTTTTTAAACAAAATTTTATTTCTCCTAAATGAATGAACCGATTTAAATGAACCAAGCGGGAATATCAAGGGGATAATAGTATATTAAGCAACAAGAGGAGAAACGCAGCCATTTCTTTACGGTGATTTTTGTGACACGAGTGGAGGTCGAGGGCGCCGTAGGCGCCCCGAGACCGGAACGAGTGTCACAAAAATCATCGTAAAGAAATTGGCTGCCTTTATTCTCGTGTTACTTACGATATTTTTTATTCCTAATGCACAAAAGCGGCGATTTCAGATAGCAGACGACAGGGAGTAAAAGTCATTCACTTGTTCGATTTGTATGAAAATGGCGGCCGATTTCTCCCTTGGGCAAGAAAAATGCATGTGAACAGCTAATTTTCTTGCCCTTGGGAGAACACGGCCGCCAATTTCATACGGTCGAAGAAATGAATGACTTTCCTCCCTGTCGGCTGCTATCAGAAAGCGCCGTTTTTGTGCATGTGGGATAAAAAATATACTTTCGTTTAGAATTAGAAAATTTCTAAAAAGTTTATTTTTTAATAATTATTTAATAAATTTTTTATAAACAATTAATTTTTTTTAATGTTCTGCGCCTTTTAAAAATTTGAAAAAAATATTAACATACACTTAAAACTATAAGAAATCAAAATCCGTTGAGAAAATTTTGGAGCGACAATTATTTTAAAAGTTATAAACAAATTATATTGGCGCGGTGTTGTGCATCAACGCTGAACTTAGTTTTTGATCATTTTCATCAATTTTTATGGTTATATAATTGAATAAAAATGTTAATTTGACAGTGTTTTGTTCATTTCGTAGTTAAAAATAATGTTTTAATTCTGAAAATCATCAAAATCGCATCTCCGTTCAATATAATTTGTTTATAACTTTCAAAATAATTGTCGCTCCAAAATTTTCTCAACGGATTTTGATTTCTTATAGTTTTAAGTGTATGTTAATATTTTTTTCAAATTTTTAAAAGGCGCAGAACATTAAAAAAAATTAATTGTTTATAAAAAATTTATTAAATAATTATTAAAAAATAAACTTTTTAGAAATTTTCTAATTCTAAACGAAAGTATATTTTATCCCCTTGATATTCCCGCTTGGTTCATTTAAATCGGTTCATTCATTTAGGAGAAATAAAATTTTGTTTAAAAAGTTGCTAAAAAATTAATTTTGCAATAACTTTTATAAAAAATAATTTTTTTTCCTGTTTTTTGGTGGACACATTCTTAAGGCCAAATAGAAATGTTTTTTTAACATTTCGATTTAAAAAAAATACTTTTTATTTTCTGTGAAAATTTCACGAATTCTGACCCAAAAATAAATAATTTATTGAATAAATCAATGTTTTTTAAAATTGAATTCTCATAACGAATTTTATCAACAATTTTTTAAATAATTTAATTTTTTCGACAAATTTTAATAAATTTTTCAAGAATAATTACATTTTTCCAGAAATTCGATTAAAATTGTATAAAAAATAATTGAAATTCTATGATGAGTTTTATTATTCATGAAAACATAATTGAATCTCTGTAAAAATTTTTATTATTTATGCAAATAATTGAATTATTGCGAAGAAATTTTTAAAAAATTTGTAAACAATTGAATTCCTGTGAAATTTTCATTATTTAAAAAAATAAATTAATGTTTGCTTAGACATTAGTGTATCAACACTTTTTTTTAAATAATTAAATTCTTTTGAAAAATGTTATTAAAATAAAATATTTATTTTTATCGAGATTTCTATTTAGTAGATATTTGAAAATCATTGAATTGAGGAAAATTGTTATGAAAATAATTGAAATTTTGCCAAGAATTTTATTAAAACTTTTAGAAATAATTGAATTTTGGTGAAGAATTTTATTATTTTTAAAGATATAATTTAAATTTTGACGAGAATTTTATTTAATTTTTCGAACATAATTAAATTTCTGCGAAGAATTTTATTACTTTTGAAAATAATAATTGAATTTCTGCAATCATTTGTAAGTTCTCAAAAATTCAATTTTTTCTAGAATAAAAATCCCTGACTTTTCCCTGATTTCCCTGACCTGTGGCAACTCTGTATACTAAAGCGGATCATATTGATGCCAAAAATTAGGATCAATTTTTTATTTGATCCACATTTTTGCGATATCAATTCGTTGCAATTTGTTATTTTTAAGTTAACAGTGAAAGATTAATGAAAAAACACCTAAAAAAACGGAAAGTGTACTAAAAGAAGAGGGGGGAGGTAATTAATTAAAAATATGTCAGGGTTATATTCGCAGTAGTAGTAGTAGATTCTTTTTTTTTCCTCCTCTCCGAAATGAATACGAGAGACTTAATTAGTTTCAATTTTTTCTTTATCTACGAAATGAATTTCCTTCTCTCGGTTTTGCGATGAGGTTAACTGCAAAGTATGATGCGCCTCTTTTTTCTTATTCCATCTATTGTTCATTTGCATTAATTATATGTGTATGGCAATTCTATCCTCGAACTTTAGGGGAGGAGAAAATTACCGTTGAAATTCTCCTGCTGTTGTTAAAATGAAGTTTACCTATTCAGAAACGCTGATTGGATATATTTGCATAGTATATTGTGTGTGTCTATATTTATAAACGTAAGTATTTTCGTATGTTTATATGTATATTTTCATAGGTACTATATTTACTTAATATTTAATTTACTATTTTCTATTTTAAATAAACAATACCCGAAATATGATAAGTTTTTTTTGTTGAACCACACACATAATGTTGTATCCTCTATATATGAAGAAACAATTTCTTTCACATTTAATTAAATGTTTGTTTTTCATTCTCAAATGTAATTTGTATTGTTTTTCGTTCTTCATCCACAGTTCTTCTCACTGTTTTCTTCAATTATATAAAAAGAATATAAAAGAGAGAGAAAGAGAGAAGTTAGTGGATTACGGATTTAAGAAAAGATTAATTGCTGCTTTTAACCTTTTTTTTTCTCATGATCACTGTGTATTCTATTAATTTTGTGTTTTTCACGTGTCACTCAGGTAGTGGAATGACATTGTAATTAATGGCTGAGATTATTAATTATTTTGCTAATTTATTGCATTAACATGTTTTATACACTTTTTATCACTGCACTTATCTTTATTTGCTGCTACCACATTTTTTTGGCACTGTTATTATTCAGAATAATCATTGCTTGCTACTACAATCGTTTGATAATATTATTGTTATTATTAACTATATTAATCTTCGTATTCTTTTATTCATTCTGTCTACAGTTTGAAGTTAGTTTTTGTGTATGCTTTTGTTTTTTTTTTTTCTTTAAAAAATATTGTTTGACAAATCGAAAATATGCAGGTATTTTTTCATGATTCATAATAAAATAATATTACAAATTAGAAAATTTTAAAAAAATGATGATTAACAAATGAAAAATTTACCCATTTTGTTTATTAATAATGCTTTTTTTCTATAACAAATTTCGTTTGACTGATCTAAATTATGCAAATTTTTCTCCTTTTTATTTATAAAAAATAGCAAATTGTTAAAAAATTATGATTAAGAAATAGGAAATAAATATCCGCATTTTGTGCATAATTTTTTATTTTTCAATAACAATATTGTTTACAAACTCATTTTTTTCTTTTGAGAAAAAATCATTAGATATGTATTCCCGTTTCTTAATAATTTTGTAGAAAACTGTCAATTTTCATAAGGAAATAATTTACATCATTTCTATTTCTTAATTACAATATTGTTTAATAAAATTCAAAGTTTTATTAAAATAAAGGAAAAAAATGTTTATAAATTCTATTTGTCAATTACAAATTTTAATTGAAAATGAAAACTTTAGAATTTTTGGAAAATAAAAGAAAAAATTTTCCTCAAAAAAATGTTTTGTTACATTTATTTACGAATTTCTTTAATTATAAAATTATTCGAAAACATCAATAACTTCTTTTTTAAATACCTAAATATTTAATTATTCTTTTTTTTCCACATGAATTAAGATTAGCAAAAATTTCAAATTCAAACCTTTTTGAAATTAAACAACTTATAAAAGAATTATTATAAAGAATGAAGATATCGATTGCTCCGAGTCGAAGACTCGGAGTGATCGATTTCTTCATTTTTTGTAATAATTAAAGATGTTCGAGAGATAAAATAATTATTTTATATTATAAGAATATTCTTACTGTAGCTTCTTCAAAATTATTTTCATATTCAATTATTATCTAAAATTTTATAAAATTCATTTTTAAATCGATTTTTATGAAAAAACTCTACAAGACTTCAATTATTTAAATACAAAACTCAATTATTTATTGAATAATTGAATGTTTCTTAAAATTTGATTCTTATAAAAAATTTTATTACAAAATTTTTAAATAATTGAATTCTGTTGACGAATTTTAATAAAATTTTTTAAAAGAGTTACATTTTTCAAGGAATTTGATTAAAATTGTATTAAAAATAACTTAAATTCTGCGATGAGTTTTATTATTTGTGAAAATAATTGAACTATTGAAAAGAAACTTAAAAAAAATTTGTAAATAATTGAATTTCTGTGAAACTTTAATTATTTATTTTATGAAAATAATTAAATGTTTGCGTACAATTTTATTACAAATTTTTTTAAATAATTGATTTCTTTTGGGTAGTTTTCTTAAAATTGTAGATAATAGTAGAAAATAGCAATTATTGAAATGAGGAAAATTTTTGAAAATAATTGAATTTTGAAGAAGTATTTTATTATATTTATAAAGATAATTGGGATTTTTATGAGATTTTTTTTCAATTTTGAACATAATTGAATTTTGTAATAAGAATTTTGTTACTTTTGAAAGTAATAGAATTTCTGCAATCATTTGTAACTTCTTCAAAATTGAATTCGTTTAGTTTTTTTAACTAAAATTCTTCTATAAATCCATTATTCTTAATAATTAATTAAATATATATATATATATATATATATATATATATATATATATATTGACAAATTTAACTAATTTTAGAAGATTTTGAATTATTAAAATTTTTCAAAACTTTAAATTCTTAAAAATTTCTAATTAAATTCATTTGTAATTAAAATTTTATAAACTTTCAAATTAAAACCTTTTGAAGATCATTTATTTATGAAAATTGTAAACGAAACTCTTTTAAAATTGAATTAATTTTAAAATATTTGAGTAACATTATTTATTTAATAATTTTTAAGTCATTATTTTATAATAGTTGTTCAAGATTTAAGTTATTCAAAAAGAAATTATTGTGAGAAATTGAAAAAATTGAAGGTTTTGTTATATAATTTGTGGTAATTTTATAGTTTATGAGTCAAACAAAAAAGACAAAAATTCAGAATTTTCTTATGAATTCTAAAAATTTAATTTTTTACCGTGTGGAAAAATATTGTGGCAGTCTAGAGTCCAATGATTTCCCGATTAGCAATCATCAAGTCCGTCTAATTCTAGACGGTCCATCAAGTCCCGAATCAGTGACTTAACAGATTGGCTTATTAGAAAAAATCTAAGTCAAATATGTCCGTCTAGTACGGTGTTATTAAGACCGTCTAGATTTGGTCTAGGATGTTATATGCGCATGCGTCGATGAATGCCCAGCTGTTAAGTAACATGGCGCCTAATGGCGTCGCGTCGTTTGGCGTCGTTAGATCAGTCAGCGTATGGTGCATTTTCTTTGTGAATTATAGTATTTGTTGTGGTTTCTGTTTTACGTGAATAATAATGTGCTATGTTGTTGTTGTTTTCTGTATAATTTAATTTTAAATGTGCACTGAAAAAAATAGATTTTGATGTGTATCTATGTGTTTTGATTAGTCGGCTGAAGCTAGCAGTCGTACTCAGCATCAATGTTTAGGCGTCATCTACCAATATGCCTCTCCTTCAAATTTTGTAATACTTAATGATTTAAAAAACCATCGAGTATTGTTATTTGAGAATCAATATCCACTAAATAGCAAATTTAGTAAGTTTTTATTTATTAATTTCATTAATTAGTGGTTGACGCCTAAAGATTGGTGCTGAGTACGACTGATAGTTTCATCCGGCTGTTTTGATTTGCAGTAAATTTTATTTTACAAAAAGACTACTATCTCCAATGCCAAAGATTGGGAGGGACACAAAGCCTTACGCTTAAAGAAAGTTGAAGTGAAAAATACAGAAAGTTAAAATATTTTTTAATACTTTTTATATAAAAAAAAGTCATTAAAATTATTTCAAATATAATTAAGTTTTATTATTCTAAGAATAGTTGTCATAACATATAATGAGAAATTTTGAATAGACGTAGATTAGAATTTACTAGCACTGCTGATCAGACCAGAAACGCTGGTCTATTCTAGACAATAGCGTGGAAGTTTCGTTTCAATTCTGAACAGCCGCTCGACAAGACCGTCTGACCTGGGTCTAGAAAGACGTTAGACAGTCTATTAAGCGCTTGGTCATTTCAGTACTTTTAATATAAACATCATATATTCTGACACAGGGAATTCAAGGAAAAGTTTCCTTGAATTTCCTGTGTCAGAATGTACTCTCTGAAACTGAATCAGTGAAATTTGACTGAGAATCAGTGACTCTATTCTCGTGATTTAAATCAGTGAAATTTCATTGAAGATCAGTTAAAAATGATTGAAATTTCAGTCATTTTTCACTGATTGGCCAATTAAAAAATAACTGAAATTTTCAATATGTGTGACAGGAATTTTTAGTAATTTTTTAATTGTCGAATCAGTGGAAAATGACTGAAATTTCAGTTATTTTTAACTTATTTTCAGTGAAATTCCACTGATTCAAATCGCGAGAATAAAGTCACTGATTCTCAGTCAAATTTCACTGATTGTTAGTGGAATTTCACTGATTCAGATTTCAGGGATCACAGTGACATTTCCACTTGAAAATAGGTAAAAAAGGGGATTTTTCAAAAGAAAAAAGGGGATTTTGAAAAACACGATAAAAATTATTTTGTTACAACTTATAGGATTTATTTTCTTAAACTTTTATTTTTCCTTCTATTTACAGCTTTTTGGATTAAATCTGACTTTCTTTGCTCCTTTTTTCTTAAATAATTTAAGAAAAAATAGCCATTTTTTCTTTCTACGGTATAATATGGAGTTTTCTAAGGTTTGTTTTATGTTGCGCGCTATTTAAACATTTTACAAAAATAAAATCAGGGTGTATATTATTTTTATTATTAATTAATTCATTGTTTTTTTATTGACATTTGTCAAAAACATTGAATATTTAAAGGAAATAAATGAAGGAATAAATATATTAAATAATGTAAGTAATTAACTTTTAGTTATTAAATATAATTATTTAATTTAAAACATTAAATTTAGTGCATATAAAATTAACTTTTCTTCATCAGTTCATAACCACAATTTGCAAATAATATCCGAGAGAAAAATCCTCTAAAGTGAAGAGTATTAATTTTGATACCATATATAAGAGGAAAATATGCATTCAGTTCAGAGGATTCCACATTAAATCAAGATTACTTCTTTTAGGGTGAGCGATAAATTAATATCGAATTAGAGTAACAAATAGTAATAAAAACCAATTTAGTCTTGTTAGATTACAAAATTTTTAAATTCACAAAAAATTTTAACTTTCTTATTAAATTTATAAAAATGTCCCTGACTTTCCTGAACGCTAAACACCCTGTAAAATCTTTAAAAAAAAATTATTAAATCATAATTTTTACTTTTCAAAAAAAAAAATTACTGAAAAAAGGGGAATAGGGGAGAAAATATTTGAATTAAGGGGATTTAGGGGATTTATTTTTTTTAAGGGGAAAAAATAGGGGAAAAAAGGGGAATAGGGGAAAAAGGGGACGAACTGTGATCCCTGAGATTTAGAGAATATGATTATTGTAGTTATAATAATATTAAAACTATATTCCAATTCATATTATATTTTTATGAAATTAAATTTGAATAACAATTTTTACGTTGTATTATTTTAAAAATTTTTAATTTTATTTTAAAAAGTGAGTAAAAAGTTAGTCGCACGCGAATTGTTACTTGTTTAGATAATAAATAAAATAATAAATGTGGACGTCCACATGAAAAGGGCCCATATTGTCGGTTTTTCGTATTTTCAAAATTAAGAGGGGGGGATGTTTTTAAAAATTTAAAACCTGTTGGTTTTTTATCTTCAAGGTGCCCTGAACTGGAAACAATTCTTATCTATGAATAACTTCCGAGAAGAACCAAAAATACAACAATTAGTTTGTATCGCAATCTTTAATTCCGTTTTTCTCGAAATGAGGTTTGTGGCGTTCTAAACTTTGAAATTTCGTAACTCAGCGAATTTTCAACCAAAAAAGTTCTAAGACCATTCAAAATTTTCCAATATTTGCCAGGAATACGCCCATATAGATAACTCCAATAGTACCAAAATGGGCCCTTTTCATGTGGACGTCCACAAATAATAAATACTTCCTCTATGAGGAAGTAAAAATAGTAATTAAATAAATAATAATAAAAAAATAATAAATAAATTTAATATAAATATTTATTTATTATTGACCGGCATGAATTGAAATTCAGCAGAAAACTAAAAAATTACCAGAGAACGAAATAAAATTTAAAAAATGGTATGATAAGCCATTGCTTATCATCATTTATTTATCCATTTTTCAAAAATTTTATTTCCTTCTCTGGTAATTATCTTTAAAGTAATCATAAAAGAAAGAAATTTTTTTTTATACTTGTTCTAATAATATAAATTTTAAGAGGAGAGAGGCTTAAAAAAAATTAAGTACTTTTTACACAGTTTCTCGTAATTAGAAAAATTAAATGTTTAATAGGATATAAAGAGCGAAGTGTGAAGTGGGCAAAAGTGGGAAAAGCTCTTTCTTTTCTTTTTTCTTCTTGAAAAATTCTCTTCTTTTTTTATGTCACGTGCTTGAGAGGATCCATATCTCTCTTTCTAGCTATAAGCTCCTCGCAAGGTCTTCTAAAAGTACGAGATGAACACAGGAGACCACGAGTGGTTCATGTGAAACACGTCGTTACTCAAGTTTTGTATCGACCGTCACCGAAAACTGTGCAGATTTCTCCCTCTCTCCTCTTCTACTCCCCCCTTCCTGTACGCAAATAGCCCTGTTCCTGTATTTAACACACTTAAAAAAAAAAAAAAAAAAGTTCTCTATAATTTTATTCCTCTCTTTTTCTCTCTCTCTTTTCTCTTTTTTTCCTTGTTACCTGGTGAAAATTATACCCAATCTTTTTAAAATCCACTTTATCCTTATCTCCCTCGTTTCTCCAGATTTTCCGCCACCAGCAAAAGCCTTAAGACACTTCATTTATTATTCCCAAGTTTCAATATTTATTGCCTTTTACGTTATCGCCTTTCGTTTATTTATGTCGGGAAAATTTAACACACGTTGATTTTTTATAAATATTAATATATTTTTTCGTTAAAATTTTAAATGGAAAAAAAATAAATGTAAATTCTAAAATCGAGTGAAAAAATTCTATAGAAATTTTTAATTTTCTAGGGAAATTAAGAATTTCTACATGAATTTAAGTAAATATTCTGCAAAACAGCGTATTTACTTTTTTCATCCAGATATTATTTATTTATTAACTATTATTATATTATATTTAATTGTAATTTATTTACTTACATATTAATTTATTTACTTACTTATTAATTATATATTATTAATATTAATATTACTATTAACAGACTTCGCGCTCGATAATTAATGTTAAATAAACAGCAAAAAGTAGTAAAAAAGTAGCTATTGAAAAATTAAACTTTACGACTAAAAAAACTCGTTTTAGACACTTATTCACAAAACTGACAAAAATTTCATTCTATATTTTATTTTCCTGACTTTTTCCTAAATTTCATCAAAACTATTTACTTCTTTCTTATCCTATCCTAATAAATTGAATTCCAGCAACGAATTTTATTATTCATGAAAGAATTTAAATATTTATAAAAATAATTTAATTCTTGGGAAGAATTTTATAAAAAATTTTAAATAATTGATTTCTTTCGACTAATTTTATGTAAATTATAATGTAAATAATTGAATTCATGGAAAATTTTTATTATTCATGAAAAGAATTGAATTCTTACGAAGATTTTTACAAACAATTTTTTAAATAATTTAGGGGCTGGATGCTATATGTGTTATGCGCCATTCACTTAACATGGCGCGTAACACCTTATAGCATCCAGCCCATTGAATTCTGTTTGGAAATTTTATGAAAATAAAAAAGATATTGAAAATCATTCAATTGCGAACACTTTAAAAATAATTAAATTTTACAAAGAATTCTTCTAAAATTTTTGACAATAATTAATTGTCTGTGTGGTATTTATTAAATTTTTTTGAAAATAATTGAATTCCTAAAAAACATTTTACTATTTATGAAAATAATTGAATTCTTACTAACGATTTTATTAGATTTAAAATAATTGAAATCTAAAAGAATAATTAAATTATTTCAAAAAAATTATATTAAAATTGTATTAAAAATAATTGATTTCTTTTGAACAATTTTATAAAAATATTTTTAAATAATTGAATTCCTGTAAAAAATTCTAATATTTTTGTAAATAACTAAATTCTTCCAAAGAACTTTAAAAAACATTTTTTTAAATAATTGATTTTTTCGAGGAACTGAAATTAAATTTTTAATAATTACATTTTTTAGCAATTCCTGTAAAGTAAAAATAATTGCAATCCTGCTATGAATTTTATTATTTATGAAAATAATTGAATTTTACAAAGAATTTTATTAAAATTTTTAAAAATAATTGAATTCCTGAGAAGAATTTTATTATTTATGAAAAAAATCAAATTATTGGAAAAAATTTTATTACAATGTTTTAGAAGAATTGAATTTCTGCGAAAAATTTTGTTACTTTTGTAAAAAGAATTGAATTCTTCATAAGAATTTTGTAGAAGTTGTTTTAAATAATTAATTTTTTCGAAATATATAATAAATGTTATGAATATTTTATTTTAAATATAATTGAATTCTTTTGGAAAATTTTATTTGTTAAGATAATTGCATTTTTCGATTAATTAAATATAAAATAGTATAGGTATAAAATAATATTTAAATTCTTCAATGTGTTTTATTACTTATGAAAATAATTAAATTTTTGCTTAGAATTTTATAAAAAAAAATTTTAAATAATTAAATTTTTATGAAAAATGTTATTATTAGTAAAAGTAATTGAATTATTGTGAAGAATTGTATAACAATTTTTGTTAAATAATTGATTTTTTCGAAAGTTTTCAAGAATTTGATTATAATTTTTGAAAATAGGTTTTTGATTTCTAGTATTATCGAATTTAAACTATTTAAAGTATTGGAAATTCTCAAAAAAAAAAAAAAACAGAAATAGTAGTTCTTAGTGGCTGAAATCTAAAAAAGTACCCAAATAGTAGCATAACGTAAAAAAGTAGTAAATAGTAGGTTTTAGTAGATGAGTGCGAAGCCTGTATTATTTGAATTTTTCTTTTTTGAATTTTGCGCCAAAATAGTTCACTAAACTGCCATCTAGACGGCATTAAAAATTCTCTCACAAGCGAAATCAAGTTGAAAAACTTAATTAACGAAAATAGAACAAAGAATATGAAATCGTGGGAAGAAAATAAAATAGAGAGAAAGAGAGAAATAGAGAAAATAAAGAAACATTTCTGAATTTGTGTCACATTTCGAAAAAGAAATTAATCTCGACAAAACTGTTTATGAGAATATTGATTTAAAAATAAACTTCTTTTTTTAAACGATATAGTTTTGTTTGGAAGTGAAATGGATAATTTTCAGTTCAGGAAAAACTTTATAAATAGTTTATAATATATGTACATACATATATTAGCTACAAAGACGATCCATCCATCATTCTCTCTCCCTCTCTGTCTGTCGTTTTCGAGATATCGCTGCATTGGAACATTTTTTTTTTTGAAAGCATTTTATTTGGAAAAAAAGGGGAGGGAAATTTAGATGAGTATAGAATATGCAAAAAGTTTATCGTGAACATGAATCAAATCCTAGGTCTAGGGCTCGGCCATGCCCTCGTAAGTAAAGGAACTTGACCTATAAAAGCTCAATCGTGCTTACACGCGGTAGTAATGCCCGTCTGCACGCGATCCTGCAATTTAGGATAAACAAAGATATATGAACTTGCCTCTCTCTCACTCTCTCCTTCTCTCTTTGAGCACCTCTTTACTAAACTTCAATTTGTAAGATGTAAATTTTGCCAAGTTGACTGCAATTCGTCCAATCTAATATTGAGAAAGATTAAGAGAGAGAAATCGTCTTCATTTAAGAGTAATTCTCTCTCTGAAATTCGAATTAATTTTTGTTACAGAAAAAAAAATAAATTGAAAAACAAGTAATTTCTTTTGCAAAATCATTACTTATTTTTGAACTGTTCTATTTTTTTGCAAAAAAAAAAATAGAACAGTTAAAAACAAATAATGGTTTTGCAAAAGAAAAATAAAAAAGTTAAAAAACAAACCCTTTTTTTGTAAAAAAAATTGAAGAGTCAAAAAAACAGTAATTTTCTTGCAAAAAAAATAAAAGAGTTAAAAAACAAGCAATTTTTTTGCACGTTGATTTTTTATAAATATTAATATATTTTTTCGTGAAAGTTTTAAATGAAAAAAAATGTGAATTTTAAAATCAAGTGAATTCTATAGAAATTTTTAATTTACTAGGAAAATTAAAAATTTTAACTGTTCTATTTTTTTTTTTGCAAAAAAAATAGAGTAAAAAAATAGAATAAAAATAGAGTTAAAAATAAGTAATGGTTTTGCAAAAGAGAAATAAAAAAGTTTAAAAAAATCCTTTTTTTGCAATAAAAATTAAAGAGTTAAAAAACAAGCAATTTTTCTGCAAAAAAAAATAAAAGAGTTAAAAAAGAAGTAACTTTTTGGCAGAAAAAATAGAAGAGTTAAAAATGGAAATTTATTTCCAAAAAAATTGGAAGAGTTAATAAACAAGTAATTATTAGTTTTAAAAAATTTTGGTGAAAAGAAATTACTATAAATAGTCAAATTTGACTCTGTAATTGTTAAAAAAAATTAATTATTTCAGTAAAATTCTTGCTAAATGTTTTGCAAAAAGAAAAAATTAAAAAACAAGTGATTATTCTCATTAATTTTATAATCAATTATAAATTATTACTAGATATTAATTAAATATTAAGTGATAAAATAAATATTAAATAATAATTTTTAACTATTAAAGTAAAATTAAGTAGATAATATTTATTTAAATATTAAATGAAAAAATAACTCATTCTAAAAAACATATCAAACTAAAAATTTCTTACTAAACAGCAAAAGAAAGAAATAGCTTAATAAAATTAAAAAAAAGAATTTTATTTGCGAAACGTTTATAACCGAAATACAATAGTAAAGAAATAAAAATATTTTTACGAGAACGAAAATTTTATAAGCAATAAAATAGAATTTTTTTTATCGTCTTTATTTCCAATTGATGAAAAGAGAAAAATGTTTTCAATTTTCCATTATAGGAAAAAAATTATTTTCTTTTTATAAAATCTTTATAATATACATATTTTGTGGAAGAAGTTTTAATAACTTTTTTGACTCTCTAAACTTTACTTGTTTTAATTAGATTCTTTCTAAAGTCCGATTAATAAGTTTAAAATTAAGCCATTTAATAAAGAGCTTCTTGACTTATTTTAAATTACCTCCACACCAACTTTTGTAAATTATGCGACAAAAAAAATGAGCAGTTGTGCAAAAATTTATCTCCCAAGCAAGAAAAGGGAGAGGGGGGACAAAAAAATGACTATTTATAAAGTGTAGATATTAATTTTTCTTTTTCACTTCATTTATCTGGTTGGATGGAGCCAATAAATATTATTAAATATAATTTTTTTAACAAAAACAACAACAATAAAAAATTATAATAATTCTTGTCTTTTACGTTTCAGAAAATATTCAAGCAGTAATTTTTTTTTAAATAAAATTTTTTAAGTATAATTTTTTAATAAGAATTTTAAAAGAATAAAAATAATAAAAATAAATAAAAATACAATCAACATAAAAATATTTTTTGCCTTTAATAATTTGTTTGTTTCAAAAGAGATTAAACAATATATTTTTTTTGTCATTTCTTCTTCGCCTGAAAAACGGAATATGTATAATAAAATTCTAAAGAATATTCGAGAAACGTGCTTTTTTCGAATTTCAATTCTTCAAGAACGACAGCGTCTTTTTTTCACCAATACTTTTCATACATTATATATTTATATGTGTTTGTACACTTTTTATTCATTTAAATGACGTAGATCTATTTTTATTTACATAATCAGTATCTTTTTTCCATTAAGCGCCTCAAACGTAACAAAATAGGTACAATAATGTATATCAAAAACTAACGTTTTCCATATAAAATATTTACCGACAACTAAGTGTATATTTTTTGTAAAAATAGTATTTTTTGAAATATTTTCATTAAATTATATTTAAATTAATATTTTTAAAAAAATATCTTTTTTTCTTTTGACAAAAAGAACCTTTACTTCTGTGAAATTTATAATTAATTAATTATTTATAATTTATTTATTATTAACATTATTATTATTATATTTATTCTTATTATTATTGTTATTAATATTATTATTATTAGTGTTATTATTATTAGTGTTATTATTATATTAATATTTTTAAAATTTATTAATTACTTTATAATTAATTCATAGTAAATATTATTATTCGTAGTAATAGAAATTAAATTCAGTGATCAGCTATTGATTAATTCGATTCCCCATTATATTATTTATATCGAAAAGTTGATTCTTCCGGAGTAATTACACCGTGACTTTGATGAGTCTAGTTTAACTAAACCCTGACAGTATAAAATTCCCCAGAGGTACGACTTACATTTGAATGTAGTACTAATTTAACAAATCCCCTTTTTTTGCCCTTTCGAAAATTCTCTTCACGTATTCCAGTTGGTAAAAGTATTAATGGCGAAACTACGCTCTCGAGGTGTGGGCCAGAATAAAGTTGAGACAATTTTCGATACATAAAAATTAAGTGCAATTTTTTGTATCTTCATTCATGTTAATCATATTATCATAATGTATGAATAAGAAAATATTTTCAAAAATTTTAAACTCTTATTTTTTTACTATTTTTTTTACACTTACACATTTTTTTAGCATTTTTTTACATTTTTACACTTTTTTAAAAGATTTATTTACATTTTTTACACTTTCTTACACTTTTTTTAAAATTTACTTTTTCTCTACACTTTTAAATTTTTCTTTTACGTTTTTCTACATTTTTTACATTCTTTGTCAATTTTTTTCCTTTTTCCTTTTCTATTTTTAAAAATTGTAAACAATTTTTTTTTTATTTTTTTAAAAATTATTTTACATTTTTTCACTTTCAGTCACTTTTTTTAAAGATTTATATACATTTTTTACACTTTTTTATATTTATTTACTTTTTCTATAATTTTTAAATTTTTCGTTTACATTTTTCTACATTTTTTACATTCGTCGTTAATTTTTTTTTCTTTTCTTCATTTCTATTTTCGAAAATTCCAAACCGTTTTTTTTTTATTTTTTTACATTTTTACACTTTCTGTTACTTTTCTTAAAGATTTATTTACATTTGTTACACTTTTTTAGATTTATTTACTTTTTCTATAATTTTTAAATTTTTCTCTACGTTTGTCTACATTTTTTACATTCTTCGTCAATTTTTTTTGCTTTTTTTCTTTTTTAATTTTAAAAATTTCAAACGGACTTTTTACCTTGTTTTATTTTTTTATATTACTTACACTTTTTTAAAATTTTCATTTACGTTTCTCTTTAAGTTTGTTTGTTTCTTCTTATATTTATTTTGAATGAATATTTCCCTTATTTATTTATTCCCTTTTTATGGTTACTCAAATATTTAATTCTTCTTTCTTTAAATTAAGTAGTAGAAAATAACTAATTATTAGTAAAAGTATCTAACTATTTGTATAGAAAATTACTAATTCTAAGTAGAAAATAACAAATTATTTTAGTTAAATGTAACTAATTTCCTAAACAATACGACTAATTATTGGTAGAAAAAAATAACTAAAAAACTTGTCAAATTTGACTAATTGAATAATTCACAAAAAATTTAATTATTTTGACATAATCTGAAAGTGAATTTACAATAAAAAATCTAAAAAAAACTATAATAAAAATATATTAAAAAAATAAATAGTACAGAATAATATAATAAAAGTACATAATATAAAAAATAAAAATATAAAAAGGCGAAAATCACATAAAATGAGAAAATTTATCAGCGATAATTAAAGTTGATTAAGAACTTGTCTGAATTGTTATAATATGAGTCCCTAGAATATATAAAAAAAAGAATTTTGATTTCAAGATCTATATAATGCTGTTATCTTTTCTTATTATCTATTTGATACATTCTCCTTCACTCCCGAACGTGATCTGATTTTATGAAACTATATATTAAACTTAAAGCTTTTTTTTTCTTTTTTTTTTTTTAGTCTCAAGGAATGGTAAAGCCAAGATTTTTGTTTGTATTGCCTGATCTATGTCTATACATATACAACAACAATGAAATCGGATGGCCCCGAATTTTGGGAAAATTGTCCTTGATATATACACCCGTTTTGGCGGTCGCTTCTCTCTCTCTCTCTCTCTCTCTCTCTCGCTCTCTCCTTCTCTCGTGATTTGGGGAGAGGAGTTGAATTTAAGGGAATTCGTGACGTTTGAAATCGATACTTTTGCTCTTGCATTTCTTTTCAGGCCTCAATTATTGTAATTTTGAAAAAGAGGAACTAGAATTATTTTTTGTCAGGATGTCATTTTATTTTTAGTGAAAAATTTTTCTTGTTTTTATTTTTTCAAGTTTTTTGTTTATCAAAAGTGGGAATTATTATTATTATTATTTTTATTTTTTTAAGTAAAAATTTCTTTGTCTCAAAAGTACAACATTCTTTGTTCATTCTTTTACATTATTTTGTCTCGAAAGGAAAAATTTTTTTGTCTAAAAAGTAAAAATGACTTTTTCCCAAAATTTAAAATTTCCTTCTCTCAAAAGTAAAATTTATTTTTTTCTCCAAAAATTTCCGCAAGTAAATAAGGAGGGCAAATAATAACTTGTACTATCGCACTAGCACAGTAAGCACATTAAAAAAAATGTTTTAAATTTCAAATGACTTGACAATAGTTTTTCCCTTTTTGAAACTCAACTAAAAATAAACAACCATTTTTTCGGGGAAGGAGGGGAAAAAATTGCAGATATTATTCTTGGAGTCATAATAGTTACAGAAAAGTTCTTTCAGCATTTGCTTTGCTTAACTTTTGAACCCATAATCGTCAACATCTTTTATGACAGAGGCCGACATAGTTTGACCTAGTTATTATTTTTTTTGAAAGATGAGATGTGCTCTCTAGTAATATTAGGAGTCAATCTTTTTTTCCTTACTTTTTACGAGAATAAGAAATATGCAAATGTGTATAAGATTTCTTTAAAAAAAATTTTTTTACATTCTTATTTTTATGAAGCCGAAAAAAAGTAAGAATAAAGCAAAATAGGGACAAAAAGAAGAAAATAGAAAACAAATGAAGCAAAAGCAAAATTGGGACAAAAAAGGAAAATAGAAAAGAAATAAAGCAGAAAAAATAAAAATAGAATAATATTTTGAAATTCTTTACAGTAATTTTACAATGCGTGTAAACTTTAAACTATTAAAGTTTTCATATTCTGTGGAAGATTATTAAAGTTTGCTTATAGAGGTTCTATAAGTTGAATATTTTGAAATGGTGTTCATGCAAGAAGCTATGAGAGAGGAGAGCTTCTAAAGTGCAAGTTTAGGACAAAGTTATTTTACAGACTAAGAAAAGTTTTTCCGTACATTCTCCCTCTTTCTCTCTCTCTCTCCCACTATATACAACAATGTTCGTTGGTAACTTTTCGATCGTAAAAGATGCATTAGACAACTTGATATTAATATTCGCTTTGCCGAAAAATAAACTTTGTTCTTTCAATCTGCATACGTTATTGACACCCATCAAAATTGAAACTGTTTTCACGAGCGAGTTAACCATCAGAAACGAAAATTTTCTTCTTCTTCTTCTTCTTCTTTTCAAAGAAAGTATTAAAAAAGTTTTGAAAAACCTCTCTTCCTTTCAAAGAACAAGAAAACAAGAGTTTGATAATAACTTTTTCTTAAAAAAAAAAAAAATTATTGAAAATTGCTTAATTTAATTTTTTTTAAAAACTGATTTCTCAATAAAGTACAAAAAAAATTAATCTCGATCAAATATGTATATCAGAGAGAGTAATTAAGAAAACTCGTGTGCAAAAACTTTAAAATTAGCCGATAATTTCACTGACAGTGATAAATATCAAATGCTGTAGTCATTTGCCAAGAACCTTCTCGTTTTTTTTTTGAGGGAGAAAAAAGTGCGACCCATTTTCTTAATTACGAAAAGATTTTCCTTAAAGAGATAAGAAAAAAAATGGAAGAAAAAAACCATTTTTACATTTGTCATTTGACATCAAAAGACAATTTGAGAGAAAGAAAAAAGGGACAAAAAAGATAGAAAAATAAAAAGAAGAACGAAAAGAAAACAGAAAGAAAAATTAAGAACAAAAGGAGAAACAAAAAAAAAATTAAAAACAAAATGAAAAAACAAATAAAAAGAAAAACAAAAGATAATGTAGAACAAAAAGAAGCAGAAATAAAACCGAAAGAAGAATTCAGAACGAAAAGTAAGCAAAACGAAAACAAAAAGAAAAACAGAGACAAAAAAATTGAGAACAAAATATACATAAAAATAAAAAGAAAGAAAAATAGAAAAACAAAGAGAAAGAAATAAATAATTAATAAAACAAAAATAAAAGAACAAAACAAGCTACAAAAAAATGAAAAACAAAGAAACAGAAAAATGAGAAAAAAGAACGAAAAGAAATCAAAAGGGAAATTATAAGTAAAAGAATAGAAAAATAGAAGAACAAAAAGAAAGGAATAATATAAATAATAAAACAGAAAAAGAAAACAAAATACAAAAAAATAAAAAAAATAAAGAAAAATGAAAAAAAAAGAACGTAAAGAAAGCAAACATTAAATGCAAAAACACAACAAATAGTGAGAAATAAAAAAAAAGAAAACAAAATATAAAAAAATAAAAAACAAAGAAACAGAAAAATGAGAAAAAAACGAAAAGAAAGCAAAAGATAAATTATAAGAAAAAGAATAGAAAAATAGGAGAACAAAAAGAAAGGAATAATAAATAATAAAACAGAAAAAGAAAACAAAATACAAAAGGAAAGAAAAATGAGAGAAAAGAACATAAGGAAAGCAAAAATTAAATAGAAAAAACAAAATAAAAATGTGGATACTGTTTACACAGATTTTTCTAAAGCTTTTGATAAGGTTGACCATGGTATTCTTGTGACAAAGCTCGGAGCTATGGGGTTTTCCCATGACCTTCAAAGCTGGTTTATATCATACTTTGCTAACAGAGAGTTATGGTGCGTGTCGATCAAAACCTTTCGACAACTTTTATTCCCACTTCGGGAGTGCCCCAGGGATCGAACCTTGGTCCTCTTCTTTTCTTAATTTTTATTAATGATATTTCTGAAATATTTTACTATTCTTTTAAATCCTTATTTGCTGATGACCTAAAATTATTCAAAGTAATAAAATCACAGGAAAACTCGGCTGGCCTTCAAGATGATATAAAGAGATTAGTAAAATGGTCTATCTTAAATAAACTTCTGTTAAATATTAACAAATGTTCAGTCATAACTTTCTTAAAGTCAACTTCACCACAGATATTTTATTATGAAATTCATAACACTCCACTAACAAGACTATCAAGTGTTCGAGACCTGGGAGTTACTCTTCAGTCGAATATCAGTTTCCAGAGCCACTACTCTGATTCATCCGAAAAGGCATTGAGAAGTTTTGGTTTTGTCACAAGAAATATTACTACGTTTAATAACATTCATGCCATTAAATCTTTGTTTTTTTCACTTGTAAGGCCGGCGTTGTTGTTTGCATCTGTTGTCTGTGCTCCTTACTATCAGGATCATCTTGATAGATACGAGAAAATCCAAAATAGATTTTTGCGATTCGCTGCATGGAAGTTACACATTCTATATGACCGTTATAGCCATGATTACAGTGAACTTAGAAAAGTTCTTGATACTCCCACTCTATCTTCGAGGTTTATATTTAACGATTTACTGTTTTTATATAAAGTAATTCATGGAATTGTAAATTGTTCCGAACTTTTGTCATATATTAATTTCTCTGCACCAACTAAATCATTGAGAAATATATCTCTGTTTAAGTTGAGGCACCATAGAACAGTGTATGGTGAAAACTCTCCTATAAATAGGATTTGTCGAGAAGCGAACACATTAAGTAAACAGCTTGATTTTTTTGCTATGCCTCTGGATAAATTTAAAGCCTCATTACGAATAGTTAACACTTTCGAAAACTAAATCGTTTATTCGCGCGCAATTATAATTGTTATCATATTATAAATTTTTATTGTTATTATAATTTGTTAAATACTTTGTTAAGTACAATGTACAAAAGGGCTTCAAGCCCGTAAAAATGAAATAAATAAATAAATAAAAATAAGAAAGGGAAAAACTATAAAATAGAAAAAGAAAACAAAATAAAAAAGTACAAAAAACAATAAGACAGAAAAATGAGAAAAAAAGAGAAAAGGAAGCAAAATAGAAAAAAGAACGTAAAGAAAGCAAAAAGGAAAATAAAAAAACAAAACAGAAATAAAAAAAGTAAAACAAAAAAAGAGAAAAAAGAGCGAAAGGAAGCAAAAAGAAAATCAAGTACAGAAAAATAAAAATATAAATAAAGAAAAATGAGAAAATACAGAACCAAAAAGGAAGCAGAAAAGAAAATAAAAGAAGAGGAAAAGAGCAAAAAGAAAGTTAAAATAAAGAATAAAAAAAGAAAGAAAGCAACAAAAAAAAAAATAGGCAAACAAAGCAAAAACAAAAATGTAAAAAACCATAAAAATAAGACAAAAAGTAGTAACAAGAAGCTTAAAAATAAAAAAACAAATAGAAAAGAAAAATAAAGGAAAAATGTGTAAAAAAAGTCTAAAATTATAAACTAAAGCAAAAACAAAAATATAAAAATACAAAAAACCAAAAAACAGTAAAATTTGTCTTTTTCTCTCTCTCTCTCTCTCTTTCTTTTACTTTGTATAACGTTATTATCGCAGGTTAATGCTCGACTAAACAATAGCATTCGTATTAGCATAAATGAGAGAGGAGTCCAACTGAAGATATTCCACAGTGGAAACTTGAAATGAAGAACAATAGGAGTTGCAATGATATTAAAGCAAGAATAGCTATAGAGTTACTTACACGTGTGGAAGGGACAAAAACAGTAATAAGGTGACTCACCTGTAACAAAACAAGAGAAACTTTGTTATTCAAAATAATATCGTAATTACAGTTTGTAACATATATTTGTCAAAAAGTTTATCCAAATATACAAATCGTCTATAATTTTGGTTTTCACCAAAATTTTGCATCTCATCAATTATAATTTTTACTCTTTCAAAAAAAAAAAAAAAAATCTCCTATCCTTATGAATTAAAAAAAATTCAGGAAAGTTAAATTAGCACAAACTTTCATCTAAAATCAAGTATTTAAGACAATGTCCTCTCTTCTTATATTTAAGATGAATAATCCGCATTCTCCTTTCATTCATTTTCCATTCATTCCTATATTAAAGTTAGAGTTAAATTAAAATTTTTTTTCATAAACACTCGTCTGAATTTTCTCATTCACAATTATCCAAATTTTTCGCACAGTTCCTTAAATTTTTTTTTCTTATTATTTTACAGTAAGAAAAAATTTTCTACAGAAACTTTTCTTCTTATTAATTTTTTTAACGAAAATTTTCAATCTGGATTTTTATTTTATAAATTATTATTATAATTGTTATTATTATTACATAATTATAAATTATTTGAATTTAAATAAAATAAATTTTATTCAGTTTAATACTGACTTTTAACAGACAATGAAAGAAAAATTTGCAATAATGTGAAAATTATAGGACACTCGACGACTGGGATAGTTATCAAACGGAACCACCTACGTTGTAGACACTGGGTGTTATATTTTGAGTGGCTGTAAATAATCAACTTTAGTAGACAACGTGTGTGTCATTTTTAGATGTTGCACTCAAAATGGGTGAGAAACGATTGCGAATACGTGTCTTGTTTATTAATTGGCAATTATTTTATGACAACTTTTCGTTAATACGTATAAACACACACAAAACGTAAATATTTATACATTAAATAAACAAATGAGGATCAATGATAAATAAACAAAAAATATAGAGGAAAAAAATTAAAAAGCAAAATAAAAAGAAAAATAAAAAATATTTGAAAAACTAAATAAGGAAAAAATGAAGAAAAAATATGAATAAATAAAAGTTAATAAATAAATAAAGAGGGAAAATAAGAAAACAGAAAATAAAATAAGGGATAAAATAAAATATTAAGAAATAAAAATAGACATAAATAAATAGAAATTAACAAATAAGGAAATTAATAAAAAATAATAAATAAATAAAGGAAGGAGGCAAAAATTTATGATAAATGATTACAGAAATAGATAAATAATTGCGGAAATAGATAAAAAATGTAGAAACTAATAAACGTTAATTAACAAATAAAGAAATAAAAACTAATAAATAAAGATAAAGAAACAAATAAAAATTAATAACAAATATAAATTAATAAATAAAAATTACCAAATAAATAAAGAAGGAAACAAAAATAAATAAAGAAATAAATAAATAAAAATTACTAAATAATCAGAAAAGGAAATACAAATAAAGAAAGAAAAAAAATAAAAATTACTAAATAATAAAAAAGGAAATAAAAATAAAGGAAAAATAAAAATTATTAAATAATTATAAAGAAGGGAATAAAAAGAAATAAATAATTTAAAAATGACTAAATAAATAAAAAAGGATATATAAATAAATGAAGAAAGAAATAAAAAAAAGTAAAGGAAACAAATAAAAATGAAAAATTAATAAATAAAAGAGAAAGTGAAGAAATAAAATTTGAATAAATAATAAAAGAAATAAAATAAACTACCCCGCAAAGATTGAAAGCACACTCCTGAGATATATTTATATAAAGATTTATAACTATATACTACTGAGAAAACTGTCTTGTAAAACAGAATCATTTCCCTCTTGAGTGTCTTTGAATTGGACCATTTACTTGCCAACACATGTGTCCATTCAAGTAATTTTGACAAAGAATTTCTTATCAACATTCAACGAGCATCGTTATATAAATGAAAACGACAGTCTAAACGATTAGTTTCATTTCATTGTTGCTCTCGCGCAACTATAATTTGAAATTCAAATATTGTTTTGTTCAATATCAACATTTTTTTTCTACTTCCTTTTTTTTTGCTTCGCTCGTTTTTTTATTTCATTTATATTTAAAATGCCAAACAGAGAAATTTATCAGAAATCGATTAAATAATTTAGTTCTAAATCCCTTTAATTAATAACAATTCATTCAATAATAATTAATAATAATTTTTTTTAGTTACTAATAATTAATTCAACTCGATTAATAATAATTAATAAAAATTCACTTACTTATTAATTAATAATAATTTAATTACTAATAATTCATTATAAATAGTCAAGTAATAATTAATTAATAATTATTAATTTCACAATTATTACAAATTATTATTTATATTGGAATTAATAAAAATTATTTTATATTCACGCGCTGCGATTTGACACTTGAGAAAAAATTAATAACTTGAAAACAAAGTGTAAAAGAAGCGTGTAAGATTTAAACAACGTCATTGTGCATTTTAAAAACACCATTTATCTTTGTCCCCTGTTCTTTTTTTCTTATTTGATAATGTGCATTTCAATCTGGTAAGCTTTTGCTAAAAAAAAAGGAAAGAAAAAAAAGAAAACAAATGGTATTTGAAACGTGTTTATATATTTATACACTCACACGAGTTGAAGGCAATTCTTATCATATCATTTCAAACGTAACAGGTGCGTTTTGTCTTACAAAAAATGTTATTTTTAAAAAACAAATAATATTTTTTAACAACTGTTTAAATAATTTCAATAAATTTAATAATAATAATAATAATAAACTAATAAAAATCAGATTCAATAATTATCGAGATTTTTTACTCGACAAAAACAAATTCATGAATAAATAACAAAAAAAAATTTAGTAATTAATAACAAATAAAAAATGATAAACAAATAATAATTATTAAGTAATAAATAGTAAATAACGAAGAAAAAAAACAAAAATAATTATTAAAACGTTCCAAACAGAAAATTTAATGACTGTAACAAGAAATAATTAAATGCAAAATCAACTTTTTTTCCAATAAAAATTCTCTCGTTTCATTAATTATTATTCAAAATATCGAACATTTTCTCACCGACAATACAATTCAATTTCACCCCGAAACATAATTATAGAAAGTTGAAATCTCACAACATTGTTGCAAATTTTAATGAAACAAAAAAGAAATGAAAGAAAGAAAATAACAAGACAGAGAGAGAGAAAAAAAGAAATAAATGCGAAAGATGGCATAAATTTAAATTTATATAGAAAAGTTTAAATGAGTTTCAATTAGGTCATCGATGAATAGCAATCGTACTTAAATATTCTGAGGTCTTCTGCGGTTGCTAAGGTAATAGTTCTTAAACGAAATTTCAACTCCATTAAAGTGCTCCAAACAGAATATATCCTTTAGTGTGAGAGTGTATATATATATAAGTTGGTCCTTTTAAACATAGCCCATTAAGAAAACTTTCCTTAAAGTATTAAAATATACACGCTCCTTCGAATCACAATTAATTCCGTATTCTATTTCCCCAGCTATACAATGAATAATCAGCGTCTATATATATTTAGACCAACAATTTATTGTTGTTCATTTTCTCCTCGAATGTATTGTTCTTGGTTCCAAATTCTAAATATCCCAAATTATTCTCATAATAATTCTAATTCTAATTAATTAATTAGAAGTACAATAGGGTAAAAAAGCCACATTTTATTTATATTATTATTTATTTTACTTTTACGCCATAAAATCGGAATTAAAATTTTTCTTCAAACTGTACTGTTCGAGATTGACAGAAAAAATTTGCAGTTGCAGCCAAGCAAATTTTTAGATGGACAATACTTCATTTAAAAATTTGTTGTTCGACTTTTTGTATTTATTACAAAAATGCCGCAAAAAAGATTGCTTGCTTGCATTCGGCTGTGGTTAATGGCTATATTAATTTTTCCAAAGAAATATTTATTCATCAGGAAACATTAAATAAACCATCTGAAAACATGTATCAATGAATAAATAAATAAAATTATTAATTATTATTAAATATTTAATTAATTATTATTAAATTGAATTATTGCGAAAATTTTTTTTAAATGTTTTAGAAGTATTGAATTTCTGTGAAAAATTTTGTTATTTTTAAAAATAATTGAATTCTTTATAACAATTTTATAAACATTGCTTTAAATAATTAATTTTTTCGAAATAATATAATAAATATTATGAAAATTTTATTTTAAATAATTCAAATTCTTCGATGAATTTTATTATTTATGAAAATAATTAAATAGTTGTTAAGAGTTTTATTAAAATTTTCAAAAATAATTGAATTACTGAGAAGAATTTTATTATTTATAAAAATAATTGAATCACGTCCTGCGAAAAATTTTTTTAGAATGTTTAAAAAGAATTGAATTTCTGTGAAAAATTTTGTTATTTTTGTGAAAATTATTGAATTCTTCATAAGAATTTTATAAACATTGTTTTAAATAATTAATTTTTTCGAAATATATAATAAATTATTATGGATATTTTATTTTAAATATAATTGAATTCTTTTGGAAAATTTTATTTGTTAAGATAATTGAATTTTTCAATTAATTAATATAAAATAGTATTATAAAAATAATTTAAATTCTTCGATGAGTTAAAACTAATCGAATTTTCATTTTCATTATTATTTTTATTAATTATTTTCATTTTATGAAAATAATTGAATTTTTGTTTAGAATTTTATCAAAATTTTTTTTAAATAATTGTAGTTCTATGAAAAATGTTATTATTATAGTGAAAGTAATTGAATTATTGTGAAGAATTGTATAAAAATTTCGTTAAATATACTAGAAACCATTAAACTTAAGTTTATCTTTAAAATAAATTTTATAAATATTTATTATTCAAATAATTTTGAAATATACAAATAAAATTGAATGAAAAAATTTTAATGAATAATGTCAATCTTCAATGATTGTATTAATGATATAATTTAAAAATAATAACACAGTTGTTTTACAAGTCTCTTTTTAGTATACTTAAAGAATGTTCTTTTAAATTATAGACTAATAAAAGTAGCACAAAGCAACTTTTTCTCACTTCGCTAAAGACTTGAGTTTTATAATAAAAAAGGAAACCAAAACGAATTTTGCTGTAGGTACAATTGAAAGAATTCTACCATTTACTGAAAGGTGGCATAAAAAAATTATTGGTACATATTTTTTTATTCGTAAAACTATTTTTCTTATATATTGTATTTCATACATATATAGATGTACATAAATTGAACAAGTACGGGAACTTTTAAAATTTCCAGCACGTTCCCCCGTGCACGAGGTTAATGAACCTTATTTTTCATGAAAACTTTTTCAGTGTTCATGCGTCACATAAAAGTCATAGCGAACAAATCTCTAAATAATATTCATTTCTACGCTTCCGTATATATGTAAACCTTCGTATACACTCTTATATACAAATATGTGTATATAAAATTATAAATATATATTTACTACCATATATTTTCTTTGCGAAAAGAGTATTATTTGATGCATTGCGAAAGTGGAAAAATAATTTTAAAACTTCTCAAAGTTAAAGTTAAGAATTTTTCGTCTCTTTGAAAAACTAGACATTCGCCTCTTGTGTATATATATAACTATAATAAATGTAAAGTTGAATTTCCACTCGACGTAAGTAGTAACGGCTGACGGGACAAGCCAAAATCTCTGCCGTACCAAAACCGTAACTTTATCACTTGAATTCTATATTCACAAAAATTTGATGAAATGCGCGCATATTCTCCGGGAACAAAAATATTGTTATTGAAAAATTGTCACAATTTTTCATTCTTTAAAAAATAGAAGAAATGTATTTTTTGGCTTTTTATTATGTACCAGCAACAATTCGCGCGCTAAAGCGCGCGGCTAACTTTTTTCTTACATTTTAAAATTATATTAGCAATTTTTTAAATAATAGAATTTAAAAATTTTGATTTCAAATTTTTGTTGAAAACACTAAAAAAATTCAATTTTGGAGAAATTACCAATAATTGCAGAAATTTAATTATTTTCAAAAGTAATAAAATTCTTCTTATAAAATTCTATTATATTCAAAATTTAAAAAAAATTCTCGTCAAAATCCCAATTATCTTTATAAATAAAAAAATTCTTCCCCAAAGTTCAATTATTTTCAAAAATGTCAATAAAATTCTTGTCCTAATTTCAATTATTTTCAAAAATTTTTCTCATTTCAATGATTTTTAATATCTACTATTTTAATAAAATTTCCCAAAAAGAATTTAATTATTTAAAAAAATTTTTAATAAAAATTGTACGCAAACATTTAATTATTTTCATAAATAATAAAAATTTCACAGGAATTCAATTTTTACAAATTTTTTTATAAATTTCTTCGTAATAATTCAATTTTATTTTCATAAAAAATAATTAAAAATTCTAGAAAATAATAATTGAATTGAAATGAAGAAAATAATTTTGAAGAAGTGATAGTAACAATATTTTTAGTTGTTTAATTTCAAAAAGGTTGGAATTTGAAATTTTTTAATGTCTTAATATTTCTGTGTAAAAATAATAATAATTAAACATTTATTTTAAAAAAAAGTAATTGATGTTTTCGAGTAATTTTACAATTAAAGAAATTCGTAAATAAATGTAACAGAACATTTTTTTGAGTAAAACTTCTCGTAAAAATCCCAATTATCTTTATAAAAAATAAAATTCTTCTTCAAAATTCAATTATTTTCAAAAATTTTCCTCATTTGCATAATTTTCAATATCTCTACTATTTTAATAAAACTACCGAAAAGAAAACAATTAATTAAAAAAAAAAATTAAAAAAATTGTACGCAAACATTTAATTGTTTCATAAATAATAAAAATTTCACAGGAATTCAATTATTTAAAAATTTTTTTAAAGTTTCTTTTCAATAATTGAATTATTTTCATAAATAATAAAACTCGTCGCAGAATTTCAATTATTTTTAAAACAATTTTAATCGAATTTCTTGAAAAATGAATTCAATTATTTAAATTATTCAAATTTTAAGAAACATTTAATTATTTAATAAATAATTTACATTTTTATTTAAATAATTGAATTCTTGTAGAATTTTTTAATAAAAATTGTTTTAAAAATGAATTTTTTCCGAGTCGAAGACTCGGAGCAATTGATATCTTCATTTTTTATAGCAATATTTTTAAAGTTGTTTAATTTCAAAAAAATTTGAATTTAAAATTTTTGAAAATCTTAATTCCTATGAAAAAATTATAATAATTAAATATTTATTTAAAAAGCAAGCTATTGATGTTTTTGAATAATTTTACAATTAAAGAAATTCGTAAATAAATGTAACAGAACATTTTTTTAAGTAAAATTTTTTCCTTTATTTTATAAAAATTCAAAATAATTTTCATTTTCAATTAAAATTTGTAATTGACGAATAGAATTTATAAACATTTTTTTCCTTTATTTTTAAAAAACTTTGAATTTTATTAAAAACAATTGTAATTAAGAAATAGAAATTATGTAAATTATTTTCTTATGAAAATTGAAAATTTTCTACAAAAATATTAAGAAACGGGAATATGTAATGTTTTTTTCCCCAAGGAAAAAAATGAGTTTGTCAACAATATTGTTATTGAAAAATAAAAATTCATGCATAAAATGGGTATATATTTCCTATTTCTTAATCATAATTTTTTAACAAATTAATTAAAGAGCAGAAAAATTTATTTAATTTAGATTAGTCAAACAAAATTTGTTATAAAAAATGCACATAATAAACAAAATTTATTTGGCAATAATTTTGTTAAAAAAAAAAAGATCTTTCGAATTATTTTTTCTGCAGTCTCTTTTTTCCGGACTCACCCGCAAATCCAAGAATGTCGTCTCCTCGGAATACTGCTTGGTGGAACCAATAGAAGAGGAACTAAACCTTTTATGGTGTTATGACCGGTGCCGGCGGCACTTCCTTCTCCCCCTCCTCCACCCCCGCCGCTGCCATCATTTGCCGGAAGCCGAAGCTCCGGAACTTGAAGGCTGCTCATCTTTCGACTCTGTCGTCGAAATTCACTTTCACTTTCACTAAATCATTTATTATCGGATTCGGGACAATCATCACGATCCTCTTTTTCCTGTCATTCGAGGCGTTTGCGTTCTAAATTAATTTATTTATTTTTATTTAATTACTATTATTAGCATTATTAACATTTTCCCCTCAAAAATAATTTTCGATTCTCTCTTATTTTTTCTTTCTCGCAATTAATCTTATTTTCTTACAATTAATTTTTAGTGATTCTAATTAATTTTTGCTAATTGTAGGTAATTCATTTTTATACTAATTGCGGTAAATTTTAACTAATTTCAATTAATTTTTAATAATTATAATTAGTTTTTACTTTATGCTAATTGTAATTATTTATTACTAATTGTAATTATTTATTACTAATTATAATTAGTTTTTAGTTTTTTACTAATTGCAATTAATTTTCTACAATTACAATTAATTTTTACTAATTGTAATTAATTTTCTACAATCACAATTATTTTTTTAATTATAATTAATTTTTACTAATAATAATTAATTGTTGCTAATCGTAATTTTTACTAATTATAATTGTTACTAATCGTAATTTTTACTAATTAAAATTGTTAATAATCGTAATTTTTACTAATTTTAATTGTCACTAATTGTAATTAATTTTTACCAATACGAATTATTTTTCCTATGCTAATTAACCATTAAAAAAAATTGTGTGATTTCAAAACAATACCACTTACTAAACTAATAAAAAATGATGATAAATTTAAACAAAGTTTTCCCTAGTAAACGCGCGTCTTTTTTTAAACTCCGCAACAAAAAACGAGGCGATTTAAATAAAAAAAAAAAAAGAAGAACTGACAATAAATTATTTTCTGAATAATAATAGAGATGGAAAAACATCGGTATGATGTGATAATAAATATAATCAAGTGCAATCCGTATAGGCAATTTTTAAACTTTTTTCCCCTCTAATCTAATTGTCGGTTGTGCGTTACAACATTTTGATATCACAGTTTTTTTTTTTCTCTCTCTCTCTCTTCTAAAAGATAATAATTTACATGACAATATTGTATATTTGCGTACATTTATTGTCATTAACATAAAATTAAGTGGAAAATGAGTAAATGACAAATGTTATGTCTATAAAAGCGATAATCTTTATGACGATTTTTTTTTGCTTTAACATTTGTGTGTAATTATCAATTTTTATTTGCCTTATTTTTCAAATCTAGGAATTAGTTTTTGAATAATTGATGAGAGAACAAAGGCAAATAATAATTGATGACGAATGAAGTGGATAGAAAAAAAAAGTTTGAAAATTTTGAGAAAAAATTGGGGAAAAAAGGAGAATTTTCAAATGGAGGGAAAAAAAGAAAAGGAATGAACAAATTGATGATTTGTGTGTGTGCGCGCTCGCTCGCTCATTCGCGACTTCTGGAGCAAAACTTGGCATAAGTATAAGAAAAGTTTTGCCTCATTAATTTATTCACTTTTTTTTTTTTTTTGTAACCAACTAACACGTCAAAGGGGACCTTGAACATGCTACGTTTACATAATATGATATCCGTACAATACGTATACACTTTTATTATACTTGTTGGTACTTTGTTTATCAAATTCACGTAGGCAGATTGGAATTTCTCTTCTGTGTGAAATTTACTATTATATTACAACCAGAACCCGCACAACTTTTTTTTCTTTTCTCATTTTATTATGTCACATCTTTCTTATCATTTTTATGCATTTTATTGCTCTTCATTTTTTCTTCATTTGCTTTTATTTTCTCTTTTATTTTCTCTCTTCTGTAAAAAGTGGAAAAAATTTTGACAATTTTTCAAAAAATCAAAGTAACATTTTTGTGAAAAGAAACAATTTCTATTTCTATGAGAAGAAAAAAAGATGAATAAAAAAGTTTTTATACTTTTGGCACCAAAAAAGAAATTTCAAGTTTTTCGTGATAGAGAAAAATTGTTGTCAAAAACTAAGAATTAAATTAAAGTTTAAAATTTCCTTTAACAGACGAATATCTAGAACAAAATTTTAAATTTATTTTTATATTAAATAATTAATTAAAAAAATGTTAAATAAATAATTTTCTTTCTTCGTTGGTATTTAAATAAATAAATACATTGTGGACTTATTTTCAATCTTGATTTAAATTTCAACGAAGAAACAAACTTATTTATTTAACATTTTTTAAATTAATTATTTAAAATAAAAAGAAATTCAACTTTTTTTTTCTTTTATTAATTACTTTTTAGTTAATAATAAAAAGATAAAATTTTTTATTTTCAGAAAATGACAATATATTTAAAAAAAATTACATTGTTTTTAAAATTTAAAAAAAATTAAAAAAATTAATGTTAAAAATACAAACAAGAATTTCTACATTTTTTCTTTTTGTCGCCAAAAAACAAATCTAACTTTTCCGGTAGACGACAACGACTCTGGGGAAAATTTGTCAAAAACTTAAAAAATGAAATTAAACTTTAAAATTTTCCCTAGCTCCTGACAACACAAATCACAAAACTTATCACAAGAACAATTTTATTAACTCTCCATTTTCCTACAGGACTCGAAATTAAATTCTCCCTAAGTTGCGGTTACAATTCGGAAAAGAAAATAATAGAAACAAAAAAAGTCCATTAAAAGTTGTTTTTAAAAAATTGCATAAGTTCTTCAGACAGCAACAAACTATTTCTTTTATAAAAATCCTAGAGAATTTTTTTTCCTCCTCAAAAAAAAAAAAATAGAAAAAAAATAAATATATTTATGCGAAAAATTTTCAAGAGAAAGAAAAAGAGAGCAGATAACTCGTGAAGTTTGCACGCCGCGCGAGAAAGCTTTTCTCTTCTATTTTCTTTTTTTACTTTTTCGTAAGATTTTCTCTCTCTCACGACATGTTTTTAAACGAATGTAACCGGAGGATTTAAAGTCGGAATTTCTCATTTGTCTGTTTAACGCCATTTATATACGATTATGTGCCAAGAGACATTAATGTTATAATATTCTAAAAGCATTTGCCCCGACCACGGTATTTTTGTATCTTTATAAAAGAGCGTAAAAAAGTAAAATATTTTCTTCTTTTTAACTTTTTTTTCCCCCTTGTACACGATTATAAATAGTCTCATGTATATAGTGCATAAAAGAAAAAACTAATTCGCGTAAATAAATTTCTCAAGTTTTCGCAATTCTGACACGAGACTTGTTTTCTTTTATTTACGCAAAAAAAAAATAACAGAATAGCTTATCTAAATTTTTTCACAATAGTTATTTATTTTATTCGTTTTATTTTCTTCCATTGTTTTTATTTTCTACTATTTTTGCCAATAATTACTGACATTTGAACGAATTAGCAAAGTGGTTGATTGTTTTCATTGCAAAAATTATAGAATTTAATTAATTTAATTTATTTATTTAAATTATTGTTTTTAATTATATTGTTTATTTTATTTATTTCCCCCTGTAATTATTTTTTTGTTTATTAATTATCTTTTTAAATTGATTTTTGAAAGAAGAAGAATAAAAAGACCTTTTTATTCTTCTTCATTGAAAAATCAATTCAAAAAAATAATTTATAAAAAATATTCACTTATCGCAAAAAAATTTTTAATCAGCAAAAAGTGCTGAACAAATTGATTAGAAATGATGTTTTCGTTAATAATTTGGAAAATTATTTTCAGTGGCAATTTGCAAATAGAAATAAATTAGAAATCATATATTTTTGTTAATAATTTGGGAAAAATTGAGGAAGAAAATTATTTTCAGTGGCAATTTTGCAAACAGAAAAATAAATCAGCGATTTAAAGAGAACTGTAAAAATAAATCAGTGTGGAGATTAACGCGATAAGGGTTGTAGTTGCAGTATTTTAGGAAAATGAACTTTTCATAGTGAATGCGCGCTCGAGAGAGAGAGCAGAGAGAGCTGATAAAATTTGAAATTCAAATTTAACTATCGAAGCACGCATTTCGAGACTGAATATAGAAAAACCAAAAAATGAACCGACATTTTAGTTATGCATACACAAAAAGACAATTTTTTTTCGATTTTTTTTTTTTTTATACTAAATTCGTGAATAAAAAGTTGGGGAAAATTTTCTATTTATACCGTCAATGATTTCGTTGCATAAAATAATAGTAAACAAAAAAGTTGATAAGTACAATAATTTTTCTATGAATTTTCAACTGAATAACATTTTTGTTCTGCCCCTAAAACATTTATTTACATATTTCGATAAAAAAACAGGAATTTTCGAACAAAAAGAATTTACTTCACCCGTTGAAAACAAAAGAAAATTCGCTGCATACCAAATATTTAAACTTTTTTATTATTAAAATTTATTCAATTTATTATTTATTATTAATTTATTGTTATTTTATTATTATTATTATTAAGATTTATTACTATTTTCATTCATTTTTAACGAAAAAAAAAGAAATTTATTTTTTATATTGAAAAAAGAAGAAGGAGATATCTATATTTACAATATATAAATTAAATGTATATAATATGATTCTATCGATTCGATGCTGGGGCACGTTTCGGTTTAAGAAAATTGAGATTTATTTTTTGACCGATTCGCAATGAATGTGCTTTCAACGAGCTGTGATTGTTTCAAATTGACCAACGCGATCGTGCTCCCGCTATTATATTTATACAATATATATGTATACATATAGGATCACATTTACTTTGTTTTAGAACGCATTTTTCTTCTCTCTAAAACATTTTTTGGCAAAATGTAGTCGATGGCATTTTTAGAAATAAAAGGAAATTTATATTACTGATAGATATAAATTATGACTTTTCTGCTTTTGAATTAATAAATTTTACTAATAAATTAGAATAGAAATTACTAAATATTTATTAGTAAAATTTACTAATTGAAAAGAAAAATGTAAATTTTACTAGTAAATTGGTAGAAATAATTATTTATTAGTCAAATTTACTAATTGAAAAGCAAAAAGTAAATTTTACTAATAAATTAGTAGAAATAACAATTTATTTAGTAAAATTAACTAATTCAAAAGGAAAATGTAAATTTTAACTAATTTACTAGAAATAATTATTTATTAGTAAAATTTAGTAATTCAATATAGAGAATCAATATTATTCTCATCAAATAATTTTTTTTAGTGTACATATTTTTCTATAAAAATATAATTATTTAATATATTATACAATTAATGTTTACATTATTATACTATAGAATTTATAATTTTTTATAATAAAACCTTTTAAAAAAATTTATATTAATAATTAAAGAATAAAATAAGTGATTAATGATTGATTTTAAAAATTATTGGTAAGAGTATAAAAAACAATTGATGGTGTACATAAAACTTAATATGTACAGTATAAGTGTAATATATATTATAGTTGAAAATTTAATAACGGTTCATTGCGAATATAAAATCTAATAAAGGGGAATATATTTTTAATCTCACAAAAGCTGGAAAGAGTGCTTAAAGATAGAAGCAAAAGATCTTGAGATAAACGAAAGGTTTAGTTTAGCGAATTTGAAAGCTTCAGTGAGCAAATTTACCTATAAAAGAGTATCAGTTGCGTTATAATTAAAAGCTCGCGAAGTCCATAATGAAACGTTAAAAATGAATCAATAGAGTTTCTGTTAAAATACAATTTTCAAGAATTTTATTAATTTTCCACGAATTCGAAATATTGTATTTATTTTTTTAACACCCACAAGAATTTTAATTATTTTTATTTTTCAACAAAAATTTATTGAATTATTTTAAAGAGCAATTTAATATTTTTTATTTATTCTAATTCTATTTTTATATTTACTATTTTGAATTTTTATTTTTTATTGTATAATAAATATAAATTTATGAAAATAAATATATTATTTCTATTATTAGAGTAGAGTGGGGTGAAACATTTTCTAATTAATAAATTAACAGAAATTTTTTTTCCACTGAATAAGAAAAAAAACGTTTTCTTAATCGTGGAGAAGAAAAAAGAAAAGAAAAAAAAGAGAATTCTAGTGGAAAAATTAATTTGCCCGAGAAATTTACGTATAAAGATAAAAATAAATGCTCTTTATTGTTGAATTTTAGTGTTAATTTGCATTTAATTAATGTTGAAATTTTGCGCAGCTTTACCGCGAGTTTAATCTAAGTTTGAATTATCAATTTTGCGACGTTAGGGATTATGGACCATTACATATATCAAAGCTAACAAACCGTCAACTTACTACTTTGAGTTTCAATTATAGTTGGAAAAGTGTGTGTTTCTTGTATATCTATATACACTGCCAACAATTCTCTGTAACGGATTTTACCTTACGCTGCTGTGGATCAGTAGACACTTTAGCTTCAACTCAATACGAATCGCATCCCCTTTGATCCGTATCTCTCTTGTATTTTCACTTTATGTGCTGCATACATATATATAACAAAACTATCTACAATATCAAAGTTTAAATTTTCCAAAAGGTGACTTAGTGCATTTTTAGAGGAAAACAATCTTTTTCCCTCGCTCTCAACTTTTTTAGGCCCGATTTCGATCATTTTTATTAGAAATTAAATTTTTATAAGGAACAAAAAAAATCCTTTTTTTTGGAAAAAATTTTTTTTATCAGAGTTGCCACAAAAAATTAATTTTGCTTTTCCCTGATTTACTGACAAAATGTTTGAATTTTTCCCTTACCCCAAAGAATATTCTGCGATTCACTCTAAAAATTATTAGACACTCAAAAAACTGTTCTATTACATTTATATTTACGAATTAATTTAATTGTAAAATTATTCGACAACATCAACAAATTCTTTTTTAAATAAATATTTAATCATTATTATTATTCCCTAGGAATTAAGATTTTCCAAAAATTTCAAATTCAAACCTTTATACAAAATTCAACAACTTATAATTTAATTTAAATTTCCATAAAATTTTTTTTAAAAAAATTAAATTATTTATAAAAATTGTAATAAAATCCTTCGCAAGAATTTAATTACTTTTACAAGTAATAAAATTTTTCACGTGAATTCAATTATTTAAAAAATGTAATAAAATTCGTTGTAAGAATTCCATTATTTTCATAAATTATAAAATTTTTCATAGGATTTCAATTATTTTTAATACAATGTAAAATAAATTCCTAGAAAAACGTAATTATTTTCAAAATTTTTTGCAAGAATTCAATTACATTTCACAAAAATAATGAAATTCTTCGATGAAATTCAAATATTTTCAAAATCTACTATTTTAATAAAATTTCTCAAAAGAATTCAATTATTTAAAAAAAAATGTAATAAAATTTGTTGCAAGAATTTAATTATTTTCATTAATAATAAAATTCTTCATAGACTTCAATTATTTTTTAAACAAATTTTAAATAAATTCCTCGAGAAACGTAATTATTTTCACAATTTTTTGCAAGAATTCAATTACATATAAAAAAAAATAATAAAATTCTTCGCTGAAATTCAAATATTTTTAAAATCTACTATTTTAACAAAATTTTTTAAAAGAATTCAATTATTAAAAAAAAAAAAAAAAAAAAAAAATGTAATAAAATTCATTGCAAAAATTCAATTATTTTCATAACTAATAAAATTCTTCACAGGATTTCAGTTATTTAAAAAAAAATTAATAAAATTCGTTGCAAGAATTCAATTATTTTCATAAATAATACAATTCTTTACAGGATTTCAATTATTTAAAAAAAAATTAATAAAATTCCTTACAAGAATTCAATTATTCTCCTAATTAATAAAATTCTTCACAGTATTTCAATTATTTTTAATACAATTTTAAGTAAATACTTCGAAAATGTAATTATTTTCAAAAATATTATTGAAATTCTTCGAAAGAATTTAATTATCAATTATTTTTAATACTTTTTGCAAAAGCTCCTTGATAATTTTCAAATCCATTTGTTTACAATTCAATTTTACAAAATTTCGATTATTCGGAAATTCTTCAATTAAATATTTAGAAAATAAAAACTTGAAATAATATCAACAAAAAAATTCAATTAAACTTTTTCAAAAAAAAAAATAATTCTAAAGAATTGTCAATGAAAAGTATGAAAAATTTATATTTTCAAAGCTTTTAATTTAAAACTTTTTCAAAATTGAATTATTTTTGAAAATTCATACTATAATGCTTTTAAGATTCAATTATTATCTAAAAAATTGAAATTCATTTTTTAATAAATTTTTATTATAGAAAATTCAACGAGAATTCAATTATTTAAATAGAAAAATAAATAATTTATTGAATATTTTTTTTTTTAAATTGAATTTTCATAAAAAATTTTATAAACAAATTTTTAAATAATTGAATTCTCTTGACAAATTTTAATAAAATTTTCAATTAATGACATTTTTCGATGGAATTCGATTAAAATTGTAGGGGAACATAGTCTAGGTCGGCCACCTTTTTGACTTTTGTTTATAACTTTTTTTTAAAAATGAATTTGGACAATTGAAGTATATGGTTGGAAAGTCCTGTTTAATAGGAACATTTTTTCTGTACAAAGTAAATTGACAGGTTTAAAAATGAAAAAGTTATAAAGATTTAAAAAAAAAAAAATTTGTAGTCCAGGTTGGCCATTACAGTCAAGGTCGGCCATGTTTAAAATTCAAAGGGCATTAATCTTTAAAAAATAAAATAACATGTTTGGAGTAACGGAAAATTGATTCTTTATTGTTTACAGTTTGTAACTTAATGAAATAACAAAATAATAAAAATAAACAATATAAAAAAATAAATATAAATAAAAAAAAAATTTTGCACTAAAATATTAATAAAATTAAATAAAAATATTAATAAGATGATCAATTATATTATGAGTTATACAGAATTGCAGTTTTTGCAAATGAAGTAGCTCGTCCTCATCTTTGCGCATTTTAAACACATAGTGGCCGACCTTGACAGTAAGTAACATTACCGAATTGTTGTAACCATAAAGAAATACGTTTCGGGATTCGATTTTTTACTTTGTTTTCCTTTCAACCATGAGTCCCACAAATTTTCTGCATACTTGCCTTGACGATTCAATTTGTTTTTTATCTCTTATTAATGGTTTTTCACATTATGCACAAAACTTTTTTTGAGCTTTTTTTGTACCGACGTCACAGAAAACACAATTTTTGATTTTCCGAAAATGTAATTGAACAAAAAGTTAGGTTTCACTAAGACAAGCTTCGACAAATATGCGCGTAGGTGGCGCTAGTGAACTTGACAAAAAAATGCGAGTGGCCTACCTAGACAGTAGACCAACCTTGACTACATTCCCCTATTAAAAGTAATTGAAATTCTGCGATGTGTTTTATTATTTATGAAAACAATTAAATTCCTGAAAATAATTTTATTATTTACGAAAATAATTGAATCGCTGAAAAAATTTTATTATTTTTGAAAATAATTGAATGATTGTGAAGAAATTTATAAAGTAAATAATTGAATCCCTGTAAAAATTTGATTATTTATGAAAATAATTGAATTACTGCGAAAAAATTGAAAAAAAATTGTAAATAAATGAATTCCTGTGAAATATTTATTATTTATAAAAATAATTTAATGTTTGCTTAGAATTTTTAATTGAATTCTTTTGACAAATTTTATTAAAATAAAATATTTATTTTTATTTACTAAATATACTGAAAATTATTGAATTCAGAAAAATTTTTATGAAAATAATTGAAATTTTTCCAAGAATTTTATTAAAATTTTTGTAAATTAATTGAATTTTGTAGAAGAATTTTATATATTTTTAAAGATAATTGAATTTTTGGTGAGAATTTTTTTTTAATTTTTCGAACATACATAAATTGAATTTATGTGAAGAATTTTATTACTTTTGAAAATAATAATTGAATTTCTGCAATCATTTGTAAGTTCTTAAAAATTCAATTTTTTCCTGTAGTTAAATAAAAATCTCTGACTTTTCCCTGATTTCCCTGCGACCTCTGGCAACCCTGTTTATGAAACGGATTCTTTTTTCTTTGTAAATAAGAAAAGGAGAACAGTTTTTTCTAAGGATAGCAAAATTGAGACAAAAATCGATTCAAAACAATTGCTTCGCAATAGTTTTGATTCATTTTTTGTCTCAATTTGCTATCCTTAGAAGAAACTGTGAGTAAAATAGTAGAAAACGAAAATGAACAATTTGGCAAATTAATCAATGTTGAAATAAATAAACACGTTTTGGAAATAATTTTCCCCCTTGGGATTAAATGTGTGCATTAGTAGTAGATTTGATTGAAATAACTATATATTCGGAAGATTCAACAATTAATTTAGACTTGGTAGAATGGAGGTGTAATTAACTTGAGCGTGTAATGCACAAGCTTATTTAATGAAGATGTTTGCTTGAAAGAGGGAAATTGGTGGGAGCCCGCATGGCGCAAAGTCACGTGATATCCTATAGCTTTCATATCATTCAAAGGATATCACGTAGTTGACAGTCAGCTACGACTCTAATCAAAACCGAAACCCTTGGAGATGCTTTCTCATTCCTATATATATGTATACATATTTCCTATTTTCTATCCTCGTTGTCATGCACATCCAGTCTATTTTATTCTCGTCTTTTTCAAAATGAAAAAAGAGAGAGAAAGGAAATTTCGAAATATCACCTTTCGTGCAAATGATAATTTTGTTTCAAAAGAATGTGGGTCAAAATATATTCTTGATACAAAGGTGCAAAAAAAATATGTTTAATATTCTTGAAATTTGAAAAATAGTTTTTTTCAACCTTTTTGTTTCAATATATTAAAAAAAAAAAATTTGTTTCAAAAAATGTATATTTTTTTGAATTGTCAATATTCTCTTGAGGATTTACGGAAGTCTTTATTGGATTCATTTGAGAATCGTAATATAAAGTGCTCATTTGCATTTTGCTGCATCGAGACACTTTGCTCTCCCGCATTTACCAGTTTCGATTCTTCAAAGACACTGTTCGTTGGGTATTATTTTTTTTCTTCTTTTATTTTAATGGGGCGCCTCGCTTTTATGCACCAGTTCTTACGACACTTCATTCCCAACTTTATTTATTTTCCTATATATAATGCTATTTCGAAAAATTTACTTACTTTTCTTAATTCTCTCAAAGTTTACAATTACATTTTTGAATTTCCCGCCAATAAAGTTCTTTAAATAGCCGTCTAGATGGCAGGAAAATTCTCTCGTAAACGAGAAGCGAATAAAGTACATGACTCACGGCTATGATTAATTAAAAAATTAAATATAATTAAATATATACCCAGGCGCGAAAGACCAATGCTGACGATGGATTGAAGATTTATTGAGCCTTGAACGCCCAGCCTGGGTAACCCAGTGTTGAAGCAGTCTTTATACCACTGTCACTCAATGTTGATTCAGCATTGGACACCAATGTTCGTTCCATGCTCGATTCAAGACTCGGTCAATCTTCGTGAGTGAAGCTCAAACATCTGATCTTTATTCAAGCCTGAATCAATCTTGACAGTGTGCACTTAAAAATATTAAATATAAATATTTATAAATTAATTAATATTAAAATATTTTTTATGATAATTTTGTATACTATTTAAAAATTATTATTAATTATTATTATTAAGATATCAATTGGTAAATAAATATTAATATTTATTTAGTGTATATTATTCTTTTTTAATTATTAATTTATTAATAATAATAATAATAATAATTATTATTAGGTATAAAAAAATATTAAATTAAAAATAAATATTAAATATTATTTTTTTTATAATAATAATAATAATAATAATTATTATTATTAATTATATAAGATTTATATAAATAAAGTTAAATTATACATTATTATTTTTTTCTTGCACAGTGTCAAATAATTGTTTTCAAAGTTCAAGAGTTTCGTTTGTCTGAAAAATTTTTAGTGAAAAAATATGTTCATTAGGGTGTAATAAATATTTATGCCTAGTAGTTTTACACTAGGAATAACTGTTTAGTAAATATGTATTATCAAAAAACTATTTTTTGTCAAACGCGTGCGATTAAACACAAATAACCTTGAGACTTTAACATTGCCAACTCAAGAGTTTAACGTATGTGTTGAGTTGGTAATGCTGGAGTTTCAAGGTTATTTGTGTTTAGTCGCGCGCGTTTCACAAAAAATAGTTTTTTTGATAATATTTACTAAACAGTTAATCCTAGTGTAAAACTACTAAGCATAAATATTTATTATTACCTAATGAACATTTTTTTCACTAATAATTTTTCAGATAAACGAAACTCTTAAACTTTGAAAATAATAATTTGACACTGTACAAGAAAAAAAAATAATATATATAATTTAACTTATAAAATTATCATAAAAATATTTTAATAATAAATAATTTATAAATATTTATATTTAATATTGTTCAGTGCACACGGTAATAAAGAAAGTGAATATTGTATCAAGATTGACCGAGTCTTTAATCGAGCATGGGACGAACATTGGTGTCCCATGCTGAACAAATATTGAGTGACGCGCCGTATATACAGAATATACTGCGCTGGCATTGAAATAGTAGATTAGGCGAGGTGCCTTCCAGCCTTCTGTGGCCGAGCGGTTTAAATGCGTGCGTTTAGGACTTCCGGTATGCGTTAGGGACGGGGTGCGTGAGTTCGATCCCACATGCGAGCGAATATTTTTCATTCTTTGTTTTAAGCGTTATATAAAATAATAAAATTGTGTGTTGTGTGTTGTGAATAAAAACTTGTGAAAATGTTTGTAAATAATGTTAAAAAGTCTGCTAAAAAATCGAGAAAAAAATGTGTCGATTAACAGAAAAATTGTCTTTTTTTACTAAAATTATTTTTTTAATATTACTATTTCAAATGACATTTATTGTTAGTAATATATTATTTATATGAAAATAATATAATTATTATAATAGTAACTTATTTCCAAACAGACGCATATAACATGAATAAAAATAATATCAATAATATTCATTACTATAATAATAATAATAATAATAATAATAATAATAATAATAATAATAATAATAATAATAATAATTATTATTAAAATATTATTATTATATACAATTCATATATTCATATTATATTGAATGAGCGCGAGAGAGGCGTAAATTTTGGAACAGTGGAAGCAGCCTTGTTTCAGTCCTGCATTATAGGGTTCCGCAGCATTGATTGAACATTGAACGCCAATCTACAACAAAGACTGGAGCGTCAGTCTTAAATAAGTGTTACATTATAGCTAGAAGCAACCTTCGTTCCGCCGTCCCACCAAGGCTTGATCAATGTTGACCAAGCCTCAACGAAGGTTCCGTAAAGCCTGAATCTAGCGTCAGTTCTCGCCTGGGTAATAAAAATATAATTTCATTTAATAATTAACGTAAAAGGTAAAAATTTCTACAATTATCTAGTTTTTTCTATTAAATATACTGAGAAAGAGAGTTAAAGAGAGAGTGAGAAAGATTTAGTGGAAAATTCGCGAGAAAGAAAGAATAATCAAACAGCCAGAAGCGCTCGCTTCGATGAATGTAATTTTATAGTCCTCGTACATTTGTAATAAAGATAACTTGATTTACAATGTAATTTAAACGTATGGAAATGGAACATTTGAAATTGAAAATTACACATAATATCTTTTACCGTTTGATATCTATATACGCAAAAGGTATATTGAAATAACGTCATTTTCTAGTCTAAACCGTTTATGTTTGATCATATGTGTACCTCGTTATGATGCATCGACATCGACTGTGTACTATATATGTACACATAAAACGACATTGGGCGAAATGACGTTTATACATGAATGCTAACACATTTATAATTTAACGCCAATATGATCAATGTTATGAGAAAAGACGAGTAATCACTAATCAGAAATGTTCATTTTCAATAAAATTGTAATTAAAATGAGAACGAAATATTGTTTTTCAATTTTTTTTGTAAGTACTTTTTTATAAATGAGGAGTAAGTTTTCAATACCTGATAAATCCAAATTCAGTCATTTTGAGAAATTTAAACAAATGACAATTCTCACATAACCATTAAAATTAACTTTAATGTAGAAAAATTGTAATAAATTATTCATTTTTGAATATTTTTTCTATTTAAAACGCTCTGTTTGTAATTAAAGTCTATTGTAATAAGGGAATTTAAAGGTTTTGGTAATTTTTTCTAATAAAAAAAATTAAAAGTCATCAAGGTTAGGCCAAAGTATTTTTTAAATTGAAAATTTTATGGAAATAAATTTTTTTTCTTAAATTGAACAATGATAAATCGATTTCTAAGAATTTTAATATTTTGAATATGTGTTTATCTCCATTTTTTTTTAAAATGGATTTATCAACAGTTTTGAAAAATTGCTCCTCAAATATTCTTACAGTTTTTCTAAATACTTTTTCTTAATACTTTTTTCTAAATACTCTTTTTATTCACTATAGGATTTTGTAGAAATTAGAAAATATATTTTTAAATTTACGATTTTTTATTTAAAAAACGATTTTTAATAAAGAACAATTTTTAAATTCACGATTTTATTAATAAATAGGGAAAGTGGGGTAAAGAGACCATGGGGTAAAAAAGACATTTGATTATTAAATTAATGATTCATAAAAGCAAAAAAATCCGGAATTTTTAAATATATAATGTCTCGTTTTTCTAAAACTAAAAATTGTAAAATTATTTTCATTTCTAATTCGATATTAAAAGAGGCAATTTTCAATTTTTATTATCAATTTTTGCAAAAATTTATTTGAATAAAATGAAATAAATAAATAGTTAATAATAGCTAATTATTGGTTGAATTAAAAATAAATATCAAAATAACTAAAAAATTTTCAAACTAATGAATTAGTCAAATTTGACTATTTTCCTATTTATTTATTTATTTACTAATTTATTTTCTACTTATAATTAGTTGAAATTAGTAATAAATTAATTTTAATTAATTATTAGTAGAAAATAACTAATTATTAGTAGAAAGTAGCTAATTAGTATAGTATAAATTTACTAATTATTAGCAGAAAGTTACTAATTAGCAGTAGAAATTAACTAATTATTGGTAGAAAAGAACTAATTATAGAAAGTACCTTACAAATATAATAAATAAAAATTAGAGATAATAAAATTAAGAAAATAATAAATAAAAATTAAATATAACAAATGTAATAAATAAAAAATACTCTGACGATTTTTAACTTAATGATTTTTTTAATAAATAACAATTTGTAAATTAACGATTCGTAAAGTAGAAAAATACAAAAAAGTAAAATATAATTTCTCGTTTTTCTAAAACTAAAAATTGAAAAATCATTTCCATTTCTAATTCGATATTAAAAGAGGGCAATTTTCAATTTTTTTTATCATTTTTTTTGCGAAACAAGAGTTTAGTATTTCGAGAAGAAGAGAGAGAAGAATAAAATCGATTTTCAGTTAATTAAAGTTTTATGGAGTATTGATTACTACTTTCCAAGTAGTATTCTCAAATAATCATGAACGCAATAATGTTCTCATTGAATTTGCGTTTCTCCCTTTTTTTTATTTTTTTTCTTTTCTACTATTTTTTGCTATTCTCTTTACTTTTTTCTAATTCTATTTTTCAATTTTTTATTTTATTTTCAATTTTATTTATTTATTTACATTTTATTTTTTCATTTCCTCTTTAAGTTTGTTTACTTATTTATTTATAATATTGATGGGCAAACTTTTCCGTATACCGATAGTACTCAAAATACTCTCTAAATTTGAATTAGTAAAAATGTTTACGAAATGGAATTAATACTTTTTAATTAGTAGAGTTTACTAATAATTTAGTCGAAATTACTATTTATTAGAAAAATTTTGTAATTGAAAAGTAAAAAGTCAGTCTCTAAATTTGAATTAGTAAACAATTTTATTTTTACCATTTTAAATTTAGAGTGTATAAAATAAATAAAAAAAAATAATGAAATAAAGAAATAAAATTTTTTTTAAATAAATTCTAAAAGTTAACTTATTATTATTATAATTATATTATTTTTTTTCTTTTATCTTCTTTTAATATTATAGGTTATTTTTTTATTTTATACTTTAAGTGACGATATAATTTCTTCTTTTCTATATAATATATAGAATTATAAATAAGTTCATTAAATAAATAATAATAAAAAAAATTTAAAGACAAAAATACAAAAGACAAAAAATATAAATAGAAAATATAGATGAAACGATATGAACAAAAAATATTTTAGAAAAAATGTGTAAAGAGGGAAATTGAATTTCAATTTCTGATTATATTATATATTTGCATCTGAGGAATGTTGCAACAACTCTGCTTCAGTTCAAAGATAAAAAAATCTAAACGCGAATAGAATAAATGTATAAAAATTAAGATGCACCGAGGATGATAAGAGAAGAAAATACATACTCATGGATATTTTTCATTCTTCTCATAAAGCGGACCATGTGAGCGACGAATGTTAAAGAAATATTTAAAAAAAAAAATATACGAAGAACGCATATATTTAAAAAAAATATAAAGAACGCATAAAAAAAATTGTTACTAAAAAAATATAAAGAACGCATTTGCGTTCTTTATATTTTTTCAGTAACAATTTTTTAAAATCTTCTTATTAAATAAATAGAGGAGAAAAATTCTCAAACTACATTTTAACTGCGTGGTCAATATAATTAAAAAATAATCCAACTCGATAAATGCGAATCTGGAGAAGGTGAAAAAAATATGCCATGTAAAGTAAAGAAAAAAAAATTGTTCCTAATTAGAGAAATAATTAATTATCCTTCTTTGCTTGTGATTAACAAAAAAAATGACGTTTTTGCTCTAATTTCATTCGTTCGACGAAACACTGCCATGTGATAGCGAACTGATGGCTGACATATTTCTGCACTACACACATTGACCTTCGCGAAATGCAAACACTTCTTCTTTTAAATTATTATAAACATAATACACAATTGAATAATCTCATAATTATTCTCCCCCCTCCCCTTTTCAAATATACTTTTTAATCAATTAATATTTCAATTATTTTTTTTGTATATATTGTCAAAGGAAATTTAAAATTATGACTTTTTGGCTTTAAAATTATTTTAGTATTTTGGTATTTAATATTATTTTAGTCTTTTAGTATTTAGAATTATTTTATTTATTTATTTCAGTACTTTAGTATTCAATACTACTTTAGTATTTTTAAAATTAAAAATTAAAATTAAAAAAAAATAAAATTTGTAAAAAATAAATTAAATTTAAAAATTAAATTAGTATTCAATAATGCTTTAGTATTTAATATTATTTTAGTAATTTAGTATTCGATACTGTGTTAGTATTTTTGTTTCCAATATTATTTTAGTATTTTACTAATAATTAATACTAATTAATGATAATTATTAATACTAAATACCTATTAATTAATAATAATTATTACTAACAAATACTAATTATTAACAATTAATACTAGTAAATACCTATACTAATTAATTATAATTAATAGTAGTAAATACTAAAATACTAATTAATAATAATTACTACTAACAAATACTTATAAATAATAATTAATACCAACAAATACTAATTAATAATAACTAACACTAACAAATATTAATTAATAACAATTTATAATAGTAAATTCTAATTAATAATAATTTTTAATAGTTAATTATGTTCAATAATAATGAAGAATAATTAAAAATATTAAATATATTTCTCAATAATCAACAAAAAAAAATCAATTATAAAAATCGAAATTAAAAAGAAACAAAAAATCAAATGATCAAAAATATCTCCGAATATAGAAAAAATTATTTTTAAAAAAAGTGATTTATCGCTTTAAAGAATTTTTAATAAAAAAAATGGAAATATACGCAAATCGTCGGGAATGAAGCTCAGTTTAAAAAAGAAAAGAACAAAAAAAGACAAAGGTTTTTTTTTTTTTTTGACGTCAAATCGTTGAAAATATATATATATAGAAGATGGTGAGATGAAGTCGTCATTAGTGTCTACGAATTCCCTCGGCAAAGTGAAATCACGTCGTGTCGAGCTGACATTAGCAAAAAAATAAAAAAAAAAAAAAGGAAAAGTGGAATTTCAATTTTGCTTACTGCTATCAATAATATTTTTGCAAACAGACAAGAAAACTCCAATATTACGCGAATTCATTTAATTCACCGCAATTTAGATAAATGTTTCGAGAGGATTTTTTCTTTTATTTTAAGAAAAAATATTTTTTTAAAAAGGAAAAATCACGATGAGAGAAAAATTCTCACGCATATTTCAAGAGAATTTTTTTTTTTTTTTTAAATTAACTTGAAAGTTATTTTCATCATCTATATGTATATATTACGCAAATTGTAAGTAAAACAATGTTTACCATTGTAGGTGTATATATGTAAGAAACGATAAACGAGTTTTAAGCCAACACGTTACATGCGACTCTCTATACTCCTCGAGTACCGGTTAATGACCAACAGTCACACATTTATATATATATAGTATGTGTGTATATACATTTTTTAACAGCTGCATAAATAGCTGTAAATATACTATTTTTCATCTCCTCAAACTGTAAATTTTTATGCACAATAAATTATTATCGTAAATAATATTCGCAATTTTCTGTGAAAAATTATTGTCAACTGAACTCTTGTTCTTTGGAAAGAAAAAAAAAGGTTTTTAATTATTTTTCTGTTCAAAAACACCGGAGAGGATTTCTGTTACAAAAAAAAGAAATCCTCGTTTGGATAAAAATATTAATAAACAATTTTTTTATTTTTTAATTAATTTAAAATTTTTTAATTATAACCAAGGCGAGAACCAAGGTTTAATAAGAAATAATTTCATTTAGCCAAACTTTCATTCGAATTTACTTTTCAGACATTTTTAAATTTAGTCGAATTTTCATTTGAAGAAATTTTTATTTAACTGAAATCAGGCCTCGGATCGACTTTAACGAACCAAAAAAGTCGCTTTAATCGATTAAAAATAGAAAAGAAGTCGAAAAACTCGTTTATTTAATTCAGTGTTGTCAGAAAAAATTTTATTTTGTATTTCCCTGATTCTTCACTGATTTACTAAATTCAATTAATCAAAACTCGAATAATTTTGCTAAATAAATATTTAAATACTTCTATTTTTTCTTCTACAGGAAATAAAATTTAGAAAATTTCAACTTCTGAAATTTATTAATTTCTAAAAATTACAACTATAACCATTCCAAAATTTAATTATTTTCTACAATTTGAAACTAAACTTCATCTCTAAATCAATTATCTATATTAATTTTGAATAATTTCCCGAAAATTCGTTGATAATTATTAAGGTAGACTATTTTTAAAAATTATAATAAAGACATTCTTGAAACTAATTTTTTTCAAATCTTTCTAAATAATTTTTGGAAGACAATATTTTTACAATTACATACCTAGAAATAAAATATGTCCAAAAAATTAAAATTTGGTAAAATCTTTGAAAAAATAATTGAAATTTGGTAAAATCTTTGAAAAATCATTGAATTTTAAAAAAATTAGAATGAAAAAATTCTGAGAATCAGTTTTTCTCAAAAATATTTTAATATTATTTTTACAACCCAATTTCCATTAATTTTCATTTTTTTTTTTTTTATTTATTAATTTACACTTTAAAAGTTTTTTCTTCTTTAAAAATTGTAATAAAATACGTGAAAAAAAATGATTTATTTTCAATTAAATTTTACAAAATTTCAATTGTTCAAAATCTTTTTAATTGTTTATTTCAAAAATGTAATTAGAAAAATTATTCAATAATAACTTTTCAAAGATTTGTCTATATAGTCAGGGTGGACACTTTTTTCATAAAAAAAAATTCACGGTCATTTCTCGGTCATGAATTATTTTTCCCGGTCATTAAAAAATAACTCTGAAAATAAATGAAAGATTGAAAGAATTTACTGATTTTTAGACAAAACTTTGACTTTTTCCCAAACCCTAAAAATATTTTAGTTTACTCTAAAAATAATTGAAACTCCAAAATATGTTTATAATAAATATTTTTGAATATATTTAATTGTAAAATCATTTAAAACTTAAATAGATTTTTTGAAATAAATGTTTAATTACACGGTGCTACAAAAATTTTTTTTTGTCATATACTTTTGTTCTCATGTATAGGAACTTGTAAAGGAGGTTGAACTATTAATTTTAGTATGTTTGAAATTTCAAATATACCCCCGAAATTTAAAGTTATAGTTCAAAAACCAAAATTTTATCAATTTGTGTATAAAAATAGTTGTATATTGGTTATTTTTCAATCGATTTGGGTGATTCAGGGCTTATTGGAAAGCTAAAAGTTGTCGTTTTTTAAAACTTCAAGGTTAATAAAGTTTCGTTGAAAAATGTGGAAGCTGTGAGCCAAAACATACGAATAAAAACTCAAAAAATTCAATTATGGTGACTTTGGCTTAAAAATACACCCTAAATTTAAAGTGAACCCACATTATATCATATATTGCAAGAAACTACATGTATTTCCCTTCAAAATGAGCTGTAAATGGACTCGATTGGATAAAAATTCTCCAAATTATGAAGGTTTTAGTAATTTTTGTCATTGTTGGTATTTTTATAAATATAACAGATTTCACTTCTACAAGTTAAAAAGCATTTTATTTTTAAATAATTCAACATTTTTATTAAATTCATTAAAGAATTTAAGATTTTAGTTTGAAAAATTTATATTATTAAACATTAGTTTTAAAATCTAGTTTCAATAATTTTTTGGATAACGCAAATGAGATTTTAAAGTCTGGTGCAGTTTTATGTATTAAATAGCTTGGAATACTTATGTACATACTATGAATAACAAAATTGTGAGGATTAAAATATTTATTTTATGTTAAACTACTGCTTTATTTTCTTGCCTAATTTAATACCTACAACCAATTTTAGCAAGTTTTTTTATTGTTAAACGTTCTATTTCTCTGATGTATGTTTAGAGTGTACTTTTGATTCACCATAGTAACAAATAAATGACGGTTGAAGTTGTCTACCTAAGTGACAGTTCGGGAGTGAGAAATTGAAAGATAGTTAACGTTTATTTGTAAATAAAATAATAAAATGTGCGACAAGCGGAATAAATTTTGTTATGTCTGTGGTTTATTTGTTGACATAAATCATCAAATAAGATTCGACACAAATAAATCAGTTATTGAAGCATACAATAAATTTTTTAATCGTAAGTATACTACAAGTGAATGGTATGAACCAGAATTCGTGTGCTCCGTTTGTGCAATGATTCTAAAAGGATGGAAAAGTGGAAAGGGAAGAACACATTTTCAGTTTTCATTACCAATGACTTGGAAGCCTGTACCACTGCATATTAAACGATTATGTTTTTTCTGTCAGACTAATATTACAGGTCATCGTTTTCAAACGCGAAAACTTATTAAATATGCTGACGTTCCGACAGTAACAAAACCGATATTCCATGAAAATGTTCCGCCAATAAAGGCGTCAATTATACTTGAAAATACTGATGTAGATATTGCCCTAAATAAACTTCGAATTTCAACATCATCAGAGTCATCAGCTGCATCTATGTCAGATCAAGACACGAGCTTTGAAGCACCATCAACTTCTAAAAAGCCTCAATTAATTTCAAATGAACGATACATGGATATGATTAGAGAATTGCGTATTACTTGGAGACAAACTGAACTTCTTGGTTCTCGTTTGAAAGAATTTAATTTGGTTGCACCAGATTTCAGGATAACTTTTGCTAGAGACCACAAATATAGAAATGCATTTGAGGAAGTTTTTAAAGAGGACATTATATACAAAGACCTCGTATATTGTTCAAATATCGTAGAATTATTTGCTGCTTTTGAATGCGAGTATAATCCAAAAGATTGGCGTTTGTTCATAGACGGCTCCAATAAAAGTTTGTATTATATTTTTTAGTTAAAATAAATTTAAAACAGTCATTATCACAGAATGTTCCAAATTTTATGGTTAAAGTAACTTCAAGTTTTTGTATCAAAATAGACCAATTTAAAAAACTAACCGGTGAATCTTTAAAATAAATTTTTTAAATTATAAAATAATACGGCTCTTTGCGACATAATATGATGGCACTTATTTATAAATATTAATTTCTTTTTTTACATTTAGGTTTAAAAGCTGTGCTCTTACATAATGAGAATAAGTTGCCTTCGATTCCCGTAGCATATGCGACGAACTTGAAAGAAAAATATGACATTTTGAAACACATTCTTCATCTTATTGATTACACTACCCATCAGTGGAAAATTGTGGCCGATTTGAAAGTTCTAACTATTCTATTTGGGATGCAAGGTGGTTACACCAAACATCCGTGTTACCTATGCGAATGGGACAATCGGGCAAAAATTGATCAATATGCACGTAAAGAATGGCCACGGCGAAGTGCATTTCAGATTGGTAAAAAGAATGTTATAAATATTCCATTAGTGAGCCCAGAAAATGTTATTCTGCCACCACTGCATCTTAAACTCGGTTACATAAAACAGTTTGTAAAAAGGTTAGACCCGAACAGCGAAGCATTTAAATACTTGAAAGCAATATTTCCAGGTCTGAGCGAAGCTAAAATAAGAGAAGGTTATTACAACTGTTATTACTAAATTTTATCATCTGTTTAAATAATTGTGCGGCCTCTTTGAAGAGCACTTTTACTCGAATTTAGAATTCAATTAATATATACTGCATGAGCTTTGTTATTAAATATTTCAGGAATTTTCATTGGTCCACAAATTAGAACTCTCATGAAAAGCCAAGAATTTAGGAGTAAATTAACGCCAATTGAAAGAAGAGCATGGGACAGTTTTGTCGATTTGTGTCAAAACTTTTTAGGCAATCATCGAAGCAAAAACTATGTCAGCATTATAAAAGAATTTTTGACTTCCTACAGCAAAATGGGATGCAATATGTCCATTAAAGTTCATTTTTTGAACTCGCATCAGGATTTCTTTCCCGAAAATTTGGGCCAATTTTCTGATGAACAGGGTGAACATTTCCATCAGGAGATTTTAGCTATGGAAAATCGGTTTCTTGGAAAAAATAAAATAAGCATGCTTTCTAACTACTGTTGGTCGTTAAAAAGAGAGACCGATCCAGCTTCATACAAACGCAAACAAAAAGTTAAAACGTTTTAATTTTTTTGTTTAAATTCGGAGTTATCCCTCTTGTTATTGCTAAAGTTTAACAAGCTGGTCGATTGATTCTAATTTCTTGTCTTAATGTTTTAATTTTAATTTTAATTTACAATTTATATATTTCTTTTATAAAAATGTTAAATTATTTAAAAATAAAATGCTTTTTAACTTGTAGAAGTGAAATCTGTTATATTTATAAAAATACCAACAATGACAAAAATTACTAAAACCTTCATAATTTGGAGAATTTTTATCCAATCGAGTCCATTTATAGCTCATTTTGAAGGGAAATACATGTAGTTTCTTGCAATATATGATATAATGTGGGTTCACTTTAAATTTAGGGTGTATTTTTAAGCCAAAGTCACCATAATTGAATTTTTTGAGTTTTTATTCGTATGTTTTGGCTCACAGCTTCCACATTTTTCAACGAAACTTTATTAACCTTGAAGTTTTGAAAAACGACAACTTTTAGCTTTCCAATAAGCCCTGAATCACCCAAATCGATTGAAAAATAACCAATATACAACTATTTTTATACACAAATTGATGAAATTTTGGTTTTTGAACTATAACTTTAAATTTCGGGGGTGTATTTGAAATTTCAAACATACTAAAATTAATAGTTCAACCTCCTCTACAAGTTTCTATACATGAGATCAAAAGTATATGACAAAAAAATTTTTTTGTAGCACCGTGTTATTATCCATTATTTTTCCATAGGAAGATTTAAAAAAAAATTCAAATTTCAAATCCTTTAAAATCGAATAATTTTTAAGAATTGCTACTTTAACTTATTAAAAATTATTTTTGAAATTTCAATTCAATTATTTTCTAGAAATTTTAACTAAAATATTTCTAAAATCCACTTGTTTACAAGATAATTTCATGAAATTTTTGAATAATATTTGAAAGTTTTTCAATTAAATATTATATATATATATATATTTAAAAATATAACTAATTTGAAAAAAATGGGAATAAAAATGTTTCAAAAAACTAACTTATTCAGAATTCTTAATAGAAAAAATTTTAAATTAAATTTATTATTTTCTTTTTTTAAGTCTGTTACGTTGGACAACAGAATTCATAATTTTCTTATAAATTCTAGAAATTGAATATTTTTATAGTACCGTAAGTGAGGCTAAATTCGCTCAATTTTTCAATTCTTTTTTAAATAACTTCGGGAAACGATGAAAATAAACATTGGCACTGAAAATATATAATCTTTAACCCTTTATCTTTCCTATTACTGCATAAAGAAATTGAAATATGTTGCAGAAAATTATTTATAAGCCGTTTTTTTGTGAGCGAATTTACCTTTAAATGATGGGTAAATTCGCTCACCATTATTATTCTGGCAAAATATATTATAATCTGCAAAAATGAAACTAAATATTCTTTAGAATCAATAAAGAAAAAAATTAAGAACAATATTCAAAGTTATTGGAATAAATATTTAATATTGTTTTATCAATAAGTAATTAGATTCAATCATTCAATCAAACGTACTCATAACCATAAAAAAACAAGGTTAAGTTTGACAGTTTAGTGCTTAAACCGTTTTAAATCGTTTAATTTTCAGTTATAAGAGTACTATTATTTCAAAAAATCGAATTATAAATTAAAGTAATTAACATACTTAAAATATCCAGGCCCAAACATCTTTTTTGTAGACTTATTTCCTGAGCGAATTTACACAACAAATTTGAATTTTTTTTTTTTAATTGATTTTTTGCAGAATCTGTTTATTGCTTTAATTTTTGTGCTTTATGAATATCATGTTGGAGATACAGGAAATGTAATGTTCAGAAGTATTCAACTTAAAAATTTTGAAGTAAAGCTTTATTTCCTACTTTTTCATACTACTTGTTCAATATGAAAATTATTCACTTGTGTTTTAAATATAATTTCTACTGAAAGTTACCAATGAATTTGCTGCAAATAAATTTTAAATTAAAGTTTACCATTTATATTAACCAAAACAATTGTAAATCTTAAATATTTCTGTCTAAAAAGTATGTTAATCGAATTTTAAAAAATAGACATCGGTTGAGCGAATTTACCCTACATGAGCGAATTTAGCCTCACTTACGGTACCTTTGATAAAATTTCCTGACAAAATAAAACGATTTTATAAAAGATCATTCAATCTTTTTAAATGAAATATAATTAATATGTCTTTAAATAAATATTTCTATTTTTTCTCACAAAATAATCCAGAGTGTTTTGAAAAAAAAATTTTCAAAATCCCGGTCAAGATCAAAATTTACTGTTATTTCCCGGTTTTTCCCGGTCTAGCGGCCACCTTGAATATATAGTTATACTTTTCACACTATAAAAATCGAAAAAAGTTGCATTTTTATACTAAAAATGTGGTAGGTATTTTGTTGTAAAATTTGAAAGAAAAGTCGTAATTTTTTTAATATAAATCGATAAAAGTCGCATTATTTGAAAAAAGTCGAAAAAGTCATAATATCCGAGACCTAGAAATTTCATTTAGAGAAATTTTTTATTGATCCGAATTTTCACTTGAGAAAATTTTTTTATTTACCTATCCGAATTTTAATTAAACTGAAAATTTTTGTTCAACTGTTTCACAAAATAATATTTAAAATCTTTGCTTTTATTTTAGCTAAATAAACTCTCTATTAAAAGGTATAAAGGTCGCTAATAAAATTTAAAAAAAAACCAAAATTCCATTGTATGCGAATAAAAAAATCATCATAATTTCGAAAAAGAACATAAAAAACCACGAATATATATAATATTATAATATAACTATTTTCCTCCATCATATCAATTAATTAACAAAATTGAAAACGAATTCTCACCGTAATTATCAATTAGTAATTTGTATAATTTTTATAATGAAAATAATTGTTACGCGCGGATAATAAACCAACATAGTGTGTACGTGTGACAATGGGCGAAGCATATTTATTGCCGGGACATTTTCGATAATTAGTTTCAACTCTATTGACTAATATGCATAATAGTTAGTTATATTGCTGCATACAGACACAGTTATAAATTACGTTGAATTTAAACCCCGTTCGTTAACCATACAACTGACTATATATATATATCATGTCATACAAAAAAGAAGTGTATATTTATATATATTAGAATAAATGTGTATGTGTGTGTGTACACGAGAAATTGCATAAATTAGCGTGGTGTGTTCAAAAGACGTCTTAATGCAATGTCCAGTTCTATTTAATCTTTTTTACATGCAATATGTGCACGTTGCGTTATCAACTGTATATGTATGGCTCGCCTAAGTCTTATGGAAAATGTTATATTATAAATATATATATACGAGAGAGGCAAACTTGGCAAGTGAGTTAGCGTGCGTTCTCTGCTCAAAGTAACCAACGAGTGGACACTGTATGTATGTATATGAGATTAAGCCCGAGATAACGTAACTTCTTTAAACAAAACAAAAATATATGTATAGGAAAAATTTATCATATTTCCTATTTTTGCTGCATTTGCCATATTTCCATATTTACCATATTTACCATATTTACCATATTTACCCAATTTTCCTATATTTACCGTATTTGATATATTTTATCATATTTATCATATTTTTGTATAGAAAAATTACTCTCTAAATTTAAATTAGTAAAAATTTTCATACTAATTTGAATTAGTAACTGACTTTTTGCTTTTGGAATTAGTAAATTTTACTAATAAATAGTTATTCCTAATAATTTATTAGTAAAATTTACTAACTCAAAAGCAAAAAGTAAATTACTAATAAATACTAATAAACAGTAATTTCTACTAATTTATTAGTAAAATTTACTAATTCAGAAGCAAAAATGTAAAAAATATTTTTTAAATTGAAAATTCTATGGTAATAAATTTTTTTTCTTAAATTGAATAGTGATAAATCGATTTCTAAGGATTTTAATATTTTAAATATGTGTTTATCTCAATTTTTATTGAAAATGGATTTCTCAACTTTTGAAAAATTGCTCCTCCAGGCCTCGGATCGACTTTAACCATAAAAAAAAGTCGCTTTAGTCGATTAAAAATAGAAAAAAGTAGAAAAAGTCGTTTATTTAATTCAGTGTTGTCAGAAAAAATTTTATTTTGTATATCCCTGATTCTTCACTAATTCTCTAAATTCAATTAATCAAAACTTGAATAATTTTGCTAAATAAATATTTAAATACTTCTTATTTATTTTTTCACAGGAAATAAAATTTAAAAAATTTCAACTTTTAAAATTGAATAATTTCTAAAAATTAAAACTATAACCCTTCAAAAAATTCAATTATTTTCTACAATTTTTAACTAAACTTCATCTCTAAATCAGTTATCTATATTAATTTTTTATAATTTTCCGAAAGTTCTTCGAGAATTCAATTATTTAAATACAAAAATTCTATTTCTCATAATAATTAAAACCGTCCATTTTTCTTATTAAAGATATTAAGTTAGAATATTTTCAAAAATTTTTAAATAAAATCTTTGAGAAATAATTAAAATTTGATAAAATCTTTGAAAAATAATTGACTTTAAAAAAAAAAATATTTTTAAAAATAATCAAATTTTTGAAGAATTTTAATTTTAAATAATTTCTCAAAAATAATAGAAAATAATTGAATTTTAAAAAATTAGAACGAAATAATTCAGAGAATTACTTTTTTCAAAACTATTTTAATAGGTATTATTTTTAGAACCTAATTTTCATTAATTTTAATTTTTATTCAATTTACACTTGAAGATTATTCATTCAAATTTTTGAGAATTCAATTATTTCCAAAATTTTCAATTAAAATTCTTTAAAAGTTAATTTTCAAAAATTGTAATAAAATACTTGAAAAAATGATTTATTTTCAATTAAATTTTGTAAAATTCCAATTATTCGAAATCTTTTTAATTGTATATTTCAAAAATTGAATTAAAAAAATTATTCAAAAATAAATTTTTTTAAATATTTGGATTTTTGAAAAATATACCTAAATAAAAAATGATCAAATTTTTTATGAATTTTAATTAAATGATTGTTTTCTCCAAAATGTTAAAAAAAATTATAAAATGGTATTATTTCTGTTTATATTTGAATTTTTGGAAATATGTGAATGAAAATACTGAAAAAATATTGAATTTAAAAAAATTAGAACCTAATTTTTATTAGTTTTCATTTATAAATTTATCTTTAAAGATTTTTCATTTTTCAAAAGTTAATTTTCCAAAATTGTTACAAAATATTTGAAATAAATTATTTATTTTCAATTAAATTTTACTAAAATTTCAACTATGTATTCAAAAAGATATTTATTATAGATATATTTAAAAAATATAATTATGTTAAAAATGATTCAAAAACAAATTTTGAAAGATTTGTTTATAGTTATTTTTCGCATTACAAAAATCAAAATAAGTTGCATTTTTTACTAAAAATTGTGTTATTTTGTTGCAATGTTTGAAAGAAAAGTTGAAAAAGTCGCAATTTTTGAAAATAACTCGAAAAAAGTCTCAATTTTCTTAATTTTCCTGACATTTCCTTGACTTCACTGACAAAAATTTTGTTTCACTGATTTTTCCCTGACTTTACTGACATGTGGCCACCCTGCTAATTATTATTAGTAGAAAGTAACTAATTACACAAGCCTGAAAAAAATAAATATTTCCGTTGTTAGTTAAATACAAATTTTTTTTCATAAAAATTTAGCTAAATAAAAATTTTCTCAAGTGAAAATTTGGTTAAATAAAAATTTTTGTCTAATGAAAATTCAAAAAAGTAAACTCTGTCTCAACTTAAATTTCGGTGAAATAAAAATCACCTGAAATTAATTGATTTCCAGTAATTGTAAATAATAGGTTACAGTAGTATATCAAGAATAATTTAATTATTTATTTATTAATAAATAGTAATAAATAATAGTAATTTCTAGTTTCTACTGATTTATTAGTAAAATTTACTAATTAAAAAGCAAAATTTCAGTCACTAATTCAAATTAGTACTATACATTTCTACTAATTCAAATTTAGAGAGTTTAAATTAATAATAATTTAATTAACAGCAAATAAATTGATAATCAATTAAAAAAAATAAATTAATACCTAAATAATAAGTAAATAATCAACTAAAATGTGTGTTCTAAAGATTTTATTTACTTTAACCACACAAAATGAAAAAAAAGAAAACGAAAATATTGTTAATTAAAATCTTTGAAGTGAATTTTTTTTTTTGAAAAATTATATTTTGAAATTAATTTGAACCCGGAAAAGCAGTATTTCTTTCCTACATTTACTTCTCATGAAAAATTGGAGAACTTCATATAAGATAGCATATGAGTTAAAAAGCAGTTACAAAAAAGTATACAAGAGTAAATATAACAAACTTTCAAAAGCCCTGCAAAATTCAAAATTAACCCAAAAGGAATTTTTAGTGAAAAATAAAATTATATTACAGTTTTGAAAGAAGAAATTAAAAATGAAAATGCCGGAAAAATATTTTTTACAATTAATTCAGTCCTATGTGATCATAAAAAATTAAAAAGTGCGCAAAAATTTAATTAATTTTTTAATTTTTAATTAATAAATAATAAATAATAATATTAGTAATAATAATAATAATATCAAATAATAATAGTAAACTCGTTAACGGAAAAAATTACTATTATTAACAAGTTTGTTGACAATAATTATTATGTTTGTATTTTGTTTATTAAACTTATCTGCGTTAAACTTGTTTATTGTTAATTGAAATATCGTTTAAACGTTAAAAAAATAAAAAAAAAATGAAAAAGAATTAAGTCCACAAAAACTACTGATAGTGAATTAAATAAAATGAAATTTGCAAAAAATCTACGTGACCAATTTTACACAAAACGGATTATCCGGTTTATAAATAAATATATTTTTACAAAAATTCTTTACAATTTCCAAAAGAAAAAAAATATTTTTCGTATCACGTTTTCTCTCTTATTGTAAAATCTACAGAATTCGACCTATATATAGTATATATGTATTACTTCCGCTTTCGTCGGGTAGTTTCTTCCGGGAGTCACAAGTCAAGAGTCACAGGAAATCAAATATATCGGGCTAGTCAAGAAAATTTTGTAACTATTTATTTCCTTTAATAACATGACAAACAGTTTCTGTCTTTTCAAATTTTCTGCAATTATTTATAAATATTTATTTATTTATTAAAATTATTTTGCAGGAAGTGGCCAAGATAAATTATGAGAAAAAGGAAAAGACTAATTTTTCCTCTTTACTTTTCGTTCTAATTTAAAGTTTGAAATTTATGAAAATTTTTCTACTATTTTCGTGGAGTGAACATTTTTTGCCACCTACATTATTTTTCCTTTTATTTTTGGGGTAAAAAAATATTCACTAATCAGTCTGATATGTTTGATTCTAATTAATAGAATTATTACCCCCTATGACGTATTTTAGCTCGCCCCTTTTTTTCTCATCAAAATTTTATAGCATCTCGTATATCCCATTAGGCCCACACATGTTTTCTTTTTTTCTTCTTATTTTATATGTGAAAATTCTCCCCCTCCCCCTTTTTTTCTCTCTCTTATTTCCCATAAGGCCAGGGTTCTAATTTTTTAGATAGCCATCAAAAAAGATTCGAATTAAATACGGGGTTGAAGAAAAAGAAACTTTTTCATATATTTCTGGAACAATCACTACATTTTCATCATATCATAGAAAGAAAATTTCTAATTAAGAACATTTCTAACTAACAATATTTCCTGGTTTTTATTTTCTGAAAATCTCTTTTAAAAAAAAAAACTAGTAATAATTTTATAAATTAGTTATTAAAATTAATTAATTTAGTCTCTTTTGAAATTTTTCTTTATACCAAATAAATTTCGGCAGTTAAGTAAAATTTCTAATGATCTATTTGTCTTCGTGCTTTATTGTACGATTTATTGTTTTTCTTTTATATTAAACTAGCTCCTCCGACGGCCGCAAGCGGCCGTCTACGGTGCTAGTTTTTATATGTCCATTGTCCACGTCCATTATTTCATTAATAATAATATTCAAATTTTTTCAGTTAATAATTTGCTTATTTATATTTGAAATGTTGACGTTTTTTTTGACAATGCAAAATAAGATTTATTATGAGTACTTTCTCTTAACAAAAATAAAATTTATATATTCGCGCTCTTTTTAAATAACATACGACTGCAGCGCCACCTTCACATGTACAAACAATTTTAAAACACCCTTCTATTAAAATTTTACATTCTCATTGCCCATTCTTTATTTCGATACTTTTCGATACATTCGACCTTTCCACTCCATGTCTTTTTTAAGAAAGGAAACTATGTTACCGTGAAATCTTATTATTTTATATAAATTCTGTTTAATATTAATATTAATACTATTATTGTTATTATTATTATTACTATTATAATAATTATAATAGTACCTAATAATAAATAAATTTAAAAATATAATGAAAATAAATTTCATTATCTTTATTATTACACGGAAAGAAAAAGTCCGTCAACCATTAATGGATTAGTATATTACTTTGAGACGGGACACTTTTTCAGTTGATGGTTACTTAACTTTACTTAACGATTGAAAACGAGTCATGGATTGATTAGAATGCCAGTATGTGACCAATTGTTTTAGATTTAATGCTGAATTGTTATCAATGGCTGTTTGAATGTTTACGAATCATTAGTGAAAGTTTGTGAAACGTTAGTTGACTCGTATTCTAAATCGGCGCTCTTCACTAGCGCATTGTTGCGCAGTGTACCGATGCGCATTTCTTCCGGTTTCTCTATAGTCCATGTGTTTTTGCTGTCTGCTATACATATCCCTATATACTATTATGTGTAATGTGAATATTTAACTTAACTAACAATTTGCAGTTGAATTGCGTCTAGAAATTGACCTCGATGAAAATATATTTTCTTTTATATTTCTCGCTAATTAAAAAGTAGTTATTAGTGCAAAATCATTTCTCACAAGTTGTGAAAAATTTTGTTATTTGGTATATAAGAACAGTTTGCTTCTAAACTTAAAGTGTTATAAGTGTGCGTTTCTACGTGTAGTTATTATAAGTGCGAAAATGTGTTGGAAAATGTGTTGGTCTAAAGCGTCTAAGAGTGTAAATAAAATATCGGAACTGTGCAACGAAAAAAATGTGTTCATTCTGTACCAAATAGTGTCTAAAATTAGGGATAATTCTGAAAGAAGTTGAATTTTTTGAATGCTTTTGATAGTCATAGAAAATTTAATAGACAGTTTTCTAAATTTTAGTGAACGAGTTTTATATATTGATGACAGTTTTCTAAATTTTAGCAAGCAACTCGTCACTGATTGTGACTCAAAGTATGTTATCCATTCAATGATTTTGTGTCCCGTCTCAAAGTAATATACTAGTCTATTAATGATTGACGGACTTTTTCTTTCCGTGTACTATATTTATTGTTATTAATTTTTTAAGCGAAAGATTTTAAGAGAGAGAAAGATTTTATTTATATCTGCTACATATTTGAAAATTTAATTACAAAGTAAATAAAAATTGCGTGTAGGTGCTTAATTATTCTAAAGATTCAAATATTTATATGAAAAACAAACGAATCCTATAAAAGGTTAAAGGAATATTACAAAAATTATTATTACATCCTTTTTCAAGTGGGAAGTACAAAATGTTTCAGAGATCCATTTATAAATATATATATCTATACATGAAACGAAAGGATTTACTGGAGAAAAGAATATTTTATACACGAAACTCTAAAAAATAATTTTTTTTTCAAAAAAAATACCTAGAAATATATATTTTATTTTATAAATTCCAGAGAAAAATTAAATTGTTCTTATGTATTTATTTAAATTATATAAAAACTTTATAATAACAGAAAATATATATGTAAACGAATAAAAGCTAAAAATAAATAAATTTTTTTTTATTATTATTTTTTATTTATTGTAATTATTATTATTATAAACAAAATAATAATAAGAATTAAAAGAATAAATTTATGTTTACGTAATTATAAATCAAAAGAAAGTATAAATTGTTTTTTGAGAAAAAAAATTGCCCCTATTAGGACCAGAATATATGTTTTATTTTTTTAAAAAAGATCTAATAGAATTTCTGTCTTGAATTTTAAAATTACGTTCTCTTACACTGAAAATAAATGTCTATAGATATATATAAGTACAACATTAAACGCATTTGTTTCAATTGAATTAAAAGATCACATTAAGTTTACTTTTTGTTGTTAGAGCAAAGAAAAGAAAAACTCTCTTTTTAACAAGTGTTAAGTTCTCCTCATTCCCTCATTTATCTTTAAACTTTTACATCATTTTCTAGTTTTACTCGATTTTTCTTTTCTTTTCTTTTCTTTTCTTTCCCTTTTCTCTCAATTTTTTTTTAGACCTTAACTTTTTCACGTTATATTATTTATACCATAGAGACTATAATGATTTTTAAATAATGTATAATAAGATCGCATTTTAATTTAAGTCGTTGACTTTTTATTTCTTAATATTTGTTTATTATATAGATAATTATTTAATATTTTAAATATAAAAATATGTAATAAATATATTTTAAAAATAATAAATTATTATTTATTATATAATTATGTAATTTATAAATAAATAAATCCTTATTAATAAAATCAGACTTTTGTCTGTACATTGCATAGAATTCAAAATTTCTATTATATTCCTTCTTTTTACACTCTAAGGAATGCGAAAATACTATTAAGAAAATTATGTGTGTATGTGTATATGTGTGTATGTGTGTATGTGTGTATGTGTGTATGTATGTCCGCAAATTTTCGACCGCGTATCACGGAAAAACGGTTCAATCGTTTGAAGTGAAACTTGGCAGTCTTTTAGGCATTAGCCTAACTTAAAATCCTAGCGATAGTAGATTAAAAAATATTAATATGGACGAAAGTTATGCCATTTTTTCAAAAATTCGAAAATTCGAAATTTTTAGTTTTTTCATATACTTTAGTGAATTGTACTTAAACTTGGTAAAGGGTTAATTTTAGTGTTTTTTATGAAGATTTAATCGTCAGAATAATAAAATTTTGAATAACAAATAAAAAGTGTTAGATTTAAATATTGAAAAATTAAAAAGTTTAAAAATTGAAATTTTTTTGTAATTAATTTTTATACGGTTGTATTTCTTAGGTCAACAATAAAAATTTGTTGTTGAAATCATAAGTTTACTTTCTTAAAAAAATTCTATTAGGTCAGAATATTAACAATATCCATATAATTAATATGAGACTTTTGTCAGTATGTTGCACAGAATTCAAAATTGCTATTATATTTTATTAATTAATGATCAAAAAATGAAAAACTCAAATTTCATTCTGATGACTAAATTGTAATAAAAAATACTAAAATTAACCCTGTATAAAATTTAAGTAAAATTAATGACAATAATTATTTCAAAAGATAAATTTTGAATTTTAAAAATTTTGAAAATATATAGCACTAGCTGTCATGTCGTACCCGTCTTCGACGGGTTTTAGTTTCTACCAATACATTTAACAATGTTTCTACCAATCTGCGGAAAATCAAAAATACCCGGGATAAATTAATTAATAATTAATAATTAATAATTAATAATTAGTTAATTAATAATAATTAATAATTAGTTAATAATTAATTAATTAATAATTATTTCTTAAAATTTAACATTTTTTTCTTCTCTTTTATATCATTAAGCTTCATTATTTTTGTACTCTTCAAAAATACTTTACTTATATTTAATAGTCTCCACCCTTTGGTAAAAAATCTAAAATTATGGAAAATTAGCAAAAATTCATAAAACCGAATTTATTAAAATTCAACATTTTTTCTTCTCTTTTATGGCTTTTGGCTTCATTATTTTTGGGCTCTTCAAAAATACTTTACCTAATTTGTTATCTCCACCCTTTGGTAAAAAATCTAAAATTATGGAAAAATAGCAAAAATGCAAAAAAATGAATTTCTTAAAATTAAACATTTTTCCTTCTTTTTATGGCATTTAGCTTTATTATTTTTGTGCTCTTAAAAAATACTTTACTTATTCAATAGTCTCCACCCTTCGGTAAAAAATCTAAAATTATGGAAAATTATCAAAAATTCAAAAAACCGAATTTCTTAAAATTCAACATTTTTCCTTCTTTTTTATAGCATTTAGCTTTATTATTTTTGTGCTCTTAAAAAATACTTTACCTAATTTGTTATCTCCACCCTTCGGTAAAAAATCTAAAATTATGGAAAATTATCAAAAATTCAAAAAACCGAATTTCTTAAAATTCAACATTTTTCCTTCTTTTTTATGGCATTTAGCTAATTATTTTTGTTTAATGTAGCAAATGTTTTACTTTACATACTGATCTTTAAATAAAAAACTTTAATAACTTTTCCTGAAAAGCTTGCTTAAAGATTAAAAATCACTATTTTCTTAGAAAAAAGTTGATCTAAAAAAACGAAAAAAAATTTCAAAATACATCTTTTTTAAAAATTTTATCGTAGAAATGGGTTGTATTTATCTGAAAAAGTTAGCTAAGGATAGTTTTTTCATTCATTTTACAAAAGATAAAAAATTTGCATTTTTTTGTTTTTTTGAATTTTTTGGAAAAATGTCATAACTTTTGTTCAAGTTAATATTTTTTAATCGGATAAGGCTATGATTGTAAGTTACTTTAATACCTAATAGACTGCCAAATTTCACTTTAATTGGTTGAACCGTTTTCAATTGATGCGCGAACAAAGTTTTGCATACAGACAGAGACAGACAGACAGAAATTTTTTTTACATTTTTAGAATTCTAATGTCTCAAAACGAAAAAATATATAAAAATTTTCAAGTTTGGAGCAATGTACAGATAGTAATCTGATTTTATTAATATAGATAATGTTCGTTCACATTAATAACTTTTAGTTTACTATAGCTACACTAAAAAAAGTTATATGATTCAAGTAATTATAATTATTTGAAAAATAATATCTTATTTAAAAAGTTTTTATTTCGATCTAATAAGAATTTATTTCGTTTAAATAATTTTATTTAGTTGAATCAAATAAATCTTAATTGGATTAATTAAATAAATACTTGACTCTAATAAATAAATTTATTTAACACAAATCATTTCTAAATTTTATATTTTTTCATGGATTGCTTCTAAACTTTCTATAGTTGAGTATTACATGTTATTTAGTCACATTTTAGCATAATTTTTCAAAAATACTTTCTTATAACGAAGATGTAAGTATAAAAATGTTTTGAATATCAAAAAATTGAAAAAATTATAATTGATACCAATTGCTATGAAGCTTAATTCAATAGTATTTGTGGGCTCTCTGATTTAACTTTTAGAGATATCTTGATCAATGTAAAGACAAAAGTTAAACACGGTGTTTATTTTGGTTTCAAACAATTTCCGGCTTTGTCCAAATTTTTCCTGGTTTACTGGACGGGTTTTTTTTAATAACCCAATGGGAAATTTACAACTGGCGTAGTACTGCGCCAGCACTGGCAGCACTGGCGGCAAGGCTGAGAGCCAGCACTGTCATGGCACTGGGATGATAACGCCGTCTGGCGCTGCCGAAGTACTGTCTGTCAGTGCTGCCAGGCAGCGCTGGCGCAGCACTGGACCAGTGCTGGCTGAGAATATTGCCGCAATAAATGCCGTATTGTTATTAATTAGTCGTAAATTCATAATTAATTTATAAATAATTTAACAACAAAATGGTAAATAATATTAATAAACAGTTATTATTATTAAAATATTTCTCTTCTTAAAGAAATTGTATTAAAGATGGAGACTAACAATATGGATATAGTAAATGAAGTAGAAAAAAATTGTTTATAACATTTAAAAATTAAATAATAAACAATTACAGTAAGTGTGCATTAGATTTTCATATTTTAGTACCTAACGATTGGAATCTAGAAATATCGCAAACCTATGAAAATAAACAAAGTTGCTGACGAGGGGAATCGAACCTACGACCTACGGACTAACAGACTAACGCTCTAACCACTATGCTAACGACACATGTGTACAGTAAAGTATTAATATCTCAGTATCATTCAGACATACAATTATTGAGTCAAAGATGAGAAAAAAATAGGAATACGTTAGAAATAATAAATTGAAATAAAATAAATTAAACTAAATTTTTAATAATTAAATTACTTTACTTATTGCATTTAACATTTTACGTAATTCTTAAATTACGTGGTAATTTTTTAATAATTTTTTATTCATAGTAAGAAGTATAATAGTATTTTAATAGGAACCAAATTATTATTGAGATTAAAGTTTAAATTTTGTTTATAATTTTAATTGGTTTAAATAATTTATTATTTACAAAATTAGACAATTGTGTTAAATTGTTATTATTAAATTTAATAAGAATAAAAAATGAACAACCAAAAAGTAAAATATTAATTTTTTGAATAAATTTATATTTATAAACATTCATAAACTTTTTTTATAATTTTTTTCAAGTTTATGTCAAAAAAGCAATGTTGGCAAAGAGCGTTGTGAACAATTTTTCTATACTCAGCCAGCACTTGCCGCCGTGGCTTGTCCAAGCTTTGGCGAAACAAAAATTCTGTACTGCGCCAGCACTAATTGTCGAGGCTCGGCTAGACTACGCCGAACAATCGTCTGAGTACTAAACCAGTGGTGAACATCGGCACTACACTGGCATTTCCCATTGGGAATACATTTAACAGGGTGCTTACCAACCAGAAAAGACGTAAAATATCAGGGAATTTAATGTAACCAAGAAAAACTGGATCTACTTGCTATACAATTAGTTCGAATTAGACTGTACTATAACTCAAAAAACTGGAGGAAATTTTAGATTTATTTTAATACATTATATTGATTGAAGTACTACAAATTGAGAAATATTGTTTTCTGCATTTGAATTAGTTAAAAATAACTAATTTGATAATAAAAAGTCGGTCACTGTTTCAAATGGTATTATTTTCCTAATGAAATAGACAATAGTAACTAATTATTATTTTTTCCCTGTCAAATCAAATTCCCGGCTATTTTCCGGTTTTCTAGGTTGGTAGATACACTGTTAAGTGCATTATCAGAAACTACAACCCGTCGAAGACGGGTACGACAGCTAGTAAATATTATATATAATAATAATAAAATTTAGTTAATAAAACGAAGCAGCATCGAATAAGAAATCTTTACTATTGTTGAATTTTCTTGATACATTTTCCAAAGTATTTTCAAAATTTTTCTGAATATTACTTTCTCTTTATATTTTAAAGAATATTTTCTAGTATTATCAAAAAACATTGCAGGAGATTTTTTACTAAAATATTTTGACAAAAGAATATTAAATCAAAAAATAAAAAAAGGGAGGAAAAAATTTAACAGAAATCTAACACAATTATATTTAATGTATCTTTTGTTCTGCGACATTTTTCCTCGCAACTTTTTTTTCCTTCTTTTTTCGCCACGAATTTATATAGAAATCGTCTTCAGAATATTTTATTTTTCATTTTCTAAATAAAATCGATTTTACAATATCAACACTTTGATTTTCAGCCAAGAAATATATTTTATAGATAGAAGAGAATAATTTTTGCGGTCGCACTTAATTTTTATAATAAAAATAAAAATCCAGAATAAAAATAAAAATGAGAGTAAAAATAAAAATTAAAAGAATAAAAATAAAAATTAAAAGAATAAAAATTAAAATTAAAAGAATATAAAAATAAATAAATTCTAAATAATAATTACACGTTTATTTCCGTAAATAAATCAATAAATAATAATGATACTGTTCCATTAAATCTTCTAAATAAGTAAATAACAATAATAAGAATAAACATTAAAATAATATTATAATAATAATACTGTCCCGATAAATCTTCTAAATGAATAAATGACAATAAAACAATACAATAGTGATAATTATAATAATAAAAATAATGAAAATAAAAATATTAATAATAATAATAATATTGTGCTGTATAAAATTTTTGTCAAATTAATTTTACGAGATTAAATAAATTTTATATAAATAATTTTTCTAATTTTTCTAATATTTTCCTAATTTCTTAATAAATAGAGAATAAAACATTAAGAAGAAGAATAATAAGAATTAAAATAATTGGAAAATGTACTTTTACCACAAAGGATGAAATACATTTTTTTTAAAAAACAGAATTAACATAATTATATTTTTTCCATTCTATACTAATAATTCCGATAAACATTGAATTATTATTATAAAGAAATACCTGTCGTTTTCCTTTTGAAAACAAAGAAATAAAATAAGAGAGAATACGAAAGTCATGCAAAGCTAGTATTTGCCACACACGCACATTTTTCATATCCATTTGTTACCACTTGTGCACTCGTGATTACGGATGCAGCAGTAGTGTGATAAAAAAAACATCATTACATCCTCTATTTACCCCCCTCAAAAAAAAAGAAAAAAAAATTCATTAATTAAAAAAAGAATTTTCACCTTTTCGTTTTTTCGAACAATATCGATGAAGCAAATTTGATTTTTTCAATAAAACGACATATTTACAATCAAACATTTTTAGGAATAAAAATACTATTCAAAATGTTCTTCAAAATACTAATCAAAATACTTTTCAAAATACTATTCAAAATAGTATTAAAAATAGTATTAAAAATAGTATTAAAAATAGTATTAAAAATAGTATTAAAAATACTATTCAAAATACTATTCAAAATATTATTAAAAATAGTATTAAAAATACTATTCAAAATAGTATTACAAATAGTATTAAAAATAGTATTAAAAATACTATTCAAAATAGTATTACAAATAGTATTAAAAATACTATTCAAAATAGTATTAAAAATACTATTTAAAACACACAGAAAAAAATTATTTGAATCAAATAACCGATTACTTGACTATTATTAATTAAATATTTACTTGAATCAAATAATTTTTATTTAAGTCAATTAAATGGTATTTGAACCAATAATTATTTGATTCAAGTAAATATTTAATTGATAATAGTCAAGTAATCGGTTATTTGAATCAAATAAATTTTTCTTCTCAGTGTACTATTCAAATAATAGAAAAGGAATTTTTTTCCGGGGTGAAAAAATTAAATTACCACACAGACACGCACACACACACAAACACACAAATCACGCACGTGCGAAATTGTGCAACATTGACGTGTGAGATTTTGTCAATTTTGTGCACACAAACCGGCAAGTAGTTGAACTTAGAACATACTGAATGAACGCGTGCTTTCTACACTAGTCTTTCGCAAAAGGAGGGATGGATGTCCCTCCCGCGAATATGAGCGGAATCTCACGGAAATTCACGATGAGATTTTCTACGCGCGCGCGAACACCTCAACATCAAGGGCAAAGAAAGCATGTACAAAAAAAATCGAGAAAGAGAGAGAGAAAAAATAATACACACATAAAAGACAATCTGACCATAAAAAAAAAAAAATGCGGAAGCACCGCAAAAAAGAATTAACGGATACGGATGAGTTTAAAAAAAAATATCAAAGACAAAAACTGCTATTTTTTCTTTTGAGAGTGGAAAAAAGGAAATACCTCCAAAAAATGGGTTTTTGAAAAAGTAATTTTTGAGGTTTAATTCATTTCTTTGAAAATTATTTTCCTTTTTCGTTTTAATATTTAATTTTTATTTTATAGTACAGCTTTTGTAATGTGATTTTATAAGAAGTACTTGCTTTGGAATTTTAATTAAACTTCGTCAACTAAGTTTTAATTAGCGATTGCTTTTTTTATTACTTATAAATGTTTATATAATCGTAATTATTGGGAATAAGTTTCGTGTTTAATTGCTCTAATTGTATATTTACCTTAAAAGAATTATTTTTCTACTTTATATCTTATTCATTGGATAAAAAGTAGAAAAAGGGGAAAAATCAGTGAGGAATTTTTAAATGTTGTTCAATAAAAATATTTTCACACGATTTCTCAAATTCTGCACTTTTCTTGAAGTCAATCTTGAAATAGTCGCGGGAGAATATATTTAATATTCGAAAAAATATTTAATATTCGAAAAAATATTTAATATTCGAAAAAATATTCAGTATTCGAAAATATATTTTATATTCGAAAAAATATTTTATATTCGAAAATATATTTTAGGTATATTCGAAAATATATTTAATATTTCAAAATATATTTAATATTCGAAAATATAATTTATATTCATAGAATATTTAAAAAAATGGTTCTGGTAATATTTCCAAAAAATATTTCAAAATATAAGAAAATAATTTTTTTCTTTATTCACTGCCAAAAAAATTATTTCCATTTTCTTTAATAAATTTTTAACTTAAATATAAATTAATTATAATTTATTTAAAAAATTGTTTAAAAGCAGATTCTTTACTTGTAAAGAAAAAATAAAATTTATTAAATAAACTATAAAATCCACAAAATTCAATTTTCTCACTCGCAAAAAAAAACTCCATTCTCACACGTTTAGCAATGTGATAGTAAATTAATTCGTGAAAAAGATATAAAAATTTCTGCTGGATTAAAATATTGATATAAAAAAAATGAAAAAAAATTACGATGATGATGATTTAATCACTTTATTGTTAAATGACACATCAGAACCTGAATTATGCAAAGAACAATAAATATGTGTTGATTATAATGCGAAATAGATACAAGTAATAAAAAAGCAAAAAGAAACAAAAGAGAAAATTTTTTTTTTTTTGAAAGAAAGAAAGATTGTTATTAAAATGTGGTTTATAATTTATATAAATATTGTGTATACATATAATAAAATGATAAATCAAAAGAGAATTTTTTTTTCTAGGCAAAATATCGGCAATTATATTCCGCCGTTGCTCTCTCAGGATGCTAATTATGGTAACTAACCTTCCCCTGTCTTTATAAACAGCCAACTAGACCACTCGACATATTTTTTTTTTATATTTTTAATTTTCCTATCAAAGAGTGTATAAAGAAGCTGTCTTTACTCAGGGAGAGAAAAAATTTCTCCAAACTCGACTGTGATAATTAATATGAACAAAAAATAGAATTTTTTGACAAACCGTATTATTTATTCAATAATTAATTAATTTTTGAATATTAAAAGTATTTTTCTTTGTTGAATTATTATTTATTTATTTATTTATTATTATTAGATTTTTACGACTATTTGTATTATTTTTACTATTTTTATTTATTTTTTTGTACTATTGTTATTAACTCTCTAAATTTCAATTAATTAAAATTAAATAATTTTAACTATAAAATATCCGAAACTAGATTAGAATAGTAGAATATTCCTTAATAATGTTTTAATTAATTTTTTGTTTACTAATTAAAATGAAGACAGAATTTAATACAAATTTAATTAAATATATCATACAATTTAATGAAATTAAATTTTTATCGCTATTTTGAATTTAAATTTCTTTTTGCAATGGCTTTTTTGACCCATTCTACTCTAAATATTTTTAAAAAATTTGGCAAAACGAAAATTCATTTTTCGATATTTTTTCTCAATTTATTAATTAACTATAAATTTAAAAAAAAATATTTCGAAGCTGATATTTTTCGTTAACGAAAACGAATCAGAATTTTTAAATTATTCCTCCGATAAATTATTGTTTATTTATAATATATAATTGTATGCATTTAAATATATCTTTACTTACGAAATAAAGTCGACAGGAAACAATTGTTTAACTCACCTGAAACAAAAGGAAAAGAAAATATTTAAAATTATCAAAAATAAAAAATAAAAAGTGAAAACAAATAATTTAAATAATTCTACTAATTAATTTAACTTTCTCAATTTGAATTAATAACAATATTTACTAATTTTTTCTATAATAATTAATTTAAATTTTCACATTTTCAAAAAGTATCCATTCATTTTTTTTATTGTATAAAAAAATGTTTTTTTAAACACGTAAGTGTTTATAATACAAAACATATTTTCGAATTAATAACAATATCATTGTCGTTGTCGTGAAAACGAAATTTATATATAAAATTTTGTTGAAACTAAATATTTTAGGATTAAAAGCCGAGAGCATAATATATATGAACAAAAAAATGTCAGTTATAACATTCAGTGTCATTTGCAAATATTTTTTTTTCTCTCGTAAAATCTCGCAATATTTTTAGGATTCACTTTTATAACATTTTGAAATATATTCTTTGCACTTTTTTGCGAATAAAAAATGTCTTGTTAAAGTGATGAAAAATTAAAAAAACAAAACAAAAACTACATTTATTTATGTCCAAATGTAGAGAATATGTAAAGTAAATGGAAAAAATGAAAAAAAAAAAAATTCTAAAAGCTCTTGGTTCAAATGCAATTTTATATTATTGTATATAATATGCAACTTTGGATACGCAACAAATATGCATTTACGTCACCTTACGACCGCAACTTTTATCATCGCTATTCTACCGATAAGTTGCATTTAGTGCATTGACTATATAGTGATCGTTGCCTCAAGCAAATCAATTACAGAATAAATTTCAACTCAATTGAAAAAATTCACATTTTCTATGAATGTAAACAAAGAATAACAATAGTCGTTTGAAACAAAGTTTTTTATATATTAATTTTTTCCTTTTTGTAGAAAATTTAACAGAAAAAATTTTTGTATATTTTTTGAAAGTTTACAAAAAAAAGAGGAAAAAGTATTTTTCATGCATTCAAAAGTAGAACATTTTTTTGTTTGTTATTTTTAAACAATGTCAACAATCAACAATAGAATTAAATAAAAGAAAAATATTGAATAATTATTAATAAATTTAACGATAATTTCTATTAATTTATAAAAATGAAGAAAGGAAAAAATTTTTAAAAACTCAAATTAGTCGACGACAATTATCTATATAAAGAAAAATAAAAAAACTCGAATTTGTCCTTTCTTTTGATTTTTGAAAAATACATTTTTTATACGCTATCAATGGTGAAATATTGACCCAGTGTTTAAAACCGATATTTTACAATGTTTTCACGAGGGAGGTAAAAACTTGAGCAAGTTAGGGGTGCTTTACGAAACCTTTTTGGAGAACGTAATTCCTTGATTTATTGTTTTTCGTCTCTCTCTTTGATTTAAACGATCTTTCAAAAGGAAAATATAAAAAAAAATCGCCAAATCTTTAATTCATATTTTCGAAAATAATAGTGCACGGCATTATTTTTTATAGGAAAAAACCAGTAAAATTTATATTCAATATTTTTCTCTTAAAAAAAAAAAAATTCCAAAATGGAATATTTTTTGAAATATTTCTTTTGAATATTCGTTAGAATATTCCAAAAATATTCCTTAGAATATTAACTAAAATATTCCTTAGAATAGTCGTTAATATTTGACATTCTAAATAAATAAATAAATAAATAAATATATATTCATTAGAATATTCGTTAATATTCCTTAAAATATTTTTGGGAATATTTCTCTACCAGTTTCCACTTTAAAAATATTTTCAAAATGTTATTTTTTTAATTATTTCCAAAGTATTCCTCGAAATTTTATTTGAATATTCGTTAGAATATTCCTAAATTTTTCTTAAGAATATATTCGTTTAAACATTTCATAGAATATTAGTTTGAATGTTCCTTAGAATATTGGTTTGAATATTCATTAATATTTCTTAGAATATTCCTTAGAATACTCCAAAAATATTTCATAGAATATTTTTAGGAATACTTTTCAACTATTTTTCGCTTTAAAAATATTTTCCAACTGTTATTCTTTGAGTTTTTTCCAAAGTATTCCTCGAAATTTTCTTTGGAATATTCAAATATTCCAATATTCGTTAAAATATTCCTAGAATTTTCTTTAAAATATTCGTTTGAACATTCAAGAGAATAAACGTTAATATTTCTTAGAATATTCGTTAACATTCCTTAGAATATTCGTTAACATTCCTTAGAAAATTCTTTAATATTTCTTAGAATATTCGTTTGAATATTCTTTAGAACATTCGTTAATATTTCTTAGAATATTCATTACAATATTGGTTAGTATTCTTTAGCATATTCGTTAGAATATTTCTTAGAATATTCGTTGGAATATTCCTTAGAATATTGGTTAATATTGTTTTGCATATTCGTTATAATATTCCTAAAATATTCGTTACAATTTATTCCTTAGAATAAATTTCTAAAATATTCTTTAAAATATTAAAAATACCCCGAAAAGAATAAAAATTTCCAAAAAAAGAAAAAAAGAAAAAAAGAAAAAAAGAAAAATACAGAAAAATAGAAAGAAAAATAAAAAAAAGATAAATTAGAATTATTTGACATTTTAATTTAAAGTAATGAAATTCTATTTCCAAAGAGGGACGAGAGTGACTAATACAGTCATAAAGTCGTTATAAAACTAGACGACTGGAATGTTAATATTTATTCACCGTTTCGCTAATTATTAGTAGGAAAGTGTGTGGAGCGTAGTCTAAAACGAACTTGTATGTCTTTTGCACAAAGTGAAACAGAGGAAAAAAGAAGTAAAAAGAGAAACAGTAGAAAAAAGACTGAAAAGGAGATATATACGAGTGCGAAAGATACACACAAGAAATAAGAAGAGTGTTGTAGAGCTCGCGCGTTTTGTTCAAACGACAACGTGACATAATAACTCTTCATATGTTGAGAAGAACATTGCGCACAAGAAAAAAAAAGATTAGAGGAAAAAAAATACGCCACATGGAACAAAATGACAATAACGTATATAATCGCCTAATTTTATCGACTTGAGAACGACAATGCGACAACGACAACAATTAATAACGTATCACCGCATCAAAGAAACATCAAAACCGATTTACTATGTTGCACTTTATCCAAAGTGATAATTTAACTTCCGCTTCGAATACGCGATTTATCTCTCGCAAACGATACGCGATACCAAAAACGAACGATGCAAAACTATTTTGCACACAAAATTTATTCATGTAATGAATCTTTCAAATCGTCAACTTAAACGTTTTTGTTACGTCACTAATCTAATGTGTCGCTATATATACGTGTCAATTTAATAGATGACAAATTTTGCAACGACTAATTTTTCATTTATTGTATCAAAATAAAAAAATTGTTTTGATTTCTTAACGTTTTTTATTTATAATAAAATTAATAACTAATAATAATAATAATTTTTAAATTTTTTATTTATTATACCTTATTATATATATATCATATATGTTATATTATATTTGTTGATGAAAAATTAATATTATAATAATAACAATAACATAATAATAAATTTGATAATAGGAAATCATTCTTATTATAATATAATATAATAATAATATTTATTTATTTAGAAAATTGTAATATTGTTATAAATATTTCTAATTATTATTATTATTATTATTTGAATTAAATTGTTTTGAAGAATTTCTGCTTCTTTTACAATATTAATTAAAAATTTTGAAAATATTTTAATTTTCCACAGAATTTTATAACATATTTTTTTTAATAATTGACTTCCTTCAAGAGATTTTATAAAAAAATTGTACTGAAAATAATTGAATTCCTGCGCGAGGAATGTTTACAATTTATGAAAGTAATTGAATTCTTCAAAAACAATTTTATTATTTATGAAAATAATTCAATTTTGGCGAAGAATTTTATTGCATTTTTTCAAAATAATTTTCAAATGAATAAACAATAATAATTAATCATGTACTTAATAAGTGATTTTTTTACGAATCTCGAATTATTAGAGAAAATTAAAGTTTATATTTGAAAATAAGTTTAAAATAATAGAAAATTAAATATTGAAAGGTTTTTTTAAAGAAAATAATTGAAAAACGGTTTTAACAGAAAGAAAATAGTGAGTTGAATATATTAATTATTAAGTAATTCTATTTAATGATGAATTAATTAAATAAATAATTTATTTATTAAATAAAATATTAATAGTTAATACATGTTGTAAAAATATTTCACTATTCCACTTTTTATATATAATTTAAAAAATAAAGATATGGAATAAAAGTTGAATAAATTTCTATCAGAAGGTAAGAAAAAATTTTTTCCCTCCTAGAAAAGAATATAAATTTTACCTTTTCATCGACTTCATTTCTTTTCCCTTTTTTTGTAATATTTCTTCCATGAAAATATAAAAATAAAAGAAAGAAAACCTTTATTTGCCATCACACCAAATAAACCAAAGATTACTTTGCTTCTATTTTATATACACATATATTGACATGTATATAGTTAATCTAAATTAAAAAGCTCATAAGCATGGAAAATAAATATGTGAAAGAAAGTTTTTGCACCAATTATTAATTAGTGCATGAAATTTGCAAAAAAAAAAAAATAAATAAAAAAGACGAAAGAAAGAAGGAGAAAAAAAGGAAATTTTGTAACCACAGGGAATATGATGTTTTTTTGATTTAAAACTTCATTGAATAAGGTCAATTTAGCAAGCTTAGCACTCATTAATTTCGTCACGATACTTAATCATGGCTGACCATAAAGTTCTTCCTGGCTCTCGGGTTTTGCCAAATTCCGACCAAATTTACCTATGCGGTGGTGTGCATATATACGTCAAAATAGCCGCGATTCGTCTCGTTGGCAGCTTGTTAATTTTGCAATTTTGGAAAATTTATAAATATCTTCAACAAGGTATGCTAATGGGAGGTCAACCGTTATTCCGAGAGTCAAATATATAAATAAAAATTTTTTATATATAAATTATATATATGAAATTATTAACTGCATATAAATATATTCTTCTCTAACACTGTTTCTTCAACTATGTTCGTCCCTAAAAACTTTTAAGTTACGTAATAATTTTGTGATGCACAACTCGTCGATGACATATACTAACAGGGGTGCCATTTATTGAATCATTTCCGCGTCTGACTGGAATTTCGAAATCAAAAGCGCGCAAATTCTCTATATTAATATTTTATTTATAGACAAGAATTATTTTTAATTTTAATGAATTTGACAATGTTTTTCATTCAATTATAATTTTAGAGAACAAAAATACATGGAAAATAAGGTAACAAAAAAATACCTGATGAGAGAAATATGTGATTTTTGAAATGAAGACAAAAGAAAGGAAAATTTGAAATAATAATTAAATTTTCAAGAAATTTAACGAATTGTATTTATAATTATTATTAAAAGAGACAATAATCAAAAATTTTAAATAATAATTAGCAAAATGGAAAAATAATGATAAATATTAATTAACAATAAATAATACAAAAAAACAAGAAAAATACAAGCAAAAAAAGCAATAAAATACAAAAAGAAAAATATATAGAAAACAAAAATAAAATAAAACAATTATAACGCTGAAGTCAAAATAAAAAGCTAAAAAAAATCAAAAACTAACAAAAATCAAGACAAAATAAAATAAAAAGCTGAACAAAATAAAAACAACTAGCAAAAACCAAGAAAAAATAAAATAGAAAACTAACAAAAAGAAAAAATAAAAAATAATAGAAAACAAAAATTAAATAAAAATGAGACAAAATAAAAAAAAACTATATCAAAAATCAAGAGAAAATAAAATAAAAAGCTGAACAAAATAAAAAAAAAACTACTCTCTAAATCTGAATATGTGAAATTTCACTTATTGTACGTTATAAGTCGTCCTCTCGATCAATAAGTGCATATACACTTATAAATAAGTGAATTTTTCACTTATTCTGAGTGAAATTTCACTTATTATAAGTGTATATGCACTTATTGATCGAGAAGACGACTTATAACGTACAAATATGTGAATTTTCACATATTCAGATTTAGAGAGTATATCAAAAACCAAGCCAAAATTAAATAGAAAGCTAAATAAAATAATAAAATAAAAAAAACCAAGACAAAATAAAATAGAAAGATAAAAAAATAAAAGACTAACAAAACAACAAGACAAAAATAAATAAAGTGCTAAATAAAATAAACAAATAAATATAAAGAAATTAATTAAATACAGTGCTGCGAATAAAATACAAAAATACTTCCAGGACGAAGTATAAAAAAATAATCAAAATTTTAATTAATAACGAAAAAGCAAATGAAAAAAATAATATGAGCAAACTTAATTTTTCCGAATCAAAAAAAAGGGGAAAAAATTAAACTAAAAAAGAAAAAGTAAAGCAAAAAAATGATTGATTAATAAATTAACTAATAAATATAAAATAATTAAATTATAAATTCTCCCAAATAAAAGAAATGGAAAAAAAACAGATTATTTTTCGCTTTAGTATTTGTTTACACTGTGAAAGTGCAAAATTTATCGCAGCAACACAACTTAAGTGATAGTTTCCAAACTGTAAATATCGCTTGAGCTATTGCTGCATTTCGTGCATACCACATGGAATACTGCCAACGTTATGTCCATCGACCACCAAGTTTAAAGTGTCAAACAACGATTGAATTCACAAACGACCGATAGACAGACAGGTAATTTCTCAATGTTTGCTTTGATTAACTACACAAGCGCAATTTTTTTAATCTTTCCATTAATAAAATAAAACCAAAAAACTGCACTCACTATAATTAAAAAATAATTTTTTTTTCGTTTTTTGAAACAGTAAAGGGAAACCATTTTCTTTTTCCTTTATAGTTTCAAAGAATGAAAAAATTTTTTGATAAAGAAAAAACATTTCGTCGACAATATATTGAAAATTATATACATAGAGAAGAAAAGAAGTTTTTTTGAAAAAAATAATTTAATTATTAAAAAAGTAGGTTTTTGGGGCAATTTTTTACATTTTCGTCTCAAAGAGTTATTTTTCAAAAGCTTTTGAATCATTAATGAGATTAATAATTGCCTTTGAGGATAACGAGTTAAAAACATCCGAAACTAAAAGGCGCCTTTTAAATTTTTAATAAACATTTAAATAAATAAATTAATAAAAAGTAATTCCACTGAAAATTGTAATTGATTTTTTAATTATTTTTTTACTTACTTAAGTGTTATTATTTATTAATTTTGTTTTTATTTGCCAAAATAATTAAAAATTAATTAAAAAAATAATTTCAAGTTTCTATTTAAACAAATAAATAATTTTTGTACAAAAGGTTTGTAAGAAAAAGAGAAAAATAAATAGCATAATTAAAAATAAAAACGAAATAGGTATGTAAAATAAAAAATGTCGATGATAAAAGTAATAGTTTTGTTTCGATTATAAGCGAACATTTTTTTTTTTGCCAACAAAAGAAACATTAATTTTTTGAGATAACATTTTTCACAAAGCTGTGTGTGTCAATTTGCATACAAGAATTATCTCGTTATTGTGAATCTCAATTCTCAAATGATTAACTATACGATCCCTTAGAGACTTAATGGTAAAATTTTTATCTCTCAAATATCTTTAACTTCGGTACTATAAATCAAGAAAATAAACTGTCCCTTTTTCTGTAATCACTCCCAAGATAAAAGCTTATTATTCTGTTAATATATTTAATACGGTCAAAAAAAAAATTGTTTCTTCTGTTTCTAAAATAACCGTTCGAATGATGGCAAAAATACTTATTTACTACTTTACAATTTGTTTTTTACCGAAAAACATTTTTTATTTACAAAAAATTATTTTTCATTTAGGCTAAAAAACTATTTTTTTAAACTATTTAATTATTTATTTCTTTATTTACTAAAAAACATTTTTTATTTACTAAAAGACATTTTCTATTATTCATATTTTATTACAAAAAAATGTATTCTTATATATATTTTAAAAGGACTTATAAAAAATTTACCTACAATTTTTTTTCATCGCTCGCCTAAAATTTCATGGATTAAAAATTCTTTTTGTTAAAAAAAATCCATTCCTTTCTGCTCTATATTTTATTCCCTCAATTTTATTCATTCCAAGTTAGAAAATCCTCCAGTTCCGGTATAAAGTTTCATTCACACGTGGTCGTAAATTAACCTAATAACGATTAGGTGCCAAAATTTTTGCTCGCAAAATTTTTCAACCCCAATAATAATCCACCAACTCCGTGTGAGATACTTCCCACTTTCCAAAACTATATATATATCTATATACATAGAGTACTTTATTCCATAAAGTGACAGTATGACAAATTGCCAGCCAGGTGCAACAAAAGTTTTCGCAAAAAAAAATTTCACCAAAAAATTCGCACAAAAAAATGTTTTATTTACAATTTCAAAAAATCACACCAACAATTTATGAACATAAAGGAAAAATTTTTAGAAATTAGTACGGTTTTTAATTATAAATATTAAAAAAATATTTAGATAATAATTATAATTATTATAAATAATTGAAAATTATTTGCTCCAAAAATTTATGGACCTAAAGGAAAAATTTTTACTAATTTTTAGAAATTACTACGATTTTTTTCTAACATACGCACGGAAAGTATATCATTTCTTACTTTAGAAATACGATTTTTAATAATGGGAAATATTGAAAAAATGATTAGATAATTATAATACTAATTATATTAATTGTAATGCTAATTATAATAATTATGATACTAATTATATAATCATAATTACCTAATAACTATAAAAATCAAATATTTAACTCCAGAAGAATTTTCCTTCTCCTTTTTTTCTTAAAATAATAATAAAATGGATAAAAGTAGAAAAAATTCTCTAAGGAAATTTTATTGTTTAGTATATTAAGAAGAAAGTGTCTCTTCTGATAATTCGCCTCGGAAAAGGAATTCAGCATAAGTTGAGACGTCATAAACGTAGGTATATAATAGAGTTTCTTTTAACTTTTCTTTTTCTATTCCTTCTTTTTTTCTTTCTTCCCTTCTTTTTTTTAAGAAAAGGGTCAATTTCTCAAGTACAGTAACAACAGTCAAAGGAAAACCTTTTTAACTCACAGAACATTTCATTATTCTGATGCCAGATGAAATGGAGAAAAACCTTTTAGTGTAAAACGAACTCAAGGAGTGCATTAAGTTAAACTTTTATTCCAAATAGTGTGCACTTTTTTCACCCCCCCCCCCCTTCTTCCTCCATCACAATTTTTCAAATAACTCCTTTGTACTCGCGAGGAATGAAGTCGTTTTTAATAAATTTATAAATGTATACATTATGCGAATCGGGGCCAATTTCATTCTCGCACTTATTCGATATAAAAATGAAAATTGTCAATATTGAAGAATCGTGAATTTTTTTCTCTTTTTTCTGAATTTAGACTAAGTAAGAAGTCTAAACTTATTATTTAAAAATAAATTTAAACAGAAAAATTTATTTTAGAATTCCCCTTTAATAATAATAATAATAATAATAATAATAATAATAATAATAATAATAGTTAATAATTACCTCTTCAAAATATTGTTTCTCAATTTTTTTGGTAAGTACTTTTTTCTAAATAATTTTTTATAAATACTCTTCTTTTCAACTCCTTCTTTTTATTCACTAGGATTTTAAAAGATATAGAAAAGAATATTTAATAAAGAAACTTTATTAAATTAACGTTTTTTTTAATAAATAGAGTGGAGTAAAAAAAATTCTTATTTTTATTATGAATTTACTATTAGGTAATATAATATTATTAATTATTAATAATTGATAATATTATTACGTTCTAATAAGACTTCTCTATCGTTACAAAATTATTAAAATTTCGAAACCAGTCGTAAGAGTCAATTTTCAGTCAAACAAGTGCAGGGAAATTCTTCATATATTTTTTAACACATTGTAAAAATTAATTTCAAACAATTATCAGTGTTGAATTTATTTTTCATTATTCCTGATAGTAGTATAAGTGAATTTTAAGTCAGACATAAAAAAATTGTTGGAGTTTTTTCGTAAGTATAAAGAAAATAAACTTTTAGTCAGACGTAAACAATTATTCGTATTTTTTTTAAATATTCTTTATTTTTTTAATTTGTCAGTAGTTAATGTAAATTTCCAGTCAACCCCCTAATTTTTCTTTTGTTTACTTTTTTCTAATTTAACTATAATTAGCAGCTATTGTACATGTTAGTCAGACTTTACATTTGAAATTAATAAGTAGCAAAAATAAATTATCAGTAACAAAAGGAAAATTTAGTCAGACTTACAAATTATCAATATTTATCGTCAGTAGTAAAAGTCAATATTTAGTCAAACTTCACTTTTTTGTAAGTCACTTGACTTACAAAAAAGTGAAATATCAGTAGTAACAGTAAATTACTGTCAGACCGAAAGTAAATTTTCCAGTAAATTTAATCCAGTAGTAAAAGTCAATTTTCAGTCAGACACAAAACAAATTATCAAAATTTCAATTCAGCAGTAAAAGTCCATTTTAAGTCAGACACAAATTGTCAAAATCTCAATTCAGTAGGAAAATTCAATTTTCAGTCAGACGTATAAAAATTATTTTTATTTTTTTTTTACAGCCGTGAAGGTTTATTCTTAATCAGACACGAATTGTCACATTTTTAATTTAGTAGTAAAAGAAAATTTTCAGTCAGGCCTACAAGTTTTTAATTTATTTTTTTAACAGTAGTAAAAACGAATTTATAGTCAGACCCACAAATTGTTTTTTTTTGCAACAGTAGGAATTAATTTTTAGTAAAAAAAAGTAAATTTTTGCCTTTTTTCTCAGTAGGAAAAGTCAATTTTTAGTCATATTGACTGCTATTTTTTTGGTAATTTTAATCTCAGTAATCACAGTAAAATAGTCAGGCCAAAGGTCAATTTTCAATAAATTTAAATCAAAAGTAAAGGTCAATTTTCAGTCAGACATACAAATTTCTTCATTTTTTTACAGTAGTGAAAGTTAGTTTTTAGTCAGACACGAATTTCCACAATTTTAATTTAGTAGTAAAAGTAAAATTACCGGTCAGATATACGAATTGTTGCTATTTTTTGTAGTAGTAAAAGTCAATTTTCAATTAGACATTCAAATTGTTGCTATTTTTTTGTAGTAGTAAAAATTAATTTTCAATCAGACAATCAAATTGATTTTATTTTTTTCTCAGTAGTAAAAGTCAATTATTAGTCAGTCCTCACAGTTAAATTTTCCCCTCTCTCAGTGTCAGTAGTTAAGATAAATTATAGCCAGACCAGTAGTAAATTTCCATCAAATTTAATTCAGTAGAAGAAGTAAATTTTTAGCCAGACAGATTTTTTTCAGATAGTAGTAAAAGTAAATTTGTCGTCAAACAATGTTTTCCCAAGTTAAAAAAAATTAAGAAAAATTTTTTACTAAACGTATAAATTCAGTAGTAAAAGTAAGTCTCCAGTTAGGCGTTTTTTCCAAGTCAAAAAATAAATTTTTTGACTAAATGTTAATTCAGTAATAAAAGTAAATCTCCAGTCAGATAATTTTTCCGAAGGAAAAAATTTAAATTAAATTAACTAATTAAAAAATTAAAATACAATTAAAAATTTTTATTCACTATACACCAGTGGTTAAAAAAATGTACAAAATTTACTCCCCCCCCCCAAAAAAAAATAAAAATCATTCATACATGAAATCCTCAGGCGAAGTTATAATCCCAAGAATCCTTCTAACAGTAACCGAATTTCTATTTTCAGAGGTTTCTTCATTTTTCACTAAACTAGTAGAGGAAATTTTCTTCTTTCTTCTCTCAATATCAATTTCTATTCTCCTTTCTTCTTCCTCTCTAATTTTTCCACTCGATGAAAAATAATAATTGTTGTTATCATTACCAACGCCAAAAGAATAAGAACAACTGTCAGTCATTACAGTTTCCGATTCTTTTCTCTCGACAAAGAAAGCGCATTTTTTCGCCAACTGGGTTATCTCAGTGGCAAACGATTCTGCACGGCTTGACAATGAAAAATGACTCGTCGACGACAGTAATATTCTCCCTTGTTTCCTTTCTTCACGAAAACTATTATTATTATTATTGTTGATGGTAGTTTCAACACTGGAAATTCTTTCCGGATCCATGAAATTTGGGTTTTCTGTTGAAATTATAATCGGGACGATTGTTATTCTTTCGTTGGCCTTGGATAGGAGGATTTTTGAATTTTTACGAGAAATTGATTTTTCGCAGAGTTCGTTGTTCAGTGAGAGAGTCGATGTTCTTTTGATCGAGTTTCTTTCCAATGCATTTTTTTGGATCGAATTTTTTTCGAACGAAGTTCTTTCTTTTGAATTTCTTTCGATCGGATTTCTTTCTATTGAATTTCTTTCTTTAGAACTTCTTTCGAACGAAATTCTATCTTTCGAATTTTGTCCGATCGAATTTCTTCCAATCGAATTAGCTTCGATCGAGTTTCTTTCGATCGAATTTTTTTCGAACGAAATTCTTCCAATTAAGTTTCCTTCGATCGAGTTTCTTTCGATCGAATTTCTTTCGAACGGATTTCTTTCGTTCGAATTTCTTTCGATCGAGTTTCTTTCAATCGAATCTCCTTCAATTGGATTTCTTTCGATCGAATCGCCTTCGATCGAATTCGATAGACAAAAATTGGATATTTCTCGACACATGTCACCTTTTAGATTATTTGCACTCTTTCCATTAATTTTTTTATTTTCCCAAATTCCAGTTTCCTTTTTATTGAAATTTTCCCCTCCCACTTTATTTTCAAAACGACTCCTCACAAAATCAATACTCATCTCCTCGGTGTTGCACGCCTTATCGCATTTGACATTATCTGGAATTGATTTCTTGTATTCGATGTAAACTTCCTTAATGCTTTTTCTCGAAAGAGAAGAGCTGCTATCTCTTTCACTCTCGTAAGAGGGAATTTTTTCACGACACGACTCTTGAGTTTCTAATACATTTACCGTGACTCGATCCTGAATTTCCATTTTCTTTTCTCTCAAACAAGAATTCCTCAAGGAAAACATCATTTCCGATGATTTAATCGTATTTTCACTTGTCGAATTTCCTATTTTTCCCAATTCTTCATTTCCACAATTAATAAATTTCTCCTTTTTTCCGCTATCAATTTCGCCCCCTTTTTTCGCCCCTCTTTTTCCCCCAGTTCTCCCACTATTTAAATAATAATTTTTCACCGTTATCGAACTGTCACTTTTTCCAGTCGTCGAATAACGTCGATTATGACAATTATGACGTTTATTGTCACCTCGATGACGTTTTGTTTTACGATATTTTTTCGTTGAATTGGAAATTTTTCTTCTCTCATTAGTGAAAAATTGATTTGTGTATTTTATCTTTTGTGTATTTTTCCTTTTATTTTCATAAAGATGTAAATTTTCCGAATTGACAGGCATGAGGTGGTTACGGTTAAATTGATGATTATTGACAATTGGACAATCATTGAAGCTTAGATGCCGTAAATTATTGTCCTGACCACAATGTCCTCCTCCAACTGCACCTCCGGCGGCGATAGTGTATACACTACTTGATATTGTGGAATAACTATTTTTTGATATCATTGTTTCGGAATTTATACAATTGTGACATTTTTGACAAATAAAATGCGAACAGGAATAATTATTATTATCTTGAAAAAATGTTTGTAAATTTTCGCTATTTAATGATGATTTACAATCATTGAGGGCTGTTGAATAATAATGGGAATAGTAATCATCATTGGGAAAATGACCCAATTTCGGAAATATTAACATTGTCTCGTATCGCATTCTATGCAGATCAGTTTGAACTTTACTCAAAATTTGATCGATTTTATCGCGATATGGCGCGAGTTCCTTGTTTATCTGGGTCACTATTTCTGATAAATTCATAAAACTTTTCGATGATCTTTTGTAATTGGTCTCTTCATTATTTGTCGGGAGAAATTGATTTTCAGCTGTAATAGAAAAGAAAATGAAAAAGAAATTAAGAAGATGTAATTTGCTGTGAATGTTTGAATGTGAGGAAATTCAGAGCGCAAAAAGAGGCGATTGACAAATTTTCAATTCATCGAATTTTATTTAACTGGGTTTTCTCTTTTTTTCATTTTTTCGACATTTTTTTTAATTGATTTTCGATTAACAGGATTTTTTACTTGACAGAATTTGAATTTTTATTTACAAAAAATTTCATTCAAAAGAATGAAATAATAAAATAGTAGAAAAATAAGTATTCTTCTTTAAAATAGCAACAAGTGAACAAAATAATTTTTATTAAAATCAATTTTATTTAAATGAATTTTTAGAAATTTCTTCTTTATTTAAAAAAAATTCTTTTTAAGAAATTTTTACTTATAAAAATTTCTATTTCCAAAATATTAATAAAAGAATCATAAAAAAATAATTATTTTAAACAGAAGGTGAATAAAATATTTTCCAAATTAAAATAATTTCCATAAACATCAATTTTTACATGAATTTTGATTTGAATGTATTTTCATTTAAACGAATTTTTATTTGAAAGATTAATCGTGAAAGAGAATTTCTACTAAGTAGAATTTTTCAAAAGAATTTTCTGATAAGTGAATTGAAAATGAAAATAAAAATTCGTTTAAAGAAATATAAATTTAAATAGATAAATAATTCAATAAAAAACTGTTGAAAGAGAATTTTGTTAAATAAAAATTAAATTACACAAAAACTCTGTTGTCTGTTTAGTAAAATTAATTAAAAATCGATTAAATGAAAATTTAAAAACATTTTATTCTCTAATTTTCAAAAAACATTCTACGCTAAATTAACAATTTTTAATAATTTTGAAACAATTACCCAAGAATTCGGTTATTAAAAAAAATCATTTAAAATACTTGAAATATTAAATTATTTTCAGATTAAAAAAAACAATATAATTTTAAAAAAATTTTAATAATAAAATTCTTTGAGAATTCTAATATTAAAAACAAAACAAAAAATTTTTTGAAATGCTTTCAATAATGCTATTAAATTATTTATTGTTAAGAAATAAAAAAAATTAAAGATTTTGTTTTAAAAAATTTATAGTAGGTATTTTTATAAATATTTTCAAAGTGAAAAAAAATCCTCAACAATTTTAGGTTTTTGAAATTTTCAATTGACATCAAAAGCAAGAATTTTTTTTTCAAAAATTAAAAAAAAATGTAAAATTTCTAAACTTTTAAAACCTTAATTATTATAAATTTTAAAAATATAAAATTCTTTTCTTGAAATTTCATATTTATTCGGTATTTTTAATAAAATTATTCAACTATCAGTTTAATAAAAAAAAATTCTTTGCAAAAATAATTTAATACCTAATAAAATTTAAAATATAAATATGTAATAATTTCTTCAAGTTTTCTTTTTTGAAAAATTTTATAAACTTTTCAGCATAATATAATTGACAAAAATTCTCCATAACAAAAATTCGATAAAATAAAAATTTTGATTTGTAGTGCATCTATTTATGCGCCCCAAAAATTTCCAGATCAACTTGATTGGCAAAATTCTAAATTTAATTGTAAATTGAATTTCAAATTTCTAAATTTAACTGTAAATTTAATTGTAAATTTAATTACAAATTTCTAAATTTTATTGCAAAACTGTAAATTTAATTGTATGTTTTATTACAAATGTGTAAATTTTATTGCAAAATTGTAAATTTAATTGAAAATTGTAAATCTAATTGTAAATTGAATTTCAAATTTATAAATTTATTTATAAATTTAATTGCAAAATTGTAAATTTTATTACAAATTTGTAAATTTTATTGCAAAATTGTAAATTGCAAATTTAATTGTAAAGTGTGAATTTAATAGTAATTTTAATTTCTAAATTTCTAAATTTATTTGTAAATTTAATTGTCAAAAAAAATTGTTATTTAATTTAATTACAAATTTGTAAATTTTATTGCAAAACTGTAAATTGAATTACAAATTTGTGAATTTAATTGTAAATTTCTGAATTTAATTGCAAAATTCTAAATTTAATTGCAAGTTTCTGAATTCAATTGTAAATTTGTAAATATATAATTGCAATTTTTTTAATTAATTGTAAATTCGAAAATTGTAATTCTGTAAATTAATTGCCAATTTCTAAATTTAATTCCAAATTTCCAAATTCAATTCTAAATTTTCAATTCTTAATCCTGACTTTATTACTTTTCACAAAAAAAAAAAAAATTCATTAAAATTTATTTTTCAAACAGAATAGAAATTTATAAATAATAAAAAAAGAATGAGTACGGACCTCTCATTTACCTATGTCAATGTTTATATCATCGAGAATCAATTTATCGTTCATGTGAGGTTGTGAACTATTTTTCTCATTTCCTTTGTGGATATTCTTTAGTGATTCCGCTTCGATCGAACACGAATAAGAGTTGTCTGAATGAAACTTTCTTTCTCGGTAAACACTTTGAACATCTGTAGTGGAATGTTTCGCAGTGAACAAAACAAAATTAGATTCACTGCTCCTTGATTGTAAAGTTTTACAAGAATCCGAGTGCAAACAACATTCATTCCTCATCCTGCTTCTCTCCTCACTGCAAAATGATGACAGGAATTTAGATGATTTCTCCATTTTTTCAATTGACTTCACTCTATTAATAAATTCCTCCTCAGTTTCAATAGACTTTTTCTCCAAATCCTCCATAAATTCTCCATTTTTCCTTCCAACGAATTTTTTCTTATTTTCATTCGAATTTCCATTATTTTCCTTCAAATTTCCATTAACTTTATTATTTGCCTTCGAATTTCCATTATTTTTCTTATTTCCCTTATTTTCCTTCAAATTTCCATTAATTTTATTATTTACACTGTTTTTGCAAAAATTAATTTTATTATTTTCGTTGGAAAATTTATTCCGCATTTGCATTAAATTCTCAATGTTCCTTTGAATACAGTGATTGCGTATTTTTTCAATTTTTCTCTCCAAATTTTCTTGAATATTAAAAATTTGTTTTTTCTCAGCAAACTTCACATTATGAGATGCAAGTGCACTTGCCGAAGAGGATTTACGTGTTCTGCATCGTGACGGATGCGGCAGTGTTTCCGGTCCAGGTAGTAAGCGACCTTCACTCGAAGTCTGATAGTCACAGTCAGACTCTGAATCACCGCAACTTGATAATTTGCGGACCAAACTTCTTGATTCAAACTTTCCTGAATCTATATCATCGTGAATACACGATTCAAAGTCCTTTGAATTGTTAATATAATTTTCCGATAATACACGAGTCACTGTCACAAATTCCGATTTTCGACAGACTGTCGTCAATGACATCATTATTATTATTATTAAATTTTCACTCTTTTTCCTTCTTCGAAAAGAAAACACATTTTATTTCAATATTTCTTCTCTTTGAATATTTCAATTTCAAATACAATTTCAAATTTCCACTTAAATATTTTTATTATCCAAATATTTAATTTTATTCACTTTTACAAATTTGCTTCTTCTTTTCTTTCTCTTTGAAAAATTAATTAAAAATATTTTTTGTTATCTAAATATATAATTTTATCCACTTTTCCAAATTTACTTCTTCTTCTTCTTCTTCTTCTTCTTCTTTCCTTTCTCTCGAAAAATTAATTAAAAATATTTTTATTATCCAAATATTTAATTATTCTATCCACTTTTATAAATTTTCTTCTTCTTTTCTTTCGAGATAATTACAAAAAGAAAAATATTCTCAAATGAAAACAAAATCGATGGTTAATTTTTTCGAGGTTAGTGGTGAAAAGATTTTTTCGCTCAGTCTTTTTTTTTACTTCGAAGCTCGCTTTGGAGTATAGGTTGTAATGTTTTCTTTCTTTCTTTTTTTATGATAAAAATTGTAACTTCCGGAATTTCTTGCCAAACAAAGCGTGTGGCATAATTTCAGTTTAATATTATAAACGCGCGGGTTTGACACAAAGGATGAGCTAACGTACTGGAAATTAGCCGTGGTTATAGGAACGCTTCTATAAACAAGAGAGAAACGTATATGTGCATTGACGACGACAAGGGTCGTCGACAAGTATGATCGACAACATTGCTTTTTATAATGCAAAAGAGGAATATTACGAGAAGTGCACATACTATTGTTAAGTGGAGGTGAAATGATTAATTAATTCTCGACTAACAATAATTGCGCTCAGGAGATATTCTTCTTGTCATATAGACATATATATAATTATATCATGAGTGGAGATTATTATTATTATTATCATTTTTATTAAAACAGCCGATTCATATTTTCAATTCCATAATATAGATTTATTTAGTTTATATTTAAGTTTTTTCCGTAAACTTGCTTTTAATTAATTTAATTAATTATTTTAATTCATTTAAATTTTTATTAGGTAGTGAATTTTTTCAATTTACTAAAATTTTTGTTAAACACCTACTGAATTAAATAATAATATATGTCAATATAGTAAAATAATTAACTAATAAAAAAAATTGTAAAATTAATAAACTAATAAAAAAGAAAATCGCAAAATATTAAACTAATAAAACGATTGACTAATAAAATAAGAAAATATTATATTGAAATAATAAAATAATTGGCTATTAAAATAAGAAATTAGTAAAAGAATTTACTATAAATAAAATTAGAAAATACAAAATAATTGACTAATAGAATAAGAAAAAGGAAAAATGCAGGTATTTTTTTATGATTTATAATAAAACAATATTTGAAATTAGAAAATATATAAAAATTATGATTAACAAATAAATTTTGTTTATTATATGCTTTTTTCTATAACAAATTTCGTTTGACTGATCTAAATTATGCAAATTTTTCTCCTTTTTATTTATAAAAAATATGAGAAAATTGTTAATTGTTAAAAAGTTATAATTAAGAAATATAAAATATACCCATTTTATGCATAATTTATATTTCTCAATAACAATATTGTTCAGAAACTCATTCTTTTCTTTTGGAAAAGAAACATTACATATTCTATTCTATTTGTCAATTACAAATTTTAATTGAAAATGAAATTGAAACTTTTTAAATTTTTAGAAATTAAAGAAAAAAATTTTACTTAAAAAAATGTTCTGTTACATTTATTTACAAATTGCTTTAATTGTGAAATTATTCGAAAACAGCAATAACTTTTTTTTAAATAAATATTTAATCAATATTATTTTTCCATAGGAATTAAGAATTTCAAAAATTTCAAATTCAAATCTTTTTGAATAAATAAATTTTTTTTCGTTTTGAATAAATATATCAATAACTTATAAGAATATTTTTATGAAATATGAAGATAGCGATTGCTCCGAGTCGAAGACTCGGAGTGATCGATTTCTTCATGTTTTATAATAATTAAAGATGACCGAGTGATGAGAAGAATTTTATCACTCTTGAAAATAATTGAATTTCTGCAATTATTTGTAATTTTTCCAAAATTGGATTTTTTTAGTGTTTTGAACAAAAGCTTGAATTACAAATTTGATTGATTAAAAAAAGATGACAATAATATTACGGCAAACCAAGAAAACAGTAAAATAGTAAATTAATAAAATAATAAACTAATAAAAAAATGAAATAAATTATTTAAAAACGAAAAAAAATTTTATAAAAAATTTTCTAACTTGAGAAAGTGATTTTAAGAGTAGAAAATTTGATTCGATCAGTTAAAGTTAATAATTTAAATAAAATTAAATTTAAAAAAATAATTAAAAAAATTCAATTCAATAGAAAAATTTAAAAAATTCAATTCAATTAAAAAATTAAAAAATGGGGAGAAAATTAAATTAAATAAAAAGAGTTAAATAACGTAAATAAAAAAATAATTTTAATTTAAGTACACATTTTAATAATACTTAAAATAATTGCCTGTTTTCATTTTATTTTGAACGATTTGAAAACATACGTTAATAATAGAATTCCCCTTTTGAATGAATTTCCACTGGACTTTATTGTTAAGTAAAAATAATAATAACTAGATTCTTACTTTGCATTTGTAAATAATGGATCTATCTTTATACTGCCAATTTCGCGGTGAATTGTATTGTATTTACTTTTGTATTTCTCTCACGTTTTCGTGAAATACGTTTCTATGAGGCAAACGTTATTGCATTAAAGCTAAAATCAAATAACTCGTGTGGCATTATTAAAAGCACACTAAACGTCCGTTTGAATAAAAAATTATTTTAAAAAATCCCTTTAAACTGCAAAAGAAAAAAATATAAATAAATAAAACTCCCAAGAAATTTAGATAAAAAAAATTAAATTCATATTCTAATTTAGAAAAAAATAAAATGGAATAAATTAAAAAACACAATATGAATATTAATTAGAATATACGATAAATTATAAATTCAAAAGTATGTAAATCAAAAAAATGCAATAAGTTAAAAAAAAAAATAAAACACAATAAACTGAAAAAAATACAATAAAAATAAAATACAATGAACTGTAAAGAATAAAATCGAATAAATTAAAATAATAAAAGACAAAATAAATTAATGAAAATAAAATACAATAAATTAAAAATATAAAACGTAATAATTTTAAAATAAATGAAATTAAAATAGTTAAAAACTATAAATAATATTATTATAAAGCAAAGTTACAGGTGGAATTATTTAAAACAAACAAAGTTCTTTCATGGATTACAAAAAATTCCTGACAAGATTTTTCAAAGCTTTTTAACTAAACTTTCAGTACAATTTTTGAAAAAAAAATCAAAAATTTCCATTTTGTGGCGTAAAATGTAAAAAAGTGTCACTCTACTCTACTCTAGAATTGCAAGTGTAATTTATTCAATTAAAAAAAATTAAAGGAAATAAAACTCACAGTAAAAAAAACGAAACAAAAATATTTCAAATCATTAATTAATATTACAAAATTTATAGTTACAAGTGAAATTTATTCGCAACTGAAAAAGAGCTTTGAAATCAAATACTTAAATAAAGTAAATACCTAACAAATTAATTGGAACAAAAAAACATATTTTGGAACAAAAAACTGAAAAAAGAATAATAAAGAATAAAAATAGAAAATTTAAGAATAAAAAGTAGAAAAAAACGAGATTCGACAGAGATAAAAATTTGATCAAAAAAGAAAAAAAGAAGATATAAAATATCCCCATTAAAAACATAAAATTGAAATGAAACAGCATCCCTTATTGAATGTTACGAGAGGAGAAAAAACTGTAAAAAAAAACGTATGCAATAAAAATATCGCAAAGTGTAAATATAAATGTCATAAAACGGGTTATGAACATGGTAATTGGTTTTTCGAACTATCCACTAGCGTATACTAGTTTCAAGGTGTTAATGAGCGACTTCACGATGAGATTACAAGTATAGTTCCGTACGTATATATATAATATACGTGTTACTACTATCATGACGTGTATTCATATATATATATATATATAAACTGTTTGTTACTAATTTACGCGAGTTTGTTTCCAGCAATACATATATATTCGTCTTACAAGCAGCCACTTGGAGAATGATTGCTCATTAAAAGTTCCAAAATGCTTTATTCATTAATTTTGGTTTATGAACAAGCATTCTACTCTCCGATTCTACTCACAACAATACACGATTAATTTTCATAAAACTTATTATTTAAATATAATTTAACTGTATTAAACTATATTATCGCTTCAAGTTTAGATATATGTTAAATTTATTAAAATTTATATTAACTGAAGTGAATTATTTAATTTTAATCCGACAATTTTAATAACTAATTAAATTTAATTGAAATTTAACATAAAATAAAAAAATAAATTAATAGATATACGAATAAATATTATTATTAATAATTTCATTAGTAATATGAATTAATAATTTATTTATTTTATTCCAAAGAAAATGAAAAATAAATTAATAACAATATGTTGATTGAATTATTAATATAATAATATGAACAAATATTATTATTAATATTTTTATTGGTACTGTAAATTAATAATTTATTCATTTTATTTCAAAGAGAAACCAAAATAGTTCATTAAATTAAAAATAAAAATTCTTCTCCGCTAAATAAAAATAGAAATTTTTCTAAAATTAAATTTAGAATATTGTGAAATTTTTAACTTTAGAACAAAGAAACAAAAATGTTTTTAAATTATACTTTATTTTTTTTTGTATAATAGTTATTGTTCACGATTCTAATTAGTTTCTTGAGTACAATAGAAATATTTATATTTCCAATTAAAATCAAGTTAGTTAATTAAGGTGAAAGTAATTAATTCAGATTGAAGTAAAATTTTAAAAATTCAATTTGAAGTTAATTTAAAATAATTCTAAACAAAATAAATTTAAAGTACTTCTAATTGAAGAGCGTTAATTTAAATTAATTAAATTTTTTGTATATTAAACTATCAGTTACTTTATATTATGAAAATTAGTAATTAGTTAATTACAATTATATATTTTAATATTTACAATCATTATGTATATTATATACACACTAAAAAAAAGTTTTACTTTCAGCCTATTTTTGAGGCTGAATTTAAGGTGTAAACGGAGTCAGCCCCGTTAAACAAGGACAGACTTATGTGAAATACATGGGCTGAATTTAAGGTGTAAACGGAGTCAGACTTTTTTTTTCCTGTGTAATTATAATTATTTATAATTATTACCATTATTATTTTTATAATAATAGTAAGTCCACACTTTGAAGTTAGTTTTTGTGTATGCTTTTGTTTTTCTTTTTCATTAAAAAATATTATTTGACAAATCGAAAATATGCAGGTATTTTTTTATGATTTATAATAAAATAATATTTGAAAATTAAAAATTTTTAGAAAACTATTTACAAAAAAATTTTGTTTATTATACGTTTTTTTTATAACAAATTTCGTTTGACTGATCTAAATTAAACAAAATTTTCTGCTTTTTATTTATAAAAAATAGAAAATTGTTAATTTGTTAAAAAATTATGATTCATTTTTTAATTCTCAATAACAATATTGTTCACAAACTGATTCTTTTCTTTGGGGGGGGACATTACATATTCCCGTTTCTTAATATTTTTGTAGAAAATTCTCAATTTTCATAACCATAAGGAAATAATTTGCATTATTTCTATTTCTTAATTACAATTGCTTTAATAAAATTCAAAGTTGTTTAAAAATAAAGGAAGAAAATGTTTATAAATTCTATTTGTCAATTACAAATTTTAATTGAAAATGAAATTGAAACTTTTAAAATTTTTAGAAAATAAAGGAAACAATTTTACTCGAAAAAATGTTCTGTTAAATTTATTTACGAATTTCTTTAATTGGAAAATTATTCAAAAACAACAATAACATTTTTTTTACATAAATATTTAATTATTCTTATTTTTACACAGGAATTAAGACATTCAAAAATTTCAAATTCAAACCTTTTTGAAATTAAACAACTTATAAAAGTATTTGAAATTGATCACTTCGAGTTAAAGACTCGGAGTGATCAATTTCTTAATGTTTTATAATAATTAGGTAAAAGATGACCGAGTGATAAAATCATTATTTTTTATTATAAAAATATTGTTACTGTAACTTCTTCAAAATTATTTTCTTCATTTCAATTCAAATTATTATTTTATAGAATTTTTAATTATTTTTTATGAAAATAATTGAATTATTGCGAAGAAATTAGTAAAAACTTTGTAAATAATTGAATTCCTGTGAAATTTTTATTATTTATGAAAATAATTAAACGTTTGCGTACAATTTTATTACAAATTTTTAAAAATAATTAAATTCTTTTTGGGAAATTTTATTAAAATAGATATTGAAAATCATTGAATTGAGAAAATTTTGTTGAAAATAATTGAAATTAGAACAAGAATTTTGACATTTTTGAAAATAATTGAACTTTGAAGAAGACTTTTGTTATTTTTAAAGGTTATAGGGATTTCGACGAGAATTTTTTCTTTAAATTTGAACATAATTGAATTTTATTTCTTTTGAAACTAATTGAATTTCTGCGATTATTTGTAATTTCTTCAAAATATAATTTTTTTTAGTAGTTTTCAATAAAAATTTGAATTAAAAATTCTATTATTTTTAAAATTGCTAATTTTATAAAAAAGTGAGTAAGAAGTTAGCGACGAGCTCAAATTGTTGCTAGTAATAATAATAATTTTAATATAATAATTATTATTATAATAATTGTTGTAATAATATTAAATGTTATTGTAGTAATATAAATTATAGAATGTGGTAAAGTAATCACTAATCACACAGCCGTGTTAGTGGAAATGATAATAATAATAGAAATAAATGTTTCCATTTCGACTAGTAAAGAATATTTTTAATAAAAAAAGACAATACTCGAGGTGGAAAATAATTTATTTAAATTGTCATTTCTATTTGAAAGGAGCAATAAACTGAGATCAATAATACGGAAACTGTATAATGAAATCGGCAGGGCGATTGTATTTGTCCCGAAAACGGAAATAAACGTGAGTGAAATTGCATTTCGATTTGTCTTGCTCATCATATGTTGGGATGCTGGAAGCTCTACACATCTCTCTTTTAATTTTTTTTTCTCTTTCATTTTCAATGTTATAGTATTTCTTTTTTTTCCTATTGTGTTGTCAATTTTTATTTGTTTCTCTGCTTCATTCATATATATATATGTTTGAAAAGTAACATTTGCACCTTTCACTTTGACGATTCGAAAATGTGAAATACATTATTGCCAAAAAAGCAATTTCATGAAATAAATGACTTCAATGCAGTGCCAATTGTGTGGCTCAAATGTATCACTTCGGCTCACAATGGACTAATGTTTATATGTATATAGGGAGAGAGTGAGAGAAATATTGTATCGTTCTTGGCGAAATCCGCGAAAATAAATCGCGAAGGAGGGCAAAGAACTGATAAAAAGATGTAAAATAAATAAAAAAAAAGTATAAAATTTTGATGAAAGGTAATTTTAGGGGAGGGGAAGGTCAACTTCCTTGAAATATTATTTCATTGTGTCCACAAAATTACAAAATACTACCTTTTATGTATAACACGAGTCATGAATTTTAATTAATTACACACTAAAAAAAAAGTTTTACTTTCAGCCTATTTTTGAGGCTGAATTTAAGGTGTAAACGGAGTCAGCCCCGTTAAACAAGGACAGACTTATGTGAAATACATGGGCTGAATTTAAGGTGTAAACGGAGTCAGACTTTTTTTTTCCTGTGTAGATCAACATTTTTTTTTTTACTTTCATTTCAATTTTAATATGAAATAAATACAGTAGCGAGTGGAGTAAAAAAGACACTCTTTTTCTTATTTTTTTTGTGTTTTAATTAATTTTTTTCTAATTTAAAGGTTTTTTTCTAAATTTACAATTATAGTTTTACTTTCTTAAATATATTTTTTTGTTTCTTTTGCACTTTACAACTGATTATTGTTAAAATAAATTTTTATTCAGAAGTATTCAAACTGATATGAAGTAAATACGATTTGTACAATTGTTAATAATAACAATTATTTAGTTAACAATTATTAATATTATTATAAATATTATTTCTACTTCTTAATATTAGTTATAGTAATATTAGTAGTAATAATGTTTATTTTTTTTTATTTTCAGTCACTGAAATGTGAACGAAATTTTGCAAAATGAATCTTTTTCGATATTTTCTTTCAATTTAATTAATTATCGATTTCATAAAAATATTTCAAAATTGTTATTTTTCTGGTTTTAAACGAATTAGAATTTTAAAATGATTCCCTTGATAAAATTATAATTTACTTATAATATAAAATTATATTTCTATTCTCAATAGAAAAATACATTTCAATAGATATTATTACTTACAAAATAACTCGACAGGAAACAATAATTGTTTAACTCACCTGAAACAAAAGGAAAAGAAAATACTTTTTATTTGAATTATTATCGAAAAAAGGTTAAAAAAAATATTATTTACTATTCTTTTTCACAAATATTTCTATACTAATTTTCATCAGTAGAAAAATATTAAAATTGCCAAAAATAGAGTCAAAATATTTTACTTATATTATATTCTATAACTTATTTATTATATTATTAAGATTATTATTATTATAATTATTATTATTATCATTACTATTATTATCATTACTATTATTATTATTATTATTAGTAATTTTTCCCATATTTTTGCCTTCAACCTAATGGATGAAAGTATTCAAAAAAATATTATTAGCCATATAATATTGTTAGAAGAAGAATATTTTTACATTTTTTAATATATAAAAAAGTTAAGTAACGATAAATAAAATTAAGAGATAATTTTTATTAACATCTTTTAACTGCGCGGTTTTATGGCCAATTTTCCCTCTAAAATTGAAAATTATTATTATTCTAAAACTTTTTTTTTTATTACACTACGTAAACTTTTCCATTAGGTTGAAAGCAAAAAATGGAAGAAGAAAAAAAATACTTGATTAAAATTTTCAGTCAAAGAATAATAATAATTATTATTATAATTATTATAATACGTGTAGAGAAAGAGAGAAAAAGAAAGAGATAGAGAGAGACAGAAAGAGAGAGAGAAAAAGAGATGGAGAGAGAGTATAATGTGAAAAACATGTACAAAGTGATATGAATCACGTCAAAGTGAACATTATGGAAAAAGTAAAATTCATACGTACGAAAAGACACTTTCTTCATCCATTACGAATGATTAAAAACTGTTTTTCAAATATTTAAGTAGGGGAATTTTTTTTGTCTCTTCATTTTTTTTTCTCTCTTTTAGTTACGTTACGTGAATAAGAATATCATTCCATCGTATTATTTTGAACGACATTATAGAAATGGACCTGAATCTCTTATGTGATTGCACAATCTTATTAAAAAAAAAGAAGAAAAAAGAATAAAAGAAGACAAAAAATGTAATATCTTTTATTGAGTGCATAATGTAATCGATATAAGAAAACCATTTCCCCGCTATGAAAGTGCAATAAAATTGATTTCTGTATATATTATGCATTTTCACAAATATACACTATAAATGTCAAGTGCGATTTTTTTATTTTATTCCTTTTTTTCAATATAAAAAAATCAGATATTTTAATAAAGAAATCTTTATTTTTCTTTCTTTCATTCTTTACTTTTTTTCATTTTCTTCCTTTCTTTCTTTTCTTCATTTTTTTTCCTTTTTTTCCTCCTTTTCTTTCTTTCTTTCATTTTTTCAGGAGGGGATTTTTTTTTGCTCCATTTTTACGTGCAAAATTTGCGCCAAATAAAAACCTGTTTTATTCTATTAATATGAAGCGGGACAAAGAATGAAAATGGGTTGGAAATTTTGTTATTCATGAGCAACCGAAAAGACTACCTGTGAATGCAAATTTTCGCAGAATGTCATATAAGAGACAGTAGAAGAAACAACATCTCGCGCTGCGCGGGATTCTGTCTCTAATCTGAATGAAAGTAAAGTGCCACTTGGCCTTATCTTGCGAAAAAAAAAATTAATAAAGAACCGGATGAATAATGATTTATTTATGTAAATATTTATTTCATTTCTTATGCAATTTTCAAAATTAATCAAAATAAAGGATGGATAATTAAATTCAGTCATAACAAAATTGTGTGCTGTCATAATTCTTTTTTTACACTTGCGCAGAGACAAAATATAATAATTAACTTTTTTTCCCCTTATGTCAGAAATTAATAATAAAAATAAATAAATAAAATAAATAAAAAAAATATAAATATAAATGAAAATAAAAGTAAAATACATAAAAATAGAAATAAAATAATAATAAAAATAAAATAAAAAAAACAAATAATAAAAATAAATAAAAACTTGTCAATTAATAAATGTTGTAAACTAAACAACAGAAATAATTGTTGATATTTTTAAAATACAAATTTTGCTTCTTCTTTTTCTTTTTGAAACAAAAAAAAAGTTATCACGGCGGTAAAATGAGAATTTCACCCTTCCAAATCGGAAAGTAACTTTATAATTTTATTATGAAACTAAATATCAAGCTCAAAATGGCTTACACAATGTTTTAACCAAATTTAAATGAGTCCAGAATTTTAGTAATTATACAAAGAGGATATCGTGTATTATTAATACTATTATTATTATTACAATCTGAATTTAGAGCAAGATTTAATGCACACAAAAAGGAGTTCAAATTTTCCAAAAGGGAAGAGATTTCAAAACTAAAACAAAGGAACATTTAATCTATTTCGCAGAAGAAAATTCCCCGCACAAAAATAGAGAGAGAGAGAAATAATAAAAATAAAAGGAATTTTCTTAATATTGTTATAAATCAACAAATAAATAAATATTTATTATTATTACAATAATTATTAATCAGAATTAATAATAATTGTTTTATTTAAAAATAAATTATTAATAGGAAAATAACTAACAGCAATAAAAATAATAATAAATAATATTATAATTGTTATATTATTAAAAATAATAAACATATAAATTATACATTTTTTTGTAGAAATATTCTAGCAGAGGAATAATGTTAAACAATATCAATAGTAATTTTTAATTTTTTAAATAACAGTAATAATAAAAGGGGAGAGCATTTTGAGGTGAGTTCTTTTTTTCTCATTATGTTGATCATATGCAAATGCAGCACTCGTCATATCATGAATTAAAGTGGATGTAATTTAAAAGCGAGTCGAGAAAGTTACTCATGGGGCTTGTTCTCGTAAACTTCATTTGTAGACAACTTCAAAAGCAAATATATAGTTCAAATTTCTAGGACAGAATTTTATTTTTTTTTTCATAAAAAACTTTACTAATTCTTCAGCAATTCTGTTTTTAACAAAATAATTAATTTTAGGTAATTTTTAAAAAATTTTATCTACTTTTAAAAATTATAATAAATTCTATCTATTGTTAAAAATATTATGAATTTTATCTTTTTTCAAAATAATTTTTTTCAATAATGCTTTGATTATTTAATTGATTAATTATTACTTAATTTAATTTATTTATTTCATAATAATTCCCAAATGAAAAATAAACTAATGATTACAATTAATAAAATAAAACATATAATTATTTTCATTTCAAAATACAATATTTCCTTTTTTTGTTAATTTTTCTACCTTTATATCAATTACAAAAAAATAATTGAAATATTTTTTCTCTCGATCAAAAAAAGAAAATACATAAAATATAAATTTAAATCGACACTAACAACAGGGAAAGTTTTTTTTTATTCTCGAGACCTTATACAGAAATTCTTCCGCGTATTGATTCCCACTTTTTTTTATTTTATTTCTCTTCTTGAATTAAAACATTTCATCGTCCATCAATGACAGACGGTGACTAATTTTCGCAAATCCGCATTTCTTTAAAAATCAAAATTGAACTCCTTTCTGCGATGTCAGTTTGCAAAATAAAAAAAAAAAAAAATATTACGTCAGTCGTGAATCGCAAAACAAAACAAAACAAAAATTAAATTCATTTTGGGGCGTGTACTCTGGCCTTGCAGTGAAAGTAATATTTGCGCACACAATGGCGTCGAGAATGGTTATATATAAAAACACCATTGGTACCAAAAAATGATGGCACACGTGAGTTAACATTCCTTTGGGAAACATGAGGACCTTCACACTAGTGAGTAATTTCATTTAAACGTTTGTCACTCATTTTTTAATTGAAACATCACAAAAGACGACGACAACGTGATTTAATAATTGAAAAATCACACAAAATAAATTTGAAATTTTTAGAAAACTATTTTCCTCCCTGAGGTTTTTTTCGTTTTTTCATTTTCATTTTAATAACATTTTTTTAATTACATTTCAATTTATAAAAAGTTTTAATTTTAATTTAATTCTTTTTTAATTTCATTTTTAATTTCATTTTTTCCTTTTCTAATTTTGTTTTCAATTTCTTTTTTATCGAATTTTAAACAAAAAATTAAATTCCAACAAAAAAACTCCAACAAACAATACATATTAATTATTCTAACAATTTTTCGTTTTCCGATTTTTTTCTGCTATGTTTTAGTTATTTGTTCGATTTTTATACCGATTCACTCGCTAGAATACAAATACAAAAATACAAATTTATCAATAAAAAATAAAGAACAAATAAACAATAAAGTGTCAAGTGTGCAGTGGTTAGGTGGTTAGGGTATTGAACTTGTAAACCTACAGTCGTGCGTTCGATTCCCCTGGCCCTATGCGAATTTTTTTCTCTTAAATAAATAATATAAAGTGATAATAAAAAAACATTCGAAACTTAATAATTAAAATGAAAATAAATAGTAAAAAGAAAAGGTAAAAAGTAAACAATGAAAAACTAAATACATAATAAAGAGCTAAATAAATAATAAAAAAATAATAAGGAAATAAACAATAATAAATAAAGTAATAATAAGAAAATAGTAAAAAAATAAAGAAGCAATAATAAAAATAAGTAAATAACAAACTAATAATAATCAAATGTCCTGTGGTAAGGTGGTTAAGGTATTTGACTTGTAAGCCTAGAGTCATGCGTTCGATTCCCCGTCCCAATGAGAATTTTTTTCTGTTAAATAAATAATATAAAGTGATAATAAAATAACATTCTAAACTTAATAATTAAATAGTAAAGAAGTAATAAAAAAACAGAGGTAAAGAGTAAATAATTAATAACGAAATAATAAAAAAAACTAAATAAATAATAAAGTAATAATAAAGAACTATTTAAGTAATAAAGAAATAATAAGAGAATAAATCATAGTAAATAAGGTAATAATAAGAAAATAATAAATAAGTAAATAAAAAAGCAATAGTAAAAATTAATAAATAGTAAACTAATAATAATCGAATGTCCGGTGGTAAGGTGGTTAAGTTTTTGAACTTGTAAGCCTAGAATCGTACGTTCGATTCCTCTGGCCCTATGATAATTTTTCTCTCTTAAATTAATAATAAAGAAAACATAATATTTAAATAAAGTAGGTAATATTGAGAAAATAATAAATAATTAAAGATACAATAATAACAATTAAAATTAAATAACAAAGCAATATTTAAAAAGTAGTAAATAAATAATAATAAAATTTTTAATTGTTTAATTTTTTCCAGATTTGTCTGCTGATAAGCGCCTGCGCGTCGAATTCGAGGAAACTGGAAAAAAGAGGATTTGACGCGTCAAAATTGGGATTTCCGGGACATTCTTCATATTCCCGAACTTCCGGCTACGCTAGAGGTCTTGGTCTTGGTTCCTATGCAACTGGCTCTACATTTCCTCTAAATTACGCTCCAGCCTTTTCTTTCGTCAAGTCAAGAAACGATTTTTCCACTTCCAATAATTTAGGACTATCGAATTACGCCTTGGGAAAAAATGAGCGCATCACGGGCATTACTGTCAACCGAGAAATACGAATTCCAGTACCGGTTCCGCATATTTTACCAGTGCAAGTGACTCGTACAGTGCCAATTCCACAACCATATGCCATCAAAATTGAACGTCCGTATCCGATAATTGTATCACATCCGGTTCCAGTGGATTACCCGATTACCCGAACAATTCCCGTACCAGTTCCGCAAAACGTTATTCCAATTTCCGCCTCTAATTCCCTACCACTTCCCCTCAGTCCTCTCTCATTCGCTCCCGAGAATTCCTATTCAAATTCATATTCTACTTCCGGATCGGAAATTGCTACCGGAACTACTACTGAACTCAAATCCGGAATTCGATCCACTTATGGATCTGATTTTGATTCCGATTTAGCTTCTTACGTTAATTCGGGAACAAGTTCCGATTTTAGTGCCACTTCTCACTTCAATTCAGACAGTGGAAATAATTTTCACTCCGGATTTTTGTCGTCTGTGAGTGCTTCCGGAACCGGTTCGAATTCCTATTCGAGTCACGGAACTGGAACTATTTCCGGTTTCGAGTCTGAATCCTATTCAGCAATTGATTCCGGATCTACATTAAAATCTGGGTCAAAGACCTCATTTGGATCATTGCTGGAGCGAAATTCGCCAATTTCCGGTTATTCGTATCCGGTTCCAGAAAAAAAACTTGGTTTTTGAAGAATTTTTGGTGGAAAAAGAGAGAGAGAGAGAGAGAGAGAGAGAGAGAGAGAGAGAGAGAGAGAGAGAGAGAGAGAGAGAGAGAGAGAGAGAGAGAGAGAGAGAGAGAGAGAGAGAGAGAGAGAGAGAGAGAGAGAGAGAGAGAGAGAAAGTGGGGTTAACGACTGTTTAAAACAAATTTTTTCTGTCTTTACCCACTTTTCTCAAAATTCTCACGTTTCCGTCAATTTTAAGGCCTAGAATCGTGTTCAACGGGCAAAAATACATTGAAAACGACTCTAATGTCAAAAATAAGGAAATAGAAATTTTTTTGCGTCTTTACCCCCACTATTTTCAAAATTCTTTTTTTTGGACTTGTTTTTGAAGGTTTTTGTTTTGAAATATTTTCCCTCTTCAACTTAAACCAGAGACTTCCAAAAAGTCTTCAATTAAAGCATAAAACATACACTTTAAGACCCATTGGCGCAAGACTAAAAAAAATAATTTTTTTGAGAAAAGTGGGGGTAAAGATAAAAAAAAAATTTTTTTCGTAATTTTTGACATTTGAGTCGTTTTCAATGTATTTTTCCCCGTTGAACACGATCCGGGGTTTCAAAATCTTCTAGCACGTCAGGTTTTCGAGAAAAGTATGGGTAAAGACCCCAAAAAATGAGTATTAAAGAGAGGACCTGAATTTTTCTCAAAATTGTAACGTACTTGTTTCGTAAAGAGATTACAATTTTTCTTTTAGGAAAAATTACTTACTTTACTTATTTTAATTTTAGAAACAATAAGCAATAAGCAAAAATTGTAAATATTATACAAAAGAAGTATTAGAAATTATGTAATTAGAAAATTATTACAAAAAAAAACAAATATTAAATATTAATAAAAATAAAAAAAGTATCTTCGTGTTCTTATTTTGCTAATAAAATATTTAATCCTTTATTCATTGTAATAAGTATAACAAAGACAGGTAGTAAAAAAATATTTAATAAATGACATAGAAAAGTTTATCGGTAGTCGAAAAACAAAATATTACTAATTTTTTCCAAATTAAGGGTATGTGGAATCAGCCAACTTCAATTAATACATGTATTAATATTCCCACCGGTTTTCTAAAAAAATATTTAATAAATCTTGACAAAATATAAGAAAAATAATATTCTATTTATTGAGGCATGGATCTCTAGTCCAATTAATACAAAAATTTGCTTTTAAATATTATTTTTCATTTAATAAAAAGTTTGATATTTTTTGAGAAAAAAGACAATCAAATACAAATTAATATTGAAAAAAATGAATAAATTTATATTTTTCTATGTTAACATTCATTTTTTTTAATGGCAATTTGTATTCGATTGTCTTTTTTTCTCGAAAATTGTCAAAAAAAATGAAAGTTTGAATAGAAAAATATAAATTTATTCATTTTTTTCAATATTAATTTGTATTTGATTGTCTTTTTTTCTCAAAAAATATTAAACTTTTTATTAAATGGAAAATAATATTTAAAAGCAAATTTTTGTATTAATTGGACTAGAGATCCATGCCTCAATAAATAAAATATTATTTTTCTTATATTTTGTCAAGATTTATAAAATATTTTTTTAGAAAACCGGTGGGAATATTAATACATGTATTAATTGAAGTTGGCTGATTCCACATACCCTTAAATAAGTGAAAAATAAATAAAATTAATGAAATAAATACAATACAAAACGCAAAGTAAATTAATAAACGACTATTTAATTTACTACTTAATTAAATAAAAACAAACCTCCAAACTTTTTCCACCAAAGCTACTTTTAAATTCTCGTCACCTTTTTTTTCAACAAATTCCACTTTGTTCTAAGCGCTGCAAAAAACAAAATTTTTTTTCGCAAACAGAAAAAAATTTCCCGAAGTAAATAAGAGAACCTTCTAATAAAATTTCTTTTTTCTTTGTGCAATAGAATTTCCAATATATCAGAAAGAGAGTGAAATTGGAAAAAAGAGAGAGAGGAAAAAGCGCCTAAAAAAGTTCCTATTTCAAAACTATCGAATTTTTGGTAGACGGATATTACAACCGAAAACCTGAGAACTCCTTTGAAATTCTCAACTATCCCCCTGTACAACTGAAGCCAATATAAAGGACAAAATTGAGTTTCAAAAAGCTATGAAACTGTAATAACGGTAAGTTTACTTTTAATATATTTTTTTTTCTATTAAATCAAACACTAACTTTTTGTGGGAGAGTTGCAAAAAAGAAACGAAATTAATTTCTCGAGAGAGATAGAGAGATAATCGAAAAATAACAAAATCTTCATTTCAATTTTTCTAAAATTATTTTATATACCTATAGTTTGAAAATAAATTTTGTAAACATATTTTAATGGAAAAATGAAATAAAAAAATAAGTCGAAAAAAAGAAATATAAAAAGAAATCAAAAATGAATTCAAAAAGAAATTAAAAAAGAAATAAGAAAAGAAAGCAAACAAGGAATTTAAAAAAATCCAAAAAATAAATAAAAAATAAAAAAATATTATTTTAAATTTTAAGACAATTATTTTCGATTATTCTAATTACCAAAAAGTGAATAAATTATAAATAATAAATAAAAAATGAATAAAAAAAAACAAAAAAAATAAAAATTTAATTAAAAAATAATTAATGTTTAAAAAATTAAAATAATCAAAAGATATTTTAAATTTCTATTCAATTATTTTATATTTTATTATTAATTTATTCAAATTACCAAAAAAAAAAAAAATAAATAAATGAGAAATTTTCTGTATTCTATCAAAAAGAAGAAAATGTTGGAATTTCGTCGTTAAATATTTATCATAATAAACAAAGAAGGATTTCATTAATATTCCGAATAACATTAACGGACAAATATATCTGTCAAATTATATTTTGAAAATAAACACGTGATTATGTAAATTTATAATTTGAACACGACGAATTGACGCATATTTTCGTATCAAGTATTTTTGCAAAATAAGAAAATTTTACACACAAGTTGGCTTTAATTCACGTTTTTGAAAATTTTGATTGAGAAACTAAAATTCTAAATGAGTCAGTTGGCTTCAATATTCAGCGACATAGCAAAAATAACACAGTCATATTTTTAACTCGATATTTTTGTGACGTTCGTGCAACAAAGTGTCTTCATTTTATATATTATTGTTAACATAGAAAATCAATCAGAAAATAATAAAGGCAAAAAAAATAAATAGAATTTTCTGAATTTTTCTAGAAAACTAGATTTTAAAATAAAAAAAATATATTTCTGTATATTTTAATTTTTTTCAATATTGTTAATTATTTCATTCTTTTTTCTATTTTAACTAATATTTTCTTAACTAATTTTTTTTATTAATTTTCAACAATTAATTTGTAACTAATTTGCATATTTTTCCACATTTATTTATTGTAATTTAATTTAATTTTATTAATTTATTGTAATTCATTTTTATTATTATTAATTTTATTATTAGTAATTGCAATATTATTAATTTTCGTATTAATATTAAAAAATATTTTTATTTATTACCAAGAAAGTATTTAGAAAAAATAGAAAATTATATATAGTAAATATTAGTTTTTTTAGAAAAGAAAAATAAATAATTAATAACATTAGAAAAATAATTTAATTATATTATAAAAGATGAAATATTATAAAAGAAATTCAAAAAAAAGAGAAAAAATAGAAAAACAAAAAAAAATAAAAAATTGAAATTTGAAAATTAAAGAATATAAATTAAAGATTAAATAAATTAAAATTATTAAAATAAAAAGTATTTCTAAAAATAGAAAAACAAACATATCCCCTGGTCATTAAAATTTTCAATACATTTCTTGACTTTCAATTAAGAAACTTGGACACTTATTTCGTCGCATATCTAAAAGAGGCTTTCAACGTTTAACGTTCCAAGATTCACGTTTGAAGAAATTTCAAAAGACCTTTGTCACAAAGTTTCTTCAAAGTTTCTAAGTACACTATATAGGAAACGTCAATTTCGAAGATATTTCACAAGTTTTCCATCATCATCATCATCATCATCATCATCCTCATCATATATGTCACTAAGCAAAATTCTGAATAAAAAATAGAAGAAAGAAATTCCACAAAAAAATGAAATTTCATTCCCATTTTGACAAAAAGATTTTAGATTGGAAAAAAAATTGAAATAATATTAACGAAGAAGAAAAGAAATCTTTAAAGATGAATTTTTCTTCCCTTGGAATACACACTTTGAAAAGAAAAGTTCAAATTTCCTTTTTTTAAATATTCCAAGAGACTTGAAAATGAGTTCCCTTTTGCGCTCGTTCAAGACTGTTTTTGACATGAAAAGAGAAGAGGATCTTTGTTATAACTCTCATATATATTTTAAATCAACATCAGTTATCTCACACTGTGGGAATAAGTTATTTCATCCAAAATAATAAATTTTACGGTACAATGATTTTTGAGAAAAAAAAATAGGAAATTGGATATTTTTAGAAAAGGGAAAAAATTGGAGTTTTTTTTCTGTATACTCAAGTTATTATGCTATTCGCATAAAATTTAAATATTTTCGAGTCTGATTCAAATCTTTATTATCTTTCAAGTTTTGTAAGTATTAGTATTTTTATAAATATTATTCATTTATAAATTTTATTAATTTATAAATATTATTTCTATAATTAGTATTGGTTTTTTCTGAAGCTAAGAATTTGTTTTGACAATAAGATAAAGTTATTTGCACCAAATGCAATTTTTTTAAACCAAATGAAGCTATTATTTAACAGAAATTAAATTTATTTGAGCCAAAAGAAAAATATTTGAACGAAAAGAAACTTATTAGAACTAAAAAAGAAATTGCACAAAAAAAATTGTTTGAACCAAAAGAAACATATTTGAACCGAAAGAAACTTATTTGAACTCAAAAAATATTCGAAATTCAATTATTTTCAATATCTATCCTAGTATTTTCATAAAACTTCGCAAAATAATCCAATTATTTTTTTAAAAATTGATAAAATTTAACTATTTTTAATTAATTAATATAAAATTTCAATTATTTTCACAAATAAAATTTCCCACAAGAATTCAATTATTTAAAATAAAATTTCCATAATATTTATTATATTTCGAAAAAATCAATTATTTAAAAAACAATGTTTATAAAATTCTTATGAAGAATTCAATTATTTTCAAAAATAACAAAATTCTTCACAGATAGACAATTCTTTTTAAACATTTTAGTAAAATTTTTCGCAATAATTCAATATTTTTCATAAACAATGAAATTTTTCTCAGATATTGAATTATTTTCATAAATAATAAAATTCATAGCAGGATTTCAATTATTTTTAATACAATTTTTCAGGAATTGCTCAAAAAATGTAATTATTCTTAAAAATTTGATTTCGATTTCTCGAAAAAATTAATTATTTAAAAATATTTGTTTAAAATTCTTTGGAATAATTAATTATTTACAAAAATATTATAATTTTTCACTGAAATTCAATTATTTTGAAATATTTTCATAAAATTGTTCGAAAGAAATCAATTATTTTAAATAAATAAATAAATAAATAAATAAATAAATTTCTTCTTAGAAATTCAATTATTTTGAGGTATTTTAATAAATTTTTTTTCAAAAATAATTCTATTATTTTTATAAATAATAAAATGTTTTTTAGGAATTCAATTATTTTGAAAAAAATTTAATAAAATACCACACAGACATTCAATTATTGTCAAAAATTTTAATAGAATTCTTTGCAAAATTTAATTATTTTTAAAAACTTTTTGCACATCAATTATTTTTAATATCTACTATTTTCATAAAATTTCCAAACAGAATTCAATTATTTAAAAAATTTGAAGTAAAAATATTCGTAAGAATTCAAAAATTGATAAATATAAAAATAAATTTATAATAAATTATAATAATAATAATATAATAATATGTGGACGTCCGCATGAAAAGGGACCACTTTGGCACTATTGGACTTATCTATATGGGCGAATTCCTGACAAAATTTGGAAAATTTTTAGTGGTCTTACAACCTTTTTGGTGAAAAATTCGATGAGTTACAGAATTTTAAAGTTTTGAGTATCAAATACGTCATTTCGAGAAAAACGAAATCAAAGATTGTAATATGAATATCTGTGGATCTTCTGGGAAGTTATTCAGATAATAGTTGTTTTAAGTCTAGTACACCCTTAAGATTAAAAATTAATAGGTTTCGAATTCCCCCCCCCTCATTTTTTAACAATGACAAAATAATGGATCTCTGACAAAGTGGTCCCTTTTCTAAAAATACGGTTATTAATTAATAAAGTGGAATATTTAACGAATTTAAAGGTTCGGTGTTATTTTTTAAAGTTATTTCAAGCAAAGAAAAGAAAAGTAGCCTAAAAAAATTTTTTAAGCGACTTTATTATAAAAAATCTTAGAAAAAATTAAAAATTCCTTTTCCAAAAACACGAAATTAAAAATTGTAACGCGAATTTCTCCGGCTCTTCTGGGAAGTTATTCAGATAAGAGTTGTTTTAAGTCTAGTACACCCTTAAGATTGAAAATCAATAGGTTTCGAATTTCCCCCCCCCCCTCATTTTTTAACAATGACAAAATAATGGATCTCCGACAAAGTGGTCCCTTTTCTAAAAATACGGTTATTAATTAATAAAGTGGAATATTTAACGAATTTAAAGGTTCGGTGTTATTTTTTAGAGTTATTTCAAGCAAAGAAAAGAAAAGTAACCTAAAAAAATTTTTTTAAGCGACTTTATTATAAAAAATTAAAAATTTCATTTCTAAAAACACGAAATTAAAAATTGTAATGCGAATTTCTCCGGCTCTTCTGGGAAGTTATTCAGATAAGAGTTGTTTTAAGTCTAGTACACCCTTAAGATTAAAAAACAATAGGTTTCGAATTTTTCCCTCCCTTCGTTTTGAAACAATGAAAAAATAACAGATTTCCGACAAAGTGGTCCCTTTTCATTTTTATTTCTAACAACGAAATAAAATACTTAGAGTGTCAATAAATTAATAAAAACTGCATGAATCGACGTGGTAGACCCTGTAGATTAAGAAAAAAAGATAAAAACAATTTCGATATTTTTCTTCAAAATTAGTAAATTGCGAATATCTCGGAATCTAGAACCGACAAAGTGGTCCCTTTTCATGCGGACGTCCACATATAATAATTTATATAAATATAAAAATTGAATGATACAAATTTCTCAGGAATTAAATTATTTAAATTAGAATTTGCATAAAATTAGTTGAAAAAAATCAATTATTTAAAAGATTTTCTAAAATTCTTCGCAAGAAATAAATTATTTTTACAATAATATTTAAATTCTTTCATGAATAATAAAATTCGTTGCAGGAATTCAATTTATTAGCAGGATAAGAAAGAAGTAAATATTTTTGATGAAAATTTGTAAAAAGTCAGGAAAATAAAATATAGAATGGAATTTTGGTCCGTTTTGTGAAGTGTTTAAAACAAGTTTTTTTTGTCAAGTTTAATTTTTCGATATACCTACTTTTTTACTACTTTTTTTTATTTTAAAAGCTATTTTTTTATACTTATTTAAAATTAATTATCGAGTGCGAAGTCTAAAATTAGTTAATGAATGTGTTTGAAAATTGGTAAAATATTAAAAAAACAAAATAGAGAATAAAATAATAAATAAAAAATTGACAAAAAAATAATAAACGAAATTGGTACTAATATCAGGTTATTTTCTAAAATCATTTAAAACGTATATACAAAAACGAGTTGTAAATTTAGAAAATAATTAACGGATCATTTAATAAATATTTTATATATTAAAAAAAATTCAGAATTTATTATCATTCCGATTGTCAAGTCAGCAGATTTATTTATCCGCAAAATTAATTTTCTGCATATTTAATGCATATAAATCTATAAAGTGAATAAAATGAATGAAATTAATAAAATTTAGAGAATTCATGAAATTGATAATATTTAGAGAATTAATTAAATTGATAAAATGAAGAGAATTAATAAAATGAAATAAAATGAAATAAAATAAAATATAAAGTGAATAAAATGAATTAAATAAATAAAATAAAGTATTCCCTTTGGCAGAAATTATTACTTCTAGATTAATAAACAATTTATATTTGTTTGCATATGAGCCGTTCGCTAGAAAAACGACCTAAGTCGACTTAAAAAATTAAATTAAAGATTCGGAAACGAAATACTAATATAATTCACGTATTAATTATATCGCTCATTTTTCTCAATACAAAGGTATTATCAAAGAATACTTTAAAAGAAAAGAAGGTCGAGTAAACAATGTTTTGCTACTTTAATAACATTATTTTATAACAAATGACTTAAGTGGTTTTTCCGGCGAACCACTAAAAATGAAACAAAATTAAGTATTTTATGAAAGAACACTTTTATTTTAATGTATTAAAACATATTTATTATTCTAAAAAGTCTTACGATATATTTTATAGTAATATTCAATTAAATATCAACATTATAATGCACAAGTTTAGTTAACAAAATGAAAAAATTACTCGCTTTTGTAATAATCCAAAAATTTTGAAAATTTCAAATTTATAGCAGTGACGGCTACTAGGAAAAACCTTCTTTAGTATTTAAAAAAAAAAATTGAAATCGGTGGAGATTTGTATTGTCGGCAGAATTTTGTCCAAAACACTGCATTTCTTCCCACTGTGCGCGGTAGCAGAGGACGTGAACGCGCGCTTGCGTAAGTGCTTCAATTTCGGGACCCAGGAAGTTTAAACACCTCAATTAATTCATAAATAGTGACCCACAACTTTAGAATACACTGATAACAAAATTTTTAAAAACCGCTTAAGTCGACTTAAGTCGTTTGTCTAGCGAACGGCTCATATATGCATTAAGGCATATTGGAAGCAATTTGTCTAGACGGTAGTAAATTTCCTTATTCCGGAAATTACAATATTCAGTATATATATGTATTATATGTTAATTACCCGTCCACGAGTCATCTGTACATTTTCAGTAAGAATTTGTGTGATTTTTAAAATTATTCTATGAATATATATGTATATATACTTGCGGAGAGACAGTTAGAATGGAAAGATATATAGATTTTGACGGAATTGGCTGGTACTAAAGCTCTCTTCTCTCGCGTGGGATATTGTAGGAGTTTACGTCAGCAAAGCTTCTTCAACATAAAGTCCAAATCCGACACAAATCAGGTCATGGCTTTGACTCTGATCCCTTTGGGTTAAAATTTCGACCCAAAATTATTGATTAATTATACGAATTTCAATAATCCCTCTAATTAGGAATACTAAATAGTAAATATACAACAAGAAAAAAAATTAATTTCTTTCATTCAAATAAAAAAGATTTCTCGTCTATTTGTAAATAAATAAATAAATATTTTGTCTCCTAGAAAAATTTTTTATTTTGAAACACCAAATTTGAAACAGGCATTTGATTTATTATTTTATTTATTTGAGGTTTCGTAATGTTCCTTAAATTTTTTATTTTAATCTTTTTAATTTCTAATTTAAAAAAAATTTTTATTTTTAACTAAAAAATTTTTTTAATTACTATTTATTAGTAAAATTTACTAATTCAAAAGCAAAAATTCAGTCACTAATTCAAATTAGTAAACATTTTTACTAATTTAAATTTAGAGAGTAAATTTAATTAAAATCATTAATAAATTTAATCATTTTTCTGCGTGTTTGGAATAAATAATATTTAGTTAAATCAATGGTTAATTAGTAAAAAAAATGTTTCAACAAACGTCTAATTAAATTTGATTTTAGTGAATTTGGAATAATTTAGAATAATTACAATTACAATAATTGCAAATTAGAATTTAGAATATTTACAATTTAACACTTATTTTGTTAAATTTTTTCAGTTAATAAAAAAAAATAAAGTATGACTCGGAGTGATAGCTTTTACTAATTATTCAAAAAAAAAATAAAAACGGTTTAAATAAATTTTCAAAAAATTATCATCATGTCAGAGTATGAGCAGTTTTTATCCTTCGTTGGTTAGATTCTTTTCTTTGTATACCATTCTCGATAAATTGCAGAATTGTTTTTTTTTTTGTTGAAGAAAACTTTATATATTGCTTCAATTTTCTCAAATAATTTCCTAATTATAAATATGAATTAAATTTTTTTTTTAAACTATGGTTATCATAGGAAATTTTATTCTTAATCTATAGTCGGTAAATGATCCTTTCAAGGATGAAAGGGAGGATAAAATAGTGTCCTTCAGATGGCAGAGTAATTTTGTTCTGTATTGATTTTGTGAGGAGGGTAAAAAGCATTGTCAAAACTCTTGGGTAAAATACCGACTCAAGTGTCGGTAACATTGTATTCTACAAAGCGAAATTATTCCCTCCTCCCAATATTATCAACAAATGTTTAAACTTTACTGTACCTTTCCATCATAACTTACTCCATAAGCAAAAAAAAAGGAAAAAAAATTCAAACGAACCAAAAATCAATAAATTTATATCTACTCACTCATCATTTTGCACAAGTTTTTTCTTTAAATTCCTAAAGTTGTATTAAAACTCACGACTCACCTGCAAAAAAACAATAAAAAAGCTCCATTAGTACAAAAGAATGTTAATATTACAAAATTTGAAATTATAAAAATTTTTTTTACATTATATCAAAATAAAATACGCATTATAAAAATTTGTATTTTTTATACTATTTTTATTTTTTAAACTCTATTTTATTTCACTATTTTAGACTTTTATTTCTGTGAAATTATTTTTTCTAGGATATAATTTATTTCTTGATGCTCTAAATTTTATTATTTTATATTTTATTATAATATTTTATTACAATATTTTATTATAATATTTCATTTCAATATTTTATTACAATATTTCATTATAATATTTTATTATAATATTTCAATTGAAGATTATTTAATATTACATTTCAATATTTTATTATAATAATTCATTATAATATTTAAATTAAAAATTACCTACATAAAAATTTAAATGCTTATAGGCATAAAAATATAATATACAAGAAATCACAAAACTAAATTTAAAAACTGCGGGTATATGTAAATAATGAAAATTATTGTTATTTTATTTTATAATAACAAATAAACAGCTAATATGACAATAAATAAAGAGATTATAAAATTTAAAAAAATACCAAAAAGGAGAATAAAATTAACTCAAAACCAGAAACGTTTAGAAACAATAAAAAAAATTGATGTGTTGTTTTCAGCTTTTACACCTCGGCTGACTTAAGCCGGCTTTACCTACTGGGATTAGATCAAATTTAAAAAAAACACAGAATTCATTTATTTTAATTATTAAACATATAATGTGTATTTACTATTTAATACTATTATTTTCGACAACTAATATTTCCACATTCACATTTTTTTCAAATAAAGTTCAACCTTATTTTTTATATTATTTTATTATTATTTTTACAACTTATAGCTTATTTTGAAATTGAACGATATATATATATATATAAATGTATGCAAAATAATAATAAATTATTATAATAATAGTAAATAAATTAATAAACAAAAATAAAATTTTTGTATAATAATGTATTTATAATATTATATTTATAATGCATTATTATATTCTATATTGTTAGGAATATATTATATTATAATTATAATTAATATTTTATTACAATTATAATAGAGAAATTGGTGATTAATATATTAATATATTAATTAATAATTATAAATAATTATTTAAGTATATAAAAAAATATTTAACTTATTATTATTTAAAATTCTGAGGGAAATAATGTATATTGTAAAACTTTTACAAAGTGTAAAATAAAGAAATAAATAATAATAATTCAATAAAAATATTAACTAAATTAAATAATTAGAGGAAGAGAGAGAGAGAGAGAGAGAGAGAAATATTAACTTTACAAACGCGAAATAACCATTAAATCATTAAAAGCAATTTAAATAAAAAGATATTCTTGCTTTTTTCGAATAAATATTATTTTTATAAAGTTACGTGTAATGGCGAAAATAAATATCAATAATAATCAGTGACGTTAACGATTTATGACGAGAGAAGAGAGAAATATTTTTAAATTTATATAAACTCTCTTCATCATGACAATTTCTCCATTGGTCCACGAATATAAAATTTGTCAAAAAATGAATTTTTTATATTCACGCCATTTGTTTATTTATGTGTTTTTTTTAAATGTTAAAAGTATTTTATATTTTTAAATTTTTATTTTCATTTTATTCGTTTATTTGATTTTTAGGATTATTATTTTTTTAAGCGTTCCATTTCAATTTTTCATCTTCTGTCACACACTTTTTTTTATTGCTTTCAATTATTTTTATTATTGAGTAAATTTCATGAAATTTAAAAACTTTTTTATAGGATTTTACGATATCCTTTTTGATTTTTTTTTTTATTTTTATTTATTTTTATTGTTTTTTTCCTGTTTTTTCTTATTTGATAAATTTATTTCTCTGTCTTAATTAAATTAGAGTATTAAAAGTTTTTAAAAAGAAGAAGTAAATAATTTTTATAAGATTTCATATAGAAGTTTGAAATAATTCTTGTAAAATAAATAAGTAAATTATCAATCAAATAAAATGAATTATTTTCCTTTTTCTGTAAAGAAAAATCTCTGCATATTCTTTTCTTCTTGTTTTATTTTTGTAAAATTTAATATAAAAATTTTAAATAAATAAATTCTTGTAAATAAATAAATAAATAAATAATTAAAGAAAATGATTTATTTTCCTTTTTCTGTAAAAAAAAATATCTCTCGTCGTATTCCTTTCTTCCAACGTGATTTGTACTCTCCTCAAATAACTATAAATTTAGATTGAATTTTATGAAAGAAAATTTTCAATTCCACAATGTAGTCATAATAATCAAAGGCTTAAAAAGATTTTCCTCATTCTGTACACGTCTCTTTTTTTTTGCTGTGAATTCAAGCGAGAAGTTTTATATTGAAAGTTCTCTTCATATCCATGTAAAGAGAAAAGAGAATCCTAAAGAATGAAAAGAATGCGCGGAATTATGTTTCTTTCCTGCTTCTCTCCACTGACTTTTCAAGTCTATCGAAATGCTATATAAGTAAAGCTCCTTCAAATAACTCTCATCCGTAAACAAAATCGACAGTCCAAACGATAAAATTAATCAAACTCGAAACTATATTGCTTTAGAAAAAAATTTTCACCACTTTTTCACCTGACAGGATTTTTTTTTATTTCCTCTTTATTTTGTGGTGAGCGGAGGGGAAGGGAATTTAATTTTGGAAAATTTCGTTTTTCACACTATATATTTAATTTTATTTTCTGTTGTACCTTGAAGAAAATTTCTCCTCAATTTTTTACAGCTGTTTAATTTAAAAAATTGAAATTTAAAAATTACAGTTTCTTAAAATAAATAATAAATAATTATTTATTATTTATTTTATGAAACTGTAATAATTGAATTAATTTTGAATAATAATTTCAAATTATTATTACATAATAATTCAATTATACAATAATTTAAAAAAACAATTAAAAAATTTCTAAATACCAATTATACAAATGTTTCAATTGTTGGAAAAAAATTTTAATTTTTCTTACGCGCTACAATTTAAATATTGACGTGAGTGAGAAGATAATTATTAAATATAGTTGAAATTTTCTAGATATTAAATTCTCTTTAAGAGGTTAATATTCAAACTCCATTCAGGAACAATGTTGAACTCCTTTTATGGATAATAAAATAATTAAACTCCTTCAAGATATCTCATCATTGTTTCACGAAATTTAAATTAGGAGATTAAAGTTCTAAAATGAAACTTCATATTTCATTTTCAGATTGTATACAAGATATAATATAACAGTTACGTTGGAAACAAGCAAATTGTAAATGTGAAAAGACACAACTAATTATTATTTTACGATAAAGCACATCCTCTTCACATAAATAATATGAATAAATAATGTTCTGTTTTTTATACGCAATAAATATTAAACAAAAATTTTTCTTTTTTTATTACTATCTTTTCTTATATTTTATTTATTTATTTTTTTATCATGGAGTAAAAATCTATTTGGGGTTTAATATTAAAATTTATTTTTTTCCAAAATGAACGGGATTTTTATTTAATAAATATAAATAATTTTACAAAATTTTCTTTTTTAACTTTTTGTTCAAGAAACATTGTAAAAGTTTTATTAAGACAAAAGTTTGAATAGCAAATTATTTTTTCTTCTAAATTATTGTAAACGTCACCAACGTTATAAAAATTATGAATATAAAATGAACATTTAAAAAAAAAATTATTATGATTATTATGATAGTAGGTCAAAAGTTCCAAATAAAAATTTTCAAACCAAATGTTCCAATCGGAAAGTTCTAAAATGAAAAAGTTCCAAAATACAGAAGGTCTAAAATAAAAATGTACCAAAAGACAAAAGTTCCAAAATCACTGCCCTTCTTCATCATATTTTATATTTATTCCCAAAAATTTAAATCAATTTATATATAACATTATAAGAAAAAATTAGGCGACAAAATTAACATTGACCTTACTCTCTAAATTTAAATTAAATTAAACATTTTACTTAAAACTATAAATTAAGTTTCTTCATGTTTTATAACGATTAAAGATGTCCGAAAGATAAAATTATTATTTTATGTTATAAGAATGTCATTATGAATTATTTTCATTATTTCAATACAATTATTATTTTCAAGAATTTTCAACTAAAATTCTTTAACTAAAAGTTCTTGGACAATTTTCAAATCCATTTGTTTATAATATTCAATTTTACGAATTTCAATTATTCGTAAATTCTTCAATTAAATATATATATTAGAAAATAAAAACTTCAAATAATATAAAAAAAATTAAATTAAACTTCTTCAAAAAAATTAATTTCAAAATTTAATTACTTAATTATAAAAATGTACGCTATATTGCTTTTAATATTTAATTATTATATCTAAAATTTCAACTGAAATTCATTTTTTAATCAATTTTTATTTGAATTCAATTCTTTAAATAAAAAAATTAATTATTTGTTGAATTATTGAATATTTCTTAAAATTGAATTCTCGTAAAGAATTTTACCAACAAATTTTTAAATTGATGACGATTTTTAATAAAATTTTTAAGGATAATTACATTTTTCGAAGAATTCGATTAAAATTGTATTAAAAACAATTGAAATTCCTTGATAATAGTTTTATTATACAGTACCGTCCGCAATTGTCAGTCCACCCATTTTTAAAGGAATGACAAAAATTTTTTAACATAAAATTCATGAAAACTAAAATTTTTTTTGGTTTATATTTTGAAAGACGATAAAATTTTGAAAAGAATAAGACCTTACAGAAGTCATTTGGCCAAAATTTGTAGAAGATATTCCTAAAAATCGTCATTTTCAATGTTTTACAAAAATTTAAATAACTTCTAAAATAATGAACGCATTTTAATAATCTTAGGCTTATTTTAAAGGTCTTTTTCTACGGAATAAGAATTACTTATAGGCATTAACCTGTCATTTTTAACTTGGAATAAGCATGACGTCAAAATTGGAAAAAAAATTGGAAAAATTTGAAATCAATTTTTTGTACTAAAAACTATTCTAGAACATATATAAAACATGATATGGTGTAGATTTTTCAAGAAAATTTAATAAAAATATATGTTTGAATTTCAAAAATTATTTTTCTTTTAATAATATTATTTCAAATTTTTTGAATTTTTTTGTCCAACTTTGACGTCATGCTTATTCCAAGTTAAAAATGACAGGTTAATGCCTATAAGTAATTCTTATTCTGTAGAAAATGGTCTTTAAAATAAGCCTAAGATTATTAAAAAGCGTTCATTATTTTAGAAGTTATTCAAATTTTTGTAAAACATTGAAAATGGCGATTTTTAAGAATATCTTCTACAAATTTTGGCCAAATGACTTCTGTAAGGTCTTATTCTTTTCAAAATTTTATCGTCTTTCAAAATATAAACCAAAAAAAATTTTACTTTTCATGAATTTTATGTTAAAAAAATTTTGTCATTCCTTTGAAAATGGGTGGACTGACAATTTCGAACGGTACTGTATATGAAAATAATTGAATTCATAAAAAGAATTTTATTATTTACGAAAATAATTAAGGGGCTGGATGCTATAAGGGGATACGCGCAATGTTAAGTGAATCGCTCTTATTCCCTTATAGCATCCAGCCCCTCAATTGAATCCCAGTAAAAGTTTTATTATTTATGAATTTATGAAAATAAAAAAATTGAATTATTGCGAAGAAATTTATAAAAAATTTATAAATAATTGAATTCTTGTGGAATGTTTATTATTTTATGAAAATAATTAAAATTTTTTTTTAATAATTTAGATTCTTTTGGGAAAATTTTTAAAAAATAGTAAGATATTGGAAAACATTGAAATGAGGAACATTTTTGAAAATAATTGAAATTTTGCCAAGAACTTTATTAAAATTTTTGAAAATAATAGAATTTTGGAGAAGAATTTTATTATTTATAAAGATAATTGAAATTTTAAGTAACAAAAATTTTTAAAAATTTTTTAATATAAAATTGAATTTTTGAGAGGAATTTTATTACTTTCGAAAACAATTGAATTTCTGCAATCATTTGTAATATTCGGCCTTTTTCAATCAAATTACGGACTTTACGGACCTTTTTTAAAAAAAACTGACTTTTACGGACTTGAAGTAAATTTACGATCCTTGTTCGAACCTTGAATTATATATTTTAAAAACAAATTGACTTATTTTACGAAAAGAATGTTTTCAATGCCATTATTTATGTTCTTCTTTTGATCTTTCAGAATTTTAATTGATCAATATTTTTCTATTTGATTATATGTCTGTGGTTCATACTGCTTATCAAAATAGAATAGAATTGCAAATTGTAAAACTAATTGTGGGCATTAAAAATATTGTACAAGAGTATTTTTCAAGTCTTAATGAAAAAAATTACCTGACATTTCCCGATTTTTCATGTTTTCTAAGTGTTGTAGACACCCTGATAATAAATAAAAATAAATAGACATTTTTTTTAATTGTATAATAAATATAAATAAATATCTGTTTTTTAATTGTACGAATAAATAAATAACTATCATAATTTTATCAACAACGGAGAAAGTCTTAAGAAATATTCTATTATTTATTTTTCTCTTCCACTTTTGTATCAAAAAAGAAAGATAAATGAGAGAAATAGAATTTTTCTAGAAACTAATAATATATAATATTGTCACGCGGATCAGGAAAATCGAATTTATTTCACATTTTTCTTGCTGAGTAGCCAATTATTTTATGTACACCCTATCCCAGAGTGGATCTTCCTTTATTCAATATTTAGAAATCAAAAGTAATAAAGCTTAATAAATACAGCAATTTAATAAAATAATAATAATAATAATAATAATAATAATGTAAATATTACAGTACGTTTTCGAAAAATTAAAAAATGTTTTAGTTAAATATAATATTAACTATATTAATATAGTTATAATATAATATAATATTTATTAACTATATTGATAGTATAATAATATTATAATCTCCCTTTTAAACCGAATTATATTATTCCATTGATTATTTATTATTAAAAATTGAAATTCCGTGACATTAAATAATTACTTCTTTTGGACTTGAAGAAAAAAAATCGAAGTGTAAATTGAGTTATTAGCACTTCCTTTCACAGGGGGTTTTTCTTGAGCCTTCAAGGACTTTTTCTGTGATCATCAAAAAGCTTCAATTGTATATCATGATGGATGAGGTCTACATTCACTTTAGAATAATTTAGATAACGTCAACAGATATAAATATACTCCATCAAATTGATACAAACACCTTTCTCCATATTATTATCACAAATAATTTCATTTTTTAACTTAAAAATAATAATTTAACTTCAATAATTTGAGGCAAGTAAATTGTATTTGCATCAAGAGACATTTTGACTCAAAAAACATTTTATTTGTATCAAGCAAATTTTAATTGATACAAATAAATTTTATTTGGTTCATTATTACTATTTTTATTAATAGTGTGAAGTTAGAGAAAAGTAACATCATTTTTGACAAAGTGATTAATAATGACAATTTTATTGATGTATCAATTAATGACAACAAAATTAGATCAAGGACAAATGAATTTTTGTTTTAATTATAGTTGAAATTACTGTTCAATAATCAGTTTAATTTACTGTATAAAAAGACAAATAAATTAGTTACTGTAATGAAACATATTTTGCCCAGTTGACTAAATATATTAACTATTTTTATAATTATTAAAAATTATTATTATCATTATTCTAAATATAATTATGTATAGGTAAATAATAATTTATGGAAATAATTATTTTTATTATTAATGAAATAATTATTATCTAAACAATTTCGTTCAATTAGACGTTAAAATTACAAAATTTTTGATTATCAATTATTTAATTAACTGTTCCATTGTTTAGAGAACAATTCTGAATTTACACAACAATTAAACTATTTACTGGATTTTTTTCGTAACACTGTTTAGTTTACGTTGTAACAATCCTTTATCCCTCCGTGCGTAATTAAGGCTTGAATTAACAGTCCTTATTTGTTCTGGGAAGTTCCAATTGCTCCATCATAGTATTACGCTCGAAGATCTAAACCATTCTCTCCATGTCAGTCAAGCCCCCTCTCAACAATTCAAATTGTAAATCTAACTATATTGATGAATACTTTATACTATTTATTTTAAATATTACTATACTATTCTATTTTATTTTCTAGTCGAAAGAGGAATTTTTCCATTTTCTCAGTAATGATAATTTTGTTTGTTTTTAATTTTCAAGTAAAAAATTTATTTCGAAGAAGAAATTTTCTTTAAACTCCTCGATAATTTTACTTCTATTTGTTTTTAATTTTCAAAGTGAAAAATTTATTTTCTATTTTAAAGAAGAAATTTTCATTCTTCTTAGTTGATAATTTTATTTGTTAATAATTTTCAAGTAAAAAAATTATTTTTTTTATTTATTTGAAAGAAAAAATGTTTTACACGAATGAAGAAATTTCCCTCCCTCTCCAGGGTTGCCAAAAATTAATTTTGTTTTTCCCTGACTTTTCCCTGACTTCAAGAAAAAATTTTTATTTTTTCCTTGACTCTAAAGAATATTCTGATTCACTCTAAAAATTATTAGATACTCAAAAAAAATTGTTCTATTACATGGATTTACGAATTTTTTTAATTGTAAAATTATTCGAAAACATCAATAAATTCTTTTTTAAATAATTATTATTATTCTATAGGAATTAAGATTCAAGCCTTTACGAAATTCAACAACTTATAAGAATATTATTATAAAACATGAAGATATCAATCAAGAGTGATTTAAATTTCCGTAAAATTTTTCAAAAATTTTAATAAAATTCTTCGCAAGAATTCAATTATTTTTACAAGTAATAAAATTTTTCTTAGGATTTCAATTATATTTTTAATACAATTTTAAATAAATTCCTCAAAAATTTAAATACTTTCAAAATTTTTTTGCAAGAATTCAATTATATTTCTCAAATAATGAAATTCTTCGCTAAATTTCAATTATTTTCAAAATATCTACTTAATAAAATTTCTCGAAAGAATTCAATTATTTAAAGAAAATGTAATAAAATTCTTCAAAGGATTTCAATTATTTAAAGAAAATTTAATAAAAACTCGCTGCTAGAATTCAATTATTCTCCTAAGTAATAAAAATCTTCACAGGATTTCAATTATTTTTATTACATTTTTAGGTAAATTCTCTGAAAAATGTAATTATCTTTAAAAATTTTATTAAAATTCTTCGAAAGAATTCAATTATCTTTAATAATTTTTGCAAAAGTTCCTTGAGAATTTTCAAATCCATTTGTTTACAATTCAATTTTATGAAATTTCGATTATTCGGAAATTCTTCAATGAAATATTTAGAAAATAAAAACTTGAAATAATTTCAAAAAAAAAATTCAATTAAACTTCTTCAAAAAAATTAATTCTACAAAATTGTTATTGAAAAGTATGAAAAATTCAGATTTTCAAAGATTTTAATATGAAACCTATTCAAAATTTAATTATTTCTAAAGATTCATTCTATAATTCTTTTATAATATTCAATTATTATCTAAAATTTTAACTGAAATTCATTTTTAAATCAATTTTTATTAGAAAATTCTACGAGAATTCAATTATTTAAATGCAAAAATAAATAATTTATTGAATAGGTGATTAAATACCTATTTCTTAAAATTGAATTTTCATGAAGAGTTTTATCAAAACATTTTTAAATAATTTATTTCTTTTGACGATTATTAATAAAATTTTCAAGAATAATTACATTTTTCGAGAAATTCGATTAAAATTGTATTAAAAATAATTGAACTTCTGCAATGAGTTTTATTATTTATGAGAATAATTGAATTCCTAAAAAGAATTTTATTATTTACGAAAATAATTGAAATTTTGTCAAAAATTTTATTAAAAATTTTAAGAAAATTGAATTTTGCAAAGAATTTTATTAAAAAGTTTAAAAATAATTTAATTTATGCTTTTGAATTTGATTACTTTTGAAAATAATTGAATTTATGCAATCATTTGTAATTTTTCCAAAATTCATTTTTTTAGTGTCTTTGAGTAAAATTCGTCTATAAATCCACTATTTTTAATAATTAATTAAATACAATATTAAAAAATTTAACAAATTTCAGAAGAATTTGAATTATTAAAATTTTTAAAATAATCTAAGTAATCTTTAAAATTTCTAATAAAATCATTGAAAATTGAAAGTTCATAAAATTTCAATATTCATCTATTTATGAAAATTGTAAACGCAACTCTTTGAAAATTCAATTAATTAATTCAATTATTAATTCAATAAATTTTAAACAAATAATTTTATTGAATAATTGAATGTTTCTTAAAATTTAATTCCCATAAAGAATTTTATTAACAAATTTTTAAATAATTAAATTTTTTCGAAGATTTGAATAAAATTTTCAAGAATAATTATATTTTTCGAGGAATTCGATTATGTATTAAAAATAATTGAGCTTCTACAATGAGTTTTATTATTTATTTATAATAAATAATTTTTATTATTATTAGGAGAATAATTAAAAATTTGGGTTTTTAAATTATTGAATTCTTTAAGAAAATTTTATTAAAATAGAGTAGATATCGAAAATCATTGAATTGAAAAAATTTTTTGAAAACAATTGAATTTTGGAGAAGAATTATATTATTTTAAAAGATAATTGAAATTTTGAGTTTCTACTTAAAATTTTAATTTTGTTTTTAAAATTCAAAATTACATATTTGAAAAACGAGTCAAATGGGAGTTATTAAAATAATTACAAAAGAATGAATTAAATATAGAAATTTTGTATTTTTGAAATTAGAGTAAAATTTTATGCGCGATGGTTTTCGCTTTTCAGTTGCGGAATAATTCGTTTTTCATAATTTAATACCATGGTTTCAGTTCCTTTCCGAGTGTTCATATAAATTTTTAACTACTAAAGGCCAAACTGGTTAGTTTCCTTTTTAAAAAATCTATATATATATATATATATATATATATATATATATATATATATATATATATATATATATATATATATATATATATATATATAATTCCGTGTTTTTATATTTAGTTTTCTCTGAAAATTGTCTGTTGATGCTTCTGGTTAATTTACATGCAAATGTTTTCGTCGATTTTAAAAATTCAACTATTTCCTTTTTTTCAAAAATGAAAATAGCAAAATAAAGTCTATATTTTGAAAAATAGTTTTAATTGAATAATTTCTCGTAAAAATTAACATTTTATTTTCCTCCTGAAAATTATAATTTTCCTACATTCTACAAGAACCAATATTTTTATGAGAAAGAAAATTACAATTTCTTTTTTTTTTGGGGAAAATTTAACATTCTCATTAATTAGATTTTCTGCTTCTTTTTTTTTGGTATTAATTTCATTTTTATTTTGGTATTAATTTCAATTTTTCTTGATCGCATGAAGTAGCAAATAGCAATTGAATTTGACTTTGACCGCGAGGCAATTTTCCTGATAGCTTTAACACTCCTCCTTCTACCGACAAATGAAATTGAAGTCAAGGTTAAGGATTATTTCGAAATAAAAAATGTTGGTTCGTGACATTAACCGTCAGTTATTATGGTGTGTGTTTGTGTGTGTGTGTGTAGAAATATTAATATTCTCAACTATTATACCCTTGGAGTCGGCGTGGTTTATTCTGTTTCTCTTTTTTTTTTTTTTTATTTTTTTGATATATAACAGAGAGAACATCAAATGAAATAATAAATGAATCGATTACTGTATTACATTATTTATAAAGAACAACAATATTTTATTCATCATTGACAATGACGATTTTCAGCCCACACAATAAGTGATTGCCATTGGCATTTACTTCTCTTTTTTTGTGTGTGAAAATAATAATAATGGATGTTATTTTACGATCGCGGTTACAATTCACCGACGACGTGTATCATCATCAACAATAACGACTCATTTAATCAGAAAAGTTGCGAGGAAAATTCATATCGCAATATTTTTTCTCGTTTTATTTACTTTTAGTTTGCAAATTTTGCAGTTAAATAGAAATTCAACATTAAATCGAAATAAAAAAATAAAATAGCTGAAAAATAATCACTGTTATTTATTTTTGCATCTTTTATACATTTTTATTTATTTATTTTGTATTTCCGTTTTTGTTTTTTATTTGTACTGTTATTATTATTTGAAATAATTTATTGTAAACTTAATTTTAAATCCTAAATTGTCATATTTATTATCTTATTTTTATTTACTTATTTATTTGTACAGTTTGGTAAACAATTAAGTAAATTAGAAAATTGAAAATAAAAATTCATAATTAAAAAATAAAGGACTCTGTAATTTTCTGCATAAGTCACTTGAGAAACTCTAAAATCATAAAATGAATGAAATTTAATGCTTAAAATTTACTGGAAAATGCAATTAAAAGTTGTAGATTTCAATTCTGAGTTTTTGTTGCCTTTCAGTTTAAGTTTCAAATCCTCGAAGCAAACACATTGGTAATTGCATTTCTACTGCGAATTCGAATTCTATTGAAATATTTAACTTTATTATCCAAGATAATACATCATATTTATGGAGAAAGTCTATTTTTTATACATTAATTTTTTATCATTTTTGTTTTTTATTAAAACAATTGATTTTAGGAGCTATTTAATAACTAAACTTTCTGCATTTTGAAGGCAAAAATTTTTTAATTTCGATTTTTTGGCGTAAAAAGTAAAAAATTAAAAAGAAGTTATAAAAAATTATCCCAGTAAAAATATAAATTACTATTGAGATTGGAAATGGTGAATTTCATCGAAAACATGAAGTAGCAAATGAGCGCATTTGGTTGTAGGGAATGAGCCATTTGAGACCAACTGGAGTTGGCAACACTATAGACAATATGTAGGTAATATCGCAGAGGTGTTAAATTTTAATTGAGACACGTCTAGGAGAATATAATGTCAAAATTTTGCATTGTGTCAGTGAATCATATTGTGGACAATATTTAATCAACCAATTGTCGACGAACGCGTCTCTCCCTTATATACATACCACACACTATTGCCCGTATTTTCGTCAATGTCTAGAAACTAAATTACATCTTAACCTGATTATAAACACGCGATTAACGAGTTATCTCCACATCACAGGCGCTTATCAACGGGATGAAGGAGAATTTCTTCTTTTCAAAAGAACATTGCTTCTTTTTTTAAAAGAAAATTTCTTCTTAGATTGTAAACTTTTTACTCGAAAATTAAGAACAATTATCTAAAAGAAAGAAAAATTCTTCTTTCAAATTGAAAATATATTTTATGCTTGAAAATTGAAAACAAATGTAAAAAAATTTGTTTTTAAATAGAAATTTTCTTCTTTGGAATAAAAAATATTTTTTTCAAATAGAAACTAAATTTTTTACTTGAAAATTAAGAAAAAACAAATTATTAACGAGAAGAAGAAAAATTTCTTCTTTCGATTAAGAAATTTCTTTTTTTAAATAGAAACTTAATTTTTTATTTGAAAATTAAGAAAAAACAAATTATTAACGAGAAGAAGAAAATTTCTATTAAAAAATTTCTTTTTTCAAATTGCAAATAAATTTTTTATTTGAAAATTAATTACAAATAAAATTATCAACATGGAGAAGGAAAATTTCTTCTTTAAAATAAAAAATAAATTTTTTAATTGAAAATTAAGAACAAACAAAATTATCCAAGAGAATAAGAAGAAAAATTTGTTTGATTTGCCCTGACATTTCCTAAATTTTGTTTACTGACACGGTCATTCACCTCACGTCAGTTAAATTATACTTCGTAAATTATATACATTTTATTTACCAGTGTCCAATTGTAATCGCCACGACAAAGACGTTCATTTTGGAACCTTTTCTAATTTTGTTTATTTTTTCGGTAAATAATTGTTTAAAAATAAGTTTATAATTATTAACTTCATATTTTTAAGAATGTATTTTAATTTAATTATTTTTCTTTTTTTTGTTAAATGAAGTTTCTGATGAGGGCAGCCGCGCTGTCGAAACGTTAAACAACATTTGTTGTTTTATTTTATACACCTGACTCGGAATGATCGTTAAATTCAATGTTTATTAAATATTTATAACAACCGAGTGATAATATCATATAATAATTTTAATAATAATTTATGTTTTATTTCAATTAAATCATTTTTTCGCACTTTAACGAAAGTAAACTCGGTAATGTTCGCATTAACTAGTTAATCTGGACATTAACTAGTTAATGTTCGAAAAAAAAATTTTCTTTCGAACTTTAACGGATTTGATCAGGTAATCCGCAGATTAACTAGTTAATGTGCACATTACCTGAATTTCGGACTTTAACTATAACATATACACGTCATGAAGCAGGTGGGCTCAAACTGTCGATGACGTGTATAGACGCAAGCAGATTTTTGGCTACAAAAACCCACAGATTTGTCCACAAATTGATACTCGGGAGTTTTCGGGGTCGCTGATTACGAATCCGTTTTCAGATTTTAAAAATTCAAAATGGCGGATCCAATATGGCGGACGACATTTTCAAAAATTCATCGGATTCACTTGAAACTTGTTACTCAGGAGTTTTCGGGGTCGCTGATTACGAATCCGATATCAGATTTTGAAAATTCAAAATGGCGGATCCAATATGGCGGACATTTAAAAAAATTCATCGGATTCACTTGAAACTTGTTACTTGGGGGTTTTCAGGGTCGCTGATTATGAATCCGATTTCAGATTTTAAAAATTCAAAATGGCGAATCCAATATAGCGGACGACATTTTTAAAAACTCGTCCGATTCATTTAAAACTCGTTACTCGGCGGTTTTCGGGGTCGCTGATTACGAATCTAGCATCAGATTTTTAAAATACAATGTAGCGGTTCGAATATGGCTGGCGCCATTTTAAAAAATTTATCAGATTTACTTAAAAGTTGTTACTTGGGATTTATTGATGTCGCAGATTAAAAATGTAATATCGGTTTTGAAAATGGCGGATCCAATATAAGAACACACAGAAAAAATATAAAAAAACAAAATAAATAAAGGAGTGAAAAATCCGACCGCATACCTTCACGTGGTAAACTCTGGGGTCGTAAGTAAAGTAGTATACTTAACAACTGACTGCGGGGGAAAATTTTGTATTTATTATCGTTTCAAAAATTTTTCGTAATCAGCGAAAACCCTCTAGTAACGAGTTTCAAATAAAAACGATGAATTTTAGAAAACTTCATTCGCCATATTGGATCCGCTAATATGAATTTTCAAAATCTGAAATCGGATTGGTAATCAGCGACCCTGAAAACCCCCGAGTAAAAAGTTTCAAGTGAATCCGATGAATTTTAAAAAATGGTGTCTGCCATATTGGATCCACCATTTTGAGTTTTTTAAATCTGATATCGGATTCGTAATCAGCGACCCCGAAAACCCCTGAGTAACAAGTTTCAAGTGAATTCAGTCGATTTTTCATTTTCATGTCCGCCATATTGGATCCGCCATTTTGAATTTTCAAAATCTGATATCGGATTCGTAATCAGCGACATCAAATACAATAGTATGCTCGTTTGCGCAAATTTTAGTTTTCTAAAAAGTTGTCGACATTTTGAGCCCACTTATGAGATTTTGGTCTTGACTGCGAAGGGGTTAATTGCATATACATAATTTTTCATTTACGTAAAATAGAAATAAAAAATTTAATTAAATATTTGTCATAAATAAATAAACTAATAATAAAAATTAATTATTCTAAAATGTTAAGCACACCTTCAAAGTCGTTAGTAAATTCCATCCTACCCCATTTTCGGCGAAGATTGTAAATATGATAATTTTCGTCATACTGCCAAAATTCACACGCGATTTATAAGAACAAAACACTCTTGTGATGTATAATAAAAGAAATGGTATTATTAAATTCACGTTTATAAAGAATAAAAATGTTATTTTTCAAGAATTGTAAATTATTTCACAATATTAAAAAATATAGAACGCGATTGAATTGAAATTACTTTTTTGTAAAATGACGCGCACTTTCTTTCATTGTTATCGATTGGTCACAAATTTAAAAAAAAAAGATTCGCGCACACTCAGAAGAATTAGTTTTTCAGTCGAAAATATAAAATTTACTTTACCTATTTAATTGAATTAATTTTATTTTATTACTCTATTGCATAAATTTAAAATTAATTCACTTATTTATTAAAAACTGTTATTGTTTACGTAAAAATGACAATTTATTTGTTTTAGTTGAATTAATTTACTAAATCGGAATTAATTTGATTAATTAAGTTATTACTTATAGTAATTATCATAAATGATTCTAATTCTAATTAAATAGTTGAATTAATTTACTAATAATATTAAATCAGTTCTCAATTCTATTCAAAATAAAAATTCTTGATCTCATGAAAGCAAAATGCCGTAGCACAAATTCAATGAGATGTTAATAATTCGATTTCAAAATTTCAACTCAAGTGTGTTCAGGATTTTCGTTTGAAACTTTATTATCTATACAGTTTGAGGTCATTATAGACAAACGAATACAAAGTGATCGCCTTTTGTTCGAATGTAAACATACCAAAAAATAATTATCTATTTCACTCTTCTTCAGAATTCTATAAATCCCTCATTAAATATTTCTCCCGCAACTTTATTTTCCCTCTCAATTGCAATAAAATTTGTAAACTATATTATTAAATATTAATTTCTCCAAAATAAATTTTTCAATTTCAATTAAATTTATTAGAATTTATAATTAATTTACAAAGTTCAGAACTTACCTATGATTTTTTAAATAAATATTTTATTTCTATTCAATTCTAAAAACCTCATTAAATTCGCTCTCAATTGCAAATTTTAAAACTATATTAATTTCTATAAAATAATTTTTTTTATTTTAATTCAATTTTTATAATTTATAATTAATTTTCTAAAGTTTAGAAATTATAATTTTATTTATTTATTTATTCATTCATTTTTAACAAAATTTTTTATTTTTATTCAATTAAGGGTATGTGGAATCAGCCAACTTCAATTAATACATGTATTAATATTCCCACCAGTTTTCTAAAAAAATATTTAATAAATCTTGACAAAATATAAAAAAAATAATATTTTATTTATTGAGGCATGGATCTCTAATCCAATTAATACAAAAATTTGCTTTTAAATATTATTTTTCATTTAATAAAAAGTTTGATATTTTCTGAGAAAAAAAGACAATCAAATACAAATTAATATTAAAAAAAAATGAATAAATTTATATTTTTCTATTCAAACTTTCATTTTTTTGACAATTTTCGAGAAAAAAAGACAATCGAATACAAATTGCCATTGAAAAAAATGAATGTTAACATAGAAAAATATAAATTTATTCATCTTTTTCAATATTAATTTGTATTTGATTGTCTTTTTTTCTCAAAAAATATCAAACTTTTTATTAAATGAAAAATAATATTTAAAAGCAAATTTTTGTATTAATTGGACTAGAGATCCATGTCTCAATAAATAAAATATTATTTTTCTTATATTTTGTCAAGATTTATTAAATATTTTTTTAGAAAACCGGTGGGAATATTAATACATGTATTAATTGAAGTTGGCTGATTCCACATACCCTTAAAATATTGCTCAAGTGTCGAAGCTTTCCTTGCCATTATAGGTAATAAAAGAAAAAGGAGGTTAAAGTTTTGAACGTTCAAATGAACGAAATTTATTTATTTCTTCTTCAAATTAAATTTTTATTACTATAATTTTGCGTCACTATTAAGCAAATTAATTATAATGTTTCTAAATGTAAAATTTGAGTTTTTAATTTGAATTGTAATCAATAATCTATGAAAATATTTTTAACAAAAAATATTTCGTTCATTTGAACGTTCAAAACTTTTTGTTCATAAAGAAAAAAAATTACAAAAGACAAATTATAGTCTCCATAATGTTTTATATAAACATACGGAAAAGTTTTATTCCACACTTATTATTTATGTATTTCCCCAAAGGTATTTTTGTTAGGTAAACATTAAAGGATTTTAAAAGTTATATCTGAATTAAGAACAAACTTTGAAGTAAATGAACGAAACTTATTAAATCTACTATATAAAATCGCGTATATATATAAAAAAAGAAGTTGACAATTTTCCGCCAGTTATATAACAAGTTTTCAAAAACTTACAGAACTTTATATAACGAGATATAAAAAAATAGTTTCGAAATATTTTTACACGCACTAAATTACTATATATATTATTTGTTCCTCGAAGCACTTTTAATCCAAATCTTTTTCCAATTATTCATGAATATAAAAACTCCAAAAAACTTTTTTCAAAAAAAAACTTATTTAATTCATAACCCGTTTAGAACTATCAAAGAAAAATAAAAAAATCGAAATAATTATTATTAATTATTAAAGAAAAATCGCAAAAGATAAAAATAAATAAAAATAAATAAAATTAAATACAATAAATAACAATAAATTTTTTAAATAAAAAACGGAAATAGAAATAAGTAAATAGAATAAATTAATATTAGTTATTAATTAATTATTAATATGTATTAATTAATTAATATTAATATAATGATTAATGTTTAATTAATATTAATTTAGAATAATTACTCAAAAGTTATATAAAATTTTATAAGAAAAAATTTTTATTATAGAGAAAATAAATAATTTTAATTGTGCAAATTGTACGTACACAATTACAATGTACATTATGTGGATAAAAATCTTTATAGTGATTCAAGTCAAGGACGATATTAATTAAGTCAACAGAAAAGCGACATTTTTCAAACCTCAGAGTGAACAAATATTTGAGATTATGTTTGAATAAAATATTTCTTTGAGGGGTTTTTGTAAAGTTTATCTGAAAATCAGCGTTGCTGGAAATTTAGTGCTAATCTTGCATGAACGACATTTTAATAACGCACTCATATTTTTTTCCACAATTTTATAATATTAATCATTTTTTTCACTTCAAGATGTTCTGATTTAGGAATTTAGGAAATAAACAAAAAATTAATTAATTAATGAACGAAAATATAAATAAAGTAATGGAAAAATTAATTATTACTTTCAATTATCACGACACTTTTTAATTTTTAATTAAGTAAATATAAAACAAATAAATTACAAATATTATCAAATAATAAATAAATTACAAATAAAATGAAATAACAAATAAATAAAAAATAGAAAAAATAAAGAAATTACAAATAAATAAATACTTATAAAATAGATAAAAAAATTAACTAATTAATGAACGAAAATAATTAATTCTAACGCAATAAATTAATTAATGAAAAAATTAATTATTACTTTCAGTTATCGCTGACTTTTATTCATAAATAATGTTCTAATTAATCAATTCGAAAGATATTTTATCTAACAATAGAAATTTTAGCCATTAGATTAATTATTGATGAAATTATTATTTTCATTCTTTCTTTCATTTTTTCTTTTACTGCGAGAGAATTAAATTGAAATCACTAGAAAGTTTTCTTTTTATTAATTGAGAGTATTGTTTACTTTTCACATAAAAAAGCAAGTTATATTACATTTCACAAAGAAAACATTTTTTTCCATTTCATCGGACATCGAAGCCATAGAAGAATAATTTTGAGAAGAATAAAAAAACAATTTTTCGCACACTACTAAAATTAAATTATTTTTTTGAAAGTTTCAGTTTTTTTTGTAGCACATAAAAATTTCTTCGAGATTGAAACATAGAGAATATAAATATATATAGTAAGAATGAAAGAGAAGAATTTAAAAACCATTCCACGTATCAACTTGACAAATCCCACACTATATTCTCTATGCCCTTTGCTTTATTAAATTCTATTGACAATGTCATCAAGTTTTTTTTTTGCTGCTTCACCATAAACTTTTGAAAAAAAAATTTGAAAAAGCAAAAAAAATTTCTCTCAAATTTACGAAAAATTTTACAAAAAAGAAAGAAAAAAAGAGTACAAAAAAGAATTGTAATAAATGTTACAATAAAAAAAAAGTTACTATAAAATAAAGAAGTTGTAATAAAAAAAGAAGTTGTAATAGAAAAAGAAGTTATAATAAAAAAAGAAGTTATAATAAAACAAGAAGTTACAATAAAAAAAGAACAAAAAAATAAAAAACTCTTTTTTCGAGAATAATAATCACCAAATTCTGTACGACTCTCAAAAGAGTTGTATGAAATTTCTACCCTTTCTTTCTTTCTTTTTTTGTAGTTGCTTTTTCCATTTATGGGATCGTTAAGCACAACACAAAATATGGTCACTATGGAGATAACATTTTTCTGCTTTTACTTTCTCAAACTGATATTTTCATTCGTTATAGTGGTAAAACCCAACGGGGTTGTAATACACGTGTACAATAACTAGAATACAAAGCAAAAGTTTTCTAATTTAACCGCCATATGCAACTATAAACATAAACTGAAAATTTTAACCTTTACTCAAAAATATGACCCATGAAATAATTTCAAATTTTTATTTTAATTTCAATTTTGACAAAAGCCTTTGACCTTTGGCCTTCTCTTATATTTTCCTATTTTTATTTTTTTTTATTTTTATTATTTTTCTCATTTTTACTTTTATTATATTTATTGTTTTTATTATTTTTATTATTTTCAATATTATCATTATTATTATTAAAATTATTATCATTATAAACAAAATAAAACTTCATAAAATCGAAAAAATAAATTTTAAGATTTGAAAAAGCCCGCGCTAGAATTAATTGCCAGAGGACGCCACTGACTTTCTCGCTAGTGGTGACTTTATTTTATTCTTTGCCCTAATAATAATTTACTAATATATTATTTAATATTAAATAACTAGTGGAAAAAATAAAATAAAATTATCAACAAAATGAAACTATTTTATTTAAAACCGAAAGAATTAAGATTTGAAAAATCCCACGTTAGAATTAATTGCCAGAGAACGCCACTGACTTTCTCGCTTGTGGTAATTTTATTTTATTTTTTCCCCTAATAATTTAACATTAAATTTAATAATAAGGGTAACGTATAAAGTAAAATTACCACTAGCGAGAAAGTCAATGGCGCCCTCTGTCAATTAATTCTAACGCGGGCTTTTTCAAAATCTTAAAATCTATTTTTTCGATTACAAGTAAACTAATTTTATTTTGTTGATTATAATAAAATTTTCAAAAAATTAAAATACAATAATTAATATTACAGTAAAAATATTGCAATTGTCGAGTTAAATAAAAAAACAAAATAAAATGAGAAACGCTTGAAAATTCCAGTTACAGTCTAAAGGTACATTTACAATCCCACCCTTTTAGATTTTCACATTTACCTTGCTCGGAAAAAAAACTAATAAATTTCCACATAGAAATTTCTTCTGTTGATATTAAAGTGAAAACCGAGAAATAAAAAAGGTACACGTCAGTATGATATGGCACCGAAAGCAATAGCAATAAATCCAACTTCCGATCTACCGCAACCTTGACCAGTCGAGCACGCGATTTAAAGGAAGTCATCGACTTTCCCAAACATATATTTGCAAGGTTATGAAAAAAATACTAGAGAAATAGGGGAAATAATTAAATTCCCCACCACACTGGAATAAAAACAAAAGAAGACAAAAGAAAATAATTATTATTGAAAATAATGATCTTTTTCTCTTTCTCCCTTGGAAAATAATAATCATACTGGACCAAATCAAGGGAGAAATCTTCGATATCAACAATCTTTGTCTCTCTCCTCGCGTTCTATAATCATCGTCGACACACCACTTGTTGGACGCGATTCACCACACGAAAGCCGCCACCTGATGCTACGCCACTGTCTCATCGATCCCCCCCCAAACTCTCGAAACAACCCCCCTCCACCCTCACAATTCACCATGGCAACGAACCTCACCTTTTCGATCTTACCTTGCGGCATTATGATCATAGGAGAGACTGGCATCACGTGATAAACTCACAACACTTCTATGATGATGATCTGACACATTTCCAAAAAAAAAATTTTTTTTAAATTTATTAGGAGGGGGGAATAATTTTGAATTTACAAAAACAATTTAAGAGGATGATGAGGAAGATTTCAACTTTATCTACCTTTTACTCCCTCTCAACAGATGCGGTAGAAAATCATTTTTTGTATTTTTATTAATATCACAGGCACACAAAAAAATAAAAGTGGTCTGCTCCATTACCCTCTGTTTTTTTAAATCGAAAAAACTACCCTTAAACGTACAAAATCAAAGTTTAAAGTAAGAAAAAATTAAATAACAGATTGTGTTGCAAAACAGAACAATAAATTTATACACTTTTCTTACAACAACACAGAAACAATGTCAGAATTGCTCCATTATCTACTGCTTTTTTAAAATCTAAAAACTTTCCTTAAAAATACAAATTCAATGTTTAAAGTAAAAACAAAATGAAATAGCAGATTTTTTTAAAAACAGAACAATATAATTATGTACTAATGTTATAACAACTCAGAGACAATTTTCAGAATTAAAACATCACCCTGTTTTTTTAAATCGAAATAACTACCCTTAAATGTACAAATTCAAAGTTTAATATAAAAAAAATAACTAGTTGTTCATTTCATGATCATTAAGCTTCCTCAATATAATATATACCAATTGTTTAATTTTTTATTTTAGAATAATTATTTTAAAGTGTTAAGATAAAATGTCAAAAAATACAAAATTTCAATTTTTTGTGAAAATTTAAAATATTTATTAATTCTATAAATTTTGATAAAATATATACTTTATATACATGAATCGATTCGTTTTTATGTCAGGAATGCAATTTTGACAAGAATTAATAAAAATTTTAATATAGAAAAAAGTTACTTCAAAAAATCAAAAATTATTTTTTCAAAAATTAAAAAATTGTTGAAAAAAAATTTTTTTTTAGATATTTTTGAAAATCCTTTTGTCTGATTTTTGGTATTCGTGACCGTAATACACCTACAAAATTTTATCAAAATCCGTCAAGACGTGTAAGAGAAAATTTGTCCACAAGAATCGGTGACATACACACACACACACACACACACACACACACACACACATACACACACATACATACACACATACATCCGGACATTTGTTCCTCTCGACGAATTATATATACTACACTTGAAAATTTGTAAAAATAATTGATTCTAAAAAATTTGGAAATCGACTTCACTATAAGGCTTCCTTTATGAGGAAGCAAAAAGATTAAATTTACCCTTAAGTTTTTAACGGAAGCATACTTTTCTTCATTTTTATTTTACCAACTCTAAAAAGCATCAGAATTGCTTCATCACCCATCAATTATTTTTTATCAAAAAACTACCCTTAAAAGGAAGAACCCAGAGTTTACTAGAAAAAAAATGAAAAAAAATTAATTTTTTAAACAGAAGCATACGTTTCTGTATTTTTATTCTCACAACTGAAAAGCAGAGATACAATTAAATCACCACCATCCAATTTTTCTTAAATGGAAAAACTACCCTTATATAAAGTTTATAAAAACAATTTCTCATTTTTTTCCTGTGAAGGGTAGTTCTTTTAATTTTAACAAAATCAAGGGATGATGTCTGAGTTCTGACATATTTTTTGAGTTGTTGAAAGAGAAATATATAGGTATATTTACTGTTCTGTTTAAAAAAACAATTTTTTATTTTATTTTTTTAACTTTCAAGTTTGGATTTGCACATTTAAGGGTTGTCTTTTCCATTAAAAAAAAGAAAGGGTGATGGAGAAATTCTAACATTGTTTCTGAGTACATAAGAAAGTATATAAGCTTATTATTCAGTTCTAAAAAACAATCTGTTATTTTATTTTTTTATATTAAACTTTGAATTTGTACATTTAAGAGTAGTTATTTCGATTTAAAACCACAAAGAGTGATGTTTTAATTTTGACAATTGTTTCTGAGTTATTATAACATTAGTACATAAATTTATTGTTTTGTTTTAAAAAAACAATTTGCTATTTCATTTTTTTACTTTAAAATTTGCATTTGTACATTTAAGGGTAGTTATTTCAATTTAAAAAAAACAGAGGGTGATGGAATAATTCCGACATTGTTTCTGAGTTGTTGTAAGAGAAGTGCATACATTTATTGTTCTGTTTTGCAACACAATCTGTTATTTAATTTTTTTTTACTTTAAACTTTGAATTTGTACATTTAAGGGTAGTTTTTTCGATTTAAAAAAAAACAGAGGATGATGGAGCAATTCTGACTTCATATTCGTTTTCAGCTGTCAAAAATACTTTAAGACATTGTAGATCTGGTTCAATAAACAGACCACTTTTATTTTTTTGTGTGCATGTGTATTTACTGAGTATTTACAGTTCTGCTATTTATATTTACTATTTATATTTAATTACTATTAACTAACTATTATTTGTTAGAAAATAATTATTAATAGCAGGCCTGGTTAATAGTGTAAGGAAAATTCTGTCAATTTTTACTATACTTTGGGAGTAAAGTTTCCAACTGCCTAAATAAATTTTAGTAGAAATTCCAAAAAGTTCAAGTCAAGTTTTACTATTTCTACAGTAAATTTTACTATCTCTTAAAGATTTATAGAAAATAAGTAGGTCTGAACAAAATTTACTTCTACTAATGATGTTTAAAAAAAACAAAAAAAAAGAAATTGAAGAGTAAAAAACATTTTGCCTAATCAAATCATTCTTTTAATACTTTAAGACCCTAAATCTGAGCGAAATTTACTGCTACTAATGTTGTAAATATTTCTTTACATTTTATTCCCTGCTGCCTAAATAAAACAAAAATAAAAATAAATAAAGAAACCGCTGCCAAGTTGTATATTTTTTTTATAATTTTGGTGCTCATTTCATGAACACTTTACTTCCACATAGAGATAATAATAGTAATAGGAAAATATATGAATAACTTTTTATAAATATGGTAAAAGTGATTGAATTTTGGGTCAATCGATGTATTTTTAAATACCCTACAAGATAGTTACAATAATTTAATAGTTAAATAAAAATTTTCAAACAAAAAAGTTGAGAAAATGTCATTTTTCACAATTTTTGGTTTTTAAAATACCAATAATTTAGAAATTTATTATCGAATTAGGTTCAAAAATAGGTCAATCGAAGCGTTTTTTAATGCTCTACAAGTTGGTAATGATAATTTTAAAGCTATGTACTTCTACATTTTTCAACAAAATTTTCAAAAAAGTCTTATTTTCCAAAATGTTTGATTTTTAAAAGTTTAATAACTTCGGTTAATATGGACGAAAAATGTTCAATTAGAGCTCAAAAGATGCGTCTAAAAAAACTCTACAAAATTATGGAAAAACATTTATAGGTGTCCTAACATTTTTTTAAAGTTATGGGCAAAAAACGTTTTTTTGCAAAATTAAAAATCAAAAAAAAATTTAGTTAAACTTTATTAATGTATCAGAAAGTACTCTCGCTTTATGTCCGCAGGTGAGATCTACAATTTAAAAAAAAATTCAGCCCAAAAGCTCTTCATGATTTTGAGATATTCATAAAAAAGTGATGTTTACACACACACACACACACACACACACACACATACGGAATGACATTTTTGAACTCCTGAGGTCAAATAACATAAAGATATGTCAAAAAATCGAACTTGAAAAATTTTGGTATTTCAATACTTCCTCTATGAGAAAGTAAAATAAATTAAAAAATAAAGAAATAAGGAAATAAAGAACTAAAGGAATGCCCGACAAAAATTTACTTGTACTACTGATAAAAAATCTCAGAAAAGTTAAAAAGATGGAAAGTCTGACCAAAATCTACTTGTGCTACTGGTGAAGAGATTAAAATGAGAAAAAAACCTGTTTTTTACCCAAATAAGAATTTTACTACTTTCAAAAAGAAAGTCTGACTAAAATTTGCTTGTTCTACTGATAGAAAAACTCATAAAAGTTAAAACGATCGAAAGTCTGACTATAATCCACTTGTACTACTGATAACAAAAAGTTAAAAAGAGAAAAAAACATTTTTTCTAACCGAATACAATTTTTACTACTTTAAAATTGATAGTCTGACTAAAATCTTTACATTTCATTCCCTGCTGCCTAAATTGAGTTAATAAATTAGTAGAAATTACTATTTATTAGATAAATTTTACTAATAAATTAGTAAAAATTACTATTAATTAGTAAAATAGATGTAAATGTTTTTTGGATTAATTAAATGTAGTATATGGGCAAATCTACGAAACTGTTAACTTTTATGATACACGAATCGAACACTTAAAAGTCCGTATTATTTTAGATTGAAACTTATTGTTTAATCATATTTTCCTAAATTATATACTAAGAAACATTTATGTACAGTATTAGAACAAAATATTAATTTGTCAATTAATTTTATGAGTTTAAAATTGAAAAACGCTTAAATTTCATTTGAAACTCTCAGAAAAGTATACATTTTTAACGTTTTTATTTTTGCGGCGTGTGAAATATTAATTCAGCTACAAGGAAACTAGCTAAAAGACGTATGTTTTCAAACTTTTTTCACTATCCCATTAGCGTGCTACGACTGTAAGAAAATATATGAAGGTTTGATTGAATGGTGACACTTTTTAAGAAAATTTAATTAAACGTCTTCTTATGAAAATATCTAGTGCGACGTAGAATAAAAATAAAAGTTCAATAAGTTTCTAAATAGACAATAAAAAATCGAACATTTTAAGACCTTTTTCATTAGTGTGCCTATATTTGTATTCCTGTAGAAACAATTTAAAGATGTTAATACAAATCGTGATTTTATTAAAATTTATACATTTTTGAAAGGCACAACTACAATTTTACTTTAAACAAGTCCATGTATAGTGTGATCGAAGCATTGCCTTACAGATATTCAAAAAAAAGTATGCCGCTCAAGGATTTTGAAAACTATCAATTTTATTAAGTTAAGAATATGCTTAAAATTTCAGAAGTTGAATTCTTAAAAATCAAAAAGTTCAATTAATCATTTTAAATTTAAAATTAAACTTTAAATTCGTAATCAGCGACCCCAAAGACCCCCGAGTAACGAGTTTCAATCAAATCCAACTATTTAAATTTGTCATCCGTCATAATGGAGCCGCCATTTTGAATTTTAAAAAACCGACTTCAGATTGTCCAGCGGCGAACCCAAAAACCTCCGAGTAAAAAGTTTCAACTGATTTAATTGATGGGAAGGTCTTACACATTTTTTGTTCACTTTATAATATTTCAGTTCCGGAAGGGGTTAATAATAAGTGTTAAACATTGGGGGCATGGGTTAAAAATAAATCACGCATACGAATTTGTGGTGCTAAAACATTCTTGAACATGTATGCAAAGTGACATCTATGTGCATACAAATTAATAAAAAAAAAATTTTTTTCTTAAAAGTCAAAAGTTTTATGGATTTGCCCATATGATGTTTTTTGTTTTTTGTTTTTAAAATCCACTTATTTATTTCTCTTTTCTACATTAGCTTTCGCCCAACAACGTTGGGCCTCTGCAGATGAGAATTCAAAGTGGATTAATTCCTTCAATTTAAAAAAAAATATATACAATTTACAAAAATTGGATTTTTTTGAAAGCGCATTTTTTAGCGTGAAAACATGTATACTGAAATAAGCCTGGTTGACACATAATGTATTTGCAACGATACATTGTGCTTGGCAAACAACCAAAAGTTTGCTTTTGAATTAATAAATTTTAACTATCAAAATAATAGAAATGACTATTTATTAGTATAAAATTTACTAATTGAAAAGCAAAATATCGGTCACTAATTCAAATTAGTAAATATTTTTACAAACTCAAATTGAGAGAGTAAAACAAAATTAACAATTATTACTATTATATAAATATTAAAATATTAATAATGATTTATTATTAAAAATAAAAAGTCAAAAAAAAATAATAATTTTTATTACATAATTCTATCAATCAACATTAAATAATAACTCCTAAAACTATATATTTACGAGTTATAATTTGTGAATATCAATTGAAAAACAAAAAAAAATTTAAATTATTTAAAACTAATAATTTATAAATTTACGAATTATAATTTTTATGTTTGGTTGGGAAAATAAAAAAATATTAAAATTGTAAGAAGGTAAAAAATGCAATTACTTATCTACTCTTTGAATTTGAATTTGTAAAAATGTTTACTAATTTGAATTAGTGAGTGACTTTTTACTTTTTAATACGTAAATTTTACTAATAAATTAGTAGAAATTACTTTATTAGTAAAATTTACTAATTTGAAATAGTGAGTGACTTTTTGTCCTTGAATTTGTAAATTTTACTAATAAATTAGTAAAAATAACTATTTATTAGTTTTATTTACTAATTTAAAAGAAAATAGTCAGGCAATAATTAAAATTAGTAAACAATTTTAATATTTCAAATTTTGAGAGTGATAAAAATATTGCAGTTTTTTCAGTAAAATTCGAGAAAAAAAAATTTTAATTCCTATTTTGTGGAGTTAAATGTAAAAAAGTGGCTTTTTTACCCCATTTTCCTTTATATAAAAAATAGTAATTAAATAAATGATAAAAATAATAATTATTAATATTTGTGTGTCTTAATAATTATTATTAATAAAATTAATCACAGGTTTTTAATTCACAGTAAAATTAATCACAAAAAGTGTATCGAAACGTTGCTTCGCAACTATTTTGATACATTTTTTGTCTCAATTTGATATTCTTAGAAAAACTGTGTATAGAATAATAATAAAATAATACACAAAATTATTAATAAATATTTTTGCAAACAAAGGCGTATAATGAGAAAAATTTTTCAAAAAAAAAGAAGTAATTTTCGTATAAAAGAAAGTGATTTAATTAAAAAGTAAATAACACGTTCCTGTGTGTTGTTGTTATTGTTTTCTTTTTTTTTATAAATATTAACGTGTGTCTTGATGAACTTGCTGTGTGTATACTAAGACCAGAACCTTTTTCCTATGTCTTTTCATCCGTAAATGAGGCTTCCCTTGTCGATGAAACGTAAATTGAAGAGCGTGCTCAATCGATTGTTCAAGTACCTTGTTTATATCCCCGTGCGACGAACCCATTCCAGACAGAATGGAATTGCGTTTTGTTATACAAGAATAAAAGGAGTCGCTTTGGCTTCTCGCAACAAGAAGCAATAAATATTCAACGTCCGTCAAAAATTGGCTTTCGTTTAATTTCATTCCTCTATTCAATTAAAGCAGCATTCAGAAAAAAATATTAATAAAAGATTATTATTTACTTTTCGAAAATATTATTTTTAAAGCGTAATTTTATCCCCCTTTAATCCAAATATAGAACACATAAGCAATAAAAATAAATTTTATATTAACGAGGAAGAGTGAATTAATTAATTAATATTTATTTATTTATTTACTTCTTTATTTATTTAGTAATTTAATTACTTTTTTATTATTTTTAATAATATTGTTTTTAATCGTTTTAAATAATATTATTCTCAATGAAAATTTTTATGTAAAATATTAGAACTCAATAAATTTGTAAATTTCAATTGGAATGAAAAATTTTTATCTCACAAAAGAAATTAATAAAAGAATCAATTTTTAATTAAATTGTAATAAAAATGGGGGAAAATAAAATTTCCACTATACATTCATATTACATTTTTTTTAATAAACCGAATATTTGATCAATTTAAAACTATTTCTTCGATCTCAAAGCGTGTGTGTTTCATTTTTCATTTAAAAAAGCGAATAAGTATTTCTTTGATTTAACTGAATACATTTTCGTTTGACATCAATATTTTTCTTTTGATCTCGAAAAAATGTATTTCATTTTTCAATTGAAATTTCCATCTTTTAATCGTGAAATAAACATTATTTTAGATTTCATTTAATTTTTTTCCCATTGTCAAAAAAGAAAAAGAGTGTTTCTCTGGATTAAAAGAGAATAATTAATTTTTTCCTTAAATTAAAGTGAACATTATTCTTCGATTAAAGGGAATAATTGATCATTTTTTTCTTGTTCTAAAAAAGAACAATACCTTGAATCAAATATACATTTCGTTTTAAAATTAAAAAAAAATCGAAAGCTCAATTTTTCATAGAAATATTTTTTTTCCATTAAAATTTAATGTTATACAACTTTTTCTTAAATTAAAAATGTTTTTCTCAAATTCAAAAAAATTTTAAAGAAATTCTTTTGTTAAATAAAATTTTTTCCTTTTTTTTAAATATTGTGAACTGGAAAAAATAAATAAATTTTCAGTAAAAAATAAAAATTATTTAAGAAAATGTTTTTCCTAATTAAAAATGCAAATATTTTCCTCGCACAAAATACATTTTTTATAAATGGGAAATTTACAACTGGCGGAGTACTGCGCCAGCACTGGCAGTACTGGCAGCTACGCTGACAGACAGCACTGGCATAACTCTGGGATGATAACGCTGTCTAACGCTGGCGAAGTACTGCGTGCCAGTGCTGCCAGACAGCGCTGGCGCAGCACTGGACCAGTGCTGGCTGAGAATATTGCCGCAATAAATGCCGTATTGTTATTAATTAGTCGTAAATTCATAATTATAAATAATTTAACAACAAAATGGTAAATAATATTAATAAATAAAATATAATAATAAATAATAATATAATAATTATAATATAATAAAATAAATATAATAATATAATATTTCTCTTCTCAAAGAAATTGTATTAAAGATGGAGACTAACAATGGATATAGTAAATAAAGTAGAAAAAAATTGTTTATAACATCTAAAAATTAAATAATAAACAATTACAGTAAGTGTGCATTAGATTTTCATATTTTAGTACCTAACGAATGGAATCTAGAAATATCGCAAACCTATGAAAATAAACAAAATTGCTGACGAGGGGAATCGAACCTACGAACTAACAGACTAACGCTCTAACCACTATGCTAACGACACATGTGTACAGTAAAGTATTAATATCTCAGTATCATTCAGACATCCAATTATTGAGTCAAACATGAGAAAAAAATTGGCATACGTTAGAAATAATAAATTGAAATAAAAGAAATTAAACTAAATTTTTAATAATTAAATTAAATTACTTTACTTATTGCATTTAACATTTTACGTAAATCTTGAATTACGTGGTAATTTTTTAATAATTTTTTATTTATAGTAAGAAGTATAATAGTATTTTAATAGGAACCAAATTATTATTGAGATTAAAGTTTAAATTTTGTTTATAATTTTAATTTGTTTAAATAATTTATTATTTACAAAATTAGACAATTATGTTAAATTATTATTATTAAATTTAATAAAAATAAAAAATGAACAACTGAAAAGTAAAATGTGACGCGTCGCGAAGAAAAGCACCTAAGAAGCATATCGAAAATTTTACAGGTGGAGGAAAAAAGGAAAGAGAAAATCAACTCTTAGCACGAATTTCTGTTTTGTAAATCATTATTACGAAAGTATTTCATATAAGTATTTGATAAAAATTAATTTTGAGTTCAGATAGTTAAAAAGTAATCTTTAATTTATCTGAAACAATCATAATCCGAAAATCGGTTTTTTGCTTCTTAGGTGCTTTTCTTCGCGACGCGTCACAAATATTAATTTTTTTCAATAAATTTATATTTATAAACATTGATAAACTTTTTTTATAATTTTTTTCAAGTTTATGTCAAAAAAGCAATGTTGGCAAAGAGCGTGGTGAACAATTTTTCTATACTCAGCCAGCACTTGCCGCCGTGGCTTGTCCAAGCTTTGGCGAAACAAAAATTCTGTACTGCGCCAGCACTAATTGTCGAGGCTCGGCTAGACTACGTCGAACAATCGTCTGAGTACTAAGCCAGTGGTGAACATCGGCACTACACTGGCATTTCCCATTTACCTTCTTAAGAAGGTAAAAAAAGGGGAAACATGCCCAAAAAAAATTAGAGAACGAGAAATGTAATTATAACAGAGGGTTAAAACATTGAAATGCCAACCAATCAAGCACCATTAGGTAATCGATTACCATAATGGCATCACAATACCCAGAGTATCTTGAATATTTCAAGTTATTGTTCACTATTGTACGTCAGTTTATCAGACTTGGTGGGCGGCCTCTATCGTTCACTAATCCATAATCTCGGATAAATAGGATGAAAAGAGTAGATTTCCATTATGTAGCAGACCAGAAACATTTTGACCTATTTAGTTTAATAAATAAAACAAAAAAATGAAGCGAAGAAAATAAAAACTCAATCTCGCAAATAAGTTACTCCCTGGGAAAAAAAGTCTAATAATTCGAACTACATCAAGTAACTATACTTTCGATTTTTTTTTACACTGCAATCGAGAAATTTTCAAATTTTTGATGCAAGAAAAAATAAATTTTCCCTGGATCTAAATTATATTTTTACTTAAATATTACAATATTAACCACTTGAGCGGCAGGGCGTCAGAATTGGCGTCAGCGTGCAAGTGACAGAAGCGGCAAAAATGCGAAAAAGGCGTCAAAATTTGACTACTATTTTCTCATTCTGTAAGGAGATTTATAATATCACAACAAAGTATTTTTGTTTTTTAAAGTAAATGAGCAGATCTTTAAACAAAAAAATGCTTTTTTAAATATTTCGAATTCGTGAGGAAAAATTGGACTTTTTGTGGTAGAAATTGAAACGCCACTAATATCAAACTATTAATTATTGTTAACTTTGAGCCTTGAAAACTTATTTAAATATTTGAAAAAACATTTTTTTTTGCTTACAGGTCTGTTCTTTCACTTTAAAAAACAAAAATACTTTGTTGTGATATTATAAATCTCCTTACAGAATGAGAAAATAGTAGTCAAATTTTGACGCCTTTTTCGCATTTTTGCCGCTTCTGTCACTTGCACGCTGACGCCAATTCTGACGCCCTGCCGCTCAAGTGGTTAATATAAATATTCTAAATATTATTTCTTATTTTTTATCATTTAAAAAGAACTTAAAACAATTTTTTAGAACATGAAATTTTATTGCAATAAAAAAATAGTTTTTAATTTAAACAATGCGTTTCAAACTGAATATTGTTCTATATAGTCACTTTATATACATAAAAAGATTATTTAAAATTTCATAAAAAAAACAATAAAAAATGTTTTTGCCCACAATGTATTTTTCTCCGTTATCTAAACAAATAAACAATGTGCAGAAAAAATGTACAGTTTAGCCGTCATTTCTTTTAGTTAACTGACAATTAAAAAAATTACTATTTTTTGTTGACTTCAAACAAACCGGTGTTGCTGATTTTTAATTGCTACATTAGTTTACATATTTCGCAAACAAAAAAGGAAATTTCATCATTTGCAGAAATAATAAAAAGAACAAAATAAATTGTTTGTAATTTATACAAACAATATGAAAAAGATTAAAATAAACATAAATGGAAAATACAAAAATTAAATTATTTCTAATAATTTTTTTTATTTAAAAAAATGTTAAATAAAAAGTAAATTAAGAAATAAAGGCTAAAAAAAATATAAAAAGTAACAAAAAATAGAAAGTTAAAAAATAAAATTTAACTAAACAATGAAAAATAACAATTCTCAAAAAGCAAACTTTCCAACTTTTGGAATAAAAGAAAAAAAATGACAGTTTTTATATTATCCTCGGAGAGAAAAAATTAAACTGTGACAAGAAGTTTCAAAACATTTAATCCCTCTCCACTGACGAGATAAAAATGAAGAAGATACTATCAGCCGTGTTTACAATTTCACTGTGTGAAAAGTTATTCGTGGAGTTTGCAAGTGGAGTAGACATTTCTTATGCAAAACTCATTGATTGAAGTTGAAGAAGAAAAAAGTATATATATAAACGTATAGAACACGAGAATAAGGAAATTTGAAAGATTTAAAGAAATTTAATTTCAATCAATAATATTGGCTATACTACAATATAGGAGAAGAAAGAGAGAAAAAAATTACACTTCTTTTCTTGAAAAAAGAATAGATAGAGAATAGATAGATAAAAGTTTTTTAGTCCTTTGAATATATAAAAGCATCGATTGATTTGTCTATTGGCATTCAGGTGTACATATACACGCGTTATTCATTGTATATTGGCAATGCCAATGACCGCGAAGAGAGCTCGAAAGCTTCAGAGTCCGATGCATATTTCACTCCAACTACGTCATAAGGCGGATCATGACGTCACGTATAACCTACATACTACAAGAGGTATGTAACGCGAAGAAGTTTGTTTTCAATGCAAAAATTATTCATTCTTACGGTTGGTAAATAAACAAATTCATAAAATACGAAATCACTAAATTAATAAATTGGTAAATAAATAAGAAGATAAATAATTACCCTCTTCTTATTAAAATAAGAAAATAAAGAATATATCTCTTCTTATAAACTTTTTGTTATAAATAAAGAAATAAAAAAAAAAGAAAAAAAGAAATAAAGAAATAAGTAAATAAAGAAAGAAATAAGGAAATAAAGGAATGTCTGACCAAAATCCACTTGTACTACTGATAAAAAATCGCAGAAAAGTTAAAAAGACGAAAAGTCTGACTAAAATCTACTTGTGCTACTGGTGAAAAGATTAACTCAAGAGGAGAAAAAAACCTTTTTTCTACCTTAAATAAGAATTTTACTACTTTAAAATCGAAAGTCCGACCAAAATTTACTTGTTCTACTGATAGAAAAACTAATAAAAGTTAAAACGATCGAAAGTCTGACTATAATCCACTTGTACTACTGATAACAAAAAGTTAAGAGAAAATAACATTTATTCTAACCGAATAGAATTTTTACTACTTGAAAATTGACGGTCTGAGTAAAATCTGCTTGTACTACTGATAAAAAAATTAAAAGGAAAAAAAAAAGTTTTCCAATCGAATAGAATTTTTACTAATTCAAACTCGAAAGTCTGACCAACATTTAATTTAAATACTTACAAAAAACCGCACATACGTCAAAACAAACCGAAAGTCTGACCAACATTCACTTGTACTACTTAAAAACAGAAGTTAAGAGGAGAAAAAAACATTTTTTCTAACCGAATTTTTACTATTTCAAAATCGACAGTATGACTAAGATTTTACTTGTGCTACTGAAAAAAATAGAAGAGACATTTTGCCTGCCGAATAATCAGGGCTCGAAGCAGTGAAAGTATTTAAAAATACGGACTTTACGGACCAAAAATTAAAAATTACGGACCATTTACGGACCAACTGACAAAAATAGAATCAGTCCGAATCAAATAAGAGAACATTTTACTTAAAACTAGAAATTTAATTTTTCATAACTATAAAACATGAAGAAATCGATAACTCCGAGTCTTTGACTCGAAGACATCGATTTCTTCATGTTTTATAATATTTAAATAATAATTATTAATAAAAATAATTTATAATAATTAAAATCATTATCAATTCAATTATTATTTTTAAGAATTTTTATCTAAAATTCTTCTTTATATCAATTATTTTTAATAATTTTCGAAAAAGTTCTTGACAATTTTCAAATTAATATAAATTAATATAAATATTAGAAAATAGAAACTAAAAATAATATTAAAAAAACTCAATTAAACTTTTTTAAAAAAAATTAATTACAAAATTCAATTATTTTTTAAAATTTACGCTACATTGCTTGTAACATTCAATTATCATCTAAAATTTTAACTGAAATTCATTTTTATGAAATAAAAATCAATTTTTATTAGAAAATTCTACTAGAATTCAATGATTTAAAAACAAATTTAAATGAAAAAATGTAAATAAATAATTTATGGAATAAATGCACGTTTCTTAAAATTCAATTCCCATAAAAAATCGTTATCAACAAATTTTCAAATAATTGAATTCTATCAACGAATTTTAATAAAATTTTTAAGAATAAATACATTTTTCGAGAAATTCGATTAAAATTGTATTAAAAATAAATAAAATAATTGAAATTCTGCATTAAATTTTATTATTTATGAAAATAATTGAATTCTTGCGAAGAATTTTATTAAAATTTTCAAAAATAATTAAATTCTTGTAAAAAATTAACAGGAATTCAATTATTTTTAGAAATTTTAATAAAATTCTTGGCATAAATTAAAAATAACAAAATTCTTAGCAGATCTTTAATTACTTTCAGAAATTTTTATAAAAATTTTCGCAAGAGTTTAAATATTTTCGTAAAATAATAAAAATCTTGGCAGAGATTCAATTATTTTCAAAAGTCTTAATAATATTATCTTCGCAAGAATTCAATTATTTTCGAAAATATCAGAATTTTAGCAGAAATTCAAACATTTTAAAAAGTTTTGCTAAAACTATTTTTGGTAGAAATTTTATTATTTTTAAGACAATTTTAAAAAAATGTCTCGATAAAATTCAATTATTTTTAAAATTTTAATGAAATTTTTCGAAAGAATTCAATTATTATAATCTAAGATTTTAACAGAAATCAATTTTTAAATCAATGTTTATGAGAAAATTCTACCAGAATTCAATTATTTAAATACAAAAATAAATAATTTATTGAATAATTGAATGTTTCTTGGAATTCAATTCCCATTAAAAATTTTATCAACAAATTTTTAAATAATTAAATTCTTTGGACGAATTTTAAATAAAATTTTTAAGAATTTTTTCGAGGAATTTGATTAAAATTCTATTGAAAATAATTGAATTCTCCTAAAAAGAATTTTATTACTTTTGAAAATAATTGAATATTATTACTTTAAAAAATAATTCAATTCGTGTGATAAATATTGTTAATTATGAAAATAATTGAAATTTTTTAATGAATTTTACTAAAATTTTTGAAAATAATTGAATTTTGTCGAAGAATTTTGCTATTTATTTATAAAGATAATTGAGATGTTGGCTATTTTTTTTAGATTTTTTGAAAATAATTGAATTTCGGAGAAGAATTTTAATATTTTTAAAGATAATTGAAATAAAAACTAAAACCAGCGAAAGTCTGACTAAAATCTACTTGTACTACTGATAAAAACGTTAAGAAGAAAAAAAAACCATTCCTTAGACTGAATAAAATTCTTTTTATCTTTATAACCAAATGTCTGACCAATATTTACTTGAACTACTTATAAAACACCAAAAGTCTGACTTAAATTCATTTGTACTACTCACAAAAAAGTTAAAAGGAGAAAAATTTTTTTTCTAACCAAATAGAATATTTACTATACTTCAAAATCGATAGTCTGACCGAAATTTACTTGTTCTACTGATAGAAAAATAGAAGAGACATTTTGCCTGCCAAATAATTTTTTTTAACTTACCCAGGTAGAAAAATTTAATGGAAGCCTAGATATATGCTAGCGCCACCACTGGAATTTGTATGGCAGTTTATCTCGCCGACGTCTTCTAGCGCCTTGCATGGCGCGAGCACTTTCTGCTAGAATGCAACATAACCACAAATATCGCTGTTGCATAAGGTATCAACGGTGTTTGTTTTTTTGTTAAGGAAATTTTAAAAAATATTTTAAGTAATTAATCTAACAATTTATCACCAAGAATAACAATAAATACTTTTGATGAATTAAACATATTAATTTCTCTAAATTCAAATTAGAAAACATAACCTCGAACGTCTGGATTTATGTTTTCTTTATTTTTAATTGACCTGTCAGAACAGTTTTATTGGTTTTAAATAAGAACATAACTTTTGCAATTAAATTATAAGTGATTTTTTAATAATAATTTAAACTTTTGGAGATAATTTTCATAAACTAATATGTATATATAATTCCACAAGGTTAAGAAGTGTGATTACATTTATTAAAACGAAAAGTGTAATTAATTCTTTAAATATGTATAATTTCCATTGTAAACAGATAATTAGTAAATATTTTTTATATATACTTTTATTTAAAGTCATCAAATGAAATGACATATAAGAATAATTGTTTAATTCGCGAAATAAATTTTTGGCAGGTGAGGTTATGTACATTCTGTTATGTTCGCATTCTAGCACTGCGAGCAGAATGCGAGGAAGGTGCTAGAGCACAAAAGTGTTTCAAATGCTGTCAGCGCCACTACAGCGCAATGGCGTGCGAGAGTGGCACCTTACTAGCGCCACCAAATTTTTCTACTAGGGTATTTAAGACAAAAATTTACTTTTGCTGCTATTTATTATTTTTTCATCTATAGTTTACCTTAAAAAAATAAACAAACTAAAACTTTCCGAACTGTCTGACTATTACTGGTCCTCTATCACTGATAACAGAATAAACTTTATGGAGAAATTCAAATGTCTTAAACTGTAACTTTCCCTTTCTACTTTTCCTAATTTTTTCGATTCTACTGTGAATATCTCTTATTATATTAAGTTGAAGAACGACCGACCGACCGACCGACCGACCCTAGCCGTATATATATATATATATGTATATCTTTTAAAAATAATATTAACACAAATGTATACATATTCACAAATCACACATGCGCAGTAGTGTTCTGTTAATGTTACGCATGCGCAGTAGTGTTCTGTTAATGTTACGCATGCGCAGTAGTGTTCTGCCAATATTACGCATGCGCAGTAGTGTTCTGTCAATATTACGCATGCGCAGTAGTGTTCTGTCAATATTACGCTTGCGCAGTAGTGTTCTGTCAATATTACGCATGCGCAGTAGTGTTCTATCACTGTTACGCATGCGCAGTAGTGTTCTGCCAATGTTACGCATGCGCAGTAGTGTTCTATCACTGTTACGCATGCGCAGTAGTGTTCTGCCAATGTTACGCATGCGCAGTAGTGTTCTGTCAATATTACGCATGCGCAGTAGTGTTCTGTCAATGTTACGGATGCGCAGTAGTGTTCTGTCAATGTTACGGATGCGCAGTAGTGTTCTATTAATATTACGCATGCGCAGTAGTGTTCTGCAAATGTTACGCATGCGCAGTAGTGTTCTGCAAATGTTACGCATGCGCAGTAGTGTTCTGTCAATGTTACGCATGTGCAGTAGTGGTCTGTCAATGTTATGCATGCGCAGTAGTGTTCTGTCAATGTTATGCATGCGCAGTAGTGTTCTATCAATGTCAGGCATGTGCAGTAGTGTTCTGTCAATGTTATGCATGCGCAGTAGTGTTCTATCAATGTCAGGCATGCGCAGTAGTGTTCTGTCAATGTTACGCATGCGCAGTAGTGTTCTGTCAATGTTACGGATGCGCAGTAGTGTTCTATTAATATTACGCATGCGCAGTAGTGTTCTATTAATATTACGCATGCGCAGTAGTGTTCTATCACTGTTACGCATGCGCAGTAGTGTTCTGCCAATATTACGCATGCGCAGTAGTGTTCTGTCAATGTTATGCATGCGCAGTAGTGTTCTGCAAATGTTACGCATGCGCAGTAGTGTTCTGCAAATGTTACGCATGCGCAGTAGTGTTCTGTCAATGTTACGCATGTGCAGTAGTGGTCTGTCAATGTTATGCATGCGCAGTAGTGTTCTGTCAATGTTATGCATGCGCAGTAGTGTTCTATCAATGTCAGGCATGTGCAGTAGTGTTCTGTCAATGTTATGCATGCGCAGTAGTGTTCTATCAATGTCAGGCATGCGCAGTAGTGTTCTGTCAATGTTACGCATGCGCAGTAGTGTTCTGTCAATGTTACGCATGCGCAGTAATGTTCTATCAATGTCAGTAAGGGTAGAAAGTTAGTTAAGATCTTATTTCAAAGCTAATATTTTCTACTTTTATAATATCAAAATAATAAATTTGAAAAAAACATATTCTTCATTATTGTTTAAATGCAATTACCAATAAACAATTTTTTTTAAATGTATGATAATTTAAAAACATATTTTTTTCATGTTTGTACGTCATGTAAATCTCAGGGACCGATTCTAAAACGAAACTAAATTAAAAATTTACGTTTAATTTAGTTTCATGTCAACTAAAAATCTCTTATTATATTAAGTTGAAGAACGACCGACCGACCGACCGACCGACCGACCCTAGTCGTATATATATGTATATCTTTTAAAAATAATATTAACACAAATGTATACATATTCACAAATCACGCATGCGCAGTAGTGTTATATCAATGTCAGGCATGCGCAGTAGTGTTCTGTCAATGTCAGGCATGCGCAGTAGTGTTCTGTCAATGTTACGCATGCGCAGTAGTGTTCTGTCAATGTTACACATGCGCAGTAGTGTTCTATCAATATTAGGCATGCGCAGCAGTGTTCTGTCAATGTTACGCATGCGCAGTAGTGTTCTATCACTGTTACGCATGCGCAGTAGTGTTCTGTCAATGTTACGCATGCGCAGTAGTGTTCTGTCAATGTTACGCATGCGCAGTAGTGTTCTGTCAATGTTACACATGCGCAGTAGCGTTCTGTCAATATTACACATGCGCAGTAGTGCTCTGTCAATATTACACATGCGCAGTAGTGTTCTGTCAATATTAGGCATGCGCAGTAGTGTTCTGTCAATATTACGCATGCGCAATAGTGTTCTATCAATATTACGCATGCGCAGTAGTGTTCTATCAATGTGAGGAATGCACAGTAGTGTTCTATGAATATCAGGCATGCGCAGTAGTGTTCTGTCAATATTACACATGCGCAGTAGTGTTCTATAAATATCAGGCATGCGCAGTAGTGTTCTATAAATATCAGGCATGCGCAGTAGTGTTCTATGAATATCAGGCATGCGCAGTAGTGTTCTGTCAATATTACGCATGCGCAGTAGTGTTCTATAAATATCAGGCATGCGCAGTAGTGTTCTATGAATATCAGGCATGCGCAGTAGTGTTCTATCAATGTGAGGAATGCGCAGTAGTGTTCTATGAATATCAGGCATGCGCAGTAGTGTTCTGTGAATATCAAGCATGCGCGCATAACACCCACACATGTATACTCACACATATACACTAATCACATGTACATGTATACTCACACATGTACATAAATTACATACACATGTATACTGCTCATATGCAGATATAAACTCCTACATATACACAAATCACATATATGTATAGATTTAATAAACGATTGATAATATAAATTGTTGAATTTTTTAAGGTTCGTTGATGCACGTAGTGTCTGTTGAAATTTTCTTAAATATACGTAAATACCTCACTCGCTGATGCTGCGCTGTCTGTGTTGTAATGGAACTTATTTATTTACTTGTGTATTTACTTATTTATTTCAGGGTTGCCACAAGACATCGATTTTAAAATTCCATGACTTTTCCAGGTTTTCCAGACCATTTCTTAAAAAATTCCAAACCAGAAATAAAATTGTTTTGGTATGTTTTTAGCTAATTACGACAAAAAGTATAAAATCCTTTAAGTAAATTGTTAACAAAATAAGTTATTAATTTTTAATTTCATTAATAACAAAAATTTAAGTTAAAATTTGTGAGATTATTTGAGATACGCTCCGAAGAAAGATGAGGAGCAAATCTTTTTAAATTTAAAAATTTAGTTTAGTTTAGAATTTTTCACAATTATTAAACAAGTATTTTAAGCATTTTAATAACATTTTATGAAACTGAAGTTACCTACGTTTATTCAATGACAATTTTTCCTTTGCTAATTATTTATTTTAATGTTAGAAGCCTTTTAAAAAATTTCAAAAGATCGAAGTCGGGGAAATTATTAATTTTGATTTTTTACACAGATTTTCGAAAAATCCATATATTATTTAAACAAAATTATTATTTCCTAACCTCATAAGCAATTTTTTCTTTTACAAATTATTTATTTTAATGTGACAAGTCATTTAAAAAAATTGTAAGAGGATCTAAGGAAAGCAAGGAAATCAGTGATTTTTAATTATTTTTTTCGTAGATTTTCCAAATATCCCGAAATTTCAACTAAATTATTATTTCCTCGCTTCAGAAGCAATTGTTTTCGATTGCAATTTTTTAAAGGGCTTCTTACATTAAAAAAACAATTAGCAAAAGAAAAAATTTTCATTGCATAAAAGTTGGTAGCTTCAGTTTCATAACATTTTGGGGTTTCTAAAATGTATTAATTTAAAAATTATTTAAAGGAAGATAGAGACCAAAAGAAACTAAAATTTAGAAATGCCATATTGATTTCAATTGTAAGCACTAAATTTAAAATCAAAAAGTTGTATAATGTCAACTTGAAAACTTAAAATTTTTACGACTCAAATACAAAAAATTGAGCTTTTAGTATCAGGCTTTGTAAAATTCCCTGACAATTCCAGATTTTTCAGGTTTTCCATGACTGAAAAAAAATTCCATGACAATTCCGGGTTTCCCAGGTTTTCCAGGTCCGTGGCAACCCTGTATTTGTTTGACAGACATCAACAATAATTTTTTAAATGGATAATCAGTGAAAATGACTTATATTTCTGTAAGTTAGTGTTTCACTTCGATCCGAGAATTTCATTTTTTCGAGCGATTATTTGGTTATCGTCTTTGGTTTTCAAACGATCATCTCGTTTATTCTTTTGTTAATTGTCAAATCGTATCCTAATTTTCTAATTGTCATCGACCGAACTTCTCGACTGCTTCTCGACTTTCCCATAACTGACAACTAAAAATAATACAATAATAACCTATTTTTTGAAAAAAAATCGATATCCAAAAACATTTAAATTCTTTTTTATTAATTCTATTAAAAACTAAAATTAAATTCATTTTAGTGAATTAAAATTATTATATCAAGTTAAAAATTAATTCAAGGTGTCTAGTGAATTATTATTTTCAAATTCCCGGACCAAAAATAAATATTCCCGGATTGATTTTTTAAAACAGCAATAACTATAAAATTTAAATATTAATACTTTAATAAAGAAATTTTTAAGAAAATCAATTTTAAAAAGTCAATAGACATCTTTATTTAGAGAAATATATATAATATTACTTGTTATATATTACTTAATAAGTCTAACATTGTAATAGTTAGATCTAAATTTAAAATTAACCTACTTTTTTATTTTTCTATTAGTTGGGCTTTTTTGCGGAGTATTATTATTATTTTTAATTGTGTATTTAAATAATAAAAATTAAAAATAATTATTTTTAATTTTTATTATTAAAAAAAAAAAAAGTTGTCTGTTCATTGAACAAGACCTACATGTCTTATAGTATTTTGGCCCCCTGAATACGAATATGAAGTCAGAATTGCTCCATCACCCTCTGTTTTTTTTTAAATCAAAAAAACTACCCTTAAGTCTAAAATTCAAGAATTAAAGTAAAAAAAATAAAAACACTGTTTTCTTCGGAGTAGAAGAATATATTTATGCGTTTTCTTCTTTTAAAAACTCAGAAATAATGTCAAAATTGCTCCACCACCCCTACTTTTTTTAAATCGAAGAAACTACCCTTAAATCTAAAATTCAAAAACTAAAGTAAAAAAAATGAAATAACCGGTTTTCTTCGGAGTAGAAGATATATTTATGCGTTTTCTTCTTTCAACAACTCAGAAATAATGTCAAAATTGCTCCACCACCCCTGCTTTTTCTAAATCGAAGAAACTACCCTTAAATCTAAAATTCAAGAACTAAAGTAAAAAAAAATGAAATAATCGGTTTTCTTCGGAGTAGAAGAATATATTTATGCGTTTTCTTCTTTCAACAACAAATAATGATAAATTAACCCCTTGACTGTGGATGACGTGTATACACGTCATGCAAAAAACTGGCCCAAACAGTGGATGACGTGTATACACGTCATGGCCCGAACAAGAAAACATCTTAACGTATATTCGCAAAAATTTTTACTCGGGGGTTTTTGGGGTCGCTGATCACGATTCTCTAGCCAGATTTTCAAAATAAATCATTTTTCATCCAAAATGGCCGCCAAAAATTTTGAAAAATTTCAAAAGTGGATAAATTCTTTTAAAAATTTTTACTCGGGGGTTTTTGGGGTCGCTGATCACGAATCTGAAGTAAGATTTTAAAAACAAATAATTTTTCATCCAAAATTGTCGCCAAAAATTTTGAAAAATTTTAAAAGTGGATAAATTCTTTTAATAATTCTTACCATTTAAACTTTGAAAAGCTAATAACAGATTCGTAATCAGCGACCCCGAAAACCCCCGAATAACGAATTTTAAGCGTATTCAATGAATTTTTCAAAATCGTGTCCGCCATTTTGGATTTGCCATTTTGAATTTTAAAAAACTAATGTCAGATTCGTAATCAGCGACCACGAAAATCCCCGAGTAACGATTTTTAAGCGAATCCAATGAATTTTTCAAAATCGTGTCCGCCATTTTGGATCCGCCATTTTGAATTTTTGAAAACTAACACCGGAATCGTAATCAGCGACCCCAAAAACCCCTTAGTACCTATTGTTATGAAATTTATTTACAAGAAGGTCTTACACATTTTGGGACCATTTTGTTATATTTTAGCTACACACTGAAGGGGTTAACTCTGATTCTGCTTTTTAGTTATGAGAACAAAAATAAAGGAACGTATGCTTTTGTCGAAAACTAATTGTTTTTATTGTTGTTAGTATACTCTGGGTTCATACTTAAGGGGACATTCCAGTTCAGAATGTCAAAAAAATAGATTTTTTTTTTTTTATTTTCGGATTTCTTATAGTGTCAAGAATACTCTCCTAAAATATTATTGCAAAATTCGACGTAAAACAAAAGTTATACATCCTTATTCTTCGCCATGTCAAAGATGTTTTTGTATGCGGATAAGCAATCGAATGATTTAAATGTTTTCTCATTTGCATTTTTTAAAAAAGACAAACAAAAATGTATTTGGTGTTGCTGATCACAAATTAGATATCAAATTTTCTAAATTCAAAATGGCGGATCCAATATGGCGGAAAAGAAAATTTTTTATTTTAATTTTTTTTTCGTCCACCATATTGCATCCGCTATTTTTAATTTTGAAAAAATGATGTCATATTCGTAATCAGCGACCCCAACCCCCCCCCCCGTAACGATTTTCAAGCAAATCCAATGATTTTGAAAAAAAATGTCCGCCATATTGGATCCGCCATTTTAAATTTTAAAAATCTTATTCCATATTCGTAATTAGCTACCTCAAAAACCCCCGAGTAACGATTTTTAAGCAAATCCGATGATTTTTTTAAAAAAATTTCGAAACTTATGAACAAAAACTTTAAATGCATTTTTCTCAAAATGTCTTTTTTTGATCTGGTAAGAGTGATATCTCGAGTTCTTCTGAAGCGATTTTAAAAAATCAAACGGCTTTTGATTCAGCGTCATCATGCCTATAAGTGGAACCTCAAAAACTGGAAAATTTCCAACTCCCCTTTTTTTATAAGAGAAATTCTGAATAAAAACACTTTTTTTTGCTTATTTTTGGGAAAAAGTACTCTAAAAAAAGGGGGGAAAGAAAATTCCACTTTTTTGAGGTTCCACACCTAAAGAATTATCTAACGAAGAGAATGTTACTTCGTTTTTGGTTTTATCTGTTTTAGAAAGTTTGGAATCGATCTTACCACCTAAAATGGGCATTTTCAAAAATGGCGTATATCGCCGCCATTTTGAAATAAAAATTAAAAAAAAATTTTTTTTAAATTCTTAAATAAATTTCTTATTACATGTAAAAAAAATTTTTTAAATAAATGTCATAGTTATTTTAATAATATATACTAAAAAAGCCTTCTTTTTGCCTGTTTTGAACTGGAATGTCCCCTTAAAGGGGTAGTTTTTTCAATATAAATCAATAAGAGGGTGATGAAGCAATGCTGATGCTTTATTAAAAAGTACATAAATATATTCTTCTACTTTGGAAAAAACCTGTTATATCATTTTTTTACTATAATTCTTGAATTTTAGATTTAAGGGCAGGGGGTGATGGAGCAATTTCGTCATTATTTCTGAGTTGTTGAAAGAAAAAAAAGCATTAATATATTTTTCTACTTCGCAAAAAAACTGGTAATTTCATTCTTTGACTTTAGTTCTTGAATTTTAGATTTAAGGGTAGTTTCTCCCATTTAAAAGAAACAGGGGTGGTGGAGCAATTTTGACATTATTTCTGAGAGGTTAAAGGAAGAAAACGCATAAATATATTCTTCTACTGCTAAGAAAACCGGTTATTTCATATTTTTTTACTTTAGTTCTTGAATTTTAGATTTAACTACCCTTAAATCTAAAATTCAAGAACTAAAGTAAAAAATATGAAATAACCGGTTTTCTTAGCAGTAGAAGAATATATTTATGCGTTTTCTTCCTTTAACCTCTCAGAAATAATGTCAAAATTGCTCCACCACCCCTGTTTCTTTTAAATGGGAGAAACTACCCTTAAATCTAAAATTCAAGAACTAAAGTCAAAGAATGAAATTACCAGTTTTTTTTGCGAAGTAGAAAAATATATTAATGCTTTTTTTTCTTTCAACAACTCAGAAATAATGACGAAATTGCTCCATCACCCCCTGCCCTTAAATCTAAAATTCAAGAATTATAGTAAAAAAATGATATAACAGGTTTTTTCCAAAGTAGAAGAATATATTTATGTACTTTTTAATAAAGCATCAGCATTGCTTCATCACCCTCTTATTGATTTATATTGAAAAAACTACCCCTTTAAGGGGACATTCCAGTTCAAAACAGGCAAAAAGAAGGCTTTTTTAGTATATATTATTAAAATAACTATGACATTTATTTAAAAAATTGTTTTTACATGTAATAAGAAATTTATTTAAGAATTTAAAAAAAATTTTTTTTAATTTTTATTTCAAAATGGCGGCGATATACGCCATTTTTGAAAATGCCCATTTTAGGTGGTAAGATCGATTCCAAACTTTCTAAAACAGATAAAACCAAAAACGAAGTAACATTCTCTTCGTTAGATAATTCTTTAGGTGTGGAACCTCAAAAAAGTGGAATTTTCTTTCCCCCCTTTTTTTAGAGTACTTTTTCCCAAAAATAAGCAAAAAAAAGTGTTTTTATTCAGAATTTCTCTTATAAAAAAAGGGGAGTTGGAAATTTTCCAGTTTTTGAGGTTCCACTTATAGGCATGATGACGCTGAATCAAAAGCCGTTTGATTTTTTAAAATCGCTTCAGAAGAACTCGAGATATCACTCTTACCAGATCAAAAAAAGACATTTTGAGAAAAATGCATTTAAAGTTTTTGTTCATAAGTTTCGAAATTTTTTTAAAAAAATCATCGGATTTGCTTAAAAATCGTTACTCGGGGGTTTTTGAGGTAGCTAATTACGAATATGGAATAAGATTTTTAAAATTTAAAATGGCGGATCCAATATGGCGGACATTTTTTTTCAAAATCATTGGATTTGCTTGAAAATCGTTACGGGGGGGGGGGGTTGGGGTCGCTGATTACGAATATGACATCATTTTTTCAAAATTAAAAATAGCGGATGCAATATGGGTGGACGAAAAAAAAATTAAAATAAAAAAATTTTCTTTTCCGCCATATTGGATCCGCCATTTTGAATTTAGAAAATTTGATATCTAATTTGTGATCAGCAACACCAAATACATTTTTGTTTGTCTTTTTTAAAAAATGCAAATGAGGAAAACATTTAAATCATTCGATTGCTTATCCGCATACAAAAACATCTTTGACATGGCGAAGAATAAGGATGTATAACTTTTGTTTTACGTCGAATTTTGCAATAATATTTTAGGAGAGTATTCTTGACACTATAAGAAATCCGAAAATAAAAAAAAAAAATCTATTTTTTTGACATTCTGAACTGGAATGTCCCCTTAAGTATGACCCAGAGTATACTAACAACAATAAAAACAATTAGTTTTCGACAAAAGCATACGTTCCTTTATTTTTGTTCTCATAACTAAAAAGCAGAATCAGAGTTAACCCCTTCAGTGTGTAGCTAAAATATAACAAAATGGTCCCAAAATGTGTAAGACCTTCTTGTAAATAAATTTTCATGACAATAGGTACTAAGGGGTTTTTGGGGTCGCTGATTACGATTCCGGTGTTAGTTTTCAAAAATTCAAAATGGCGGATCCAAAATGGCGGACACGATTTGAAAAATTCATTGGATTCGCTTAAAAATCGTTACTCGGGGATTTTCGTGGTCGCTGATTACGAATCTGACATTAGTTTTTTAAAATTCAAAATGGCAAATCCAAAATGGCGGACACGATTTTGAAAAATTCATTGAATACGCTTAAAATTCGTTATTCGGGGGTTTTCGGGGGTCGCTGATTACGAATCTGTTATTAGCTTTTCAAAGTTTAAATGGTAAGAATTATTAAAAGAATTTATCCACTTTTAAAATTTTTCAAAATTTTTGGCGACAATTTTGGATGAAAAATTATTTGTTTTTAAAATCTTACTTCAGATTCGTGATCAGCGACCCCAAAAACCCCCGAGTAAAAATTTTTAAAAGAATTTATCCACTTTTGAAATTTTTCAAAATTTTTGGCGGCCATTTTGGATGAAAAATGATTTATTTTGAAAATCTGGCTAGAGAATCGTGATCAGCGACCCCAAAAACCCCCGAGTAAAAATTTTTGCGAATATACGTTAAGATGTTTTCTTGTTCGGGCCATGACGTGTATACACGTCATCCACTGTTTGGGCCAGTTTTTTGCATGACGTGTATACACGTCATCCACAGTCAAGGGGTTAATTTATCATTATTTGTTGTTGAAAGAAGAAAACGCATAAATATATTCTTCTACTCCGAAGAAAACCGATTATTTCATTTTTTTTTACTTTAGTTCTTGAATTTTAGATTTAAGGGTAGTTTCTTCGATTTAGAAAAAGCAGGGGTGGTGGAGCAATTTTGACATTATTTCTGAGTTGTTGAAAGAAGAAAACGCATAAATATATCTTCTACTCCGAAGAAAACCGGTTATTTCATTTTTTTTACTTTAGTTTTTGAATTTTAGATTTAAGGGTAGTTTCTTCGATTTAAAAAAAGTAGGGGTGGTGGAGCAATTTTGACATTATTTCTGAGTTTTTAAAAGAAGAAAACGCATAAATATATTCTTCTACTCCGAAGAAAACAGTGTTTTTATTTTTTTTACTTTAATTCTTGAATTTTAGACTTAAGGGTAGTTTTTTTGATTTAAAAAAAAACAGAGGGTGATGGAGCAATTCTGACTTCATATTCGTATTCAGGGGGCCAAAATACTATAAGACATGTAGGTCTTGTTCAATGAACAGACAACTTTTTTTTTTTAATAATAAAAATTAAAAATAATTATTTTTAATTTTATTATTTAAATACACAATTAAAAATAATAATAATACTCCGCAAAAAAGCCCAACTAATAGAAAAATAAAAAAGTAGGTTAATTTTAAATTTAGATCTAACTATTACAATGTTAGACTTATTAAGTAATATATAACAAGTAATATTATATATATTTCTCTAAATAAAGATGTCTATTGACTTTTTAAAATTGATTTTCTTAAAAATTTCTTTATTAAAGTATTAATATTTAAATTTTATAGTTATTGCTGTTTTAAAAAATCAATCCGGGAATATTTATTTTTGGTCCGGGAATTTGAAAATAATAATTCACTAGACACCTTGAATTAATTTTTAACTTGATATAATAATTTTAATTCACTAAAATGAATTTAATTTTAGTTTTTAATAGAATTAATAAAAAGAATTTAAATGTTTTTGGATATCGATTTTTTTCAAAAAATAGGTTATTATTGTATTATTTTTAGTTGTCAGTTATGGGAAAGTCGAGAAGCAGTCGAGAAGTTCGGTCGATGACAATTAGAAAATTAGGATACGATTTGACAATTAACAAAAGAATAAACGAGATGATCGTTTGAAAACCAAAGACGATAACCAAATAATCGCTCGAAAAAATGAAATTCTCGGATCGAAGTGAAACACTAACTTACAGAAATATAAGTCATTTTCACTGATTATCCATTTAAAAAATTATTGTTGATGTCTGTCAAACAAATACAGGGTTGCCACGGACCTGGAAAACCTGGGAAACCCGGAATTGTCATGGAATTTTTTTTCAGTCATGGAAAACCTGAAAAATCTGGAATTGTCAGGGAATTTTACAAAGCCTGATACTAAAAGCTCAATTTTTTGTATTTGAGTCGTAAAAATTTTAAGTTTTCAAGTTGACATTATACACTTTTGATTTTAAATTTAGTGCTTACAATTGAAATCAATATGGCATTTCTAAATTTTAGTTTCTTTTGGTCTCTATCTTCCTTAAATAATTTTTAAATTAATACATTTTAGAAACCCCAAATGTTATGAAACTGAAGCTACCAACTTTTATGCAATGAAAATTTTTTCTTTTGCTAATTGTTTTTTTAATGTAAGAAGCCCTTTAAAAAAATTGCAATCGAAAACAATTGCTTCTGAAGCGAGGAAATAATAATTTAGTTGAAATTTCGGGATATTTGGAAAATCTACGAAAAAAATAATTAAAAATCACTGATTTCCTTGCTTTCCTTAGATCCTCTTACAATTTTTTTTAAATGACTTGGTCACATTAAAATAAATAATTTGTAAAAGAAAAAATTGCTTATGAGGTTAGGAAATAATAATTTTGTTTAAATAATATATGGATTTTCGAAAATCTGTGTAAAAAATCAAAATTAATAATTTCCCCGACTTCGTCTTTTGAAATTTTTTTAAAAGGCTTCTAACATTAAAATAAATAATTAGCAAAGGAAAACTGTCATTGAATAAACATAGGTAACTTCAGTTTCATAAAATGTTATTAAAATGCTTAAAATACTTGTTTAATAATTGTGAAAAATTCTAAACTAAACTAAATTTTTAAATTTAAAAGATTTGCTCCTCATCTTTCTTCGGAGCGTATCTCAAATAATCTCACAAATTTTAACTTAAATTTTTGTTATTAATGAAATTAAAAATTAATAACTTATTTTGTTAACAATTTACTTAAAGGATTTTATACTTTTTGTCGTAATTAGCTAAAAACATACCAAAACAATTTTATTTCTGGTTTGGAATTTTTTAAGAAATGGTCTGGAAAACCTGGAAAAGTCATGAATTTTAAATCGATGTCTTGTGGCAACCCTGAAATAAATAAGTAAATACACAAGTAATAAATAAGTTCCATTACAACACAGACAGCGCAGCATCAGCGAGTGAGGTATTTACGAGTATATTTAAGAAAATGTTCAACAGACACTACGTGCATCAACGAACCTTAAAAATTCAACAATTTTTATTATCAATCGTTTATTAATTCTATATACTATATTGATTTGTGTATATGTAGGAGTTTATATCTGCATATGAGCAGTATATGTGTATGTAATTTATGTAACATGTGTGAGTATACGTACATGTGATTAGTGTATATGTGTGAGTAATACATGTGTGGGTGTTATGCGCGCATGCTTGATATTCACAGAACACTACGGCGCATGCCTGATATTCATAGACACACTACTGCGCATTCCTCACATTGATAGAACACTACTGCGACATGCGAGATTGCATAGAACACTACTGCGCATGCCTGACTATTTTTATAGAACACTACTGCGCATGCGTAATATTGACAGAACACTACTGCGCATGCCTGATATTATAGAACACTACTGCGCATTCCTCACATTGATAGAACACACTGCGCATGCGAT